>NW_028098007.1:10060-1269038 GCF_014824575.4 Sturnira hondurensis
CTTTTTTTTCTTGTCCATTTGCTTGGAAAATTTGTTTCCATCCTTTCACTTTTAGTCTGTGATGGTCTTTTGTCCTGAGGTGGGTCTCCTGTAGGCAGCATATGTGTGGGTCATGCTTTCTTATCCATTCAGCTATTCTATGTCTTTTGATTGGAGCATTTAATCCATTTACCTTTAAGGTTATTATTGATAGGCATTTATTCATTGCCATTTTTGTACCACAGTTCCTCTCTCTCTCTCTCTTTTCCTTCCTTTCCTTAAAGGAATCCTTTTAGTATTTCTTGTAGAGGTGGTTTGGTGGAGGCATATTCTTTTAGACTTCTTTTGTCTTGGAAGCTCTTTATTTGGCCTTCTATCTTGATTGAGAGCCTTGCTGGGGTAAAGTAGCCTTGGTTGTAGGCCTCTGGTTCTCGTTACTTGAAATATTTCTTGCCATTCTCTTCTTGGAGTGTTTCCATTGAGAAGTCAGTAGGTAAGCTTATTGGGGCTCCCTTGTATGTTACTTCCTTTTTCTTCCTTGCTGCCTTTAGGATTCTCTCTTTGTCTTGGAATTTTGCCATTTTAATGATGATGTGTCTTGAAGTGGGCCTCTTTGGGTTCCTCTTGAATGGGACTCTCTGTGATTCCTGGATTCGTGTAACTTTTTCTCTCATCAAATTAGGAAAATTTTCCATCATTATTCTTTCAAATAGGTTTTCTATCCCTTGTTCTTCTTCTTCTCCTTCTGGTATTCCTATTATTCGGATATTATTACATTTCATATTATCTTTGATTTCTCTCAGTCCATCTTCATTCTTTTTGAGCCTCTTTTCCCTTTCTTGCTCTTTCTGGGAGATTCTTTCTACTGTGTCCTCCAACTCACTGATCCTATCTTCTGCCTCATCGATCCTGCTTTTCATTCCTTCTACTGTGTTCTTCAGTTCCAAAATTGTATTCTTCATTTACTCTTGGCCTTTGGTGATAGTTTGTATTTCCTTTTTCATGTTGATATAGTTTGCGGAGAGCTCATTGTAGCTCCCCTCTAGTTTCTGGTAGCTCCCCTCTAGATTCTGGTAGCTCATTGTGAGCTCTTTGAATTTCCTGATAACTAGTGCTTTGAATTCAATATCTGATAGCTGACTTGCCTCTCTTTCATCTGACATTATTTCTGAGACTTCCACCTTTTCTTTCATTTGGGCATTGTTTCTTTGTCTTCCCATTGCTTATGAGACTCTCCTTGTTAGCTTCAGCTTCTTAAATTGATCTGTTCTGTCTCCCTAGGTTTATGGTGTGAACTTCTGTGGTAGAATTCCTGTGAAATTCAGTGGTGCAGTCTCCTGCAGGTGTCTTGACGTTCTCTGCTTCCACCTACTCCTTTCCTTGTGTGTGTGTGATCAGCTGGAGGGGGAGGCAAAATGATTTATGACAGCAGGAGAGTACTTTATGATATTTACAGTCACAGCTGGTAGAGAAGAGATAGAAGATCTTTAGGTTCTATATAGTGTTAAGTGTAATCTTCAACCCAATTTGCCACTTTTAAGTAAGGATAGACCAAAGATAAGTCTCTTGTTGGGTAGGGAAGGCTTGTGAGTTGTATCTAGAAAGCAGTGAGGTTGTGGGTGGTCAGATTTTGAGGTACGGTGAGAGTAAAGAATAGTAAATAGGCGTAGCATGTGAGCAAGTAGAGTTAATCACTACAGTAATAGAATTCAGGAACCTGTAAAGTGGGCTAAGACTGGAGAGATGTGTTGTGAAGTATTTACAGTGCTATAGAAAGCAACAAACAAACAAACAAACACACAAAAATAGGGCAAGAGAAGTGAGGAAAAAGCAATAAGTTTGGGGTGAAATGAAGAAGGACTAAAACATGAAAAAAGAAAGAAGAGGAACAGAGTACTGAAAGATACAGCAACAGTAAAATTAAAAAATATATACGATTACTGAAAAAAATTTAAAAATAAAAGTAAAAAAAAAACAAAAACAAAAAAACCAACAACAAAAACTCCTTCCTTGTTGGTTTCAAAGTGTCCAATCCAGTTTTTCTGGTTTCCGCAGGACCCCTCTGTGGGCTGGATTGTAGGCCTAGGCGCACACCCACCCACCAGCCAGGCTACCAGACTGGGGTGTGGGCACCTGCCCACCTGACAGGCTACCTTGTTCCCATGGGATCTGGTACTGTCCTGTGGCTGGGTGAGAAGCAAGTCAAGCTGCCTTCACAGGAGAACACCTCAGTCAACTTTCCAGTAAAAACTTCTCCAGAAAGCGTGCCTCTCAGTCCAGCCCAATCCCCAACCTGACTGGTTAGGACAATGCTCCTCTCAAATTTCCTGGGCTGGCAGGCTGGTGGGCTGGCGACCACAGAGATCGCAACTGAACATGGCCCCCTGACCTTGCCACCCTCCCTGCACACCTAGGCAGACAGGTCTCTGCCACCCAGCCCCGCCTAGATGATGAGGGAGGGAGCCAGCTCTTCAGGGACCCCGCAGCTGGCCCAATCCTCCACTGGGTGCTGGGCTCCCTATGAGTCCTCCGTGGCACTGGCCACAGACGGAAGCCTCTACACCCCTAACACAGCGGCAGCGGCGGCTCTGAGGCATTTTGGGCTGGCCCAGGGCAGCCGGTCCTGCCACTGCCGCTTTTGTCTTTACTCTCAGTTGCTGGGCTCCCGCTGAGTCCTCTGTGGCAGACACCCTGACGCTGGCCGTAGACAGAAGCCTCTGGGCCCTGGAAGCTGCGGCAGCAGCAGCTCCTAGGTCTTTACCCGCCGGCCAATGGCTGCTGGTCCCGCCGCTGCTGCTTTTGACTTTACTCTGGGGTGCCTGGCTCCTGAGGGCAGCCGGCCCTGCTGCTGCCGCTTTTGTCTTTACTCACAGGTGCCGGGTCCCGATGAGTCCTCTGTGTCAGACGCCCCTGTCGATGGGTGCAGGGGGAAGCCTCTGGGCCCCGACTGCTGAGGTAGCCAAGGCTCCAAGGTCTTTATGCACCGGCCAATGGCTGCCGTCCTGCCGCAGACACCACCACCGCTGCCGCTGCCCTTGACTTTTCTCAAGGTTGCTGGGCTCCCGATGAGTTCTCCGTGGCAGACGCCCTTGTCACTGGGCACAGACGGAAGGAAGCCTCTGGGCTCCAACCGCTGCGGCAGCTGCGGCTCCGAGGTCTTTACACACCGGCTAATGGCTGCCGCTGGTCTGGCCGCCTCCATCCTTACTTGCGTCCCTGAGACCCCAAGGACCTCTAGCTGTCTGGTTCGTCACTATCTCTGGTCTCTTATTTTCATAAATGCTGGGGAATTGTTGGTTGGGGAATTGATTGCGCTGTTCTTCTGTAAATCTGCCAGGATTTCCCCCTAAGTGTAGGAGAACTGCAGTCGCTCCGTCCTACTCCGCCGCCATTTTCTCCGATCTAACACTGGAGGCGAGCGGTGGCGCCGCCGATCCTGCGGCAGCGGCGGCGGGAGATGGCCCGGCGGACGGACAGGCGCGCCAGCTGGATGGGGAGCAGAGCCGCGGTCTCCAGCCTGATAAGTCTTTTTTGAGAATGTCTATTCTAATTCATATTGGCCAATTGTACCACCTCATTGTTTTAATTACCATGATTTCATTATACATTCTGATAAGTGTCAAGGCAATTGCTTCTTCCCTATTCTTCTTCAGATTTATCTAAGATATCCTTGTCCTTTTCTTATTCCATAAAAATTTAAAATAAACTTGTTCAGTTTAATTTTTAAAAAGCTTTGTGGGGATTTTGATTGGGATTGCATTAAATCTAAAATTAACCATATTAAGCACTACTTGTATTTAGAAACATGGGAGTGATATTGTCTCCAATATCTTTCAGTAAAGCTTTTTCCCAATTGCTATTTTTGGAGCAATATCAGGGTCATATACAATATTTACAAGAGTGACAAAGCAATGTTTGCCTACCCTCTCCACACTTGTTTCAGCTCTCCGTAGTTGTTTTAACACGTTCATTTATTCTGAACCACACGAGAGTAACTTACTTTCAAATGATGAAATTCCACCTCTAAATATTTCTGCATATAATTTCCAAATACACAGTCTTCTCTATGAGCTCAACATAATGACCACATTCAGGAATTTGGACACTGGTACAGTAGTATGCTGTAATAGACAGTCTGTATTAAAAATTCTCCAATTGTTCCTCAATGTCTGTCATAGCTGAGTTTTTACAAAAATGAATGAAATCAAAGATTTCACACTGTGTTTAGATGACTTGTCTCTTCTTTCTCCTTATCTAGAAAAGTTTCCAGACTGTCACTGACCTTTGTGAATTGTGTCTTTCATGATATTTTTTAAAGTACAGGCTGGTTGTTTTGCAAAATATCCTTCAATTTAGTTCGAAATTGTTGTGCCAATGTACACTTCCACCAGCAATCATTGTGTGACCATTTCCTCATGATTAGATTCAGCATAAACATTTTGGGCAGGAATACGATGTCACTGAGATGGACACTGACATCTCAGTGTGTCACATCTGAGAGCAAAGGATGTTCTTTATGGAAATGCTGGTGACATTGGGTTTGATAACTTGGTTGAGGAAGTGTCTCTCAGTAAGTATCATAATTATTTGCATGTAGACCTTGTACAACTTTAGGTACAATTATGCCTAAGTACTATGTAATTTGTATGCTATTATAGATAAGATCTTTAAAAATTTTGTTTTTAGGGCAACTGTTTGTTGCTGGTGTATAGAAATGCAATGAACTTTGTATGTTAACCTTACATTCAACTGCCTTGTGGACTCACCTAATAATTCTAACAATTTGTCTGTGGATTTTTTCATTTCATGTGGAATGAAATGTGGACAGTCACATCATCTGAACGTAATGACAGCTTTATCTCTCCCTTTCTGATCATTTATGTCTGAACGTCCTTTTCGGTTACTAGGGCTGAAATCTCTCCTTTGTGCTCCCTCAGCTCCAGAGTTTTTCCCTCAGACATTGGGAGCAATGGTACTGTATTATTATGGTCCGATTTCTTGCTTGTCTTCTGTATTAGCCCTGGAGTTGTTTGAAGACACAGACTGATTGGCCTTTAAATCCATGGTCCTCAATAAGCCTTGGCTTAGATGAATGTTTAAGTATAATAATAATCATATATTGAGCACTGTGCTATGCATTTTATATAAATAATTTTACTTAATCCTTCCAATAATACTACAAGATGGGTACAATGATTATCTACCGTGTTTTAAAGTGGAAAGAGAGTCTCAGGGAGGTGAAGCAACTTGTCAAAGCCCACATAGCTAAGGAAGAGGTAGAGCTTAGGTATGGACTCAGCCCTAACTTCTGAGACTTTTCTCTTAATGACAATTCTTCCTGTTTCCCCAGCAAGTTAATAAATGAATGGATGAGAGGAAGGAAGGTGGTTCCTCCTTCAGTCTCCAGATGGTGTAGAAAGATCTTCTGGGGTTGTCTTTTTTGGAAGAGTTTTGAGCACCAAGACTGACAGTTCTGTGTCTCCATAAGCATTGTGGTTAGCACTGAGCTCCCTAGACACCAAGGCACAAAGGAACTGTGCACAGATATCAGCATACCTCAATGCACTGAGCTACACCAGCCAGAGGGATATCGGCATTTTAGTTCATGAAACCTGACCATAGATGTTAATGAAAGTGTCTTCAATGAGCAGTTCCTGAGTCAAATACACCTGAGAAATGCTTCATTTCTTACACCCACAACGTGTTTGAAGATTCTTAAAGGCATTCTTAAAGGCTCGGAGGAATCTTGCAACACATTTCTCTTTACTCAGAATTTCCCAATCACGGGGACCCTATTTCATATAAAAATTGTTAACATTTTGCAAGAAATTAGCATTTTTCGTAGATCAGTTTGGAAAATGCTCATTTATATAGTTTTCTAGGTTAGGCAAACATTGTTTCCTGATGTTAAATCCTAAGGATGGACCAAATATATCTCTGTTTCCCTGACACCTTGTTGCTGCCCATTTGTCTGAACCACTCTGTCCCCATGACTGTTTGTCAATATCAACGTTCTTCAAACTTTTGTAGGTTTTGGGGCCCAGGATAAATATCCCTGCTGGACATCCACCTATGGTGTGAACAAGGTTAGCAAGGTGAAGCCAAATCAAAGCTTTGGAGGTGAGCACAACTCCCTCAGGTGTTGATCCAGGAATTCCAGTGAGAGGGCATTAGAAAGTGTAGCTAGGTCTTGAGAATCTTACCTGAATCCAGGTGGGTTTATATTCTGAGACAGCCGTGCGTTTAGCCAGCTGCCTTTAGTGACCTCCTTCCACACTTCCCTGTTCACTGTTTTGGGGGAGATGGGCATGAACAGCAGAAAGAAGAATTATGCCAAGAGATGCAAAGATTAAAAGCCTGAAGGTCATTCTGGACCTGGGTTTAGCCTCTGCCTTTTCAGGGCCGAACAGCTGGATCCTTGGAACAGGCTAACGGTAGCAGCAGGTCTTTCCTTGACTCCTCCAGACACAGTTTCCATCCCATTCCACCCACATTTGCCTGAAGCATGACAGTCTCTCCCACCAGAATGGAGCTCCTGAAGGGCAGGGCCAGCTTCTTGTATCTTCCTGACATCCCCAGCACCCAACATGGTGAGGAAGGGGCATTGGCCATTAGCTAATTAGTGGTTGGCCATTAACACTTGTGGTGTAGGTCAAGTTTTCTAAAACTTCCACAGACATGATCTCATTAGGGATTCACAGCAATAGTGTGAAACATGGCAGAGACCATCACCCCATTTTATAGACAAGGAAACAGAGGCTCAGAGAGGTACTGATGTAACCAACCTCCACGGGGCTGGTGAGTGGCCCTCTACATACTACACTGTACCTGCAGCTTCTGGAGGGATTCCCACTGTCTGATGTTTCGTATGGGGTGGGGTTCCTGCCCTGGCTGGGGAGAGAGGGAGCTCTGTCTGGTCTAGCATCCTGTGAATCTCTTCCAAAGGACTCCACCTGTTTTAGCCAACAGAGGGAAGCATCTAAACACAGAACTTTGTAAAGCCCAGGACTCATTTGGGCTCACCCTCACTTTATATCAGAGGTTCAGCAGAGTTTCAAGTAAGTATAATGACTGGCTTTTACTGAACAAAGATTGTGTGTCACAATTATCAGTATTACTAATGTTTAAAAAGGCCATGCACAGAAGTGATGGCCATTGATTCCCATTTTCCAGTCAGAGAAACTCGGTCACCTACTTGAAGGCATGGAATTAGTAAATGGTATACCAGGGATTTGAACTAGTTCTGCTAATTCCACAGAATTGCTGCATCAACCTTATCAGGCCCTGGACAAGTGTCTGCACAATGAACTTGTTGAGTGAAGTCAAGGCACATAGTCTTGGTCTTCGTGTTCGTGTTAAACATATCTGCAGATTCTGTGATACTCTCCCTATCAAGAGGTGGGGTGTAACTCTTCTCCCCTGAACTTATGGGTGGGACTTAGTGAATCATTCCTGGTGAACAGAATGAGGTGGAGGTGATCCTGCTGGGCTCCTGAGGCTGGATCCTAGCACATCTTGGCATTTCTGTCAGGCTCTCTCTCTGGAAGCTTGGTTTTGGAAGGGAGCTGCTATGTTGTGAGGAAGCCCAGGCCACTCAGAGAGGCCACATGTCATGTTCTGGCCAGAAGCCCCAGTTGAAGTCCAGGGGTCATATGAATGGCATGTGAGTGAGGGAGCCCTTGAGGGGTTTCAACCCCCAGCTGGTGCCCAACTGCCCTCACTCTATGTAAGGGCGGTGCTGTCCTCTTTCTAGGCTGCTTGGTTCCATACACCTCAATGCCTCTTACTTCAGCCTCATGCAGCATCACAGATGCAAGTCTAGTGTGTGTGGTGGGTGATGTTGAAGATTAGGGGCTGCAGAGGGCAGCTGCTTCAAACCAGACAAATGAGGACTTAAACTTGAGTCGTATTGAACTCACTTTCGCCAATTTCACAGGTAGTCCATATCATGGGGTATTTTTGCTGGTCCTGGTCACCCTTGGCCTGAAGCTTTCTGCCATCTTCTTGGGCCTTTCTTTCTACCCCAACCCCGTCCTCCTCTCCCTCTTCATTTATATTAATTCTTGTTTTCAAAAGAGCCACCTAGCACAGAAATGAAATGTTATTTTCCTGCATTTAAAGTCATTTACTTTTTCCAACATTCTTCTTATACAGCAGGTAGAAAGGTACTCACCTCAGTCACTTTAGGGTCTCCTTGTTTCCTCTGCCAAGTATGTGCCAAGGTCTATGAGCCACTGTAATGCTACTGAGGCTGGGTGTGAGGTGTCTGTTCTCATGGCCACACCCAGACCTGTTAGTGGTCCTGTTCCACGCTTACTGTCAGAACATGAGTTTGCCTTCTGTGTCTTCCCTCATTACCAACCATAAGTTCTCTCCAGGTTCAACTCCTTCCCAGCCAAGCCTGAACACTGCCTTGGTGCACAGAACACTCATTTGCTCCTGTGCTGCGTGAGTGTCAAGGTCCATCAGCCTAGAAGCATCATGCTGCTCCTTCTTCACCACCTTTCCAGAGCCACATGGGCATCGTTGTTTCTGTGGCCTTGATCACAGAGAGACACGTGTCCTTTTCAGTTCTCTGAGTTTTCAGCACAGGTAACGCAGGGACCAATCAGAGTCATCTCTTCCCCATGAGTTTGTTCCTCACTCAGTTCAGTTCTGGTCTCAGCTGTGGGAGAGTCGCTCTGGCTGACCATGTGTTTCTCCATAATGATGGTTTATGTTATAGAGTATGTGCTCCAAATCCTTTAGGGCTTAGGCTTTTGAAGTCCAAAAGCCCTAATTTTCCCAACTCAGTGACTGGGCTTTTGAATCTCCAAATCAAGAAGTTAACTCTGATTGCTAAGAGCTGCAGGTCGAGCGTCCTAAGTGTGGATTGGGAAGGGAGGAGACTCGGAGGGAGAGGAGAGCAGTGCACAGAGATAGCAGAGTACTGGGAAGTAGCATCTTACACCTAGATTTAAAGCGTCTTTGTCCACTCAGCTTGCATCTAACCTGTATCCAGGAAAATTTCATCAAAGTATACTTTTTATGGTCTTTCTCCAAACTAAAATATGTTCTTTCCCTGACAACTTTTTTACCTTCTTCCTAAGGCAAGACTGCAGAGGACTTTTAAATAGAGCCCTTTTTCATTTTCTGTCATATAATTATAAAACTGTGTGACCAGAGCTATGGTGGAAGCTATCACTGGGAATCTAGGGCAGAATATAGAAGGAGACTGGTTGCAGTGTGCACCATGGGAGACTTAGAGGAAGAAGTGACATGTGATCTGGCAAAAGCATTCCAAGAAGAGAGAACAACACAGAAGCACTGCAGAGGTTGTCCTGGGAATGATGAGCAGGAAATGTGGAGGGACCTACAGTGTTCAGTCAGGGAGAGAACACCAGAGTGACCTGAAGGAATCAGCTTGTATCAGGCCTGGGTGGCCAATGGTTTTGCTTCCATCCTGAGGGTAAGAGGTGCAGTTTCACTGTCAGGTGTTAGTTAAGGCAGTGCCGCGATTCAAATAGTTTTCTCTGTGTTCTGTCTCCTATTATTTGTTCATTCCACTCACCCCCTCAGAAGGAGCCAGTGCCATTCCTTTCATTGTACAAGGATGGTTTCTGGTCTGGCTCAGTCCCTGCATGCTATTTCTTTCTCCTTTACTCCCAAACCCTGCCTTTCCTCTCCTGTCTCCCCTGGCACCTTCATTATACCTACCCTAAGTTTACCCTGAACTTGTGAATATCACTATTCTTCTACCTCCAGGTCTCTGCTTTTCTGTTCCTTCCCCCTGATATATCCCTTCCTTGACTCCTTTCTGTCTGGTTATTTCTTATTTATCCTTCAGGCCTTGGCTCTGTAGGTGCTTCCCCATATTGTGTCAAGCCTTCTGCCCCTAGATGTTTCTGATCTGTGTGTTCTCTGGTGCCTCAGAGGGGAGCTTGGCCTAATGCTTGGCCTGTAGGCTCAGCCCCAGCCCATGTCTGCCTAGGGGAAGATGGCTGAGTTGTTTACTGCGGTGGATTTCTTTGGCAGAGGGAGCATGGAGGTGGCGGTGGGCAATGTTCTCAATCTCTGGAGACTGCTCTGCCCCAAGGTTCAGGGCACATTGTATGCAATAGAATTAATGGGTAAATAATTAGGCAACAACTACAAGTGAGGGGTGGACCCAGGGAGGGGAACCAAACCTTGGTCTGGGTTTGGGGGCCCTAACTTCAGCCCCATAATCAGGAGATCTGTGCCCCCACTCAGAACCTGGAAGGATTTGCCGTAAGACCCTGGCAAGTTGTTTCCTTCTCCTGAGCCTTAGTTTCCTTATTTATAAAATAAAAGGGTCTCACTAGGTGATCTGTCTCTGGGGTCTTCTCAGCAAATATTCCTGAGTACCATGCTGAGTCTGCTGGTGTTCCCAGGAAGAACCAGAATCCATTGCTGTCTTCAAGCAGCACAGGGTTTTGGTGGGAATGGGGTGGGTGCAGAAGCAGACACACTGCAATGTTCCTAACACAGTGGCAATATGGAAAGAGTGGGCTTTGTGGTCAGACTGAGGTGGGAAAGTTCTAGCTGAGTCATCTCAAGCAACTGTCTTTATGTTCCTGAGCCTCAGTTTCCCCTTTGGTAAAATGAGGGTGATAATTCCTGTTTATGGGGGTTGTGCTACCAAGGTCACATGAAAAAAAAGCAGCTTAGCTGTCTGGTTCAGGTGTTTGGCGTGTTGTCCCATGTACCAAAAAATTTCAGGGTTACCCTGCTGGTGTGGCTCAGTGGATTGAGCATCAGCCTGGGAACAGAAAGGTCACTGGTTTGATTCCCAGGCAGGTCTCATGCCTGGGTTGTGGGCCGGGTCCCCAGTCAGGGGTGTGTGAGAGGCAACCACACATCAAAGTTTCTCTCCTTTTCTTTCTCCCTCCTTTCCCCTCTCTCTAAAAATAAATAAATAAAATCTTCAAAAAAATATTTTTCATAGTTGATTCCTGGTCAGGGCACATACCTATGTTTTCCATTTGATTCCTATTCAGGGCAGGTATCGGAGGCAACCATTTGGTGTTTCTCTGTCACATCAGTGTTTCTCTCTCTCCCTCTCTCTCTCAAATCAATAAACGTAACCTCAGGTGAGGATTGAAAAAAAAAACACTCCAACATGTCTAAAGAACTTGGTGCTCCAGGCATTATTGCAGGAATTGCAATTATCAAGAGAAGCCTGTGGGGGGGGGCGTGTCTCAGAAAAGAGGGGTTAACTGTGTTAGGGTTGAGCAGGTCCTCCCAGCACACCAGCACTGGCCACAGGACCCAGTTTTCTATCCTACCTGGCATAGTCCTCATTGACTCTGCCCTTTCTGCTCTGCCTGATTTTGCTCTCCTTCAGCTGCCCCAGAATGCTGGGTCCCAGCCCTGTCCTGTGTCCTTTCTGACTGCTCCCATGCCTCTCAGGAAGGCCACCCTTTCCCAATCAACTCTCCTACTTGGGGCCCTGCCCCTCTGCCTGCACACTGTCTCCTTTTTCCTGAGAATGATCTGGGCGTGTCCTTCTTCTCTCCCTCCACATCCCAACCCCACTTCATGCTCCTTCTCCCCTGGGCATGGCCAACCTTGCACTGAAGTTTTCACCTCCTACACACTTGGCACCTGGGTCCACCTCTTATACCCCTTCTTTCTGCATTCTTAACCTTGTTCTCTACCAGCAACTTCCCTTCAGCATTAAAAATGCTCAGTCTCCCCACCTTAAAAGTCAAGCACTCTCAGGTGTTTACTGTTGACCTTCACTGTTTACTTTCCTCACCTCCCACTCCCTCCTCCATCCACTGTGTTTTGTGGTTTGGCCTCTGAGTCATTTCCTTGAAATGTCTCTGGCCCAGGTCAGCAAGGCACTGCCAACCCTTCATCTCTGCTCAATCCACAGAATCTTTGACTGAACATGTCTCTTTTCCTCAACCCATTCAGCTTCCCATCAGCAGGCCTGAGGGCCCCTCTGTGTTTTCTGGCCCTAGAAATGGAAACTTTCCCAGTGTAGGGCAGGAGGCTGAGCAGGGAGCCAAGGTACTGAGTGATCTCTTAAAGGTTGTGGAAGCTGTCCTAATCCTCAGTAGTGTCTAATTGACTGAGTCCACCCATAGGGTAGTGTTAGTGTAACCTGAGCCAGGCCACTTGATTACTTGCCCTGACCTATACCTGCCCCAGTGTCCTTGGTTGTCCTTGCTGGAGACTGGGCCACCCTTGGGCCTGTTTTGCTGAAGTGAAGCTCTGTTCCCTGAATTAGAGAAGAAGGAGTTTCTGAGGACATTGATTCAACCCCGCTTCCTCTACCCCAACAACTGGAACCCTGGCTCTGCTTGCTCACTTCTTATAATGGGGAGCTCACCATCTCAAAACTCTGAGGTATCTGCCTGGCAGGCTGGTTGTGTAATGGACTTGGCCTGTTGGGAACCTCCCTGACTGGTTTCAGGAGCTGTAACCTCCCCATGGCTAAGGCTGAGTGAGCGACCTTCGAACCTCAAGGCACTAAGGAGACAAAGGTTATCTGCCTTGCAGGAGTGCCACTTCTGCTCCTTTTTCCATAACTGGCCTTCAATGCTTGATCAGTTAGCCAATGACAGGTAAGATTCCCCAAGAAGGGAACTATCTAAGACAGGCATGATCACATGGAGGCCTCAGGAAAGGACATGGGGGGCTCTGGAGAAAGGGGGTGATGGACCCTCGCCTCTCAGCTTTAACAAAGCCCGAGTCCTCAGTCTGTCTGCAAGAAGTCTCCGAGAATTCCTTGGCTATCTGCCTCCCCTGCCTGACTTAAGTCTAAAAACAATGACAGATGGTGGTGCAGCTCTGTGCTGGGAATGGCGTACTGCCCAAATGATCAGGCCTGAGAAAGGATAAGTAAAATCCTGTGAAGCCTGCATTGCTAAGAATGCTCTTAGTTAAATGATAAATGCCTGAGCAGAAAATGAGTTTGTTTACCCAAAGTTTTGTAGCTATTTAGTGATAGACCCAGACTTAGAAGAAGCCCTAATAGTTCTTTGTATGTTATCTACTGTTTACTGCCTGACAATGATTAATAAGTTGTACCTGCACTCCTGCCCAAAAATAACAATAAAAGCCTGTCTAGGCAAGGGTCAGCGTGCTCTCCCCTTGAGAGGATGGCCAGGCTGTTCTGAGGCGCTCCCTCCTTGAGGGAGTAGCTGTGCCATCCCTTTTTCTCCACAGGACTCGATAGTTCATGTTAATTTGTCTTGATTTTCCATCATTGACCCTGTGGGCACTGCAGGCTAGTGCACATGTCACTGGCATGGTAAGAGCTCTGTAACAATGAGTTCCTGTTCTCTTCTCCCTTCCCTCTCTCCAGTCAGTGCTGGCTGCATGTGGGAGAGAGTTTTTTTCCCCTGCAGTGGGTCTGATGCCATGCCTTTTTGATCAGTCTCTGCAGTTGGCTCCCCACTTCCGTATGGCCCAAGAGAAATCCAATGGAAGATCCACTCAGCTTCATGGAGCACCTTCTTTTTATGCATATGCAAATGGACTGTTTTTAAATTTTTTAAAAATTATTTATTTTAATTGTTGTTCAAGTACAATTTTCTGTCTTTTACTCCCATCTCAGCCCCCTTCCCCCCTAGTGCTCACCACCTCCCTCTCATTTCCACACCCCTTAGTTTTTGTCCATGTGTTCTTTATATTTGTTCCTGTAAACCCTTTTTCCCCTTTTCCCCTGAAATTTCCTGCCCTCTCCCTTCTGGTCCCTGTCAGCCTGTTCTCTATTTCAGTGTCTTTGGTTATATTTTGCTTGCTTGTTTGTTTTGTTGTTTAGGTTCCTGTTAAAAGTGAGATCATATAGTATTTGTTTTTCACTGCCTCAGCATAATGGTTTCCTGTTCCATCCATGATGTGGCAAAGGGTAAAAGCTCCTTCTTTCTTTCTGCTGCATAGAATTCCATTGTGTAAATGTACCATAATTTTTGGATCCATTCATTTACTGATGGGCATCTAGGTTGCTTCTAACACTTAGCTATTGTAAATTGTGCTGCTATGAACATTGGGGTGCATAAGCTCTTTTGGATTGGTGTTTCAGTGTTCTTAGGATATAATCCTAGCAGAGGAATTGCTGGGTCAAAAGGCGGATCCAATTTTAGTTTTCTGAGAAAATTCTATACTGTTTTCCATAGTTGTTGTACCAGTCTACAATCCCACCAACAGTGAAATAGGGTCCTCCTTTCTCCACAACTGTCCAACAGTTGTTTGTTGCTTTGTTTATGATGGCCATTCTGACCCGTGTAAAGTGGTGTCTCGTTGTGGTTTTAAATTGCATCTCTTTGATAGCTAGTGATATTGAGAACCTTTTCATGTGTCTCTGGATCCTCTGTATGTCCTCTTTGGAGAAATGTCTGGCAAAGTCCTCTGCCCACTGTTTAATTGTGTTGCTTGTCTTCTTAGAGTGGAGTCGTGTAAGTTCTTTGTATATTTTGGAGATTAAACCTTTGTCTGAGGTATCATTGGCAAATATGTTTTCCCATATAGTTGGTTCTCTTTTTATTTTAATACTGTTTTCTTTAGCTGTGCAGAAGCTTTTTATTTTGATGAGATCCCATTTGTTTATTATTTTCTTTATGTCCCGTGGTCTAGGGGACATATCAGTAAAAATGTTGCTGCTTGAAATATCTGAGATTTTCCTGTCAATGTTCTCCTTTAGGACTTTAATGGTTTCATGGCTTATATTTAAGTCTTTTATCCACCTTCAATTTATTTTTGTGTATGTTGTAAGTTGGTGCTCGGGTTTCATTTTTTTTGCACATAATTGTCCAGTTCTCCTAACGCTGTTTGTTAAAGAGGGTATCTTTACCCCATTTTATGTTGCTGCCCCCTTTGTCAAATATTAATTGACCATAGAGACTTGGGATTATTTCTGGGCTCTCTGTTCTGTTCCATTGGTTTATGTGACTGTTTTTATGCCAGTACCAGGCTGTTTTGATTACAGTGGCCTTGTAATACAGTTTGGTATCAGGTATCGTGATCCCTCCTACTTTTCTCTTCTTTCTCAAAATTGTAGCTGCTATTTGGGGTTCATATAAATTTTGGAAGTGTTTGTTCTATGTGTGTAAAATATGTCATTGGTACTTTAATAGCTATTGCATTGAATCTGTAAATTGCTTTGGGTAGTATGGACATTTTGATGATAATTCTTCCAATCCATGAACATGGTATATGTTTCCATTAGTTTGTGTGTTCCTTGATTTCTTTCTTCAGTGTTGTGTAGTTTTCTGCATATAGGTCTTTTATCTCCTTGGTTAGGTTTATTCCTAGGTATTTGATTTTTGTTTTTGCTATATCAAATGGGATTTTTAAAATTTCTGTTTCTGCTGTTTCATTGTTGGTATACAAAAATGCCTTTGATTTCTGGACATTGACTTTGTATCCTGATGTTTTGCCAAATTCATTTATTAGGTCGAGCAGTTTTTTGGTGGAGGCTATAGGATTTTCCATGTACACTATCATGTCATCTGCAAACAGTGACCATTTTGTTTCCTCCTTTCTGATTTGGATGCCTTTTATTTCCCTTTCTTGTCTGATCGCTGTGGCTAACTCTTCCAGTACTATGTTGAATAGAAGGGGTGGAAGTGAACAACCTTGTCTTGTTATTGATCTTAGTGGAAACACTTTTATTTCTTGCCCATTTAGTATGATGTTTGCTGTAGGTCTTTCATATATGGCCTTTATTATGTTGAAGAATTCTCCCTCCATTTTCACTTTGCTGAGTGTTTTTATCAAAAATGGGTGCTGTACCTCATCAAATGGTTTTTCTGAATCTATTGATATGATCATGTGATTTTTGTCTTTGCCTTTGTTTATGTGATATATTACATTTACTGATTTGTGAATGTTGAACCATCCTTGCATCCCTGGGATGAATCCCACTTTACCATGGTGTATGATCTTTTAAATGTATTGTGGGATACAGTTTGCCAATATTTTGTTGAGGATTTTAGCGTCTATCTTCATCAGTGATATTGGTGCAAAGTTTTCTTTTTTTGTTGTGTCTTTATCTGGTTTTGGAATTAGGATGATGCTGGCTTCATAAAAAAGTTTGGGAGTCTTCCATTATTTTGGATTTTTTTCAGACAGTCTGTGAAGAATAGGGGTTAGCTCTTCCTTAAATGTTTTTTAGAATTCTCCTGTGAAAACACCTGGTCCAGGGCTACTGCGTGTCTGGAGTTTTTTGATCACTGTTTCACTTTCATCTGCTGTTATTGGTTTGTTCAGGCTTTCTGCTTCTTCACTGAGGTTTGGAAGATTATATTTTTCTAGAAACTTGTCCATTTCACCTAGGTTTTCATTTTTTTTGCGTAGAGATCTTTATAGTAATTTCTTACAATGCTTTGTATTTCTGTGGTGTCAGTTGTAATCCCTTTTTTTCCATTTCTGATTGTATTCATTTGGGTCCTCTCTTTTTCTCTGAATGAGCCTGTTTAAAAGTTTGTCGATTTTCTTTATCTGTTCAAAAAATGAGCTCCTGGATTCATTGATCTTTAGAATTGTGCTTTTAGACTCTATATCATTTAGTTCTGCTCTGATCTTGGTTATTTTCTTCCTTCTACTTGCTCTGGGCTGTCTTTGTTGTTGTTCCTGAAGTTCTTGTATGTGTAGGGTTAGGTAGTTTGTTTGAAATGTTTCTATATTTTTTTTAGGTAGGCCTGTATTGCTATGAACTTTCCTCTCAGGACTGCCTTTGCTGTGTTCCATAAGTTTTGAGTTCATAAGGTTTGTTGTGAGTTCATTTTCATTTGTTTCCAGAGACTTTTTGATTTCTTCCCTAATTTCATTCTTGACCCATTCAGTGTTTCATAGCATGCTATTCAGTCTCCATGACTTTGAATGTTTTGGTTCTTCTCTTTTGAGGTTGGTTTCCAGTTTCAGTCCCTTCTGGTTAGAGAAAATGCTTGGTATAATTTCCATTTTCTTGAATTTGTTGAGGCTTGTTTTGTGTCCTATCATGTGGTCTATCTTTGAAAATGTTCCATGTGCTTTTGAGAACAATGTGTATTTAGCTTTTTTGGGGGATGAAGGGCTCTATATATGTCAGTTAAGTTTATTTCATCTAGGACGTTGTTGAATCCCACAATACCTTTGTTGATATTTTGTTTGGAAGATCTGTCCATTTTTTACAGTGGGGTTTTAAAATTCCCAACTGTAATTCTGTTGCTGTCAATATCTTTCTTGAAGTTTTCTAAGATTTTCTTTATATATTTGGGTGTTCCTATGTTGGGTGTATGTATATTTATAATGTTTATATCTTCTTGGTGGATTCTTGCCTTGAGTATTATGAAGTGACCTTCTTGGTTTCTTTTTATGGCCCTTTTTTTGAATTCTATTTTGTTTGATATGAGTATTGCTACCCCGGCTGTTTTTCCTGACCGTTTGCTTGAAAAAATTGCTTCCAGCTATTCACTTTTAGATTGTGTAGGTCTTTTGTCCTGAGGCGGGTCTGTTGTAGGCAGCAAATGTGTGGACATGCTTTCTTATCCATTCAGCTATTCTATGTATTTTGATTGGAGCATTTAAACCATTTACATTTAATGTTATTATTGATAGGTAGTTATTCATTGCCATTTTTATACCTGTGCTCGTCTATGTCTCTTTCTTTTTCTTCCTTTCCTTATAGCAGTCTCCTTAGCATCTCTTGCAGAGCTGGTTTGGTGGAGGTGTATTCTTTTGGACCTTTTCTGTCCTGGAAGCTCTTTATTTGGCCCTCTATCTTGATTGAGAGCCTTGCTGGGTAGAGTAGCCTTGGTTGCCGTCCTCTGGTTCTCATTACTTGGAATATTTCTTGCCATTCTCTTCTTGCTTGGAGCGTTTTTATAGAGAGGTCAGCAGCTAACCTTTTTGGGGCTCCCTTGCATGTTACTTTCTGTTTCTGCCTTGCTGGCTTTAAGATTCTCTCTATGTCTTGGAATTTTGCCATTTTAATTACGATGTGTCTTGAAGTGGGCCTCTTTGGGTTCCTCTTGATTGGGATTCTCTGTGTTTCCTGGACTTTTGTGACATTTTTCTCATCAAATTAGGGAAGTTTTCCATCATTACTTATTGAAATAGGTTTTCTATCCCTTAGTTTTCTTCTTCTTCTTCTGGTATCCTTATTATTTTGATATTATTATGTTTCATATTCTCTTGGATTTCTCTTAACCCCTCTTCATTATTTCTGAGCCTCTTCTTCTTTTCTTGTTCTTTCTCAGTGCTTTCTTTCTACTTTGTCCTCCAACTTGCTGATCTGATCTTCTGCCTCATTGAGCCTCCTTTTGATCCCTTCTGCTGTGTTCTTCAGTTCAGAAATCGTATTCTTCATTTCCTCCTGGCCCTTGCTGATAGTTTCTATTTGCTTTTTCATGTTTATATAGTTTGCAGTGAGTTCATTGTAGTTCCCCTGTAGTTTCTGATAGCTCATTATGAGCTCTTTGAAATTCCTGATAACCAGTGCTTTGAATTCAATATCTGATAGCTGACTTGCCACTATTTCATCTAGCATTCTTTCTGAGGCTTTCTCCTTTCCTTTCATTTGGGGATTGGTTCTTGGTCTTCCCTTTGTTTCTGAGACTCTTTTTGTTAGCTTCAGCTTTTTACATTAATTTATTCTGGTTCCTGGGTTTATGGTGTGAACTTCTGTTGTATAGTACCCGTGAGATTTAGTGGTGTGGTCTCCTTGATCTCCGAAGCTCACTTGTCTTGGGCTGTCCTTTTAGTTGGCTCTGTGGTTGTCTTTGGGTTTCGATCATTTTAAGATCTTTCTTTGGTGGGACCTTCCCACCAGTTTCTTAACTGATGGTCCCCCTGTCCACCACCTTTTGTCGTTTGTTGTGCTGGTGAGGGCAGGTTTTGTTGAAGCTAGTTCTTCCATGTGTACAAGGTTTTGAGGGTTCTCTTTTGCTCTTCTTCAGGTGTTTATACTGGGTAGTTTCTCCACTATTTAGTTGTATTTCCAGATAGGTACTGGACTGAGGTTTGTGTGGTTTCCACTTCTTCCTTCACCTTCTGTTGTTATGTGTTGGTGGTTCCTATGTTGTTGGTTTTCCTCTTCCAGTGGGTATCCTGGTGTTTACCACTTTCACTTACTCTTTTTTTGTGATCTGTTAGACAGGAAGGCAAAATGGTTTATGACAGTGGGAGAGTATTCTATGATATTGACAGTGGCAGCTGGTAGAGAAGAAATGGGAGATCCTTTGGCTATGCGTGTTGTTAAGTGTGATCTTCTACCCACCTAGCCACTTTTAAGAAAGGATGGGAAGAAGATAAGACTTTTGTTGGGGAGAAAAGGATTGTGAGTTGGATTTAGAAAGCAGTGAGATTGTGGGACATCAGATTCTGAGGTAAGGTGAGAGTAAAGGACAGTAAATAGGTGTAGTGTGTAAGAGAATAGAGTTAACCATTATAGTAATAGATTTCAGGAAACTGTGAAGTGGGCTAATATCCGGGAGGAGTGCTGTGAAGTATTTACAATTGTATGGAACAGCTATTATTTACAATAATATTAGAGCAACAACCATATGACAGAATCTATGTGATCTGGATAATATGAATGTGGGGTATAGAACTTTGAGTAGTGTGGTAAAGAAACACAAGTGATGTGAAGGACAGTAAATTAGCAATACACTGTGGAAGAGAGAGGAGGGGAAACCTGTCAAATGATACAATATAACGAGGCATGCCTAGAAGACTACACAGAAAGAAGAGGTGTACAAAAATACTATTAAAATAAAAGATGTAAAAATAATGAAAAAATTATACAAATATGCAGTAGCTTGTTGTTTCTCTACAATAGCAAAGTGAAATATTGCTCACTGTCTCGACTTTTGGGATGCCTTCTCTTTGGGTCCAACTCTTGTCCTTTCACAGTTCCAAGTATTTTGTCTCATTTGTGGGTATTACCAAAAAAAGAGGGCAGGAAAAGTGAGGAAGAAGAGAAAAATTTGGAAAGAAAAAAAGGAGGAATGAAACAGGAAAGAAGGAAACAGAGGAAATATGTATTGAAAGTTAAACAATAATACAAATTTAAAAAAAGATTAAAAAAAACACCTCTTGTTGGTTTCAAAGTGGCCAATCCAGTTTTTCTGGTCTTGCTGGCTGTAGCAGGCTGAGGGGGATTGGTATGGCCTTTCTTTCTTCCCAGGGTGTATTCAGCCAGTCCTGCAAGCAGTCCCCCAACAGCAAGTCTGGTGCCTCTCTCGGTGCCTTAGTTGGGGGATCTAGGTCTTCTTCAGAGCACTGTTTGCCAGGAGTTATCGCTGTGGGCTGGAGTGTGGGTGCACATGCATGCCCTCCCAGCCAGTCTGCCTTGGTCTCGTGGGTTTGGGCAGGCACCTTTCCCAGTGCTATGGGGAAAGCAGGAACTTCCCTGAAATCTCGGGATTGCTGCCTGGCTGGGTGGGGAGTAGGCCAAGGAGCTGTCGCAGGATAATTTCCCAAACAGTTTTACTTTTTGAGAAATTCCTTCCACTCAAGCCTGCCACTCAGTACAGCCCAATTCTCCAGCCAGACCCATGACTATCAGGGTCAGTGAGCATCAGTGTGGTGCTCTCAACTCTCCCAGGGCAGCGACCACAGACTCAGCAGTCAATCACAGCCCTTGTATGTTTGCCTCTTTGTCCTTATTTCCCTCTGTGCAACTTCTAGCAACCAGGTCTCTCCTGGTGCTGCTCTAACCCTTTTTGGCCGGGAAGGGAACGAGCAGTTGACCCAGCTCTCTCCCAAGGACTCTGTGGAAGTGCCTTGGCTTCCAAAGAGTCTGTGGTAGATTCAGCGCTTGGCGTGGAGCGCTGGTTGCTGAGTGCTGGGCACCGGGCACTGGGGCTGGGGCTACAGCTGCATCTCAGTGCTACTCCCTGGGACCTTACTGTCTTGGAGTAGTCTCCTTGCCTTCTGGTTTTTCAGTGTCCACTACAATTTCTGGTCTCTTATTTTCATATATACTGGGGTACTACTGGCTGTTTGCTCTGTTCCTCTGTAGATCGACCAGGTTTTTCTCCTGTGTGTAGGGGGAAGTGGAATCTGCTCCCTCCTACTTGGTCACCATCTTCCAACTCGACTCTCAAATTTATGCAAATGAAATCTTAGCATGTGATCATCACAGGTACACTGGCTGGAACATGTAATATGTATTGGAGGTTTAGTGGGGATACCTAGAGTACTTGTTTTCTGCCCTTACCTAACAAGTACTTTGCTTTTTACTTAAATTATACTTTTGAAAGACATGCATGGGAGTGACTCTTGGATACTATTCAGCATTGGGGGTGGGGTAGGATGCCCTAATTGCTTCTTGGGCACTGTCACCAAAAGTATCTTCAGTGTGCACTAAAGGGTTCCCCACACTCCCCTGCTGAGCTGGTTCCAGGAGGGGGCAACATTGCCCCCTCCACTGCCCTCTCCCATGGGGTCATATCATCTTTCTTCCATTTTGTTTAGTGCTTTCTAGTCTTTATTTCTACAAAAAAAGGTGCTTTTTCTCAGTTTTTCTATATGTAGTTTCCTTTTATTTCTTGCTTTTGTTTAGATTAATTGAATGTTTCCTCTCATTTGTCAGCTACAAGTTTAAAATTTGTTAAATTATATTCTTAGTTGGCTCCCTACACATTTTAATATGTATACTTTAGACTTCAAAGTTCACAGTTAAAGTAAANACTGTCAATATCATAGAATACTCTCCCACTGTCATAAACCATTTTGCCTTCCTGTCTAACAGATCACAAAAAAAGAGTAAGTGAAAGTGGTAAACACCAGGATACCCACTGGAAGAGGAAAACCAACAACATAGGAACCACCAACACATAACAACAGAAGGTGAAGGAAGAAGTGGAAACCACACAAACCTCAGTCCAGTACCTATCTGGAAATACAACTAAATAGTGGAGAAACTACCCAGTATAAACACCTGAAGAAGAGCAAAAGAGAACCCTCAAAACCTTGTACACATGGAAGAACTAGCTTCAACAAAACCTGCCCTCACCAGCACAACAAACTACAAAAGGTGGTGGACAGGGGGACCATCAGTTAAGAAACTGGTGGGAAGGTCCCACCAAAGAAAGATCTTAAAATGATCGAAACCCAAAGACAACCGCAGAGCCAACTAAAAGGACAGCCCAAGACAAGTGAGCTTCGGAGATCAAGGAGACCACACCACTAAATCTCACGGGTACTATACAACAGAAGTTCACACCATAAACCCAGGAACCAGAATAAATTAATGTAAAAAGCTGAAGCTAACAAAAAGAGTCTCAGAAACAAAGGGAAGACCAAGAACCAATCCCCAAATGAAAGGAAAGGAGAAAGCCTCAGAAAGAATGCTAGATGAAATAGTGGCAAGTCAGCTATCAGATATTGAATTCAAAGCACTGGTTATCAGGAATTTCAAAGAGCTCATAATGAGCTATCAGAAACTACAGGGGAACTACAATGAACTCACTGCAAACTATATAAACATGAAAAAGCAAATAGAAACTATCAGCAAGGGCCAGGAGGAAATGAAGAATACGATTTCTGAACTGAAGAACACAGCAGAAGGGATCAAAAGGAGGCTCAATGAGGCAGAAGATCAGATCAGCAAGTTGGAGGACAAAGTAGAAAGAAAGCACTGAGAAAGAACAAGAAAAGAAGAAGAGGCTCAGAAATAATGAAGAGGGGTTAAGAGAAATCCAAGAGAATATGAAACATAATAATATCAAAATAATAAGGATACCAGAAGAAGAAGAAGAAAACTAAGGGATAGAAAACCTATTTCAATAAGTAATGATGGAAAACTTCCCTAATTTGATGAGAAAAATGTCACAAAAGTCCAGGAAACACAGAGAATCCCAATCAAGAGGAACCCAAAGAGGCCCACTTCAAGACACATCGTAATTAAAATGGCAAAATTCCAAGACATAGAGAGAATCTTAAAGCCAGCAAGGCAGAAACAGAAAGTAACATGCAAGGGAGCCCCAAAAAGGTTAGCTGCTGACCTCTCTATAAAAACGCTCCAAGCAAGAAGAGAATGGCAAGAAATATTCCAAGTAATGAGAACCAGAGGACGGCAACCAAGGCTACTCTACCCAGCAAGGCTCTCAATCAAGATAGAGGGCCAAATAAAGAGCTTCCAGGACAGAAAAGGTCCAAAAGAATACACCTCCACCAAACCAGCTCTGCAAGAGATGCTAAGGAGACTGCTATAAGGAAAGGAAGAAAAAGAAAGAGACATAGACGAGCACAGGTATAAAAATGGCAATGAATAACTACCTATCAATAATAACATTAAATGTAAATGGTTTAAATGCTCCAATCAAAATACATAGAATAGCTGAATGGATAAGAAAGCATGTCCACACATTTGCTGCCTACAACAGACCCGCCTCAGGACAAAAGACCTACACAATCTAAAAGTGAATAGCTGGAAGCAATTTTTTCAAGCAAACGGTCAGGAAAAACAGCCGGGGTAGCAATACTCATATCAAACAAAATAGAATTCAAAAAAAGGGCCATAAAAAGAAACCAAGAAGGTCACTTCATAATACTCAAGGCAAGAATCCACCAAGAAGATATAAACATTATAAATATACATACACCCAACATAGGAACACCCAAATATATAAAGAAAATCTTAGAAAACTTCAAGAAAGATATTGACAGCAACAGAATTACAGTTGGGAATTTTAAAACCCCACTGTAAAAAATGGACAGATCTTCCAAACAAAATATCAACAAAGGTATTGTGGGATTCAACAACGTCCTAGATGAAATAAACTTAACTGACATATATAGAGCCCTTCATCCCCCAAAAAAGCTAAATACACATTGTTCTCAAAAGCACATGGAACATTTTCAAAGATAGACCACATGATAGGACACAAAACAAGCCTCAACAAATTCAAGAAAATGGAAATTATACCAAGCATTTTCTCTAACCAGAAGGGACTGAAACTGGAAACCAACCTCAAAAGAGAAGAACCAAAACATTCAAAGTCATGGAGACTGAATAGCATGCTATGAAACACTGAATGGGTCAAGAATGAAATTAGGGAAGAAATCAAAAAGTCTCTGGAAACAAATGAAAATGAACTCACAACAAACCTTATGAACTCAAAACTTATGGAACACAGCAAAGGCAGTCCTGAGAGGAAAGTTCATAGCAATACAGGCCTACCTAAAAAAAATATAGAAACATTTCAAACAAACTACCTAACCCTACACATACAAGAACTTCAGGAACAACAACAAAGACAGCCCAGAGCAAGTAGAAGGAAGAAAATAACCAAGATCAGAGCAGAACTAAATGATATAGAGTCTAAAAGCACAATTCTAAAGATCAATGAATCCAGGAGCTCATTTTTTGAACAGATAAAGAAAATCGACAAACTTTTAAACAGGCTCATTCAGAGAAAAAGAGAGGACCCAAATGAATACAATCAGAAATGGAAAAAAAGGGATTACAACTGACACCACAGAAATACAAAGCATTGTAAGAAATTACTATAAAGATCTCTACACAAAAAAAATGAAAACCTAGGTGAAATGGACAAGTTTCTAGAAAAATATAATCTTCCAAACCTCAGTGAAGAAGCAGAAAGCCTGAACAAACCAATAACAGCAGATGAAAGTGAAACAGTGATCAAAAAACTCCAGACACGCAGTAGCCCTGGACCAGGTGTTTTCACAGGAGAATTCTAAAAAACATTTAAGGAAGAGCTAACCCCTATTCTTCACAGACTGTCTGAAAAAAATCCAAAATAATGGAAGACTCCCAAACTTTTTTATGAAGCCAGCATCATCCTAATTCCAAAACCAGATAAAGACACAACAAAAAAAGAAAACTTTGCACCAATATCACTGATGAAGATAGACGCTAAAATCCTCAACAAAATATTGGCAAACTGTATCCCACAATACATTTAAAAGATCATACACCATGGTAAAGTGGGATTCATCCCAGGGATGCAAGGATGGTTCAACATTCACAAATCAGTAAATGTAATATATCACATAAACAAAGGCAAAGACAAAAATCACATGATCATATCAATAGATTCAGAAAAACCATTTGATGAGGTACAGCACCCATTTTTGATAAAAACACTCAGCAAAGTGAAAATGGAGGGAGAATTCTTCAACATAATAAAGGCCATATATGAAAGACCTACAGCAAACATCATACTAAATGGGCAAGAAATAAAAGTGTTTCCACTAAGATCAATAACAAGACAAGGTTGTTCACTTCCACCCCTTCTATTCAACATAGTACTGGAAGAGTTAGCCACAGCGATCAGACAAGAAAGGGAAATAAAAGGCATCCAAATCAGAAAGGAGGAAACAAAATGGTCACTGTTTGCAGATGACATGATAGTGTACATGGAAAATCCTATAGCCTCCACCAAAAAACTGCTCGACCTAATAAATGAATTTGGCAAAACATCAGGATACAAAGTCAATGTCCAGAAATCAAAGGCATTTTTGTATACCAACAATGAAACAGCAGAAACAGAAATTTAAAAAATCCCATTTGATATAGCAAAAACAAAAATCAAATACCTAGGAATAAACCTAACCAAGGAGATAAAAGACCTATATGAAGAAAACTACACAACACTGAAGAAAGAAATCAAGGAACACACAAACTAATGGAAACATATACCATGTTCATGGATTGGAAGAATTATCATCAAAATGTCCATACTACCCAAAGCAATTTACAGATTCAATGCAATAGCTATTAAAGTACCAATGACATATTTTACACACATAGAACAAACACTTCCAAAATTTATATGAACCCCAAATAGCAGCTACAATTTTGAGAAAGAAGAGAAAAGTAGGAGGGATCACGATACCTGATACCAAACTGTATTACAAGGCCACTGTAATCAAAA
Source organism: Sturnira hondurensis (assembly GCF_014824575.4). NCBI lineage: Eukaryota > Metazoa > Chordata > Mammalia > Chiroptera > Phyllostomidae > Sturnira > Sturnira hondurensis. The sequence continues at coordinate 35,881 of NW_028098007.1, forward strand.
CAGCCTGGTACTGGCATAAAAACAGTCACATAAACCAATGGAACAGAACAGAGAGCCCAGAAATAATCCCAAGTCTCTATGGTCAATTAATATTTGACAAAGGGGGCAGCAACATAAAATGGGGTAAAGATAGCCTCTTTAACAAACAGCGTTAGGAGAACTGGACAATTATGTGCAAAAAAAATGAAACCCGAGCACCAACTTACAACATACACAAAAATAAATTGAAGGTGGATAAAAGACTTAAATATAAGCCATGAAACCATTAAAGTCCTAAAGGAGAACATTGACAGGAAAATCTCAGATATTTCAAGCAGCAACATTTTTACTGATATGTCCCCTAGACCACGGGACATAAAGAAAATAATAAACAAATGGGATCTCATCAAAATAAAAAGCTTCTGCACAGCTAAAGAAAACAGTATTAAAATAAAAAGAGAACCAACTATATGGGAAAACATATTTGCCAATGATACCTCAGACAAAGGTTTAATCTCCAAAATATACAAAGAACTTACACGACTCCACTCTAAGAAGACAAGCAACACAATTAAACAGTGGGCAGAGGACTTTGCCAGACATTTCTCCAAAGAGGACATACAGAGGATCCAGAGACACATGAAAAGGTTCTCAATATCACTAGCTATCAAAGAGATGCAATTTAAAACCACAACGAGACACCACTTTACACGGGTCAGAATGGCCATCTTAAACAAAGCAACAAACAACTGTTGGACAGTTGTGGAGAAAGGAGGACCCTATTTCACTGTTGGTGGGATTGTAGACTGGTACAACAACTATGGAAAACAGTATAGAATTTTCTCAGAAAACTAAAATTGGATCCGCCTTTTGACCCAGCAATTCCTCTGCTAGGATTATATCCTAAGAACACTGAAACACCAATCCAAAAGAGCTTATGCACCCCAATGTTCATAGCAGCACAATTTACAATAGCTAAGTGTTAGAAGCAACCTAGATGCCCATCAGTAAATGAATGGATCCAAAAATTATGGTACATTTACACAATGGAATTCTATGCAGCAGAAAGAAAGAAGGAGCTTTTACCCTTTGCCACATCATGGATGGAACAGGAAACCATTATGCTGAGGCAGTGAAAAACAAATACTATATGATCTCACTTTTAACAGGAACCTAAACAACAAAACAAACAAGCAAGCAAAATATAACCAAAGACACTGAAATAGAGAACAGGCTGACAGGGACCAGAAGGGAGAGGAAGGGACCACAGGGACCAGAAGGGACCACAGGGACCACAGGGACCAGAAGAAGTCTGACTTCTTGCAGACAGACTGAGGACTCCAGCTTCATGAAATCCAAGGGGAGAGGATCCATCACCCCCTTTCTCCATAGCCTCCCAAGTCCTTCCCTGGTGCCTCCACATTATCATGCTGTCTTAGGTGGTTTCCCCCTTAGGGAATCTTACCTGTCATTGGCTAACTGATCAAGCATTGGGGAGTCTTACCCATCATTGGCTAACTGATGAAGCATTGGGAGCCAGTAATGAAAAAAGGAGCAGAAGAGGAGCTTCTGCCAGGGAGATAAGCTTTGTCTCCTTAGTGGCTTAAGGTCCGAAGGTTGCTCACTCAGCCTTACCCATGGGGGGTGAGGGTTACAGCTCCTGAAAGCAAGCAGAAAGGTTGCCAACATACCAGGTCCATTACACAACCAGCCTGCCAGGCAGTATCTGAGCTAAGAGAGGGTGAGCTCCCCATTACAGGAAGTGACCAAGAAGATCTGGTGTTCCAGTTGTTGGGGTAGAGGAAGAGGGTTGAATAAATGTCCTCAGAAACTCCTTCCTCTCTAATTCAGAAAACAGAGCTTCATGGCAGTAAAACAAGCCCAAGGGTGGCCCCATCTGCAGAAACGACAACCAAGGATGCTGGGGCAGGTGCAGGTCAGGGCAAGTGATGAAGTGGCCTGGCTCAGGGTACAGTAACACCACCGTGTGGGTGGACTCAAGCAATTAGATACTACTTAGGATTAGGACAGCTTCCAAAACCTTTGAGAGTTCCCACAGTACCTTGGATCTCTACTCAGCCTCCTGCCCTACCCTGGGAAATTTTCCATTTCTGGTGCCAGGAAACAAAAAGGAGCCCTCAGGCCTGCTGATGGGAAACAAGGTTAAGAATTCAGGACAGAGGGGGCATAAGAGGTGGACCCAGGTGCCAAGCATGTAGGAGGTGGGAACTTCAGTGCAGGGTTGGCCGTTCCCAGGGGAGAAGTAGCATGAAGTGGGATTGGGATGCGGAGGGGGACAAGAAGGACACTGCTGGATCCTGCTCAGGCAGGAGGAGACATGTTCAAGGTAGATGGGCAACTGTCCCGAGGAGGAGAGTTGACTAGGAAATGGTGGCCTTCCAGAGAGGCATGGGAGCAGTCAGAAAGGACACAGGGCAGGGCTAGGACCCAGCATACTGGGAAAGCTAAAGGAGAGCAGAGCTGGCCAGAGCAGAAAGGGTGGAGTCAATGAGGACTATGCCAGCTAGGATAGAAAACTGGGTCCTGTGGCTAGTGCTGGTGTTCTGGGAGGACCTGCTCAACCCTAACAGAGTGAACCCCTCCCTTCTGAGATCCCCCCACAGGCTTCTCTTGGTAACTGCAATTCCTGCAGTAATGCCTGCAGCACCCAGTTCTGTAGACATGTTGGATTTTGTTTTTCCAGTCCTCACCTGAGGATATTTCTATTGATTTGAGAAAGAGAGGGAGAGAGAGAGAGAGAGAGAGAGAGAAACCTGATGTGATAAAGAAACACCAAATGTTTGCCTCCCATACGTGCCCCAAATGGGAATCAAACCAAAAACATAGGTATGTACCCTGACCAAGAATGAACTGTGAAAAAAAGTTTTTTGAATATTTCATTTACTTACTTTTAGAGAGATGGGAAAGGAGGGAGAAATAAAAAGAGAGAACATCAATGTGTGCTTGCCTCTCACATACCCCCGACTGGGGACCCAGCCCCCACCCCAGACATGTGCCCTGCCTGGGAATCGAACCAGTGACCTTTCTGTTCCCAGGCTGGTGCTCAATCCACTGAGCCACTCCAGCACGGTAACCCTGAAATTTCTTGGTACATGGGACAACACTCCAAACAACTGAACCAGCCAGCTGGAGCTGAAGTTTTTTCATGTGACCTTGCTAACACAACCCCCATAAACAGGAATTATCACCCTCATTTTACCAAAGGGGAAACTGAGGCTCAGGAACATAAAGACAGTTGCTCGAGATGGCTCAGCCTGAACTTTCCCACCTCAGTCTGACCACAAAGCCCACTCTTTCCATATTGCCACTGTGTTAGGAACATCGCAGTGTGTCTGCTTCTGCACCCACCCCATTCCCACCAAAACCCTGTGTTGCTTGAGGGCAGGAATGGAGTCTGGTTCATCCCAGGAACACCAGCAGACTCAGCATGGTACTCAGGAATATTTGCTGAGAAGACCCCAGAGACAGATCACCTAGTGAGACCCTTTTATTTTATAAATAAAGAAACTAAGGCTCAGGAGAAGGAAACAACTTGCCAGGGTCTCATAGCAAATCCTTCCAGGTTCTGAATGGGGGCCCAGATCTTCTGACTATGTGGCCAAAGTTAGGGCCCCAAAACCCAGACCAAGGTTTGGTTCCCCTCCCTGGGGCCACACCTCACTTGTAGTTGCCTAATTATTTACCCATTAATTCTATTGCATACTATGTGCCCTGAATCCTGGGGCAGAAGCAGGCTCCAGAGCATGAGAACACTGCCCACCGCCACCTCCCTACTTCCTCTGCCAAAGAAATCCACCCCAGGAAATAACTCAGCCATCTTCCCCTAGGCAGACATGGGCTGGGGCTGAGCCTATAGGCCAAGCATTAGGCCGGGCTCCCCTCTGATGCACCAGAGAACACACAGACCAGGAACATCTGTGGGCAGAAGGCTTGACACAATATGGGGAGACAGCTACAGAACCAAGGCTTGAAGGATAAGAAAGAGATAACCAGAAACAGAGGAGTCTGGGAAGGGTATTTCAGGGGGAGGGAACAGAAAAGCAGGGACCTGGAGGTAGAAGAATAGTGATATTCACAAGTTGCAAATTCAGGGTAGGTATAATGAAGGTGCCAGGAGAGGCAGGGTTTTGGAGTAAAGGGGAAGGAGATAGCATGCAGGGATGAGTGAGACCAGAAAGCCTCCCCTTACAAGAAAAAGAATGGCTCTGGCTCCTTCAGAGGGGGAGAGTGGAATGAGACAATAACAAGAGAGGGAACAGAGAGAAAACTATTTGAATCATGGCATTACCTTATCTACAAGCTGCCAGTGGAACTGCAGCCCTTACCCGAGGGTTGGATGAAAACCAAACCCTTGGCCACCCAGGCCCACCACAAGCTGATTCCTTCAGCTCACTCTGATGTTCTCTCCCTGCCTGAACCCTGTAGGTCCCTCCACGTTTCCTTCTCATTGTTCCCAGGACAACCTCTGCAGCGCTTATGTGTTGTTTTCTCTTCTTGGAATGTTCTTGCCAGTGCACATATCACTTTTTCCAGGAAGTCTTCTATGGTTCATACTGGAACAAGTCTCTTTCTTATTCTGCCCTAGGTCCCCAGTGCTGGCTTCCACCATAGCTCTGGTTACACAGTTTTATAATTGTATAACAGGAAGAGGGAAAGTGCTATTTTTAAAAGTTATCTGCAGTCTTGGCTTAGAAAAAAGGTAAAAGAGTTGTCAGGGAAAGAACATATTTAAGATTGGAGAGAGACGATAAAAAGTATATGTTGAGGAAATTTTCCTGGATACAGGTTAGATGCAAGCTGAGTGGACAAGACGCTTGAAACCTCGGTGTAAACCTCGGTGTAAACCTCCCAGTACTCTGCTATCTCTGTGCACTGCTCTCCTTTCCCTCCAAGTCTCCTTCCTTCCCAATCCACACTCAGGACATTGGACCTGCAGCTCTTAGCAGTCACAGTTAACTTCTTGATTTGGAGATTCAAAAGCCCAGTTACTGAGTTGCAAAAATTACGGCTTTTGAACTTCAAAAGCCTCAGCCCTGAAGGATTCGGAGCACACACTCTATAACATAAACCATCATTATGGAGAAACACATGATCAGCCAGAGTGACTCTCCCACAGCTGAGACCAGAACTGAACTGAGTGAGGAACATACTCATGGGGAAGACATGACTCTGATGAGTCCCTGACAAAGGATCTTGTATTATGTGTACTGAGGACTCAGAGAACTGAAAAAAACACATGTCTCTCTGTGATCAAGGCCACAGAAACAACTATGCCCAGGTGGCTCTGGAAAGGTGGTGAAGAAGGAGCAGCATGGTGCTTCTAGGCTGATGGGCCTTGACACCCTCACAGCACAGGAGAAAATGAGTGTTCTGTGCACCCAGGCAGTGTTCAGGCTTGGCTGGGAAGGAGTTCAACCTGGGGAGACCTTATGGTTGGTAATGAGGGAAGATGCAGCAGCCAAACCCATGTTCTGAAAGTAAGTGTGAAACAGAACCACTAACAGGTCTGGGTGTGGCTGTGAGAACAGACACCCCACACCCAGCCTCAGTAGCATTACAGTGACTCAGAGACCTTGGCACACACCTGGCAGAGGAAGAAAGGAGACCCTAAAGTGACTGAGGTGAGTACCTTTCTGCCTGCTGTATAAGAAGAATGTTGGGAAAAGTAAACAGCTTTAAATGCAGGAAAATAACATTTCATTTCTTTGCTAGGTGGCTCTTATGAAAACAAGAATTAATATAAATGAAGAGGGAGAGGAAGATGGGGTTGGGGTAGACAGAAAGGCCCCAGAGTATGGCAGGAAGCTTCAGGCCAAGGATGGACAGGACCAGCAAAAATACCCCATGGTATGGACTTCNAGATAACCAGAAACAGAGGAGTCTGGGAAGGGTATTTCAGGGGGAGGGAACAGAAAAGCAGGGACCTGGAGGTAGAAGAATAGTGATATTCACAAGTTGCAAATTCAGGGTAGGTATAATGAAGGTGCCAGGAGAGGCAGGGTTTTGGAGTAAAGGGGAAGGAGATAGCATGCAGGGATGAGTGAGACCAGAAAGCCTCCCCTTACAAGAAAAAGAATGGCTCTGGCTCCTTCAGAGGGGGAGAGTGGAATGAGACAATAACAAGAGAGGGAACAGAGAGAAAACTATTTGAATCATGGCATTACCTTATCTACAAGCTGCCAGTGGAACTGCAGCCCTTACCCGAGGGTTGGATGAAAACCAAACCCTTGGCCACCCAGGCCCACCACAAGCTGATTCCTTCAGCTCACTCTGATGTTCTCTCCCTGCCTGAACCCTGTAGGTCCCTCCACATTTCCTGCTCATTGTCCCCAGGACAACCTCTGCAGCGCTTATGTGTTGTTTTCTCTTCTTGGAATGTTCTTGCCTGTGCACATATCACTTTTTCCAGGAAGTCTTCTATGGTTCATACTGGAACAAGTCTCTTTCTTATTCTGCCCTAGGTACCCAGTGCTGGCTTCCACCATAGCTCTGGTTACACAGTTTTATAATTGTATAACAGGAAGAGGGAAAGTGCTATTTTTAAAAGTTATCTGCAGTCTTGGCTTAGAAAAAAGGTAAAAGAGTTGTCAGGGAAAGAACACATTAAGGTTGGAGAGAGACCATAAAAAGTATATGTTGAGGAAATTTTCCTGGATACAGGTTAGATGCAAGCTGAGTGGACAAGATGCTTGAAACCTCAGTGTAAAATACTACTTCCCAGTACTCTGCTATCTCTGTGCACTGCTCTCCTTTCCCTCCAAGTCTCCTTCCTTCCCAATCCACACTCAGGACGTTGGATCTGAAGCTCTTAGCAATCACAGTTAACTTCTTGATTTGGAGATTCAAAGCCCAGTGGTTGAGTTGCAAAAATTAGGGCTTTTGAACTTCAAAAGCCTAAGCCCTAAAGGATTTGGAGTACACACTCTATAACATAAACCATTGTTATGGACAAACATATGATCAGCCAGAGCGACTCTCCCACAGCTGAGACCAGAACTGAACTGAGTGAGGAACAAAGTCATAGAGAAGAGATAACTCTGATGAGTCCTCCACAAAGGACCTTGTGTTACCTGTGCTGAGGACTCAGAGAACTGAGAAGGACAAGTGTCTCTCTGGGGTCAAGGCCACAGAAACAACGATGCCCATGTGGCTCTGGAAAGGTGGTGAAGAAGGAGCAGCATGATGCTTCTAGGCTGATGGGCCTTGACACTCTCACAGCACAGGAGCAAATGAGTGTTCTGTGCACCCAGGCAGTGTTCAGACTTGGCTGGGAAGGAGTTCAACCTGGGGATACCTTATAGTTGGTAATGAGGGAAGATGCAGCAGCCAAACCCATGTTCTGACAGTAAGCGTGAAACAGAACCACTAACAGGTCTGGGTGTGGCTGTGAGAACAGACACCCCACACCCAGCCTCAGTAGCATTGCAGTGACTCAGAGACCTTGGCACACACCTGGCAGAGGAAACAAGGAGACCCTAAAGTGACTGAGGTGAGTACGTTTCTGCCTGCTGTATAAGAAGAATGTTGGAAAAAGTAAATCACTTTAAATGCAGGAAAATAACATTTCATTTCTTTGCTAGGTGGCTCTTATGAAACCAAGAATTAATATAAATGAAGAGGGAGAGGAGGATGGGGTTGGGGTAGACAGAAAGGCCCCAGAGTATGGCAGGAAGCTTCAGGCCAAGGGTGGCCAGGACCAGCAAAAATACCCCATAGTATGGACTACCTGCGAAATTGGCTTAAGTGAGTTCAATACGACTCAAGTTTAAGTTCTCATTTGTCTGGTTTGATGCAGCTGCCCTCTGTAGCCCCTAATCTTCAACATCACCCACCACACACATTAGCCTTGCATCTGTGATGCTGCATGAGGCTGAAGGAAGAGGCAATGATGTGTATGGAACCACTCAGCCTAGAAAGAGAACAGCACCGCCCTTACCTAGAGTGGTGGCAGTCAGGCAGCAGCTGGGGTTTGAGACCCCCCAAGGGCTTCCTCACTCACATGCCATTCATATGACCCCTGGACTTCAGTATGGGCTGTTGGCCAGAACATAACATGTGGCCTTTCTGACTGGCCTGGGCTTCCTCACAACACAGTAGCTCCCTTCCAAAACCAAGCTTCCAGAGAGAGAGCCTGACAGAAATGCCAAGATGTGGTAGGATCCAGCCTCAGGTGCCCAGCAGGATCACCTCCACCTCATTCTGTTTACCAGGAATGATTCACTAAGTCCCACCTATAAGTTCAGGGGAGAAGAGTTACACCGCACCTCTTGATAGGGAGAGTATCACAGAATGTGCAGACATGTTTAGAACCAACACAAAGACCAAAAGGTCCTCAGGAGAAATACATGCCTCTGAGAATCTTTGAAATATTGATTGTGAGGGATATGCTAGTTTTCCCATAGTGTGTGGAAGTGGTCCCTGATGATTCTACTTGAGTTCAAAGGGTGGGGTAACCCTAGAGGTTAGCGGACTTTGAGGAAGCCAAAGACTGGACAACAGTTCATCTACCTGTCTCCATCAGTGGAGAGTAAACATGCCACCCTCTGCCCTGGGCATCACATAGTATTGTCGGGTGAGTACCCAGGGCGTTTGGAACAATTGAGGGTTTCAGGTTCCATGGCATGGCCACACTTGCTTCTTATCTGATGAATGTGTCAACTTTGTGATGCCTAAGGAAACGTTGCTACAAGAGAAGGTACAGCAATTTCCAGACTTGAGAACGAGCATCTGGAACTGACTTTGGAACTGACACAGACTCGTTTGGACACTCCCAGAGGAGGGTAATATTTCCTCCGTGATCAAAATGCCCAAACTAAGCCAGGCAACTACAATTGCCACTGATAGATTGAAAAATGAATCCTGCCACACCGTGATTAGTGTCTAACATTAAACCCATCAGACCACATGTATTGCAAACATGTCTGTGAGTGGAGAGGACAAGACATGAGCTTAAGATGTGAAGCCAGTTCTGCCAAAAGAAGACAAAAAAGAAAGAAAAAAGGAAAGGGTCAGAGGGCTTGCCGTCTCTGGCTGTCTCTAAGGGCACTCCCGGGAAGATGCTGAGGATTCTGACAGTAAAGCAATGGTCCCCTTCTCTGCAGAACGTGCCGAACAGGACGAATTACTTCTGCTTAATCCGTGCTTGTCGCTTCATGGGAAATGAAGCCTTAGAATATAAGGCACAGCAGTCCCCCCTTATCCATGGTTTTGCTTTCCAAGGTTTCAGTTACCAGTGGTCAAATGAGGCCCAAAACTATTAAATGAAAAATTCCAGAAAAAAAACAATTCATAAGTTTTAAATTGCATGCTGTGCATGCCATTCTGAGTAGTGTGATGAAATTCTGCACCACTCCTCTGTGTCCTGTCCGGGACATGAGCCATCCCATGTCCAGTGCATCCACACTGTATGTGTAGTATATTAAGGTTCTTTGAGATACCACATTTATATGACTTTTATTACAGTATATTGTCATTATTATTCTATTTTGTTATGAGTTATTGTTGTTAATCTCTTCCTTGCCTTACTTATAAATTAAACTTTATCATATATGTATGTATATAAGAAAATAGCATGAGTATCTAAGAGTTGGGTACCACTATGGCACCAGGCATCCACTTGGGGTCACGGAATATGTACCCACAGGTAAGGCAGACTACCGTATTTCTCACTCTCTGCACCACCACTCTCTACTGTCTCCAACCTCACCTTCTCCCTCTTCTCTTCTGATAAATGACAGCAACAGGGGACGAGTAATATGGGAGGCTAGGAGCGGCACAGAGACTTTCTAAGAACTGGGGACAGATCTTTGGAGAGGAGAGTCATTGGGGAAGAAAGAAGCAGGGACTGTGCCTCAAAGGCAGGGTCTCCATCTGGCCATGGTGGGATGCAGTGGGAGATGTGCCCTAATTATAGAATGGTATCTGGAAGAAGGGGTCACCTGACCAGAGCAAGGACACTAAAGTCACCTTGTTCTTGATACCATATTGCACAGTTTTCCTGTAACCTCAGAGGAGATCAGAGCAGTGGAGCCTGAAGCCATGGGCCTGAGCAATAAGACCACCTGAGGTCAAGTTCACACACTAAGGTACTGCTGTGTGCTGAGCCCATAGCTGAGGGCTGGGACAAAGAGCTATCTTTGACATGGTTCCTGTCATCCAGGAACTCACAGATGAGCGACGGTGAAAGACAAAAAACAAATTGGGATGATCAAGGGTTTTTGGTGTTGGAACTGCAGGAAGGGGAATGGGGAAAGAATTTGTTGTAGCTCTGGTGGAAAAGAAGAGGTGTCATGGAAGCTTCCCAGAAGAGGTGTCACTAGAGCTGAGTCTGGGAAGACAAATGAGTATTCCTTAGCAGAGGAAGTAATGTGGGCGGCCAAGGGCACAGAGGCAGGGGCAGCAGGCCAGAGGTGGGGAAAAGTTTGGGCATGGGCGTGAGGGTGGGGAAGACAAGGAAGAGGCTGTAGAGGGAGGCCAGGCCCATATCATGCCATAGAGGTCATGGGAAACACTGGGAGGTTTGAAGGAAACTGAGGCCGACTCTGGCTCTGATGTGAGGAGTAATGAGGAGTATTGTGAGGAGCTAGGAAGGGCTGGAGGGTGGGTGAGCAGTGAGGAGGGCTGACAAGAGGTGATGGAGGCTTATAATAGGGCTGAGGCCATTGAGGGTCCCCTGCAGGACTAGCAGCAGCAAGGCCAGGACAATCAGCAAGACCAGCGGTCAGGATCCAGCCTGGTCCAATGTTCCAGACTCCAGTCCCCAGCTCATTTTTTGTGACATCATGATGAAAAAGAAGGACTGAAGGCAGCATCAGAAAGAAGAGAGAGAAAGAAAGGGATAGGAAGCACCTGGGAGAGATCAGGCAGTGACAGATGAGGAAGTAAAAGCCGGAGCAGGACGATTTCCTCCTTGAGGGCGATCTGCCTTCACCCCCGTGTGATACTGACTCAGAGAAGTAAGAGGGCTGGGAGGAGCAGGATACCTGGGAGTGGCAGGACCCTGCCTTAACTCCACTCAACAAGTTCATTCTGCAGACATTTGTTCTGGGCCTGCTAAGGTTGATGCACCAGTCCTTTGGAGCAAGCACACCTGGTTCAAATCCCTGGTATACCATTTCCTAACTCCACAGCCTCAGGCAAATGACCCAGTTCCTCTGGCTGGAAAATGGGGATGTATGGTTATCTCTTCCATGCATAGTTGTTTCAAAGATTAGATATTATATATTTAATTGATATATATATATATATATATATATATATATATATATATATATATAGTTGTGGCACATGCTAAGTGTTCAGTAATTGGCCATCATTATAGCTGCTTAGAACTCTGCTAAGGCTCTGACAAAAAGTGAGGGTGAACCCAAGTGAGTCCTGGGCTTTACAAAGTTCTGTGTTTCGATTCTTCCCTCTGCTGGCTAAAATAGGCAGAGTCCACTGGGAAGAGATTCACAGGAAGCTAGATGAAACAGAGCTCCCTGTCTCCCCTCCTAGAGCATGAACCACCCTATACTGAGCATCGCACAGTGGGAAGACACCAGCCTCAGTGGGAATCCCTCCAGAAGCTGCAGGTACAGTGTAGTAAGTATGTAGACGTCCACTCACCAGACACCTGGAGGTTGGTCACATCAGCACCTCTCTGAGCGTCTGTTTCCTTGTCTATAAAATGGGGTGATGGTCTCTGCCCAGTTCCGCGCTATTGCTGTGAATCCCTAATGAGATCACGTCTGTGGAAGTTTTAGAAAACTTGAGCTACACCACAAGTGTTGATGGCCGAGCACTTTCTGATGCCCCTTCCCCACCATGCTGGGTGCTGAGGACACCAGGAAGATACAAGAAGCTAGCCCAGCCCTTCAGGAGCTCCATTCTTGTGGAAGAGACTGTCACGCTTCAGGCAAATGTGGGTGGAATGGGATGGGGACTGTGTGTCTGGAGGAGTTAAGGAAAGACCTGCTGCTACCATCAGCCTCTTCCCAGGACCCAGCTGTTCAGCCCTGAAAAGGCTGAGGCTCAACCGAGGTCCAGAATGACCTGCAGGCCTTTAATCTTTCCATCTCATGGCATAATCCTTTTTCTGATCTTCACACCCATCTCCCCCAAAAGAGTGAACAGGGAAATGTGGAAGGAGGTCACTAAAGGCAGCTGGCTAAACCCACGTCTGTCTCTGAATATAAACCCACCTGGATTCAGGTATGACTCTTAAGACCTGGATTGCCCTCTGTCTGGGGGCTCACTTGGCTGCCTGTCTAGCTCTTCTAAGTTGCACAACTGGTCACACACCTTTTGGTCTGCCCACAGGCAGCCTGATCCCTCTGCACATCTATGCTCTAGAGAAAAGTGCAGTGTGGCCCAATCACACAGTACCCCCCCTGGACCCAAGGGTCTAATGGGATGCTGTGGGGACTACCCCCTTCCAGAACAAGCAGGATTTTAAGTAAGGCATGTCCTCTTACATTTTGACTGCCTGTGCTTTTCCCCTGAGAGCATGGTCAGATGTCACCCATTCACCTTTGTGCACTTCTCCCTTGGACTGAGAGAAGGAGAGGCCCAATGTCTCCATGCAGTATCAAGGGATGGCCTTTCCTGAATAAACAAATGGGATCTAATCAAAATAAAAACCTCTGCACGACTAAAGAAAACAGTATTAAAATAAAAAGACAACCAACTATATGGGAAAACATATTTGCCAATGACACCTCAGACAAGGGTTTAATCTCCAAAGTATATAAAGAACTTACATGACTCTACTCTAAGAAGACAAGCAACCCAATTAAAAAATGGGAAAAGGAGGTGAACAGACACTTCTAAAGGGAGGACATACAGAGGATCCAGAGGCACATGAAAAGATGCTCAATATCGGTAGCTATCAGAGAGGTGCAAATTAAAACCACAATGATATACCACTTTACACTGGTCAGAATGGCCATAATAAACTAATCAACAAACAAGTGTTGCACAGGTTGTGGAGAAAAGGGGACCTTAGTGCACTGTTACTGGGATTGCAGACTGGCACAACCACTATGGAAAACAGTATGGAATTTTCTCAGAAAACTAAAATGGATCTGCCTTTTCACCCAGCAATTTTACTGCAAGGATTATATCCTAAGAACCCTGAAACACCTGAAACTCCAATCCGAAAGAACATGTGAATCTTAATGTTCATAGCAGCACAATTTACAGTAGCCAAATGTTGGAAGCAACCTAGGTGCCAGTCAATACATGAATGTGTCCAAAACTACGGCACATTTACACAACGGAATTCTATGCAGCAGAAAGAAAGGAGCTCCTACCCTTTGCAACAGCATAGTTGGAACTGGAAAACATTATGGACACCTGGACAAAAACAGGTGTGGGAAGAGGAGGGAAGTGGAGAGCACTGAGTCAGGGGGCTGGGTTGGGAGTAAAAGACAGAAAACTATACATGAACAGCAATTAAAATAAAATAAAATAAAATAAAATAAAATAAAATATTTCCAAAATGAATAAAATGCACCTATAGTTAAAGAGAAAAAATAACAAAAAAAGTAAAAAACTATGGTACATTTATACAAAGAGCTCCTACCCTTTGTAACAGCATGAATGGAACTGGAAAGCATTGTGCTAAGCAAAATAAGCCAGGCAGTGAAAGACAAATACCATATGATCTCACCTTTAACAGGAACCTAAACAACAAAACAAACAAACAAGAAAAATGAAACTAAAGACACTGAAATAAAGAACAGGCTGACGGTCACCAAAGGGGAGCGGGGAGGGAATTTCAGGAAAAAAGGAGAAGGGTTTACAGGAACAAGTATAAAGAATACATGGACAAAAACTAGAGAAGATGAAAACTGGAGGGAGATGGGGACGACTGGGATGTTGGCTGGGATGGGGTAAAAGGCAGAAAACTGTACTTGAACAACAATTAAATAAAAATAATAATAAATAAAAATAAATTTTAAAAAGGGATAGCCTTTCCTGAGCAGGTAACTGGCATTCCCTCTCACAGCCCCAACACGCAGGTCAGATTTGTGGGTTCATTCCAGGGGCCCACACTTCAGGCCAATAATGTAACTCAACTCCCATAATGTGCAATGTCCTCCATGTCCCCCTGAATGGAATGGGTGGAGCCCTGGAAGAATAGGACATAAACCCACCTCAAGGAAAAACATTCAGAGAATTAAGGATGATGACAGTTAAATGCTTCTGAACCTCTAGGGTGCACCTGAGACCAAGAAGAGAGAAGTTAATTCTGATGGACAGTTCCTTCCTGCCCCAGGTCCTTCCTCCCACAAGTGCTTCTCTTCCTTTCCTACTGCCATTATCACTTAGCCTAGGAATCACTTTTTTCATTCTCACCCAAGTATACACTTATTGATTTTTAAACAGAGAGAGAAACATTGATGTGAAGAGAAACATTCATTGGTTGCCTCCTATATGTGCCCTGACCAGGGATTAAAATCTCGAACTTAGGTATGTGCCCTGAGCAAGAATCAAACCTTCAATACTTTTTGGTATATGGTCCTATGCTCTGAACAACTGGGCCAGGGCTGCACTCACATTTGATGGCCCATTTCTATTCTGAATGAAAAGGCAGGAGTCCTAAGTCTACCCTCAACTCAATTCCTGAGCTACAATATGAACATAGGCAAATTGCTTGCCCTTTCTGAGCCTCAGTTTTCACATGTACGTATTAGGGAAAATAATCACTCCTCTCTCCTTCCTATTCCTAAACCTGCAGCATGGATCCAACCAGAGCAAAGGTGCCAGGCCCAAGGGAAATGCAGACTTGTTGAGCCTGCCACAGTTCCCCAGGTAACCTTAGTAGTGCCAGAGATCATCAACCCCTCCATGCCCTTCCTGGGTGCCAAGACCCTTCACATACTTGTGCTGGAGGCAATAGCCAGAGTTAAGCCATGTTTCAGACCTCCCACATACTCTCAAAGTAGGTTATAGTGGGTGGAAGGAGAGTGGGAAGGTGAAACTTGGGGGTGAAAAGAGCAAACTTTGATGTGAAGGTAGGGGAGCAAGGTGCCAATCCTAGAAAACCCAGTTTCACTGGAGGCCAGAGAAAGTGGAGGGGTTGTGAGAGAATAGGGATTGAAAGTCTTCCAAA
This sequence comes from Sturnira hondurensis, assembly GCF_014824575.4. Lineage (NCBI taxonomy): Eukaryota > Metazoa > Chordata > Mammalia > Chiroptera > Phyllostomidae > Sturnira > Sturnira hondurensis. The sequence goes on from NW_028098007.1 coordinate 50,978, forward strand.
TGCCTTTCGTACCATCATTAGGGCCCTGCCTCCTTTCCATGACCTCCTTTTGTACTTAGCAAAGACTATCCCAAAGCCCTCCTGGTTCCTCCACTTGTCTTCTTCATCACTCTCTCTGCCCTACCAATAGCCTTACCTACCCTTCACCATCCACTGTTTGATCATTCAGTGATGCCCACTCTGTGCCAGACTTTGTGCTAGACCCTGAGGGTACAGGGGTGAATCAGACCAGATCTCTATGTTTTAGGGGTCACGGTCAATAATTGGGAAAGATGAACAAATAAGCAGAAAATGACATCCCAATTACACAAGTGCTGATATACAGAGCAAGAGGCTGATACAAACTCCTGATTAGGCACACAACCCAGTCTGAAGCAGGGAAGGCTCTGGTCTCAACTTTCACCTCCACACAGTAAGCTTCTAGAGAGCAGAGCCTGGGTCTGATTCACCTTTCTGATGCACCCTTTTCTTTCCTGGCTGTCTCCAAGGTTACCTGGACTACCTGATGGAGGAAATTACTTGGGGGCAAGAATAAGCCTGGGCAATCCTCATCTGAAAATCAAATTCATTTCCAGCATCAATCATGTAGAAGAACCAATTCCCCAGACTGTGAATCAGAGAAGGTAGTCAGGAGGTAGAAGAAGTAATTATGCCTCTCTCTGAGCCTTAATCTCTGGCATTGACACCTGGGTTCCCAAATCTAGCTGCAGAGCAATACTCTCATGGAAGTTTTTTTAATTCAGGCTTCTACTTGCAATATGCTAAGTAGGATCTCCAGGGGCTTTGGGACAAGGAATCTACTCTCCTGGCTGGTTCCTGTGCAGGTGTTTCCTTCCCTGTGTGCACAAACCTCTGGTCTAGATCACCATGAAGGTGGGGAGCTAAGAGGGGTTCCTGGCAATGGGCATTAATGAACCAACCTGAGGTCTCCCCAACCTGAGGTCTTCCCACCCGGAGGTAACTGGGCAGAGCAAGTGAGGATCTGAAACAAAGAATGTCACAATTCCTGAGCCAGTCCTTATGCATTGCCAGGAGAACCCCACCTTCATGGCACCAACACCTTAGATGTCCTGGGTGGTCTTTGGGAGACAATACTCATCTCTGCCTTCACTTTCATTTTCTGCCTTAAAATTGAAATCTTTCCACTGCACAGAACAAGGAGAATGCTGATTAAGCTTTAAACAAGATTATCTAATTTTATCAGACAGTCCAGGTTTTTCCCCCCAATGCTATCTCCAGGCCCTTAGCAGAGCCTTTGTCTGAACCTTGGACATCAAAACGATGGGATGGAGTCTGTGGCATGCTTGATCTCCAACCAAATGACCCACCCCGGGCCAGTTCAGAAGGTACATTGTTGGGGAGATTGGGTAGCAAAGCTGAATGGAAACCATGGCTCCCAGGATACCAGTTCCCTGCTCTACTAGAGTCTTCTTCCTTGGCCCCTAGGAGACTGGGCTGAATTCTCTGAAGAAAAACAGGTCATTTTCTTTCTTCACCCCTCCCTACTACTACAAACCTCCATATACCTCGAGGACACGCCCAAAGAACCAGTGTGTGGTGGCCCAGGGAAGCTGTCCCTAGCCCTGGTGAGAAACTGCCTCCGCATCAGCAGACGAATGAGCTTCAGGAAGCCTAAGACCAAGATCAGTCCAGAAGCCCACAGGCACAGGTGGGAGAGGCACAAGGAGAGCAAGACAGGGCCCATGGCTGGATTTGTAGCCTCCCATTCTTCTCCGGTTGCTTTCTGGTTCACTTATACTCTACATGCTGGCACCTTGCCTGATCCTGCCCCCAGCAAAACTAGCAGCAGCAGTCCGCAGTGGGCAGAGCTTCATAAGGCAAAAAACAGCAGTCCCAAAGTCACAGAAAACAGCAGAGAAAACCTGGCACACTCATCTCAACTCAGCTTGAGAGAAACCAGGTGGTGGGCTTCAGACGAATCAAAAAATGGGTATCATGCCTTGGTTCCTTGCAGGAGCAAACACAAGGCAATCTTTGGTATAATCACTGGAATAACATCTGTCATTTCACATAACTACCTTGTTTTTTGGGGAGGCATCTACACAGTGAGGCCTCATTTAACCCAAGCGAAGTAGTCATAGGTACTCACTCTATACCATGTTTCAGGTAATGAAACTGAAGCTCCGCTTTACCTGAACTTTCCACTTTCCCTTTCAATATGGGCCACTGGGAGGCTTCCATTTATGCCAGGCACGTGATGCTTGAGTCTTTTTTTTGAGAGGCAGTGTCATGAGCAAAGCTCTAGCCCCAGAAGAGACATCCTGATTTAGAAAATGACTAACTTCACCCCAAGACCATAGTACAAACTTGACGCTAAACAACATACAACACTGCTTTCAGTGTGATGAGGAGGATCATCAAATTCAGTCCCTCCAGGATTGATGGAAGACACTTGGGCCCAGAGAAGGTCAGGGAATTCTCCAAAGCCTCACAGCGTGGCAGGTATAGCCCTCAATTGTCCAGCCCGAGTTCTGTTAAAAAAAGCTCGTCCTGGACTCCAAGTCTGTTTCTCCCTCCTGTCATGGATTGTAAAAGTCAGGGTCGCACAGGAAACAGTTCACTGCCAATGTTTCACATGAAAAGTCACAAATGCAAGGCTCTTTCTAGAGAGATAAGAGAACTGAGGAATCAAATGGTGTGGCTTCCAGAAGCTGACAACAGCAGAAAACCCATTCACATTACTAAGCTGAAGGGAAAAAGGGAGAAGATAGCATTCTTGAAGACTGGTAGGGGCAAATATTGCCAGAAAAATTATGCTGGAGAGAGAAGGAGCAGAGAAGAAACGTCCCAGCCCCTTTCCCCTCCCACACTCTAAGTTCCTAGTGGTGTCTCTTGTCATCCAAACCCAAGCACAAGTGAGATAGCAAGGGAGCCTGGGGGAGTCAGCATGCAGCTAGCAGCCTCCCAGCGGGGCAGAGAAGGGCAAAAGTTTGCACCTGGCATGTAGATGGCGGGGGGGGGGGGTGGGAACCATAAAACAGGTAGACCTGGAACTCTGATCTCTGAACTCAGATCATAGGTTCTGACTCAGAGAGTGGTATACTGCCAACATGGCCTCCAAATCCTCTGCTGGAAAAACACCTTACGTAGTCCTCCTGGACGGAGAGAAAGCCAGGTGGCAGCACAATAAAAGGAAGCCCAAGACAATTCTGAAATTGAACATTTGTGTTTCTGTGCATTTCTGTGCTCCACTTAATGTGCAAGTCATGCAAGGCCCTGACCCCATTCCCCAGGTGGTTAGAGGGTCATCAGAATACACCAAGGTCTAGGTTTTGATCCCCGGTGAGTGCACATACAAGAGACAACCAATGAATGCGCAAATCAGTGGAACAACAAATCATTGGCACTCTTTCTCCCTCAAAAATAATCAAGAAAAAATGCAAGTCATCGAAATCACAGAGTAACTCTGTAGGAACTGCTATGAGTAGACTTGCATAGTTTATGGTGAATTTATTTGTTAGTGTGGACTCAGCATGATGGAATCATGGAGTGTATTGGGTGAGCCTGAGGGAGTTTCCACCTGATAAGGGACTACCAGCTCCTGTAAAAAACCATTGAGGATACACTTGAGAAGAGACTAGAGCTAACCTAGAAAATGGTAAGTGGACATAACTGTCCTGAGATACACACTTAACCCAGGACAAGTTTCTTAAACTCTAAATCTCTGCTGCTAACTTGTGGGACACAGGTTATATTTGTATCTACTTCATAACGCTTTTCGGAAGATTAAAGAAGTTAACATGTATAAAGCACCCAGCTTCCACATGGGATGTTCAGTACAATTAAACTAAATATTCACATAGCTGTTTTTGGATGAGCAATGAATGATCAATAAGAGAAGAATAGGTGAGATAACCTCTAGCTTGGATTCTGGGGTTTCTTTGACTTCCAGATAACCTGTCTCACTGAGATGCAGTTGCTTCAGGATAATCCCAGTTTCCCTGGCTCGGATTATACCCAAGCCTAGGTAAGTACAGGTAGAGGGAGGAGGCTCTGGCTGTGGAATGTGGGTAGGGCATGGGGCGGGGGGGGCGGATCAGGAGGCCCAGAAAACAACCTGGTTCTATTCAGGCACTACCCAGAAAGGCAAGCCAGACTTCTGACTCAGTGGTGTCCTGAGAGCCTTTAGCTGTGAGGTCAGGATCATGTCCCTGGAACAAACAGTTTGGAGAGGGCAGGTCTTTGATACATTTGACATTTGGTGCATGATATAAGGTGGAGACCGAATTTTTTCTTTTCCATGTGGACAGTCCACAGTCACAGCACCAACTGAGTATTTCATTTCTTCCTAGTGATTTGTAATTCTGCTGTTATCACCTATGACATTTCAATACTGCTAAAACACAAAAAGCAATGCTAGCTATTACAAACACACCATATTTCTAAAAACTATAAAATCTGTATGGGAGCATGCTCATTTCAGCAGCCTAGGCTGTTTTGGAAAGAAGAAAGGAAAAAAGATGACCAGGGTAGAATTTTAGCTGTATCTAACATTTAATTGCTTCTAAAAGAGAAAAGATCATCTGAAACAATTATGGCAAAATATTCACATCCATTAAACAAAACCTGGGAAGTAGGTACATCAGTTCTGTTCTATTATTTTCTATATTTTCAGCTTGTTTGAACCTAGTTATCATAATTTCAAAGCTAAATTTAAAGTGTCACCTTAGCAGGGATGACGTGTGCACTGGCTCTGTAGCAGGCCTGGGACAGTGCAAGAGCAGCCTCAGGTGGGACTCGATGCCCTGACAGGTTCAGAAACAGCAGTGGCGATGGCAGCAGCAGGTGTTCCCTTGAGCTTCTGAGGATAGTTATGGTGTCTTCCTGGCTCCAGGAGGGGCCCATCTGACCTAAACTCAACCAGAAGTGATTTTATGACCCCAGCCAGCTCCTGAGGATTTCCTGAGATGGTCACAGTAGCAAGAAGCTAATGGTCACAGAGAGCAGCAAAGGGCATTCTCAGAGACTGGGAACTTGGGAAATGCTGCCAGTCACTGAAATATTCAAGGAGGTATAAAGAAAGTAATGTTACTTCTACTTGGCTGTTTGCATGGAAATTGCCAGAAGACCCCACTCCCAGTGGTCCCTGGCTGAGAACCACTTTCTCAGGCTGAAATGACCCAGAGGGGCTCAGGCAGATCTGGGAGTAGAGCTGAGAGTCCTGGCTCCAGGCTGACCCACTGCTGCCAGCTCATCAAGTACCCAGCAACCCACAGTGCCCAGAAGCAAGAGAGGTTCCAGTTTTGGGGGAGGGATTGTTGACTAGAGTTGACAGGCCAGCACTAAGGAACAAAAACAGCTCTCTCAGCCATGAAGCCCTGGCAGTGTTTTTGGGAATGGGAGATCTCTCCACCAGTGTGCTCTGTCTCCAGTAGCACAGGGAAGAATGGCCCATCCTGACTCCCACGTTCATGGCTGATGATCACTCTCTCAGTTCCCTTCAACCTGGCCTGCCAGATCTCTGGAATTCTACACGGACAGCCACATTTTTCTCTTATATGAATGTACCCCATTTTAAAAATATTGGCACCTCATGAAATGGAGCAAAGAGCAAACACTGTGGAAGCTAACCCTGGTATGGGGGTGACTTTGCCTTCAAGTTGCCCCAATTGCCACAGAAAAGTAAACACTACCAAGACATGATCCACTTGGGGAGGAGGGTGGCCAGTTTCTCACAGGAAAAAGGTCTCAAGCCCCTTACTCTTGGGGCTTTTATTGGGTTGTAATACACAGGAATACAGGGCAGCAAGGATCAAACAGTAGATAACATTTAAAAGAAATCTGAGGGCTTAGTCTGAGTCCGTGTCTGTCAGGAAAGGGGATTCAAAGAAAGTTTGGGAGACATACCCATTTCCTGCTTGGACCCTTAACATATGAATGAAAACACTCCTACCAAAGCAGGTTTCACTGGATTTTTAGGAATTCTTTCTTATGCCAGATTTCTCCCCGATACTGCTCTAGCAAGGAAAGGAGAAGCACCTACTCCCCATCAGGTTTTCAGGCTTAAGTGGATTAGAGGCAGGAAGGGCTTCTCCCAGAGGACATGAGGACTTGGGCTATGTCACATAGCTGGGGGACAAGGGTCCATTGCTTCCTCTTTGTTGCAACCATCATGGCTTCCCAAGTGATCAAGTCTGGCTTAGGTTGCCCCTCGCTGTGAGGGGCATCGACCATGCTTTGTGGGCAAGGGGAGGAAACTGAGGCAGCATTCGCTACCAGAGACAAGCTTTGTCTCCTGTGGCTCGCATTCCGGAGGTCACTCACTCATCCTTAGCCATGGGGGTTAGTTACAATTCCTCAAACCAGGCAGAGCGGTCCCCAACATCCTAGGATAGATGGTGCTTAGGGTGCCTGGTCCCTGCCATCTCCCTGCCATGTGCTCCTTACCTACATGACTCCATTAAACTTAAATAAACTTTTTAAATATTAAAATATAAGCAATACAAACAGGGAGATATTAGTGAAATGGTCTAACTTATATTTGATCAGAATTCTATGACAGGAAGAGAGAGAAAGCTCACAGGAGAGACAATTTCAGGAAATTATTTTTTATTACTAATAAGTGGGAATTTGTAGGTCTGATGAAGGACAGTAAGTTTTTAGGATGAAGAAGGTAATAAACTCTTCATGGGATAAGTGAAAAAAATCCACATCTCAAAACATCATGGTGAATCTGCAGAACAGCAAATTCAAAGGTGACAAGCAAGAAAGGGAGACAATTAAAGACTTTCTTACCTACAGCAACCTTGAAGCCAGAAGATGTAGGTTAATATCTTCAAAGCCTAAGTAGAAATAACTTTCAACCTATATTTGTACACCCTGACAAATGATCTTCCAAAAATGAGGAGGAAATAAAGACATTTTCAGACAAGGTAAAGCTGAGAGTTTCTCACCAGCAGACTACCTGAAGAAAAGTTGAAAAAATATACCTCAAAACTAGGAAAGTAAATCCCACAAGGAAAGTCTGAATAGCCATAGTAGGTAGAAAGCAGCAGACACATAGGTAAATATAAATAAACACTGGCTATATAAAATAATAATCATAAGGTATTGTGAAATGTTTTTAAAAACAGATATAACTAAACTAATTGATAATATTAATGTGTGGGCAGAAGAAGGAGAAGGTAAGAGTGTTCAAGGACTTTGAATTATTCAGAATAGAAAAATCTTAATTTTACTTTAACTGTGAACTTTGATATGTAAAATATATGTATTAAAATGTCTACGGAGCCATTGAAGAACATAATTTAACAAATTTTAAACTCATAGCTGAGAAGTGAGAGGAAATGTTCAATTAATCAAAATGTAGAAGAAATTAATCTAACTTCAAAAAGAAGTGTAAAAACCTCAGAAAAAACACCTTTTGTAGAAATACAGACTGGAAAGCACTAAACAAAATGAAGAAAGATGATATGACCCCATGGGGGAGGGTAGTGGAGGGGGCAATATTGCACCCCCTGAAAGGGGGAGTGTGGGCACCCTTCAGTGCACACTGAAGACACCAAAGACACAACCGAGAAACAATTAAGGCATCTTAACCCACTCTCAACACTGAATAGTCTCCAAGAGTCACCCACACACATGTCCTTCAAAAGTACAATTTAAGTGAAAAGCAAAGTACTTGTTAGGTAAGGGCAGAAAACAAGTACTCTAGGTAGGTATTCCCACTCAACCTCCAATACATACTACACATTCCAGCCAGTGTACCTGTGAAGATCACATGCTAAGATTTCATTTGCATATGCACAGAAGGAAGGTGCTCCATGAAGCTGAGTGGATCTTTCATTGGGCTTCTCCTGAGTTGTATGGAAGCGGGGAGCCAACTGTAGAGACTCAGCAAAAAGGCATGGTATCAGACCCACTGCAGGGGAAAAAACTCTCCCACATGCAGCCAGCACTGCCTGGAGAGAGGGAAGGAACAAGAGAATAGGAACTCACTGTTACAGAGCTCTTACCTTGCCAGGCCCCTTACAGAACCAGCCTGCCAGGCAGATAATTCTGAGCCATGAGATGGTGAGCTCCCCATCACAGGAAGTGAGCAAGCAGAGCCAGGGTTCCAGTTGTTGGGGTACAGGAAGAGGGGTTGAATCAATGTCCTCAGTAACTCTTTCCTCTCTAATTCAGGGAACAGAGCTTCACTTCACAAAACATAGGCCCAAGGGTGGCCCCATCTCTAGCAAGGACAACCAGGACACTGGGGCAGGTGCAGGTCAGGGCAAGTGATCAAATGGCCTGGCTCAGGTTACAGTAACTCCATCCTGTGGGTGGGCTCAAGCAATCAGATAGTATTTAGGATTAGGACAGCTTCCAAAACCTTTGAGAACTCACTCTGTACCTTGGCTCCCTGCTCAGTCTCCTGCCCTACCCTGGGAAAGTTTCCATTTCTAGGGCCAGCAAATACAGAGGGTCCTGGGATGGGGAGCTGAATGGGTTGAGAAAAAGAGATATGCTCAGTCAAAGATTCTGTGGATTGAGCAGGGATGGGGGGTCAGCAGTACCTTCCTAACCTGGGCCAGAGAAATGTCAGGGAAATGACTCAGAGGCCAGACCACAGAACACAGTGGATGGAGGAGGGAGTGGGAGGTGAGGAAAGTAAACAGTGAAGGTCAACAGTAAACCCCTGAGAGTGACTTTTAAGGTTCGGAGACTGAGCATTTTTAATGCTGAAGGGAAGTTGCTCATAGAGAACAAGGTTAAGAGTGCAGGACAGAGGGGGCATAAGAGGTGGATCCAGGTGCCAAGCACATAGGAGGTTAGAACTTCAGTGCAGGGTTGGCCAAAGGAGCATGAAATGGGGTTGGGATGTGGAGGGAGACAAGAAGGACACTGCTGGATCCTTCTCAGGCAGGAGGAGACATGTTGAAGGTAGATGGGCAACTGTCCCGAAGGAGAGTTGAGTAGGAAATGGTGGCCTTCCAGAGAGGCCTGGGTGCAGTCAGAAAGGACATGGGGAATGGCTGGGATCCAGCGTACTGGGGGAGCTGAAGGAGAGCAGAGCTGGCCAGAGCAGGGAGGGCAGAGTCAGTGAGGACTACACCAGCTAAACCATCCATGTACAATGAAAGGAATGGCACTGGCTCCTTCTGGGGGGGTGGTGAGTGGAATGAACAAATAACAGGAGACAGAACACAGAGAAAACTATTTGCATCATGGCACTGCCTTATCTAACACCTGACAGTGAAATTGCACCTCTTACCCGCAGAATGGAAGCCAAACCATTGGCCACACAGGCCTGATACAAGCTGATTCCTTCAGGTCACTCTGGTGTTCTCCCCCTGCCTGAACACTGTAGGTCCCTCCACATTTCCTGCTCATCATCCCCAGGACAACCTCTGCAGTGCTTCTGTGTTGCTCTCTCTTCTTGGAATGCTCTTGCCAGATCACATATCACTTCTTCTATGAAGTCTCCCATAGTGCACACTGCAACCAGTCTCTTTCTATACTCTGCCCTAGATTCCCAGTGATAGCTTGCACCATAGGTCTGGATACACAGTTTTATAATTATATAACAGAAAATGAAAAAGGGCTCTTTTTAAAAGTTATCTGTAGAATTGCCTTAGGGAAAAGGTAAAAGAGTTGTCAGGGAAAGAACATATTTTAGATTGGAGAAAGACCATAAAAAGTATACTTTGATGAAATTTTCCTGGATACAGGTTAGATGCAAGCTGAGTGGACAAAGACGCTTTAAATCTTGGTGTAAAATACTACTTCCCAGTACTCTGCTATCTCTGTGCACGGCTCTCCTCTCCCTCCAAGTCTCCTTCCTTCCCAATCCACATTTAGGATGCTCGACCTGCAGCTCTTAGCAATCAGAGTTAACTTCTTGATTTGGAGATTCAAAAGCCCAGTCGTCGAGTTGGGAAAATTAGGGCTTTTGAACTTCAAAAGCCTTAGCTCTAAAGGATTTGGAGCACACACTCTATAACATAAACCATCATTATGGAGAAACACATGGTCAGCCAGAGCGACTCTCCCACAGCTGAGACCAGAACTGAACTGAGTGAGGAACAAACTCATGGGGAAGAGATGACTCTGATTGGTCCCTGACAAAAAATCTTGTGTTACCTGTGCTGAAAACTCAGAGAACTGAAAAAAACACATGTCTCTCTGTGATCAAGGCCACAGAAACAACGATGCCCATGTGGCTCTGGAAAGGTGGTGAAGAAGGAGCAGCATGATGCTTCTAGGCTGATGGGCCTTGACACCCTCACAGCACAGGAGCAAATGAGTGTTCTGTGCACCCAGGCAGTGTTCAGGCTTGGCTGGGAAGGAGTTCAACCTGGGGAGACCTTATGGTTGGTAATGAGGGAAGACGGGGCAGCCAAACCCATGTTCTAACTGTAAGCATGAAACAGAAACACTAACAGTTCTGGGTGTGGCCATGAGAAAAGACACCCGACACCCAGCCTCAGTAGCATTACAGTGGCTCATAGACCTTGGTACACACTTGGCAGAGGAAACAAGGAGACCCTAAAGTGACTGAGGTGAGTACCTTTCTACCTGCTGCATAGGAAGAATGTTGGAAAAAGTAAATAACTTTAAATGCAGGAAAATAACATTTCATTTCTTTGCTAGGTGGCTCTTTTGAAAACAAGAATTAATATAAATGAAGAGGGAGAGGAAGATGGGGTTGGGGTAGACAGAAAGGCCCCAGGAGATGGCAGGAAGCTTCAGGCCAAGGGTGGACAGGACCAGCAAAAATACCCCATGGTATGGACTACCTGTGAAATTGGCCAAAGTGAGTTCAATACGACTCAAGTTTAAGTTCTCATTTGTCTGGTTTGAAGCAGCTGCCCTCTGCAGCCCCTAATCTTCAACATCACCCACCGCACACACTAGCCTTGCATCTGTGATGCTGCGTGAGGGTGAAGGAAGAGGCAATGATGTGTATGGAACCACTCAGCCTAGAAAGAGGACAGTATCGCCAGTAGCTAGAGTGGGGGCAGTCGGGCACCAGCTGGGGTTTGAGACCCCTCAAGTGCTTCCTCACTCACATGCCATTCATATGACCCCTGGACTTCAGCTGGGGCTGTTGGCCAGAACATGACATGTGGCCTTTCTGAGTGGTCTGGGCTTCCTCACAACACAGCAGCTCCCTTCCAAAACCAAGTTTCCAGAGAGAGAGCCTGACAGAAATGCGAAGATGTTGTAGGATCCAGCCTCAGGTGCCCAGCAGGATCACCTCCACCTCATTCTGTTTACCAGGAATGATTCACTAAGTCCCACCTATAAGTTCAGGGGAGAAGAGTTACACCGCACCTCTTGATAGGGAGAGTATCACAGAATGTGCAGATATGTTTAGAACCAACATGAAGACCAAGACTATGTGCCTTGACTTCACTCAACAAGTTCATTGTGCAGACACTTGTCAGGGCCTGATAAGGTTGATGCACCAATTCTTTGGAACTAGCAGACCTGGTTGGTTCAAATCCCTGGTATACTAATTACATGCCTTCAAGCAGGTGACCCAGTTTCTCTGAAAAATGGGAATCAACGGCCATCACTTCCATGCATGGTCTTTTTAAACATTAGTAATAATAATAATTGTGACACACAGTAGGTGTTCAATGAAAGCAAGTCATTATATTTACTTGAAACTGCTGAATTTCTGAAACAAAGTGATGGTGAAGCAAAGTGAGTTCTGGGCTTTACAAACTTCTATGTTTAGATGCTTCCCTCTGCTGGCTAAAATAGCTGGAGTCCTTTTGGAAGAGATTCACAGGATGCTAGACCAGACAGAGCTCCCTGTCTCCCCAGCCAGGGCAGGAACCCCACCCCATACCAAGCATCAGACAGTGGGAATCCCTCCAGAAGCTGCAGGTACAGTGTAGTATGTAGACAGCCACTCTCCAGCCCCATGGAGGTTGGTTACATCAGCACCTCTCTGAGCCTCTGTTTCCTTGTCTATAAAATGGGGTGATGGTCTCTGCCATGTTTCGCACTATTGCTGTGAATCCCTAATGAGATCACGTCTGTGGAAGTTTTAGAAAACTTGAGCTACACCACAAGTGTTAATGGCCAACCACTAATTAGCTAATGGCCAATGCCCCTTCCTCACCATTTTGGGTGCTGGGGATGTCAGGAAGATACAAGAAGCTGGCCGTGCCCTTCAGGAGCTCCATTCTGGTGGGAGAGACTGTCATGCTTCAGGCAAATGTGTGTGGAATGGGATGGAAACTGTGTCTGGAGGAGTCCAGGAAAGACCTGCTGCTACCATTAGCCTGTTCCCAGGACCCAGCTGTTCAGCCCTGAAAAGGCAGAGGCTAAACCCAGGTCCAGAATGACCCTCAGGCTTTTAATCTTTGCATCTTTGGCATAATCCTTCTTTCTGCTCCTCACACCCATTTCCCACAAAACAGTGAACAGGGAAGTGTGGAAGGAGGTCACTAAAGTTTTACCAGCTGGTAGCCGGTCACTAAACCTACCGCTGCCTCTGAATATGAACCCATCTGGATTCAGGTAAGATTCCCAATACCTAGCTCCACTTTCTTATGCCCTCTCACTGGAATTCCTGTTCCAGCACCTGAGGGGGTTGTGCTAACCTCCAAAGCTTTGATTTGGCTTCACCTTGCTAACCTTGTTCAATCACCATAGGAGGATGCCCACCAGGGATATTTATCCTCGGCCCCAAAACCTACAAAAATTTTGGAGAACGTTGATATTTACAAACAGTCATGGGGACAGAGTGGTTCACACAGATGGTCAGCAACAAGCTGTCAGGGAAAAAGTTATATTTGGTCCATCTTTAGGATTTCACATCAGGAAATAATGTTTGCCTAACCTAGAAAACTATTTAAATGAGCATTTTCCAAAGTGATCTACCAAAAATGCTGATTTCTTGCAAAATGTTAACAATTTTTATATGAAATTGGGTCCCCATGATTGGGAAATTCTGAGTAAAGAGAAATGTGTTGAAAGATTCCTCCGAGCCTTCAATATTTAATCCCTTTAAGAACCTTCAAACACGATGTGGGGTGTAATAAATGAAGCATTTCTCAGGTGTATTTGACTCAGGAACTGCTCATTGAAGACACTTTCATTAACATCTATGGTCAGGTTTCATGAACTAAAATGCCGATATCCCTCTGGCTGGTGTAGCTCAGTGCATTGAGGTATGCTGATATCTGTGCACAGTTCCTTTGTGCCTTGGTGTCTAGGGAGCTCAGTGCTAACCACAATGCTTATGGAGACACAGAACTGTCAGCCTTGGTGCTCAAACCTGTTCCAAAAAAGAGGAACCCCAGAAGATCTTTCTACACCATCTGGAGACTAAAGGAGGAACCACCTTCCTTCCTCTCATCCATTCATTTATTAACTTGCTGGGGAAATAGTAAGAATGGTCATTAAGAGAAAGGTCTTAGAAGTTAGGGCTGAGTCCATACCTAAGCTCTGCCTCTTCCTTAGCTATGTGAGCTTTGACAAGTTGCTTCACCTCCCTGAGACTCTCTTTCCATCTTAAAACAAGGTAGATAATCATTGTACCCATCTTGTAGTATTATTGGAAGGATTAAGTAAAATTATTGATGTAAAATGCATAGCACAGTGCTCAATATATGGTTATTATTATACTTAAACATTCATCTAAGACAAGGCTTATTGAGGACCATGGATTTAAAGGCCAATCAGTCTGTGTCCTCAACCAATTCCCTGGCTAATACAGAAGACAGGCAAGAAATCAGACAATAATAATACAATACCGTTTGTTCCAAAGGCTGAGGGAAAAACTCTGGAGCTGAGGGAGCACAAAGGAGAGATTTCAGCCCTAGTAACCGAAAAGAACGTCCAGACAGAAATGATCAGAAAAGGAGAGATAAAGCTGTCATTACGTTCTGTGAGGGGGTGACTTCCCTCACGACTCCCCCTGAGTGCCATGGATGAAAGTGAATATGACTGAGACATGATGTGATCTGTTTAGGGAGGAGAAGTGGCCATTTTCCCAGAGGGAAAAGGCCATGAACTGGTGGCCAGTTTCTCTGGGGAAAAAGGTCAGCAGCAGCCAGTTTCTCTGAAGAGAAAAAGGCCTCAAGCCCCCTCTGCCAGGGCCTTTTATTGGGTTCTAATACAGAGGAATATGTGGTGGCAAGGATCAANCTGGAGACTAAAGGAGGAACCACCTTCCTTCCTCTCATCCATTCATTTATTAACTTGCTGGGGAAATAGTAAGAATGGTCATTAAGAGAAAGGTCTTAGAAGTTAGGGCTGAGTCCATACCTAAGCTCTGCCTCTTCCTTAGCTATGTGAGCTTTGACAAGTTGCTTCACCTCCCTGAGACTCTCTTTCCATCTTAAAACAAGGTAGATAATCATTGTACCCATCTTGTAGTATTATTGGAAGGATTAAGTAAAATTATTGATGTAAAATGCATAGCACAGTGCTCAATATATGGTTATTATTATACTTAAACATTCATCTAAGACAAGGCTTATTGAGGACCATGGATTTAAAGGCCAATTAGTCTGTGTCCTCAAATAACTCCTTGGCTAATAAAGAAGACAGTCAAGAAATCAGAAAATAATTATACAGTTCCATTGCTCCCAATAGCTGAGGGAAAATCTCTGGAGCTGAGGTAGCACAAAGGCGAGATTTCAGCCCTAATAACCGAAAAGAACGTCCAGACAGAAATGATCAGAAAGGGAGAGATAAAGTTGTCATTACATTCAGATGATGTGACTGTCTGCATGAAATGAAAAAATCCACAGACAAATTGTTAGAATTATTAGGTGAGTCCACAAGGCAGTTGAATGTAAGGTTAACATACAAAGGTCATTGCATTTCTATACACCAGCAACAAATAATTGCCCTAAAAACAATATTTTAAAGATCTTATCTGTAACAGCATACAAATTACATAGTACTTAGGCATAATTGTACCTAAAGTTGTACAAGGTCTACATGCAAATAATTATGATACTGACTGAGAGACACTTCCTCAACCAAGTTATCAAACCCAATGTCACCAGCACTTCCACAAAGAACATCCTGTGCCCTCAGTTGTGACACACTGAGATGTCAGTGTCCATCTCAGTGACATCGTATTCCTGCCCAAAATGTTTATGCTGAATCTAATCATGAGGAAATAGTCACACAATGATTGCTGGTGGAAGTGTACGTTGGCACAACAATTTGGAACTAAATTGAAGGACATTTTGCAAAACAACCAGCCTGTACTTTCAAAAATATCATGAAAGATACAATTCACAAAGGTCAGTTGTGACAGTCTGGAAACTGTTCTAGATAAGAAGAAAGAAGAGGCAAGTCATCTAAATACAGTGTGAAATCTTTGATTTCATCCATCTTTGTAAAAACTCAGCTATGACAGACATTGAGGAACAATTGGAGAATTTTTAATACAGACTGTCTATTACAGCATATTACTGTACCAGTGTCCAACTTCCTGAATGTTGTCATTATGTAGAGCTCATAGAGAAGACTGTGTATTTGGAAATTATATGCAGAAATATTTAGAGGTGGAATTTCATCATTTGAAAGTAAGTTACTCTTGTGTGGTTCAGAATAAATGAACGTGTTAAAACAACTATGGAGAGCTGAAACAAGTGTGTAGAGGGTAGGCAAACATTGCTTTGTCACTCTTGTAAATATTGTATATGACCCTGACATTGCTCCAAAAATAGCAGTTGGGAGAAAGCTTTACTGAAAGATATTAGAGACAGTATCTCTCCCATGTTTCTAAATACAAGTAGTGCTTAATATGGTTAATTTTAGATTTAATGCAATCCCAATCAAAATCCCCACAAAGCTTTTTAAAAATTAAACTGAACAACTTTATTTTAAATTTTTATGTAATAAGAAAAGGACAAGGATATCTTAGATAATCCTGAAGAAGAATAGGGAAGAAGCAACTGCCTTGACACTTATCAAAATGTATTATGAAATCATGGTAATTAAAACAATGAAGTTGTACAATTAGCCAATACGAATTAGAATAGACATTCTCAAAAAAGACTTATCATATAATATGACAAAAATGAAAAATTTGAAATTGGAACCATATTTTTCCACATACACACATTAATACATTCAAGATGGACCAAGAACCAAAATAAATAATATGAAACCTTAAAAACATTTAGTGTGTTTATATGATGTATCAAATTTACTGATTTGTGAATGTTGAACCATCCTTGCATCCCTGGGATGAATCCCACTAGGTCATTGTGTATGATCTTTTTAATGTATTGTTGGATACAGTTTGCTAAAATGTTGTTGAGGATTTTAGTGTCTATGTTCATCAGCAATATTGGCCTGAAGTTTTCTTTCGTTGTTATGTCTTTATCTGGTTTTGGGATTAGGATGATGCTGGCTTCATAAAAAGAGTTTGGGAGTCTTCCATCATTTTGGATTTTTTTGGAATAGTCTGTGAAGGATAGGGGTTAGCTCTTCCTTAAATGCTTTGTAGAT
The DNA here is from genome assembly GCF_014824575.4 of Sturnira hondurensis. Taxonomy (NCBI): domain Eukaryota; kingdom Metazoa; phylum Chordata; class Mammalia; order Chiroptera; family Phyllostomidae; genus Sturnira; species Sturnira hondurensis. The sequence continues at coordinate 67,418 of NW_028098007.1, forward strand.
TTCTCCTGTGAAAACACATAGTCCAGGGCTTTTGTGTGTCAGGAGTTTTGGGATTACTGCTTCAATTTCATCTGCAGTTATTGTGTTAGAGAAAACTACTCAGCCACTTTCGGGTATATGGAGTGGAACTTTATCTAGCCACGTGGACCCAGAGGAGGCAGTCTCCAAATTCTGGGCCCTGAGCTCAGGCAGGGGCTTGTTTATATAGTGTGGCATGCGGAAGCAATTTAACTAAGCCTACGTGGCAGAAGCAGGTTTACAGAAGCAAGAAAGCAGGGCTGCTGATAGGGTCATCCAATGTTCTTTTGTTCTTACTTCTTAGTTACTTAGTTGCTCACCCTTCCTTTTCTTAATGGCTCAGCCAAGGGACCACGTCCACCTGACTTGTCCAGGCTTGTCTAGGCAGGTTTCATGCTACAATTGGTCTGTTCAGGCTTTCTGCTTCTTCTTCACTGAGTTTTGGAAAATTTTATTTTTCTAGAAATTTGTTCATTTCACATAGCTTTTCAAATTTCTTGGCATACAGTTCTTCATAGTACTTTCTTACAATTCTTTGTATTTCTGTGGTGTCAATTGTAATCTCTCCTGTTTCATTTCTGATTGTATTTATTTGGGTCCTCTCTCTTTTTCTCTTGATGACCCTGCTTAAAAGCTTGTTGATTTTGTTTATGTGTTCAAAAACCAGCTCCTGGATCCATTGATCCTTAGAATTGTGCTTTTAGTTTCTATGTTGTTTAATTCTGCTCTGATCTTGGTTATTTTCTTCCTTCTACTTGCTCTGGGCTATGTCTGTTGTTGTTCTTCAAGCACTTGTACGTGTAGGATTAGGTTGTTTAATGGCAATGTTTTCATATTTTTACGTACTACTGTATTGCTATGAATTTCCCTCTCAGGAATGCCTTCACTGTGCCCCATAAGTTTTGCATTCTCATGAGTTCATTTTCATTTGTTTCCAGAGACTTTTTGATCTCTTCCCTAATTTCATTCTTGACCCATTCATTGTTTAATAGCATGCTATTCTATGTCCATGATTCTAAGTGTTTTGGGTTTATTCCCTTGCTGTTGTTTTCTAGTTTGAGTTCCTTGTGGTTGGAGAAAATGCTTGGTATGATTTCAGTTTTCTTGATTTGTTGAGGCTTGTTTTGTGTCCTATCGTATGGTCTATCTTTGAAAATGTTCCATGTGCATTTGAAAAGAATGTGTATTTAGCTTCTTTGGGATAAAAGGCTCTCTATATATCAGTTAAGTCCATTTTATCTATGGTGCTGTTCAATGCTACAATATATTTGTTGATATTTTATTTGGAAGAGATGTCCATTTTCTTCAGTGGGGTATTAAAATCCCCTACTATAATAGTGTTGATGTCAATAGCTTTCTTGAAAGTCCTCTAAGATTTTCTTTATATATTTGGGAGTTCTTATGTTGGGTGCATATATATTTACAATGTTTATGTCTTCTAGGGGACTTCTTCCCTTGAGTATAATGAAGTGACCTTCTGGGTCTCTCCTTATGGCCCTTTTTTTGAACTCTGTTTTGTCTGATATGAGTATTGCTACCCCAGCTTTTTTTTCTTCTTCACTTATTTAGAAACTTTGTTTCCAACCCCTCACTTTCAGTCTGTGTAAGTCTTTTGTCCTGAGGTGGGTCTCTTGTAGGCAGCATATGTGTGGATCATGCTTTCTTATCCATTCAGATATTCTGTGTCTTTTAATTGGAGCATTTAATCCATTTACATTTAAGGTTATTATTGATTAGTACTTATTCATTGCCATTTTTGTACCTGTGTTCCTCTCTGTCTCTCTCTTTTCCTTCCTTTCCTTAAAGCAGTCCCTTTAGCATCTCTTGCAGAGCTGGTTTGGTGGAGGTGCATTCTTTTAGACTTCTTGTGTCCTGGAAACTCTTTATGTGGCCTTCTATCTTGATTGAGAGCCTTTCTGGGTAGAGTAGCCTTGGTTGCCATGTTCTGGTTTTTATTACTTGGATAAAGTGCTTCTCAGATAAAGTCAAGTTCAAGGAGTTCATCCTAACCAAGTCCTTATTATATAAAATGTTAAAGGGACTTACCTAAGAAAAAGAAGATTAAAAATATCAACAGTAAAAAGACAGTAAACTCACAGTTATTAACAACCACACCTAAAGCAAAAGCAAACTTAGCAAACAACTAGAAAACGAACAGAACCACATAAATGGAGATCACATGGAGGATTAGCAACAGAGGAGGCGGAGGAGGAGAGGGGGGAATGGTACAGAGTATTAGTAGCATAGACAGTAGGTAGAAAATAGACAAGGGGTGGGCAAGAATAGTATGGGAAACATAGAAGCTAAAGCACTTGTGACCCATGGACATGAACTAAAGTGGGGAAATGTGGGTGGGAGGGGGTGTGCACGGTGGAAGGGAATAAAGGGAGGAAATGGGACAAGTGTAGTAGCATACTCAATAAAATATATATTTTTTAATTTTCCATGAATACCATTTTCATGACTGCTACATCTAACCACGTGTTGCCCAAACCTTTCCCACAAAAGCTGCCCTGGATAGTAAGGCTGGCATTCGCACCAATATGTGGAGTTCATGAAATATTCACCTGCTACTTGGAGACACTGGATAAAGCACATCAAACGTCACATGCATCCTGGGAAGTTTCAGGACCTCCAAGTGTGGTCTCCATTCTCAACCCCCAAATCATCTCTTTACATTGTGGTTGACAACAAATCTCTGAAGCCAGGCTGCCTGGCTGTGAATCCTATCTCTACCCCTAACAAATGGGTGACTTTGGGCAGGCAGCTGACCTCTCTGTGCACTTGTTTACTCACCTAGAGTTGTGGGATTTAAAAATATTTTATGGAATTGTTATAGGAGAAAACAAATCCTTTGCTCAGTGCCAAGAACATAGTAAGTGCTCAGTAAATGTTAGCTATCACCAAGCATTATGAGCCCGCCTAGATAGAAGAAACAGAGGACTGAGACTGAAAAAGAGTTACAACCAAAATTTACATCGGGTTTGACTCCAAAGTCCACTACTGTCCCTCATGCTGATGGTGAAAAACTGGTGCTGAGCCAAGTAAAGGAGAGTCAGGGTCCAAGGATCCCTGAGGTTAGAGGCAGAAAGGTGGAAAATAACCACAGAACTGGGTGGAGGTTGGGAGGAATGAGCGTGAAAGGTTACATGCTCTGGTTTTGGTCTGGACAGGAGCCCAGAATGTAGGGGAGAAAGTAAACAACTCGTGTTGTGTGAGGGGTCACCTGTGTGAATGTACAGCAGGGAAAGAGGGTTTTGGAGAGTAAGAGTGTAGACAGGTGAAGGAGCAGGTCAGGAGGAAATGGGGCATCTTGGAAGGCTGGCTGCCAAGGAATTTTTCGAAATGTATTTTGTTTTAGTATCCAAATTATGGGCCTTGGATTTGATGTTGGGGGAGAGAATTGTAAGACAATTCTCTTCATTGAATTCCCTTGTAAGACAAGGGAAACACATTGACTTCCCCACACCTTTCTCTTGTGCAGATGATCTCCATGATGGTTTCAGTGCCCATCTTGCTCTCTTGTGCTCTCCACATCACGAACTCCTATTCATTCCTGAAAACCCCATTCTCTTCCTTTACTTTTCTCCTCCTCTGGGTAGACCTACCCTACTGTTCATTCCTCCAGTAAAGGCCTTATCATATTTTATTGTACTGTTTTCTGACCTTATGTACTAGATGCATACTCTAAGAAATATCTGTCAAGTGACTGACTGCATGAATGAATGAATGAGCATTCCTATGACATTCGTGGGGAAAAGATTATTTTTCCACCTACAAAAAGAGAAACTGAGTCTCAGTCAGTATCAGTTGCTGACTTCATATGCAGTGGGGCAGACCTGGGGATGAAACTGCTGGGGACAAGACTCACCAGCACATTCACCTTGCATCATAACTGAAAGGTGGAGTAGACATGTATGGGGAAGACTTCTGATGTAGGTAGGCAGGCAGTTTTGGAGACAACTGAGAAGGATCCTAACCCCAACCCAAACTCTCAATGACCACTTACCCTATCCATAACGACTTTGTATTTCTGGAATAAAAATAATAAGGAAATAGCCACACCTAGAACATTTGGTGAACTGACTGTGATTTCTCCAATTCAGATTAATGTGTATTTTGCTTGCAGCTGTGTCATGACCTCCAGCTGGCTGGCACATGATAGGTGCTCATTGCACATTTTTTAGGAAACTGATGAGTGGAAAGTGGAAATGTACGAAACCACTGTCACGGTCAGCTAAAGAAGCTTTTCTTCCTATTCCCCAAGGTGGAGCCAGCACAGTTAGTCAACTCTGGTGTCTCTAAGCTCTGCCCTCACACTCCACCCTCCACCTCCCCACAGGTGGGAGGGGCAAAACTTCCATACTGGCCTGATGTGCTCAGAGACAGTCAGCCATCCAGAAACCTTTGCACCATGAGTGTGTCTGTGCTGAGCCCCACCAGAGCCCTGGGCAGCATCTCTGGGCTCCTTCAGGTGGCCTCCTTACTAGGTCTGTTTCTGCTGCTGCTCAAGGAAGCCCAGCCCTACCTGCGCAGACAGTGGCTACTCAGAGCCTTCCAGCAGTTTCCTTGCCCTCATTCCCACTGGCTGTTTGGGCACCAGCAGGAGGTATAAGCAAGTGGGACAGGGGAGTGGGAAGGCAAGGAGGGCAGGGTATTGCCAAGCACAGTAATGGCCAGCAAGTCTGTGGGACAAAGTCTTGTTATATGAGGAGCATGTGGTCATGGGGGCAAAACCCAGTTTACCCCTCAGGTGATGGCTCCTCATCCCATGTGCTGCTGTGCTCAGTCTGTCAGATCGCCCTTCCTTAGGTAGAACCTCAAGCTATTTTGGCAGCCCAGCACTTTGAGGACAATGACTGTTCCTTAGTCTCTGTGCTACAACATCACAGAACAGAACTTCTAGGTGCTTCCCTGCCTGTGTCTACTCATTTCCATCCCCTCCATCAGGCCCTAAGATTCCTGGGTCATAAACATGAGCCTCATGGATCCATGCCTATGGGGGTTCACAGTCTGTGGAGACAATAGACAGAAATTTAAAGAAGCTGTCAGGTCACAAGAAGAGAGGTTCACCCACAGGGTGGCTGTGGGTAAGATCGGGAGTAGGAGACCCACCAGGTTGGTTGGCCTGCAATTCTGAGACTTTTCAGACTAGTAATGGCAGTGCTAAAACCTTGATAAGGTACTGACACATATGAGCAGGAAGGCTTCCAGAATGGTCCAAAGTAAGGAGTACTGGCATTTGGGTTGCACCAGTAAAAAGAATCTCTTTCCCTCCCAGCTCTCATTCCCCAAACCCCTGCCCTGTGAGCTCCTTTTGGCTAAGGATATCGTACCTCTTTCTGAACACTCAGATCCAGCACAGTGCCTGACACAAAAGGGATGCTTGACTCATGGAGTAACAGGAAAGAAGCAGCTTGCAGGTTGTGTGACAGACAGTGCTACCCAGCCTACTCTGTTTGCACTGGTCACTGGGGGAAGGGTGCAGAGCAAGGTGAGAGGCCAGCATGGTGGGAGACTAACCTAGGGTTTGTGGATTGAACAAGCCTGACAAGAAAAAGAGGACAAGTGATTATCAGCAGAGTGGAGCCAAAAATGGGAACTCTCCATGTCAACCACAGAGAGACAGCCAAAGCCCAGTTTGTTCTTGCAAATGAGGTACTAACCACTTCCAGATTGTTGATTTGGAGAAACTGTGATGTGTGTGGATGCAGTTCTCACCTTTCTGAGGTGGGATTTGATAGAAGGCACCACTCCACTTCTCTCCTGTGACTCTCCCGTGACACTGAGGGTCTTAGATGACATATAGACTCAGAAACAGAGTATTTATATATTTATTTAACAAATGCATTTCATGCAGCCACATTTTCCTTGCTTTTATAGTACTGCCTGAGATTTTCATGTATTCAATACCTCTGTTATTGGCTAAGTCATGAATAGAGTGCCAGATGTTCCATCCACACAGAAGCTAATCTTTCAGACTAGATGATGTCTGACAAGGTGGGAAGTTAACATATGGGCCCTGTTGCCGAGACACCTAGATTCATATCCCAGCTCTACCACATTCTTCAAATGCCTCCTCTATCACTCCTAATCTGTAACTTGTGGATGATAATGATACTTATAGCACACAAACGAGTTATTAAAATGTTGGCATTATGCATGGCACAGATCAAGGGCCTCCATTACACACTCTCTAATTGTTTGAATTTTAAATAATTTTAAAGCCTAAGAAGGACAACCATGTTGAAGGTACAAACTCTCTGCTTTAAATGGAATCTAATGGGGAACATAGAAAAGAAAACTAATGTCTCTAGGATTCAAACAACCCTAACTGCCCTGTTTCCTTCCGTGTCCTCCCACCAACACATGCATACCTGCCATGCCAGCAGAGCCCACATCTGACTATTGCTTGTGTGGCCAAATCATAATCTCTCCATCTACACCCTTTGTATATCCCTTTGGAAAAGTTGACTTGTGGCTGTAGTTCCGAAGATGAGCCAGATAAAGACAAGTAAAGGGCAGGACCACCTGTGTGAAGTGGCTGAAATGTGGGGGCCAAAAGGACACTGGATATTTGCCTACAGGTTTCTGACCCTGCTGCCATGGACACCACCCCTCTACAAGAGTCTCTACTGGCTCTGGCCACAGACACCTCAGAGACACCTGGGAGTCCCAACTGTTGGTCAGGAGGACAGACAGACTAGTGGATACTCAAATGGGCTAGAGAGAAGAATTGAAAGGCAGAACAAAGTGTAGCTTCTCGTGGTCCCCAAAGGAATCTAAGGACAGTGGCCAGGAGCAGAGTTTTGGGGGAGCTTGAGTACCAAGAAATCAGAAAGACATGTTACTGTGCTGAAGGATTTTTTCGCCACCTGCACCAACACTTGAAAATAAGCCCCATGAGAGCACAGACCTCCAGCAACTAGGATGATGATTCACCCAAAGTACTCAATACATACTTATGAAATAAGTGAATGAGTGAATCCATCTACTCATCTACTCACTTGTGCATTTGTTCATCACTACAGAGGTGGCCTTTTGGGATGTCTTCGCAGGCCAACTTCTCTGACATTTTTTTCCCACAAAGGGTAGGCCCCTAAATACCCTATAAAACCCCAGCCACAGTTGATTGTAGCAGGTAAACACCTTAGCCATATTACAATTGCATCTTTAATAGGATTCTTAGTGTCCCTCACACACGACAAGTGGTAGAATGGTGCCAATCGGGAAGAATACAAGTGCTCTTTCCTCCACGTACCCTCAGCTCCAGGAAGACAGGGATTGTTGTCTGTTTATCTGTGACCAGACTGCCAGCTTCTAGAAATTGTCAGGTAGACCCCAGTAGACACTTGGTAAGAGAATGAAAGCACGTATGTGCAGAGAGGAAGAATGAGAGACTCAGTCCTGGCCACTCCTCTCCAGTTCCCAGTCTGCACCTCCCACACCATGGCTGCCTCCTGCCCTATGCCCTGTGAAACACCATGGAGCCCTCAACCTTCTCTTGGTTCCTTTTCTCTTTTTTACATTGCTTTAGATTATATCTGTCACTTGTAACAAGAATTTTAAACAAGACTCACTCACTCACTCTCCTACACAGGCTCATTCATTCCTTCTCACACTTTTTTATTCTTGTAAAAATAAGCCATAATTGCTAAAAGCCATTCTCGAAGAACACAGATTACAGGTATTAAAGGTAAGTTTACGAACATGGGGCCCAGCAATTTGAACACTGAGTTGAGATATGATAGTACAGACACCCAGGTTACTGTGGGAACACTGGGGTCAGTGGGCTTGGGTGTAAATGGACTCACCGGGACATTGCCTTCAAGGTTTCCTTATTCTTCAGTGAAACAGGAGAATATAATAATCTGCCCACACTCACGGGTATGCCCTGATCATCACACAATCATACTGCTTTGTTAGGGTGCTTAACAAATAGGGTGGTGAAACAGCAAAATTGAGTGTCTCACAGTTCTAGAGACTAGAAGTTCAAAATCAAGATGTTTGTAGGGTTGGCACCTTCTCAAGACTGTGAAGGAACCATGTGCTCAAGGGCTCTCTCTTTGGCTAGTAAACCACAATCTTCTCCACATGTCTCTTCATATCATCTTTTCTCTGTGAGTGACAGTTCCCCTCTCTGTGCTTCCCCTTCTTCATAAACACATTTATAGTGGATCAGGGCTCACTCTAATGACCTCACTTTAACTTAATTACTACTAAAAAGTCGTATCTTGAAAGAAAGTCACATTCTGAGGTACTAGGGATTAATCCTTTCAAATATGAATTTGAAAGGGACAAAATTCAACAAGTAACACAAGCATAAGTCTGGGGAAAAGGCATGTGCACTATTCAATCTGTAACTGAATGTTTATCAAACACGTACTGTGTGTAAGTGTCTAAGGGCAGTTCCGAGTGAGGGCTCAATCAGAAGCCAGAATCTGACCTTAGATCAATTCTTGATGAAGAGCAAGAATCCACATCACAGTCTGGTTCACTAGAGCCAGTTCCAAGCTCCTAATCACAGCTAATAGATCCAGAATTTTGTCCCTCTAGCTGTTTTACCCTTCACCACCACTCCAAGCACTAGACCTAAAGAGAAAGGTTTTGTTGATTTGTCTTTCCCTTGCTTATAGTTCCAGAATGACCAGGAGTTACCACAGATTCTAAAAAGGGTAGAGACATTTCCATGTGCCTGTCCTCGCTGGATGTGGGGAAGCCAGGTCACATTCCTGGTTTATGACCCTGACTACATGAAGGTGATCCTAGGAAGATCAGGTGAGAGTGAAACCTGAATTGTGCCTGGAGCAGCTCTTCCCTCTGTCTTGTGAACTTCCACTGGAGAGTTCAGTTCTGCCAGAATTCTCGAAACCCTCTACCAACCACTCTCCCAGACCACAAGCCAGCTTAAGGTCAACCATATCTGCTATAACTGCATACTTAAACAGTATGCTGGGCCAATATCCCTTCTATGTTCTTTATTTTTTGTTGTTTCCTTCTTTCCTTTCTTCATTCTATCATTTTTTCCTTCTGTTTCTTTCTTTCTCCTTTAATCAGATTGTGATGATCTGTTATGTAAATTCCCCAGATCTGAAGGACAATTCCTATCAACACTGACTTTGGTTTCACACTTCTAATTGTTGCCTGTCCTGGAGACGTGAAGCTCCCAGAAACTGCAGGAAGGGGATAGACTGCTGTGTTTTCTGTGGCACTGAATACAGTGCTTATGTTTCTGGCTGATTGAGCATCCTAATTCTGTGGGCATTCTGCTGCTGGGACACTGTGTCTGCCTTCCTGAGCTCACAGCAACTTTTGGGACAGAGAGCCTTGGAGATGGGAGACAAACCTGAGACAAACTGCCAGCTGACAATCTTGGGAAAGGAGAACAACCCATGGTCTGGACCACAGCTGCCTCCTGGGGGTGCCCTGTCTTGTTTGAACCCCTCCAGTTTCCTCTAATGCCTTTTATTACTTTCAGACCCAAAGAACCGTATGTACAGATTCCTGGCTCCGTGGATTGGTAAGTATGTCTAAGCAGTACTGTGGGGTCCACCTGCCTTACCAAGAGCTATCTCTTTGACTCACAGAGAACAACAGGTAACCGGCACCTGGTTACCACTACCCTCATCTCTGAATTAAGCCTTATTTCTCTTCTAATAAAACCTCACTGCTTCCAGGTCATGGTGAGAGCCCCTCTGAAACTCAGCTTTTTCCCATCACCTCTCAGTGCTTTCCAATGTTCTCAGAGTGACATTTACTTACAAACTTCTATTACCAGCCCCCCTACTCTATCTCACCCTTTAACTCACAGCTGTCATAGTAATACCCCATGTACCTTCCACTTTGGGAAATTCACGCTCCTGAAATACACTGGCCTTTCCTTCCTTTACCCATAGTGTACCTTTTTCATTTGGTTCTTTCCAAATTGTCCCCAGCCATCCTTCTGATTCCATCTCCCCATCCCTACACACCTATCTGTGGCCAGGGTATGGTTTGCTTCTGTTGAATGGACAGACCTGGTTCCAGCACCGGCGGATGCTAACCCCAGCCTTCCACTATGACATCCTGAAGCCCTACCTGGGGATCATGGCTGACTCTGTCCAAGTGATGCTGGTAAGTTCATTCCTCTCTCATCTGCACACACCCACTCATGGCACAACTCACATGATCCACTCTAGGATATATGGAGCCTTGGGACATCCATCAGATAGAGCCAACTAGAATAACTCAGCCAGTCAGAACTTACCATGTGACAGACCACCCCAAAGTGGATGGGACAGGAAGTACCTAGGCACCAGCTTGAATCCACATGAATTTGGTCATTGCCAAGGGAAAGGAGGGCCATGGAAGGAACAGGTCCACTCACCTATCACCTCCACATCTTCAGCACAGTGGGCTAGAGGAACAGTCCTTCCTCTTGATAATAAGACACACCACCACTAGCACACCTGAGCAGTGACAGCTTCAGTGACAGGATGGCCATCCCAGGAGGACATTCAGGTGGACTCTGGCTCGGAGCACAGGCTTCAATGTGAAGTTGAGTCACTGTGTGGAAGGGAATGGGGATTACATCCTCACTCACAGAGCCAGGTCCTGCCATCACATCACCTGTTATCTGGTCTCTGATCTCAACAGCTATGCTCATTTGATGAATGAAAGAGTTAAAGTCCCTGGTGTCCCTTCCTTAGGAGTTCTAGTACTGGTCACTTAGGTTTCCTCTTGCCTTGACATATTTGCTACCTAGAGATAAAGGGCACCTGATGTCCCTCGGTTCTAGCTTAACCCCACACAAAATTCCCTCTTTATCCCCTGAGAAACAATGTTTTCTGGTCTGCTTAAAGGTTATTATCATAACTTATTTCTGCATTTCAAAAGTATTTCAAACCATTATGAGAAAATGTCTTTAATTTTATAATCGAAGGTTGTGAGAATATAGCTTGAACTTTATAATCATTTGCTTTACAGTCTAAATGTGCTATAATGCCTCTGTTCTGGAAAGTGAGGGATACCAAACAGGTATCTGGAGAGACAGAGACAAACTAGCTTTGTCAGCTGAGGCCCTTTGGAGCAATAGACTTGGGTCAATGTTCCTCTCCCACTACAGGACAAATGGGAGGAGCTCATCAGCCAGGACTCCCATCTGGAGATCTTTGAACACGTCTCCTTGATGACCCTGGACACCATCATGAAGTGTGCCTTCAGCCAGCAAGGCAGCGTCCAGACAGACAGGTCTGTGATGATCCTGCCGCTGCAGGGTTTTTGTTTCTATCAACTGATATGGACTCAGTGGAGAGGCAGTTCAGGCAGGAGCGAGACTTACCAGCTCAAAAAGCAAGAATCTGTCCAGAACTGCTGACCATGGACAAATTGCAGTCCAGAGCAAAGGTTGACTCACCCACAGACCCGATTCCTGCAAAGGCTCATTCCTGTTGGCTCATATCACTTCTCTGTTTGTTTTTTTAATTATATCATTTTTGGTCAATTAGAGTTGTCTGCATTTCCCCACCACCACTCCCCATCACCCCAGCCAAATCCAACTCCCTCCCTTACTTCCACCCTCCCCTTTGGTTCTGTCCATGTGTCCTTTATAGTAGTTCCTAAAATCCCTTCTCCCCACTAGCCCCTCCCCCCTCCCCTCTGGTTACTGCCATATTGTTCTTAATTTCAATGTCTCTGCTTATATTTTGCTTGTTTTTCTCTCTTATTTATAATGTTCCAGTTAAAGGTGAGACCATGTGGTATTTTCCCCTCACCGCCTGGCTTATTTCACTTAGCATAATGCTCACCCATTCTATTCATGCTGCTGCAAGAGGTAGGAGCTCTGCCTTTCTCTCTGCTGCGTAATATTCCATTGTGTAAATATACCATGCTTTTTTTACCCATTCATTTATTGATGGGCACTTAGGTTGCTTCCAGCACTTGACTATCGTAAATTGTGTTGTTATGATCATTGGGGTGCATAGGTTCTTTTGGATTGGTGTTTCAGGTTTCTTAGGATATGATCCCAGCAGTGGAATTGTTGGGTCAAAAGACACTTCCATTTTTAGTTTTCTGAGGAAATACCATACTGTTTTTCACAGTGGTTGTACCAGTCTGCATTCCCACCAACAGTGCACTAGGGTTCTCTTTCCTACTCATGCTCTCCAGCACTTGTTTGTTGATTTGTTGATGATGGCCATTCTGACCTGTGTGAAGTGGTATCTATCACATTGGGGTTTTAATGTGAGAGATACTCATCTCTCTGATGGCTAGTGATGCTGAGCACCTTTTTATATTTCTCCAGGCCCTCTGTATGTTCTCCTTGGAAATGTGTCTGTTCAATTCTTTTGCCCATTTTTTAATTGGATTTTTTGTCTTCCTGAATGGAGTCATGTGAGTTTTTTATATATTTTGAAGATCAAACCTTTGTCCGAGGTATCATTGGCAGATGATTTTCCATATAGTCGGTTCTCTTTTAATTTTTTCCTTTAGTCGTGCAGAAGCTTTTTAACTTGATGAGGTCCCATTTGTTTATTCTTTCCTTTATGTTCCCTGCTTTAAGAAACACATCAGTGAAGATGTTGCTGCATTGAATGTCTGAGATTTTCCTGTCAAGGTTTTTGTCTTTTATCCACCTTGAATTTATTTTTGTGTATGGTGTAAATTGGTGATTGAGTTTTATTTTTGTGCCAATATCTGTCCAGATCTCCTAACACCATTTGTTGAAGAGGATATTTTGACTCTATTTTATGCTTCTTCCTCCTTATCAAATATCAATTAACCATAGAGACTTGGGTTCATTTCTGGGCTCTCTGTTCTGTTCCATTGGTCCATGTGTCTGTTCTTATGCCAGTACCTGGCTGTTTTGATTACAGTGGCCTTGGACTATACTTTGGTGCCAGGTATGGTGATCCCTCCTACTTTGCTCTTCTTTCTCAAAATTGCTGCAGCTATTCAAGGTCATTTGTGGTTCCATATAAATTTCTGAAATGTTTGTTCTGTATCTGTGAAATATGTTATTGGTACTTTAATAGGGATTGCATTGAATCTACAAATCACTTTGGTTACTCTGGACATTTTGATGATGTTAATTCTTCTAGTCCATGAGCATGGTGTATATGCTTCCATTTGTTTGTGTCTTCCTTAATTTCTTTCTTCAGTGTTGTATAGTTTTCTGAGTACAGGTCTTTTACCTCCTTGGTTAGGTTTATTCTTAGGTACTATTTTTTCTTGTTGCTATATCAAATGGGATTATTTTTCTTGTTTTCTCTTTCTGATATTTTATTGTGGGTGTAAAAAAATGTGTATGATTTCTGAATATTGACTTTGTATCCTGCTATTTTGCCAAATTCACTTATTAGGTTGAGTAGGTTCTTGGGTGAAGTCTATAAGATTTTCTTCGTACACTATGATGTCATTTGCAAACAAGGAGAGTTTTGCTTCCTCTTCTTCAGTTTGGATGCCTTTTATTTCTCATTGCTGTCAGATTGCTGTGGCTAGGACTTCCAATACTATGTTGAAAAGGAGTGGTGAAAACGCGTATCCTTGTGTTGTTCCTGATCTTAGTGGGGAAGCTCTAAGTTTTTGCCCATTGAGTTTGATTATGGCTGTAGGTCTCTCATATAAGGCATTTATCCTCACTCTATTCCCACTTTACTAAGTGTTTTTAACATAAATATGTCCTGTACCTTATCAAATACTTTTTCCACATCTATTGATATGATCATGTGATTTTTTTGTTTTGTTTGTGTAATGTATTACATTTATTGGTTTGCAAATATTGTACCATCCTTGCATCCCTGGGATGAATCCCACTTGATCATGGTGTATGATCTTTATACATATTGACATATGAACATATTCCTGGATGCAGTTAGCCAGTATTTTGTTGAGGATTTTAGTGTCTATGTTCATAAATGATATTTGCCTGAAGTTTTCTTTGTTTATTGTTTCTTTTTCTGGTTTTGGGATTAAAATGATTCTGACTTCAAAAAAAAGAGTTTGGGTGCTCCATCTTCTTGAATTTTTTGGAATAACTGTGAAGAATAGGGGTCAGTTCCTGCTTAAATACTTTGTAAAGTACTCCTGTGAAATGGTCTTGTCAAGAACTTTGCTATGTTGGAAGCTTTTTGATTATTGCTTCAATTTCATCAACTGTTATTGGTTGTTCAGGCTTCCTGCTTCTTCTTCATTCAGTTTTGGAAGATTATATTTTTCTAGAAATATGTCCATTTCACCTAGGTTTTAAATTTCTTGGTACATAGTTCTTCATAGTACTTTCTTACAATGCTTTGCATTTCTGTGCTGAGAGCTGTAATCTTTCCTCTTTCATTTCTGATTGTGTTTATTTGGGTCCTCTCTCTTTTTCTCTGGATGAGCCTGTTTAAAAGCTTGTCGATTTTTGTTTATCTGTTCAAAAAGTCAGCTCCTGGATTCATTGATCCTTAGAATTGTGCTTTTACTCTCTATGTCATTTAATTTTGCTCCAATCTTGGCTATTTTTTTCCTCCTGCATGCTCTGGGCTGTCTTTATTGTTGTTCCTCGAGTTCTTGTATGCATTGGGTTAGGTCATTTATTTGAAATATTTCTATCTTTTTTAGGTAAGCCTGTATTGCTACGAACTTTTCTCTCAGGACTTCCTTCACTTTGTCCCATAAGTTTTAGATTATTGTGAGCTCATTTTCATTTGTTTCCAGAAACTTTTTTATCTCTTTATGAATCTCATTCTTGACTCATTCATTGCTTAATAGCATGATATTCTATGTCTATGAGTTTGAGTGTTTTAGGTTTTTTCCCTTGAGGTTGGTTTCTAGTCCCAGTCCCTTGTAGTTGGAGAAAATTCTTTTTTTTTTCTTTGAGAATTGACATTCTTTTTTTTTAATTTAATTATTGTTCAAGTATGGTTTTCTGTCTTATATTCTCAGCCCTGCCCACACCCCTCCAGTGCTCCCCACCTCCCTGATTTCCACCCCCACCTTAGTTATTGTCCATGTGTCCTTTATACTTGTTCCTGTGAATCCTTCCCCTTTTCCCCTGTGATTCTCTCCCCTCTCCCCTCTGGTTCCTGTCAGCCTGTTCTGTATTTGAGTGTCATTGGTCATATTTTGCTTTCTTGTTTGTTTTGTTGTTTAGGTTCCTGTTAATGGTGAGATCATATGGTATTTTCTTTCAACACCTGCCTTATTTCACTCAGCATAATGCTTTCCAGTTCCATCCGTGAAGTTGCAAAGGGTAGGAGCCCCTTCTTTCTTACTGTTGCATAGAATTCCATTGTGTAAATGTACCATAATTTTTGATCCATTCATTTAGGATCAAAAATGGGTATTTAGGTTGCTTCCAACTCTTGGCTATTGTAAATTCTGCTGCAATGAACATCGGTGTGCATAGGTTCTTTTGGATTGGTGTTTCAGGGTTCTTAAAGCTCTGAAATACTCCTAGCAGTGGAATTGCTGGGTCAAAAGGCATGTTCCTTTTTAGTTTTCTGAGAAAATTCCATACTGTTTTCCATAATGGTTGTACCAATCAGCAATCCCAACAACAGTGAACTAGGGTCCCCTTTTCCCCACAACCTCTAGCTGGAGAAAATTCTTGATACAATTCTAATTTTCTTGAATTTTGAGCCTTCTTTTGTGTTATATCATGTGGTCTATCTTTGAAAATGATTCATGTGCATTTTAAAAGAATGTGTATTTTGCTCCTTTGGGAGGAAAGGATATATATATATATCCTTTATATCCAAATATATATATATATATATATTTGTTTCCAGCCCTTCACTTCAGTCTATGTTCTGTGTTCTGAGGTGGGTCTCTTGTAGAAAGCATATGTGTGGGTCATGATTTCCCATCCATTCAGCTATTCTATGTCTTTTGATTGTAGTATTTAATCTATTTTGCTTAAGGCTGTTATTGATAGGTACTTACTCATTGCCATTTTTTTGTACCTGTGTTCCTCTCTCTCTGTCACTGTTTTTCTTCCTGTTCTTCAAGCAGACTTTGTAGCATCTCTTGCAGAGCTGATTTGGAGGAGGTATATTCTTTGAGGATTCTTTTGTTTGGGAAGCTCCTTATTTGGCCTTCCATTCTAATTGAGGGCTTTGCTGGAAAGACTAGTCTCAGTTGCAGGCCCTTGGTTTTCATCACTTGGAATATTTCTTGCCATTCTCTTTTGGCTTGAAGCTTTCCAGAAGTCAGTTGCTAGTCTTATCAGGGCTCCCTTGCATGTTACTTTCAGTTTCTTTCTTGCTGCCTTTAAGATTCTCTCTTTGTCTTGAGATTTTGCCATATGAATTACGATGTGTCTTGAATTGGGCCTGTTTGGTTTCATCTGGACTGGGATGCTCTGTGTTTCCTGGGTTTGTGGGACTTGTTCTCTCATCAAATCAGGGAAGTTTTCCAGCATTACTTTTTCAAACAGGTTTTCTATCCTTTGCTTTTCTTCTTCTCCTTCTGCTATCCCTATTATAGGGATATTATTATTTTTCATGTTCTCTTACATTTCCCTTACCACTCCTTATTCTTTCTGAGTCTCTTTTCCTTTTCTTGCTTTTTCTGGGTGCTTTTTTTCTACCTTATCCTCCAGCTGACTGATGCAATCCTCTGCCTCACTGAGCCTGCTTTAGATTTTTTCTACTGTTTTCTTCAGTTTAGAAATTGTATTCTTCATTTCCTCTTGGTCCTTGTTGATATTATCTATTCTCTTTTTCATGTTGATACAGTTTGTAGTGAGTTCATTGTAGTTTCCCTATAGTTTTTGATAATTCTCTGTGAGCCTCTTGAACTTCCTGATAACCATTCCTTTGAACTCAATATCTGATAGATGTGTGGCCTCTATTTTATTTCACCTTCTTTCTGAGGCTTCCTCCTTTTCTTTAATTTGTGATTGTTTGTTTATTTCCCCATTGTTTGTGAGACTCTTCTTTTAGCCTCTCTTTCTTAAATTGATCTGTTCTGAGTCCTCGGGTTTGTGGTGTGAACTTCTGCGGTAGAAGACCTGTGAGATTCAGTGGTGCAGTCTCCTTGATCTCCTGAGCTTGCTGGTCTTTGGCTGTTGTTTATGTTGGCTCTCTGTATATCTTTGCATTTTGATTGTTGTTGGGTGTTTTTTTTTGGTGGATCCTTCCCTTCAACTGGTGAACTGAGGGTCACTCCATCCACCACAACTTGTATTCTGTTGTGCAGGTATGGACAGTTTGAAACTGGTTCTTCTGTGTGTATGGGATTTTGAGGCCTCTCTCTCACTCTTGTTCAGTTGTTTGTTCTGGGGCATTTCTCGACCACTTAGTTGTATTTCCAGACAGATCCTGTGTTGAGGTTAGTGTGTCTTTCACTCCCAGATAGGTCCTGGGTTGAGGCCAGTGTGTCTTCTACTCCCTCCTTCACTTTCTTTCATTGTTATCTATTGGTGATTCTTTTGTTGGTGTGTTTCCTCTTTCAGCAGGTATCCTCATGTTCACATCTCCAACCTACTCTTTTTTGTGATCAGTTGGAGTGGGCAGGCAAAATGGCTTAAGACAGTGGAGTGTATTCTATGGTATTTAAAGTACCAACCCATAGAGAAGAGATAGGAGATCCTTTGGATATGTGTGGTGTTAACCATGAAATTTCCCCCAGTTGGCCACTTTTTAGAAAGGGTGGAAAAAAGATAAGACTCATGTTAGTGGGTGAGGGGAGAATTGTGAGTTGGATATAGAATTCAGTGAGCTTGTGGGAGGTCAGATTATGAGGTAAAGTGAGAATAAAATAGAAAACAGGTGTAGTGTGTGAGAGAATAGAGTTAACCACTACAGTAATAGAGTTCAGGAAACTGAAGTGGGCTAAGATCCAGGAGGGGTGTTGTGTAGTATTTACAATTGTATGGAACAGCAGTTATTTTCAATACTAATGGAGCAAAAATCATATGATAGAATCTATGTTATATGAATAACAAAAATAGGAAGTACAAGACCTAGAGTAGTGTGTTATTGGAACACAAATGAAGCAAAAGACAGAAAATTTAAAATACACTATGAAAGAGCAAACAAGGCAGACCAGTCAAACCATGCAATTAAAAAGACCGAGTGAAGAAAACTAAACAGGAAGAAGGGATATTAAAAATACTGATAAAATAGAAGATGTACATACAAGAAAAATAATGACACCAATATACAATGACTTACAACTCCTTTGGAGTAGCAAAGTCAAATTTTCTCACTGTCTCAGGCATTCAGATGTCCCCTCTTTCAGTCTAACTCTGGTTCTTTCACTGCTCCAGGTTTTATTGTCTCACTTGTCAGAATAAAAAACAAAGAAAGGAAGGAAGGAAGGAAGGAAGGAAGGAAGGAAGGGAGGGAGGGAGGGAGGGAGGGAGGGAGGAAGGATTTTGAAAAAGAAAGAAAAAAACAAAGGAAGAAAATTTTTTTAAAGCCTCCTGCTGTCTTTAAACAAGCCAAGCCAGTTCTGCTGGTCTTCCTGGCTGCATCAGGCTGAATGGGGATTGGTTTCCCTTTTCTCCCTTCCTGTGGTTTTGCAAGGACTGGAGCCTGGCCAGAGCCACACTGTTTGCAGTTGTCCACCCTCCAGCCTAGTTCCTCAGTTCACTACCGGTGCCTCCAGTACCCGTCTGAGCCTGGCCTACGCCTTCAGTCCACCAGTTGTGCTGTCCTTGAAGTGCACCAATTAAGGGCAACTCACACACCACCTTCTCACTCTTTGCTGTCTAAACGCTAGGGACTCTCAGAAACTCTTCAGGGTACTTCAGCCCCCACACTGCATTAAGTCTCTCTGGGAATAGCTGACTCCTTGAGCCCTGCTGCTCCCCTCTACAGAGGTGTCTCCATCTTCCTCTTACAGCCAGTTGGTTCTGCAGGGTGGAAGCTGTGGCCATGGCTGCCATTGAGGATGCTGGTACAGGGTGATGGGGTGGGGCACAAGGTAACTCTGGGCAGCAGGGTCAGGCGCACTCATTCTTGGGCTGCAGGCATGAGGTCTAGGCCTCTGCTGTTCCAGCTGAAACAGAGTCACCTGGTGGTAGTGTTGAGCACATGCCAGCCTCCAATGCTATGGTGGCAGCTGCAATGGCACGGGAGGTGGCTGGGTTGGTGGTGCACCACAGGGTTCACAGGCACAGTTGGGTGCCCTTCGCCACTGCAGCTGGGGGTAGGAATATAGTTGGCATCCTGACAGCAGGGATGGGCCCACATGTGAGGCTGCAGAGGCCACAGAGGTGCAGCCAGGGTAGTCACAGGTGGCTACAGTGGGAATATTCCCTAAGCAGCCACTGAGTGCCTCTTTTTTTCTCTTTCTTTTTGAAAAATTTCTCCTATTCAACTCTGCCACTCTAAACAAGCAACTGGCCTCCCACTCAGTCCAATTCTCCAACCAGACTGGGGACTACCTAGGTCAGGGGCCATCACAGACCATCTCTCCCCTGCCACCATCCACAATTTCAGTGGGTACACTCTGCCCCTAGCGACTTCAAGCATCCAGGTCTATCCTGGTGCTGCTCAAATCTTGTTTGGCAGGAAAGGGAGCCATTGACTGACTCTCTCCCAAGAATCCTGCACCAGACCCAGTGGGCGCCAGGCCTGGAGATGCAGCTGCCTTCTTCCCCATGCTGGTACCAGAAACCTTATTACCCAAAGCACTCTCCTTAGCATCTGGTATTTGAATGTCCTCTACACATTAGCCTCCAATCTTCCTCTCTGCTGGGATACCATTGGCTGTTCAGTCTGTTCCTCAGATCAGCTAGGTTTTCCATTTGTGCACAGGGGGAAGTGGACTCCATTCTCACCTAACTCTCCACTATCTTCCCTTCTTATTCATATCACTTGTAAAGGACTGAGGGTGCCAAGGACCAGAAGACTGAAGCAGTGAATGCCTCAGTGCCACCTGTCCCCATTGTTTATGGAAACTCCCACCTAGAACCTCAAGGACAGAGGCCTCTCAATACCCTAGTCTTTTCTGTATCTTCTCCCTCAGGAACTGCCAGTCCTACCTCCAGACCATTGAAGACTTGAAAAACCTCATTTTTTCTCGAGTGAGGAGTTTCTTCTACCAGAATGACACCATCTATGGGCTGACTCCTGAGGGCCGCTGCAACCACAGGACCTGCCAGCTTGCCCATCAGCACACAGGTTGGATCCACCTCCTGGGTTGCTCCTGTCCCTCATCAGGCACATGCCAAAGGGACTGGCCCTGACCCTCAGAAAGAACCCACTGGTGCTCTTCAGGAGATGCAACACACCCATGCTGGGTACTCTCCTGGTTCATGGCTTGGGAACCAAAGTGTTAGGGTGCCAGGTCTTGTGCTGGGATTGACCTGTGTCACCATCCTGGTAATGTCACCCCCTGCAAGTGGCATTCAAGCAGACCCTACTCCATGGGTGTGCTGTTGAGCAGAGCCCTGACTTCCAATGAGATGGAGATGGACCTCTTCCTCCTGATGTGACCCCCGCTCCCACACTTATTCTGATTCATGGGACCCCAACTGGAACAGGGCTGGGGGCAGGTGTGTTCTGTGTTAGCTGCTCTTTGTGGACACCTAAAGTCCTGAACTCTACCTGGGGTCCACTGTTCTGGGACAGAGCAAGTGATCAACTTGAGGAAGGCACATCTGCAAGAGGAGGGAGAAATGGAGGAGGTCAGGAGAAAGAGGCACTTGGACTTCCTGGACATCCTCCTCTTTGCCAGAGTGAGTGTCTGTGGGAGGGGCCAGAGGTTTCATGCAGAGGAGCAGAAGAAGGAACTAACCCTGCACTCTCTCTGTGCCTTCCCCAGATGGAGAATGGGAGCTGCTTGCCTGACAAGGACCTCCGTGCCGAGGTGGACACATTCATGTTCGAGGGCCATGACACCACAGCCAGTGGCATCTCCTGGATCCTCTATTCTCTGGCTGCACACCCTGAGCATCAGCACAGGTGCCGCAAGGAGATCCAGAGCCTCCTGGGAGATGGCACCTCCATCACCTGGTGAGCACTCAGGAGATGGGAGAGCCCTACCCACTTAGCCAGATAAGACGCCCTGGTCTGCCTGGGTCCTGCCTGCCCTCAGAGTGGGCTGCCTTCATTTCAGGGATCAGCTGGATCAGATGCCCTATACCACCATGTGCATCAAGGAGGCACTGCGACTCTATCCACCTATACCAGTTATTGCAAGAGAGCTCAGCAAGCCAATCACCTTCCCTGATGGACGCTCCTTACCCAGAGGTCTGATCTTCACCACATTCACTAAATTGGTTACTCTGCAAGAACACCTAGCGAATGAGGTTCAGGTGTCCTAGGGTAGTCCTGACCTCTCTGGTCTTGTTTCTTCATCATTAAGTGTAAACTTACTTTGTAGTTTATATTAGGAATATAAAATGCCTGTCACACAGTTGGACCACAACACCAGTCCCCCTTTCTAATCATAGTGAATCACATCAGTACATTTACCTCAAAAGGGTCCATCTCAATTCTGACATCTCAGATGAATGGAATCCCAAGCTTCTATCATTCTCTAGTCTAGCATCCTATCGCATTTAGAATCCATGGTTTGATGACACCACAGTAATTCCATCTGATGGCACCCATGTTCTATGATTCTAATACTCCATTCTCCAGTCCAGCTCCAAGTTGTAAAACTCTAGGGGCAATTTTGTCTGTGTTCTCACATCTAGTTGAATATCCTCTGTTTTTGATGTAATGTGTGTGCAATTCCTCTGTGACAATTGTAAATCACTCTAGACATAGCAGATAACATAAGAATGACTCAGTGCATGGCATGTTCTTCACAAGGAGATGTTGGATTCTGGATACAGCTTCCACAATTTCAATCTAAAACTCTACTTTTCTGTAATGTGAGATTTGCCTCAAAAACCAGACACAGGGAAGGAGAAATGTGATATCCTTCCTCTGGGGTCTGGTCTTCCTAGGATGACCAGATAGGATGCTAGACCAGCAAATCCACTGCCATGAGTCAGATGGGCCAGTCTCCCAACCGCCCTCAGGTTGATGGCAGAGAACAGATGTTGATCAGATCTGAGATCCTGTCATGGTGGAGGCCACCTCATGGTTCACCTTTGGTCTGAATCCCAACCCTGCCACATCCTACCTATGATCATAGGCAATGTGCTCAGCCTCTCTGAATCTTAGGTGCCTTATCTGAGCAACGGGAACATGGATGCCTTTCTTGGAGGGCTGTTGTGAAGACTGAATGAGTTCATGGATAACCCCCAAAGGCCCATTAAGGGCACCTAATAAATGTGAGATTTATCTTGAGTTGCTCCAGAAAGTAAGCCTTCAAAAAGTAAGCATTCTGTCTTGCTTCTCAGTCGTGGGACATGATTATCTACTCATAGTGTGTGACGTGTGCTCTGCCAAGTGCACCCTCTGGTATTGCAATAGGATCATTCCACTCTGACACTCACTACAACTCCCAAGTTTTGGGGAACGCACCGGCCCCCTGCTGCCATGTGTATGATCAGTCTTCTTTGTTCTCCCTGCCCTACAGGAATCAGTGTCTCCCTTTCTTTGTATGGTCTTCACCACAATCCGAAGGTGTGGCCTAACCCAGAGGTAGGATGGCTGTGGGAGGGAGGATGGGCTGATTTCTCTAGGCCAATACCTCCTCCTGCTTCCAGCGCCAGGAGTCCTGTGTCCTCTTGCATTGGAAGGAGGGGCTTGACCCTACCTGTCCTGACCCTGGTGCTCTCTCTGCAGGTGTTTGACCCTTCCCGTTTTGCACCAGGTTCTGATCTACACAGCCATGCTTTCCTGCCCTTCTCAGGAGGATCGAGGTGAGGCATCCTGTACTTGGGGAGGGCCCACCACCAAATGTGAACCCTGATATTTGTGACCCTCTAGTTTCATATGTGTTTCCCAACATGTGCCTTTGTATGCTGGTGTGTTGTAAAGGAGACACTTGTCTATATGTACAAAATAACCATGACATATCAGGCCACCACGCAGATACTTTACCCACTGACTTTTTTCCAAGCAATTGATTGTCCTTAATGTTACGATTTTTGTCACTATTTGACTATGCAGACAGTGGAACTATGGTATATAAACCCCACTTCATACAAAGAAGCTTTCCAACTGAACCAAGCTGTCATGGTTTTGTGAGTATTAATATGCGGTCAAACCTTTGCTGGGATAGATGGCAAAAACAGAGAGGCTATACTTGTCTAAAACTCTTCAAAGAGTTCCTTTCCCTGTTTGCCACCCACAATTCAGTGTCAGTTGTTCTTCTAAACTTCAGTTATTCTGGTGTCTTTCTCACTTCAGGAACACAACTTCTCAAAGGTAGAATTTTTTATAAAAATGAAACTCCCACTCACTTTTCTCCATTACCAGTACCATTAAAAAGAGAGTTTTTTCTCTCTTCTCACAGAACAGGGCAGCCAATGCCTCACATCACTGGCCTGCCACTCACTGTATCTGCAATATTTGCTTGTGTTCCAATTTCCAGCCACCTCCCTCTCCTGATGGTTCAAGTCCTGTTCATAAACGGTGCATAGAGAGGTGTTTCACACCAACGTATGCCTCCTTGCTTTATCAATCTACCCCCACAAAAGGTCAACTTCACACTAACATTCACATATGTATGACTGGTTTTCCAGTTGACAAAATTGTTTATACAAATGGAATTATTTATGGAACTCCCAGAGCTACATGGTCCAATGTTAGCAAAAAGCATAAAACTAAGAACAGCCACTCCTTTTGAGAGAAAATCCCCGATTTTGTATATGACATACGGCATTTGAAAGGTTCCTGGTGTGTAAAATATACAGCATCCTTGAAATAGCTGTTGAGCTGGACAATTACACCCCGGAAGGGTTGCTGTTGGAAAATCTGCAGACTAAAGAAAACTTCCTGAAATATACTAATGTCCTTAACCTTTGTACTTGGCTCAGCAACAAGCTCTTTTTGTGAATTCTTCAAATGCTGAATCAACTTGTACAGAATAGGCTCTAAACAAATTCTTACAGGGGTTAATTGGCTCTATCTAGCCTTTGGTTTCTCCCAGGATTGAGTCCTCCTCCTAGACCATGGCTGCAAGTCATATGCCTGCCACTAGAGGGCAGGAGAGCACTAGGCAGCTCAATTCCTAGTTCAGAACTTGAATTTTTTTCCAATTTTAATTTACTTTTACAATTCAATGAACTTTATTCAAGTGTAAATGTTTTCTTAAGTCTGTCTCTGTGTACAACTATTTGTGCCAGGAGACGGGAAAGACACTGTCCCTGCCGCCAGGTCTTCCCAGTCACCATCTACTGAAGACACTTCATTCATTCCTTCTTTCCTTCACTCATTCCCTCAGTGAGCAGAGTGTTGAATGTTCTATGTTTCTTTGCACTGTCCTAGGCATTGGACTGTGATGTATCCTCGAATAAAACACTAATGGTGCCTTGGGGGTCTAGGAAAGGAGAGGTACAGACAGCAAAGGTGTGAGGGTTATGTCCTTGGACTTAACCTTGAGCATGTGGCAGGCAGGGTGGAGGGACGGCCTCTCTGTGATTCAACCACATGAGCTCACTTAGGAAGTGGAGCTGGACAAGTGAGAGATGAGTGAAGCAATGACCCATGGGGGTTCGATGCCAGGTGAAGCACTTGGACATGTTCTACCTATGATGGGGGCATGGAAGGGACTTCAGTGCAGAGGGGAGGGAAGTCAGGAGACAGAGAAGTCCAGGTGCTGAGATTGATGAATGTCAAGAAGGGACATTTCTGCAGTAGGACAGAAAGGCTACAGAGGCTTGTGGACTGAGGAGAGGACAGAGTGGCAGGAGTCTGGACCATTGATTGGGAGGCAGGTGGTACAACTGGGTGAATGTCATTAATCCCTAGTTGCCCCTGCAGCTCTCTCATTGCCAGTTGGATTTCCTTACACAAACCCATCTCTCCTTCTCTGTGAGGATGAAGATCACTGACATTCCCCGATATAGTGAGGACCTAAGAGTGTGACCCATCCCACTCCATATCACACCCTGACCTGGCCTCCTCATTGTGACGTCAGAAACTGGTTGTGGTAGGAGAAAACAAATTGACAACTTTTCAGTCATTCACTTGACTTCACTTGGTAGGTTAGGGCAATGACCTTCTCCTACTAGGATTTCATGCCTGCTGAGTACAGAAGTAGGAGTTTGAAACTACTCCTAATAGAGAGATAGGGTTTGTCAAAGTTTGAGTACAGAATGTGAAACAAGACCAGAGGGGTAGAAGTGTGTGTGTCATAAAAACAAAGGGGATTGGATTGACCCACATCAAATGCCCTGTTCCTACCAAGGACTCAGCAGCCAATGGGTGCCCAGCTCAAAACAGGGTTTAAGGCCACTTCTCATGTCATTTCTCTTCCCTGGCCCAGGAACTGCATTGGGAAGAATTTTGCCATGAATGAGCTGAAGGTGGCCGTGGCATTGACCCTGCTTCGCTTTGAGCTGGAGGTGGATCCATTTAGAGTCCCCATCCCAGTATCCAGAATTGTTCTGGGTTCCAAGAATGGAATCCACCTGCAACTCAGAAAGCTCCCCTAATCCATTTTGGGACAAGAGCAAGCTCTGAGGATCTCCTTCCTGACATCCTGTCTCCGTTACGTGATGCCATCCTCTGTCTTTCTAACTAAGTCCTGCTTCCCACATGCCACTCTCCCTAACCTCCCCCTCGGGTCCTCTGACTGTCTGCCCTCCAACCTGTCACTTCACTTTCTGCCTGCTTCTCTTTTCTGTATAGTTTCCTTCACGTGCTATAATAAATTACTATAGCCTCAGTGACAGAACACACCACAAATTTTCTCTTAGCATCTGCATTCATAAGTCTGAAGTGGGTTTCACAGGATCACCACGAGGTGTTGGTAGGGCCACACCACCTCTAGGCTCTAGGAGAAAATCCCTGTCTTGGTCTTTCCAGCATTCAGAGCTACCTTATTACATCCCTTGTCTCCTGCAGCCTCCTCTGTACACAAATCCAGCAGCACCTCCGATGTCCCTCTGCTTCTGTCTTCACGTTGCCTTCTCTCTTATGAGGACACTTGTGACTACATGGACTCACTCAGATAAAAGAAGACATAGTCACATCTTACAGGGATTATACCATGGACATCTTGTGAGCTGTCATTCTGCCTAATGGGTCCCTAGTGACTGCCATCGGTCCATGTTCCCAGTTCCCTTCTGTGTTTCCCATACACCCATTTGTCAATATCACACCCTCTCCTTCTTTCTCCCTTCCCAGAATACAGTTCACACTGTCATATGCCTTGGGAGGAGCTGGATGGAGAGTAGCAAGGGAGACGGGGTGGGAAAGTGAGACAAGACAAAGCAGGGAGATGATATCTGCTCTGAGGTGCCAGGATCCATCACCTCAGAGGCCACAGAGGAGACAGCTGTCCAGTAGGATTGGGGGAGCCCAGGTGGGCAGACATGTGTGCTCTATCAGAGAGGATGCCAACAAACAGCTGGCAATGCCTTCTCCGCAGGACAGGCCCTGCATCTCTGGTCAGCTACCTTAAGGGCAGAGGGGCTTCTTCAACCCTGCCACATTTGGTGACCAAGTGGGTCGTCGTCCTCTGACTCTGGGCTCTGTTCCTTTGTGTTCCTCCACCAGCCTCTTTCAGCCAAGCCCTGTTCTCTTGCCGGTTCCAAACACTGGTCCTCCCCCTGTCCAATCCCAGCCATTCCTCACCTAGGGCCCTGGATGCATACACAGACCTCTCCAGGCACCCTCTGCCTGTGGTGGAAGCACCGCCTCTGCCTCCCCAAAGGGCTTCTCCCCAACCCGGTACCTGCAGCCAGGATCTCCCACCCCAGTCCCCTGGCCTCCTGGGTCACTGGGCTACTTCAGCCCTGCTTTAAGGAAGGGCATGGTGAGCACAAAGTGCTTGGCAGATATAGAGCAAAAATAGGTGGGAGCATCCTGAGTAGTATGTTTAGCAGGTCCCCTGACATCAGGTGGTGCAGAAGGGCTCAGTGGACATGATCAGGGAATACGGGACAATGGGAACCTTGAAATCTGGGTGGTCAGCCACATTGATGTACTCTAACCACAGCACTCTAGGGCTGTGAGAAGGGCCAGGGAGTTTCCCCACTGGCTTCAGGCAATGGGTAAAAGCTCAACCTGGCTGAGTCCAGGCTCACATGCACAGATGCCTGATGCTTACATAGAGACACTCCTGGGCAGCCCCTCCTGCATGTGCCCTTGCACACTCTAACGATGCAAATGAAGAAACCAAGACCCCATCCCCAGAAATAGAGGAGGGGCTGAGTTACAGACCATTGTACTCCCCTGGCAACTAGAGACTTACATGCAGCTGTTTGCAGGAGATTCATTTTATAAAGGGGTGGGATGCAGAAATCAGCCTCCTCCTTTGATCTCCCCTCCTACTTGGACAAGGAGGAAGTCCTGAGCCCCAGACTCTAGAGACTGTAGGAGGGGAGGGGCCGAGGTTCCACCTGTTAGGAGCAGGACCCTGGACTCTCAGTTTCAACATTTAAAGCTCACTACAACACAGCACAGTACTGTCAGGGGCAGACCCCCAGCCTCCCACACCAGCTCACCACCCTTCCTCATCAAAGGCCTCAGGCCCAACACCAGTCCTGTGCTGGGGGAGGTGGGTGGGGAGCTGACCAGTGCCTGGCAAGGGTTGCCAGTACAAGCCCTTTCAGTGGCGGCAGAAAGAGGACAGGTGCACCAGGAGTAGGAGACCTGGAGGCACACAGTGCACAAGATGCCTGAAGCTAAACAGGGACAAGACACCAGCTAACCCACCTACATTTATTTTGCTTTTGGGTGGGAGAAGAGGCTCCTTGCACAATGAAAAACTGAGCTGGCAGTGGGTGATAGAAAGATTTTTCTTAGTGTGTCTTAGAACAAAGTTAGTATGCCTCCTTTAGTCATACAGATTCTTGATCTTGAGTTATTTTCAGTTCTTGAATTCATGTAGTAGTTGCCATGACAAATGTTTAAATAGCCTTCCTTAATTGTTAAATAAAAGATTCCTTTCTTTCCCACCAAACCCTGTGTTTAAAGTTTTGCCTCAAAGGCAGTGAGCAGAAGGACCCACCCCACTGCTTGGGTAGCAACACCACACTGTACCACACACACGCACCAGAGCTCAGGACACAGCAGGGAGTGCTAGAGAGCTGGAAGCATGAGGTGGACTCATCTCTGGTGCTCTCAGGTCCCCAGCCTCTGTCCTTCCCTCCCACGTGGAGCCTCCCCTCTCCCTCAGGCTCCAGAGCTGTCAGCTCTGTTTCTCACCAACACAAGCCCTCAGACAGAGTCAGCACCACCTATGGAGCCTTGGTCAAAAGGGCCCAGAATCAGGAGCTCGCTCAGGCTCCTCCCTGATGAGCATCGTGACAGGTTCCTTCCCTTAATATTCAAGAGGGATAATGGCCTCCTCCAATCCTGCCTCACAGGCCTCCTGACTGTCCAAAGAGGAGACTTGGGCACCACCCATGGAATAAAATTAGTTATGACCACTGGACTCAGTTCCCAGCTATGAGCTGTTGAACCATTTTCTTCAGTTGTGTAGACAGAGGTCTGTCCAGGGCCAGAACATAGGGGAATGTTGGTGGCATGGTGAACACTCAGACTAAGGTGTCCAAATCCCAGACGTAGGTGCACAGTGAGTTGTAGGTCTTAACAGGGCTTTGCAGGAGTGAGCAGGAGCTCAGGGCCAAGCTTCCAGGGCCGTGGAATCAATAGGAAGAAGGACATGTCTGCAGGTGGTCCCTCCTCAGAGCAACATAGCAATGTCCCCATGTCCCAGGCCTGAATTCTCCTCTCTTGCCCCTCCCCTGGTGTCAGGCGCCCTCCCTCCATACCTGTCTCATTCCCGGATTGAAGCTCACAAATGGCCTTAGACGTTTGTCGGGGACCACTCTGTGTGGTTTCCAAGAATGCACACATGTGAGAGAAAGTCCCAAAAGGGGCTAGTAAGTCTCCCTGGAACACCAGGTAAAAATGCAGGTGGCACACAAGACATGACTCTGACACCGAAGGTCCCCTGGGTTCAGGCCTGATAAATACATTGTATCCTTTGAAGCTTATTCTGTTTTGTATGGCCCTGTAGATTCAAACCAGATGTTTAAGTTCAAGGCATGAGCAGTAAACTCCTTATCTTATGAAACACATTTTCAAGACCCTCTGAGGGTGGTGGGCTGGCAGGGGGAAGGCAGAAAACTATATTTGAACAGTTAAAATAAAAATCATTAAGTAATCAATCAATTAATTCTTAAAAGACCCTCTGTTGTCAGCATGACTAAGAGACCCTGACCTAGGACACATCTCTGGTCCTTCAATCTTTACCTATGGACAATACGCATTTTTTATGGCTATAGCCTTTTGACATTGATTTATGAGCTAGCCATGTATGCTGTATTCCATTCCCAATAAAAGCCATTTGGGAGAAGGGCTAAGAGCATTCCCCACTAGACAGAATTGCCACCCCCTTTCCCAAGGGAACAGCAAGATTGTGTCCGGGACCACTTATTCACCAACCATGGTGGATGGGAGGGTTCTGCAGGCAGCAGTTGGTACCAAACCTATTGCTACATGTACCTGTCAAAGAGATAATGTGGAGGCAACCAGAAAAAAACCCTGATTCATCATGTGGGCCTAAACTGAAGTTCACCCCAAGACTCCTTCTTGCACCTCATGCCACACCCTGCCTCAAGGCCTGATTCAGGCACCACCCTTCCCTAAAGCTCACCTCTAGTGTCATTCTGCCACCTTCACCAGCCAAAGCCCATGCACCCAGGGCACTGGGTGACTCTGACACAGAGATGGACGATGGCAGTAGTGACATAGAGTCCCATCTCAGGGGGGTAGAAATAATACCTCTGAGTTCGTATTCCACATTGCTTCACCTTGACAGTGGTTACCTGGATGTGTGCTCTAGAAATTCATTGTTCTGAACACTTTGGCTTTAGGCAAATATTCTTTATGCTATTTTCCTAACACATATGAGAAGTTAAAGACAGACACCCAACTCAGTGAAGGGCCAAGCCCCAAAGCCAACCCTCTGTCACATGGACTGGGCGAGTGCTGGTCATAGCCAGGAATTCCAGGGCACAGCTTCCAGCGCGTTCACTCCATCACCCAGACTGGAATGTAAGTTCCTGCTACACTTAGAAAGATTGCCTATTACAATAGGAAAAGGAAGAGACTAGAATCAAGTGGGTTCTCACCACATGTTTGCTGAGTGAATGATCAGCTCCAGGAAACATGCACAGTAAGCATTCATAGACACACCTGCTTTCTGGCACCATCCTTGAGGATGGTGTCTAGGATACCAACTCCCCTTCTACAATACAAGCCTCCCAAGGACAGGGAGCCACAGCTGCTCCACAACCCAGCCTGGAGGGGTCAGGGCCCAGGGAAAGGCCACAGCCTGGACTGTCTGGGGCCCTACTTTTGGCAGAGCTACTTCCCAGAGCCTGGGCACAGTGGCCTCAGGTGAAGGTAGATGCCATTCTGGGAGCGCAGGACCAGCTGTGGCAGCTTGATGGGTGGCCGCAAGGGGTCCAGGGCAAACTCAAAGCGGAGCAAGCAGAGGGCCGTGACCACCTTCATCTCGTTCATGGCAAACTGCTGCCCGATGCAGTTCCTGCAGTGAGCAACACAAAGAGGCATCAGGAACGGGGTGTCTGAAGTGGTGAAATCCAGTGCTCTCAGTGGCCAAAAAATCCATAACTATTTTTGCATGACTGATTGCCTGATAGATTGATCGACCTGGGCTTTAGAAACAGATCATAAGGTAGGTTCCCAGACTACTGC
The DNA here is from genome assembly GCF_014824575.4 of Sturnira hondurensis. Classification (NCBI taxonomy): domain Eukaryota; kingdom Metazoa; phylum Chordata; class Mammalia; order Chiroptera; family Phyllostomidae; genus Sturnira; species Sturnira hondurensis. The sequence continues at coordinate 98,149 of NW_028098007.1, forward strand.
TAAGTAGATTCCCATTGAGGATTCTGCCTAGGGGTCTCTCTTGCAATGACTCAGCCACCCCACTCCCCTGCTAGCAACATGAATATGCTAAAGGCAAGAAGAAAGTCCTTGGAACTTACCCTGTGTTAGAATCACCACAACCCAGCTTGGCCCCCCTCATCACAGAGTTCCCCAAAGTAATGTCTCCCCCAAGACATCCTCCACCCCACCTCCTCAGGCCTGAGGGACTGGAAATGTGGGGCTTCTCCTTACCTGGGCCCAGCAGAGAAGGGTATGAAGGCAAAGGGGTGGCGCCCTGCCACATTCTCAGGGGAAAAGCGCAGGGGGTCAAAGACCTGAGGGGACAGGCCAGGCTTAAATACACACCAGGTCCAGAGGAAGGCTGACTCCCTGCCACCTCCCTCCCCGTCTGACCTCCAGCCTCAGGAATGGGATACCTCAGGGTAAGGCCACACTGCACTGTTCCTATGGAGGGCATAGATGTGCAGACAGACCAGGCTGCCTGTGGGCAGAGCAGAGGGAACATGACCAGGTGGTCCTGGGCAGCCAGGCTCACCTCCTCACAGGGCCTGGATCCCGTCGTGTCTGCCTAACTAGACACCAGCCTCTACCTCATCACTGCTAGTGACAGAATGTTCATGACAACCCTCAACACATCAAGTGCTTTTGATTATCATCATGCCCACTTCCTGTAGGTCAGCACTGGGCACAGCATCAGACACAGACATTTGTGGAATGGAACAAAAAGGGACTGAACCCACACCCAACACAAAGCAGGACACACAAGGACCATTACACGCTTTCAGCTCTCAATAAACTGACTCTGAAAACAAGTTAGTCATAGCACTATGCTATCAATAGTGACAGCTACCAGTCATGGCATGTGGACCATGTGCCAGATATGGAGTTGAACTTTCTTTATGAAGCTCCCAAGTAGAGTTGTACAGGTTGGCACTGTACGCATCATAGTCTGTGTGAATGATGCCCCCTGAAGTTGTTCAGAGAACAACTTGCGTGGTGATACAGCCCTGATGATTTACTCCAGGAAGCAACCTGGTAAGGCAGGTGTTTCCTCAGCCTCATTTCAAAGAAGAGGAAAAAGAACTTAGTGATAGAGGGGTTTACCCATGTTATGGAGCCAGGATGGGACCCAGGCCAGCACAAAGCATGAGTTCTTTGCCACAGGTGCAAAGATTCAGCCAAAGGCACAGAGAGTGTCAAAGAAACATCCTCAAAGGCCCTGGTTCCAACCCCAAATGCACCCTCTCCCACCTGCAGGTAGAGAGCAGCCATCCACAAACGTGACAGGCTTGCTGAGCTGACGGTACACCTGAGGCGCAGGCGGGTAGAGGCGGAGGCTCTCCTTGATGCACATGGTCAAGTAGGTCATCTTGGCCAGATCATCCCTGCCAGTAACACAGCCAGCCTTTTCTGAAGATGGGCAGCAACCAGGTACTGCGGGAAGACAGGCCCCAGCCCCCACTTCCCCTTCACCACCATCACACACCCAAGGCTCACAGAAACGCAAATGCAGCAAGTGCTCAGGGCAGACTGGACTAGCGTGGCCACTCGGACCAGAAACTCTGACTCCACTTTTCAACATCCTTCCCTCATCCTCACTGCTAGGAAGGGAAAGCACAGGACCCTAGAAGTGTGAGTGCACCCAGCCATCAGAGACAAGGTGAGTCCTGTGTCTCTGAGAGCCCCAGAGAAGCCCCACATGAGTCAGTCCCGTAGGTTCTGCTAGGTTTCCCCTGTGGAGCTGGAATGGAAAGGAACAGGGGCTAATAGTCATTTATTACTTCATTCAGCAGTAATGACAGTGAGCAATGACAACCTCAGGTAAATATATATAATTTCTCTGTCCCCATTTGCCACTCAGAAGCTCACACCCAAATGTGAGGTCCGACTAAAACTATTAGGCAACACCTTATTCCATAGCCCCTAGGTTTTTCCCCTAGGTCCTCTTTTTTCCACTTGTGCTTTGTTGTTTTATTCAATCCATTAAGTTGCTTCAAGTTCTAGATAGAATGAAGTGAAAATAAAATAAATATTGGGTTGGTCAAAAAGCCCTTTTAGCTTTTTCCATAGAATAGAAGACACATTTTTCATTTTCACCAATAACTTTATTGCTTTGGCTATTTTGAGTATGTTGGCTATCTCCCACGAGGCATAATGTCGATTGTTCTCAATTAATTTCTCGATATGGTTGCTATCAACTTCAACTGGTCTGCCTGACCATGGAGCATTGTCCAGTGAGAAATCTTCAGCATGAAACTTCTCAAACCACTTTTGACATGTTGATCAGTCACAGCACCTTCTCTGTGCACTGCGCAATATTTTTTGCATTCCAGTTGCATTTTTACCTTTCTTGAAATAACAAAGCATACTATACCAAACACTGTTGCATGTTTTCTTCCATCTTTAATATTGAAATGGCTACACAAAAATTCATCAATTTTGATGTTTTTATACTGCATGCTGATATGACAGTTATCACAATACAATCTAACAAAATTGTTTCAAACAAATTTAAAGAAAATTAAGTGTTACTAGAGCCATTTTACAGAAAACAAACAAACAAACATTCTGACCAACCCAGTAATTCAACTCCCTCCCTCCAGGCCTGTTCACGTAGTTACCCACCTTAGAATTCCTGGCTCTCTCCCTTCACCTGAGTTCACCCCCCCATAGAAAGCCAACTTTAGCCCCACCTCTTCTGATTTGTCAGCCCACAACATGTTGTCACTCATTCTTTAGATTTCTCTCACTTTTCAGTTATGTGACTTAATCTCTCTACAGACTCCCAAGGATAGCAATTTGGCTCCTCCTCCTCCTCCTCTCCCACCCACACACCTGAAAGTACCTACCACCTGGCTGGACACCGTGGAAGATTTCCAACATCCATTCCTTAAAAATAAGTTACAGAGACTTCATCCTCCAAATATTAGACCCTGGAACTATGTGGATCTCCCTCAAATGCATCCAAACTTTCTCCCTCAAACTGAGCATTTTCTGCACCCCTACTGGGTGCCTAGCCCAGGTACTGATGAGAGGGGAGAAGGCGGGGAGACAGAGGTGTGAGGGCAGAGCTGTGGAAGGTTCCCAGAGAGCCTGCTGCAAAGAAAGGTCACCATCAGTGGTGTTGTGGTAACAAGTGAAATGTGAACCAAATGACAGGAAAATTCAAACTTTCTGAGTGATGGAGTTTGGAAAACAGCTTTTCCTCCTTCACCAGTGGGATTGGAGGCTGCACGTGGCCACCTGAAGGCAGGTTAGCTTCTTTGGCTTTGCCAACTTTGTTCATCCTCAGTTTCTACCTCTTTGACTCCCAGCATTCCCTGCTCTGTCCAGGAGGCCAGAAAGTGGTCAGGTTCTACCATCAGAGTCAACACAAGAAATCAGCCATCTGTTTGTGACCTTCTCTACATTACTGACACCTGAAAAGCCTCTATTGTGGGAGAATGGGCTCAGAAGTGCATCCTCTTACACTGGAGGTAACAGGACAGTGGTTGCTGTTCTCACCTGTTTCTAAGATGGTCCTGTGTCATCAGGGATGACACCAGACAACATGGGCACAGCCTTTCCCAAGAGCTGAGCAAGACAGCCTGGGCTATCTGCAGCCTCACTCACCAGTGGAAGGTGTCCCTGTCCTCAAGGATCTGATAGATTTCCTCCCAGCAACGTTGCTGGTGCTCCGGGTACAGGGCCATGCAGTAGAGGAACCAGGAGATGCCACTGGTGGTGGTATCATGTCCTTCAAACATGAAAGTGTCCACCTCAGCCCGGAGGTCTCTTTCAGACAGCTTGATCCCACTTTCATCCTGATTTAGGGTAGGCATAATGGAGCAAGTCAAGGCTTTTGTGGTAGGGACCAAGAAGTGCTCAAAACAGCAATTGTAAAATGAAGGTCCAAGGGAGGTAGAGAAAGCTCTGTTTCAGATTGGAGGTTAGGACCTTCTCCCAGATTCCTATCTGCTCTCGCAAACTCAGCTTGCATGCCACCTACTTTAGCAACTCATCCCTGATCCTCTGGCCAAGAGACCTGTGACATTTCCCAGCATGGACTCTTGATTCTGCTCGTTTAGCACACAGAATACCACCAGACACAGGGAGACATTTTGTGAGCATCCACCTCCTGTCCTGTCCACTAGACTGTAAGCATCTGGAGGGCAGTGCCAGGTCTTTCTCCTCTTCTGCATCCCTACCACAGGAACTAACCCAGGAAAGGGCTCTGTGAGTCAATGGACTGTGTGAGTAAATGAATGAATAAATGGATGAATGAACAAAGTCCGTGATTCTAAAATTTAGGGCACTGACACTCTTCAGAGTCTTAGACATCTGGAATTGGTCCGTGGGCCCTCTGGCTTGTTACCAGGATTCCTGCTACTATACCTCTCCCCACAGCCACAGCCAACCACACTCTGCACCATCCCACCTATGAGCTTTTGCTGATGTGTCCTGGACAAAGAACAGGCCATATTTGCTGGATAATGAAAAAGAAATGCTTAACCACTCTGCTGCTGTTCAGTGATCCCTGCCCCTGAGGGTGGCCTGAACACCCCAGTTGAACCCATTCACAGGAAGGGGTGGGAACTGTGCACTCACCCGAGCCCCCAGGAGAATGTCCAGGAAATCCAGGTGCCTCCGGTTCTGGATCTTCTCCTGTTCCTTCTTGTCTTGTAGGGCTGCCTTCCGTTCCTGGATGACTTGGTCTAGGCCAGGGACCCATCCTCTGCCCACAGGGAAACAGAAGTTCTACAGTGGCAGTGGCCCAGAGTGGCCCAAAGTGACATTAGAGCCCTGACTTCCTGTGGGTGGGTGTGTGGGGAAGGCCCACCTGTGTGCTCATGGGCCACCTGGCAGGCCCGTAGGAAGCGACGGCCATGTGCAGTAAGTCTGTAGATGAAGTCATTGTGGTACTGGAAGGAGTCGATGCGCTGCTGCGTCAGCAGAGTGAGATCCTTGACTGCCTCATAGTAGTTACTGTCCCTGCACAGAGATGGAGGGGGAGGGGTGCTTAGACCCTCACCCACAGAACAGCCCCTCACTGCTTCATACCAGGAATCCAGCCCCAAGTCAGCACTTTCTCTTCTCCTCTCCTCTCCCTGCCATTAAGCCAGGATCTGTCTCCCCACCTTGGACAAGTCCCGCTCCCCCCAGCAGGGATTCCCTAGGGCAAGACCCTGTCTCCTCACAGAGAAGGGCCCAGGAATCCTGCCATGTCTCCCCTCGAGGTGGCCTGGATTGGAACTACCATCAGCCCCAAGTGCCCTCTGACCTGTGGCTCAGGCTGCTGTGTCCTTTGCCAAAGGTGCACTTCATGAGTGTGTCCAGCGCCATGTGGCCCACATCACCAAAGATGTCAAAGCTCTTATTCTCATGAGCCTTTTCCTGCCACTTTTCCTGCAGCCCAGAGAGGGTGAGTAATGTGGTGGGGCCACAAGGCAGCCTGTCCCAGGCACCCAGTCCCTGGCCTGCCCTCTGTCCTACTGGACTGTGGGGTGGGGCAGGCAGGGCTTCAGGCTCAGAGGGCAGGACCAGGAGGCAGGCCTTCCACAGCACACACAGATACTTCCTCCCTGTCAGGGCTGCCTGTATATAAAGGAATTGATGGGCCAAGAGGTAGTGAGCTTCCCAACACAGTGTGTGTGTAAGTCAGGCCTACAGTAATGTGACAGCCGAGTGCTCTACAAGGGCAAGGAAACCCCGAATAACCTCTGGAGATTATCTGGGCCTGAGATGAGGAGTCTGACTTTGACCCCTGGCATCCCTTTTAAAGGAGGAATTGCCAATGGCATTGTTTTAGGCAGTTGTTGTAGATAGTGAGGAGACACTTTTTAGACATGAATGGCCTTCCTCATATTCCCAAACATAGGCATCCCTCAAATCTGCTCCAGTACGAACCCTATTGGGTCCCACAGGGGCCCATTGGTCTGTGGAAAATGCCTGGGTCTCCTGGAGCAGAAAAGGGCCAGGGATGCCTGGCCACTTGGACTCCACACCTAGTCAGGTCCCAGCAGGCATGTGGTGTCAGGGGCCTTGCACTGCTACAAGAGGGAAGGACCTCAGGGCCTCAGTGGTTCCCCTCATTGTACTCCCCCAGGGAAAGCTGTGCTCAGAGGGGCTGGTTGGCAGCCACCGCCTCCAAGATCTTGGGACAGGGAGCTCACGAGCATGGCATTTGTGGATTCGGCAAACACTGTCAGGTAGGGTTTCAGCATGTCATAATGGAAACCAGGCATGAGCAGTTTGCGGTGCTGGAACCACTTGGGCCCCTGAAGGACCAACAGGCCCTTCCCTGGGGAAAGGATGGGAGAGGGAGGGCTTGTCAGTACACAAAGCTCTGCTCCATCTCTGGCAGTCCAGAGCTAAGCAGGCCTGTCTCACCCAACCTTACCCTGGTTCTTCCCACCCAACCTCACACCCCAAACTAGCTCTACCTTCCAGCCACACAGGCTCTGGTGATACCAGACTTGGGTCCATGACCCAAAGGCTTTCCTCAAGCCCTTGCTCTGGGCAGCATCACATGCAATGTCTGCAAGGATAGACTCTAGAACCCATTTCTCCAAAAAGCTGTTCCTCACACTCATACATTTCCCAGACCCTTGCCCTACCTGTCCTGGGTGGGAGACACACCCAGAAGGATCAGGTGCCAGGGCCCCACTTCCCTGAATAACTGACTGAGTGGGGACAGGACAGGGAAGGATCCTATCACCCAGTCCAGGGTCACGGAGGGTGACCACTCACCAATCCAAGGGATGATAAAGTCATACACATCTGAGGCCTTAGGGTCTGTAGGAGACAGGGATGACTGGATTCAGCCAGGACTGGGGGATTTCCAAAAAAAGACTAATTGATAAATAGGATGTGAATCTCAGTTGCCTACATCTGTAGGTTGCAGGCCAAGACTCCTCCCCATATGGTGGCATGATCCCTTTGCTCTTAATAAGTCCTGCCCTCTCCCGAGAATGCTCACCCCCTCGACTGCACACAGCTTTGGCATATTCAGGCTCATAGATGTTCAGGAAGCCAAGGAACTGCCCAAACCAGGGTGGGTGGGCGTATGGGAACTCGTGGGCCCAGGACACTATCTTGTCCAGGCTCCCCGTCTGCTGGATCTGTAATGGTGACAGAAGGGCTAGTCAGTCAGGAACCCAGCATTACCAGCCACAATGAGTCCTTCAGCCTGCACAGGAAGGCCCAGGGAGTATCCATCCCTCCTCCTACACCCCTTTCCCAGCCTATCACCCAGTCCTATCCATCTTTGGTTCAGTCCCCTCTAGAGCGACAGAGCCACTGATTTCAATCCAAACCACTTTCCTATTGCACCTGGGTTGGCTCAACAACCTCACAATGGCCAACCTGCTGCCTTCTGGTTCCTGCCACTAACCCTCTATCTACACTCTAGCCAACAAGAGATTTCTTGTCAGCATTAAACTCTTCATTAGAAAGATAATCCCAGCTTGTTGTTCAAAAGGGAAACCACCATGATTGCATCCTGTTAAGTCATTTGACACATTTTTATTGAGGATCTACTACCTGCAAGGCATTGTCTAGGTGTCTCAAGAGAATGAGACAGACATGGTTCTGCCCTTTTATTCTACATGGAAGACTGACAAGACACGTAAACAGTTAAGTAAAATCATTGAGACCATAGTAAATTTTCAGAAGGAAATAAGCACTGTGCTACAAAAGACTAACAGGGGAACCTGTTAGATCACTGTTAGATAACAGTGATCCACATGGCTTCTTGTTGGAGATGACATTTAAGGTGAAACCTGAAGTGTGATGAGAGGCTGGCCATGTAAAGAGAAAGAGAAGTAAGTTCCAAGTTGAGGCAACAGCAAGTACAGAGGCTCTGGGGTGGGAAAAACTATTGGGTCTTCCAGCAGCTGCCTCACAGTGAGACAGTGGCCTGAGTTGAGGTGGGAGAGATCATTGCAAGGGTGGTGTGTGCCCTCTGAGTGTTTTTCTAACCACATCTATGCACCCAGAGGTGTTCATGTAAAAATACTGTACACTATAAATACCTTCCCAAACCTGCCTTTTAAAAAATTAACATATCTTGTCTTACTTTGGAAACTAGTGCATTTAACTGTCAATATTTTTTAACAATTACATACCATTCCATTATATAGATATACCATTGTGTATGTATCCATTTTTCTGTATTTTGACAGGGTCTTCCGGACCCTTCAGTGACTCAGAATGAAGTCTGAGCTTCATCATTTGGGAGGAAGAACACCTAATGCTTCTTAAGTGCTTGCTGTGTGCCAGGCCTTCTTCTCAGCACCATACATCTTGGCCTCATCCAATGGTTATAACAACTCTATGAAGCCCCATTTGAGGGAAGAGGAGCCTAAATCACAGAGATCTGATGTTCCTTTCCAAGGATCACATGGGTTGTAAGGGAAGTGGGATGGGGACCAGGAACGTTTACTCCATGGCCCGTAAACTTCAGAGCTCGAAGACCTTGTTTGAATATACATTTCCCCTGTTGTTTAGATGCATGAATTTGGGCAAGTTCTTTAGGCTCTCTGAGTCTTACTCTCCTCATCTGGAAAGTGGGGGTGATAACACTTTGCTGATAGAATTGCTTCAGCATTAGGGAAGTCATGCAGGGTGTGTGTCTTATTAGGTTTGTCAGGTGGCATTCAAGGCCCTTAAGGGATAAAGTGTTCATGGAAGGACCTAGAGTGGGACCTAGAGTGGGACCTAGAGTGGGATTCTTCTAGGTCCTGTGACCTAGAAGAATCCCACTCACAAGCCGAGCCCTCAACAATTAGATTCCACCTCTTCAAGCCTACCTCTCCCCCAATTCTTCCTCCAAGCTTCCTCTGTGCATCTCCAGACACATCCTTCTCCCAAATGCACCCAGCTACACTGAAGAACGTGTGCTGAACATGCCCTAAGATACTTCCACCTATGCATAAAAGAGTAACCAAAATTTGTCCCCTGTCACATGGAGGCTGACCTTGGCTTATACTCTCTAACTTTGTTTTATTGGACACTTGATACCTGTAGGATGTCAACTGTTAGTAGGCAACGTGGCTATAACAAAAATGATCTTTGTTTGGTAAATAACATCTGGACTAGAAAGAACCATGAGTGAGCAATAAACACTTGATGGAAACACAGGCTTTAGATTTTCTTGAGAGTAAGTGCATGGCTCTTGCAGGAACCCTGGGATAGTCAGTGAGTGTTTGCAGGGCTTGGGGATTCTAAGACAAGGTGGACACATATCCCCCTAATGTGGATCTCATTTCCCTGCCCCTGGTTAGTCCCTTAGGATCAGTTGAATGGTGGATGGCTGATGTGGATGTTGTGAGGAATACCTTAGGAATACCTTGCTGGCAACCTGCCCACATCCTTGGAGATGTCTGATGCTAACTGTGTCTATGGCAGCCTTGTGTGTATGAATGTCTAAAACTAAGATGGTCTCCTGGGGTGTGGCATCATGTCTGTGTCTTTGCTTCTTTGCTGATACCATTCCTTGCTCCACATATACCCTCTAGCTGAGTACTGCCCATTTCTCGACATCCAACCTGAATGCCCTGTTCCAGGAACCTCTGTATCCTCGACTGAGTGAAATCTGCCTCCTCCGGGCCTCTCCAGCACTGTTACTACCTTACCTATGCTCTGCTTGCTGTTATAATTCCTTGCCTGCGTGACTAGAAATATTAAAAATGTTCATGTTGGCATTCATTGAGTGTTTAAAGTTGTCGAACACTGCACTAATCCTGATATACAAATTCTTTCATTTAATCCACAGAAAATCCTACAAGACAGACACTATCATAATTCCCACTTCATAGATGAGGGAGAGAAGCTCTGTCACATGGTTAGTTAGCAACAAAAGTGGGATTCACACCCAGGACCCCTGACTCCCCTCTGAGCTGTGAGTTCCAAGGGCACAGATCACACCTGTGGCATGTCCAGGTCACTGTGGAGCTTGGCACAGGGCCTAAGAAACACCATGTACTTGATAAAGTGTGTGTGGAACAAATGCACTGAGTAGAGGAAATGAAAAAGACGAAGACAAGAACGGAGCAGAGAGAGCACACAAAGCATCTGCCTAATGTGGACACTGGTCAGGGATAGTGAGTCTCATGAGGAAGCAGCCCAAAGTCTTGCTCAAATAGCATTGCAGATGTTTATTTGTTTTTCCCAGCTGACTCTAAATGCTGGCTCTGGCCAATCCACATTTGCTGCTTATTTCTACATTCTCTGTTTTTTAAAATATTAGATTTATTTAAGTTAGAGAGAGGGGAAAGGAGGGAGAAATAGAAAAAGAGACACATTGATGTGAGGGAGAAACATCAGTTTGTCCCCTATCATATGCAGCTCAGCAGGAGCCCAGCCCAACCCAGGAACGTGCCCTGCCTGGGAATGGAACAGTCAACCGTTTTTTTTTTTTTTGTGGGATGACACCCAACCAGCTCAGCCTCACCAGTCAGGGCTGCATTCTATCTCTTGACATAGGAAATGGAAGGGAACAGATACGTATTCAGTATCTCCTATATATCAGGTAATATGTAACTAAATTGACATACTGCCTCATGCAGAATGGATAATTGCTCTCATTTTACAGATGAGAAAACTGAGGTTCAGATGAGAACTGATTTGCTTATTGCTTGTAGGTTAGTACTGCTCTCTCTGGTGAGTGTTCCCAGGTTCCCTACTGCACAGTGAAGTTTGTCAGGGTTTCTATGTTCAGGTGCATAAATTGTGCGCTGCACAATCCTAGGATACGCAAATCATGCTGAGGTCTGTGCAAGTGCTGGCCCTGCTTTTCCTTCAAGTAAAGTTCCCTTGCATGATCCTCACCCACGCAACAAATCCACTTGTTCCAGGAACTAACCTCAAAGGACAATGAGCGTCTGATAATGTCTGACCCAAGACACTTTCCCCAAGGACCCTGGACATGGGACCTGCCTACTTTGGTCTCCAGCCACCCATCTTTTGCCTTCTCTGGGGCTCTTCTCCTCCCAGACCCTCTGCACAGTCCAGTGAAATCTCCCCATTGATCTTCTCATTCATTACCTTGGAATTGCCATCCTGAGTTTAACCCAAGGGCTGAGGTAGGGTTGTTATAAGTGTTTTACTGCCCTGGTGCACACAATGTCAAAAAGTTTATCACTACACAAAGTGATAAACACTGTCTCCATCTACCAGTAAGAGAAAACTTCTGCTGTCCTTGACCCCTTCTCTTCCTCCCTGCTGGTTGGTGTTCCTAGAAACGCCCCCTTCATCCTGAGTGTCTCTTTTTTTTTTATCTGACCTACTAGATTTTCCTTGCCAACTTAATATCTAATCACCATGACTGCTGGTCTCCTCTTCATCCCTCCCAAGTCCAGGAAGCCCGATTGGACAGGGGCAGGGACAGGCTTAAGTCACAGAGAAGTCAGACTCACAGAATCTCAAGGGTAGAAAGAGCCCAGGACTGGCCTGGTTCATCTCAGCCCACTCCCTTCCTCCTCAGTCATGAGTCTGCCCCTCTGTGTCATTCCCACCCAGGACAGGAGGCCCTGACCTCATGCTGACCATGTCCACAGCTTGATCCAGCCCTTGCCTCCCTGTGCCCAGCTTTCTCCTACATGCCCTTGATTGCCCCAAGATCCTGGTAGGAGTGAAGGGAACTGCAAGCACCTGACCTCCCTGCTGGAACTGCAGCCCCATTCCATGCCCCGGGGTGTCCTCTGTCTTGGGGCTCACATGGCTGCCTGGCCAGGTCTTCTAAGTTACACAACTGGTCACCAGCCCTTTGGTCTGCCCACAGGCACCCTGATCCCTCTGCACATCTGTGCCCTGGTACAAAAGTGCAGTGTGGCCCAATCACACAGCACCCCACCCCTGGAATCACAGGTCTAATGGTCTGCTGTGGGGACCATCCTCCCCCTGGTATGAGCAGGTTTCAAAATAAGACCTGTGCCCTCAGTTCTTTGATTGCCAGGGCTTTTGCCCTGAAAACATGGCCAGATGCCACTTTCATGCCCTTCTCCACTGGGCCGAGGTCAGGAAGTCTCCAAGCAGTTTCAAGGGATGGTCTGTCCTGGGCAGGCAACTGGCATTCCCTCTCCAAAACCCAACACACAAGTCAGAGTTGTGCATCTATTCCAGGGCCCCAAACCTCAGGCCAATAATGTAACTGAGCTCCCATTCTGTGCAAAGTCCTCCCACCCCCACTCCCCCCCTTAGTGGAATGGGCAGAACCCTAGAAGAACAGGGCAGGACATAAACCAGCCTCAAGGAAACACATTCTGAGAATTAAGAAAAATGACAGTTAGATGCTTCTGAACCTTTAGGCTGCACCTGAGACCAAGAAGGGAGAAGTTAATTCTCATGGACAGTTCCTCCTTGCCCCAGGCCCTTCTATCCACCACAAGTCCTTCTCCCCCTTTCCTACTGCCATTATCACTTGGACTAGGAATCGCTTTTTTTATCCTCACCCAAGGAAATGTTTACTGATTCTTAGAGAGAGAGGAACATTGATGTGAGAGAAAATCATCAGTGTGCTGCCTCCCATACATGCCCTCACTGAGGATTGAACTTGCAACCTAGGTATGTGCCCTAAACAAGAATCAAACCTGCAGTACTTTTTGGTGTGTGGTCCTATGCTCCACCCAACTGAGCCAGGGCTGCAGTCACTTTTTATGGCCTAATTTTATCCTGAATGAAAAGGCAGGAGTTCTGAGTCTACCCTCAACTCAATTCCTGAGCTACAACATGAACACAAACAAATTCCTTGCCCTTTCTGAGCCTCAGTTTTCACATGTACACCTCAAGAAAAATAGTCCCTCCTCTCTCCTTCCTATATCTCAAGCTGCAGCATAGATCCAACCAGAGCAGAGGTGCCAAGCCCTAGGAGAGTGCAGAGCTGTTGAGCCTGCCACAGTTCCCCAGGTAATCTTGGTAATGCCAGAGATTATCAACCCCTCAATGCCCTTCCTGGATGCCAAGAACCTTCATATACTTGTGCTGGACATAATAGCCAGAGCTAAGCCATGTTCTAGACTTTCCACATACTCTCAAAGTGCATCACAGCGGGTGGAAGGAGAGTGGGAAGGTGGAATTTGGGGGTAAAAAAGAGCAAACCCTGATGTGAAGGTAGGGGAGCAAGGTGCTCATCCTAGAAAACCCAGCTTCACTGGAGGCAAGAGAAAGTGGAGGGGTTGTGGGAGAATAGGGATTGAAGGTCTTCCAAATGCCTCTCATACCATCATTAGGGCCCTATCTCCTTTCCATGACCTCCTTTTGTACTTAGCAAAGATTATCCCAAAGCCCTCCTGGTTCTTCCACTTGTCTTTTCCATCACTCTCTCTGCCCTACCAATAGCCTTCCCTGCCCTTCACCATCCACTGTTTGTTCATTCAGTGATGCCTACTCTGTGCCAGGCTTTGTCTAGACCCTGAGGGTACAGGGATGAATCAGACCAGATCTCTATGTCAGTATTGGGAAAGACGAACAAATAAGCAGAAAATGACATCCCAATGAGACCAGTGCTGATGCAGACAAGAACAAGAGGCTGATGCAAACTCCTGGTTAGGCACCCAACCCAGTCTGGAGCAGGGAAGGCCCTGGTCTCAGCTTTCCCCTCTACACAGAAAGCTTCTTGAGAGCAGAGCCTGGGTCTGATTCACCTTTCTGGTGCATCCTTTCCTTTCCTGGGTGACTCCAAGGTTATCTGGACTTCCTGAGGAAGGAGATTATGTGGGGGCAAGAATAAGCCTGGGCAATCCTCATCTGAAAATCAAGTTCGTTTCCAACATCAATCATGGAGGAGAAGCAATTCCTCAGACTGTGAATCAGGCAAGGTACTCAGGAGGTAGAAGTAATTATCCCTCTCTCTGAGCCCTAATCTCTGGCAGCTACACCTGGGCTCTTAAACCTGGCTGAAGAACAATGCTGTCATAGAAGGTTTTTACTTCAGGCTTCTACTTGCAATATGCTAAGTAGGATCTCCAGGGGCTTTGGGACAAGGAATCTACTCTCCTGGTCGGTTCCAGTGCAGGTGTTCCTTTCCCTGTGTGCAGAAACCTCTGGTCTAAGTCCCGAACATGGGGAGCTAAGAGTTGTTCCTGACAATGGATGTTAAGGTGGTCTCCCCACCCTGAAGTAACTGGGCAGAGCAAATGAGGATATGAACCCAACAAGATGTCAAAATTCCTAGGCGAGCCCTTAGCCATGGCAAGGAGAACCCCACCATTAGTGACACTAACAGCTTAGATGTCCTAGGTGTTCTTTGGGTGACAGTACTCATCTTGGCCTTCACTTCATAATTATCTGCCTTAAAATTGAAATCTTTACATTGCACAGAACAAAGAGGATATTCATTAAGCATCAAACAAGATTGCCTAGTTTTATCAGACTGTCCAGAATTTTTGCCCCGATGTTATCACCAAGCCCTTAGCAGAAACTTTGTCTGAATCTTGGACCTCAAAATGATGGGATAGAGTCTGTGGCCTGCTTGTGCTCCAACTTTAAATTGCCCCCTGCCAGGCAAGCACAGAAGATGGATCGAGGGGGAGATTAGGTGGTAAAGCTGAATGGAAACCATGGCTCCCAGGATATCATTTCCCTACCCTAATAAGGGTCTCCTGCCTTGGCCCCCAGGATCCTGGGATGGATTCTCTGAAGAAAAAGAGGCCATTTTCTTTCTCTACCCCTCCCTCTTCATATCACTGCCCACGTACCTCAAGGGCATGCCCAAAGAGCCAGTGGGTAGGGGGCCCTGGGAAGCTGTCCATAGCCCTGATGAGAAACTGCCTCCGCATCAGCAGGCGAATGAGCTTCAGGAAGCCTAAGACCAAGATCAGTCCAGACGCCCACAGGCACAAGCAGGAGAGGCTCAGGAAGAGCAATACAGGCCCCATGGTTGGAGTTGCAGCCACCCAGGCTCCACCTGCTCCTTTGTGGTTCACTTATACTCTACATGCTGGCACCTTGCCTGATCCTGCCCCCAGCCAAACCAGCAGCAGCAGTCCAGAGGGTGGCGCTTCATAAGGAAGAGAAAGCAGACCCAAAGTCACAGAAAAGAGCAGAAACAGCCTGGCTGACTAGTCTCAAAACAGCTGGAGAGAAACCACGTAGCAGGCTTCAAAGAAACCACATGAGGAATATCGTTGCCTTAGTTCCTTGGTAAAATCACTGGCATAACAACTGCCTTTTCATATAAGCACCTCGTTGTTTCAGGAGGCTTCTACACGCTGAAGCCTCATTTAACCCAAACAAAGCACTCCTAGATACTCACTCTATAGCATGTTCCAGGTTATGAACCTCAGGCTCAGCTTTGCCTGAACTTTCTATATTCCCTTTCCATATGGGCCACTGGGAGGCTTCCACAAATGCCAGGCATATGATGCTTGAGTCTTCTTTTGAGAGGCACTGTCAGGGACTAGGTTCTGGCTCCAGAAGGGACATCCTGGGTCAGAAAATGGCCAACTTCACCCCAAGACCATAGTGCAAACTTGACACTAAAGAATGTACAGCACTACTTTCAGGGTGTTGAGGAGGATCATCAAATTCAGTCCTTCTGGGATTGATGGACAAGCCACTTGGGCCCAGAGAAGGTCAGGGAATTCTCCAAAGCCTCACAGTGAGGCAGGTGTAGCCCTCAATTGCCCAGTCCAAAGTCTGTTAAAGAAGGTTTTCCCAGGCCCTAGCCTTGTTTGGAGAGAGTCTGCTATTTCTCCCTCCTGTCCTGGGTTGTGACAGTCAGGATCCCACAGGAAACAATTCACTGCAGATGTTTCACGTGAAAAGACATGAATGCAAAGCTCTTTCTAGAGAGATAACAGAATTAAGGAATCAAACAAGGTATGGCGTGGCTTCCAGAGACTGGCCACAGCAGAAAACCCATTGACATCACTTAGCTAAAGGAAAAAGAGGAGAAGACAGCATTCCTGAAGTCTGGTAGGAGCAAATATTGCCAGAGAAATGATTCTGGAGAGGGAAGGAGCAGAGAAGAAATGTCGCAGCCCCATTCCCCTCCCACCCTTCAAGCTCTTAGTGGTGTCTTCTATCGTCCAAACCCAAGCATGAGGGAGATAGCAAGAGAGCCTGGGGGAGTCAGCATGCAGCAATCAGCCTCCCATCAGGGCAGAGCAGAGCAAACGCTGGACCTGGCATGGAGATGGCAGGGGGCAAACCAGAAAACAGGCGGACCTGGAACGCTGAACTCTGAACTCAGATTGCAGGGGCTGACTCAGAGAGTGGTACAATGCCAACATGGCCTCCAACTGCTCTGCTGGGGAAACAACCCTACCCAGTTCTCCCAGAGGCAGAGAAAGCAAGGTGGCAGTACAATAAACAGAAACCCAAAAGAGTTCTGAAATCATATGTTTGTGTTTCTGTGCATTTCTATGCTCCACTTAATGTGCAAGTCATGCAAGGCCCTGGCTCAGTACTGCAGGTGGTTAAAGGGCCATCCCAGCACACCAACGTCCGGGTTTTGATACTCAGGCAGGGCACATACAAGAAACAATCAATGAATGCATGAATGAATGGAAAAGAAATCAGAGGTGCTCTCTCTCTGATTTTGATTTGCTCTCTCTCTCTCCCCCTCTTCCTCTTTCTCTCTCTAAAAAAAAAGTCAGTAAAAAAAATGCAAGTCATGCAGGTCAGAGTAAGTCTATCAGTAGACTTCCATAGTTTATGGTGAATTTATTTGTTAGTGTGGACTCAGCATGATGGAATCATGGAGTGTATTGGGTGAGCCTGAGGGAGTTCCCACCTGATGAAGGAGCCACAGCTCCTGTCAAAAACCACTGAGGATTCACCTGGAAAGAGACTAGAGCTAGCCTAGAAAATGGTAAGTGGACATAACTGTCCTGAGATACACACTTAACCCAGGACAAGTTTCTTAAACTCTAAGTCTCTGCTGCTAACCTGTGCAACACAGGTTATATTAGTATCTACTTCATAAGGTTTTTTGGAAGATTAAAGAAGGTAACATGTATAAAGCACCCAGCTTCCACATGGGGTGTTCAGTACAATTAAACTAAATATTCACATAGCTGTTTTTGGATGAGCAATGATCAATAAGAGAAGAATAGGTGAGATAACCTCTAGCTTGGATTCTGGGGTTTCTTTGTCTTCCAGATAACCTGTCTCACTGAATACAATTGCTTCAGCATAATCCCAGCTGCCCCTAGCACCTATTGTACCTAAGCCTAGGTAAGTACAGGTGGAGAAAGGAGGATCTGGCTGTGGAATGTGGGTAGGGCATGGGAGGGGGGGATCAGGAGGCCCAGAAAACAACCTGGTTCCATTCAGGCACTACCCAGGAAGGCAAGCCAGACTTCTGACTCAGTGGTGTCCTGAGGGCCTTCAGCTGTGAGGTCGGGATCAGGTCCCTGGAACAAACAGTTAGGAGAGGGCAGGTCTTTGATACATTTGACATTTGGTGCATGATATAAGGTGGAGACTGAGTTTTCCCCTTTCCACGTGGACAGTCAATAATCACAGGACCATCTGAGTATTTCATTTCTCCACACGGATCTGTAACTCTGCAGTTATCATCTGTGACATTTCAAGATTGCTAAAACACAAAAAGCAATGCTAGCTATTACAAACATGCCATATTTCTAGAAACTATAAAAACTGTAAGGAAGCATGCTCATTTCAACAGGTTAGGCTGTTTTGGAGAGAAGAAAGGAAAAAAGATGACCAGGGTAGGATTTTAGCTGTATCTAACATTTAATTGCTTCTAAAAGAGAAAAAAACCATCTGAAACAATTATGGCAAAATATTCACATCCATTAAACAAAACCTGGGAAGCAGGTACATCGGTTCTGTTCTATTGTTTTCTATATTTTCAGCTTGTTTGAACCTAGTTATCATAATTTCAAAGCTAAATTTAAAGTGTCACCTTGGCGGGGATGACGTGTACACTAGCTCTGTGGCAGGGCTGGAACGGTGCAAGAGCAGCCTCAGGTGGGACTCGATGCCCTGACAGGTTCAGAAACAGCAGTGGTGATGGCAGCAGCAGGTGTTCCCTTGAGCTTCTGAGGATAGTTATGGTGTCTTCCTGGCTCCAGGAGGGGCCCATCTGACCTAAACTCAACCAGAAGTGATTTTGTGACCCCAGCCAGCTCCTGGAGATTTCCTGAGATGGTCACAGTAGCAGGAAGCTAATGATCACAGAGAGCAGCAAAGGGCATTCTCAGAGACTGGGAAGTTGGAAAATGCTGCCAGTGACTGAAATATTCAAGGAGGTATAAAGAAAGTAATGTTACTTCTACTTGGCTGTTTGAGTGGAAATTGCCAGAAGATCCCACTCCCAGTGGTTCAGGGGCCCTGGCTGAAAACCACTTTCTCAGGCTGAGATGACCCAGAGGGACTTGGGCAGAGCTGGGAGTAGAGCTCAGAGTCCTGGCTCCTGGCTGACCCACTGCTACCAGCTCATCAAGTACCCAGCAACCCACAGTGCCCAGAAGCAGGAGAGGTTCCAGTTTGTTATTGGGGAGGGATTGTTGACTAGATTGACAGGCCAGCACTAAGGAACAAAAACAGCTCTCTCAGCCATGAAGCCCTGGCAGTGTTATTTGGAATGGGAGAACCCTCCACCAGTGTGCTCTGTCTCCAGTAGCACAGGGAAGAGTGGCCCATCCTGACTCCCACCTTCATGGCTGATGATCACTCTCTCAGTTCCCTTCAACCTGGGCTGTAAGATCTCTGGAATTCCAGGGAGATATTAGTGAAACGGTCTAACTTATACTTGATCAGAATTCTACAATAGGAAGAGGGAGACCTCACAGAAGAGACAATTTGAGGAAATTATTATTTAATTAATAATAAGTGGGAACTTGTAGGGCTGATGAAAGACAATAACTTTTTAGGATGAAGAAGGTAATAAATTCTACATGACATAAGTGAAAAAAATCCACATCTCAAAATATCATGGTGAGTCTGCAGAACAGCAAAGTCAAAGGTGACTTTGGAAGAAAGACAATTAATGACTTTCTCATCTACAGCAACGTTGAAGCCAGAGATGCTGGTTAATATCTTCAAAGCCTAACAAATAATAACCTTCAACCTAGATTTCTATACCCTGACAAATGATCTTCCAAAAATTAGGAGGAAATAATGACGTTTTCAAACAAGGAAAAGCTGAGAGTTTCTCACCAGCAGACTCTACCTGAAGAAAAGTTGAAAAAATATACTGCACAACTGAGGAAAGTAAATCCCACTAGGAGGGTCTCACTTGCAATAGTGAGTAGAAAGCCACAGACATATGGTTAAATCTAAATAAACATTGGCTGTATAAAATCATAAGTTCTTGTGGCATGTTTTAAAAAAGAGAGATATAACTAAACTAATTGGTAGTAATAATATGTGGGCAGAAGGAGGAGAAGGTAAGAGTGTTCAAAGGACCTTGAATTATTTGGGATGGGAAAGTTTTAATTTTACTTTAACTGTGAACTTTGATATGTAAATCATACATACTAAAACATCCAGGGAGCCATTTAAGAATATAATTTAACAAATTTTAAACTTGTAGCTGACAAATGAGAGGAAATGTTCAATTAATCTAAACAAAAGCAAGAAAGAAAAAATAAACATAGAAAAACTGAGAAAAAGCACCTTTTGTAGAAATAAAGATCAGAAAGCACTAAACAAAATGGAAGAAAGATGATATGACCCCATGGGAGAGGGCAGTGGAGGGGGCAATGTTGCCCCCTCCTGGAACCAGCTCAGCAGGGGAGTGTGGGGAACCCTTCAGTGCACCCTGAAGATACTTTTGTTGACAGTGCCCAAGAAGCAATTAGGGCATCTTAGCCCACCCCCAACACTGAATAGTCTCCGAAAGTCACCCACACACATGTTCTTCAAAAGTACAATTTAAGTGAAAAGCAAAGTACTTGTTAGGTAAGGGCAGAAAACAAGTACTCTGGGTATCCCCACTCAACCTCCAATACATACTACACATTCCAGCCAGTGTACCTGTGAAGATCACATGCTAAGATTTCATTTGCATATGCACAGAAAGAAGGTGCTCCATGAAGCTGAGTGGATCTTTCACTGGGCTTCTCCTGAGTTGTATGGAAGCGGGGAGCCAACTGCAGAGACTCAGCAAAAAGGCATGGTATCAGACCCACTGCAGGGGAAAAAACTCTCCCACATGCAGCCAGCACTGCCTGAAGACAGGGAAGAAACAATAGAATAGGAACTCACTGTTACAGAGCTCTTACCTTGCCAGGCCCCTTACACAACCAGCCTGCCAGGCAGATACTTCTGAGCCATGAGATGGAGAGCTCCCCATCACAGGAAGTGAGCAAGCAGAGCCAGGGTTCCAGTTGTTGGGGTACAGGAAGAGGGGTTGAATCAATGTCCTCAAAAACTCTTTCCTCTCTAATTCAGGGAACAGAGCTTCACTTCACAAAACATAGGCCCAAGGGTGGCCCCATCTCTAGCAAGGACAACCAGGACACTGGGGCAGGTGCAGGTCAGGGCAAGTGATCAAATGGCCTGGCTCAGGTTACAGTAACTCCATCCTGTGGGTGGGCTCAAGCAATCAGATAGTATTTAGGATTAGGACAGCTTCCAAAACCTTTGAGAATTCACTCTGTACCTTGGCTCCCTGCTCAGTCTCCTGCCCTACCCTGGGAAAGTTTCCATTTCTAGGGCCAGCTAAGACAGAGGGTCCTGGGATGGGGAGCTGAATGGGTTGAGGAAAAAAGACATGCTCAGTCAAAGATTCTGTGGATTCAGCAGGGATGAAGGGTTGGTAGTGCCCTGCTGACCTGGGCCAGAGACATGTCAGGGAAATGACTCAGAGGCCAGACCACAGAACACAGTGGATGGAGGAGGGAGTGGGAGGTGAGGAAAGTAAACAGTGAAGGTCAACAGTAAACCCCTGAGAGTGCTTGACTTTTAAGGTGGGGAGACTGAGCATTTTTAATGCTGAAGGGAAGATGCTGGTAGAGAACAAGGTAAAGAATGCAGGACAGAGGGGGCATAAAAGGTGGACCCAGGTGCCAAGCGTGTAGGAGATGAGAACTTCAGTGTATGGCTGGCCATGCCCAGGGGAGAAGAGTTATGAAGTGGGGTTGGGATATGGAAGGGGATAAGAACACACCTGGATCCTTCTCAGGCAGGAGGAGACAGTTTGCGGGCAGAGGGGCAGTGGCCCCAAGTAGGAGAGTTGACTGGGAAATGGTGGCCTTCCAGAGAGGCATGGGAGCAGTCAGGGAGGACACAGGGCAGGGCTGGGACCCAGCATTCTGGGGGAGCTGAAGGAGAGCAGAGTCAGCCAAAGCAGAAAAGGCAGAGTCAGTGAGGACGTCGCCAGCTAGGATAGAAAACTGGGTCCTGTGACCAGTGCTGGTGTGCTGTGAAGACCTGCTCAACCCTAACAGAGTGAACCCCTCCCTTCTGAGACCCCCCCCCCACAGGCTTCTCTTGATAATTGCAATTCCTGCAATAATGCCTGGAGCACCAAGTTCTGTAGACATGTTGGGTTTTGTTTTTCCAATCCTCAGCTGAGGATATTTCTATTGATTTGAGAGAGAGAGAGAGAGTGAGTGAGAGAGAGAGAAACACTGACATAACAGAGAAGCAGCAAATGTCTGCCTCCCATACCTGTCCCGAATGGAAATCAAACCAAAAACATAGGTATGTGCCCTGACCAGGAATCCACTATGAAAAAAGAGTTTTTTGAAGATTTTATTTATTTACTTTTAGAGAAAGGGAAAAGAAGGGAGAAAGAAAAAGAGAGAAACAACAATGTGTGGTTGCCTATCACACACCCCCAACTGGGGACCCGGCCCACAACCCAGGCCTGTGCCCTGCCTGGGAATTGAACCAGTGACCTTTCTGTTCCCAGGCTGGTGCTCAATCCACTGAGCCACACCAGCACGGTAACCCTGAAATTTTTTGGTACATGGGACAACACTCCAAACACCTGAACCAGCCATCTAGAGCTGAAGTTTTTTCATGTGACCTTGGTAACACAACCCCCATAAACAGGAATTATAACCTTCATTTTACCAAAGGGGAAACTGAGGCTCAGGAACATAAAGACAGTTGCTCAAGATGACTCAGCTAGAACTTTCCCACCTTAGTCTGACCACAAAGCCCACTCTTTCCATATTGCCACTGTGTTAGGAGCATCTCAGTGTGTCTGCTTCCACCCCCACCCCACTTCCACCAAAACCCTGTGCTGCTTGAGGGCAGGAATGGAGTCTGGTTCCTCCCGGGAACACCAGCAGACTCAGCATGGTACTCAGGAATATTTGCTGAGAAGACCCCAGAGACAGATCACCTAGTGAGACCCTTTTATTTTATAAATAAAGAAACTAAGGCTCAGGAGAAGGAAACAACTTGCCAGGGTCTCATAGCAAATCCTTCCAGGTTCTGAATGGGGGCCCAGATCTTCTGACTATGTGGCCAAAGTTAGGGTCCCCAAACCCAGACCAAGGTTTGGTTCCCCTCCCTGGGGCCACACCTCACTTGTAGTTGCCTAATTATTTACCCATTAATTCTATTGCATACTATGTGCCCTGAATCTTGGGGCAGAAGCAGGCTCCAGAGCGTGAGAACACTGCCCATCGCCACCTCCCTGCTCCTCTGCCAAAGAAATCCACTGCAGTAAACAATTCAGCCACCTTCCCCTAGGCAGACATGGACTGGGGCTGAGCCTATAGGCCAAGCATTAGGCCAGGCTCCCCTCTGACGCACCAGAGAACACAGATCAGAAACATCTAGGGGCAGAAGGCTTGACACAATATGGAGAAACAGCTACAGAGCCAAGGCCTGAAGGATAAGAAAGAGATTACCAGAAACAGAGGAGTCAAGGAAGGGGTATATCAGGGGGAGGGAACAGAAAAGCAGGGACCTGGAGGTAGAAGAATAGTGATATTCACAAGTTGCAAATTCAGGGTAGGTATAATGTAGGTGCAAAGAGAGGCAGGGTTTTGGAGTAAAGGGGAAGGAGATAGCATGCAGGGATGAGTGAGACCAGAAAGCCTCCCCTTACAAGAAAAAGAATGGCTCTGGCTCCTTCAGAGGGGGAGAGTGGAATGAGCAAATAAAAAGAGAGGGAACAGAGACAAAACTATTTAAATTATCACACTGCTTTGTCTAGAAGCTGCCAGTGGAATTGCAGCCCTTACCCAAGGGTTGGATGGCAACCAAACCCTTGGTCACCCAGGCCTGGGATAAGCTGATTCCTTCAGCTCACTCTGGTGTTCTCTCCCTGCCTGCACCCTGTAGGTCCCTCCACGTTTCCTGCTTATTGTCCCCAGGACAACCTCTGCAGCGCTTATGTGTTGTTTTCCCTTCTTGGAATGCTCTTGCCAGCGCACATATCACTTTTTCCAGGAATTCTTCCATGGTGCACACTGCAACCAGTCTCTTTCTATATTCTGCCCTAGGTCCCCAGTGCTGGCTTCCACCATAGCTCTGGTTACACAGTTTTATAATTATATAATAGGAAGAGGGAAAGTGCTATTTTTAAAAGTTATCTGCAGTCTTGGCTTAGGAAAAACGTAAAAAAGTTGTCAGGGAAAGAACATATTTAAGATGGGAGAGAGACCATAAAAAGTACACTTTAATGAAATTCTACTGGATACAGATTAGATGCAAGCTGAGTGGACAAAGACACTTTAAATCTCGGTGTAAGATGCTACTTCCCAGTACTCTGCTATCTTTGTGCACTGCTCTCCTTTCCCTCCAAGTCTCCTTCCTTCCCAATCCACACTCAGGACATGGGACCCGCAGCTCTTAGCAATCACAGTTAACTTCTTGATTTGGAGATTCAAAAACCAAGTCACTGAGTTGCAAAAATTAGGGCTTTTGACCTTCAAAAGCCTCAGCCCTAAAGGATTTGGAGCACACACTCTATAACATAAACCATTGTTATGGAGAAACACATGATCAGCCAGAGCGACTCTCCCACAGCTGAGACCAGAACTGAACTGAGTGAGGAACAGAGTCATGGGGAAGACATGACTCTGATGAGTCCCTGACAAAGGACCTTGTGTTACCTGTGCTGAGGACTCAGAGAACTGAGAAGGACATGTGTCTCTCTGGGGTCAAGGCCACAGAAACAACGATGCCCATGTGGCTCTGGAAAGGTGGTGAAGAAGGAGCAGCATGATGCTTCTAGGCTGATGGGTCTTGACACCCTCACAGCACAGGAGCAAATGAGTGTTCTGTGCACCCAGGTAATGTTCAGGCTTGGCTGGGAAGGAGTTCAACCTGGGGAGACCTTATGGTTGGTAATGAGGGAAGATGCGGCAGCCAAACCCATGTTCTGACAGTAAATGTGAAACAGAACCACTAACAGGTCTGGGTGTGGCTGTGAGAACAGACACCCCACACCCAGCCTCAGTAGCATTACAGTGACTCAGAGACCTTGGTACACACCTGGCAGAGGAAGAAAGGAGACCCTAAAGTGACTGAGGTGAGTACCTTTCTGCCTGCTGTATAAGAAGAATGTTGGGAAAAGTAAATAGCTTTAAATGCAGGAAAATAACATTTCATTTCTTTGCTAGGTGCCTCTTATGAAAACAAGAATTAATATAAATGAAAAGGGAGAGGAGGACGGGGTTGGGGTAGACAGAAAGGCCCAAGAAGATGGCAGAAAGCTTCAGGCCAAGGGTGCCCAGGATCAGCAAAAATACCCCATGGTATGGACTACCTGTGAAATTGGCCAAAGTGAGTTCAATACGACCCAAGTTTAAGTCCTCACTTTTCTGGTTTGATGTAGCTGCCCTCTGCAGCCCCTAATCTTCAACATCACCCACCACACACACTAGCCTTCCATCTGTGATGCTGCATGAGGGTGAAGGAAGAGGCAATGATGTGTATGGAACCAAGCAGCCTAGAAAGATAACAGCACCACCAGTACATAGAGTGGGGGCAGTTGGGCAGCAGCTGGAGTCTGAGACCCCCCCCCAAGTGCTTCTTCACTCACATGCCATTCATATGACCCCTGGACTTCAGTATGTGCTGTTGGCCAGAACATGATACCTGGCCTCTCTGAGTGGCCTGGGCTTCCTCAGAACACAGCAGCTCCCTTCCAAAACCAAGCTTCCAGAGAGAGAGCCTGACAGAAATGCCAAGATGTGGTAGGATCCAGCCTCAGGTGCCCAGCAGGATCACCTCCACCTCATTCTGTTTACCAGGAATGAATCATTAAGTCCTACCCATAAGTTCAGGGAAGGAGAGCTAGACCCCACCTCTTGATAGGGAGAGTATCACAGAATCTGCAGACATGTTTAGAACCAACACAAAGACCAAGAGGTCCTCAGGAGAAATACATGCCTCTGAGAATCTTTGAAATATTGATTGTGAGGGATATGCTAGTTTTCCCATAGTGTGTGGAAGTGGTCCCTGATGATTCTACTTGAGTTCAAAGGGTGGGGTAACCCTAGAGGTTAGCGGACTTTGAGGAAGCTAAAGACTGGACAAAACTTCATCTACCTGTCTCCATCAGTGGAGAGTAAACATGCCACCCTCTGCCCTAGGCAGCAGATAGTATTGTTGCGTGAGTACCCAGGGCGTTTGGAACAATTGAGGGTTTCAGGTTCCATGGCATGGCCACACTTGCTTCTTATCTGATGAATGTGTCAACTTTGTGATGTCTAAGGAAACATTGCTACGAGAGAAGGTACAGCAATTTCCAGACTTGGGAACGAGCATCTGGAACTGACTTTGGAACTGACACAGACTCGTTTGGACACCCCCAGAGGAGGGTAATATTTCCTCCGTGATCAAAATGCCCAAACTAAGCCAGGCAACTACAATTGCCACTGATAGATTGAAAAATGAATCCTGCCACACCGTGATTAGTGTCTAACATTAAACCCATCAGACCACATGTATTGCAAACATGTCTGTGAGTGGAGAGGACAAGACATGAGCTTAAGATGTGAAGCCAGTTCTGCCAAAAGAAGACAAAAAAGAAAGAAAAAAGGAAAGGGTCAGAGGGCTTGCCGTCTCTGGCTGTCTCTAAGGGCACTCCCGGGAAGATGCCGAGGATTCTGACAGTAAAGCAATGGTCCCCTTCTCTGCAGAACGTGCCGAACAGGACGAATTACTTCTGTTTAATCCGTGCTTGTCGCTTCATGGGAAATGAAGCCTTAGAATATAAGGCACAGCAGTCCCCCCTTATCCATGGTTTTGCTTTCCAAGGTTTCAGTTACCAGTGGTCAAATGAGGCCCAAAACCATTAAATGAAAAATTCCAGGACTTCTGCCAAGATGGAGGCATAGGTGAAACACTGTGCCTTCTCCCACAACCAAGTTTGAACACAACAAAGGTTTGGAGAACTAGGACACACCCAAAGACCAGAAAACGGGATTATACGGAAGTCCGACAACTACGAACCGTTCAACAGGGATGGTAAGAGAGGCGGAGTCAGCAGCGGAGCTGGGTCGGGCGGGACAGATCCCCTGACCTAGACGCGCAGGCAGCCCGGAACCAGTCCGGGTGTGGGGCAGACTGACCGCGGTCGCACATTCGCGCACAGTGAGACAGACCACGCAGGCCCCAGGGGGCGAACCCAGCAGTGTTGGACTGACGGCGGTGGCACACTCGCATGCAGTGGAACGAAACGCGTGGGCCTGGTGACGGTGGTGGCTTCGGCACCAGCACCGGGGCCGCGGGGGCAGGCGGCAGACGGGAAGCCATTGTCCCTCTTTGACCCCGCCCCCACATACAACGTCACAACCCAGCGACTTAGTTGCCCTGTTCTAGTGAACACTTTAGGGCTCTGATCCTGCTATGGAACAGGCACGAACAGCCCAAAAGATGGCGCAAGAAGAACTCAAAGTCCCAGAGCCAATAACTCTAAGCGACCGAGAAATTGCCAGCCTCTCAGAAGCACAATTCAAGACACTATTTATCAGGATGCTCACAGAACTGGTAGATTATAGTCACAAATTAGAGGAACATAGTCACAAATTAGAGGAACATATGAAGGCTAAACTAATTGAAATGAAGGGAGATGCACAGGAAACCAATAGTGATGGAAAGGAAACTGGGACTCAAATCAATGGAATGGACCAGAAGGAAGAACAAAACATCCCACCAGAAAGGAATGAAGAAATGAGAATTCAAAAAAATGAGGAGAGGCTTAGGAACCTCCAGGACATCTTTAAACGTTCCAACATCCGGATTATAGGGGTACCAGAAGGGGGAAAGAAACAGCCACGAGTGGAAAACGTATTTGAACAAATAATAAAGGAGAACTTCCCCAGTCTGGCAAAGGAAATAGACTTCCAGGAAATCCAGGAAGCTCAGAGAGTGCCAAAGAAGTTGGACCCAAGAAGGAACACACCAAGGCACATCATAATTACATTAGCCAAGACTAAAATGAAGGAGAGAATCCTAGAAGCAGCAAGGGATAAGGGGACAGTCACCTACAAAGGAGTACCCATCAGACTGTCAGCGGATTTCTCAAAAGAGACCTTACAGGCAAGAAGGGGCTGGAAAGAAGTATTCCAAGTCATGAAATCCAAAGACCTACAGCCAAGATTGCTTTATCCAGCAAAACTTTCATTTAGAATGGAAGGACAGATAAAGTGCTTCTCAGATAAGGTCAAGTTCAAGGAGTTCATCATCACCAAGCCCTTATTATATGAAATGCTAAAGGGACTTATATAAGAAAAAGAAGATGAAAAATATTAACAGTGAAAGGACAGCAAACACACAGTTATTAACAACCACACCTAAAACAAAAGCAAACCAAGAGGACAGCTAGATCAGGAGTGGAACCATAGAAATGAAGAACACATGGAGGGTTAGCAATAGGGGGGTGGGAGGGGGAGAAGGGGGGAGAAGGCACAGAGAATAGCATAGATGGTAGGTAGAAAATAGATAGGGGGAGGGTGAGAATAGTGGGGGAAATATAGAATCCAAAGAACTTGAGACACGTGGTTATAAACTAAGGGGGGGGGAGAATGGTGGGGGAGGGAGGGTGCGGGTGGAGGGGGATGAAGGGGGAGAATAGAACAACTGTAGTGGTATAATCAATAAAATATATTTAAAAAATATATATATATATGTCGTGTGTGTGAGAGTGTGTTTGAGGAGACACAGGAGGCATATACAAGAATATTTTTAACAGTACTGTTTATAATAGAAAAATAATGGAAATAACTCTAACGCCATTGACAGGAAAATGGATAAAGAAATTGTGACATATTTGCACAAAAATTATTTTATGTATAGCAGCAAAACTGAACTACAGCCCATGTTACAATTTGGATAAAACTTGGTAACACTGATATTGAATGAATTAAGCAAATAAATCAGAAGATTGCATACGGCATGATACTCTTTATAAATTTCAAAAGTGTTCAACCACGATATATGTGTGTGTCAAAAATCAAAGAAATAACAAATACAAATTTCAAGATGGTGTTTACTGAGGATGGAAAAGGGAGTGGATACTTCGAAGTATCCAGTTTGTTGTCCTGGCTGGTGTGGCTCAGTGGATTGAGCACCGGCCTGAGAACCAAAGGATCACTGGCACAATTCCCAGTCTAGGGCACATGCCTGGGTTGTGTACTAGGTCCCCATTAGAAGATGTACAAGAGGCAACCACACACTGATGTTTTGCTCCCTCTCTTTCTCCCTTTTTTCTCCCTCTGTCCAAAAATAAATTAATTAAAAATCTTTTTTAAAAAAGTAATTTTTGTTGAAGTTACTTCTTGGGTTAGGTTGCAAGTTTGTGTGTGTGTGTGTGAGAGAGAGAGAGAGAGAGAAGGAAGAGAGGGAGGGAGACAGGGAGGAAGGAAGAAGGGAGGGAAGAAGGAAGGAGAAGGGAGAAGGAGAGAGAGCAAAAGAAGATTGTGTAAGGACTAATGATGACAGTGCCATGAGCCAAGATTACAGATAATCCAATTTTGTGCAACTAGTGTTAATTAAGAAGAGGAAGAGGAGGAGGAAGAGCCACCTAAGCAACACAGGAGAGATAAGGGAAGGCTTTCCAGAATCAAGGACACCTAAGCTGAGCATTGAAGAGCACCCAGGATTTATCCAGGTAAAAGAGGCATAAAAGGGCTTTTCAGAAAAAGTCAAAATCAAGGCCAGAAAGTTTGGGCATACAGGTTGTGAGGGTAACCACTGAGCAGAAAGGGAACTGGGTCATTATGAGAAATACGACTAAGGAAATATGCAGATCCTGAGCCACATTCAACAGCCCAACCATGGGGTAGGGTGGGGAATAGGAAAGTGGCTAGGGCAGGTTCTCCCATTTCTCATTCTGTCTGGAGAGCAAGACTCCATTGGAGCAACTACGACATCGTGGATCTGAACAAAAGTGGAACAAGACATACTGTCTAAACCATCCTTTATCAGAACCCCAAGGTCTCTGATTCAAGATATAGAAAAAATGCTCTGGTAGACTGTGGGGACCACATGGAGTTTAGGGACAGGTGAGTCCCTAAGACCAGGGAGGAGGTGAAAGCAATCATATGGTCATCCTCTCCAGCTACATCAGGGCTGATAGTCTCCTGATCTTCAGGTTCCCTGTCCTTCGGTTCCTGAAGCCTGGAGTGTCAAAGTCTTGTTCTTCAGGGATTTGTCTGCCAAAAATTCCAAATGAGTCTTCCTGTCTTGGCCTGAACCCTGAGGAGAAATGAATTAATGAGGCCTCTGTCCATGGTGCTGCTTTGTAGGTCCCTCCCTCCTCCTCTGGAAGGTGCACCAGCACTCTCATCTCGGCTCTCAGGACCGGCCACGTCAACAAGCCCAACATCATTCCACATGTGGGCATGCACAAGTGGGGACTGTATTGGGTGTTGTAGTTTGTGAAAGTTCCACTGCGGACAGTTTAAATTTTGTGTCCTTTCTTAAAGAATAGTGAAGTTTGTTTTGTTCAGACAGGCAGTTAAGTTACTTATGGTTCAGTGTTATCCATTTTTAAGCTTTATGAAGGTAGCTTTAGAGTAGCCTTTACTCTAAGGCTACTTTAGCCCCACTACTATGACCCCTTTGAGGTCTCTATGAATACCCCAGGTACTAAACAAGTCCTCTCACTCTAGCCAGTTGGAGCATGAATATGAATGTTTGCCAGCAAGGTCTAAGCTCTGGAAATTATAGCTCCCTGGTAGTAATTATTCACCCATGTTCATAGAGTTTTACCATGCACATACACAATTTAGTATTTCTTTTCTTTAATAAATCTTTATTTATTGATTTGAGAGAGAAATCGACTTGTTGTTCCACCTATTTATGCATTCATTGGTTGCTTCTTGTACATGCCCTGACTGGGGATCAAACCCTGAACGTTGGTGCCTCGGAACAATGCTACCAACAAACTGAGCTACAAACTGGGTGCTCTTCAATGCTCAGCTTAAGGGCAGCTTAAGAGGTAAAAGAGGCATATAAGAGGCAGAGCCACAACTTAATACTTGGACAAAGACTCAAGGGAGACCCCCATACAGATTTATGGAGCTCTTTTCTCAGTGGCTCCTTCCTCTCTGGTGCTCTTCCTTGCAAATTCTATGTGGCAGCCTTTTCAAATTTCAATATCTCTCTCCTCAACACAAAAATACCCCTGTTCTCTTGAATTTCTCCTCTCTGCCCTTCCAGAAAGTGCCTTCAGGCCTAAACCCAGGGTAATCATCAGGTTCCCCTTGTCTTCCTTCTCTCAGGAATCACAGTCCTATGTTAACTGTTGCCCAATGTCTGAACAGCTGTGTCATCTATTTGTCCAGTTTTCTAGTTATTTATGTAGGAAAAGAATTCCAGTACAACTCAGTAATGTCCAGAATCTGAAGTTCCTCTCCCTTGGGTCTGTACTCAAATGTCCCTTCAGAAATTGCGATCACTCAAACAACACTGTCTCCTTTCCTGCCTCAGTTTTCTCCTTAGCACTCACCATCCAACACTGTATATAGTTACCCATCTTATTTATGAATTGTCCCTTTATTAGAATGTAAGCTCCATGCAAGCGGGGATTTTGTGTATTTTTTTTCCCTGTTATAGCTCTAGCACAAAGATTAGGGCTTGGATTACATCAAGTACCCAATAAACATATGATAAAAGGATAGATGTATAAAGAGATGGATTGATGGGAGGAAACTTACCTCCTGTCAAAAACTTTTCCTGATGCCATTTCCAACCCCTTTTGCATCTTGTATCTTGTACCATAGTGCTGATTACATCTTTATTGTTTATGTGTTTTCTCTCTCTCTCTCTCTCTCTCTCTCTCTCACACACACACACACACACACACACACACACACCAGAAGCTCTTAAACAGCAGGAATATGGGAATATGATCTTGTCTATCTATGTGTCCCCACTTCCCAACACAGGGCTGGACGCAAGAGACCTTGTTTGTGTGAATAGAAATTATTCCTATCTAAGATGTGCAGTTGTCCAGGAAACCAGCAGAGGGCAGCACAAGTTCATATATATTTTTATTCCTCCCCTAGTGCAATTTCTCAGAAAAGTAGGGACTGGTATCAGATGGAGCTGGAGCTACAGTCCTAGGCTAATTTAAACACTCAAAGACAGTTTCCTCAGAAAGAACTCAGGAGGTCCAGGCAGCCTCCTCTATTCCTGCTCAACCGCCAAGGCCTTGCTGACTCATCATCTCCCACCATTTACTCTATCCCCAAACACCCAGCCATGATGGAGGAAGCAGACACACACACACAAACACACATACAGAGTCCTTCTTCAGTTAAAAGAGACTTCCCCTCACGATGCCATCAGCCTTCTTTCCCAGCCTGTGCTGTTTAAGTTGCTGGCTCAAATAAGAGGTGTGTCCTGGCTAACCTACCTAACCCAGTGCACTTAACAATTTCGTTAAAGCGCTCTAATGCCCACCATTCAAATGTAATCCTTGCCACAAGCAGTGCCAGGAGGTGGGCATTGTTAGTTCCAGTTTGCAGAAGAGGAAACAGGATCCGAGAGGAAAAGGAACTTGTCTAAGGCCACACAGTTAGTAGGTGGAAAGACTGAGACCTGAACCCAGATGTGCTGGTCGTGGGGCTTCTTCTATGGCCAGTCCCAGCTCTGCCTCCAGCTCAGGCCCCAAGAGAAGAAGGTAGGTGGACTGAAGGCCGTGATTCAGGTTCTTTCCTCCCAGGAACTCCAGACTTGTTTTCTTATTTCTTCCAGCATAAACCTATTCTGTGGCCCTGACTGGGGTGGCTCCGTGAGTTGGGCATTATTCCGCAGACCACAAGCTTGCCAATTTGATTCCCCATTGGGGCACATGCCCAGGTCCCCAGATGGGGGCCTACAAGAGGCAACCAATTGATGTTTCTCTCACACATTGATGTTTCTCTCCTCTCTTTCTCCCTCTCTTCCCCTCTCTAAAAATAAATAAATAAAACCTTTTAAACCTATCTCACGACAGTTACTCCCAGGGACCATTGTCTGATTCCTGGGAGTTCTTGCAGGGCAGAGCCTGGATATTATTAGTGTGTCCCATGGCCTCACATGCAGTAGGGGCTCTCTCGGGGCAGGAACATTGTTGGGTGGGTGGGTAGGTGGGTGGGTGGGTGGAGAGATGGAAGAACAGAGTCCCCAAGATGAAGAACAATGCCTGGGAACTCTTCAGAGTTTTCTCTACTATTTATTTCTATAAGATAATTCAGCAAAGAGTCCCTGAGGTCCCCCCAGCACTGAGCCCTGTTCTGAGTGCTAATAGGTGGAAAAACTGAAGCTACTACAACACAGCTGAGGCACAAAAGCTTACAGCAACTCAGAGGAGGCTGTGCCTGGAGAATCCCAGCAGGCTGGCCCTGGCCCCTGCCCACAATAATGCTGGGAACCAGTTGCTACTTCCGGCTGCCTGGGACCCACCGGGGAAGAAACCATTGTTTAGCTTGGAGCTTGGCCTTTTCCTACCACCCAATCCTTCCCCTTCTCATTGTCCTTGTCCTCTCATCACGGTACAGGATGCAGCTGCCAGCACAACAGCAAAAAGGATGGGGAAGGGGCCAGGGGAAGCAGATGAGGCCATCTCAGGAGAAGGAAGACGCTTCAGCTGCAGACAAAGGCACAAACAGCCGGCACCATGTCAGAATGGTGTGGAGCACTGGGTGCAGAACTCAGGCTTCAGAGGCAGACAAATCCCGATTCAAGCTCCAGCATCTGCCACTGATGTCCTCTGTGATCCCTGGGCATCAACTTCCTTCTCAGTTCAGCAGAGATGAAACACTTGCCTAGGGAGAACTAGCTTATTGAGGTATTAACACCAAAATACCTGATACCTAAGTATTTTTAAATGTTCATTTCTGTTCTCCTCCCCCTTTTAACCATAGCAAAACACCAGGAAACATTATTGCAAAGAGCGTTCTTAGAGTAGGTGGAAGAAGAATTTTCTATTAGGTAAATAATGATACATCATCAAAATCACATTTAATAAGTCTGTAACAACCCTCCTTTAATGATTAATCACATTAACGGAACAGCTGACATGTATTGCGCACTTACTATGAGTCAGGCACACTACTTCTTCACAGCTACTCTGAGCTGGGTGCCATCAGGGCCAGCTTCTCGGGTGTGTGACCAGTGCAGCTGCACAGAGCCTCCTTCTCAGAAGGGTGCCCCCACTTGGGGTTTAATGTTCTGTGGTTGCCATCTTGAAATTGTTAATAATTTTATTTTTGAATTTGTGTTTTTTAAAAGAAGTCTGATGAACATCGGAGCCCTGCAGCCTCAGCTCACATGTAGTCCTACCTCTCATCACCTCCCCGCCATCCCTTCCCACAAATGGGTTCTCAGCTGCCTATTACCCTGACCTTCCTCTGTCCTGGGCAGGGGCCTGGGTGCAGGGAAGGTTAACCTGGGGATTCGTGCCACATCAGAGGCAGAGTCCTATGGCCCTGTGTTCAGCCCCATGCCCAAGGGAGCACAACATTCAACAGTAATGAACAGCATGACAAGCTGAGCAAGAAATAACAAAAGAAAGAAAACAATTTTTTCCTGCTTTTTAACAAAAGGACTTGCATGTTCACCTGCTTTGGGCCCCACAAATCAGGTAGCTAGTCCTGGGTACTATTAAGAGCCCTGGAACTAATTTCTAACTATGAGCCTGAACAGGTCTGCCCCCACTCCGTGCCTTGGTTGTCTGTGGAGTCTTCCAAACTAGCACAGGCTCTCAAGATTTGGCTTTGCCACTTACCCAGGATGGCATTTTACACACAGGGGAGCCACCTTTGCTCATTTTCCCCATAGAGCTGCTAGGAGGATGCAGCAGGCATCACTCCCCATCCTGCCGCAAGTCACTTTGTGGCATATAAAGCATTATCATGTCATTTCCTCCCCCAAAAAGCTCTGAAAAGAAGGCTGGGCAAGGAATATTCTTATTCCCATTTTACAGACAGGAAAGTTAAGCTCTGGAACTACAAAGTGACCTACCCAAGCTCACACTGCACCTCAGCCAAGCAGGGCTCCACAGACACAGGGTCATATAATGAACATCCCCAAATGAAAAGATGGATCACATCCTTGGGGAGTCCTGGTGTAAGAGGGCACTGGGGCTTTTCAGTGCACGAGCCCTCACCCTGAGAGGGTTGGCTTTACCTCTGGTCTTTCGGGTTCCAGGTCTGAGGGAGGAGACCATAGAGGTGCCAAGAGCCTCTGAAAGAAGAAAAACACCTGGCCAGCAGCTTTCAAAGGGTGACTCATTATCCTATGGGATGTTTACCTAGCACAGGAGGGGTGTTATATATAGGTCCATAGACAAACAGGCAGACAGACAAACCAAACAAAAGATCCAGCAGAAGCATCCCCTTAGCTCTCTACTCCTCCAGTCTCCCCACCCATGACCAGCCCACTCACCAGTCCTGGGGGAGGTCTCCACCCACAGAGAGGGCACAGCCTGGCTGACCAGAAGCCATTGCAATTGGGTGATACATCTGTGACCTTACCTCACTCCTGTGGGTTGCTCAGCCCATGGTTCCCCTGTTGTGGCTAGTAAGAGAGAGGAATTAATTTAAAGTTTTTATTTAATGTTGATTAAGTTAAATGTATTAAACTGTCATACATTGCTAGTGGCTACTGGGCTCCATGGCCCCAGAAACAAAATAAGACAATAAAAGCAATAACTTGGCACTATAATTTGGGGCTTCAAAAGCACTTTCACAGGCATCTTCTCATTTGTCTGTCCTCATTTTTCAGAGGAGAAAACTGGAGCTCAGAGAATTTAAATGGCTTCCATGCTAACAAAGATAGTAAGGATTAGAACCGTGATTTTATCTCAGATCTCTTGATTCCAAAACTCCACTCCTATTATCTCTGTCCACTTATGTAAGCATCATAGATTTATCGGATAGTTGTTATTAGGTGCCTGCCTCTGAGCTAGACAGGGAAAGACAAACAAGACAGGCCCCGGCTTTGGGTGTGTCTCCCTGACCAAAGACAGCACAATTGCCACAGTAAGAATGACAATGTAATTGCCCCAATACAAATTAAGTGACTTTCTTCCATGTAGCTCAAAGCACTCTGTTTTAAACGCCATGTATATGTGATAACTCTCATGTTTATTTTTTTTCTAATTTAAAGGCAAAGTTTATTTATTTGTTTTTAAAATTATTTTATTGTTCTTTAATTACAGCTGTCTGCATTTCCTCCCACCACTCCCCCTCACCCCAGCCAAACCCATTTCCCTCCCTTGCTTTCATCTCCCCTCTGGGTTTTGTCCACGTGTCCTTTATAGTTATTCCTGAAAAACCTTTCCCCCGTTATCCCTTCCCACCTCCCCTCTGGTTACTGTCAGATTGTTCTTAATTTCAATGTCTCTGGTTATTTAAATAGATTTAAAAAACAAAATTATATGCTCTCTACAAGAGGTGCACTTTAAAGATATAACTTGGCTGAAAGTAAATGGGTGGACAAAGATATGTCATTCAGCCACTAGTTGTGAGAAGGCTGGATTCGCTCTATCATGAGGAAAAGTGGACTTTAAGATAAATTGATAATGAGGGGCATTTCATAATGATAAAGGAATTTATTAGGAAGACATAATAATAAATGTATATGACTAGTAATAACAGATCTTCAAAATACAAAAAGCAAAAAATATTTTTGAAATAAATACCAAGGAGTATGGTTGCTGGGTCATATGGTAAATATATGTTTAGCTCTTTAAGAAACTGACAAACTTTTTCTGGACTGACTGTAGCATTTTACATTCTTATTAGTAATTTATGAGAGATCCAATTCATCTCTACCTTCATCAGCATTTGATAGTTTCATTATTTTTATTTTAGCTATTCTAATAGATGTGTAGTGATATCTTATTATGGGTTTTTTTCCAATTTTTTTATTTAATTATTTTTCAAGTACAGTTTTCTATTACTCCCATCTCATCCCACCCCCGTGCTCCCCCCTCCCTCCCATTTCCACCCTTCTCAGTTGTTGTCCATGTATCCTTTATATATGTTCCTCTGATAACTCTCATGTTTATATCTCAGGTCCCTATCTCTGCCCAAAACTCCAAATGGAGGTACCAAACAGCCATTTAAATACTGAATTGGCTTCTCAAGCTTGCCCCACACCTTCTCCCCACCATCTCAGTAACTGGCAATTCCCTTCTTCCAGTTGCTCCACCCCAAATCTCTGGAGTCCTCCATTACCCCTTCTTCTTTCATACCCTTCATCTAATCTGTCAGTAAATATCATTAGCTCTACCTTCAAGCGCATCCAGAATGCTCACCATCTCCATTACTGCCACCCTAGTCTATCATCATCTCTATCTGGACTGGTTTCCTGGTTTCCTTTGTCCCTCTCTTCCTTCCAATTCTCTTTTCCACACAGTAGCCAGAGTGATCTTTTTTAAAATTTAAGCCAGAGTATGCCTCCTCTTAGCTTAAAGCACTAATGGTTTCCCAAAGACTTCACCACCGTCCATAAGGCCCCTCACACTCTGGCCCCTGATGATTGTCTGATCTTATTTCCCGCCTGTCTCCTCTTCGCTCTTCAGGCCCAGCCACGCCAGGTCTTCTAACACAGTCCTTCCTGATGACCATTGCACAACTCGCTCCCTCTCTTCCTCCCAGTCTCTAACCAAATGACCCCCATCACAGAAGCACTGCCCATCCCCTCATGTTTCAATGTTTTCATAACACTTATCACCTCCTGACATTTAATGTATGTGTCTGTTGTTGCTCTCCTCCCCCTAGAATGTTAGCTTGGTGGATAAAATACAGGACACCAGTTAAATTTAAATTTCAGATTTAAAAAAAACACACCAATTTTTCAGTATGAAGATGTCCCAGAAGCTGCCTAGGATATAAGGGTACTTACACTAACGAGCTATTCGTTTTACTGAGTGTCCCGTATTTATTTTTATTTGCTAAATCTTGTATCCCTACCCATGAAGGTAGGGGCAAGTAGTTATTTTATTCATTGCCGTATCTCCAGCGCCAGAACTGCTACTAACACATAGTAAGCTCTCACATATTTATGGAATGAATAACTGTTCAACCGGCTCAGGAATCTTCAACACGCCTAAACTTTTTAATAAACAGCCTGCGAGTCAGATGGGGCGGAGCCTCTAGGCCCAGCCCCCGACACGGCCCAGGGCCCTTTAACGCCCCTCCCACAGTCACCGTGAGCACCCCGGGTGTGGCGTCACCAGGCAGGTGGCCAATGGAAACGCGGCTTACTGGCAGGCGGTGCCGGGCGGTTGCTGCCAAAGAGGAAGTGAGCTGGGGCGGTAGCGATGGCCCGGGGCTGGAACTCCGGGCCACCTCCGCCTCCGCCAGCGCGTCGGGAGCAGCCGCGGCCGCGGCCGCAGCCGAAGAGGGGGCTGGAGTCGCGGCTGGAGTGGAGGAGGTGCAAGTGAGTTGCCGAGAGTCACCGGTGCCGGAACACCTCAAACTCTGGGCGGGAGTTCAGGTGGACTGATCCCGCTGTCGCTACTCCGCACCGGCGCTCCCTCCCAGGCCTAGACAGCAGGGCTGGGGTCTCCCCGGGCGCTGGACTGGCTCCTCTCAGCCGAGCCCTCCACGCCTGTCTTGGACTTTCTGCAAACTCAGGACGGAAGCTGGAGGACAGTGAGCACCCCCGATCCGGGCATTTTCTTGTCGCCCAGGCTGTGTCCTAGTTGTAGGAACTGGGTGCCTCCTGCTGCCACCTCTCCAGTTAGGAAGGCACTAGCGCCTTCCCCCTGTCTTGTTCTGCGCCCCTCCCTTTCCTCCCATTCGAGAACAAATTTGCTTTCTCTCTCCATTGGGAATACTGTCTCGGAAGTCTAAAGCACCTGTCATTAGCAGAGCTGAGAATCAGTCGTTCTTGACTTGGCTTTTTATCCCTTTTGGGAGATAAAAGTTGTCTCCTTAACACCCTCGTAACTGACACTTCACACCCAGGGCCTTATTCATTTGGATCACCAGCTGTCTGGCCATATCTGTGTGACTTCCCCCCACCTATCTGAATTCCAGTTTCCCCTGGGCTCCAATCTCCAGCTTCCAGTAGATCTGGTCAGTCCCACCCCTGGGTGGGAGTGACCAGGGGGCTCTGGCCCAGGATCCTCCACCCTGGAAGGCGGCTCCAAGGTAGCAAGAGAATTAGGCGTCGGGTACGAACCTGGCAGCTCAGGGGTGGGTGCCCCACTCACCCCACACAAGAAGATGAAAAAGCGAAAAGAGCTCAATGCATTGATTGGCTTATCTGGAGATGGCCGGAGAAAGAAGCCCAAGAAAGGCTCAGGCCACCGCCTGCTTCGCACTGAGCCTCCTGACTCTGATTCTGAGTCCAGCTCGGAGGAGGAAGAGGAATTCGGTATCATTGGAAATCGCTCTCACTTTGGAAAGTGAGTGATGCAGTGGTGAGGGTTGGGATGGGAAAAGACATCTTGCACTACCAATGAGGCAAATGGAAGAGAAGAAGGGAGTTCTTACAAACAAAAAAGGGTATAGTCCTTGGAAGGCAAAGAGGGAAAAAAGTTTTTAGGGAGGAGATGAGCTCAGGTCCTGAATGAAGGATAAGTTAGAAATCTAAGTGTACAAAAAAAAAAAAGAGTTCTGAGTCTACAGTAGAAGTGTGAACATGGGGAATATGCCAAGAACCCAGAGAGACCAAGTTGGGAGTAGCTAAGAATAGGAGCAGAGAAGCTTTTAGAACTAGCCTTTTTTTCTTAATTGAAGGAGAGGCAAGGACCTTAAGAGTGCACGTTATTTATTTGTTGCACTCTTGATGAGTCTGAATCTTAGTGGTGAGAGAATATGGTGAGGGACATACTGTAGAAGCTATGATACTTGAGAGTAATTGAGCTTGGAAGACAAAAAGAAGAGATGACTCTTCCAAACCACGTTTAGATGCCACTATACAAATCCAGTAGTGATCATTGGGAATTAGAACCCAGGGTTGGGAAGAGGCTGGAGGGAACCTTGACGATGCCTTGCACCCTCTCAGGAAGTACATTAAAAGAAGAGTATTCTACTGAAGATGTGGAAGCAAGGCACAGGCAGAAGGTTGTGGTGCTAAAAGAGATTTGTTTGTTTGTTTCTTTAGAGAGTCTTTGTCCTTTTGTTAAAGGAAAGATTTGGCTTCTAATGAGCTTTGCCAGATTATATAGTTAAGGACAAAATCCTAGGTTTGGGTTGTAAAGATCTGATGAAGCGAAATAGTACAACTAGAATAGTTATCCTGTCGGGTTAGTTTAGATCTTCAGTGTTGGTTGAAGTCTGGTGTGAAATCTACTCCCTTTCCATGCTTCCTTTCTTCTGAGCCAATAAGCTAGAGTGTACCAGGTATCTACTTAAACCTACAGTTCCTATTTCTTTCATTCCCTTCACAGTAAAACTTGCTCAAAAGTTTATGAAGTTTTAATAAACTGAAGCAGGATCCCCAGAAGTGAGCATATATTTGACAGAGACAGATAGGTAAATTACTCTGCAGTGATGAAGTTGCAGAGAAGCTCTGGTCATCACACCTTCCTAACCTGAGGTTGTTCCAAAGACCTGAATCAGTGGTAATGGCAGTGAGCTGCAGTTCCCATAGGTGCTTCCTCTGGCCACAGGAAGTCCGTCTATTTCATGTGAAGTTTGAAACTTTTGAACTGAATAGATGAATTCTTCATAGGTCCTATTATTTAGTTATTTTCAACTTGCCATTCAGATATAAATGTATTACCCTATATTTCCTGGGATATCAACTGGTTACTCATTTAAAAAGACAGTTGCCAAGCAACACACATATGCTATTTCTAATAAAGCTGTGCTCATAATCACTTTTGTACTCCTGGTTGAATTTGTTCTTGTGATCAGGGGAGACTATTTACGATGCTGCAAGATCTGTTATCCCCTCTGTGCTTTTGTCATCCTTGCCGCCTGTGTCGTGGCCTGCGTTGGCTTGGTGTGGATGCAAGTTGCTCTGAAGGAGGATCTGGATGCCCTCAAGGAAAAATTTAGAACAAGTAAGTGGTCACATATTTCAGAGTATAATCTTCCATTCTTTTTCAGGGTCTAGGACAAAGTGGACTATATTGAATTAAGAGTTTTGCCTAGTGGTGAACGTACATTTTTTCAGCATTTTAAAATACTCTTTCTTGGCTGTCAGCTTGAATACAGTAATAGTTATTTGTTTTAAGCACAAACAAAAAAAGAAAAAATGCTTATGCACCATCAGGACAAATAGTATTTGAAAAATGGCATTATAGTCAACACTTAGGGTAGTCAACCCAGAAGGGAAGTGCTAAGGTCCAGGAGTCGAACCTTGGTTAACCTCTACCTCTTTCCACTTTATACTTCCTCAAGTACAAAGTGACAGCAGTAACACTGGGCTACTTCCTTTTGC
The DNA here is from genome assembly GCF_014824575.4 of Sturnira hondurensis. Lineage (NCBI taxonomy): Eukaryota > Metazoa > Chordata > Mammalia > Chiroptera > Phyllostomidae > Sturnira > Sturnira hondurensis. The sequence continues at coordinate 138,871 of NW_028098007.1, forward strand.
CTCACAGGGCCATTTGAGAAAGAACATGGGAATCTCCTAAAATTTTTCTCCTTAAAAACTGTATAGGAACATAGGAATGGGCAGTAATAATAATAATAATAATAGCCAGCATTTATGAAGTGCTTACTGTGTGCCAAGTCACAAAAAATGTCTTATGAGTGAGTTTTAAAGTTTAAGTTAATGAGTTTTATATGTTCTAAATTGTAAAGTTGTACTTTGCACATCCAAAGTACTTGTTCTAAAAGGTGTGTTTTCGTGATAGTTTCTACCAGGTTTAACCGAAACATCTTCCTTTAGCAACACTGCGATCTTCGGTTCTAGGTGTCAAGAGTTAATTTTCTAAGCTAAGGAACCAGTTCCAAGCAAATCACAAGTACCCTAACCTTGGCGGCATGAGCACACCAGGAAACTAACCACCAGGTTTTCTCCAGGTCATAAGGAAACCTGTCCCCAGAACTGAAATTAGAATTGTTCTCTTCCCATCGTAAGCCTTGGAAGATCACAACATCCTAGCTTTCCTTCAGTCCAGATTTTCTTTGCTGCCTGCAGTTATTCAAGTTCTGAACGTAATCCAGGGACAGCTAATCCTTAGTGTGTTGATGACATTTCTAGTGATGTTGCTTGGGAGAAAAAATGTTGAAATATTAACTTTGATTTTCTTGAGTTCCTGATTCAGGGAATGGACTTGGTAAGTCCTAATTCTCTGCCAGAATCATCCTGACCTATATGTTTTATCAACTGGTAGAATCAGAGTAAGAAAGAATGAGATCTGTATTCTAGTTATTGTCCCTTCTTAATGTTTGTCCTTAGTAGTATTGCAAGGTGTTTCAAGGCCAGTGTTTTCTTTGCAGGTAGTGATCATAACTTGGAAGAGAGGTTCTCAGAAACAACGTTTAAGTGTAAATAACCACGGAAGACACCTGCCTATGCCATCATCTCTCCTACACTGGCTTCCTGGGTTAGGCTAGAGCTTGTTTTGATCACATACAGCAATTATTTATTTATACATTTCAAAACATTGCTCAATTCTGCCTCTCAGATTCCTTTCTGTGACTCCTGTGTGTTTACAGGACACCCATGTAGTTTAACCTTAGCTTTTCAGCGAATTTCTTTGTCTAGAAATATATATTTTAAATGTATACATGTAGTAGACCAGGCAAATGAGTCAACACACATTTATTGAACACTTGTTAATACCTATTCCTAGAAATGCCATATTCAAGACATTCCAGGCATTGTACCTGGAGCTATGAAACCTGCATTCCCCTTTGACCAGTCAGCCAGCTGAGTGAAGCACATTTAGAAAGGTCAGTTCAGCTGCTTTGTTGGCTTTGGTTCGCTGCAGCAGAGATGCCAGCACCTGTGGTGGCTAAAGCAGTACGCCCTGAGGGGTTTGGAGTGCGGCCTGACACATGTTGTCAGTCCATGGGCTGAACCAGTGTGGACCACATGCCCAAGAGTTTTCCGTGAAAACCATTACCTTGACTAAATGAGGTCAATCTTGTAAAGCTTAAATAATCTTTCTTTGAATTATGCTTCTGCTTTAAATATATTTCAACAAGTTAATTTTTACTTCTTGTTTTTCAAGTCAGTGGAAGTCACTGACTCAAATAAGACCATCTGCTGATCTAGCTTTAATACTTTTTTGAAAAATTCAGAGCCCATTGTTCTTTATTTCAGTAAATTTTCTAAGACACTTGTGAGGAAAGGAGGTAGGGCTGCTGAAGGAGGTGAAGCAGAAAGCAAAAGCAGATAGGCTTGTATTTTTGCCTTGTGTTCAGGGAGTAACTTGATCCTTAAGCTAAAAGTACTGGCTGGCCTTGAAACGTAGCTCAGTATTCTTTTCCAGAACCAGGTACTTCAAAAGACCTCCGTGGTTATTCTAAGTACGATTCTATTCTCCACCCTCCCACTTTTTCACTCAGCTATGAAACAGTGGTGTGACAGAAAAGTTGAAAAAGAAGAAAAGTATGAATAAATTAAGCATCTCTTTTATGGTCATACAGGCTGAGTAGCAGTTAGGTCATACAGTACAGAACTTAAAAATGGTCTTGTACTAATGAGGGTATTAGGATGCCAGTGTTTCTGATAGCTGGAGTGTGCCAGGAAGAGCACTGGTCCTAGGAGCAAAAGGTTTGACTGTTGAAGCCCGGCTTACTCATTACTAGCTGGGAAACTTGGACAGGTCGCTTATTCTTTCTCAGCCTTCACTTTCCCATCCATAAAACATAAAGATGTGTTTGTGCTTCCAAAGCACTTTGGGCATTTCTCCATCATGGTGTCTATCACACTGTATAGTAACTCTGCAACAGTGCCTTGCTCCCTGCTCAATGGAGAGCTTCAGGGTCTTTTTATGAACTAGTGCTCAGTGCAAAGCTGGGCACATGGTAAGGGACTCAATAACAAGTTTAATAGTTACATAAAAGTTTATTGCAAACTATAAAGACACAAAATATTGCTTTTGGCTCTATATGTTCTATATGAAGGGTTTATGCAGAAATCTTCATTTCCTGATCTTGAAGATCAAGAAAAGAGCTAAGTTTGAGTATTAATATATTAAATTTTTTAAAAAGATTTTATTCATTTATATTCATTATTTCACTGGATAGGCTTTAGAGGGGAAGGGAAGGAGAGAAGGAGAGAAATATCAATGTATGGTTGCTTCTCACGTGTCCCCCACTGGAAACTGGCCTGCAACCAAGGCATGTGCCCTGACTGGGAATCGAACTGCGATCCCTTAGCTCGCAGGCCCGCGCTCAATCCACTAGCCAGGGCTTAATATACTAAATTTTAAATGAGTTGCTTTCCATGTTGAAAGAACATGTGTAAGTCATCATAAGTTGTTGGTTTGCTACATTTCCTCTCATTTATGTAGTTGGAGTCCCCTCACTTGGCTTGTCTCTCCAGAAAGGCCCCAAATCAGATAGTGAATATGATCCCTTCTTCGCTCAGATAGTCCTCAGGATCCTGAGTGTTTTCAGGGATTGTTAGCTTTATAAGTTTATTAGTTAATAATCATAACCCAAATTGTTTATGGGTTTCCTCTTCCATTTCTACCTTCTGCTTAATTTGTATGCCCTGCCAGAAAGAGAGAGACTTCCTGCCCCTCCCTTCACACACATGCACACAATCAATATCTATCTATCTATCTATCTATCTATCTATCTATCTCTCTCTCTCTCTCTCTCTCTCGGGATGTTTGACCACCTGGGAGTGGCAGACCTGTAGGATGAGTTTCTTTGCAATCTGAAATTGTAAAAGAAATTCACTGAAATACTAAGTGTTTCATGAATTTGGAATGGTAAAATGTTCTTATTGTATGAGGTGGATGTAGTCCTACAAACTAGGTATAAATCAAATGTTATGTTAAAGGTACTTAGGGAAGCCCTGGCCAGGTGGCTCAGTTGGTAGGAGCATTGTCCTGTGCATCAAAACTTTGTGGGTTCCATCCCTGGTCAGGTTCAATTCCCTGGTCAGTGTATGGGAGGCTACCAATGGATGTTTCTCATCCATTGAAATATTGGCATCAATATTTCTTCTCCTCCTCTTCTCTCTCTCTAAAATCAATAAACATGCCCTAGCTGGTGTGGCTCAATGGATTAAGTGCAGGCCTACAAACCAAAGGGTCATCAGTTCGATCCCCAGGTAGGGCACATGCCTGGGTTGCAGGCCAGGTCCTGCTCAGGGGGTGCTCAAGAGGCAACCACACACTGATGTTTCTTTCCCTCTCATTCTCCTTCCCTCCCCCTCTCAAAAAATAAATAAAATCTTTTAAAAAATTAAGAAACATATCCTCAAGTGAGGGGTTTTTTAGAAGTACTGTGTTTATAAAGAAATTCTTCGGTGTTTATTTTTGAGAAATGGATAAAAACAATTTCTTTTAATAACTCTGAATTTTCAGATAATGGGCTCTGTTGTAGTAGCAATACCACCATATCACTTGCCTCCTACTCCCCCAATTTTTCTCTCCTTGTTGGTCATCCTTTATGATTTTAATTGAGGTTATTGAGTTTTCTTTGTTTAACTTAATAGGCTAACATTATCTCCATTTCATATCCTACCATTATTTCACTGGATAGGCTTTTGAGTTCTCCTGGATACCTGGCACTGTGGTGGGCCCTGGGATGCGTAACAGATAAGATTTGTCCTCTATCATCTTGTAGCTGTCAGTCTGGTGGAGGACACAGACAAGTACATAGTTACAACACAGTATGTTGAGTGCTTGGTCAAGTTAGGAGTAGTAGAGAAGTGGCAGTGGTCCAAGGTGGAGATCCAGCTATTTGTGCTGAATCTTGAAATGATTTAACTAGGGTGGCAGAAATGAAGAAGGGGTAAGCTAAGGGCATCTAGGCAGAAAAGATAGAGCATACAGGGTCACCAAGGCTTAAAGAGGTGGATGTGCCAGGAAAATGTGCTTGGCTAGAAAGTGGATTGAAGAGGCAGGTAAAGTGATGAGAAATGTGGTTAAGAGGTAAGCAAAGGCCAGAGTTATTCAGTCAATAATGCTGAGTGCCTACCATGTGCAAGGTGTATTCTAAGTGCTGACCATGCAGAAATGAACAAAAACGTCTTGGCGCTTAGATTTTAGTAAATTGTCTTGACATCTGTCCTGTGTGCCAGTTTTTGGTTTTAAAGAAAGTGTATAATAACTAATCTAGCACTATTTTAAAAAATGGCGTAGGACCAGCCATTATTACTTTCCATGAAAAGGGAAATCAGTTTTTAATGTAAGAAGAGAAAGCACTGTTTCAGGCCTCTTGCCTTCTGGCTAGCAAATCTCTAAACCATTCAGATCTGTTTCCCGAAGGAAAGCCAAATATCATCTTCTACTTAACCTAACATGTTTCTTTATCTTCTTTTACTTTGAGCTTTTGGGTTGATTTAAGAAAACACTCTGCTGTTTATGAAAAAGGTTTAAAATCTTAGTCCTTGTAACAGTCCTTGAAAGCAGGTAAGAACCCATCTTGCATTTGTCCAATCCAAGGTGGAGAAAAGTAGACTTATGCACTTAGAGATAGAACTTATGATGTCACCTGGGGCATTAACAGTAAGGCTTATAAATACTCATTGACTACTCAAAAGCTCCTTTATTGAGCTGGTCAATACTTAACATGTATGTATCACTTACTATATACCATTCTTTCACTTCTAAAATCCTGTAGAGTATATTTTATCTCTGTATTACAGATGAGGAAACCGAACTCAAAAAAGTTGAGTAATTTTCTCAAGATCACAATAAGTTACAGAGTTGGGATTCAAGTCCAACTCTTACTGCTGATGTTCATCGTTATCATTTTTAACCACCTGACTTTTAAAGTTGTCTTGCCAGTAATGAAATAGCCCCAGTTAACAGGGAGCTTTAGTGTTAACGATACACATTTACGTAAAGGAAAGAACATGTAATTGATAGATATAAATTTAGTCATTATCCCCCCTGAGTTAATGTTTGTTACTTTCCTACTGTATAATCATTTTTTTCTTCTTGGAGCCATGAGGGAATGTTATGGCTATTTATGATTGTTCTTATTTTTGCTTTTAGTGGAATCTAATCAGAAAAGTTCATTCCAAGAAATTCCCAAACTTAATGAAGAACTACTCAGCAAACAAAAACAACTTGAGAAGATCGAATCCGGAGAGCTGGGCTTGAACAAAGTCTGGATAAACATCACAGACATGAACAAGCAGGTAACAAATGTGCGATTTTTATTTCCATGTAAGCTATGAATATTTAGTTTTGTTTATTTGGACTGAATTTGTAGATATAGGGAACTCCAAATTGTTTTACTTTTTGCAATGGTTTTTCCATATTGTGATTCCAACACATTAAATTCAAGTAAAATAGGTAATAGTTATGCATTTACCAAATAATTAGAATGTTAAACCTTTCTGCAAAGAATAGTTTTACAAAGTAGAGCAGTTTAGAGGGAGTTGGAAATTCTTCTTGAGTCAGCTGTCCTAAGAAGCAGTATAGTATCAAATTTTTTTTAAAAATGCCATCTAACCACCAGTAAAGAAAAGGGTAGCCTATTGGTTGAGATAATGAGAGCTTATTTTGTTTAGTAGAGGTTGCAGACTTACACAGTTTTGAAGTATGGTGCCATACACTATACTACCAATCTGGAACCCACCCACAGCTAGTGATACTGGTTCTGGCATAGCATAGGAGGACGTGGCAGAGCTGGTTAAATCCCTTGGCGGAGCAAGCAAGCCTCAGGGAAACACTTTTCCAGTCCTTAAAAGGATTTTGATCAAGCATCTTGCAGGTATATAAGTTGCCACTAGATTACTAATTCCCCTGTCCTCAGTTTTTGCAGTTTAATTAGGCAAGATGTGCATTGAAAGGAAAACTCCAGGACCAAATGAATGGTACACCAATGAAGAGCTTCAAAATGGATATGCCATCCTTGTTGGGTCTAAGAGAATATTCTGTTCTTCAGAATGAAGTCACAAAGTTCAGAATCAGCCAGTGGCAAGGAGCACTGCACTGGGATAAAGGGCCTATGGGTATTTCTGAAGCTGCCCACCTTTTAGCAGTGGTGCAGGAGTGGGGCAACTCATCACAGAATGCCAGAGAGCTATGGCTAGGGGCTGCGGTTTTACCACTTTTGCCTGGAACCCACATAGGAAATGTTTTACATCATTCTGCAATAAATAAATACATACATATATGTAACTGAAATGAGTTTCTGAAAACATTAGCTTATCCTTAAAATTATGATGCCTTGTGATATTTTATTTTTCTCTTCAGTTCTATTTCATTGTTAAAAATTATTTGTGAAGTAATCCATCAGTTATAGTATTTAATCATTACCATTTATCTTTGGACTCTCGGGACTTAAGAAAAAGCAAGTACTCAACTCCTTTTTTTTTTTGCAAAAAGAATAGGATAAACTGTGGCATTGTATTCACAGAGCAAATGAGCAGTTTGGCCACAGATTACATCAAGTGAAAATCGACCATGGTGAAGCTCTGAGAGATGATTAGCATCTCTCACTGGGGCAAATGGGAGATTCCATTTAGGGGGTCGTGGAGTTTACAGTTCTGAGCGAGAATGAGATCTTTAGGGTGAGGAACAAGCAATGTCAGCTATTTCCCATCTTGTAGGTCAGCACACGAGAAGAGTCAAAGGGGAAGACTGTACTTGATGTGTGAGGACACAAGGGCTTCCAAACCTTTTCTACATTTTTTTGGTTTCTCAGTTCTCTTTAATTCAGAATCTAGAAACGAAATGATCATTTCATTCCTGTCCTGGCTGTTATTTTCAGTGCAAAAAGTACCTGGGAAGGAAGGTACACAGTAAAGTCTGCTTCAGTCCTAGGGCTTCATGTACAAACTAGGAGGGGTTGAACTGAAACCCTTTCCATCTTAGCTTCAGTAGCTCTTCAGAGATGAAGAGACTGACTGATGAAACCCACCTGAGGCAGAGAAATTCTCTGCCAGCCTGGGCGCAGAAGGGCAGTTGGTGGTGACAGAGCTTTACGATAGTCCAAAGGGAGCGTATCATTGTCTGAGTGATTTTCTAAAATTGTTACACATCCCTGGTGGAGAGGCATTTGTCCCAAACCAGAAGAGGTGTAAAAGCAAAATTAATATAACTATATTTCTGTATCTAAGGGTAATTCTGTCAATTAAGATACTTTTAGTTGGCAACATTTTTTAAAGCAAAGTGGCTTAAACAACAACACAAAAAAATTTATTAAATCACTTTACAAGGACTGCCCTTATCACAATATGAGTTGAAGTTAATGCAGCCTTGAATAAAAGAAGACTTTAGTCTAAAATAAGTTAAAATCAGTTTTTACATTGAAAAATCTTTGAACTAGTGTTAAAATCCCATTTGCTTTCCTGTTTTAATTTATGAAAACTCTGATTTTATACCCATGCCCATTCTCAGACAGTTTCGGTAGTCTCCTCTCCCTTTTTTGAAGACTGTTAATCAACAAATGTTTAATGATCTGCTTTTATGGAGTCAGGCCTTGGATTCCCATGCTCAAGGCTCTTGAGCAGTCAAATGGGGGAGAAAGGAAAGGAAATAGTTGTAAAACAGCCTGATAAGCAATAAGAAGCCAGTCTACAGAAGCCGGTGGGGGCATTTTTTAGGTATGTGTCTAACCCAGACTGGCTGGGATAAAGCGAGGCTTCTCAGATATCTTGAGCTGAGTGCTGAAGGGCAAATAGGAGTTGGCCAAATGAATTCTGCAGAAAGAGAGAGGGTATCTTCATTAACGTGCTTGATCCGCGTCATTTGCAGATTCCATATTTGCAAATTCACCTACTAGCTAAAATTTGTTTGTAGCCCCCAAATTTGTACTTGTAGTGCTTTCAGTGACAGACATACAGTGGGGGAAAATTTGAGTCATCCGATGGGAACATTTTTAGTTGAGGTCAAACAAGGCCATACTCTGCTCATACTGTAAACAAGTTTTTTTTTCATGATATATTTAGTGCCATGGTTTTTTCACTTTCGTACTTTTTTTTGGTGAGTCCACTGTGTAAAATGCACACCTACCATAGTGTTGAAGTCTGTCTAGTATTGCCAAGTGCAAGAAAGTGTGTTATCCCTTACAGTGAAAATACATGTGCTAGATAAGCTTCATTTGGGCACAAGTTCAACAATATACACCAAATAAGATGTCTTTAAAAAGAAACACACATAAAACAAAGTTATGTATCACACTGATCAGTTGACAAAAATGTTGTGACCTGGGGCTCTCAGGACCTTAACTCTGTACTTACCTTAGGAGCAGTGGTCAGTAATCATTGATTCAGTGTTTGCTGTGAATTTCTAGAATGCTGATTTTCAACCATTTTCATCTCAAATTCTGCGACACACCAAAATATATATATTTTCTGCCAATCTGACAAAAGAAACAGGTATAATTTTTATTATTCACACCAGGTGGCCATTGTTGTGTTGGCTGTTGTCATTTACTTACTTGACAATCTAAGGGATGGAGGTCAGTGCCCCTGACTAAATAGTCAGGTGTTGCGTGTTTTAAAAATTCTTGCAGAGCACCAATTGAATATCGCTGTTCTAGAACGTAACTACTGTGACTAATGAGAATTGACTATATGTGTAGAAATACAGATGAATGAAAAACATAATGTGTTCGGGGAATTTTCATATGTCATTATAGTGTAGTTTAGTGGAAAGAGGCCAGAGGTAAGGATATGTCAGCAGGAGTCATCAAGGACCTCAAGTATGTCATCTTCTCTAGTATGCTATATATCATTCTTTCTTTCTTTCTTTCTTTCTTTCTTTCTTTTTTTTTTTTGACAGTTGGTCCAGATACCTTATTGTGTGATACAGTAGCCCCACCCCTTATCCAAGGGGGAGTATGTGCCAAGGCCTCCAGTGGATGCCTGAAACCGCAGATAATGCAAAACATATATACACTATGTCTGTACAAATGTGTCCATGATAAAATTTCATTTATAAATTAGGCATAGAAAGAGATTAACAACAATAACAATAAAATAGAACAATTATAACAATATACTGTAATAAAAGTTATATGACTGTAGTGTCTCTCTCTCTCTTCAGTCGTTTTTATATTTTTCAGTTCATACCTATTCCTGAATCTGTATAACCATCTCTTACTTGCAGGAAATGGCTGGGGGTCACTCCTTTTGGGGAAATCTTATTGAAGGCTTCGCACAGGCTCCATGCTTTCTGGCGCACCACATTGCTATCAGTCAGGACGTGTTTTCTGTTCATGTCTTTCACCCACAAACTTAATGCCTTGTTCATCCTAACTAAGTACTAACCACGCACTTTGGCCGTGGCTTTTTCAGTTTGAGGTGTGAGAGCAAAATGAGCACAAATTTTCTTTCTCTTTCAGCATTTCAAAGATAGAAGATTCGTTCTTACTATAGCAGTCTCAGCATGTGATTTGTTTTCTTTCTTTATTAAGTGGAAAACATTTACCTTTTCACTTAAAGGAAGCACTTATAGCTTCTCTTTGGCATATCTAAATTGCCAGCATCACTGCACTTGGAGTTTGGGGCCATTATTAAGTACAATAAATGTTGCTTGAACACAAGCACTGTGGTACCATGGCAGTCATCTGATAACAGGGACAGCTGCTAAGTGACTAGTGGGTGGGCGTCATATACCTCATGGATTCACCAGACGAAAGGGTGACTCATGTCTTGACAGGATGGATTGGAATAGCAGGAGATTCTATTACACTGCTCAGAAGGGTGCTCAATTTAAAACTTACTTCTGGAATTTTTCGTTTAATATTTTTGGACCACAGTTGACCACAGGTAACTGAAACCACAGAGGGTGAAATAGTATAATGGAAGACTACTGTATTTGTATACGCATCTAATTACACTATGAGGCGGTACTCGGTACTCTGTGCTTTAAGCATGATGATAATGATGGCAATTAAGATGATAACTGCCATTCATTAAATGCCATCTTTGTGCAGGCCCCTTTTATAGACACTACATATGAGACCTCCCGTTTGCATTTATAGACCTATGAAATAGGAGGTGGCATCTCCATTTTACTGATAAGGAAACTGAGATTCAAAGAGGTTAAGTAGTTTGCCCAAGGTGACACGGCTGTGTAAGTCCCAGGAGCCTGTTTTCCCCCAGTTTTTCTTCCTGCCTTTGTCTCTGTTTCCTCTGTGAAATGCAAGTCGGTGCTCAGTAGGTGAGGTGGAAAGGACGCGATGTCAAGTCCCTACTAGAATCCATAGTGATTGAGCATTGGTGGTTGTCTGTTTCAGTAACTTTTTTGCTTACTATTTAAAGAACACTCAATATTAACCCCAAAGCAAAAAAAAAAAAAGCAGCATTTCAGATTTCATAGTATAAAATGGTCTGCAGGAGATATTTTTAATTTTGCTCATGAAAAGTCATGTAATATGCATAAAAGTCATGACTCATCTTCTGGCTGAAATATGGTGGGGTTTTTTAATGGATTCTACTTACTTAATTTGACTTTTAGACTCTGGATTATAGTGTGTGACTTTCAGAGATAAGTCCTATAATGCTTGAATCCAATCCGACATTCTAGAATGTGTCCATCAGTCCCAGAGGTAATTGGAAAGTGCCCCTGCTCTCTCCAATTCTAGTGGCACATGTGATTTTGCTACAGTTGTCCATAGATTTTTGGAATTATTCCACTCTTCAGAAAGGAATGCTGAGAGATGGAATCCAGCTATGCAGTTTATGGGAACGTAGCTAAGTCCTAGTGGCCAGTGTGTGATCCAAGTCTTGAACTGATGTTTGGTAATTAGAGAGTGGATGGTCAGCTCTCCAGAGCATACCTTCAGTGAGGCAGCTGACATCCAGGCCTAGGGAGTTAGGGGCGTGGGGAGAAGTGGAATGGCACCTCACCTTATCCTGCTGGCATTGGCTTTCAGCTGCTCCTCTGGTTGGGGGGGAAATGATAGCTGCCAGCGAGCCACACTAGTCATCTGTGAGGCATCACTATTCTTGAGGAACTTAATCAAATAATTGCACAAATAAATAACTCATCACTTTGAAATATGTCATGTAGAAAAAGTCTTCTGGGACCTATTCATGCTGTTGCTCCCTACCTATTACCAGATGCCATGCTCACCCTTATAACCTAGAAAGAATACCTGTTTCGTTTTTGTATATAAAACTCTTACCCATCTAATCTGAGTCCTACTTCAGCAAAGCCTGTGCAGTTCAGCCTGCACTGATATTCTTTCCTCAGAACTTTATTGTTTCTTTAGTGTTACCTCCCTACCTTTAGCCCTCTGCCCCCCGCCTCCATCTCCCCCTCCACTCCCCCTCCCCCTGCCTCACTCGCTATGTGCTCCTGCCACCAGCCTTCTTTGTGTTCTTCAGAGACGCCAAGCTCTTTTCTGCTCTGGGGCCTTTAACCCAGCAATTCCCTCTGCCTTCAAATGTATTTCATTCAGTTTTTTCTGATTAATACCTTCTTCTCATTTAGATCTGTTTAAATTTCATCTCTTTATAGAGGCTTTCTCTCACCATCCAATCCAAAATAGCTACCCAGTCACTCATCAGGTTACCTTATTATAATTTTCTTCTAACATCCCACTAGCTGATACTATATTAAACTGTCTTCTTGTACTAAAATGTAAATTCCACAAGATCACTGACACCTGTGTTCCATCCCTGATATAAAACAGGGCTCAATAAATATTTATTACAGTAATGAGTGAAAACTGTTTTGACACCAAACAGTTTTCTCTTCAAGGAAAAGAGGAAGAAGAGAACCCAAGTTCCCAGGCTCCTCACCAGACTCTTGTTCAGAACACACTGCTGCTTACTCCCAGAGCTCTGCTTAAATTTTTTGCATAGTACTTATTATCTGATACTTATTTTTCTCTCACCTTCTACTATAATATAAGCCCCCTGAAAGCAAAACCTCAAGGTCTTGTTTGCCAGCATCCCCACAGTGCCGGCAGCGGCACCCAGCATAGAGAAGATGCCAAACAATCTATCGAAGGAAAGAATAGGGGATCAGGTCTACTTTGTCTTATGTAACAAAAACCCAGAAACTTTAGTGATTGCCCTCTGAATATAATTTCTATTGGTTAGATCTATGTCTTCACACTAGCAAATGGGACAGGAGAGCAGTACAGAAGCAGGAATCTGTGGAGAATGTTTTGAGCCACATTGCAAGGCTCAAAATTTTTATCTCTATAGCCTGAAACTGACTATTACACAGATTCCCCTACCCCTCATCCAAGGGAAAAGTCCAGCAGTTTAGAATTCTATCCCGAAATAGCAGGAGAAAGACACATTTTATTTTGATTCAATTCCTATTTTAATATATTCAGTGCATCAGTCAGTGAGTCAGTGAGTATCGAGCCTCTTCAGGGTGCAGAGTAATGCTTTGATTGAGCTATTGAGTTTGAAATATTAATCCCATTGTTAAACCAAAACTCAAGCCCCCAAGTAGTGGGTTCAAATTGTAAGGGTACTGTTCCTGTAGACTGTATTTTGTGATGATGGGCTTTTATGTGCCCACTTGGGCAGGAACAAAAGTTCAGTAAATGACAGAGGTGTTATTTTTTACCACAATGAAATCCTTCAGCAGTCTTTGATCATTAGCTTTCTTTCTGTCCAGTTGTCGAATGATTGTTTTGTAATCACTGTGGTAATCATCTTTGGAGTAATTTAAGATTTTTGGATCTTGTAGCTGCCAGGAGTAGGGCAAAGAATACTAATTGCCCTTCCCTCGTTGGCACTAGTGTTTAAATTTGGGAAGGGGAAGAAGGGGCATTATTGCCGCCTCCCAGATCTGCAGTCTATTCAAGGTAGGAGCTGACCAGGGTATGTTGTCTGGGTCACAGAAACACATAAAATTCAAGGGTGCCTTCACATCAGCATCAAATGGAGCCTGTAAAAGAAACACAGTGCAAATTCTGTTGTCATTTTTTGTTACTCTTTTTTCCCCCTAGATTTCTCTGTTGAATTCTGCAGTAAACCACCTCAAAGCCAGTGTTAAGTCAGCGGCAGACTTAATTAGCCTGCCTGCCACTGTAGAAGGACTTCAGAAGGTAAGTGCTATGTGTGGACACTGAAATTAACCTACTGCTGTAATTCTGCCTTCTTAGAAGTCTTCTTTGAAAGCCTGGCATTTGAAATCACCTGCTCTGGGAGGGCGGTAATAGAGCCTATCACTGTGTTGCAAAGATTTCAGAACATCTCTGTTTTGGTCCCATTAGTAGGGCCTTTGCTTTGCAGCAGGTGACTCGCTCTGGCTTATGTGGTTTGCACCTTTTTATTTGGCTCTCCAGGTCCCAGGATCGCTCTGCTGGGACTCTTGTCAATATACGTGGGTTGGCTTTTCATCATTTGCCTTTTCAATTCATCGTCCACGTCTTCATGAAAGCAGACCAGTTATACATGAGAGTTGCTCTAAATTACTATTAATTTCTAAATTACTATTTATTTTATTTTTTAAAGAGGTAATTTGAAGAAATGCAAAAGTTTTTTTTTTAAGATGTTATTTATTTATCTTTAGAGGGGAAGGGAAGGAGAGAAGTATCAATGTATGGTTGCCTCTCATGAGTCCTCTTCTGGGAACTGGCCTACAACCCAGGCATGTGCCCTGACTGGGAATCGAACCACGATCATGTGGTTCGCAGGCCCACCCTCAATCCACTGAGCTACACCAGCCAGGGCTAGAAATGCAAAAGTTTTAAATTCAGGATATGATAAGGGTTGGCAAGGATGTGGAGCAAAGGAACTTTCTAACATTCCTGCTGGGAATATAAATTGGTAAAAAGCATTTTGGAAAATAATATGTATTATTTTGTGAAGATAAAGGTTCACGTCCTCTAAGCCGTTCACTCTAGCAGTACACCCTAGGCTCTAGAGCCCAGGCAAATGACAGTTTGGAATTTCTGCTTATTTGATCCTGGGATCCGGGCCTAGAGCAGGAGGCAGTGACCAAGCAGATGGATGGGTTACACATAGGGAGCTTTAGAGCTGCGTGGGGAGGGGGAGTAGAAAGAAGGAGGAGCCTACTTTGAACATAAGCAACACCACCCCCGGCAGCAGGAAATGGAAGAACGGATTCTGGAGCAAGGAAATCAAATCTAGAGTCCTTAACTTTTGAAAGTTAGTGCATGATAACTTTGATTTGGTTACATGCCAGGCTCCATAAATATGAATATAAATTATCCCCACAAAGGAGAACTTCCTAAGAACAGAAACAAAACTTTCTATTTTATAGACACACCACCTGTGTGCTCAGTCTTCATAGTTTGCTATTTGTCCAATATGGTCACCTCCTTATAATAACTTTATTTTTTAAGGAGGGGGATTATTTCATTTTGTTTTTGTTTTTTGTTATTAACAGGCTTAATTCACTTTACTTTTCTTGTCTAAAATTACATGGTGGCCCCAGCCAGAGCCTGTGTCTTCTGCACAGAAGCCCTGGTGTGGGTCTTTACAAGATGGTCAGTGAGTTCCTGATGGGGAGACTTAGTGAATGGTCTCTGTCCTGAGGTCAGGGTGAGAGAGCTGCAGGTCTTAGCAATGGCACCTTAGAGAGGTGGCCTTGGTGAAGTTGCCCAGGGTGGCAGTGTAGCCCCTGGCTGAGGTGTAGCAATCGTCCATACCAGCCATCAGCAGTGGCTTCTTGGGCATTGGGGCTGGGAAGGGAGTTGTTAAAACCACTTCAATAAGTAGTAGTTGTTTCATGTAAAGAATACCTGTTCATTATAGGAAAATTAGAAAATATAGGTAAATAGACTGATAAGCCTCCACATTACTACACAGAGATAACTAATAATAATTTTGAGGTGTATCTTCTTCAAGATTGTTTTCCCCATGATTATAACTTTAAATTAAAAAGTAGGGACAACTTTGATGGGGCCAAATGCTTCTTGCCACTATTCCCAAGTATTCAGTGGGGGAAAGGTGGGCCTCTGTCGGTGGTAGCCTTTAGCACAGAAGCAACTCTGGCAGTCCTGCATTAGTAAAGGAAACTGGTTTATTCTTGCATCCATTAATTCAATAAACATTTGTGGAGCTTCTTCCAGTGTGTGCCAGGCACTTTGCAGATGCTGAGAAAACCAAACAAGAGCTTACTATCTTTTTGCATTGTGATGGGATCATACATCCAGTCAGCCAGTGAGGATTCTCTAACAGGAAGTGTCTTTGAATGCCTGTAGCTTCTGTAGCAACAGAGCTTGCTTAGATAACATCCCAGCTTGGAAACCTCTACGCAGTGTGTTGCAAATCTGTGTATTTGTAATGTTGGACACTACTTGATTACAAATGGCTCAGTTTTGAGTGGTAGTCCATCTCAAATACCTAACCTTAGTACAGTCAGATAATTTTTTTTAAATGTTGAAAATATCATCTCTTGTTCTCTTGGATTCTTGGCTATCAGTGTAATATAAAAGTCCTTGGTTAAAAATACTAATGTGACATCACAAAATTTTCAGTCTATCTTAATGAAAGGCTAGCACCCCCTAAATAGTAGCATTCTTTTGGAGTTTCCTTAGGACAGGCCTTTTGACTTCTGAGTTATGTTCCCAAGTCCCCAGTCTACTTGGGCTCCTTAGGTGGGCCTAACGAAAGCAAAGTAAGCTAATATCTAATGCTCCTCAGTAATTACTGATGGGACACTGAAGGAGAAAAAAGAACAAATGCTGCCAGATGGATTTTTTTTCTTTGTCTCTGCGATGCTGGTTTTCCCTAAGCCAAAAGTGGTTCCATCCATTTTCACTCAAAAGCTATCATTCAGACTTCCACCAAGATGGAGGCATAGGTGGAAACACTGTGCCTTCTCCCACAACCAAGTTTGAATACAACAAAGGTTTGGAGAACAAAGACACACCCAAAGACCAGAAAATTGAATTATACGGAAGTCCGACAATGACGAACCATTCAACGGGGACGGTAAGAGGGGCGGAGCCAGCAGTGGAGCTGGGTCGGGCAGGACAGATCCCCCGACCTAGGTGTGCAAGTGGCCCGGGCCCAGTCAGGGTGTGGGGCAGACTGACCTCGGTCGCACATTCCTGCACAGTGAGACAGACCACGCAGGCCCCAGGGGGCGAGGGCTGATGGCGGTGGCACACTCGAGTGCAGTGGGACGAAACGCGTGGGCCCAGTGACAGTGGCAGCTGCGGCACCTGTGGCTGCAGCGGCAGGAGGCGGCAGACGGGACGCCATTGTTCCTCTTTGACCCCACCCCCACATACAGTGTCACAACCCAGGACTGAGTTGCCCTGCTCTGGTGAACACCTAGGGATCCAATCCTGCTACGTAACAGGCACGAACAGCCCGAAAGGTGGCACAAGAAGAACTCAAAGTCCCAGAGTCAATAACTCTCAGCGACCGAGAAATTGCCAGCCTCTCAGAAGCACAATTCAAGACACTGTTTATCAGGATGCTCACAGAACTGGTTGATTATAGTCACAAATTAGAGGAACATATGAAGGCTAAACTAATTGAAATGAAGGGAGATGTCCAGGAAACCAATAGCGATGGAAAGGAAACTGGGGCTCAAATCAATGGAATGGACCAGAAGGAAGAACGAAACATCCCATCAGAAAGGAATGAAGAAATGAGAATTCAAAAAAATGAGGAGAGGCTTAGGAACCTCCAGGACATCTTTAAACGTTCCAACATCCGGATTATAGGGGTACCAGAAGGGGGAAAGAAACAGCCACGAGTGGAAAACTTATTTGAACAAATAATAAAGGAGAACTTCCCCAGTCTGGCAAAGGAAATAGACTTCCAGGAAATCCAGGAAGCTCAGAGAGTCCCAAAGAAGTTGGACCCAAGAAGGAACACACCAAGGCACATCATAATTACATTAGCCAAGACTAAAATGAAGGAGAGAATCCTAGAAGCAGCAAGGGATAAGGGGACAGTCACCTACAAAGGAGTACCCATCAGACTGTCAGCGGATTTCTCAAAAGAGACCTTACAGGCAAGAAGGGGCTGGAAAGAAGTATTCCAAGTCATGAAATCCAAAGACCTACAGCCAAGATTGCTTTATCCAGCAAAACTTTCATTTAGAATGGAAGGACAGATAAAGTGCTTCTCAGATAAGGTCAAGTTCAAGGAGTTCATCATCACCAAGCCCTTATTATATGAAATGCTAAAGGGACTTATATAAGAAAAAGAAGATGAAAAATATTAACAGTGAAAGGACAGCAAACTCACAGTTATTAACAACCACACCTAAAACAAAAGCAAACCAAGAGGACAGCTAGATCAGGAGTGGAACCATAGAAATGAAGAACACATGGAGGGTTAGCAATAGGGGGGTGGGAGGAGGAGAAGGGGAGAAGGCACAGAAAATAGCATAGATGGTAGGTAGAAAATAGATAGTGGGAGGGCAAAAATAGTAGGGGAAATAGAGAATCTAAAGAACTTGAGACACGTGATTATAAACTAAGGGGGGGAGAATGGTGGGGGAGGGAGTGTGCGGGTAGAGGGGAATGAAGGGGGAGAATAGAACAACTGTAATGGTATAATCAATAAAATTTTTTTTTTAAAAAAAAAAGCTATCGTTCACTCCGAACCTCGTGGCGGTCTAGTGTCAGCTCTGGCTCACTGCCCACTTACAGCAGGACTTGGTAGAGACAGTTTGTGGGAGAACCTTATCTGTGTGGTTTTTCAGGAAAAATTTGGTTTTCCTCTAGGAAAAGTCCTTTAAATTGGGGAAATTGCTGATACATCTATTCTTGTATTCCTGTTAATTGTGTCAGTATAAGCTACTGAAGTTCACAGTGTGAAGATATTTGAAATGCTTAAAACCACTGATCTCCATTCACCAGTGTTTAATGTAAAATGAAATCAGTGATATATACACTCACACTAGAATGGCTAAAATTGAAAAGACTGTAGGTACTGGTATGAGGATATGGAGTAACTGGAATGCTTACACACTGCTAGTGGGAATATAAAATGGTATAATCATTTTAGAACACAGTTTGGCAGTTTTTTTTAAAGTTGAGCATATACCTACCGTATGATTCGCCATTCCGTTTCTAGGTATTGTGATGATAAGAAAGCACATGGCGAAGGAAAATGAAAGCATATGCCCACAAAAAGATGTGTGTGTGAATGTTTATTACAGCTTTATTTGTAGAAGTCAAATACTGAAAACTACCTAAATGCCCATCAACAGGTGAATAAACTGCAGTGTATCCAGACAATGGAATGATGTGGATAAATTTCAAAATAATTATACTGAATGAAAGAAACCATATAAACAAAAGTACATAGTCACTCACTGCTTCTGTTTGTATGAAATTCTAGAAAATGCAAACTGATACATAGTGACAGAAAGTGTGTCAGTGGTTGCCTGGGGACAGGGGTAGAAGAATCACAAAGGGACATAGGACACTTGGGTGTGATGGACGTGTAGTGTCTTGATTATTGTAATTGTTTCCCAGGTGTATATATGTCAAAACTTATAGAGGTATACATTTTGAACAGTGCATTTTGTTGTATATCGGTTATATCTTAATAAAGCTATTAAAGTTTTTTTAAAAGGAAAACACACTAACCTTACTACATGTTTCTGTTCAGAACGTAGCTTCCATTGGCAATACTTTAAACAGTGTCCATCTTGCCATGGAGGCAATGCAGAAAACTGTGGACGAACACAAGAAAGCCATGGAATTACTACAGAGTAATATGGTAAGGAAATCTACAAATGCTGCAGAAAGTCATCATGCTCCTGCCTACCCTTTTGTGTGTAATACTTGTGATGCCCACTTTCATTCTTCTAAACAGACCCTACTATGCACCTTTTTAAAAGATGAAATCAATTATTTTTGTTTGTTTGTTTTTTAAGATTTTATTTATTTTTAGAAGGGAAGGAAGGGAGAAAGAGAGAGAGAAACATCATTGTGTGGTTGCCTCTCACATGCCCTCTACTGGGGACCTGGCCTACAACCCAGGCATGTGCTCTGGGAATCGAACCAGCAGCCCTTTGCTTTGCAGGCATGCACTCAATCCACTGAGCCTCAC
This sequence comes from Sturnira hondurensis, assembly GCF_014824575.4. Classification (NCBI taxonomy): domain Eukaryota; kingdom Metazoa; phylum Chordata; class Mammalia; order Chiroptera; family Phyllostomidae; genus Sturnira; species Sturnira hondurensis. The sequence goes on from NW_028098007.1 coordinate 158,335, forward strand.
CAGCCAGGGCTCAACAATGTTTATTGTTACTTTTAGAATCTGTAAAGCAAGCAGTTAAGGTGAATAGAATTAAGAGCTGAGTCTTTTGCAAATGACCCAGAGGAGATACAGAAATAAGGTACCTAAGGATAGAATGGGTAGGAAGAAAAATGGAAAAGAAAGAAAAGAAAGTGGGGAATTGTCTCAGTTGTTTATTGCTATATAACAAATTACCCCACAACTTAGTAGCTTAAAACAGTGCATTCATTTCTCACTGTTCTGTGGGTCCAGAATTTGGCAGGGCTCTTAGCCTCAGGAATGATGAGAGGCCAAGTGAAGGGGGCTCTAGAGGAAGAAAGATCATCTTGGTCAAGCTTCCAGTGGAATACGGCCATATGTGTGACCTCAGCTTACACTATGTGAAACAGAACACCCCCAACCCCACTGAGCCTCGTCAAGCCACTGAATCCTAAGAAATAATAAATCATTGTTGTTTTAAGTCACAAAGTTTGGGATAATTTGTTATGCAGTAACAGATAACTGAGACAGAAACAAATCCCTGCCATGCTCAGGGTTTGTTTTCAAATATCTCTCAATGCTGTACCGAGTAAGCTGTCTGCAGTCATTCAGAGCCCTGAATTCATCTCCTAGGGTACTTGGCTCCATTCCGGATTGATGGAGGGTGAAAAGAATAGCACAGCCTCTGCTGTCATGCTGGAGAGATGAGTTATATGTACTTGAAATTGGGACTATTCAAGATGTACAAAAGTTCCTTAGCTTGTCTTCTCATTCATAGATCTGCCCCCATGTTGATTCATCAGTGCATGCCCCTGTGAGAAGCTGGACTGTTCTGGGACCATCCCAGATGGTTAAGAGGACTTAGTAATTACTTATTGTCTATACTAACCTCCATTCCTGTTAACAGAATCAGCGCACCTTGGAGACCAGGGGAAGCAACCAGATTATTCCATCACCTTCAGCTCCATTAGAACTTGACAATAAAACCCACAGTGAGAATTTGAAACAGGTATTTTTTTGTCTCTGGCTTATCTCCCTGTGGCCATGATGGACTGGAGGCAGCCTGAAGTTTGTGCTTCGTGTCCTGTGCCTCATCGGGCGCCCTATGCACATATTCGCCTGCCTGAGAGCTGAGCAGAGTGAAATGTGTGATGCTGTCTTAGGGATCCAAGGTGCTCTCCTGTCTCTTGTTTGGCAACTTGCTCTTTTCCCTGCATGTTGCTCAGTGGAGTAAATTCCTTTTCACACCAGAGTATCTTGAAATTCTTGATGAAAAATAACAATCTGGGCAAGTCAAAGATGGATGGATAGCAGATTAATTCAGAGTGATGGCTGTTTTGAGCCACAGTAAATTCTAAGAATGTTAGAAAGCTTATCCTAGAAAATCAAGATTCTCTAAAGACTAAAGACAGGTAATAGGAGATTGAGTTCAAAAATCACATTGAAGAGAATAAAGGAATCTTCATGAAGAAGAATTCCTGTCCTTAGTTTAATGCCCTTTAAAACCTATAGTCATCATTTCTATTTAAGTAGTCATCAGTAAGTAAAGGATGCCGATAAAAATAATTGAATCCTCTACTAAATAATTCATTACTTGTTATGGTTTTGCTACATGAGCCAATTCAGTAATTGGCATTGTTCCTAAGGTAGTTTTGTTCTGACAAATTAGGTTAATAGACATTTCAGTTAGTAACCCAGCAAGCTTTCTTAGCCAGCAGGTAAGGTAAACATTGGGAAATCAATTCCCAAGCTCTCAGCTTCCTGGGACCAGACAGTGAATCATGTAGGCAGTCCTCTTCCCTCATCACCTCCCCCTCCCCCTGCCCCATCTAGCTGAGGACAGACAATTCCAGAGGGAGTAAACTGGGAGCGACGTGCAGTAGAGGGTCAAAGCAGAGACAGAGGATCAATGGTCTAAACCAAGAAAAGGAGTTTACTTCAGTAACTTGACATATTAATGGTTGTTCAGTGCTGCTGGTCTGCTTGTCTAGCATACATCTTTAGCTGGATTGTACAATTTGATTTATTTCCACTCTAGGATATCCTGTACCTTCACAACTCTTTAGAGGAGGTAAACAGTGCCCTGGTGGGGTACCAGAGACAGAATGATCTTAAACTCGAGGGCATGAATGAGACAGTCAGTAATCTTACCCAGAGAGTCAACTTGGTAGAAAGAGATCTGGTTGCTATGAGCAAGGTAGAAAAGCAAACAAACCTGTCCTTCAGCATGGTAAGCCTTTTCAGATCTTTTTTGATGTGTTCTGTGTTTCACAATGTCTTTTGTCTGTGCATGGATGGCATTCACCACCTTTTCAAATGGTCGTCTGGCATATTTGAGAGGCTACCAATTGTATTGTACTTAATCCTTGTCTGCTCTAACCCTTACCTAGTTCTTTGATATGAATGGCGCAGGTGGTGTTGGTCCTGATTTGGAAGGGAGATGGAGGAGAGGTTCAGTTGCTTGCCCAGGCCTCACCACAAGTCATTGGCAGACATGGCAAGCGCGCTATTATGTTACCAGTGACCCATCTGGTAGGGAAGCTCTGGCACATATTTCCAAGTGAGGTCTTGTTGATCTTTTCTGAGTTATTCAGGATGGGAACAATGACAATGACAATAAAGAATCTTTTGCTATTTCATTAAGCTAGAACTTGGCTTTCAGATTTGTCCTGCTTTGTCTATGTATTAAGAGGATACTTTTGCATATAAAGTAAGGAAAGCCATTTAAAACAGGTCAGATCTAACCAACTCCTCAACTTAAGAGATCATTGAGTCCAGCCTCTCATTTTGTATCTGAGGAAACTGAATGACTCTAAGTCACCAATGCTGGCAGATTGTGTGCTTTACTGGTTTTCATGTTATTTTATGTTTCTGTAATCACCTTTCTCATATACCTTGTGCTAGGATCCATGCGGATTTTTCTAAATTAATTATCAGAGAGAGAGGAAGGGAGGGAGTAAGAGGGAGAGAAACAACAATGTGAGAGAAAAACATCAATCAGTTACCTCTCCTGAACGCCCCAACCAGGGACTAAAGCCACAACCTAGGCATGGGGGATTTGCTTTGTGGGACAACACCCAACCGAGTGAGCCACACTGGTCAGGGCTGGATTATTTTTAATAGTTGCGAACCTCACTCTTAAAGATTTCAAGCAGTGCCCTGAATGGTGCTCAGCGGATTGAGCACTGGCCTGAGAATCAAAAGGTCACTAGTTCAATTCCTGGTCAGGGCACATGCTTGGGTTGCAGGCCAGGTCCCCAGTTGGGGACGTGTGAGAGACAACTAACTGATCATTGTTACCTCTCCACATTTTCCCCCTCTCTTTGTCACTCCCCCTCTCTCTAAAAGTAAATATTTTTTTAAAAAGATTTCATACAGCAAAGACAGACATACATTAAGAAATGGAAACAAGATACAGGAAATTATACTGTGAATTCAAGTAACCACCAGAGCTGGAAACAAGCCCACAAGTAAAGTCTAACTCTGGCATGTAGAAAGCACTGTCTGAACTGGCTCTGCTGCAGTGGAGCCTTGGCAAGTTGCCTTGACTTGGCTTTGAGGAAGGAGTAAGACCTGTTCCCTCTACTGCTTCACTGGAGTGTGTAATTGACTAGAAAGCTGAGAAGATTAAAGGAACTTACTTTAAAAACCCTGTTTGAACTCTGCTACACTAAGTAGGGGCCTGGAATTTTGGGTGATTTGATGAGTATTAGAGCTCAAAGGTTTTTGAGGCTTATTGTAAAAATCTACCATTCCAAACTTCCCCTCCTATTTCTCTCCTCCCCACTTAATTTTTCTCCAGAAGAGGAAATTGTTCATAGTATCATCTGTCTTACTATTTCTTCCATACCCAGCATGACTCTAAGTTAAAGTTCTCTCTCTTTTTATACTTCAAAGTTTTAACGTTTGTGAATGAAACAACTAGACTAAGCATCATTTTCACCTTTCTCTTATTTCTGTCTGATTTATTTCACTTAGCATAATACCTTTTAGGTCAGCAGTTTTCAACTTTTTTCATCTTATGGCACACATAAACTAATTACTAAAATTTGGCAGCACGCAAAAAATATTTTTGCCAATCTAACAAAAAATAGGTATAACTTTGATTGATTTACAAAAGAATAATAAAAATAACCCTTTTTGCTCCAAAGTGACATTTTAAAAAATCTAATGCCTATACTTTTTTAATTTTCATTGTATTTTCCCCTTATCATTTAGCCCTCATATACTCCCCTCCCCCAGCAGTCACCACACTGTCGTCCATGTCCATGAATGCTTTTCCCTTTGTGCCTTTCCTTAGGGGCCTTTCTCCCTCTCCTCTCTCATTCTCCTTCTGGTATTTCTGTTGAAAGTGCCCTGATAGCTTTTAAATAAGTTTGACCAAATGGCTTAAAAAGTGCTAGATGTTGTTTAAGTTTTAATGTTTGCCTTTAATCTTCTCTTGTGCTTTTTTTCACCCTTTAAGATACATGATAAAACTGCCACTCTGAAAAGAGAGTCTTTGCACCAGGTGACCAGCAGAACAGATACAGTAAAAACCCAAAGTATGAAGGTAAATAACAGGAAGCTTACTGTGAAGTAAAAATAAATGCTTCAGCATCCTGTGCTTTTTGAACTACTGCTTCTTTATCAAAAGGAGCACTGTGGTCTCATGTGCTAAAACATCAAGACAACGTAATTAGTAAATTAGTATATTGAATAAGTGAATACTTGATCAAGCACCTACCTGGTGCCCATACACTTTGCTAGGAGCTGGTGTGACCACAGTGAGCACGATAGACATGTGACCCCTATTCTGGTGGAGCTTTCAAAGTCCATCAGTGAGAAAATCATTAACATATGATTGAACACATAATTAATCAAGAGTGTGATAAATGCTAGAGAGGAAGAGTATAGAGTATGATAAGGGCATTAGCAGAGATCAGGAAGGCTTCCCTAAAGAAACAACTTTTAAACTAAGACAGGAAGTTATGTGTAGTAATGATGGGGAACAGTGGCTTAGATAATCTAAAAGTGGTGTCTAATCTAAAAAGTATTTTTTATTTTTAAATTTTAGTTTCAGAACTTATATAGTCCATTTAAGCCTCAGCCTATTCCCTCCACCTAGTACCCTTCTCTTTTGTTGTTCATCCCAGACATATTATCAGTGTAAGCAATCTGTGATATATACTCTGATATCCCAGGAGAGAAAGTTTGTTTGCAGCATTCTCTGCAATACTATAAGACCTGGGCTAAGCTAAAGGAAAATTCAGGAGGATGGTGCCTGAGTGGCTAAAGTACCATTTCAGATGCATATTACATTTGACAAATTCAGAGGATATGAGGTTCAGAGAAAATGAACTTAGAAATGAACCATAGTACAAGCAGTTTTCATTGTAATGCTTTCCACCTATATTTTTCTTTCTCAACCGTTTTTGTAAAATCACATATATTAAAATGTTAATGCTTTATATGCTAGACTTTTATTGTATTTTCTAACTGATGCAAAGAAAATTTTTTTAGAAAAACCTCAGAATGACAAGAAAAATTTAAGAGCCAGATGTAAGTGTTGAACACAAAAAGTACCTACTATTGGAAAAGCTACTATTGGAAAGTAGTAGTGATTTCAGTAACAGCTCAGTTTTTTTTACAGTAAATATCAGATTAAAATACAACTAGTACATGTTTTTGCCTGAATTTCTTGGCTTTACTTCCAGATACTTTGTGCTTTTTAATTGCCATCTCAGTGTATTAGTCCTTTTGTGCTGCCTAACCTAAGCATCCTTAACCAGATCTAATTTCTCCTTAGCATAAATTCTTCAAGCATTGAGGACCTAGTTTTATTTACATATGTCTATATATTAGGTCCCTAAGTAAACCAAGAGTGATCTATTATACAGTAACTATTAGGGTAGAAATAAAGACAGGAGAGAAATAAGTATGTATTGAATAAAAGAAACATGTAACGAGTTGATATTCTAATTAAACAAAGGATTAAGACCTTTCACTTTAGTCTAAGCAATTAGAAACTGGACTTACAGAAACCAGACTTCTCTCTTTTTATAATTAAGTGTATTTTTATATGTCACTCTAGGTCAGTCTGGGGATGAGGCAGACTATCAAGTATAAATCTTTTTTTAAAGGTGTCAGTAAGACTTTGAGATATTACAGCTTCTTCATGTTCCGAGCAGTTCCTGCCACCAGTTGAATCATCACCATGTGGGGAGAGAAGGAAGATCAGGGAATAATTGTGGTTTGGTTGTTTTGTCTTGTTTGTTAACATGTAAGAGTATAAAACTCTACCTAAAGTGGTCTAGTCACAAGGTGAAGTAAAATGTTCAGGAAAATTATTTCATTAGTGTGCAATTGTTCCTAGAAACCAATATCCTACTCATTTAGGAAATAGGTGTCACAGAGGCACCTGGGCAAGGGTACATTTCCTTTACTGCTGACACAGGCATGCCAGGCCCCATCAGCCAAATGTTCACAGTGAAGCAGATCATCTGTAGCATAATGTTTCCCTAATGGTCTAGGCTCAAATCCAGCTAGGTCCTCATCAGCACTGAGTACTGAAGATATCTCTATTATCTGTTGATTCATTCCTTCATTGCCTGTACTTATACAGAACGTATTGGAGGTCAAGCACTACATGCCAAATAGGCTCTGGGAATATAATAAAGAATCAGACGAAGACTTACTTCCACCTTAAACCTCTGTGATCTTTGTTTTGGGCAGAAAGAAGATAGTTCAGATTCTCAGGTATCCAAGCTAAGAGAAAAACTACAGCTGATCAGCGCTCTCACCAACAAACCTGAAAGCAACAGGCCTCCAGAGACCACCCATGAAGGTGAGATATTCAGGGCTGGCTTCTGAATATTTCACGCAGGCTTGAGCAGCTTGCCTCCCACATGGAGTGGAAAGGTGTTCCAGCAGGACTGATCGAACTGAGTGAATGATGCCTCAGCGCACCGAGATGAAGCTGATACACTTTGCTTTCATTTAGAAAAAGCCCATTTGGTACATGATTTGTACTTCAGTCTATTAAGGGAAGAAGGGGTAATGTTTAGCTGGAAATAGACTTCTCCATGCTGTCTGCATCCAATTATAGGCAGAAAAACATCACTGTCGTAGCTTGTATTAAACCAACTAAATGTTTACAGAAGTCTTTTCATTTATTTAAGTGCATAAAATTTACTTAAAAATAAATATTAGTCCTTCTGAAAAACCGTTAACAAATAATGCTTGGATCACTGGGTTGGAAAGGCCCTTGGCTTTAGGTAAGGACATACGTAGTTAATATTGACCAATATATTAACTTCCACTGGTTTAACCTCTAGGAGGATATAACAAAGGCATTGGACTGTGTTGGCTTTGACCCCTATCCCCCCAAAAAGTATTTTTTACTTTTGAGAAAGCAGTACAAACTCTCTTATTTTATCTTGGGTGGAAGACAGACTGCAGTGGGAGGCCTTGCCCTGATGCTGTGTTACACAGTTGGGGGGCATCACTCTTTTAACACCAGCTGGCGGGCGGCACCTACGCCAGGTCAGGCTTAAGCACAGTTCCTAGCACTGCTGTTAGCATCCAGCTTGAACTCTTAACATCTAAACATGCATAATGCTTACTGGTACTAGAAGATCTTCCAGTGGGACCGCAGCTTCAAACTTTATATCAAAAAAGAAAGCAAGAAACCAACCAACCAACTTTAATGTTATATAATACTGATTTATCTTCACTTAACGCATAGAACATACTAATCCATGCCTTTAACTTCATTTAGTCACTGTGCTACTTCGTTCTCATTTCCTTATTTTTCAATTACCGTTGACATTCAGTGTCATTTTATATTTGTTTCAAGTGTACAGCATAGTGGTTAGTCAGCCATATAATATACAAAGTGATCCCCCCCCAATATTTCCAGTACCTACCTGGCACTATACGTAGTTATTACAATATTACCCACTATATTCCCTATGCTGTACTTCACGTTCCTGGGACTATTTCGTGGCTACCAGTGTGTGCTTCTCAATCCCTTCACCTTTTTCACACAGCTCCCCTCTGGTAGCCATCATTTTGTTCTCTGTATCTATGAGTCTGTTTCTGTTTTGTTTGTTCATTAGATTCCACACGTAAGTAAAATAACATATATATATGTCTTTTTTTCTGTCTGATTTATTTCACTTAGCATAATACCCCTCAGGTCAGCAGTTTTCAACCTTTTTCATCTTACGGCACACAAACTAATTACTAAAATTTGGCAGCACGCAAAAAATATTTTTTGCCAGTCTGACAAAAAATAGGTATAATTTTGATTGATTTACAAAAGAAGAAGAATAATAATCTACTCTTTCTGCTCCAAAGTGACATTTTAAAAAATCTAATGCCTATACTTTTTTAATCTTTATTGTATTTTTCCCTTACTATTTAGTCCCCATATACTCCCCTCCCCCATCAATTACCACACTGTTGTCCATGTCCACAAATGGTTTTTCCTTTGTGCTCAATCCCTCTGTCCCCTAACCTCCCCCTATACTTGTATATAAGGATTTCTAGTACCAAGAATTAACCAATCAAATGCAACCTTGTTATGTCACATGACCACTAAGATGCGACTTTGCTATTTGACCCATATATTTATGGTTCAAGACAGGACATGCATAATGGACAGCTATTAAGTTGGCTGTTGCCATTTGTTTGCTTGACAGTCTAAGCAAAAAGAGGTTAATGCCCCCAACTAAGTAGTCAGGTATTGCATGTTTTAAAAATTCTTTGACACACTGGTTGAAAATTGCTGCTCTAGGTCCACTCATACTGTCTCAAATGGTAATGTTTTATTCTTTTTATGGCCTAGTAATATTCTAGTATATGTATACCACAGCTTTTTTATTCACTTGTCTATTGATGGGCACTTAGGTTGCTTTCGTATCTTGGCTATCATAAATAACACTGCAGTGAATATAGGGTTGTGTATATCTTTTAGAATTAATGTTTTGGGTTTCTTTTGAATATATGCCCAGAAGTGGAATTGCTGGGTCATAAGGTAGCTTTAATTTTTTGAGGAACCTCCATACTGCTTTCCACAGTGGCTGAGCCAATTTATATTCCCACCAACAGTGCACAGAGGCTTTCTTTTCTCCACATCCTCGCCACACTTGTTGTTTTGTTGATTTATTGATGATGGCCATTCTGACAGGTATGAAGTGGTATCTCATTGTGGGGTTTTTTTGCATTTATCTGATGATTATTGACATTGAACATCTTTTCACATGTCTGTTGGCCATCTGTATGTCCTCTTTGGAGAGGTGTCTATTCAGGTCCTCAGCCCATTTTTTTAATTGGCTAGTTAGTAGCGGGGGGGGGGGGTGTTTGTTTGGTTTTTTTGGTGTTAATTATAAATTTTGGATATTAACTCCTTATCAGTTGTATCATTGGCAAACCATTCAGTAGGTTATCTTTTCATTTTGCTGACAGTCTCCTTTGTCAGTGATTTCTCTTAAATTAAGTATATACACGATTGTCTTAAAAGGTGACCTTCAATACTGGTTTAATTTGGTGTCACATTTAATAATACTAAAACCGTATGTTTGTAACAGAGCAAGTACAAAGTGTCACGTCGAAGCCTTCAGCATTGCCAGAATTTCCACAGACTCTTGGAGACCACACTGAGAAAGCTGCCCAGCTAAGACCTGTCTCCCTACCAGGAATTTCTAGTATCAAAGGTAAATTTTTATGGAGTAATAAAGGAAATGTTCAATGTTACAACTTTTCAATTTGTTTCAATCATACAAAAAAGAATTATATCTAACATTGATTGAGCAACTCTCATGGACCAAGATTTGATATGTATTATATTGTCTAATCCTTATTAATCCTGGGAACATAAATATTTGGGTATGATACCCGTTTTACTGATAGGGAAACTACCTAAGTCCACACAGCAAATAATTAGTTGAGGCAAAATTCATACCAAGGCAGCCTGACACCAAAGTTTGTACTCGTAACATATACTGTAGTATCTCTCTACCAAGTGCACAGCACACGTTATAAACATGTGCTTTCTGTACACACACAATAAAATTCCTGGTGGCTGATGTTGAGAACAAGCATCCCACCTGCTTTTTTCTGGCCTTCAAGGAGCCTTTTAGACTTATTTGGCTGCTTTGCCAGGCTGTCTTAAGAGTGAAAGTAGGGCCGTATTCAGAAGCTTGTCTACAAAATTCCATGATGGACTAGACCTTGCGCTGCAACTGTCCCCACAGCCCACCCCCACCCCCCACCCCAACTTCAGACCAACTTCCTGTTCTTCCTAAGAACCAAACAGCAGGAGGCCTATTGAATCTAAATGTGAAGTTGAATAAATGAAGAAAGGAAAGGAATTTAGGAAGATTTTTAAAGAAACGTAAGCTTCATTGACTGTCTTCTGGTATTAGAGACCAAAGCTGCTAAGTCATTCAGTAAGGACACAATCAAGTCCTTCGTAAATGTTATGTAAATAATCAGCCCTCCTGAGTGTTCATTATGGGGTCCTTGAGAGAATACCAGAAGAAACGTTTGACAGAAATTCTGCAAGCTTGTTGGCTCAAGTAACACCTTAGAAATAAAAAAGAAGATGCAGATCAACTGGTAGCATTGCTTTACCTCTCTAATGCGGAACAGAGAAAGAGCACAAGGGAGCACAAGCACCAACCCTAGATACAGCATGTACAGTAGACACAGCTTTGAAGGGATGTATAGGGCAGGGGAAAGTAGGGTTTAAGTTGTGAGGATGCAAATTCTTGTATTATTATTTATACTAATTCTAGAACATGTTATCTCAGAAAGAAACCCTGAACCCATTAGTCATTCCCTATTCCCCTTCCCCCAGCCCCTGGCAACCTCTCATGTCTCAACCACTGTCTCTTGGGAATTGCCTATTATGTGTGTTTCATATAAATGGAATCATACAACATATGACCTTATATATGCTTCTTTCTTTCAGTATGTTCCTTTCATTAGCATAATGTCAAAGTCCATCCATGCAATAGAATGTAACAGAATTTTATTCTTTTTTATGGCTGAATAATATTTCATTGCATGGATACATTTTGTGTATCTATTCATCAATTGATAGACAGGGTTGTCTACTTTTTGGCTATTATAAATAATGCAGCTATGAACATTTGTATGAAGTTTTTATGTAGACATGTTTTCATTTCTCCTGAGTATAGAAATGTAATTGCTGGGTCATATGATAACTCTGTTTAACTGACAGTATGCCAATCTGTTTTACAAGCTCAACTCCTATCAGTTAGCTTTTTAAGCTTCTGCAGTCCTTTTCACCCCTTCAGCCTGAAAATAAAATCTGAAAAAATCTAAAAGGGATCCCTGGATGTAGGGAAAGCCAGTCTACTTACCCTCCTGTAATTACCTATCACTGCTTCTATTTTGGGAGTATAGTGCCATACAGTATTACTCTCATTCTTAAAGGACAAGAATTCATCTTTTTGATTTAGTGATATCCTAAACTTTACCTTTTAGAATCAGAGTATAGAAAGTAGCTTTCTTTTTAGAGCTTTAAATTCGGTTGAGGCTACTTTTTAAGCTGTTAACTAAAATTAGCTGTATGTATAGACATAAACACTTTTTGCATTTTTTTAAACAGATCTTCAGGATTTTTTCCACAAGACTGGCCGGAACATGGATGGGAAGCTGACCTACCAGGAAATTTGGAACTGCTTGGGTTCTGCTATGCCAGCACCAGAGAGTTTGAGAGAGTTTGATGCTGATGGAGATGGAAGATACTCGTTCCTAGAGCTAAGAGCAGCTTTAGGTGTCTAGCCTCTCGGGGCATATTTAGAAATGGATGTACACCCTGGGCTACCTAATATCTACTCACAACCCTTCTATTTACCTGCCAGTCCTCCAGTCCTCCAGTCCTCCAAACTGCTGTAGGAGACTCATTGCCACCTTTTAACTTGTTGGGGAAAGCTATATAAATGTTATTTTTTTAAAAAAGATCATTTTACTTATGATATTAGAAATCTATGATTTCCTGAAACCAGTAAGATCTTAATTCTAATATTGCCAGAATAAAAGTCAAGCCCTCTTTCTTTCTCTTTCCTTTTTTTTTGTAAGGGAAGGAGACCCTATCTTTTAGAACTGGAAAATGTGTATATAGTGAGAATAAGCCACCTTTTATATTTCACATAAATTTGCCTTAAATTAGCTGCACTTTATACAGGACAGGCTCAGAAAATGTCTTTTCTTTAAAAGACTTTTCTGTTTGTAAATATTTAAAATGAAAGAAAGGATTCTGCATATTTTATGAGAAGTAAGAGGAATGGTTTGAAACAAGATGTGAACAAAATGACTTGTTAGTAAAAATTGCTAATCTGATCTGGTAGCAGCTAAAACCAGGTCCATGTCTTCCTCCTCCAAGCATCTCCTTTAGGTGCTGCCATGGGATTTGGTCTGGTGGTGGGAGGAGTATATTTAGCGAATGGGTACTGTGGGAGCAGTGTAGACTCCAGGCTCAGGAAAGTAAGATCTGGCTTTTTGTTTCTGTCCCCTTAGCTAATCCCAACCTGTAAACCAGAGAAGTTTTGTTGGGGGGTTTTCTCATTTTCAATCCTATTTTGGGGTTTATGAGCATAAAAGTTATCCAGTGGCAAGCTACATTTCCTCCCTGCGTGAGCTAGAGTATCTTCCCCCACCTGCAAACTCCAATCCCCGCCAACACACACACACATACACACACACACACTCAAGTCTTTAAGCTATAGCTGACTTCCACTTCTGACACTATAACCATTCTCAATGGTGGGGCTGCAGTCCTTTGGCCACTGTCAGCCTGACTGCCCAGGAGTTTTAGAGGAGAGATATGCCTCTAATTCTGACCCAGGAAACTCCCTGAGATTTTACCTGGGGGCTAATCAAGAACCTAACTTGTTCCTATGGGGGCTAAGGCCAAAAAGGTTGTGACCCTATTAGGTTTCTTCATAATTATCAGGTCAGAAGTAGAAGCTTTATGTCCAGAGAATGCCAGAAAGAAATAGCAAACAGGCCTGGAGCATTGGGCTTCACATGATGGTAGCAAGAGTTTTCATATCTGAATACAAGCAAGTGCAATACTTTCCCCTGTAAAGGCTTCTGTAGGCCTGGTACTAAAAGACCCTGGACTGGAAGGGAGTGTATCTCCATGTCACCTGTGTGTGTGGTGCATTGTTCTCAGGAGCCTTTGGACAAAACAGAAGGAAAAAACTGCAAAACTTAACTGTGCTGTAAGCCAAGTCAGGGAGAAACCAGAGAAGCTTTCATGGCACCAGTTTCTTCAGTGAAGCTGATTTCCATTTTCACTTTGTCCTAGTTGCCCAGTTAGCCATGGATGCAGCCAGGCATCCTTAACTATTTAAGGGCTGTTTTATTTTTTCTTTATATGATATTCAGCTTGGTGTAGGCTAATCTTGACTTTTTTCTAGAAATACTAAAATTTAGTTAAAGCAAGATAGTCTTTTCCCATGAATGTATCTGCTTACCTCATACAGCTTGTGCTTCTCTCTTTAAAAAAGTTTGTTTTCCTTACTCATCCAAGCTATTTCACTTTCTTGAAAAGGTCAAAATATAGTATAAAAATAGCCTAGCACACCCTGGCCAGATAGCTCAGTTGTTTAGAGCATCGTCCCTATATGCCAGTGTTGTGGGTATGATCCTGGTCTGGGCACATACGAGAATCAACCAATGAATGCATAAATAAGTGGAAAAACAAACAGCTCGTTCTCTCTCTCTCTTTTCTCCTCCCCCTACTTCCTCCCTCTCTCTCCTCTCCCCTTTCTTTTTCAAATCAGTAAGTAAAAAAGTTTTTCAAAAATTTGCCTGGCACTTTAGGTAACTTGAAGATTACTCTTCCGGCTGCCTTCCATGCCCCCCCTTTTAATATATATATCCTGATGTATTTTATAACAACCAAATAGCATTCTAGCAATAAATTGAATTATTCTGCTATATTTGTATATACTACACCATAAATAGTATGTCTGCACCTGGAAAGTATTTTTTTGTGAACTGATTTATATGAAATATACTTGAGGGTAATGTAGCTTGTCCTTTTTAGTTTCAAATTCTTATTCATAGGCAGATACTTTGAAGACACCTTAACTCTTTGTTGTATGTACTTTTCTTTTGCATCAAATAGCTGTCCATGGAGGAGTCATTATCTGTTCTGACCTCAAGCTTGTCTGGCTAGCATCACCCCTGAGCCAGGTATATAGTACCATTCTCTCCCCCTACCCAATTTGGCAGAGGTGTTCCTGCTACGCTCTCAGACTTGTGAATACTCTTGTCACACTGCCTGGGAGAGTGCCCTGTCTCCCCGGCAGACCTAGGACATCTTGAACCCCTTCGTTCGAAGATGAGCAGATTCATTGGCTTAGGAAGAGCCTCAGAAACCTATTATTCAGTGTTAATTTGGGATTTTTATTTATCAACTGTCTTAACTTACCCAGTCTGTGACTTGTGTTTAGCTATAATCAAGGCTCACCTGCCAGAACTCAACTCTGAGAGGAAGGTTGAATAGTAGTGGTGAATTTGGTATTGGTTTTGGTTTCCAGTACTTTGACCTTTTCACACTGGCAGCTCCCACTGCTGCTTTCCTCGTGTACTCAAAGCACTGCTTCTTGGTCCTTTTTTTCTTTTGTCTCATACTCTCTGGTGTAATGTTTACTTAAAGGGCCTCTTTATAAATCAGAGAGGCAAACGGTTTTGTAGGAAGAAAACCAAAAGAAGAGAACCCCAGCTTAGCGGTGACTGTAGTGTTGTCTTAAGGGCCCCTAGGAGTGTCTGAAGCGGCAAAGCTGAAGAAGGGACACTCTTCACCTCCTAGCTGCTTTCCCTCCCATTTCAGCTCCTCACTTCACGTTGCTGGACAGAGCACTCTCAGCACCCCTGGTGCTTACGGTCACAGCTGAAGATTTTGACTGTGATGGGCTCCTACTCATAATGGCCAGCCGTTGAGTTATTTCTAGTGACAGCTTTTGTTTGCTGCACACCTCATTGGCTTGCTTACCAACAACACCAGCTAGATGCAGTCTCTTCTCTCATATACAAACCAGAATACATTTGGGTATTCCTAAGACTTTATAGAGCGTGTATTGTTTGCTATATGAACCTAACCTACCTTGTTGTTTTCTCACATTAACAAATGTTGATCTACTTGACGTTAGTGGAGCTATTTTGGTAATGTATAAGTAGTTTGGTTCTGTTGGGGGAGTGAATTCAAGATTTCCATGACTTGATTTGAACTTTGCTTATTCCATATTAGTAATACAGCCACTTTAATTTATCTGAATAAAAGATTTTCTTTCTCTCCTACTGTGTCTATGACTAAAGGGCCCCTTGCCCCTGATTACTAAGGAAAATATAAATAAATAAATATAAATAAATAAATATAAAATCTGGGGAAGGTCCAGCCATTGTTAATATAACAAGAATAGTTTGTGCAACATCCATGTAACCTGGCAGCCAAGGAGAGTGGACTGGAATGCACATGTTTGAACGATGATGCCCTCACTGTACTAGTCAGTGTGGGTGGTAGCAGCTGTTGAGTGAACATGTGTACTGTGATCCCCATTTTTATTGGTTCTTCCCTCCTCTTGAAAACAAAGACAGATTGCGGGCACAATGTTAAGTGGAAGAATCTACCTGATGAGCGCAGAATTTGGCCTGAAGCTGGCATCTGTAGGCTGGGGTCTGGCAGGGAGAAGGATAAGTGAGCCCCTGCACCTGTGTCAACCAGAGAAGTTTTACTTAGGGCTGTTTCATATGTTGAAATTCAGTGTAAGCATGTTTATACAAAATATTCCACTGTCTTTAAAAAGAACAGCCTTAAAATTCATTGCAAGAGAGTGGACTTCCAGTCAAATTAACAGCATACATAAATACAACTCACTTCCTTGCACAACCATATCAAAAATACAACAGAACTATAGAAAACCATCACTCAAAACTTTCAAATATTGAGTTGAATGGAAGTCTGACAACTACAGAATTAAAGAAACCACATCCCTCCAGACTGATGGGCAGGGATGTGGAATGGGCTGGTCCCACATCCACGGGTGGCAGATAAATACTCAGGAGGGATATATTGGGAGTGAGGAGTCCCAGCCCCACCCCAGGTCCCTCAGCCCAGGGTTCCAGTGCCAGGAAGGTAAGTCCCTGTAACTCCTGGCTGCAAAAAACAGTGGGGATTGAGTTGATGGAAGAAACTTCTAGAGTCCCAAGCAGTTCCTATTAAAGAACCCATGCACAGACTTACCCAGACACTGCCTGAGCTCCAGCACGCGGTAGCAGCTTGAAAGGCACCAGTGGCATATAGGGAAGAACTGAATTGTCTGGCATCAAGGCAAGAGCAGGGGACAGCTTTCTTCTAGACAGAAAGGTGGACAGAAGCCATTGTCCCTTTTCTGGATGCTCCTCTCACAGAGCTTGCAAGCTGGTGCCATATCTGAGACTCAGAGCTGGCAGACAGGAGCCATATCTGAGACTCCATCAACCTGGCTAACACTATTTGTCCCACCCTGGAGACCACCTGAGACTGTCCTACCCAATTTATGGGACCACCCAAGCTATTGATGGTGACTTTTCCATTTCAATGGCTGATCTTGGCTCATGTTTCACAACTTTCTAAATCTCAAACAAACAACAGCTGGCCTCAGTGAGACCCCCAGGCCCCATACCTCTTGCTAAGTGGCCCCAGGCCTGGCACCAGCAGCAACCAGCCTAGATTCACAGCTTGGCGTTGCCTGGGAATCTCCAAACCCAGCACAAATAGTAGGCATCTCAGATTGCTTTATAGCTCAGGCAAGGTGGCCCCAGGCAAAACAGGTGGGCACCAACATTGTCATGCACCTCCTGGGAAATCCCAGTGCTGGGCACCCAGTGGACAGCTACAGACCATGCCAGAGCACCACCATCCAGCCCCTGCACAGCTGATCCTCCATAGAGGGCAGAGGTTGGTGGTTAGTGCTCACAGCCAGTCCCTGCAGGTGGCCAGCCTGGGTAAATCCCTCCTATTGACCTGCCAACAGCAATCAAGTCTCAACTGCAAGGGGGGGGTGAACTCAGCCCACATGAAGGGTTCACCTTGAATACCCACCTTGGGTGATAGGGGAGGCTGTGCCACTGGTCCCTACAGGATACCTACTACATTAGGCCATGCTACCAACACAGGGAGTCTAAGAACTCTACCTAATACATAGAAACAAACACAGGAAGGCTGCCAAAATGAGGAGACAAAGAAACATGGCTCAAATAAAAGAACAGATCAAAACTCCAGAAAAGGAGCTAAACAAGATGGAGATAAGTAATCTATCAGATTTGGAGTTCAAAGCACTGGTTATAAGAATACTCAAGGAACTTAGTGAGTACCTCAACAGCACTAAAAAGGTCCATACAGAAATGGAGGACACACTAATTGGAATAAAGAATAATTTACAGGAAACAACAGTAGAGTGGATGAAGCCAAGAATCATAAAGAAAATAATGATTTGGAACATAAGGAAGCAAAAAACAACCAGTTAGGACAAGAAAAAAAAAGAATTCAAAAAAAGAGGCTCATGTAAGCAGCCTCTGAGACAACTTGAAGAGGTCCAACATTTGCATCATGGGGGTGCTAGAAAGAGAAGGGCAATAGCAAGAAATTGGAAATCTATTTGAAAAAAATAAAACTTCCCTAACTTGGTGAAGTAAATAGACACGTAAGTCCAGGAAGCACAGAGAGTCCCAAACAAGATGAGTGCAAAGAGGCCCACTCCAAGATGCATCATAATTGAAATGCCAAAGGTTAAAGATAAAGAGAGAGTCTTAAAAGCAGCAAGTGAAAAGCAGTTAGTTATCTACAGGGGAGTTCCCATAAGACTGTCAGTGGATTTCCCAAAAGAAACTTTGCAAACTAGAAGGGATCAGCAAGACATATTCCAAGTCATGAAAAGCAGGAACCTACAGCCAAGATTGCTCTATCCAGCAAAGATATCATTTAGAATTGGAGGACAGTTAAAGAGCTTCCCAGACAAGAAAAAACTAAAGGAGTTCATCATCACCAAACTGTTGTTATACGAAATGTTAAAGGACTTATTTAGAAAAAGAAGAGCAAAACTATGAACAATAAAATAGAAAAAAATACAAATCTGTCTTCAATTGAATCCAAAATAGAAACTAAGCAAACAAGAAGAACAGAGAGAATCATGGATACAGAGAATGTTTTGATGGCTGCCAATGTAGGGCAATGGGTGAAGGATGAGGGGATTAAGAAGTACAAATAGGTAGTTACAGAATAGATGTAAAGTACAGTATAGGAAGTGGAGTAGCCAAAGAACTTATACTCATGGCCCAGGAACATGAACAATGGTGTGGTGATTGCTCAAGGGAAAGGTATGTGCTATGTGGAGTGGGGGCAAAGGGGAAAATTGGGACAACTGTAATAGCGTAACAAAATATAATTAAAGCCAAAAAAATAAAATAATTTACAAAAAAGAGAGTCATCATAGAGGAGCTGGAGCTTTTTCACACAGGAAAATAAGAGAAAAATAAGCTCTACATAACTGCTAAATTCTGAGATTATACACACAGATTCTGAGGGGTCACTCTCAGGGAAAACTACATAAAACTTAGCTCATTTGAGCATCTTACCAAATATGGTAAGATAATTGTTTCCAAAGTGAAAGGAAAAAAATTATATCCTGGGACAAAACTGACCTTTCTTACCTTTAGTCTTGGACCAAACTGCCAGTATTATCTTTGTTTCTCTTTGTAGGATAGTTTCCAGAAGATACAAAAATTAATCTTCTGCCCTGGCTGGTTTGGCTCAGTGGATTGAGTGCAGGCCTGCAAACCAAAGCATTGCCAGTTTGATTCCCAGTAGGAGCACATGCCTGGGTTGCAGGCCATGTCCCCAGTAGGGGTGCACAAGAGGCAACCACACACTGATGTTTCACTCCCCACTTTCTCCCTCCCTTCCCCATCTCTAGAAATGAATACATGAAGTCTCTAAAAAAATTAATTTTCTCATATAGTGTATCTTGCTTTTTGGAGGAACCATAAATGCCTTTGAGAAAGATTATTTTTAACTGCATACATTTCTGTGTATAATTTTGGAGCCCTCACTAACCAGCCCTTTCCCCAAGCCAATCCATGGACCAAGTTAATTATACCTCACACACACATAGAAATCACTTGCCAAGTGTTCTCTAACCAGATACTTCATTCAGGAAGGGAAACCAGGGTGTATGGTTGGAAGATCAAGAAATTTGAAGCCAGGCAGATGTATATTTGATACCTTGCTCTGTAGCATAACATGGCGAATGCCCTTGGGAACTATCCTTCATATGTAAGAGGAGAATCATTGGTAGTGTTCTTATATTAGAAATAATGTAAAGACAACCACAACTCAATATACATACATGTTAACAATGTCATTGAGCCAGGGGTGCCATATGGCTCATGGATCTCAGTGACTGATCATGGTCACTGCGATGTGACCACCATATCTCACCCACCCTGCACAACTCTCACTCTTGTGGCAGCTGTGTTTAATGCCCCATAGAACATCAGTGCCTTTGGGTACCTATCCCAGGGTCGGTCTGGCCCACATTTTTGGTCTTAAATAAATACTGGGTAGAGGACTGTTGAGCCCATCAAAAGTACTGGTTCAGTGTGTCTTTCCACAGCCCATCCTCCACTTCCCACTCGTGTTGGTGATAACTCAGTTACCTTCAGATTGGTTCACAAATCGTCCCTATGAGACAAGGGAAGAACTTTGCCCTCCTAACAATAAATGTGACACAAGGAAGCCTGGGACTTTTTAAAGTCTTTTATTATGTGACATTCAGATGGGCCCTAGCCTATGTACTGCCTCCAAGGTTAGCTCTGCCCTAATACCTCCAGCTTCCACTCTCAGTGAAAAGAGGCTACAATTCTGAAGCTAAAGTCTTGACATTGAAGCAGTGGTCCCCATGGGCCAGTGTAGGGAGGGAATGGAAGTTGATGTTCCTTTCGGGACAGGTGGCCAAAGGGTAAGAGACTGAGTGGTTCCGCATTGGAGGTAGGTCACACAGGGAGAGGGCAAAGGGTGCCTCCTGAAAGATGGAAAGGGGGGAGCTGGCCTGGGGCCGAGGCATGGGGGCAGGTAGGGGCAGCTGTGGGAGCAGCTGCAATGCAGGTTGCAGGGGGACAGAAGCCTCCACCTGGGGGCTGCTCTGTTGAGCAGTACAGCTCCTGCTCTCAGGGCTGTCCAGCTCCCACCGAGGATCTGAATTCGGGACCTCAGTCTCCGTCTTAGTGACTGTAGGGGAAGGGCCCATGTTGATAGCTGCATTCATGCCATAGTGCCTTCGCTTGTTAATCCAGTACAACAGTGGGCTGTAGGTGAATGCAGTGGCTCTCATCACCTCCACCCACTCCTGGGCACGTTCTTCCCGCCGCAAGTTCTTCCTCCGGTGCAGAAAGAGAATGCAGCCACCAGTAATCACTGAACACAGCCCCAGGAATCCAAAGTACAGCGAGACCCACACTAAGGCAATAAGAAAGAAAAAGAGGCAAGCTGGCTGATAGCTCCAACTTGGGGCCTAAGCTCTTTCTCATTCCTCTTTTCTAACATATTCATCTGTCATTAGATCTACTTAACCACTATCTTCATTTCTTCCCTCCCTCCTCATTGACTTCATCTTTCTCTAAGTCAAAGCTAGATTTTCAGAGAACTTCAGAGGCTGTCTTAGCCTTCTAAGGTATGGAAAGCTAGGTCGGAGAAGGGGCATGACCTGCCCTGGCTAAATCAAGCTTCTGGTTCCCAACCCTGGATCCATCTAATCCACTAGATTGAGAAACCTCACTAAAGGCGAGGCTCATGAAGAAAGTAAAAGTTTAACAGTTCACAGGGACACCAGTGTCCCATCCCATTCCACCCATTCCTCATTCAGTTGTGATGTTCTAGGGTATTCATAGTACCCCTCTGCCCTCAAGGAATCCTTAGTTTTCTAGAAGAAACCATATCCTAACTGCCTAGCACTCCTCCATGTGGGCAGCCATTACCCCATCCATGTGAAAGGTTTTCCCTGAGTGTCTTCCCAAGCTAAGGGCACAAAGCAAGGGTAGGTAATTAGAGGAGGGTCATTTACCACCAGGGAGGCTCAGGTCCTTCGGTTGGGAATCCATAAGGTAGATCTTTGGTACCTTCCAGACCTGATGGCTCTGGAGAGAAGGAGCTCACCTACCCATCTGTCCAGTCACTAGGAGTCCTTGGAAAGCCCAGACCCCATTGTTTTCCTAAAGATGAGGTCACTGGGTTCTGAGCATTGAGCATTCTGAGGGCAGTGCTTGTGAAGTTTTGGGTTAATGATAGCAACTCCATCTAATGGTGTCATAACACATGTCCACTGCTTCTATCAGGGACTGACCCAGCCACTAAATTGTCTGTCCCCTTCTCCTTATGGTGAATCCAGAGAGCAGCCCCAGGAAAGGACCCAGGTCCCTCAAGGCCTTAGGCATGCTCCTGGGCTTTCAGAAACCGTTGATGGAGACCTGTTCCCACTGGGAAGTGGGGCAGGGAGCACACACAGCTTTGGGCAGCCCTGCCTTCAAGGTGTCTGTGACCTGGTTGTCAGGAGAAAACCTGCTCAAGGGAACTAAGCAATTTATGTCTCCTTTCTTGGCTCATATAATCTCATCTTTGTTTCATTACCTTCCCTCAATAAGTGTCATTTACTGGGCACCAGGTCCTGTGGGAGCTCCCCACTTTCTGGCCCTACATCCTTTCCAGCATCACCTTCCTCCCCATCCTTCACATACCTTTCCCTTCTGATCAGGCCATACTCCTTAACCCAGCCTGCTTATTCACATATCTGGAGTTTCACTCATACTGCCTCCACCCATAAGTGCCTCTCCCCACTCTTGCCCCCACTGAACACCTGCTTACCTTCAAGGTTCAGCTCAACCTTGACAAACAGTTGTTTCAGTTGGCTTCCCAGAATCCCATCATCTCCAGTTTGAGAGGACTTTGAGGGTAGTCTAAAACAAAACCCATCAGATGTTGAGCCCTCTAGATCTCCCCTACCCAGCAACTCATCCCTGGAACTTGCTTTGGTCCAGGACTTACTTGCTCACACTTCTTGTGACACCTTGATCTGTTAATGGACTGCCCAGTTAGAAAGCCTTTTCCTAATTAAACCAAAATCAGCCTCCCTGTACTACCTCTGGGCCTAGCTCAGCTTCTTGGCACCATTTAACTACTTCCCTCTGTGGCCCCTCTGCCAGTGTGCTGCTTGGTCACTACCTAGCATAGATTTCTCTCCAGGTTCCACTTCCTTCAGCTCTTCTCCTACCTCACTGGCTCCTGCTTTGCAGTCTCCTTGGCTGGTTTCTCCTCTTTTCCCTGTTCACTAAATGTTAGTATTCCCTAAGGCTCAGTCCTTAGCCCTTTATCAACATTCACTCCCTCAGTGACCTCATTCAGACTTATAGCTTTAAATATCATTTATATACCTATATACACCAATAACTTCGTCTCTCCAGCCCAGACCACTCCTCAGAACTTCAGGCTCATAACAGCCCAGCTGAGGTCCCCACTTGCCAGTCTATTAAGTAATCTCAGACTAGCATGTCCAAAGCCAAACTCCTGATCATCCACCCTCTAAAACCTACTCCCGTCTGGTTGGGATAAATGAAGGAGGTGGGGGGAGAGGACCTGCTCCAGCCTTTCTCCTCGCTGCAAATGGCAACTCTGTCCTTCCAGTTGTCCAAGGCAAAGCTTGTAAGTCATCCTCAGCTCCCTTCATTTTCTCACACCCAAACTCACTCCATTAGCAAAACCTTTAGGCTTTGCCTTCCAAATTATTTTCCCATCCGTATCACCTCATTCTAAATACCACCATCTCTCACTTGGATTATCACTCTCCCTGTAGGGTGACCATTCATCCTAGTTTTCCTGGGACTGAGGAGGTTTCCAGGACATAGGACTTTCAAGGCTAAAACCAGGAAAGTCCCAAGTAAACCATGACAGACTGGTCACCAGTGGGAGAGCTTCCATCCTTGCCCACCATGCCCTATACTCCAGCAGCAGCCAGAATGATCCTTTAAAAAAAAATAGATCATGTTACTTCTCTGCTCAAAACCTACAGTGACTTCCCATTTCACTCAGATTAAAAACCAAAGTCCTTAACCAAGGCCTCCAAAGTGCTGAGCGATCTAACTACCCTTGCCCATACTTCCCTCACACGATAACCTCCTTGACGTCTATGAGCAGGGCAAGCGTGCTCCGGCACTGGGGCCTTTGCACTCACCAGTTCTTCTACCTGGAAGGCTCTTCACCTAGATATCCATTCAGATTGTTACCTCACTTCCTTCAGGTCTCTGCTCAAATACCCCATATCTTTATTCTTAGTCTGCTTTTCTTTCCCCACAAATAGCATGTGTCATCACCTAACATGATATATTTATTCATTGTGTCTCACCTCAATAGAACACAAGCTCCCTGAAATAATGTAAATGAGGAAATAAAATATCTAAGAATTTCAGATAATCATAACTGCTATGGAGACAATGAGAAGAATATAGAGAATGGAGGAGTTGGATATAAAAAAAAAAAAACCCTTTGCAAGAAGGAGCTAGAAAGTATTCCAAGTCATGAAATCCAAAGACCTACAACCAAGATTGCTCTATCCAGCAAAGCTTTCATTTAGAATGGAAGGACAGATAAAGTGCTTCTCAGATAAGATCAAATTCAAGCAGTTCATCATCACCAAGCCCTTATTATATGAAATGTTAAAGGGACTTATCTAAGAAAAAGAAGATAAAAATAGGAACAGTGAAAGGACAGCAAACTCACAGTTATTAACAACCACACCTAAAACAAAAGCAAACTAAGAGCACAGCTACATCAGGAGCGGAACCATAGAAATGAAGATCACATAGAGGGTTAGTAACAGGGGAGTGGGAGGAAGAGAAGGGGGGAGAAGGTACAGAAAATAAGTAGCATAGACGGTAGGTAGAAAATAGACAGGGGGAGGGCAAGAATAGTAGGGGAGATATAGAATCTAAAGAACTTGAGACATGTGGGCATGAACTAAAGGGGGGAATGGTGGGGGAGGGGTGTGCAGAGTGGAGGGAAATGAAGGGGGGAATTAGAACAACTAATGGTATAATCAATAAGATATATTTTAAAAATAAAAAAAATTTTTTAAAGCCCCTTTGAAGTAGGTACTGACTTGTGAATGGAGCACTAAATGATGAGGCAGCCACATGCAAATGCAAATAGAGGGATCAGCCAGTGCAAGGATCCTGAGGCATGTACAAGCTGGCACAATTGAAGGATTTTCTGAGTCCAGCATTAGTCCCAGCCCAGAGCCAATTTCCATGAGTATAGGTAGGACTACTGAGCAGAGTTGAAGGCTCTGTCCCTGCCCCTCCAAGGTCCATCGTTCAGGAAGTATTTCTATCAGGTAACACCCAGACGGACAGCACTTCCATGGAGGTAAACTGGTCAGTGCCATCACAGAGAGCCTACTGCAGACCTGGCCCTGTGCTGGGAGCAGGAGAGACACAAAGATGTTGCTGTCATGGTCCCTGACCTCAGGAGCTTACACTATGCTTAGAGGGATAAAGAAGATTGTGGCAGTGGGTGAAGAGAGAGGAAGAAGAAAAGCATTTCAGGGATCAAAAACAGCCTAAATAAAGACTTGTCAGGACAAGTCCAGGTGTCTTTTGGGAAGGAGAGTCGTTCAGATTGTCTGGAGTTCAAGACAGATGGCAGGAAGTGGGAAACTGGGCTTTGGAGGTTGCTGGAGTTTTGAAACGAATTCAGGCCTCGGCAGAACTTGAATGAGTTGCTTAATGACTCTCAGCCTGTTTCCTCATCTGTAAAATAAGGGGGAAAAACTGCTTCACAGGGTGTGAAGTAGACAGTGTTCTGCATATAGAAATACTCAGTAAAGAGAAAATGATCTTGTGGTTACAACTGATGAAAGGACCTTCGACCCTGAAGGACTACTACAAGCACCTGCCAAGAAAATTTAAAAGGGAGCAAGCTCTGTCCTCCGGACCAGCAGATCTGAGCGGCTTTCAAGAGGAGACTGGGAAAGCAGCAGCAGCTGCTGCTAAGGACACGGAGGGCGTAAATCCGGGCAGGTTCCGGCGAGGAGGCGCGCGGTGACTAAGGAAGTGCAGAGGTCGCGGACCGGAGGGAGCGTTAAGACCCTTTCTCCCCGCCCCGCCCCCGCTTCGCTCGGCCCGGCTCCCGGAACCTTGAGCGCGCGGAACCTCGAGGTCGGATCGCCGGAGCGGCGCACCCGGAGCGCGATGGAGAGGGCGCGCGGGCCCCGGGCCGAGGCCAATGGGCCTGAGGACTTGGAGGAGGAGGAGGTGGGGGAGGCCATGGCTGCCGTGGGAGCAGCGGCAGGTGGCGCGGGTCCGGCTGTCCTGCAGTTAGCTGGTCTCTATCGGGGCCTGTGCGCGGTGCGCAGCCGCGCCCCGGGCCTGGGGCTCGTGGCACCCGCGCAGTTGCGCGTGTTTCCGGTGCGCTGCGGTTCTCGTCTGCCCACGGGGGGCGCCGACGGCCACAGTATCGGGGACGAGCTCGAGGCCAACCCTTTCTATGACCGCTACCGAGACAAGATCCAGCAGCTGCGCAGGTGCGGGCCCCGGCCGGCCGGCCGGCCGGCCGGCCGGCGGCGGGCAGGGAGGAGGGGCGGTGCTTGGCCTGCCCTTCTGGTGGGCCTGATGCTTTAGGTTACTTAAAACACCCCTGCGAGGTGGGCACTACTACTGTCCCCACTCGTCAGATGATATATCTAGGCTCAGAGAGGTAAGATCGCTTGCCTCAAGTCACACAGCTAGTGTCAGAGCTGATAGTCTCCGAAAAACCCTTGCTATTTCTGCTGTTTGCCTTTGTTCTTTAGTTCTGAAAGATTTAACAGCCCTTATGAAGCAGGCAGCTCAAAGGTGTCTGCCCTATAGAAATGGGAAGATGGAGCCTTCCAGAGAAGGGGCTTAACCTGCTCAAGGTCATATATTGAGTCAGCTGTCTGGCCTGGAACTGATGTTCCCAAGCTCCTAGCTAGAGCCCTGACTGCAAGGAAAGAAGATGGGAGGTGGGAGCAGGGTATCAAAGACTAGCGGTGCCACAGTTGAATCATCTATTGAACCCTCTCATTAAGACTAGAAAACCGAGGATCAGAGAAAGTAGGAGACCTGCCCAAGAATACACAGCCGGATAGGATTTATCTGACTTGGCATCCAGGGTTCCTAACATTACCCGCTCAGCTTCCAGGTGGAAGGACCTGGAGATTAGAGGAGGTTGAGATGGGTGTATATGAAAAGGGGCCATAAAAACAAAAAAAAAAACCAAGAAATTTCACCTAGAGAAGAGACATTTAAGGAGTGACATAATAGTAATTTTCAAGTACTCATATGAAAGGAATTAGATGTTTCTCTTATTTCTGAAGGTGAAAGATACACAGATAAATTTAGGCTCAGAACATTTGAATAATAAAAGACATGCAAGGCAGGAGTGCACAGACTCCACTGCCTAAGTTGCTCCTCAGTCTCTCTTCATTCATCGTGGGTGGCCTAGGTGTGGCTGTTGGCACTGGAAGCCCTGACCCTGGTTCTGGCACTGGCAGCCCAGGCCAGGGACTTGCCACACACCACTGGGCAGGGCCTCTGGAACTACATGATACACGAGAAGCTGATGCAAAGGGAAGGAGGATGTACTCACATACATGGCAGTGATGTTTAATATCACCTCTGGAAAGGAGTTTTATGGAAGAGGGCCTCCCTACAGTGCCTTGACCAGCCAGGTCAAGAGAGGAGCAAGATGTGCTTGGATCTTGTAGATATCACCCATGACACCAGGTCTCATGGCCGAGAACCTAGAGTCTTCACCAAAGTGTACAAAGCTAAATATCACATTGGCTACAGAGCCTAAAGAATTCTCAACAAGGACGACGGCATCAACCTGGACTTCAGGCCTGAAGACCAGCCCCACTTTGACATAAAAGTTCTGATGTTCCATCTGCAGGCAGTTTTTTGGAAAGGGTCAAAGAGATACTCAGGTGCTAAATCTTGTGTAAAATGCGCTGCCTGAAGCCTTTGAACCACCTGCATCTGAATAAACAGATGTTAAACCTAGAGAGAAGATGTCCAAGAACTAGGTGTGTTCAAATAAAAGCATGACACTGGGTGTGAATGCTATTGGATTCCTGCCTGAAGAGGTGACCCAGCAAGATGATCTCATAGTCCCCTTCCCGTCTTGAGGATTTGAATTCCATGTACCCAGAGTGTAAGTACCTGAGGGACCAAGCTCTCTGTCACCTTAGGAAAGAGTCTGCAGAAGAAAAATGTTACAGAGTCCTCTTGAGGATTAACAGTAGTTAAAAGCTAGACTTCTTTTTCTACTTTTTGATTTTTAGCCCTGTGCTCAGGCCTGACTAACTAAAGGCAAATCCTTCAGCCTCTGACTCCCTGTGTCCCCTCTCTGTAGAAGTGGAACATGATGTTTTGTTCTTTCCAAATCTGAAAAGACCCCACTGGTTTGACTTGTGGTTTACCTTTGATCAGGTCTGACCCAGCTGCTTTTGAGTCCCGACTAGAGAAACGCAGTGAGTTTCGGAAGCAGCCAGTGGGGCACTCCAGGCAAGGTGACTTTATCAAATGTGTGGAAGAGAAGGTAAGACCTGCCCCTTTTAGTGTTGTTGGCTCACCAGTACTCTATACCCTCAACCCCAACCCCAACCCCAGTCCTGGAAATGGACTCATTAATGGTTCAGCTGGATGAACTGAACTTAGCCTCTCTCTGCTCAGCTTGGTCTCCATCCATAAATGGTATCCTACGTTTCTGGCAAACTACTGTGGTCATGTGGAGATATGGAGGGATGGGAAGGGTAGCCACTGCTCCCAGGGGAGGAGTCGTGTGATCAAGGTAAGGCACACATGGCAGTGGGCTATAGAGATTGGGGGGGCAAAAAAGGGCTTAGTAGCAATTACCTTTAAATAAGAATCAAAGCTGGGGGAAAGCTTGTTGAAGCTGTGCGTAGGAAAGTAATCTAATGCAATACTTTTCAAACTTTTTGACCATGACCCCCAGTAAGAAATGTATTTTACATTGTAATTTAGTATACA
The DNA here is from genome assembly GCF_014824575.4 of Sturnira hondurensis. Lineage (NCBI taxonomy): Eukaryota > Metazoa > Chordata > Mammalia > Chiroptera > Phyllostomidae > Sturnira > Sturnira hondurensis. The sequence continues at coordinate 186,448 of NW_028098007.1, forward strand.
AGTATATGATTATAACTGAAAAAAATGTATATAACAATGCTTTTGCTACATTCTATTTACTCTAATTACTTATTTTATCTTTTTAAAAGCTTTGGCCACAATCCACTAAATTGATTTCAGTCTATTATTTATCTAGGATGGTGCACAGAATTAATTGGAGTGGGAGAGGCCAAAACCAGGGGAAATGTACAATAACCCAAGTGTGGGCTGGGTGCATCTTAAATAAAGTAGTCATGGTAGAAAATTGGGATTCCACTTTGTATTTAAAATGAGAGGTGTTTCTTTTGCTTGGAGAATAACTTTTTTAGCTTTGGGTAGCCTAAGTTTTATGCTAATACACTCAGCCTTTTAACATGTGGTTCATTAAAACCACAGGGTCAGTGGGTTAGTAGTTATAGGGTTGGGAGTAAATCCAATCTCCTGTGACACACATAGTTTACAACCCTGTGTGAGCAAACAACTGTACTACAAGTGTTTTAACAAATGCAATTTTCTTTTTTTCCTCTTTTTTTAAAGATTTTATTTATTTATCTTTAGAGAGGAAGGGAAGGAGAGAAGGAGAGAAATATCAATGTATGGTTGCCTCTCGTGAGTCCCCTGCTGGGAACTGGCCTGCAACCCAGGCATGTGCCCTGACTGGGAATCTAACCACAATTGTGTGGTTTGCAGGCCTGCGCTCAATCCACTGAGCTATACCAGCCAGGGTCAAATGCAATTTTCTATAATAAATTTATAGTGCCAATAATAATTCTTCACTGTGTTGTAAACTTTCAATATTAATATGGGAAAGCTCTGTGTCCCTTTCTGTAGGCCGACTTAGAAACTCAACTTTATGATAAGATGCGAATTAAGTAAAGATTTCATTTAAATTATAGCAACTCTTGGGTAAATATTTACTTACTGTCTTTCTTTCCTAGCTGTACAGAAAAAGGCTAATAGCTAGTGGCTCAATTTCAAAAGCCTCTTCTTTACTTTGAGTCATTGGTTCCTATCACACAAGACCCAGCATCCCCTTTTTGCAATAATTTTTTGTAAAGTCTCCCTTTCCTACCCTGAAATAAAATGTAGACAGTATAGCCCTGGCTGGTGTGACTCAGTGGATTAAACACCAGCCTGTGAACCAAAGGGTCACTGGTTCAATTCCCAGTCAGGGCACATGACTGGGTTGCAGACCAGGTCCCCAATGAGGATGCATCCACATATTGATGTTTTTCTCCCTCTCTTTCCCTCTCTCTAAAAATAAATAAATATAATATTTTTTAAAAATGTAGATAATATAAGCCACCTACACACATAATTTCAGGGAGTATAATGCCCTAACTTTAATATAAAGGAAAATATTTTTAATGAGATACATATTTTAATAAGTGAGTTTTTGAGCACAGTGATTCTCTGAGACCTAATGCAGATGAAGTATCACAGTGAAAGTACCGTGAATATATAAGCAACAAAACCTGACTGGTGCAGGGGTGCTGTGTTGGTAATTGTAAAAACTCTCAGACCACGAGCAATGTTGTAATCAGTGACCATCATGAGATTCCACAATATAGTCTCCTCTCACGTTACATAGTAGTTGCTTCTGAAAAATGTAGTGTTTATTAAAGCCATGGTTTTAAAAAATCAAGAGAAGGAGTGGGGGAAGGAAAGAGGAACAGAAGGGAGGGAGGGAGGAAGAAAGAAAAAGAAAGAAAAGCAACACAGAGTTAGATTCTAGGCCCAGGTAATTATAAAATGGTTTTTCACTTAAAAGGATGTCTGGCTAGAGATTGAGAAGTTGTACAGGATAAGGGAAAATCTTCATTGTGTATAGAACTCATCTGTAAAACTGCAGCTCATTCAGCTTCCCTGTCCCTCCCATTAAAGGCAGGTGTCACCGTCCAGTCCCTTGTGATGGCAAAAAGAGTTGTCCGCACAGATCTCAAAAGGATCTGAGGGGGAGTAGTAGTGTGCTCAGTGCTCTTGAGACTCTGGCTCGCAGTTTCAGTTTCCTTTTCACTTGATTTCACTGATTCTCGAGTTCACTTTTTATTCCCCCATTTTGACATCTCTAAAATTGTCTTAAAATTGATAATGAAATGTAGCTGTTGTGCTGTTTAATTGGCACCATTTTCTGATACATAAAATAATGGTGCATCTTAAGATCAGTGGTATCTTAGTGACCAGAGGGGATTGGGGAGGGAATTTCAGGGGAAATAAGGGAGGGATTTAGAGGAACCTATATAAAGGATACATGGACAACAACTGAGAAGGGTGGAAATGGGAGGGAGGGGGGAGGATGGGGGGTGGGATGGGATGGGAGTAATAGACAGAAAACTGTACTTGAAAAATAATTAAATAAAAAATTGAAAAAAAAAGATCAGTGGTATCTTAGATTAGTTAAAATGCAATAAGCTTAAATATTTTATTTTTATAAGCAAAAATGGAAATGAATGATGAACTGGAGGGATATTGTGGTGAAAGAATATACAAGGCTTGGTGATAAAAAGGTCCAGGCAATTGTGCAGATAGATGGTTTTGTTTGTTTTGTTTTCACAATACTCCTAAAGGTGAGTGGGAAGAAAATGAAATCACCTTCAGGAACGACTATAAAGGACACATGGACAAAACCAAGAGGGAGGGTAGAAGCAAGGGAGGGGGGAGGTTTGGCTGGGGTGAGAGGGAATGGTAGGGGGAAAATGCAGACAACTGTAATTGAACAACAATAAAGTAATGAACTCAACTATCTATTTTTTGGATAGTTTGTGTATGAAGGAAAAACTGCATTAAGATGCTGTCAATATGTAGGAGTATAACTAGAAGGGCCAGGGTGCATCAAATAGATTTTTCTACACCAGACTTTTGTCTGATTTGTGGGTACAAGTTCTGTGGGCATAATTTATGAAAGGTTTGGATTTGTGAAATCACAGAGTAATGAAAGGCAGGGTTTTATGCAGAAAGCGCTTTTCAGCTTCAGAATCCCAGATGTAGCTTGTACTCCTTTCCCCTGAGAAGGCATGGTCTTGAACTAAGTTGTGTGGAAGTCTCAGAACAGGTTGTCCCCACACTCAGAAACGACTCAAAGTAAGGTTTCCTGACTGTGTCCTTTATCAGAGATACTGGATTGAGAGAATATAATCACCTTCAGTTGTTCTTGGCCTTTTTTGAGGAGTACAAGGAATAGGTAAATTCAGGCAAAGCATAAATATATACTTTGAGGCAAAGTATAATTTGATGGAAGGAATGTTAATATTGCGTAGTATAAAAACTCCATAGTCTGCTGAGTATGTCTGCCATCAAAAGTGCTGTTACAGGTAAGAAGCAGCCTTGGGAAAGACGTCTTTCCATTTCTCACCTCCTCTGTGGTCACTGTGGAGCAGATCAGAGGGCAGAGCACAGGAAACCCAAGCAGCCCTCAATCTGGGAAGGGGTCCCTTATATCCATAGTGGCAGGTGTAGGATGCACTCTCAGTCTTAGCAGATGCTTTTAACTAAGGAAGGGATCTTCTCATCTCTGTATCTCAGAAGCTGAGTCAAAGGAAAGGGGTTTCACAAACAATAGCTCTAAGAACAGTATGTGCAGTTACTTACTATATGGAGTGGAGAAAAGTAGTTCTTAGGTGCAAAAGTACTGGATGAGACACTGGCACCTCACCTCACTTGGTGGTCTTTTCCTTCTGAGAGAAGTGTGGATGAATACCCTGTCTATCATATATTTCAGACAAACACTTTGGGGAAACAGCCTATGAGCAGAGGATTCACTAAAGACAAGGTAGGTGTCAAATGGATTATCCAGGTTTGAAGCCACATGCAACAGCTGCAAATTGGAACATACTTATGGTGGTTCACTGGTTTAGTGATATATCCACTGTGGTTATGAGAAATATTTCTGTGAATTGTTGTGTCCTTGTTGTAACCCTAGCATAGTGTGGGTCCTGGGGGTGCTAGAGGAAATAGAGTGGTACCTTTTTTTCTAGAGGAATTTGTTTTTAAAAATCAAATAAAAACATATTTACCCTGTTATTTAATTTGCAAATAAGAAGCCACTCCTGGCAAAATAGCTGTTAAAGATAATCAGAATTTTTCCTCCTAGCAGTTGCAAAGCACCGCAGTGCTCATTGTGAGGGTGAAGGATTAGGACACACCTCTAGATACTCCCCGGAACAGCACTGCCAAGCCTGCCGGGCTGAGGGGCCCGCTTCCCTGGCATATGGCTTTCTCACACGGGTTCTGTCTTTCCTGAAGATCTGATTCACTGCCCTGACAGGTTGCTTCCTGCAGGCTTACAGGTAAAGTTAAGCTGTTTTATTTTTTAAATGTGGATACTAACTGCTTTTTATTTTCTCTTTCAGACTCTTAGTTCAATCTTTAACATTGAGATGGTGAAAGACAAAACTGGAGATGAAATAAGACAGGTAATGAATGAAGATGGGTTGACGTACTTTAAGAAAATGTGTTCTCTATGAACCAAATCTGAAAGTAGAAAGGAGCATACATTTCCTGATACCTCTTTATAGCCATAGATAACAGGAGTGATGAATTATATGAAAAATGGTGTCATAAGAAAACTTGTCTTTCTTGGTCTCACTCCCACATATCTCACTTTTGTATTTCCCCTTTTTTTTTCATTCCTATTACCCACATCTTATTTAAAATCATCACTACTCTATACCTGGATTATTATACTGTCTTTCTAAATAGGTCTCCCTGCTCTTCTTTTTCCCACTCCCCCATCATATCCTCACCAGTTGAATCCTTTTAAAGTTCTGCTTTCATTACGGAGAAGACTGATGTGCTGGTTGAGAACACAGACTCAAGAACCAAGCTGCCTGTTTAAAGTCCTAGCTCTGCCCACTTACTAGTTGAATGACTTTGATGAGTTAGTTAACCCCTCAGAGCCTTAGTTTCCCTGTCTATAAAGTGAAAATAACAATAATACTTACCTCCTAGAGTTATTTGGGGAATTAAATGAGTTAATATTTGTAAAGCACTTAAAACAGTTCCTAGCACAGAGTAAGTGCTGTACTTGTGTTTTTATTTTTTATAATATATTTTATTGATTATGCCATTACAGTTGTCCCATTTCTGCCCCTTCATTCCCCTCCACCCTGCACACCCCCTCCCACCCACATTCCTGCCCTTTAGTTCATGTCCATGTGTCGTAAGTTCTTTAGCTTCTACATTTCCTGCACTACTCTTGCCCTCCCACTGTCTGTGCTACTTATTCTCTGTACCTTTTCCCCGCCTCTCCTCCTCCCACTTCCCTGTTGCTAACCCTCCACGTGATCTCCATTTCTGTGGCTCTGCTCCTGTTTTAGCTGTCCGCTTAGTTTGCTTTTGTTTTAGTGTGGTTGGTTGTTAGTAACTGAGTTTGCTGTCCTTTCACTGTTCATATTTTTTATCTTCTTTTTTTTAGATAAGTCCCTTTAACATTTCATATAGTAAGGGCTTGGTGATGATGAACTCCTTGAACTTGACCTTATCTGAGAAGCACTTTATCTGTCCTTCCATTCTAAATGAAAGCTTTGCTGGATAAAGCAATCTTGGATGTAGGTCCTTGCCTTTCATGACTTGGAATACTTGTTTCCAGCCACTTCTTGCCTACAAGGTCTCTTTGGAGAAATCAGCTGACATTCTGATGGGAACTCCTTTGTAGGTGACTGTCCCCTTATCTCTTGCTGCTTCTAGAATTCTTTCCTTCATTTTAATCTTGGCTAATGTAATTATGATGTGCCTTGGTGTGTTCCTTCTTGGGTCCAACTTCTTTGGGACTCTCGGAGCTTCCTGGACTTCCTGGAAGTCTATTTTCTTTGCCAGACTGGGGAAGTTCTCCTTTATTATTTGTTCAAATAAGTTTTTTACTTATTGCTCTTCCTCTTCCCCTCTGGTACCCCAATAATTTGGATGTTGGAACATTTAAAGATGTCCTGGAGGTTCCTAAGCCTCTCCTCATCTTTTTGGATTCTTGTTTCTTCATTCTTTTCTGTTTGGTTGTTTCTTTCTTCCTTCTGGTCTACTCCATTGATTTGAGTCCCAGTTTTCTTTCCTATACTTGTGCTTTTAAATGAATGAATAAAAATATTAGTTAGTAACCTGCTCACAAATGTTCAATGACTTACCACATTCCTTTGCTTGGCATTCTGGGTCCTTCATTATTATAGGACCTTCTGCAGGAAGTTTCCTGGACACCTGCCTTCAAAGCACTCTTGATCTGTCCTGCCAGTTTGGTAATTCCAATACTTCGATTCACATTTCTATTTAAATTTTCATGTCTATGATGTTTTTCTCTAATTAGACTATAATATGCTATTTGTTGACATTTCTTATGGTCCTATGAATTATATTTTAGGTATATTGAGAGAATCGAAATAATAAAAGCAGTGTACTCTGTGTCCGGTACTTTATTTAGTGCCTCATATGCACTATTTCATTCAGTTCTCATAACTGCTGTGTAAAGTAGATGCTGCTATTCCTGATTTACCACTGAGGAAGCCGTAACTTAAAGAATTGAGTGACTTAGTATGTGGCAGAGCCAGGACGCATGCTCATGTCTGTTCAACTCTGCATCACATTCCCTTGTGGGAAGTTGTGTGAATTGCCATGGTTTTCCTTTGCGGGCTGTATCATTCATTTCAGCAGGCATTTATTGAATACCTATTAAATCTCAGGCTCTGGGCCAGCCAGGGAGATAAATGGGAGAATCCCCTACTCTCAAGGAGCTTGATGGAGCTTTTGTGTCTGTCCTTCCACCATTTGCCTGGTGGAAGGACAGACACGAAAATAAAGACAGCACAGGGTTTCAACCTCTGTCAATAGAGACTTATGCAAAGTTTCGAGGAGACCTCAAACTGCCTTTGGGAAGAAGTGCCAATGGAAAGTGGACTCCAAGCATGTTCTTTAGGCTTTTCTAAGCCAGGCCCAGAAGTCTTGATCATATGACAAATATCATTACACCTATAATTTTAGATACAAATTTGTTTGTTAAAATGATTTTGAGTAACCAAGGTCAGCTATGTTAGGAAACATCTATCAGTCTCATACATTTTAGTGTTTATTCATAAACTGCTAATAATACAAAGTCTGTCCAGAAGGTATCCAGCCACATAATAAGAAAAATAGAGACATTTATTGAAGAAGATACAAGATAAAAGAAACATTGTACGTAGGACAATGACACCTCAGTCCCCTTCAAAGTAGGCACCTTGGAACCTCACACAGTTCTCCCAGTTGCCATCAGCTGCCCTGTCATATTTTCTTGAATCTCATCAATGGTCTAAAGTCTCTTCCCTTTCAAAAGTGATTTTAGTTTGGGGACAAGCCAGAAGTCACGGTGCTATAGGGGCGCTGACTCACCTGGGTGATTTGATGTTTTGCAAAAAAAACTGCATGAGATTCAATGCATGAGTAGAGCGTTGTTGCAGTGAAGCTGCCAATTACCAATTGCCCATAGCTGTGTCCTTCTGAGTCATCTGAATAGTTTCTGCAGAGGAATGTTCAAGCTTAATGCAAAATTTGATGCAGGTTCATTGCTGTACTCACTCAGTCATTTTGAATGTGACAGCCACACAGTGCACATGCTCACTCAAGGCTGGAGGGAAGGAATGCAGCAGGCAGAAAACTTGGAAAGAAAAGAGCTGTGATCTCTTCCACCGAGAACTACTTTTTTCTAAAGAACCACAGTTGTGTGGATGTGGGTAGACATTTTTCACTGGGACAAGTTATTCCAGCATTTTTACCTGCACGTTCCGAGTCATTTGGGCTCATCAGTCCTTTCAACAGAACCTGCCTTAGGCACTTAACCTTTCGTGGCTCAGGTGCACCAACACATGCTCACTCAATGGCATCTACTGTCTCCACTGACTACAGTGAAGTCATCATTGTTCACACATGTACATTCCAGTCCACTCTCCTTGGCTGCCAGGTTACATCAGTGTTGTGCAAACTATTCTTGTTACATTAACAATGGCTGGCCTTTTTCTGGACAGACCTCATAAATAAAAATAAGCAGGATATGCTATCCTTAAAATGAGAAGGCAGTGTTCTGACATGGAAAAAAAAAAAAGCAAAGCAACCTTAGGCTGCACTGATAGAGTGGTTTGCCCACATCCTAGGAATCCACAGTCCTTCTGTGCTTTGCGTTGGTTGGATTACACTGTGATTAGTATCTTCAGTTGGTCCCCCATTTAATGGGAATGTTAATAAAGCAGAGCAACTTTAAAGGATAGTGACCTATTCTTCAACACCATCTCAGGTGTCACCTTGGCTCTGCTGTCTTCCCCTACTTCTGTGCCTTCGCTAATATTGTCATTCTCTGCTAGAATGTTCTCTTATCTTCTACTCTACCTGTTTGTCTTTTCAGACTCCCTATTCACCTAGCTGACTCCTGATCACTTTTCAAGATACACTTTAAGTGTCCCCCTTTTGGCACTCATTCCCTAACTTGGGTTAATGCCTCTTTGTCACTTTCCAGAGCACCTTGGCTCTGGTTTGCATTACAGTTCTTTTGTGCTAAGCACAAACTTGCGTTATTTCAGCTCATCTTGACAACAGTCCTGTGAGGTTACACTATTTCTATTTTATTCATGGTTATATGGATATTATTTAGTTATTGTTCAGTAATTTGCCCAAAATAACACAGCTGTGAAATGACTGGAGCTGGGATTTGTATCCAGTCTGTCTGATTCCAGACCCTGGGTTCTGAGTGACTAATGTCCTGCTCTCTGAGAAAACCCACGGTTGCTAGGGAGTTCAGGTTTCAGAAAGGACAAGAGGAGATATGAAAAAAAGAGCTTGTCTATTACGCACAAGGCATGTCCTGAGAAAAATTATTAAGAAGGTCATAGTATCCATTTCTGTGACAGGAATTTATTAGTAAGAGTTACAGTTAAATCACCTAGAAGAGTAGATGCTATTAAATCTTTTTGTAATATTGAACTAGTAATAAAGGCATTGTGTTAGATTTTCCTCTCTGTTGTCAAATAGCGTGTTACTGTGAGCAGTGAAAGCTGTCATCGTTCTTGGTGCAGGTTGAAAAGATTAGCTGCATGTCACAGACATACTCTGTTTTTCTACAGATTTGGCAGCAGTACTTCGCAGCAAAAGATACAGTCTACGCAGTTATTCCTGTAAGTAGTTTGGAGGGGAAATGAGAGTGTTATAGCATGAAGGTCATGTCTCTAACCTTAGCAGGCAGTCGCCTTTACTTTTCCTATGTTTATTGCCTCTTGAGAACTTACGTTTATAGCTCTCAGGGTTTTTATTATACCCTGAGTACCAAAGATTGGAAGCTCCATATGGTATATTTATGGCTCTTGTTTTCCCTCTTTCTGGTTTAGAAATGTCCCTTTAAGTCAAGTCTCTGACAAGGGAGCATGGTGTAAGTTCATGTTGCTGAGCAATTTCCAAGTCTTTTATTCCTTTTTGGTGTTTTCCAAGCTATTGAAATTTAATACAAGGCCTCTAACATAGGTTTCTTCCTTTCTTTTTTTTTTTAATTGATTTTAGAAAGAAAGAGTAAGAGAGCAAAAGAGAGGCAGACATCAGTTTGTTTCTCCACTTATTTATGCATTCATTGGCTGATTCTTGTATGTGCCCTGACCAGGGATCAAACCCACAACCCGGGCATATTGGGACAACTCTCTAAGCAACTGAGCTATCCAGCTGGGGCCAGTTTCTTCCCTTCTTGTCTATGAGTGAGCTGATTTAGAGCCTCCTCTTAATTTTTTTCTGGCATTTCCCCTGAGCAAGTGGCATTTTCTCATGAGGTTTCCCCCCTTCTTGAAATTACTATCTTGAAGATAGTCACCAGCCACTGCTTGACCATTGAGATCAGCATTTGATGTACGAGGCTGTCAGTTAGTTCTTTATGCTCTTCCTCTTCCCTGAAGAGGAAGTAGCCTGGGGTAAGTTTATATCAAGAGCATGAATATTATACCAAGCTTACATGTCTAAGTATAAGATTAAGAATAAAAACTTATAGGCATAAAAATAAAGCCAGTCCTTTTGGTTGCTGTGATAGTATTGCTAGTTTTTTCTGCCTCTTATACATATGTACCCTTCCCCTTCATAAGTTTAACAGCCAAAGGATCTGTACTTCTGTAATGTTTTAGATCTCTAATACTGGCTCACTGTTTGAATGGGCCTTGTTAGGCTTCCTTCAGACAGACTTAGTGACCTGATAGCTCATGCACTTGGCAGAGTCCCCTGGAGAGTTTGGGCATTTGGAGTACACACCCCTCACACACAGTTCTGACGCTGAACAGCAAAGAAGGCGTCTGGTCTTTCCTCTCTGTCACAAGAGGGATTTGTAGATGATGAAACAGATTATGTTCATTTTATTTTAGTTCTAGAGTTTAGTCTTGGTGAATTTAAATGTGACTGTGGCCTTTTCTGGTTTTTTGTTTGTAAATTTTATTCCTTTCTAACCTACAGGAAGAGAAGTTTGATTTGATCTGGACCCGGGCTCAGTCCTGTCCAACAGTAAGTTTCTGGATTGCTTGTCGGTGCTGCCAACAAGGATGCTTTGTGCCCGATCTCTTGATGTTCCATACTGTCTCCTGTTATGGCGCTGTTTGTTTAACAGAGACGCTCATCTGTTGGTTGTACTAAGAAGTGACATTTTTAGCCTTATGAAATCATGTGAGCTTGGCCCAGTAAGTCTCTGACTCTATAGATATCTCACCCCTTTCTCATCTGGATCTTAATCCATCACGATAAGTGAATGTTGGAGCAGCACCGGAGACCGTATTTTCAACTTCCTGTGACAGTCTGTTCTATTAGCAGTTTTTTCAGTTTTAGCCATGCCATCCCAATTGTATGTACCTAAAAGGAACCATGAGATTGTTCCTGGAGTAATGAGCTACCAGAATAGGTAACGTAGGCCAGCTGTCTGGGTGTTGGTAATAATTTCTAGGATTATCAAAAAAAATTGCCAAACATTACTGAGAGAAAAAACATCTAAGTAAATGGAAAGACATACCATGTACATGGATTAGATGACTTCATATTGTCATTTCTCCCCAAATTGATATCTAGAATATAATCCCAATCAAAAGCCCAATAGGCTTATTTTTAAAGAAGTTGATGAGCTGATTTAAAAAATTTATTTGGATAGCCAAAGGACCTAGAATAACAAAACTATTTTGCAAAACAACAAAGTTAGAGGACTTACATTATCTGATTTCAAGAATTAATATAAAGCTACGTAATGAAGATGGTATTGGCATAAAAGGAGACATGTAGATAAGTGGAACAGAGTAGAGAATCCAGAAATAGACCAACATATATGTGGTCAGTTATTTTTCAGCAAAGGGGCCAAGGTAATTAAATGGAAGAAAGGATCATTTTACTTTACTTTTTTTTAAATTAATCCTCACCTGAGGATATGTTTATTGATGTTAAAGAGAGAAGAAGGGGAAAAGAGAGATCAAGAAATAATAATGTGAGAGAGAATCGTTGATTGGTTGCTCCCTGTACTCACCCTGACCAGGATCAAACCCACAGCCTTTTGGTGTACGGAATGGTGCTTCAGCCAACTGAACCGCCCAGTCAAGACAGGACCATCTTACTCCTGCCTCGTACTGTATCCAATAGTTAGGTCGAAATAGATCATAGAATCTTAGTGATTGGTAGTGACAGAAACCAAATCAGGAGTTGCTTAGGGAGAGTTGGGGAGAGAAAATTATGAATTAAAAAGGGACTTTTTGGAGAAGATGTCCACTATGTTTATTGTGGTAATGGTTTCACAGTATACATATATCAAACTCATCTAATTGTGCACTTTTAATATGTGTAATTTACTGCTTCGAGTAGACCTCAATAAAATCTCTAAAAAAAAAAATGTTTTCCCCAACAAGGGGCCAGCAGTTAAATAGGCACCAAGATTATTCCATCTAGTAAAACAAAACTGAGCCTGGGTGGTTGGCAGTGAGGAGACAGCCCCATGACTTGCGCGTGTTGGATCGCTCGCCCTTTGTGGTGTGGCGTCCTTCTCTCCTCCATCACTCATCCCCGAGTCTGGACATCTCGAGCATAAAACTAATCACTTCTCAGAATATCCAAGTATCAGCCTCAGATGATAAAGCATGAAGTGATTATACTTATTGGAACAAAAGTTAATTCAGCAGCATTAGGAAATTTGGAAATTGAAAAAGACCCAAATGTTCTCCAGTGGAAGACTAGATAAACTGTGGTGAATTTATATGGTAGAAATCCATACAACTGTGGTGAATTTATATGGTAGAAATCCATCAGTGAAAAGTTAATGAATTAAAATTATAGTTTCAACATGAATAAATCTCAGAAGTATAATGTGGAGTGAAAAAAGTGAGTCACAAAAGTATACATGATAAATAAGATTTATGTTTTTAAACATGCAAACGGTACTGTTTCTTGTTTATGGATATATGCATACACATGAAAAGTATAAAAACCTGAAAGGGAATGGCAGTCAGCAAACGCAGGATAGATGTGAACTCTGCATTGGGATCGGAATGGGTTACACAGAGAGCTTCATTAAATTGGATGTCTAATGCTTTCTTTCTCAGGTGGGTTGGGAAATGTATATATGTTTGTTATATTACCATGTATGAATTTCATAACTTTAAAAAATGTTTTAAACCAAAAGCTGAACAAAATGAGTGAAAATTCCAACCATTGTTCTCATCAGATCTGAAGTAAAAAAAGAAATGTTTTAAACCAAACATTGAAGAAATTGGGTGAATGTTATAGGGGGTTGGCTGTAGAAGAAATGATTTTATTTATTCATCTACCTCCTTGTTTATTGTTTCCCACAGTTTCTGTGTGCACTACCAAGAAGGGAAGGCTATGAGTTCTTTGTGGGACAATGGTCAGGCACTGAACTCCACTTCACTGCACTTATAAATATTCAGGTAGGTGGCTTGTGCTCATCCCCTAGAGGAAAGAGGCCTGCCCCTTTGTGGGACCATGAACCTTGCTGAGGCTCGAGGACACATGCTACGTACTAACTCCCCACAGTATTTGTCGTAGTATTGATGAATTGTCATACTTGGTATGTTGGGCTGGCTTTCTAGGCCCTATTCAATACCTCAGAATTGGAAAAGCCCCAAAATGTGTTCTCTGACTACTTAGGGCTCTTTCCTGTCTCTTCCTCCAGCCTCTAAAACATTTACTGCATGAGCCTCACTGAACAGACATGGGTGAGTTATAACAGTTAGAACCTTAAGGTTTTTAACCTTAAGGAAGGCTCCATGTTTTACGTCAGTTTTATTAATCAGGTCAGCACTTTCTAATGTGCTAGATGCATAGTTTTCCATTCCATAGATGCTGTTTTGTTTGCTTCCCTCCTTTGTTTTGTTTTATCCACAAATACTAGATTAAGTTCAATTTAAAGCATTTGAAGCTTTTAAAATAAAAGTCAGTATTTTACATCAGGTCATAATGAAGATTGGCATTCTATATTTGGAGGCCAAATCTGGCAAAAAAAAAAAAAAAAAAACCTAGCATGTATTATATTGACCTTGAAGTTGGGATAAAGAGAGTGCAAAATAGAATGAGGGAGCAGCTTGCAGTTATTTTTTAATTCTACTGACAATCATTTATTGGGCCCATACTGTAATAATCAACATTTTATATACTTACTATGTGCCAGATTTTTCTGGCACATGTATTATTGTTTAGTCCTCACAAATAACCCATGAGATAGTTACTATTATTTCTATTGACAGAGAAGGAAGTAGGCTCAAAGAAGCTAGTTCACGTAGCTAATAGTGGCAGAGCTGGGTTTGATTGACTTCAGGTCATTGACTCCAAAGTCTGTGAACTTAAACATTTTGCTGTCATGTTGGAAGCCATGCTAAGACCTACATACCTTTAAGCCAAAGTCCTGCCCTCAGGAAGCTCATGTACAGGTATAAGAAAAAGATCCAGAAAACGTAATTATGATGAAAATGATCAGTATAGAAGTATGTTCAGGAGAAGTGAGAGGCAGAACTATTAAAAGTACCCTAGCAATACTGAGAAATTGATAATAAAAGGACTTGCTGAATGTTTAGAGATGAAACCCAGAGATTTTTTTAAGGTTTTATTTATTTATTTTTAGAGAGGGAAAGGGAAGTAGAAAGAAAGGGAAAGAAACATCAACATGTGGTTGTCTCTTGTGTGCCCCCTACTGGGGACCCGGCCTGGGGTTCTGCCTAACCCAGGCATGTTGCCCTGACTGAGAATTGAACCTATGACCCTTTGGTTCACAGGCCAGCACTCAATCCACTGAGCCACACCAGTCAGGGCCAGAGATTTTTTTTTAATGTATAGTTGTTTCCTCCTACACTGTATGAGGGCTTTAGCTTTGAACCCAGTCTCTCTTCCTAGTCTGTATTGAGATCTAGTAACTACTGCCCTGTCCATTCTTTATGAAATTATGATGTTCTTATTCTTCTTTTCCCCCTACCTCCCACCCAGATTGTATTTTAAAACTGCACATTATAAATCTGGCCCATGTGCAAACTCTCCAGCTGTTTGCTACAGCTTAAAAGAGCTCAGTCTTCAGAGCCAGCCAAGGGGAGTAGATTTCAACTGTGAAATGCACTAGTCCATAAAAGTGGCAATTACACAAGCATATTGCTTTCTTTAGAACTTGATTTGGTGGCTGCTTGTGCTGTTTTGTTTTTAAATATATAGCCATGATGAAGGATTCACTGCCTCCTGTAAACATTTTCTGGGAAAAGAGCCAAACCTTTTTCAATTGAAGACACAAATAACACTGTGCAAACTGTCACTTTCACCCTGCCTTGGCAGGCCTAACCATCCCCCACATGCCAGTCCTCGACTCACTAGACACCCAAGGGGCTGGTAAGAGCAAGAATTTCCTCCAGACTCTCTATTGCTCTGAAATTGCAGTTTTGTTGTGGTAGTACCTCATTGAGCCTTGATGAGTGTTCCTCCCTACAGACCCGAGGGGAAGCTGCAGCCAGCCAGCTGATTTTATATCACTACCCTGAACTTAAGGAAGAAAAGGGCATAGTACTGATGACAGCAGAAATGGATTCTACATTTCTGGTAAGAATCAACTGTTACCTCTTTGGATTTACCTAGTAGCCCTGAGGGTATTATTTTTCTTCAAAAGCTCAGGAGAGGTAAAATTCACGAGAGCTATATCAATTTGTTTCTCACTTAAAGTTGCAATAATTAGGTCTTGCTTTAGCTCTTCCAAGACTTGAAGTTAGTACAGATTCTCAGTCACTTCACAGTTTTGAAGTCCAAACACTCCGAATACACGCTACCTCTATTGCCTTTCTAAAATTCAAAAATTCTGACTTCAGCAAAACATATCTGGCAGTAGGAGTTTTAGGTAAGAGACCATGGACAAGTAAATGGCTGCTTAAGTGTAAAGAAGAGTTCAAAGTCTAGAATAGTTTTCAATCTTTTATCTTCCATACTGTTCACATGTACAACATTCCTCATACACAGCGACTTCCTTTGCCCCTCTTCCCTTCCCTGGGATAGAGCATCAACCACATGCCCGTAGATAATGATATCCATTGTGTTTGTTCTGTCTGCATATCTAGAGATAGGAGCAGTTTCGTGATTATGTACAACCTATTTCTCTGATCTTGCTCGTTTTAGGCTCATCTATCTGGCAACATTTAAGTTCAGGGTGTCCTCAAGATGCTGGCCACTTTCATGCCTCTTTTCCCTGAGACTTTTTTAAATATATATATTTATTTATATACTTTTTAATATTTTATTTATCTTTAGAGGGGAAGGGAAGGAGAGAGGAAGAGAAACATCAATGTATGGTTGCTTCTTGTGCATCCCCTGCTAGGACAGTTCCCTGCAACTCAGGCATGTGCCCTGACTGGGAATTGAACCATGATTGTCTGGTTCACAGGCCCGTGCTCAATCCACTGAGCTACACCAGCCAGGGCTTCCCTGAGACTTTTTATTACAAAACCCACTTATTTTTCCTCTCTGTCCTTACCAGCTGCATACAGGGAAGGAAAAAGTGATGGCCTTCAGCTAGTAGTTCACAGTAGCTCTAAGTCACAAGTCTTGGGCACAATTGGGGCTCTGCTTCCCTGTCTGTTATTCCTGAAACTGTCAGTCCTATTTCTCCTATTCTTCCTTCCACCCATCACACTCAACTGGAAGTTACCCAAAATCCTATCCAGAAGAATCAAGTTGCCATTAACTGAGATAGACAAGATTGTGGGAAGAAAAGCTTTGGAAGGAAAATCAGTAGCTCACTTGTGGGCACATTAAATCTGAGATGCCTATTAGATTTCCAAGTAGTAGGCAGTTAGATATAAGAGCCTGGAATTCGGAGGAGAAATCCAGGCTGGAGATATAAATGTGGGAGTTATCAGCAACAGATCGTTATTTAAATCCATGAGACTGAATGAAATCACCAAGAAAGTAAATGGAGATAAAAGAGAGAAGAGGTCTAAGAACTGAGCCCAGTGAAGATGCTGAAGCATCAGCAAAGAAGATTTAAAAAGAACAATGACATAGGCAGAAAACTAAGATGGTAGAATGCCCTGGAATCTGAGATGAAATGGTTCAAGGAGTAGGGAGTGTACAACTGGTCATATCTCACTTGCTGGTAGGGACAATGACATGAGGACTGGGAACTTACTACATTTTACAACATGGAAGTCACAGCGGTCCTTTACAAGGGACGTTTCAAATGAGCAGTAGGGTTGACACTTAATTGGAGTGCATTTAAGAGAGAGTGGAAAGAGAAATTAGAGTCAGCATAAACAAATTTTTGGAAGGATTTTTTTCTGAGGGGAAGGAGAGAATGGGGTGTGAGCTGGAGGGGAGAAGTGGGAATGAGAATGCTTTTGTTTTATTTATGGGAGAATAATATTTGTTTGCTGATGGAAAGACCCAGAAGAGAGGGAAATGTTGGTAGTGAGGAGAAAGGGGAGAGTTGTTGAAGTGATATTTTCAAGTGGATAAGTCTGGGAATGAGGGGAATAGAACAATAGAAGCGAAGCCAGGAAAGAAGGACACACATGCAGTTAGATGGATAGCGGAGTCGGTAGCCTGTAAAAATTCTCTCTGGTTGGCTTAGTGAAAAGAAGGGAAGGTCTAAGAGTGAGGATGGAAGAGTAGAGGTATTGAATGTTAGCATGGAAGAGAAAGTCTGGAATCATTATCTGGGACAGGGGTCACCCAACTACACATAGCCTGTAGACCAGATCCACTCCACTGTGTTTTCAGAAGGCCTGTGAGTTGAGAATTTGTTCTCCTTCTTTAAATGGTTGCAGGGGGAAGGTGGGTTAAAGAAGAATAATATTTCACGACCTAAGAAAAGTATATGAAATTGAAATTTCGGTGTCTGTAGAAAGAGTTTTATTGGAACACAACCATGGTTGTCATTTACATATTGTCCCTGACTGTTTTACCTCAACAAGAGTCGAGTAGTTGCAACAAAGACTCTAGGGCCCATAAAGCTTAATACATTAACCGTCTGTCCCTTTACAGAAAGCGTGTGCCTGCCTGTGGTCTAGAAAAATCAGAGAGAGAAGGGCTGTGCGGTATAGGCACAGGAAGAGAGGGCTGAGAGTTGGATGTAATGAGGGTTATGGGTTAGCCAACTAGTACAATGAAGTAAAATAGGAACCAGGAGGTTAAAGCACAGGAGTGACTATAATTGTTGACTATAGAATGCAAGCTGGATAAAGAAGGCAGTGAAAACATAAGAGAGGTTAGAGACAGAATTGTGAGTTCTAGTGGAATAAAAAGATTTTTGAAGCTGGGGTGAACTTAAAAGACAGGAAATTTATTTTTTAAAAAGGTAGGAAATGGTAGACAAAGTATGGGTGTTGCAAATTGAGATTTGGGGGGATATGGTTACCAATAAGGTTTGATAAGGTTTGAGATTTGACACGAGGAGCGAGTGACCTGGAGAGTGCACTTTACTTTCTGGTCTTCAGCGCGGGACGGCCTCCAGTGTGTGCACTCTCGGGATCGGAGGAGAGAGCCTCTTACCTTGGTGTTTTGACAACCTCTCTTTGTTGGTCTCAAACTGTGCACAGTTCCCATCGTCATTAAAATTCGCTTCCTTGTCTTATAACATTCAACAGCACACCAGGAAATACATACAGGGTGGGGCAAAAGTAGCTTTACAGTTGTTCCTATGGAAAATAATACAATAATTATTAAGTAATAATACAAGAATAAACTCTGTGTTGTGCATACTCACAACTATGAACCTACTTTTGCCCCACCCTATGGTTTGCCTTGTATAAGTCAACTTGACTTTGAATGTCTAGTATAGTAAAGTAACTCCTCTTATTATGTTGTCGATAGGTTCTTGGAACTGCAGCAAAATGACATAGAACAAAACCATTTCCACCATAGGCTAATTGATGTGCACAACAGTTAAGCTCCTACAGCATCTCATCAATATTACAACAAAACATCATTGAATGAAATGTTATTCAAGGAGCTTCTGTTCAGAGCTGGACGTGTTAGAAGTTACTGTGGTGGGAAACCTAAAAGTGTAATATGAAAGAGGAGAAATGATGTTTGTTATTATACCTCCTTATTGAGCAACACAGGGAGTTAATATGTTTATCTTCTTGGGTCTTGGAAAGAGAGGAGACAATTGCTTTACATGGAGAGCAAAAGGCAGGGGGTGAATAAGGAGCTGGATGCTTTCTATAACCCTCAAGAGGTAGCTGCCCACAGCTCCCTTAGTCTACCCCTCTGCCTACCATGCTATTGGTCTTCTAACTATGGGAGGAACGCTTTATCCAAACAAAATCTATGTAAAACCTAGGATAGAACAGCTGAAACAGAGGTGAAGCGACTTCAGACACCTCCACAGAGCCCCTGAGGCTCTACTGTTGGAACAGCTTTGTTCTAGAGTGAGCACAGCTGAGATAACCCCTGTCTCCACCATCCTAATCCTCAAGTGAAAACTGATTGTCAGAGGCCCTGCTGTTCATGGGCGCAGAGAATGGTGCTACCTGCCTTGGATTATGGCAATGTACTTGCTTTAGAAATAGTTTCCTCTTGGGGTGTGTTTGAGTATAATAAGGTAGAATTGATGAAGCAGAGTTAATTATCTTAATTATCTTGCCCCACGTGAAACAGTATCAGGCTGAAGTAGAGGGAGTACCAGCCTGGAGTCCAGAAGTCTGATCGTGACTCTGCCACTTGCTACCCACATGACCTTGGGCCCATCCCTGTACCTCATTTGCTTTGGTTTCCTGGTTTATTAAATGAGGACTGGGTGGTCTCTGAGGCCCCTTCCAGCTCTGAAATTCTATTAATTTGAAATAGCCAGCATTTTGGAAAAGGGCTTTCAGTTGAAGAGCTAGTCTCAGAGATTAGTGCCTGCTTGTGAGAAAATGAGCTGAGAGCCCCACAGGAGAGAATGGAGTTAAAGCGGCCTAGGGTATTTATAAACCCATCTTCCTCATTCTGTAGCTAGACGTAGCACACTTTTGACGGTCAGTTTTAGTGGGAATTTTTCATTATCCTTTGGGGTTGAGTTTTGGCCATATGAACACAGTGAGTAAGTACCTCTGACTAGCTAGAACTGGAGAAGGTACAGGGAGCAAAAGCAGGAGTTGCTTGAAGTCGCTCTTATGTAAGGTTTCAAGAGTGTAACATATGTCCTCCTCTCTTTTACATGGAGGAACCCCACCTCTGTCACATAGAGTGGTCTGGTGACCATTTCCCTGCCTCTGAGCTTTTAAGAAAGTCGCCCCTTTTCTTCCCAGGGACTTTGCTGGTGTATCAGTTAAAAATGGCTGCACAGCAGATTGCTCCAAACTTAGTGGCTTAAAGCAAAAATGTATTACCTCCTAGTTTCTGTGGGTCAGAAATTCAGGAGCAGCACAGCTGGGGGTTCTGGCCCCGTCTGTCATGAAGCTGCTGTCAAGATGTTGGCGAGGGCTGCAGTCATCCGAAGGGCAGTTGGGCTGGAGAACCCACCCCTGACCCCACTCTCATGGCTATTGATAGGAGGCCTCATTTCCCTGCCATGTTGGACTATTTAAATGTCCTCATGACATGGCAACTGACTTTCCCAGAGCAAGCGATTGAAGAGAGATAGCAGAATGGAAGCTACGATGTCTTTAGTGACTTAATAGCAAAAGTTATTCTGTCATTCCACGGCAGTGTGTTTGTTTGAAGCAAGTCAGTAAATACAGCCTGCACACAAGGAAAGGGAAAGTGGCCTCCCTCAAAGGCTGGTGTCATGGAATCTGTGGGCAGGATGTAAACTGTCACAGCTGGTTTGGCACTAGATTTGTCACTGAGCTGATATCGGGAACAGGTTTTATTTGAGTCATGCCTGGTTAATCAAGAACTTAGTGCTCACAAACTTGTTCTTAGAGCTGGGTAACTTGTTCTTTTCTTCCCCCTTTAAATAACAGTGATAAAGGAACTGAATGAAGAGGGAAATTTTGAGCATATGCATTAATTTATTCAAACATTCACCAAATGCCACTATGTGCAGGGATGTAAAACAAGCACACATACTTTGAGGAATTCATGCTAGGAAAGACAGAAAGGGGAAGGGAAAAAGGACAAATACAATACAGTGTGGTAAATGCTATGACAGAGGTAAGCATGGCGTGATTTGGGTACACAGAGAAGGAGCACCTAAGACTTGGAGTTCAAGGAGTTGGGGACGCTTCCTAAAGCAGTGACTCCTGGCTGAGGGTCCACTTGCCACAGGACTCAGATACAGAGCTTTGCGGTCCCGTGCAGGGAAGGACCTCACTGTTCTTTTTACCTTGCTTACAGAATGTTGCTGAGGCACAGTGCATTGCCAACCAAGTTCAACTCTTCTATGCCACTGATCGCAAGGAGACCTACAGGCTAGTGGAGACCTTTAACTTCAGACCGAATGAGTTCAAATATATGTCTGTCATTGCTGAATTGGAGCAAAGTGGACTTGGAACGGAACTGAAATGTGCCCAGAACCAGGATAAGACTTAGAGTTGTAAGGGTTGGCTCCTTACAGAGCCTGCTCAGCCCTGGGGTAGCCTAGAGCACACCCACCCCTTGAACACTCAGAAGTTTGCCTCTGTAATGAGCAGTCTCAAAGGAGTTGTGCTGTGTGCTTATTCAGGAAGAAACCGTAGAGGTGAGCGCTAATACTTGATATTCAGGAACGAAGATACCCAAACATTCTGATAATTATATCTCAGCATACTTGAGTTTTCCTTTATAAGTGTTTGAGGTCATAATCAGAGACAGCTGAGGGTCCCAAGGATCCCGCAGGATGGATGACTTGATTTTACACATTGTAACATTTTGTTACAAGTGCATTTGCATTCTGGGCATTGTGACAGCACAGTTCCCAATTGCACATAGTTCTTCATCTTTATAAACTTGTGACAGGATAAGTTTGAAGACCTGCCATATAGTTAGATAGGGGCTTTACATACTCTTTCCATGTGCCAGCTGGCTGGCCAAAAGCATCACCCAAATACCCTGTTTAGACTCTAGAACAACCAGGTATTGCAGAAAGGATTAAGACTTCATCTAGATGCCCCTGAGTTGCCTTTAGTGTAGCTAGTCTGGAGTGTCAGTAGATTTCAGGTACACTGAAACACACAGGTACAGTGCCTGCATGTGTTTAAACCGTGATTTGTTTAAACCTGCTCCTCTAATTCTGACTTTTAGAAGCTGTGTATTTGGAGGGGGTGAATCAGTGCAGTGTAAATAAATCAAGTTTTTTGTAAGAAAGGATCCATCCAGATTTTCATGTTTCTGTGTATTTTTTTCTGTGTATTGCTCTATCTTCTCCCCACTCAACCTACACTGGGTGGGGAGAAGATAGAGCGATAAAATAAAATCTGGCTCACAGTCTTTGTTACAGTCAGCAGTGACTTACAAGCTACGTGCTGTCCGTAGAGTCAGTGCTATGAGCTGATTTGACCAGAACTCATCTTTGGACTCAGTAGTTGCTTGAAACACCAAAAATGAGAAAGGAGCTCTCCAGCAGTGGAAACTCCCTTGTGGTTTGAAGTGTCAGTGTTGTGGCTCCGAGCTCCGTGACAGAGGAGAGGGGCATGGTTACACACTAGCTTCCTGAACCTGAGGTGTCCCCCCACCCCCATTGTTGTCCACTGCCTTTACTGTGCCTTTCCCTTTCTTACTCTAACGTGCTCCACTCTGCTGCTGCCTGAGATCTGGTTGTATGAGATCTGAATATGGTGAGTGGGAATATAACCAGTGCTTACCCTCTCTGTGTATGTTTGTTTTCTTCATTAGAGGTTGGGCCTGTCCCCAAGTTCTGTAAATGGAGTTGAACTTCCCACCAAGTTCCTTAAATGGGGTTGGACTTTCCATTATTTTCTGAGCCGTGTCCATTTTGTTGTACCTCTGAGAGTGTATATAGAAAGAGACAAGTAGTGTTTGTTTAACCTGGAAAAGCTGCTAGTCTTTCACCATTTCTCTAAAGACCAAGCTGTTTCCTAATGCAAATTCTGGACCTACATCTGGTCCTGACAGTTCATTTTTTGAGAAACTTGAGTCTGGGTGTTTTAAGTCCCAGGAATCTTCAGCATCAAGTGGAGCTGCTTTCATGGGTGTCCATTTATGTTTGCTTTTCTGTCCAGATGGACCCGGTTCCGAGCCTTAGTACATTTTCATAACACCTCCACCGGAGGGTGAGAAAACGATGGGAAAAGAAGTAAGAACTGGCTGCTCATGTTATTGTTCCTCCCAGCTTTTCCCTAAGTCCCCACTTGCTAAGTTACATTGGACATGACCAAAGCAACATCTAGCTGTTCTTTGTATTTACCTAGCAAGATCTGGCAAAGACCTAAAAGAAAATTGTGACATTAATCAGTAAATTTTTCCCCTGGTGCAACACAGTGTTATAGGAAGTGGACAGGCTTTAGAGGTAAATGAATCTGGGTTCAGATGTCGGTGTTGCAATTTATTAGCTCTATAATATTGAACAAATTATTAAAACTCTCTAATTCTATTTATCTGTAAGATGGGGATAATAATAATATCTATACCTCATAGAATTTTGTGAGGATTAAATTAATTTACAGACTATAGTAGAGCTTAACAAATGTCAGCTCCTTTCCTCTTCTCTGCTCCCCCTGCCTGTCACTAAAGACCAGCACAAATGAACCTTTCGGATGTGCAGATCATTCTTCATACCAGCCACGTGAGCCAGCCTTATCTCACAAGCTCCCAGACTTGAAGTTGATGTGAAGTACGTTGAGCACTTCAAAATGCAGATTCCCAAGTCCCAAGCTGCAGCCTGCTGAATCATTCATTATCTTTGCAGAAAGTGCTGGGAATCTGCATTTTAATGTGTGCTCCAGATGATTCAGATGTAGGTAATTCACCAGCCACACTTTGAGAACCATTGCCTTCTGTGTTCTTCACACACAGACACACACACACACACACACAGGTCTTCTTTTCCTATGGACATTAACCATAGAATCGATTCCTCTGCCCCTTGCATCCCTCAGTGGTCCCCTTTGCACACTCTACGCTGTGCTTATTTATGTGTATTTTGCCCCCACTAGACTGTGAGCTCCTTGAGGGCCAGGGCTTATCTCCATTCCCAGTGCCAAGAGCATGGCCTGGAACATAGAAGATACTCATTTGTTGAATAAAGTGGCATGGGTTTTAGCCAAAACATCCTGCGTGTGTGCCTATGTTTAAAGACTCTGAATCTGAGAGAATCTCTACAGTGATCCCCAACATTTTTGGCACCAGGGGCCAGTTTCATGGAAGACAATTTTTCACAGACCAGGGTGAGGGGATGGTTTCAGGATGATTCCATTCAAGTTCACCTACTGTACAACCCCAGTTCTTAACAGGCCTGGACTGGTGCCAATGCCAGTCTGTAGCACAGAAGTTGGGGACTCCTGTCTTAACACACATAGATTGAGAACATACTGAGTAGGTATATTTGTAAACCAAGCTATCAAATTATGTACAAAGTGTCCAAGTCACCGATCTGCTAGGTTGAGCGCTCAAAGCTATTCAGTGGTCACTCCCAGAGCACCTACTCCCACCACTGTGTTAGGTCCTGACACAGGGAGATGAGTAGGAAAAGCCCTGATCTCAAGCTCTGTTCCAGCCACTGCCTGTGCCTCTCTGCCTCTGATGCTGTGACTCACATCTAGCAGCTGGTCATAGTTTACCTTGTCTTCCCCTCAGGAGGTTTATGCTGCTATGTTTTTCTTCTCCAAAGTTTGGAGGCAGTAGTCACATGGGTTGTGGGGTTTTTTTGGGGGGAGGTGTGTTTTGTTTTTGTTTTTGTCTTTTTTTGCAGTCTCCATAATATTGACCTTTTGTCAGCCTTGGAGAAAAGATACAAACGCCCATTTTCCCAGTCATTTGATTTAGCACTGAGCCAGCTAAAAATTTAGTAGGCACCTAGTACATGTGAAGCACAGGTGTAGGAAGCTGGGAAATAAAGCAATGAGCAGGACAAATAAAGCCCCCTGTTGTCATGGACTTTATATGCTTGTAGAGAAGATGAGTAACACAATGAGATTATTTCAAATACTGGTAATGCTATGAAAATAAAGAATAATGTGATTGAATGTGGAGTAGAAGCAATGACTCACTGGTCAGGAGAGGGGTGACAGCCAATACTTGAGTTCAGGAAAAGTGCCAGGTAAAGAGAACAGCGAGTGCTGAGGCCTTGAAGCAGGGCCGAGCTCAGAATACTTGTTTCTGGGCCCAGAAGTAAAGGTTCTTGCCCTTGAGGAGCTCACAGTTCAGCAAGTGAGACACTGACATGCATAATGACGCTACGAGACAAACTGACCAGTGACATCTCAGAAGAGGCACAAGGAGAGTTCAAGAACACTGCTGGGTACTGTGGGGAATGGAAATCTTGCCAGACCATCACACCTGGCATGAAGTGCTTGGGCTTCATAGGGAATAACAGGTAGACAATATTAAAGTCTCAAAGGATATGTGTTCCACGCGAGGAGGCCCTGTGAGTTCAGAGCTGGCCTCAATATATACTCATTAACCACTAGCATTTACTACTGGGACGTACCACCTGCCAGGCACTGTGCTAAACCCTTTACATGGATTATCTCAGTCCTTCCAAGAACCCTATGAGGTGGGCAGGAACCTGCTGGTTGGTGAGATGTGCTATTGCTACCCTCATGCCCCACTCCCCGTTCTTCCCCACCTCCAGCTCAGAGAAAGAGGGCAACCTCTCAATTACCCCAATCCCAGCTCCAGCAGCCAAATCAGGCCTTAAGAGGCCTCGGGTGACTCCCGAGCCATCCCCCACTCCAAGAATGTGTGTCAGTTTTCCTGCTGTCAGCTACAGAACAGCTGCACGCATCGCACATTTCTCATTCCCCCAAACTCTACTTCAGAAGGCGCTGTGTTCTAATTAAGGAGGACTTTTTTGTGCTCTTCTTTGCTACATGGGGCATTTCGGTCTTGGTAGTTCTCCTAATGTGACAAGTTGGTGGCAGTATTTCTATCTCTATTTTGCTGAGGAAGGGACTGGGTGCACAAAGAGGAAAGAGGTGACTCGAAGGTTGCTGCCTGCATCGGGAGCAAAGGTGGAAATGGAAAGTGACTGTCCATGCTCCAGATTCAATGAGGTCATTTGTAACGTCCACTGAGCAGGCTCAGCCCTCACATTCACAGAGCTAATTCTGAGCTCTTCGAACCTCAGGAACAGGAAGAGTTACAAGAAAAATTGGTTCAAACCAATTTTGAATCATCCCAAGCTCCCCAGAGTTTTCAGAAGAAAGTCCCTTTGAATCAGCTCACTGGAGTTTCAGGATCTGGTCCATGGTGACTTCTCCAGGCTCATATTGTGCTAGGCTCCCACCCACTCCCTTCGCTCCAGTCATTCTGGATGACTGGCAGTTCCTGAATGCACTGTGTCCTTCTTGCCTCTTCTTATCTTTTCAAATACTTTTTGCCTACCTCAAATGTCCTTTCCCCCTTCATTAGGTTAATTCTTACTCGTCTTCTAAAATTCCACTGAAACATCTCTACCAGAGCCTGCCTGACATCTACCCTCTCCATGCTGTCCTTGCCCTGTCAGGTGCTCCCCCGTGCTTCCTCAGCATTTTGTGCTCCTTTAAAACACTGTTTCTCCCATAGACTGGACACTTCTCAGAGATAGGGATCCTATCTTACTGGACATGATATGCCCAGTGTCCAGCACGAAGCCTGACATAGAGAGATAAGGTAGCAGCAGATGTTGAAAAAGCTTCTCATGGGTGACTGCTCAACTCACACCATCTGTGTCTACAAGCATCTCTTGCCCAAAGAGCTCCAGCCCTAGCTAACACCTTGTGATCATGTCCCAGCCCTAGGAGCGACCATTTTATTATGTTCTCATTGCAGAGGTTACAGGTGGAAAACAAAACCCAGGGGCCATCAGAGGAGGCATCCAGGTCCAGGGTTTATAAGCAGAAAGAACTAGGAGACAATGAACAAACTTTTGGAGCAAGACCATTATTTTAAAGTAGCAGCCTCACATGTTCAAGCTCTCATCTTGGTTTACCAAGTCTTAACACTAAAAAGGACCTTAGAAGCCCTGGCTGGTATAGTTCAGTGGATTGAGCACAGGCCTGCGAACCAAAGGATCGAGGTTTGATTCCCAGTCAGGGCACATGCCTGGCTTGCAGGCCAGTTCCCAGCAGGGGACACACGAGAGCCACCATCCATTGATATTTCTCTCCCTCTCTCCTTCCCTTCCCCTCTAAAGATAAATAAATAAAATATTTTCTTTTTAAAAAAGGACCTTAGAGACTGTCCAGTCACCAGCTTTCAACTGTGTCTGCAGAGATCCCAACAGTTCCTTAGAGGTAGGGACCCTGGGAGTGTGGTCCTTACCCCCAACTCAACAAGAGAAACAGTGTTTTATTTACTGGACCTCCCACAAGCTGTAATTTGAAGAAACAGCTTTCAAAAAAAACTGAAAAATCCCTGGCCTACCTGGTTTAACCTCCCACCCGTCTCGTCAGCCCTGTAAAGCATCCCAAGCCACTGATCAGCTGTTTGAAAACTTCCAACATCTGGGAGCTCTCTATTCTGCCAGCTGACAGCTCTGAGGAGTAGCACTGAGCGACCCTGCACTGAGATCCAGCCACCTCTCACTCCCCTCTCTGGGCTTCATTCTGCCCACCGTAGCTGAATCCCCCTGCTTTTCTGCCTCACAGCTTCTCCTACTGATATATAAAGATAGTTCTCAAGTTGCTTTGGAGTCTCTTCAGCAGATTAAACAACCTTTTATTTTCCCTCTATATGACCTGAAGCCCCAGCCCCTACTGCTGGACAGGCTAACTTGCCAATGTCTGCCTCACAGTTGGGGACTGGATCTGAGCCCAAGATAGCCTTGTGGGTGACCAGAGTGTATTTAGGATTGCAGTCCTTTGAGAGTGGGTATGGTCCACCACCCAGCAGTCATCTTTGTACATTGCCACTCGCTAAGTCACCTTACTGACTCCTCCACTTTGTCCTTTCTTCACTGTGATTCCCACTCTGACCCTGACCTGTCTTCCCATGATCCACTGTCAAACACAGGTTTTCCTACCTGGAACTCTTGACTGGGGCCTCTACACGTATCCCTATTTCATTTCATCTGGCTGGCTTCAGCCCAGTCTTCCCATTACATCTTGATGTGAATCTTGATTCTGCCGCCCAGAACCTGTGTCCTTCCCAAAAGATGTGATATTGGGTTGGCCAAAGAGTCCATATGATTTTTTCCTTAAAACATGACACAGTTTTCATTTTCACCAATAACTTTATTGATTTGGATCTTTTGAGTGTGTCAGCTATCTCTCACATGGTATAATGTTCATTACTCTGTCTCTCGATCTGATCACTGTCAACTTCAGCTGGTCTACCTGATCATGGAGCATCATCCAACAAGAAATATCCAGCACAAAACTTCGCAAACCACTTTTGACACATTCAATCAGTCATAGCACCTTCTCCATACACTGCACAAATCTTTTTTATTTATTTTTGCATTTCAGTTTTTACCTTTTTTGAACTAATAAAGCATAATATGCCAAATATATTGCTTATTTTCTACCATCTTCAGTATTAAAATGGCTACACAACAAATCCCCAATTTTGATGTTTTTTTCAAATGCATGGTGATACGACAGCTGTCACAATGCAATTTAACAAAATTGTTTTGAATGAAGTTAAAGACAACTAGGAGCTGCTAGAGCCATCTTATGCAAAAAAAAAAAAACTAATGAACTTTTTGGCTAACCCAATACTTTTCTCGGTGGGCTTCTATACCTGCCATGATGGTAACCAGAGGTAGATGGTATCCCATCAAGCATTTCATTTGTCCCACCCCCAAAATCCTTGCCTTGATTTGAAATATCACTCTTTCTGGGTCACTGTGATCCACAGATCACTTTTGTTGTTTTTGTTCCTACCTTTATGATTTGGCACGAATCGTCACCTTGCATTCTTATTTCTTCAGCCCACATTTGTTCTCCCATTTTGGCCTTGCCTCTAATCAGATGGGAAGTAGCTGACAGATCTGATATTTTGACACTGATTTTGCAAGGAAAGGGAGGGAACAGAGAAGTGTTTTGCTGAGCCTCACTTGGTGCATGACTACCAACGGATTGCTTCCACCATCTCAGTTTCTTCCATTTGATCTTTTCCAAGACGACTATGAGAATAACATTACTCCCATTTTACAAAGGAGAATACTGAGGAGACAGTATCATAGATGTTAAGAATGAGATCTAAATTAGAATCCCAGCTCTGCCTTTGGATAAGTTGCTCAGCATCTCTAAGCCTTTGTGTTCTCTTCTGCAAATAAAAATAATAATAATAGTCCTATCTCAAAAGCAAAGAAAAGGATCAAATTACATAGTTACGTAGAGTACCCAGCATTATGCATCACACATAATAAAAGTGCAAAATAGTAGCTGTCAGATTTACCTTTTTTCCTTTTTGCGTGTATTGTTAAGGTTTTTATTGAAAAGGAAAAAAAACGCTTACACATTATCAAGATATCCCAGAGGAAGTGATTTCAATTTATACAGTTCCATCAATAGTGAATAAAAGCACCAATCTTTCTGAATCTTTGTTATAGATTTACCTTTTCAAGGCATGCACCTCCTAAACGGAGGAAGTAGGACCTTCTGCTTGTACAACAAAGACCTTCTACTTTGTAGAACACAAGTTTCTATTCTGTTATTTTTCCTGTATTATATCACGAACATCAGAAACTCTCTTCCAAGAATTTAAAGAGGGTTGAGCTATATAAGTCATCATTCCAGAGTATGGCACTAGGAACTTGGGAATCTCAAGGCTGGATTCACAAACTAGTGGGTAGGAACAAGGAGGGGAAGGCTGACTTAAACCCAGACCACAGAATACAAGTTGGAGTGCTCTCTCGCTCTCTCTCTCTCTCCCTCTCTCTTTCTCTCTCTCCCTCCCTGTCCTTAACCTCCAGCTGGGTAGACCCAGTGCCCATACCTGGGCAAGGAGAGGGAGGAGTGAGGGCAGACAACTGGGGAGACCCAGACCTCGGGAACCGACATCTGGGTCAGGAGCCACGTGATACTTGCCAAGTTCCAGGCCAAGGTGCAGGGCCTGCCTGATTATTTGTGGATGGTTTATCTGACACCAAGTTACTCCTGATTATAGACCTCTTCTTATTTAATTCCTTGTCACCTCATTAAACAGTTTATACCTTTAAAAAAAACAAATATAGCCCTGGATGGTGTGGCCCAACAGAATGAGCACCGTACTGCAAAGCAAAGGGTAGCTAGTTTGATTCCCAGTCAGGGCACATGCCTGGGTTGCAGGCCAGGTCCCCAGTAGGGGGCGCATGAGAGGCAGCCACACATTGATCTTTCTCTGCTCTTTCTCCCTTCCCTCCCCTCTCTCTAAAAATAAATAAATAAAATATTTTTTAAAGACCAAATATAGTTTTCCTACTTGGCAGGACATCACACCTGAAGAACTTGTGAAAGATGTCAATTCTTGGGCCCCGCCATTGAAATATAGATTCTTTTGGTCTAGGGTGGGGCCTGGGAACTTTTTTTTTTTAGTTCTGCAGTTAATTTTGAGATTCAGCCTCATCTGGGAGCCCCTGCAATAAGTTAGTGATTTTGCAACTGAGAACAAAGGCCCCAGACCTAGCAAGATGACCCCACAATGTCACACAGGGCATTGGCAGCAGTGTTTCTTCTATTTCTTTGTTGCAAGTTTTCTCTGCATTTTGGTCCCAGGCAACCCAGCTGGAAGATATCTGAAAAACAAGGATTTGATTAGTGTCTGCTTCTAGGGGAGATTTCTTTGAGGAGACTAGCTATTCCTACCATGTCTTGGGAGAGGACCTGGAGGGACAAGAGAGGAAAGCAGCGGCCTTCCCAAACGCGTGGAGTCCAGATGTCTTCCATGTTTGATTGCAAGAGCTGAGAATTCCCCAGGCTCATGATCCCTGGAGCCAAATGCTGGATCACCCATTGCCCAGGATTATCTGTGCCTGGCCCCACAGCTGCATGGAGAACTGTGTGTTGCCGTTGTAGCTGAAGCTCTCCACCCATCCTGTGTGTGTTTGCTCTTGCCCATGGTGAGGAGGAGAGGGGGCTGATGTATGAGAGCAGGGCAGGCAGCAGGTGAAGGGACGAATGACAACTTAGCTACAGAGCTAGGCTGGGAGACACATTCCATTAGAGCTGGAATTGGTTGGCTGGAACTTCCTCACCCAACTCAGTTTGTCTTAGAGCCAACAGCCTGCACCACGTCCTCCAGATGCCCCTGTGGAGAGGGAGTTGCTGTCAAGGTTAGGGAAGCTCTGGGTATCTCAGTGGAGGTCTACCTGTGCCTTCTTCCCAGAGTGACCACTCTATAAACCAAATGACCCTATAATACCCTTCGGTTTCCTGAACCCTTTCTCCTCTGTGTACTTGGTCTCCTTCCCATCTCTTTCTCCTTTTCTCCCCTCAGCTCACACTAAATGACTTTCTGTCTTGGGTGCTATCTGTAGACTGTGTGGACTATGACCTGCCCCAGAAGATTGCTCAAGGGTATAGAAAGAGGGAGCAAGAAATCTAAGGTGGTGTCAGTTTACTGAGGGTGGTCAGAGAACTTAATGCTGTTAATTGCTTTAGCATGGATCCAGGCACAAATGTCTGCATTATCACCCACTTTCCCAGGAGAACATTTTTAGAAATGTCTCTAGCCCCACTTCAAACTGATTTGTTCTCCTTTCCCTAACTTATTGGGTGGATCATATGAGATAGCCCTCAAACAGAACATCTGCTAAGTACTCAAGCAGTGTCGGGCAGGGGTGGACCTGTGACTGGAGTGAAGAGGCCTGGATTTGAGTCCCAACTGTGCTTCAGTATCAGGCTATGCCTCTTGGCCGAGTCATTGCACAGTTTGAAGTCAGGGCTCACTTCCCAGGGTCGTTGAAGGGCTCAAAAATGACAGAAGTGGTGAAAGCATTTTATAAACAAGAAAGTTCCTACAACTGTCAGATGTTGCTACAGTGTCCCGTGGGAGACAGTAAAATAAACAAGAGCCACTTTTCAGGGTTTATAGTCCAAAGGAAAGGCAGAGTCTCAAGGGCTCAACCAAGGAGCATAGCTGAAAAGCAGTTAAGAACTGTCTATGTCAAGCACTTTTCCTCGAGGAGGGTTGGTTCCAGGCAGCTGGTGTAGGGCAGGAAGACTTCCTGGAAGAGAAGAGCGCACCCTTAGTTCCCTTAGCCTTGGGCAAAGCTGTGCTCCTAGAGGAACTTCTTGAAAAAGTTCCAAATGCAATCCCATTGAAACCAGAAAAGTCAGCATTTGTGCTGCCTGCCACTCCCAGAACCAATAAGTAGAGACAAGGATCAAATCTTTAGGGCACTTTATTCAGATGCCAGAGATCTGAGAAGACAGCAGGTTGTGCACCCTCAAAAACCATCTTAACATTTCATCTCAAGCCAACATTTTTATTAGGAGAAGAAAGGGTAGGTAAGGGGTTTGGGAAAAAGGTTAACTGGGTAAGTGTTGCATTTGGGTGGCAATTTTCTAGTACTTCTGTATCTGTTGATCAACAACTCTTTATCTGCCTCACAGACATTCCCTCCCTGGGACACAACAGCTCAGATACCATCTGCATCACTTGCAGACCCTCTGGGGCACAAAGTTGAATTGCTTGTTCACCTCCTGGAGTCAGTAGGTCATGTATTCCAGTTCCTGAAATAATAGCTTTCCACCAGCATGAATCACTTAAGCCTATCAACTCGGGCTGAAACTAAAATCTTTAACTCTTGAATTCCCCTATCACTCTGATAAGCTGGATAACAAGTTTCAGAAGTTATATTTTGTATTTACTGTGGAATCCAGACTCCTGGCATACAGTATGAATCTTCAAGAAGTGAACCCCATCCACACCTGAATTGCTGCTTCCTGGTTGTGCGGGTCACAATTTTTCTGCCAACAGGAAACGAAGCCAAGAAGGGACCTAGGGGTTCTCCCAGAAGAACTGCCTGGCAGAGTTTAGGGAGTCACCCTAACATATCCAGCATCTTCTTCCCCCTGAAGGGAACTGTCTCTCTTTCCTGACCCTCCATCCCTCCTTCTGGAGGGAAGGACAACTTTAACATCTCTAAAAAGACAAACTCCCCCCTCCTAGGGTTGATAAGAAGAAATGAGAAAATATGCCTCAAGCAAAGATATATAGAAGGATTTATACCTTCTATGAATGGTTTTTATTATTATTATTTATCTTTGGGCCAATCCCTTTCACTCCCTGTGCTTGTTTTCCCACATATTCTGAGGAGATTAGACTGTGATAGCCAAGGACCCTTCCCCTTTAAAAGTCACCCCTCCCTGACCTCCCAGGGCTCTTTAATGATCATCTACACCCTCAGTCTGTATGCGCTATAAAGTGGGACACCTGGACTCGGGGAAAGTTTCTCAAAAGGCTGAGACCGTTGTCATCACTCACAAAGCAAGGTCAAAGTCTGCACCTAGCCCAAATACAGTGCCTGACATCTAATGAGTTCTCAGTAAATGCTCATGGAAGAATGAATGAATGAATGAATGAAATGGATGTGCTGTTTCCACCCCACCATGCTGTCTCTCTAAGATATTAAAACTATAGTTATTTACTGCTACTATTAGTAAGAGACATCAGCCCATTCTTCTGAGAGATCCCCCATTTTTGCCTCACCCCACAAGTAATATGGGGACCAGGAAGAGCTTGCCTTAGTCTAGTTGGGTGTTATAACAGCATACCATCAACGGGGTGATTTGTAAACAACAGAAACTTATTTTGCACAGTTCTGGAGGCTGTGAAGTCCAACATCAAGGCACCCAGAGGTTCAGTGTCTGGTGAGGACCTTCCTCCTGATTCGTAGAGAGTCCTCTCCCAGCTCTGTTCTCAGGTGGTAGAAAGGGAACGGAGCTCTCTGAGGTCTCTGTTATAAGAGTGCTAATCCCATCACCTCCCAAAGGCCCCACCTCCAAATACCATTGCATTGGGAATTAGGTGTCAACCTAGGAATTTAGGAGGACACACATACTCAGCCTACTGCACAGGCTGTCAAACCTTAGTCTTCTGTATAAATATCACTGGAGACCTTTGCTGAACAGCAGCTTCCTGCGTCCACCCCAAAGGTACTGAAATAAAATCTCTAGAAGACAGGCCCTGCCTTTTGTGGATTTCCTTCTTGAAATTTTCAAATGTGTGCTAGAGTAGAGCCAATAGTGTAATGAACCCCAAGCCCCTATCACCCAATACAAAATATTTTCAACACACAAAGACACTCTGATTTCATTTAGACCCCCACCCACGGTCCCTCCAAATTCTGCACAGCATGTTGTTTCATCCATACATACCTCTGCTTACATTTCTAAAGGGCAAGTACTTTAAAAAATTCCTAAATTAATTAACAATAATTCCTTGATATTATCAAATGCATAGTTGTATTCAAATTTTCCCAACTGCCCCATAACATTCATTTTTTTCAGGTGATTTGTTTAAATCAGGATCCAAACAAGGTCTTCACCTTGCAACTAGATTTGTCCAAGTCAGTTTTTTAACCTTTATTTTTAAATAATTTTAGGCATACATAGAGGTTGCAAAAATAATACAGTTCCCTTAACATCTTATATAACCATGGTATAATTATCAAAACCATGAAATTGACATGAGTACAATACAACTCAAACAACAGAATTTATTTGGATTTCACCAGTTTTTTCTAAGGTTTTTTTAAATTTATTTTTTAGAGTGAGGGGGAGAGAGAAAGACATGGAGAGAAACATCAGTGCATGGTTGCCTCTCGTTTATTTATTTTTTAGAGGGAGAAGAAGGAAGGGAGAAAGGGAGGGAGAGAAACATCAATGTGGAGAGAAACAACAACTGGTGGCCCCTCACAGGCCCTCAGTTGGGGACCTGGCCCACAACCCAGGCATGTGCCCTGACTGGGAATCGAACCAGCAACCTTTCAGTTCACAGGCCTGCACTCAACCCACTGAGCCACACCAGCCAGGGCAATTGTTACAAGTCTTAATAGCTGGTTTGTTTTATTGCTGAATAGTATTCCATATTAAGTCACTTTTAACTCACAGGTTTTGCCTCATCTCTTTTGTTTTCTTACGTTTATGTGTTAAAAATCTGCCTCTAGAATTTTTATCATTCTGGATTTTGCTGATTTCATGCCCATAGTGTCATTCACTTGTTCCTCTAGTCCCAGGGCTTCCTGTAATGGTCAGATCCCCAGGCTTGCTCAGACTCAGATGGTCCTCTGTAAGGAACATCCCTACTGAGGACTCAAAGGCAGGTGTTACTGCAAACCCTTGGAGAAAGGATGCTATAGGGGAAGGGGGTGCCCTGGGGACTGGGGTGGTCTGAAGAGGCTTCCTTAGGAGGAGGGTTTGAACTGGGGTCATGCTTCAGGCAGGCAGCCCCAGAGGCTGAAAGCAAGGCACCAAGGTGGCAGAGGAGGTGAGGTTGGACAGAACTTCCTGTTGAGGCTTCATGGTGGGCTGTATGGAAGGCTGAGCCTGGGACACTGGTAAAACTGCTGCTGCCCCTCACCCCTTACTCCCCACCACCAACTCTCACACCTCCATTCCTGGGATACCTCGGAGCTAGGAACTAAACCAAGTGGTTGGAGGGCATGCAATGCCCACTGGGCTATGTTGTAGGACAGGTCAGGTTGCACCCCTTCATAACCCCAGGATATGAACTATCCTGTGAACCACATGCACAGCAGGCTTCTGCCATAGCCTCCAGAGGCTCTCTTCCCAAGATAGAAGTCCTGAAACCTGGAGACGTGAGGGCTGTTTCTCCAATTCATGGCATGGGCAGGGAGCTGGGAGGGAAAGTGACCTTAGAGCAGAGAACACTTGAGTCCTAGGTCAGAGTCAAGAGGGCCCTTCTGCTCTTCAGGGGGGCTGAAGCCCTCTGAAGCCCATCTCAAGGTGGGGCTAGGCCACCTTTGCTTTCACATTTACCCCACCCCTAGCCCTCAAAGTCAGTGCAACCATCCAGGCTAAGTGGTTAGATGGCCCTGCTGTGCCCCGTGTCCCCTCATGTTGCCCTAGGTCTCTGCCCCCTATCTTCCAGAACCACAGGGACAGTGCAATACCCCTCCTATATATATATATATATATATATAAAAGCCTGCTGGATTTTGGAGGCAGCACCCTCAAAAAGACGGACCATAGCCTTTTGCTGATCCTCATGGCTCCTCCATGGAGCATGTATTGTTGTTGTTTCCATTTTACAAAAGGGGAAATAGGCTCAGAGAGAACAAATGCCTTGTCCAAGGTCACACAATTTTAATGCACATTCTTTTCAACATTGTCTTTCAAACTAAAGGAAGTCTAACCTCAATTCCTCTTATTGCAATGAGGGTATTCTTTGTTTTTTCCTAAACAGGCCAGAATGAAAGATACTGCCTTCTGGGCAGGAAAAGGCAAAAGCTGAAATAGAAACTTTTTCTTGGGAGATTAAGGAGATGGTGGGCCCCATCAGGCTACAGGGGTTTCCAGAAGCTTGGCGGGGTGGTCTGGGGCTGCTGTAGCTCATTCTGAGAGAAGTGTGGGGATGGGGGAATTTTTGTGGCCTAGGAGAAGCTGGGAAGTCCCCAAGGAGAGGCTATGCTGTATCAGTGGAGTCACTGAGTACAGGCCACAGAAGCAAGGGCAGGAAGCTGGTCCTACTAAGGCACTCAGTGTGGTTTGGCTGGAAGATGCTTTTGTGCTGCAGATGGGGAAAGTTGAGGATCAAAGGAGGGCAGAGGCTTTCCTAGAGACACACAGCAGGACCACTTGGAGCTCTCATGGAAGAATCACGTTCCTGGACTGTGCAGGAGCCAGGTTCTCAATAGCTTCCACCAAGCTTCAGAGACAGGGCCTTATCTGAGCCGCTTGTCATACTCAGGACACAGTGGCAAGGAACAGTGCCCATCCTGTATAGCTTGCGGTGCTGCATGGTCACAGTGTGCTATCAGGGAGGACAGGAGGAACTCAAGGTCACACGACTAATACATGGGAAAGCCAGGACCTTGTTCTCAAAGGTCTGGATCTTCTCAGCCCCAGCAGAGCTTCTTGTAAAAACATGGTAACTCTAGCCTAGCCAGAGAGCCACAGGAAGGGGGTACAGGTTTTTAAGAGATCTGGGCTATCTCTGGCTTCTCCCAACCTTTCAACCTGTCAGCTAATAATGGGCAAACACCACAGCTCTGTAGGGGAGCTGGCAACCTCTGAAGTTCTTTCTAAATGGATCAGCCATATTTCCCACAATGTAAGATCCTGTACTTTTCACTCTTTACCAGACAAATTCCTGCCCATCCTATAAACCCAGCTGGAGGTACAGCAAATAACCATGTACAAAGCCACAGGAGTCACATCGCATTCCAAAGAATCTGACAGACCATGATCTCCAACCACAATGCAATATAATTAGAAGTCAGCTCAAGAAACATAAACCTCCCATAGGATAAGAAACTAAAAAGCACGCTTCTAAATCATCCATGAGTTAAAGAGGAAATGACAATGAAATTATGAAACATTTAGAACTGAACAAGAAAAGCACAAAGCAGTTTCTGTTTCCTCTGTGAGTAAAAGTCCCTGAGTTCATGTGCTAAGTACCTTCCATTGCCCCCAGATACACTCTCCACCCTCCTCCACCTGGCTCTCGGCCCCATGAGGCTGACTTCTGTGGGCAAATCAACAGATTCCCTGTCCTTGGCTTCAAGAGTAGGAGTTGGCCGATGGGGGACACCTGGCCGGAAATCAGAGGAAAGGAGGTGGGAAGGTCCATTTAGACTCCCAGTCATTTGTAGTATGAGTGCTGTGGGCTGGATATGCCCCTCGAGCTTAGGCCACAGCTCCAGTCAGGAGCCTCCTCCTGACATCTCCCATTTTGGCACTCCCTCCCAGCACCCCTTCAGTGAGTGACAGCTTCAGCCTAGAGTGAACACTGAAGGGCCAGCCCCGTGGTGGTGCCCTGTCTGTGTGGTTTCCATGTACCCCGACTACACCTCTAAAGAGTGCCTTCTTTAAATTCTCCTCAAAGTGCTCGGCTTGGGTATTCCCTGTGTTTCCTGCAGTTAACCCACTCTCACAAAGTGCTCCCCATCATTTTCTCACTTCTGGATGACTGACCTCTGACCTTGTGTTATCTCAGTGTGTTGTCCTCCTTGCTGACCTGTTGTCAGCTGAGGTCAGCAACCGGGGCAGCGTCATCACCTGATGCCCGGCTCTCAGTGTACAGAGTCATGCTTAATAAAGGTGATTGATTAAGGTATCAAACAAAAGAAAGACTAGATTTGAACCTCTTCTTCATATACTAGAGCACACATGTGTTTATATAGGGGTTTGAGGTAGAGTTAAGGACCCATACAGCAGGAAACCCAGCAGGAGATAGAGCAAATAAACTTTAGGTCTAGGCAAAAATACAGAATCTTAGGTTCTGTGAGCTGGGGTTCTTCAGGATGCAGCATGTTCTCATGCNGCGTCATCACCTGATGCCCGGCTCTCAGTGTACAGAGTCATGCTTAATAAAGGTGATTGATTAAGGTATCAAACAAAAGAAAGACTAGATTTGAACCTCTTCTTCATATACTAGAGCACACATGTGTTTATATAGGGGTTTGAGGTAGAGTTAAGGACCCCTACAGCAGGAAACCCAGCAGGAGATAGAGCAAATAAACTTTAGGTCTAGGCAAAAATAAAGAATCTTAGGTTCTGTGAGCTGGGGTTCTTCAGGATGCAGCATGTTCTCATGCCATAGAGCAAGCAGAAGATCCAGACACAAGAGGTGGAAGCCCAGTAAGCATCTGTGCCACAGTAAAGGCCTTCCTCCGGCACAAGCTCTCGCCTGTTCCCGCCTGCTCATCTCCTGCACCCCACCAGGGTGACTTCAGCAGCCAATCAGTTGCCTTTGGTCCTCCCATTCTAGAAGGCCTCCAACCTTCTCTCCCAGCCCATGACAGCCACCTGGGCCTGGGTCCCACAGTGTGATCCTGCTGGTGTCAGATATCTGTCTGCCCTCAGGGGAGGAACCTGGGTAGAAAAGTGGGAAAAGCAGATCAGGTCTTGAAGGATTTGGATTCAGTTGAAAGGAAGAAGGGAAAGAAGACATTCCAAATGGCAACAGCTGGAAATGGGGTGACTTCAGGTAAGGAGGGAGGGGAATCAGTCCTATCTGAGCAAGGAGCCCAGCCCTTGTGGGGGAGGTGACAGTCTGTGATCTGATCATTCTCCAGGATCAGTCCTTTCAGTACTGGGGTGAGGGACTCCCTCATGAGTCCGAAGGCGTTCATTCATTATTCAACAAGTGGCTATTAAGTGCCTGCTGTGAGTCAAGCACTACACCAAGAGCCGAGGATATGGAAATGTATAGGGCAGAATTGGTCCCTTACTGAGCTCAGGCACAAGTGAAAACGGGCGTGATTCTGTGAGAGCAAGAAAACCACCCTGATCTAGCCGTGCTTTTGTTTCTGCTCAAGACAGGCTGAACTTGTCCCCATTTTACAGCAGGAAAAGCCGAGGCTGCCTCCATGGCAGAAGGCCAAGCAGACACTGAAAGGGCCAGCAAGTCCTTTGCCCAATGGGAAGTTAGGAGCGCGATATGGACTTTCCGGAAAGGCGACGACTGCGAGTGTGTGTGTGCATGGGGTGGGGGATCGCCCACTCCCCGCCCCTTCCCCGCCCCTCGGCCACAGCGTGGCGGGGCCGGGAGGGCCGGGGCGGAGCTGGCGTCGCTTCGGGGGCGATAGGGCGACCGCGGCCCGGCAGGGCAGGCGGACGGACTGTCGAACTGTCGAGAGAACCGGCAGAGACGGAGGACCAGCAAAAGGAGGCGACCCAGCCCGTTGGGAATGTGACCCACGGCCAGACAAGGGACTACTCGCACTAACCCACCTCGGCGGATCCCGTGAGTGAGCTCCGCGCCCAGAGCGTCCCCCTCCCCACCCCAGCAAACACGACCCAGGCTTGCTTCCACTTTCATTTCTCCGGCTGTCCTGGCGTGGCGCCCTGGGGCCACCTCTGCCCGGAGGCAGGTTGGCTATAGACCTCGGTCTGGGGTCCGAGGCTCCAAACAGCGAAAGTCAGGGTTGGGGTGCCTGTGTTTAAAGGGGGCGTGTCTTCGGGAGCGGAAATGTCAGGTTTTCACCTCTGGGTCCTATGACCCGTCTGTCCTGGCAGCTGGGCTGGAGAGGGGTGGTGGAAAACGACCGCTGAAAGGTGGGATTGGGTGGCCAAGTGTTGCGGGCATGGCGCAGACTCAGGGCAGAGTACAGAATCCTCACCTCTACTTTACTCTTGGATTTCTGCCCTGCTGGGATCCGCCCCCTCTTCCACCCTCACACACACGTTGCACAGCTCTAGGCTGGAGTTTAGGATCACACTGGAGCCAGCCTGAGGATTTGCAGGTGTGGCCCTGGCAGGGGGCTAAGTGTGAGAAACAAGAAGGGCCATTCTGTGGACTTCATTTGGGAAGCCCAGCTGCGCAGTCAGGGTGTGAGCCATCACTGACCACTTTAGGGGTAAAAGGACGCCCAGAGTTAGGAGCTAAGAGGGGCAATAGCCTTATTTCAGGGAGGGAGCAAAGGTCCTCTGAGGGGCAGAAACTCAGGAAGGGCATGGGAGTGGGCAGTGAAGAGAAACAAGTGGCATGAATAGAAGGGCACCTGTCCATCCCCCCCCACCCCCCCACACACACACAGACTCACATTTTCCTGGGAAAAAGACCTAGGTCTTGAAATTCTGCAGCAGGAAGGTGAGACTCTAGCTCACTGGTCAGGACACCCAAGTTGCTGTGGGGGCAGTGGGGGAGGCTCAGCATGTTGGAACAGGAATTAGGTTGGTCTAATTGGTGGGAAGACTCTTCCCCTCTCCCTCCACTCCTCTCCTTTCCCCTTATCTCCACCAGCCCAAGGACCAGTTGGTGCAGCCAATGCAAGAAAATTGTCTTTTATTCTTGTCTTTGGCTGAGCCCTACCTTATTTCGCTTCCCAGTTCTGCCAATAACTTGTTATATGTATAAGAAGTGGATTGGCCAGTTGATTTCTGAGGGCTATTTCATTCCTAAGATTCTCTATTGTAAGCTTTCCTTAAAACCTAAGCATTGACTATGTGCCTGGCCCTGACCTAGGCTGGGGGAATCAGGGGGCGGAGAGGGTGTAGAGACTGCAGTGGTAGCCTCCACTCAAGGAAAAAGAGATCTGGGTTTAGTAGAGGGGGTTGTGGGAGGTGGTAGCATTCAACCTGACCGTGTGTAGCTAAGCAAAGAGTCCAGTATAAGAAAACTCAGGGGCAGGAGTACGGTGGGAGAGTGGCATGTTCAGGGGTCGTCAAGAGACCCAAGGTGGTTGATATAGGGAAGTAGGGGAGGAAAGGTAGGGTAAGGTGTTGAATGCCAGGGTGAGGGTCTATTGATAACTGTCAGTAGACAGGGCTGGGGGAAGGTGAAGAGCCCAGGAACCCCACTCATTGCAATGTGAGAGATTTTGGGAGGACCAGCCCCCAGCAGAGTTTAGAATGCAGGTGTCAAGTGAAGTATGGAAGTCACCTCCTCTTGGGTCAGGAAGCTCAGGTTCTACACTGGGGACTTCTTTGCCAGAGAGGGCAAGGGGCAGGAGATGGATGAGATGACCTGCCATATCTTTGAGGGTTTTCTTTTTCAAGAAGACAAGATCCTGCTGGGAGACCTACCCCTACTCTCCAAGTTCCTCTCATTTTACTTGACTGTCCCCCTCCTAGCCCACTTACTGTGGGTACAATGAAGACCCCCCGGTTCCGAACTTCTCCACTAGCATGACTTACTGCCTGATATGACATCTCCCCCCCACCCATATGTACAGTGCCTTTGATTACAACTAATTGTCACCTTGTTCCCATCCCCCTTCCCCAATCCTGTTCCAGTATTTTACTAGAGACATGAGAAAGGAAAATGCTTCAATGTCAGCTCTGAGATCAAGGCCAGGATTTGTTTGTGACTATATTCAAGCCTCAGTATAGGGCTAGAGCTAGCACTCTCATTAACCAGGGTCAAGGCCAGGTCAGAGTTCACCCTGGAGCCAGAGCTCAGTACTTGTTATACACTCAGAGCTCAGTCTGGGGGTCAGGGTCAGTGCTCAATTTCTGGCTAATTGAGCACTCAGTAGGTACCTGGGTCTGCATTTCCCCAGAGCTCACACACTCACAGGGGAGATGAGCCTACTCCGAGAGTCCCAGAATCCTGGTCTGTATCAGAGTGACCCAGGAGGTTACAGGGACCAAGTGAATGCCTCCTTCAGCCATGGTAGTGCTGGGTCTGGAACCTAGGGATTCTGCCTCTAAGCTTGGGGCTGATTGCTGTCTCCAAAGCCTACTCTGAGTCTGGGACCCTTCAATTCTAAAAGGCAAAGCAAATTCATTAGAATTCTAGATGGGCCCAGCTGGGTGGATCTGACTGCATTCCTACCTCCCTATTCCGGGCACATAGTAGGTGTTCCAGGAATGCCTAATAAGTGTCAGGTGCAGAGGAAGTGCCAGTGGCTTATTAGGGTGTCTAGCCTGGAGGAGGCTGGCTTGTGGAAAGCATCTCCAGCCACTGTTGGAGGAAGTGGTGTCCTTCTAGACCTGCCACCTCCCTCTCTCCTTCAATGCCTGCAGCCACACTCACAGGCCACCCAGATGGCCATATGAGGTCCCTTTCCTCTTTCAGGGTAATGAAAGGAAAGGACATTTTTGGTAGAAAAGTCCCTCCTGCTCCCTGGGAATTCCCGGTGGCCGGATGGACGAGATATCCCAGAGGAAGCTGAAGGCGGGCCCGCCCCCTACCACCTCACAATGCAGCCAGGCTCTCCCACGCTGCACCAGCTGGCCTGTGGGGCCTCCAGAGGTCATCTTGTCCAGGCCCCTGCCTGCTAGTAAGCCTTCAGGAAGCCCCCACCACCCTCTACCAGTCAACAGCAGGTCTGAGGAGCATCTCTTCGGAGCTAAGTCCCAGTCCTATTTGAGATGCAGTGAATGCGGAGAGGAAACAATAAGATGGCGGGGCTGTGGTTCTTGACAGGGGGAGTGAGGGAAACCTGGAAATAGGGCAGGGGTGCTGGGTGGAGGGGACGAAAGGATTTAGAGGATCAGAGGCTGCAGGGGTGGGCCAAAAGCTGAGAGGTGAGAGGGAAGTGGTGTGTTGGGAAGTCAAAGCACATTTGGTAGGTGCCTGACCACCATGCTCTCCCATGCCCTTGGCCCTGCAGGTCATTCTCAGGTCCTTCCCCTGGACGCCTGTCCCTTGGCCCAGTCTGGCCATGGCGCTGTGCCTGAAGCAGGTGTTCGCCAAAGACAAAACATTCCGGCCGCGGAAGCGCTTTGAGCCGGGCACACAGCGCTTTGAGCTGTATAAGAAGGCACAGGCATCTCTCAAGTCCGGCCTGGACCTGCGCAGTGTGGTGAGGCTGCCGCCAGGAGAGAACATTGATGACTGGATCGCCGTGCACGTGGTGGACTTCTTCAACCGCATTAACCTCATCTATGGCACCATGGCTGAGCGCTGCAATGAGACCAGCTGCCCGGTGATGGCCGGTGGGCCCCGTTACGAGTACCGCTGGCAGGACGAGCGCCAGTACCGGAGGCCAGCCAAGCTCTCTGCACCGCGTTACATGGCTTTGCTCATGGACTGGATCGAGGGTCTCATCAATGATGAGGACGTCTTTCCCACTCGTGTTGGTGAGTGCCACCTGGCAGGCGAGTCACGGAGGGAGAGAGTCACCGGAGCCCATTTCACAGATAAGCCATTTGATTTGATATGGCAATTGGACACGGGGGGGGGGGGGGGGGGGGGGGGGGGGGGGGGGGGGGGGGGGGGGGGGGGGGAGCGGGTGAGGCGGGGATAGTGTAATTTCCATCCCATTCTGTGGAGGAGGAAACAGGCTCAGGGAATCTCATCTCTGGTCAAAAATCAGGCATCGTGAGCTCGGACTCCCTGACTCCCAGTTCGGGAGTCTTCTTACCTACAGCTTGAGTGCCCCTCCAGGGAAGACCACTGTGATTCTCAGAACCTTCCAGAAGAGATGCCTCAAGGTGCTCCTTGCAGGTGACCCTGCTTGGGCTGATCTGACTCGAAGCCTTCTGAGAGTTCCTGACCCCGGAAAGGGAAGAGGGTGGGGATTGGGTGTGCCTGCTGGTATCTCCACCTCAGGGGCCTCCGAGGGCAGAATTTTCCCTTGTCAGACTCAAAGCTTGGAGCCTTTTCTTATCTCAGCTGGGCAGCCTGGGCGGGTGAGGGTGGGCAGAGGAGAGGAGTTATATCTCCCTG
Source organism: Sturnira hondurensis (assembly GCF_014824575.4). Taxonomy (NCBI): domain Eukaryota; kingdom Metazoa; phylum Chordata; class Mammalia; order Chiroptera; family Phyllostomidae; genus Sturnira; species Sturnira hondurensis. Next base: position 230,140 of record NW_028098007.1, read on the forward strand.
GCCCTGCTTCCCCACCCAGGGGCATCAAGGGTGTTGGTTCGGCACTGTTCCTCCCAGTGGCCCCACCCCCACCTGGCCTCTTGTTCATCCGCGTCAAAGCACTGAGAATCACAGGTGGGTGGGGCCAGGCGGGCAAGCCCAGAGGGGAGAAGTCTGAATGCTGAGGGAGCTGAGCACTGAGTCACAATTCAATGCTTGAGGTCCCTTGGCGGCCAGTGGCCTATCGTGCCCAGCAATGGGTATCTCTGTTTCACACAGGAGGACCCTGAGGCTAAGAGAGGGACAGTGCACTGAATCAGGAGGGATTCAGAACTGCAGCTCAGGTCTCTTGGGGCCTGGGCCCCAAGTCTAGATGGGCAGGACAAGTCTGGGGGACCTGGGCTGGGCCTGGAAGGGCTGATGGAGAAGCAGGGCTCAGCCCTTCCTGAGTGCAGTGTGGAAGGGGAAGAAATCTATAGAGTGGGGTGGGCCAACGTGGGCCTGTGTCTGGGCTCTTATTCCCTTCTAGCCTTAACCCCAAGGCCTGTGAGAACCCCAGACACCTGTGCCTTACCCCTGGGATGGCAGAGAAGAGGGCCTGGTCACCAAGCTCTCCGCCCAGAGCATAGGGGAAGCTGTGTGAAACTGTCTTTCTCACAGGTCCGGTATCTTTTCTCGAGCAGGGTCTGTGGCATTTATCTCAGAGGGGTGCTGCAGCGGGGTGCAGAGAGGGTCTGACTCCTGCCTCCAGTCGGTACTATTAATAGTAAAGTGATCTTGGGCAAGGGGCTCCACCTTTAGGCACCTCCATTTTACCAGGTCTAGAGTGGCTATCATAGCAGGCGAAAGGTACAACGAGCCCAGCACAGGGCCTGGCTCACAGATGAATATTTGAAGGAGTAAGAGATACCTGAACTGGTTCTTGAAGACTTAATATTTCTCAGGATTAGGATTCTGGGGACTGAATTGTGAAGGTTGCCAAGCGGAAGGAGTTGGGGTGAAGCTGGAGAGAGAGGGGCCAGGATGCCAAAAGGCTTGAGCAGGCACCATGTTGAGAAGTTAGGACTTAATCACCGAGGCCCAGGTTTTTAAAAATGGAGCCCAGATGTTGATGGACTCCCCTTAGAACTGTATCCAAGGCTGTTATGTAAGGGCACCTACAGATGCATGTTTCTGGGGAAAATTTGGGCACTTCTTGCCTTCATGATACTCTAAGAAGGGTTGGTCAGTGACCCCCAACCAGTTGGCAGAGTTCTGCTTAGAGGCATGGAAAAAAGGGGAAGAGGGTTTGTATTTCAGCAGAAAACAGGCAAAATCAGATTTGTGCTTTATTAAAAAGGGAAGTATTAGGGGGAAGCAAATCACGATCTCTCTCTGTCTTCCACAGGGAAATGTGCTGGGGAAGAGGCCCTCCTAGGCAAAGTCTGCCTGTATGTGGGAGGGCAGGGCTGGGCAGGGTTTCATACCAGGATCCTGATCTCTCCCCCGCACTTCTACCCATCACTGGCCCCGTAGGTGTTCCCTTTCCCAAGAACTTCCAGCAGGTCTGCACCAAGATCCTGACCCGCCTCTTCCGCGTCTTTGTCCACGTCTACATCCACCACTTCGACAGCATCCTCAATATGGGGGCTGAGGCGCACGTCAACACCTGCTACAAGCACTTCTACTACTTCATCCGCGAGTTCAGCCTGGTGGACCAGAGGGAGCTGGAGCCGCTGGTGAGGCCAATCCCCTACAATCTGCCCTCCCCCACCAGGGCTGGCCTCTGCGTTTTGGGATCCAAAGGCTCCCTGTTTTAAGAAAATGCAGTATCCAGGTGGATAAATTAGGGAAAGGCAATTCATTTAAAGGTGACTTTGTACCTTAATAGAGAATTCATTCAACCGTCAATTTACAAACCCAGATCTGCCTCCTGGAGTTGGGGTGGGGGGGACAGGAAGGGCCAGGTTTGGGCAGAAGATCCCTATAGTTTGGGAAGGGGCTGCTGGCAGGTTAAGCTCTGACTGACACTTCCCCCACCCCCCTAACTTTGTGTCTCTACAGAAGGAGATGACAGAGCGGATCTGTCACTGAGCCTAGGCCCGGACATTGTTGCTTGTCAGATGATCATCTGAACGTAGAGTGGCTAGGGGAGGGGACCCTCAGGAGTCTGGTGGCAGAGGAACCTGAAGGCCTGGGACCCCTCCACACACTCCAAGCCTCTGGACTTCTGGTTCTCTGGAGTGCACCCACATGTCCCTTTGACTGCTTGTGAGTGGAGAAGGGGAGAATTTAAAGGTGGGCAGACAGAAGGAAAGGAAGAGCTAAATCTCTGACCAAGTCTGGGGGTGGGGTGGGGTGGAGGGTTTCCGCTCTGATACTTGACCCTTCCGTGGTGGTACCCAAGCCTATCTGGGCAACGTAGACGTGGCTGAGGTGATGGCAAGAAAGATATGAGAGAGAGCAGCCTGTGTGTGAGTGAGCACAGGTGACTATGTGTGTGAATGTGTGTGATTTTGACTGTGGGCTGTGTCTGTGAGAGTTAGCCACCTTAGACCCTACCCGGCACATAGGGAGACCTCATAAATGTTAGGCAAATGGATGGACTGGTGAAAGGAACAAAGGAACAAGGACGGGAGGGAGGAGGGCTTGGAACCATCAGGCCACTGAAGGAGTAATGACAGTTCGCTGTCCCCAATCGTTGTGTCCCACAGTGTCTGCAAGTGTGCAAATTGTGGTTCCAGATAGATACAGCTCCATGTTTGAACCTTCTAAGCTGCCTTCTCCCATCAGCATGAATTCTGGGGAGTTGTAGGGAAGTGGGAAGGGGGACCTCGCTCTGGGTACTGAAATCCCTGGCCCACCACAGGCACAGGTTCTGATAGCTCACCTAGAGATGTTTGTCAGCTGTCATTTCACTCATTCCCCTGCCTCCAAAAAGGTCAGATTATAGACAGTCTCCTGGAGGTTGGGGGTGAACTCTCACATCCACAATGGTCCTCTGGTCCTTAAATTGGGAATCATATGCTCCAGCCTATCTCCTAGGATTTGTATAGACCTGGCTCCCAGGATCTGAAGCCTATCACAATATAACCATCCAACCCAAGGATTTAATGGAACTTGAACTGGGAAACTCTGGAGTCTTGTCTCCCATCCTGTCACATTAAGGACCATGTGAATAGTGAATGGACTCTTCCAGGCTTGGAGAGCCCCCATCCTACAAGTACTTGCCTTCTTCCCAACCATCTCAAGACATTGAAGCTGGTTGTCTCTCAGAGCATAGCTGTTCACAGAGAAACTGGGACGTTCATTCAGTACTCCATTACTCGGCACCTCAATGCCCACACCCACAGGTGAGGAAATTGAGGCAGGGACAAAGCCCTTCCTCCCAGAGACTCCGTGCTGGGAGGCCAGGATGGAGAGCCAGAAAAGACGTGAGGATCATCCATCCAGGCTCACAGACTCCTCCACATACATAAGAGGAAACTGAAGCCAGGAGGGAAGGGGGGAGAAACTATCCTAGGCTTCACTTCAAGGCTTTGTGGAGCTTGAGTAGAAACCAGGTTCCCCCATGGCCTGTGGATCGCTACAGAGGGAAATGAGAAGCACATGGATAGATGGCTTGACAGCCCCTCTCCAGGACACGATTGTTCCTGCTTTGAGCAAGGATTTTTAGCCTGATGCCAACATGCCCCACTTTTCCTCAGGTCTGCTAGGGTTATCTGTTGAGCCCAGCCTCCAAAGTCAAACCCCTCTCCGTGGCCCAGCAGCTGCCTGATCTCTAGGGAAACAGATGAAGCTCCCGGAGCCAGCCAGCTGGACCTGGGGACTGCTGCCTCCAGAGAAGTTCCCAAGAGAACCACACTGGCCCAGGAGTTTTGCCAAAGGCTCTGGAGTAAGGGTGTCAAAGATCCCCCCCAGGAAGGACTATGAATTGGAAAAACGAATTCTAAGCTGTGGCCAGTGCTGATTGCAGAAGGGGGTGAAGGGGTGGGGAGGGAGGGGGGAAATCTATTTTTGTGAAACAGAGGGAAGACTTTATTGTTGTTATTTTTGGTAAAATAAAGGAGGCAAACTAAAGCAGCACTGGTGGGAAGCTGTGGTCTGTGTGCCACATGGCTCCTGGGCAGGCTGTGGAAGGAGCTGGGCCAGAATGGGGCAGGGAGGGCTTTTTGTCCCGGGCCATATGGGGTGCTGGCTGGTATGGTCACATCTGGCCCAGCTCCCCAGGGTGGAGACACCGAGATTTTCCCAGGGCTCTGGGAATTCTGGACCAAGAATTCCTGGCAAGGATAAGACCTTAGGAGTGGGAAGGACTGGCCTTTGCCTTCGGGGAACTTAGTCTCTTGGAAGAGTCCTTATTTCAGCTCAGATTGCCTGGCATGGACTGTTTTCACCCCCTTAATCTGGTGGTTTATTGGAGCTAATGGTTGAAGGAACAGGGCAGAAACAGAGTTCTAACCCCAGACATAGCAGAGGAAGCTCTTCTCAAAAAAGGCTGTTTGTTGGGGGTAGCAGGACATGGGACTGACTCCAGAGCTTATTCCCAGGAGACACTCGAGTCTTTTCACTTAGGTCTAGCTTTCATTCCACTGCCCCTTACCCTCAACTGCCCAGATGAGTTAAAAAACAGCTTGGTTCTTTTTTTAAAAGATTTTATTTATTTATCTTTAGAGAGGAAGGGAAAGAGAGAAGGAGAGAAATATCAATGTATGGTTGCCTCTCGTGAATCCCCTGCTGGGAACTGGCCTGCAACCCAGGCATGTGCCCTGACTGGGAATCGAACCATGATCGCCTGGTTCGCAGGCCCGCGTTCAATCCACTGAGCTACACCAGTTAGGGCCAGCTTGGTTCCTAAGAGTCAGCAAAGATCCACTTACAGCTCTCCCCTCAACCTAAGAGGGAAAGAGCCTGGCTTTGTACAACAGGTCTCCTTGGAGGCAGAGGCTGGGGTTCTACTCCCAGCCCAGCCCCTGACTATGGCAGGCTTCTCCATATCTCAATTTCTCCCATCTATTTCATGACCAGGAGTGGGAGCAAGAAAATGGTTAATTCTAAGCTCCTTCATTATTAACAGTCTGTGAATCGTTCACAATAGTAACAGTAATAGCTAATACTATAATAGCTTGTTGAATCAAGTTTGTCTTTGGCTAGCTGCTTAGCTCCCTTCTTGGTGCTCAGTATCTCTCCTTTCATTGCTCTAGGATTTGTTAGGCCCTCCACTCTGCTGCCCCTTCTTCTTGCTCTCCAGAGCAGGCCCCAGTCCAGCATTCTAAGAGGTGGCTCTGCTCACACACCTCCTATGACAGGTCACTCACTGCTTACTCAATTACTGGATAGCTGGGACTCTTAGAAAGGTCAGGCTCTGGGATCATAGGTATTTTTAAATACACCAAGGCAACAAGGATAGAATAACCTCAGGACTGTGTGGCCAAGGCCTGGACCTTATAAGCCATCACAAAACTGCTTTGAGAAACTCAGAGAGGGATGGTCAGAGAAGACCAAAGGTAGAGAGGAAGGAGGAGACAAAAGAGAGAAAAGAGCACCCCCACCCCATTCATAGGGCAAAACCTGGGAGGAGAGGGTCCTGGGAGAGGCAATTTATTGGAGGTAGAGGGACAATTCGGTTGGGCAGCCGGGTGGTGGAAGGCTTTGTTTTCCTGGATCCATAAAACTACTTGGAGCAGGGAAAAAGAAAGCAAGCCATTCTCCCCACCTTGAAAGAGAGCATCCACCTATTGAGAAAAGGCTGCCCCTTCATAAACACTGCAGGCTCTTCTTTGGGGTCTCCTGCCACCACTTGCACTTCCCTGGAGTTGTATGCAGTGCCTTGTGAAGGGAACCCCAAGCATAGCTGGAACTTCACCTGATTTGGGGGATCCATCCTTGAGCCCTTCCTCCCCTGAGTTCCCCAGAGCCTTCTTCTCTGATGTTAACTGAACTTGATTTCCATATGGGGGACATAGCAATTTTCAGAACCTGGATTAGAACAATCTATGTTCCAATGGCTCAGGAGCAGCTGGTTATTGAGACACTCAGGGGACAGAGAGGGGAACCCACCAGCATGGCATCAGAAGACATGAAGCTTGAATGGGCCCAGAAGGTGATGGTGGGAGAGGTCAGGATACCTGGAGCCCTTCAGGTTGAACTGCAGGATTCTGGAAGTGACTGAATGAATACAAAGGCTTTGGAGAGGAAGCCCCTCTCAGGCCTTTATCTAGACTGGAAATCTAGCAAAACTCTGAATGTTCTCAAATGTTCCAGAACTATTCCCATCACACAGATGTGAAGTCTGAGTCCAGAAGGGGCAAGGGAACAAGTGTTTTGTTAGATGGATGATAGGAAGGAAGTCCAAGAGGCTCTTTAACAAGCATTGCTCACCAGGCTCCCACAACAATACTAAGACAGACAGGGAAGGGGTATTTCCACTTCACAACAGAGGAAATACTCAAGAGTCAGGACCTGAACTAACCCCAAGTCAGCACTCTCATTACCTCATCACACTTGCATGCTGGGAGAGGACCTGGGCTGGTTGAAATACTAATTTATTTGCAGTTGGTTTTCTCTAAGAAATTAACTTTTAAGTCTTTTTATTTTGAACTACTGGGGAAGTTACCTAAGGAGAAGCTCCCACGGTGAAATTATAGGAACCCAAACCTTTTAAGACTGTTTATAGAATTAGCTCTCATTTTAGAAAAGACTGGCAGCATATATCCCCGTGTGTTAAAAGGCATTTTAAAAATGCCTTCCTGGCGTGCAGAAGCTCTCGGTAAATGTTAATTACACCTGTGGCTTCCTGGACTCCTCCCTGCTGGTGCTTCCCAGGCTTCCCCGGACCTTCACTCTGAAAAGACAGCAGCAACGGAGCTAAACCCAACCCACTTCCCAGCAATCTCCCCGCCCCTCCCTATGACGCCTGCGCAGTTGACTAAGCTTGCCCCCCACCCCTTTCCACCGTAGCCTTCCGAGATCAGGCGCAGATCCTCCCCCTCTGGGTGGCCCGCCCCCTTGGGTATAGTACCGCCTCTTCCGTGTTCCCCGCAGAGCTGGCTGCAAGTCAGGCAGCGCGCGACCGCTCCCGTGGCGAGTCACCTGAGGGAAAGACGAGACAGTGAGGTATCCCTGCAAGTGAGGTGGAACTTGGGGGAGGAGGGTGGTCTGTGAGTGAGTCTGCTTCGGAACGGTGAAATCGGGGCCTTCGGAACTGTTCGAGGGCACGATCTGATTCCGCTGCGGAGATCAGCCAAGGGATGATCTCCAGGGTCTCCCCAGGGTTCCGTCTGTGCAGAACTCAGAGCACAGCGTGTGTCCCCGGTCGGGGCTTGGGTTATGACAGGTGTCGTAGCTCGGAGCTCAGTCTGGGGCCAGTTTGAGGCTGAGTCCCTGCCAGGCTATATGGCTGGGTTCAAGGCTCAGGCAGTCCAACATCATGAGTAGTTTTTCACGTGAGGAATTCCTAATATCTTTGTACTACATTACTTTACAATTAACTCTTTTCATTGGAAAGCTCCTGACATGTGCGGGTGGCTGTACAGTGAGGAGATAGAATAGTGTCAAGTGCAATCTCTCTCCTTAGGGAGGGAGTTTCCTAGCTACCTACCTGTCAGATGGTAGGCAGCGGGGCCAGAATGCAGACAGGAATGAAGCGTTAGAACTGTTCGGGTCAGGGGTGAGATCTCACCTCTGCCGCTTCCTATCGTGTGTCCTCCAGAAGTCATTGCCTCTCTCAGAGCTTTAGTGTCTGCTGTACAAAAAGGGCAAAGTAGGGTCATGTGAAAGTTGAATAGAGTTACATGTCATGTGCTATGGCAATTAACTAGGTCTTTTTGGACTAGGGTACTTCAGAGAGGCCCTGGGGGGAGAGTTGAGGTGACTTAGGTCCTGAAGCCTCAGTGGGATTTACAGGTGGAACTGACCTTGCAGAATGGGAAGGGAACTAATGCTTATTAACCATTGCCCATGCGCCAAGTGCCATGCTGGGCAGTTGGTGTATATTGCCTCACTGGCTCCTCAGCCATTGGCCAGGTGCTTTCAGCCCAATACCCTCAGCTTCAGCCCCTCTAAAGAGGGTTGGGCTGGAAGTGATGTAAAGAAGAGAACCAGCGCTTTTTCATATGAAGCTGGGCCAGCTGGAGACTTCGGTGCCCCATTTTCCCAACTTAGTCCACATCAGCTCTTCCCTTACTGTGATCCAGAAGGATAATTGGGTTTCAACTGATTGGGAGGCCTGTTACTCTAGTGCTCTAGATTTTGTTGGTAGAGCACCTGGCAAGCGAGCACCTCTTTAAGTCAGATTGCATGGAGTTGGACGGTGGCAGAGAGAAGCTCTGCGAACAGGAGCTGTTGGATTCCTGCACATGCTTCCGTGGTGCATGCAGTTTCCTGTGGTGGGGTCCCATAATAATCAAATAACTTGATTCCTTTTGCATCTTCTTTATGGGTGCCCATAGGACCTTCTCGAGACACTGTTCTCATAATTTATATCTCTCTTGAAAAACTGTGCAGCTTCACTGCCTACTGGGTTCGGACTCCTCAGCCCCATGGGCACATAACCTATGCCCAGACTCTCTCCTGTCCTGCTTCCCTTTGTCCTCCCAAACCTGCACCCTGTGACCCAGTCAAAACAAACTACTTCTTATTACTCAAACACTCCCTGCATGTTCCTTTTGCCTGTATTCCCTCTGCCTGGAGTTTCCTCCTCCACATCTTTCAAGGCCCATGTCTAGTGTGACCCGTCAGCGAAGCTCCTCTGATCCCCCTGCTGGATTAGTTGCTCCCGTTCCATCCTTTCCATCCTCCGTAGCAGAGGCCACAGCTCAAATGCACCTCTGTTCACTGTCTGCCTTGGGGTATTTCGCCTTATGTGTACTCTGAGTACATTGGTGGCATGGGACGGTGCTTGCTTCATCTCACCTCTGCCTGGCACATAGTAGGCCTCTGCAGTGTTTGTAGTTGAATGAGTCAGTGAAAATTTTATTTACGGGCTTTGGTTTTTGTTTTATGAGCTTTCAGGTTTAGAATGGGCCTTTGCATTTTCCCTTCTCTTGGTGCCTAAGGAGAGCCCTGGTGTAGGCTGATCATGCCCTAATGACAGGCTTCAAAGGCAAGAAAGTGCAGGTATTCTGCACAAGAAAGGATTCTTCACTGCTGCTCTTGTTTTCAGGCCCTCATCTTGCCTTTGCTGTGAGTTTTATTGGAAGGGGGCCGGTGCTCTGTTCAGATACCTGCATTGAGTATAGTTCACAAAGGGGAAAGTGCACACAGGGTTTACTAATCGATAGTCCTGTCCTTGGCCCCTTCCATCTGGGAACCAGCAGTTACATTCACATTTTTCCTTGCCAACAGCTTTAGCATATGGAACAGAAGGCTTCTTGTTGTTCATAGAAAAAATACATTGTTGGAGGTAGAAGGAGCGTGGGTGGGAACCACCTGGTGCTACCTCTTTCCTTTTACAGATAGGGAAAGGCCCAGCGGGGAAAGGACTTGATCAAGATTGCACGAGGAATCAGTCAGTGGCAGAAGCAGTACTGGAAGTGAAAACTCCTGGCTTTTTATGTTTCCAGTCTACTGCATTGTTAATATACCTAACATTTATTGAGCATTTACTATGTGGCAGATACTGTTTTAAGTGCTTTATATGTAATATCTCAAAACTCTATTTTATAGATTTGGAAACTGAAGCTGGTAGAAATCATTCAGATCTACTTTAGGATTCCACAACTCTGGTTTCTAATATGGTTTTAGTGGCAATCATCTCCTAACCAGCGGGGTGGGGTGGGGGGAACAGTCCTCCACAGACCCTGTTTCCCAATCACCCTACCTCTGTGAATGGATGACAGCCCCTTGGCAGTGTCTACCGACATCCCGGAGGGATTCGTGAGAGGGATCCAGAGTGTGTTGGAAGAATGGTTAAAGGAATGAGCAAACTGACATGGATATTAGTGGAGCTTAGGTTAAGAACATTAGTATACTTTAAAAATTGCATGTTTATCAAGTCAGGCAGTAAATGTAGCATTTTAGAGTAAACTCAATCCAGGATCTTTCTGTAAAGATTCCCAGTCAAGGGGTAGCAAGATTCCATTCAATAAGCAAATATTGATGGAAGTCTTGTTGTATACAACAAGACCCTGGTAATGAGAAATACACAAAATTTCTCATTTCTTGTCCTCCTATGAGTAATTGTCTTCTTAGAGCCTTTTCCCTCCAGCATAGTTGCAAAGATACGTAAGTATGTAAATAACTGAAATCAGACTGACTGGTAAATGTAGTAAAGAATATAAACAAAGTAGGAGTTTGGGAGAAGAAATCAATCCCAATACAACTAAAGGAGCCCTAGAGAAGGATTCCTAAAGGTGGCAAATTTATTCTGGGCCTTGGAGAAAGTTAATCCCTGTGAGAAGGAGCAGCTTGAGCAGTGGCCTAGTGATAGAAATGAACAGGGGTGTGTGTGTGTGTGTGTGTGTGTGTGTGTGTGTGTGTGTGTTGGGAGAGAGGGATGGAGTTGGTAAGGAGTGGTAATAAGCTGAAATGGTGGTTTGTGCCCAAAATGTAGAGAAGAGAGTGGGGAGAAAAACACATTTATCGAGTGTCTGCTGTACTTTGTGGTGTGCAATATGTTAGATGCTTTACAAACTATAATTTAGTCAATCCTCACAATCCTGTAATAAGGGGATATTTATTCCTGACTTACAGATGAAGAAACCATACCTCAGAAAGATTAAAGTAATTTGCCCAAGGTCAGGGAGCAGATAAGTGGTAGAGCTTGGTCCAAATCTACAAGTATTACATTCAAAGACCCATGTTCTTTCTTCCATTGTGCTGCAAGGCTCTGTAGGCCATGGCTGGGCTGTTCACCATGGCTGCAGAATGGAGGCTAGACTGGAGCAAAGAAGGTCCCCGAATGGGGACATCAATGAGGAAGCTGTTGGAATAGTTCAGTTCAGGCTTGAACTGTAAACAACTGACCTGCAATGGAAAATGCCTGGTCTAGGGTTGCGTGATCAGTTTTATATGTGAGCATTGTAACAGCTCCTGTAGTATCATAAATCAGTGCATTGCCATCCTTAGCTAGTAGAACCTTAGAATCAATTTATAGAGGCTTCTGGCACCCTTGTAGTTCAGGCATAGGTTCTAATGTCAGATTTGCAGTTCATTACAAAAATGCCTAGGAAGGGACCCGTTTGACCCATACCCTTCCTTCATTTTCTCACCCTCATATTCAACAAGAATCTATAAAGAGGAAAGAGGACTACACTTGGGGGCAAGAGGCTGGTGTTCAAGTTCTGATTCTGCTCCTTATCATCTGTGAGTCAGTCTCAGCTTCTTTCTCTGCAATAGGGAGGTATTTTGGTTCACTTCTGAGATCTCTTCTCTTGCTAATTCCATACATAGCATTGCTCTTCCTGGCTTGGGGCAGTATGAGGATGAAGCTGAGACTGTGAAACTGGATTCAGAGAGACTAGGGTTTAAATTCTAACCTCTCATCCCTATAGAGAGACAGTAGTTAGGTGTGCAGACTCTTAGAGTTGAGCTGCCTGGGTTTTAGTCCTGGCTCTATCACTTGTTAGCTATGTGCTTTAGTCAAGTTATTTAACCTTCCTTGGTCTCAGTTTCTTCATCTGTAGAATGGGAATACAAATATTACCTATGTCATTGGGTTGCTATGAGGATTGAGATGGCTTATGTTAAGCACTTAGTGCAACTCCTGGCAGAGTAGAAAGTAGGTGTTCAATGAATGTTAGCTTTAATAGTAATAATATTAATTATTATCAATGTCCAGTTAGATATTGTTTTAATAGAAAGTAGATTAGTTATTTTCCCTCCCATCTTACTCTGACACTGTTGCCTTCTCTTTCTTTCAATTGCTCCATCAGGAAACTTTGAAATACTAGATTGTTCAATCGTAGGATTGCAAAGCATGACATGAAAGAAAATGCCTGTAGAAACGGGGTCAATAAAAAGTCTTTGGCTCATTAGAAAAGTCATACCTGACTTACGTTTTACCCACCTTGCTCCACAGTAAACAGGAACACAGTGGCATGTTTACTCCCTTTTGCACAGCCTTCAACAAAAGTACTAAGAAGACCCTCCAATTCACTAGCCAAAAAGTACAATAACAGGATCTCTGGAAAAATGGTACCTAATTTGGTTTTTCTTTCTCTCCTCCTTAAACCCCTCTGGCATTAACTTAAGCCATTTTTCTTGTTTCATTTTTCATGAATATGGAAAAGTCCCTTCTGATTATAGAGGAAGGATGAAGTTATGATTTTCTCATGAGAACCTTTTGTGTACTTAAAGCCAGAATCAAATTAGGCCTCATCTTCTCTTCCCCAGACTAAACAGCCTTGTTTTTTTTTTTTACCTAACTCTTACAACTGACTTTCCATTGCTTGGATCTCACAGTTGTGCTTCTTTTCTTTCTCTTTGGTTTTCCTATTGTACTTCTTGGCAACAACCCAGATTGTGCTTAGTCAGCTAATGAGTCTGACCAAAACAGTTTAAGGGAAGAATAACTTCAGGTGTTTCTATTCATTTATTCACATTGATTGTTGGCCTTGTGCCAGGCCCTGTGCTTGGTGTAGGGGACCCAGAAATGAAGCCTACATGGTCTCTGCCCTGTCCCTAGCTCACAAGGTAGGGGACCATGTGCAATAAAATGTTATAGGGGATTGAATTATACATAAGTGTGGGAAGTTGTAAATTGTTGAGGGCAATTCAGTAGAAACACTTCATTTCACCTGGCCATAGGTCAAGACTTCTGTCCAGGAGTAGTAAGACATAATGCAGGATGGATGGTCAAGTTTGTGGGGGCCCTGAGTGACATCACAGGAGCTTGGGGTTCCAAAGGCAGTGGACATCCATTGGAGGTTTTGGAGCAAAGAAGTGACAAGTTCAAATCTGGCTTTTTGGACCAAGGACAGAGATACCACAAGCCTTCGTCTTATCTGCCCACCACTGATGTTTTCTGTCTTGAAAGGGTTATGATGGATCCCTTGTTTGGTATACTTGGCTTTTTTTTTTCTCTAAAACTCCTATAGAAAAACTAGTTCTTCAGCTTGGGTGAAGTTTTATGCCCTGTGCAGCAGGCAATTTATGAAGAACTAAGAGAGAGTTGAGTGCCCAACCATGCAAGACCCAGTGGCAGGCCAGTCTGGGTTGGTTTGGTCTGGCCACGTTCACCCTTCCCCAGCCCCACACCAAGAAGAGGTACAAGAATGAGGAAAGGATTCCAGGGCTTAGCTGGGTATTTGGTAAGGAGCACTAAGAAGATGCAGGCAGACTGAGAGCCAGACATTCTTGCTGAGGAGGAAAGGAGGCTCAAAGGAATTTGGAATGTTGCTGGGAGGCATCAGGGCCAACGAAGCACTCAGAACCTGCGTCATGTATCTGAAAGCCTCCAGATTCTATCTCTTTGCTTTTGTACTTTGCTAACAGTTTATTCCCTCACGCTGCTCAGTTGTGGTTTACAGAGTACTTTCCAAGGCCACAGCTGATCTGGCAAGTCATATCCCAAGCTTGAATAATGGTTACTATTTATTGAGTACCTACTATATGCCTGGCATTATGCGATGAACTGGGTATATATTAGCTCATTTCATTCTCACAGCAACTCTGTGATGTAGATGTTATTGCCCCCATTTTATGGATGATGAGATTGAAGCACAGAGGGGTAATGAACATAAGTATTATGTTCAAGGCTTCCTCATTTGTGTATGGTAAAGCCAAAATCTGAATCTGGGCGCTTTGGCTGGAAAGCCCATGGGTTTTCTACCTTCCCAGTCCTAGGATGGCTCCAAACAGCAGAATAACACAAAGTTCATAAAGGAATGAACTTTCCGAGGGTTGTTTTTACTGTAGACCTCCTAGAGGTTGGATCAGGGTGTGTGAGAGTGTGTACAGAGAAATGGAGCTAGAAGGAGGGGAAATAAGCTGGGTTGGCCAACTTGCCCATAGGCCATTTCTGGCTCACTACCAGTTGTGATGTACACCACAAGGCAAGAATGTCTTTTACATTTTTAAGTGGTTGTGGGGGGGCGGATTATAAGAGGATTAACATTTTGTGGCATGAAAATTCAAGTTTCAGTTTCCATAAATATTTATTGAAACGTAGCCACAATCATTCATTTATGTGTTGTCTGTGCCTGTGTTTTCTCTCTACAAAGCCAAAATTCAATAGTTGCGACAACTGAGACCATCCAACACACAAAGCCTAAACTAGTTACTATCTGGCCTTTTTTTAGAACAAATCTGCCAACCCCTACAATAGGCAACACAAAGGAAGAGACCAAGGGGTTTAATACTGTGGCAAGACAAAAGGCAAAGAGTTGAAGTTCAAGGTTGTCTCTGGAAGTGTTGTGGCCATGAGGAGAGAGTATAATATGAGCTTCTTTGAGCCCTAGAAATTGTTTCATTGGGCCTCAGAGATTTGTTTAGGAATAAAACACAATAGGAAGGATTATTCTGTGTTAACACTCTCTATTGGGTAATAAGGAAATATTCTATACATGAAGTAATTCATTTAGATATTTACTAGAGCCCCCCCTTTTTTTTTTTTGGTGCCAGATGCTGTGTTAGATGCCAAAGATACATAGATGAGAAAGATACATTCCTGCCTCTGAGGGGCTTGTGCCCTAGTGCAGAGCTGCATATGCATGCTCTAAGTATTTTAGCCAGCCCTAAGTATTTTAATAGTGTACTGTGAGTTCAATTAAATGCTGGATGAAGTAGGGAAAAAAGAGAGTCAGGGACTGTTTCTGTAATTTATGGGATTACTTTCAGCAATTTGTGGCGGGCCTTGAAGAAAGAATAGGTGTTATTCTTTAAAAAGCTACAGAATAGGCGGAGGGAAAGCCTGACTGAGAGTATTTGGAGTTTATGAGACTGGAAGAGAAGGAGAGATCAGAATTGATTTAAAGGTTCTGTTGCTGGGTGACTGGCAGGAGGATACAATCTGATAGAGGAGAAGGGAAAGGAGGAGAGAGGCAGTGGATAGGGTTGGGGATGAGTTCAGTTGGGGACACGTGGTTTGAGGAATGGTGAAATACATCCGGCTTCCAGTTAGAAAACTATTTTAAGAAATTTTGGCACAAGGTCCCCGGAATTCAGATTTAAGCTGCATTTTTAGAGCTTTTCCATTGGGCAAAGGGGAAAGACTCATTCATATTTTAGAGAAATTCACAAATCTACTTTGACACATGGTAACTGCAGCCACAAGATTTAAAATAGCAACGGACAGAAAATGAATTCATCAGATAGAAAACTACCAATAAAGATGCATTTGGCATAAAACTTTGTTCCTGTGAATGCCACCTGCTGCTTTCAGCATCTGCTTTATTTTCCTGCCTCTATTGCCCCCCATCTGTGAGGCCCGGACAACAGGGAAGGGTGAGCCTCTACCTCCTGCCTGAGGTTCCTCAGCAAACAAAGGTCTTGCTGTCTGTCCTCCAGGTCAGTTATGTTTTTTGGGCTCTAGAATTCCATAGTGGAAACAGAATCTGAAAACTTTTACTCACTTATTAAATCGTTAAATGCTTAATGTGAACATTTTCAAATGCTCAAATGTCTGGTTTTAAAGACTGGGGAAATCTGTGATTGCCTTGTATGTACCCCCTTACTGGTATAGCACGTAGGTTTGGGGAACAGTTAGATTGATCTTTATCTTCTCTGGTTCTTTTAAAGAAGTCAGCACTTTGATATGCTTTCTATTTCCGCTCTTTGAAGACCCCTTTCATGCCAGACGTGATGAAGCAGAAGCTGACCTGAAGCAGAGGAGAGCTGAAGCGTGTCTGCCGCGTACAGAGACTGTTGACCCATTTCCTGTGGCCGGAAGACAGCAACCCTCTGTCCCGAGCATTATTTTATTTGGGATTTTAGAGAATTTTCTTTCCAAGAGTTGGGCAAACCTATAGGTAAGATTGGATATACAACTTTACTCAGACTTTTAGATTGCTTCAGGATGAAATGATCTACTTCTGGAGAAAGGAGTCGGTCAGAGATTTCAGTATTCGGCTGGGCGGCCAGGATCAGCTGGGCTGCCTGGCGTGCCTGAGACGGGGGCTTGAGAGGGAGGAGCACACTTGTACCAGAATAAAATGGGAGAGAGGCTCTTAAGGAAAACTGTGCAGTAAGTCAAACGTACTTCTTTACTTTTAGTTATAAAACAACTGTATCATAACAAAACAAAATGAAATAAAACAGAAGCATAAAAAGTAAAATTCTGCCCCACCCAATTTCATTCTCCCAAAGAAGCCATTGTTAAAATGGCTCGAGATGTTTCTTTTCAGGTATGTTTTTAAACTTATATGTGACGTATACAATGACATGTTGAAGTGTTTCGTATCACACTCTAACCTGAAGCTTTATCATGCCTGGCAGGTAGTAAATAATGCGTCATTTATAGACTGGGTCAGATGAGGGCTGGGTGAGAATGGTCTTAGCCCGGTTTGTGAGTTTTCGTGCTTTGCTGCGTGTTGGCGCCCTTCACCTGAAGCTTCCCAGTGGCTCTCTGTCTTCCATGGCGCCCCATCCCCGACAAGCTTCCCTTCCTGAATTCTCCCTTTCCTGGATGGTCCTACTGCTCTCGGGGTTATGTGACTTTGGTTAATAAGCATATATTGAGGTCCTCCTCTGCGCCTGGCTCCGCACTAGGCAGTGGGGTTAGAGAGATTAGACACAGAGGGAAGTAGGCTCCTATTCCATCTCCAGTCGTTGCGCAAGACCAGTTCTGCTTCTTCCCCTTCTTTTCTATCCCTGCCTTAGTTATAAGCCTCCCTTACCTTCCTCCAGGTTGTTGCAGCAGCCATACTCCACCCTCCAGTCCCTCTCCAGCCTCCAGTTTGTTCCGTACATCATGGCCAGTTCGATGGCCCTAAAGCACAATCTAGTTGTACACAGTCCCTCCCTGTTGTGAGGAACAGTGGTTCACAAGTGTGCTCTGCAAGGCTTGGGGACCCTAGAAATCCTTTTGGAGTATCTACAAGGTCAGAACTATTTCCATAATGGTACCAAGATGTTGTCTGTTGTTACAGAGCAACTGTGGGCAGCTCTGCTGGGCCTGAACGTGTATCAAGTCAGTGGCTCCAAACTATGCCAGCAGTCATTGTGTTCTTCCCTGCTACTCACTCAGAGTTTTTTTTTAATGCCATTTCACTTATAAATGTCCTTGACTAAGCAGTAAAATTATTAATTTTGTTGAGTCTGAACCCTTCAGTGTATATCTTTTTACTATTTTGTGTGCCAGAGTGGAAATGCTCAGAAAGCACTTCCGTTTCCCCTCACAGCGATCTCGAGGAAAAGCACGTGTGGGATGTTTGAACTGCAGGCTGAGCTACCCAGTATTTTCATTTTTACTCGAAAGAATTACTGACCATTAGTGCAGTTGGAAGACAAATTGTGCACAAATAGTGCAGTTGTTGGGGAGCCCTGTAGGCCACAGGCCTGGGTGATCAGACGGCAGCCTGCCTTTCTCAGCCTTTTACACTGTCCTTTACTACTGCTTATGTCATTTTTTTTTAACTAAGGTAAAATTGACATACGTTAATTTCAGGTGTACAACATAATGATTCAATATTTGTATATATTGTAAAATGGTCACAATAAGTTTAGCTAACATCTGTCACCATACAGTCACAGAATTATTTTTTCTTGTGATGAGCACTTTTAAGACCTACTCTCTTAGCAAGTTTCAGATACACGGCACAGCACTATTAACCTTGGGCTCCCAGCTGTGCATGGCATCCCACAACTTACTTATTTTATAACTGCACGTTTATACCTGTGGCTCCCTTCACCCATCTCATCCCCCCAATGCCCCACCTCTGGCAACCTCCAATCCGTCCTCTGTGCCTATGGGCTTAGTTTTTATTTTGTTTTTGTTTTTGATACCACATATAAGTGAGATTATATCATATTTGTCTTTCTCTGACTTGTTTCACTTAGCATAATGCCCTCAAGCTCCATCCATGTTGTCACAGATGGCAAGGTTTTATTCTTTTTATAGCTGAATGATGTTCCATTGTGTGTGTATGTGTATATACACACACATATATATACTCATATATATTACATTTTTTATTCATGCATTCATCAATGGACATTTAGGTTGTTTCCACATCTTGGCTATTATAAATAATGTGAGTATTGCACTGAACATGGGGGTGCACATGCCTGTTCAAGTTAGTGTTTTCATTTTCTCTGGATAAATACCCAGAAGTAGGATTGCTAGACCATACAGTAATTCTGTTTTTCAGCATGCTATTTTTTAAACACGTACTTTCTTTGCCCCTCTCGCCCTTTCTCTTGTCATTCCTCCCACCAGGAGATGCATTGACAGCTCTGAAGGCTGCTTGTGATCCCAGAATCAGAGCAGGGGAAGAAGATGGGCCTGAATCTAGACCTTTTGCCTCTGAGAATCTTACTACCCCTGCTCCGTTTGAGGCCTGTTGTGAATCACCGCCCCGCTGCACCTTAGTGGGCCTCAGATTTCTTTTACTGTGGTTGAGTGAGACCTGCGATCTGCATAATGCTACCCAGCCTTACTACACACAGGGCTCTTGGGGAAACCCGCGGAATGCCTTGGCCCCTGAAACCACACTTACAGACTGTCCTTTGAGTGAGCTGATTTCACAGGTAGCTCCTCTCACCCATTGTGCATTAAATTTGACTAGCTTCTGTTTGAAAGTACCCTTTCCTTGACCTTGTCCCCTACTTAGTAATGACATCATCAGAAACCAAATCGGCCAGCTAATAGGTCTGGCAGAAAAAGAATATATCCTTGTACCTGATACAAGAACTGCCATGAAATAATGTGGTTGGACTGGTTTGTAGCTGTCCTACATTCTATTCCAAAACACAAAATACAAAGCTATCTTAGAACAAGAAGAAATTTCTGATGGATTAGGTGTCAGATTAATATAATAATAATAAAGTAGCATAATGCCCTTGCACGTATGTAAGCTAGTGCAGAGCTGACCAACCTTCTTGACATCACAGCACACAGAAAATGATATTATTCACCCTGACGAGAGGATCAATCTCTCGCTCACGGCACATCACTAGGGAATCTCTGTGTTAAGGTTTCTAACTAAAAGCATTCTCGTTGGTGTCTGGCTAACTCAGACTGGCTGCCCGCTTCTGCTGTCAGTATTAATGTTTAAATGCAGTGTAATAGTTTAAAGTTGCAGTTCTGAGCCAGACTATGTAGATTTAAGTCTTAGCTCCGCCACTCACTAGCTATGTGACCATGGGCAAATTACTTAATCCCTTTGTCCCTCAGTTTCTTCATTCATGAAATGTGAAAATGATACTTACCTCATAGAGTTGGGAAGATTATGTGAGTTAGCACATGTAAATTGTGGTATTTGTAAAGTGCTTAGAACATTGCCTAGCATATGGTAAGTGCCTATAAGCATGTGCATACTATTACTGCTTGTAGTAGTAGTGTTCACTTTGACTGCTGGTACATGGCTTCAGAGAAGTAAATGTGGGCTCAGTCTCCCCCGATGCCTCCTGAGACCTCCTCCTCTGCCTCACATCTCTTAGTCTGGGCCTGTTCCTTAAGAGCGTCCATCCCCTTTCCTTTCATTGCCTCTGTTTCCTTTCATCTTCTCAGTTTCCATTTGTTTGGGGGCCTTCAGTCAGGTGATGAAGGAGTAAAGAGCTGAATTGATCGTCGTACTCACTAGCTTGCTCTTACCTGCTCTTGCTCCTGTGACTGAGGGGAAGAAGTCTTAGAGAGTGGGAAGAGGAGCAAGTCATAGACCTTAAAAAGAACTCTAGAGTGGTTGGAAGAGGAACGTGAACTGACATGGCCAAACCGTTAGCCCACAAAGTCCGTTCTTAGCCCACACAGTGGGACAGTGATCGTCTGACACCACAGGCTGATGTAGGAGCTGGTTGGTTCTCTGTCGGCTCTACCAAAATATGGAGAACAGAGCTGGTGGCTTTGGAGCACTGTAGCTCATAAGACTCCCTGGAGAAATGACACAGTTCTTTCAGAAGATGGACTTTGGAGTTAGCAGTGAGGGGACATCAGCACGTGCGTGTCGTGAATACCTCTTGCCTTCAGAGTCCTGCTGGGGAGACTCCTCGTCTGCTCTGTGAGTTCTCTGGGCCCTCTCCCCTTGCAGGAGCGGGTTGGTTGTTGTATCTGCATCTTTAACAGCTACTACACGAACAGTACAACTAACACTTATTGACCAACAGATTTTACAAGAAAGGAAAACATACATTCCTACTCTTATTTTAATGGAGGAAATCAAGGTCAATTTAGGCGTAGGACTAGAAACATGTATTACGATTGATGATGATTATGATCATACCCTGATGGTGAGACTGCATATGCTCTGCCTCTGCTCACCCCTTCGGCTGATTTGCCATCACTCCCCCACATATTCTCTGCTCCAGCAAGCCTGAACAATCTACAGGGGCACTAACTGGCCATTCTGCCTCACCTAGCACATGCTCTTTCTCTGCCTCTCCCTGGCCTCCACCCTGGCCAGTTCCCACTCATCCTTCAGGTTCCAGCTTAGCTGTCCTTTCCTATAGTTACCAGACTGAGTTAATGACTCTCTCCTGCTCCACAGCACCTGGTACTCCCCTGGCACAGTACTTGTCCCACTGTATTGAAATTGTTTTACATGTCAGTGGATTTTAGTTCCATAAGGACATAAACAATATCTTCTCTTGTATACTCACTGTCTAGTACTGGACAGTTGGGTGTTCAGTAAATATAGCATGTGCATAATGAATAAGTCAGGAGTGCTTTCACTTCTAGGTTCTTTTTTAATACAACAGCCTTATGATACAAGCAGCCCAGGCCTTACCGTGACCTCATTTTGTATATGAAGACGCTGATACTCAGTGAAGCTAAGCAGCTTGCCGAAGCTCATGCAGACAGCCAGGATTTAAACTGGTGTCTCTCAGATTTGACTGTTCAATGCATTTTTTTGTTTTTACAGTTTTCCTTTTTAAAAATAGCATTTAAAAAGACAAAAATTAAAATAGAATATTTTGGGCCCTGGCTGGTGTAGCTCAGTGGATTGAGCACAAGCCTGAGAACCAGAGGATCACGGTTTGATTCCCAGTCAGAGCACATGCCTGGGTTGCAGGCTAATTCCCTGCAGGCCAGTTCTCAGCAGGGGATGCACGAAAGGCAACCATACATTGATGTTTCTCTCCCTCTCTCCTTCCCCTCTAAAGATAAATAAATAAATAATAAAATCTTTTTTAAAAAATAGAATATTTTGTTTTCAGGATTATAAAAAATATCTTCAAGGCACTGATATTCCTGAAACATTTTTCTTTCATCAAAGGTTGAATTTCAATCTAGAGATGATTTTTAAAAATGTATAATCAGATTCTAAATTCCAATGTGCATTGGAGAAAAATTATTATGTATTTTATTGGAAAATAAAACATGACAGTACAAGTGTAAGAAGTACTACATTTTATTGTACAATTTGGAGAATATTGAAAAAATATGAGGAAGAAAATAAAAATCACCCCAGCATGCAGGGAAAACTACTACGGATTAGAAATGGCCTGGCCTCGGAAGGCAGCATGGAGTTTGAAACCACTAACTAGATGTTCGGCATTTGGTAGATAATTCAGCTTCTGAGCCTCAGTTTTCTCACTTGAAATATGGTGAAATATTTACTTTTTAGGATCATTGTAAGAATTAGAGATGTCTATAAATGCCTGGCACATAGTAGGCACTCTTTCAAATTAGAGTAGTATTAATATATTTGTGTGTTTTTTTAACTAAACATTTTTAATTGGTTGATTGATTTTGAGAGAGAGAGAGAAACATTGATCTGTTGTTCCACCTATTTATGCATTCATTGGTCAATTCTTGCATACTCCCTGACCAGGGATCAAACCCACAGCCTTGGCGTATTGGGACAATGCTCTAACCAGCTCAACTACCCAACCAGAGCTGTATATTTCTATATAGTTTTTCTTATCTGTTGTGTGTGCATACACATGTTTTGGTTTGTTTTGGTATGTTTTTTTGAAGCATATTTATAGTAAGTATATCATTGAGTCTTCACAAGATTGCTGAAAAAGGTGGGTATTATTTTCAAACCATTCTGTAGATGAGAAAACAGACCTCTAAGACATAAAATAATTTGGTCTTGGCGCTATGCCTGATACTGTCTGCACCAGGACTCTCAGTTTGGTCTCCTGATGCCAAGCCCATGTGCCTTCCCTATCAGCAGTGTGCTTCCTTTCCAGCTCGACCTCCACCAATACACAAGAGGGGGGCCTGGAACCCTGCCCAAGACAGAGGCAAGGGGGGCAGGCAATGGAAGTGCTGGGAGCCTCCACATCGCCTAGGTTCAGCCTGAAAACAGAAAAGAAGTACCCGCTTCCTTCTCTGAAGTAATAGACGTATTGCCCAATCCTGTAGCATGGACCAGGCTTCTTCCTAGAAAGTTAAAAACCGTTTGGGTCACAGTGTTCTTTCTGAGAGGAAACTTATCAGGGAATTCATAAAACTGAGAAGCTTTACTCTGTTGTCTCCAGGGCAAAGATGTACCCAAATTTCTTTCAGTATGTATAGCACTCAGTACTTAAAGGGCCTGGGTGACACGCACTGTACCTAACACCTCCTATGTGCATCATTTTATACCATTTTCACTTCGGTGCATGTTTTCTGATGGCTAATTTATGTCTGACTGATAGGAGGTACACAGAAAAACAGGTGACACTTGTGGTCTTTAGGAACGCTGGGGAGATCTCAAGGCCACAAAAGTCAGTGCTCTGATTCAGTTTCCAGCAGGGTGTTTGGGAGCAGAGGATGGAGCCCTGACCTCTAGTTCTGTGCACTGATAGCATCTATTCGCATGGTGCCTACCAGTGTTTGCACAAATCTTAACTCGGAGGGAAGGAGACGTTTGAGATGGTTTCAATGGCTGAGAAGACTTCTTAGGCCAAGGGAAGAAGGTGAGCCAAAGACCCGCTCGATTATGGAACCTCGCCTTCTAAAGACTCTTATCAAATGATTGCATGAATAATAAATTAAGGCCCCACAGTCCCTGCAAGTGAACTCTCTGTGATAAAATAGACTGTGTGGACAGGCTCCAGAGAAGAAACTGTCAACCCTTTGGTAAGATTATGGCATCTCTCCCTTCCCCCTCCCTCAGTGTAAATAGGGAAGTTAGGCATGTTTTTTCACTTTACTGTCTTCTTGCATTTTTTTCTTCCTAGTTTCAAAAACAACCCTTCTTCAACAAGTTCTGTTTCCAAGGAAAGTCTTAACCACTTGTCCCTTCTGGCGTACCCTCTTCCAATGAAATCCATGCAGAATAGACCAGGTACTCTGTCTTTTTGTGTGTGAAACCATAAAATCTAATACTGAGTGTGCAGCAGTGCTCAGAGGTATGCTGCTTCCACAAGAGGCTCTGTCAGCCCTATTGTGGTAAAAACCAAGTATAAATTGTGGCTAACCGGGTTTTCTAGCTAGAGTTGTAAGTATTTCTGAGCATCCCCTGTGAATTATAAAGCCGCCAGCCCTCTTGCTGCTCCTGCACTGCCTGCCGGTTGGCTGTTTTTCTTGTCCCTTAGACCTTCCATCAGAGTGTGGAAAGAGAAGTGAATCCAAAATCTGTCCACTCTGCACTTGGCTTGCAGTGCTGGCAAGAAAATAGATGGGGACAAGGGTTGACACTGAATTGCACACAGAGGCAGAGCCAAAGGGACAATGGTCCCTCCTCAGCCTGCTGTCCAGTGGTCGGTGCCCCCAAGCTCCTGAAAATGAGTGACCCTGTGTTTTATTGCTGTAGCGTTTCTCACTGCTGAGCAGCTTTTTCTCTTTTAATATACCTTGGAGAGGGTGGATACTGGGGTGCTGATATTTTCTTTTAATTTTTTGAATTCATAGCGTGTTGCACAAGGTATATCTTGTGCTTGAAGCTGTTGGCTGGAGTAATATTTTGAGATTCTCTGTGGATTCCTTTCGTCCATGTGTTTATCTGTCCTGTAAAGTATAATTGAAAATCTGCTGTCATTAGATCCTAAAAATGGAAGGAAGAATGCACCCAAATTGAGCTGTCAGACACTTGGCTGCCTAACCATGCTTTCTGGATTGTGATGTTGAAAAGGGCCATCATTCTGTGCGCTTTCTCTTAATGGCTGTCGTGTGCTTGCTCCCGAGAACAGCAGAGAAGCCGTTGCATCGACTCTAATCAATCTTCCTGAGCAGACTTGCCATTTCTCTGATCGTGTTCAGCTGGGGTCCTCTGAGAAGAGAGTGGGCCTTTTCCCTCAGTGGGCAAAGAGCCAGCTTCCATTTCAAAATCTCTCAGAAAAAAAAAAATCCAACAACCCAGAGCCTGTGTTTATGGAAGGTTGGTCTACAAGTCTTTCACACTGCATGCCCCATCAGCACTTCAGTGCCTCTATTTTAGAAGGATGTAAAGGTTTAATCACCCTGGTGGGGATTTAGACCCAGAAACTTCAGAGAAATCTTATTATTTCTAACTGCAGGCAAAGAGTATTAAGGCTCCACTCTGGATCAGGGGCATGACATGTTCTATAAGTAATTTATCTTTACCAGGGGAAGGCCCTACTAGAGTGTCATAGAAACAGTGCAGTGATTGGTACTGGCTCCTTATTCCTCCTTTTCTCTTTCCCCTTCTCAATCTCCTGCTTATTCTTATTCTGTCCCTACTTTTTCCTGCCCAACCTGTCCAGGATTCGAATATCTGCCTCCCAAATCTTCCCTTTAACAAGGGGTACCAGCGGCTTGCCCATGAGAGAAAATAATGCTTTTGTGATGAATGACCGCATCCAGAAGCCTGGTGTAGACCTATCAACCGCAGACTCCTAAATAAACCCTACCTGCATCCTCTCAAATAAGAAACAGAGGAGGGAAGAGTATGCTGTGGCTCCAAAGGCACTGTCTGTGCCCTTAGACAGGAAGTAATCTAACCCTCAAGCCCATCCCCTGCTCTATTGCACCTTCCCCGAGGCAGTCTCCACTGAAGGCCTTTTGAGTCCCTGTGCCCAACCGCACATGACTGTTACTAACCATGATTTCATTTGCATGGACCCCGCCCAACCTCACCCTCCTTCCTGTCTTTCTCGGGCTGAAGCTGAAGGATGTTACAGGTGGGATTCTGCTTATGGATTCATTGTTCTGTTTGGGGACTGTAGTTTGGTTGGTGGCAGATCTAAATCCATGTGCTAATGAACATGGTGAAAGCAGGCTTCTGCTGTCCTTTTTTAATCTAGCCTGTCTGTCTGAGTTTCTTCCGTGGTTAATGATCTCCTATGATGCTTTTGCCGTTTGTTTTGCCCCCTGGGTCAAAACAAATCAATAGTCCTCACAGATGTTTAAAAACCATCAGTGTAAAGCTCCTGGGTCTCCCCACACCCCTTTTTTTCCTTCTGGGTAAACTTACAGCTTGATCAGTACAGTGATATCTCCCTTCCATCTCCTCTTTCCTCCCAGAGATGGGCAGCAGTGACCCCCTTCCTATTGCAGAAGGGGACACGAGGAAGAAGAAGAAACGGAAGGCCCGGGCCGCTGACTTTTTGCCTGGAAAGTTTGAAGGTTGGTGACTCTACTCTCTTCGATCAGGCCTGTGGCTCTCCAATCATGGGAGGAGCCACCTGAAGCCTCAGGGTCTAGAGCATGGGATCTGTGTCATCATAGAGTCACCTCATGGTTATGTGTGTGATAGGGATGCAAGTGTCTGCACAAAGGAGTGACAGAGAGAGCAGAGATGGGAAAAGCCCCAGTTGGTCAGAGCTGTACACAGAGTGAGATGGTCCGGTGTGTTCCAGCCCCTTTCAGATGTGATCTTTCCTTTGGCTATTCCTGGAAGGGCTGCCGAGACGTAGAACAAGCATGTGAGAGGAAGAGAGGGCCAGGGCAGCAAATGAAACTGCAGTCCTCTGTACGCAGAGAACTTGACTCCAAGAGATTGCAGCTACTTGTGCTGGATGAGTTCGACACTGTTTTAAGAGTGAACACTGCGTTCAGGGGACACAGCGTTTGTCATCAAACGTTTTGAGCATGGTGTGCGGCACCAGGCGCGGTGCCAGTCCTGTCCTCACCGGGCATGTGATGGGGTGAAGTGGGTCACTGGTCACTTCTGCCAAGGACTGAAAGGATCAGTAGCACTCCTAGGCGTGACCTGCCCCTCCATCTACTTTGTTTCTTTTGTGAAACTTGAAAGCTTCCCCTCATGGTCCCTCTTTCCAACATTGCAGATACACTAATGAATTAACTGTTTTGTAGAGCAGTTCTAGTCACAAGCCCTTTATACACGTGAGGAATATTGTACTTCCAACCACCAACCCATTCTGACGTGTGTCAAAGGCTAATGCTAAAGTGCCCATTGCGAGTAAAGCGTGTTATTTAAAATACTTACAAACAAAAATATGTATTCTTTTGTTTCTTTTTTAAAAATTTATTGAATTTATTCGGGTGACATTAGTTAATAAAATTGTATAGATTTCAACTGTACAATTCTATTATATATTATCTGTATGCCGTATTGTGTGTTCACATCCAAAATGAAATCTCTTTCTGTTACCAGTTATTCCCCTTTACCCTCTTCTACCTCCACCCACCCTGGAATCCCTCTGATAATCACCACACTGTTGTCTGTGTCTGTGAAGGTTTGGATCGTTGGGGGTTTTTTTGCTTAATCACTTCACCTTTTTAACCCAGCCCCCTAACCCTCTTCCCTCTGACAGCTATCATTCTGTTTTCTGTATCTATGAGTCTCTTTCTATTTTGTTTTTTCATTTTGTTCACAAAGTTCTACATATTAGTGAAATCATACAATATTTGACTTTCTCTGACTGGCTTATTTCACTTAGCATAATACTCTCCAGGTCCATCCATGCTATTGCAAAGCGTAGGGTTTCCTTATTTTTCACAGCTGAGTAGTATTCCGTTGTGTAGATGTACCACAGCTTTTTTATCCACTCATCTACTGATGAGCACTTAGGCTGCTTCTATATCTTGGCCATTGTAAATAACGCAGAGAACACAGCAATGCAACAGTGTGTATTCTTAAACAGCTGCCAAGACCAAACCGTAATGAAACCAAGAACGTACGTAGTGTGGGGTTTTGTCTGTTTGTTTGTCTTTAACTCACACAGTTGATGTGTGTATATGGATGGGTTGGAGGGGATAAGGAGAGAAGGCATGGACAAAAGTCCCAAGGTTTTTAAAATAGCTTCCAAATCAACAGGTCTTACTCTTTCAATGAAGAGCAATGATAAGAGTATTTCCTGTTATTCAGGGGTGGCTTGTGCAATTATAGGGCTCCTCATGACTCAGAGTGATAAAATCTAATTTCATGGTTAAAAAGTATTCTGCTCAGTCTGTGGGTGTAAGTGCTCAGCTGCCTCAGCGGGGAAAGCTGAGGAATGGAGGTCATGGGAGAAGGAGGTCAGCTCAGCAGAGGCTGTGGGGGAGCTGTGGCTGCCTTTCAAAGGGGCTTGGTGAGCTTGTGCTATTTGTGAGCTTGCGCAGGTCACCTGAAAGTTCTTTCAACCCAGGCCTATCACTCTGTTACAACCACTCTGACTCAGGACCCTAAAAACCTCGTGGCATCCGTCTACAGTTATGTCTGTCTCCTGTTTCCTATGGGTGGCTCCTGGAAACTTCTCAGAAATATCCAATGAGTTTCTTTGTGTGTGGTATAAAATAAAACAGTGCTTTATTCCTCTTTGTGTCACCAATGCCTAGCGCAGAGCTGGGCACATAGGCACTCAGCAAATGAGTAAATGGATGCATGATGTCCATTCAAATTGTACCCCTCCTATAGGGATCCCCCAGATTCCCTCAACAGATACATATAACCTTTTCCTTCTCTGGCCCATTTTTACTGTCTTGTCTCTCTATGATGGTATTTCCCACTGTCTGGTTTACTCTGGTGTCACTTGTGTACACATCTGCCTCTCCCCAAAGGGCAGGGACTATATTTTATTCCTTCCTCTATTCCTATTATGAGTCTAATATGCTATCTGACACATAGTAGGTGCTCAGGAAGTAGGTGTGTCAAATTGAAACCCTCCCACTGACCTCACTTCTAAAATGAGGAACAGCATGCCTTCGGTGTGGCCTGGTTGTTGAGAAGCTGAGTTCTGAGACGGTGGGAGAGCTTATGGTCATCCTCGTCCCTTTGCTGTGGAGCCATCATGTGCCTTGTCAGGCCAAGGAAGCTGAGTGGCAGAAGCTCTTCTTCCCGTCCTAACTTGCAGAGGGTAACTCATCTTGTTATTCCCCTCGTCCATTTCATCTCCAGATACGTACAGGCTGACCTCTGAATTGCTTGGAGAGGGAGCCTATGCCAAAGTTCAAGGTGCTGTGAACCTGCAGAATGGCAAAGAATATGCTGTCAAAGTGAGTATCTCATCTGGGTGCCAGGCTTTACTTTACCAACAGTCCTTCCTAGACCAAATAAATGTCGTATTCCCCAATACGGTGGCTCAGTAAGAATCCAGGTTCCAAAGCTGTATCTGCTGGATTCAAATGTTGATTTCTCTGCTTGCTGTGTAACATTAGGAATGTTACTTAATCTTTTGTCTATCAGTTTCCTCATCTGTAAAATGGATGTAATCACAGAACCTACATGGTATTGCTGTGAGAATTAAATAAGTTAACATGTGTGAAGTGCTTTAGAGCAGCACCTAGCTCAGAGTAAGCTGCTTCTTAAACTGGCAAATGAAATTAGCTTCAGGGAGTAGACGGACAGATTTGGAATTAGATAATCTACCTGAATTTCTGTTTTCACGAACTGCTATTTGACTTTGGGGAAGTCACTGAACTTCCTTGAACCTCAGTTCCCAGATCTCTAAAGTGTAGATAATAATGCTTGCCCTTCCTGTCTCATGGATTGGTTATGAAGATGAAAATAAAAATAAACTGGTATTAGTAGAAAGATTTTGCACATTAAAAATGCTTTAAAGTGACGTATCATGATAATGAGGGCAGAGCTCTCAGCTGCGAGGCTTCTAGGAGAGGTGGCTTCTAGCTATGTGACCTTGGAGTAGCTTACTTCTCCCCTCAGTGCTCCCACTTACCCACTTCCCATGGAGGAAGGGGTGGATCTAGAGCAGTGGTTCTCCACGTGTGGTCTCTACCCCAGGGCCTATCTATTTTCACCAAGTTTCCAAGTGATTCTCTTACCCACCAAAGTTTGAGAACCACTGATCTAGAAACAAGGTCTTATTACACCCAAGGGGGCAATTCAAACTTACTTCAAATCATCAACCTGAGCCACCAGATCCAATCACTGCCTCATATGGGCAAACTCAGCCAAACTGACCGCTGAAAGAGGTGGTGTTTTGTTTTTTTTAACTAACTGGCCATAGTCCCAGCTGTGGGTTTGTAAAGTAGAACACTTCTGCTAAGCCACGGTCCTTTTTGCCTGGAGTATTGCTGTATATGGTAACAAAAGCACTACTTCATTTCCTTTTTGGAGACCAGTCAGTATAAATTACAAGTAATTTTTTTAAGTATGCCCTAAACATGGTAAAAACTACAAATGTCCATTGACTTTCAAAGGTCTGACTACATTTATGGATGATAGACCTATTTCTTCAAAGTTGGATCACAAGAGGAAAACCAGGCCCTTTCTCCATGTTCCCTGGTGTCTTTGGGCAAAGATGGACCCAGGCTTGGCAATTCTTGGGTTTAGCAGTTCTGCTGTGTCTCATGTTTCTCCTGCTCTTTGAAAGTTCCCTAGAGATGGGCTGCTTCTCCCAGCGTGGCTCCACAATACTCAGTCTTCTTTGGGCTTTCCCTACCAGCATCCAGCTGATAAATGCTAGAGTCTCAGGGTAGGAATGGAATTTCAAGATAACCTAGTCCTGAATTTCCTCTGCAACTCCTCAAATAGTTGGACCATGTTCCACTCCCCCATTACCTCCTCAGAGAAAATTATGCCATTGCCGGATAGCTTGCCTGCTAGAAAGTCCTTCCTGACTTTGACCTGAAGTGTTTGGTGAATGAATAAATTGCCTAGCTTCTGTGCCCCAGCACTGCACCTCTTTGTGCAGAAAATGGGTCCAGAGGTGTACTAACAGACATAGACTTATTTAGAAAATTACATTAGTCATGAATGTTTGTGCTGCAACATATTGGAGAAGTTTGAGGTACTCTACCCAGCATTCATGGGATGAAGGAACTGGATGTCATCATCTGCTGCCCATTCGTTCCATGGGGCTGTAATGCAGAGCCAGCTCCACAGAACACTTACCCACAGACTCTACCTGACTCAGTTGGAGCTCTGGATGGGTCCGTAGAGACGTTCCGAGTCAGCCAGCCAGCCCCTGTGTAAACCACCTGCTCATCTGCTGGCTCACCCATTCCTTTAGTTGGTACTTGCCAAGCATCTCCAAGTAGGGTTAGCACCACACTGTATCATAGGAGAAACCCACTGTGTCACAGGAGAGACAGACCTGTAGGTTCTCTGAGAGAAGCGGTATAAAATAAACACAGGTTCAGGATAGCAAGGGCTTCAGAGGCAGCTCTGGGCTTGAATTCCTGCCCTGGTACCTATCAGAGCTGTGGGCACAATGCTTTGCCTCTTCCTATCTTTGGGGATTGTGTTGTGAGGGTTAAGAGATTATGTACTTAAATGACCTAATGCAGTGCCTGCCAAAGAGTAAATTCTCAGAACTGCAGAGGTGGCATCTGAGCTGGGCCCCAGAGCTGGTTCCTGTCCACAGTGCCCTTCATGCCCCTTGCTCTTCCTCCAGCACTAGGAGATCCCTCAGTAGAGCTTGTAAATTCTTACCCAAAGGGCAGAAAGAGAGGCCCTTGGAGTAAGAGCTGGGTAGAGAGAGCTCTTTGTCTTGCTGCTGCCTCAGTCTCCCCTAGGCAGCTTGGAACTGCCCTCAGAGGCATCCACAGTGTTGTGCTTGGCCAGAGTCGAACAGGCCCAGCCAGGCTGGGAAGCCCTCTGACCAGACTGCTGCTTTGCTGACAGAGCCACAATGCCTGTGTCACCAAGACCTACTCCAGACACGTGCTTAAAACTGATTTGGGCCAAATTTGGTATTTCGTTCTGCCATAGGTTTCCTACGGAGGGGTGTTTTGAAGTCAGGTGGGTGTATTTGACAGATGTTATTCTTCCCACAGATCATCGAGAAACAAGCTGGGCATAGTCGGAGTAGGGTATTTCGAGAGGTGGAGACGCTCTATCAGTGTCAAGGAAATGAGTGAGTATAGTGTTGGGTCACTTGCTCCTTCTCTGGGGGGGACACATGGCTGCAAAAAAGGAGGTTACTGCCATCTCCTGCCCCCAATTCTCACTCCTTCCTCCACAACTGATTGTAACTCTTTCCATCTTTCAATGCTTTAAAAAAAAGGAGAAATAACAGCAGCCATCTCCTGTTTAAGCTGATACACTATAAATATCGGCAATTCAGGTAGATTAGAAGAGTGAGAAACCTGAGTGAGTGCCTGGTACACAAATGGGGTTTTATGTCTTTCAAGTGCCTGTTGAAACTAGGCTGAGTGTTGCCTGGTGGAAACCTTTAGGAACCCGCTTTGACTATAGATGAGGGTGATGAGAACTGTCAGGAGTACATGCCGCTGTCTTCTGTTTCTAGGATAGTCACATACGTGCAGCTCCCACCGAGGGTTCCTGAGGCCTGGCCTTACCCTCTGTGGTTGATACCTGGGCCAAGGTGCTCTCTAGCCCCGTCTTAGTCTGCTCACCACCAGCTCCAAATGAGTAGCTCTCCCACTGTGGCCTTAAATCAGGGTCACCTCTAAGACTCCGCTTCCCCCTCTCTTTCGTTCCCTGGCAGGGTCAGCAGGGAGCCAGTGGCCCGGTATTGATGGCTTTGTCATTAAGCTTGGAGGATGGGGGCTGCTGTTGATTTAACTCCAGGCACTGCCTCTACAATCTTCTTTCAAATTAGGCCATTTTGGCCATCTTATTTGGACGCCTTCACACTAGTAAAAGCCTGGTGTCTCCCAAAGTGGTCAGCATTTTTTTATGAGGGACAGATTTTTATTTTCAGCCTGCAGCTTCTGAGTTCAGCATTAGAGACTCTACTTGGTTTATTTCGTTCTTTAAAAGAAAAAAAGCCCCCAACACCTCCAATATCCAGGCTGGTGGCTTCCCTACTGAGTTACAAGACGACCTTGTTGGCAGAGCACGGTAATGCTCAGGCAGACAGAGAGTGCTCACCGGGGAAGGCCACAAGTGCTATGGTGGCCGGGAACACGGCCGTTTCATTAAGCAGCGCTTAGCAGTTAGGGTCTAGCGGTGCCCACGTTAGGCCCCAAGTCTATTTGACAGATGTTTCCATTTTCTCCAGGCAATGTAAATACTGCCCCGTGATTTATGGGCAAGAGGGAGGGCAAGTAATTATTTGCTGCTTGCCTCCAGGACACACACCTACTATTCAGCGTTATTAGCCGCAATTGCTTCCAGTCGGCTGCAGATTTTATTCAGTTTAATGTGACCGGGACTTTTTTATAACTCTACCTAGTGGGTTTTAGGGTTGGGGTTTGACAGCACAGACTTGGCGAAAACACCAGAGACTAAACATTATGGAAAGATAAGGTGACCTGAATCTTGCTAACACCATTGGCTACTTCTCAAACATGGGTCTTTAATAAGCATTCTGATTTCAAGTTGATTTCTGCCCTGTTACAGGCTGTTGTATATTTTTTCATTGTATATTTGTAAATGGGTTTTAATATATAATACCATTTCTCCTTTTTTTTTTTTTGCTTTTCTTCCTATTTTTCCCTATTTAAGGAACATTTTGGAGCTGATTGAGTTCTTTGAAGATGACACAAGGTTTTACTTGGTCTTTGAGAAATTACAAGGAGGTACTTAACTGTTGAGTATGTGTTTGGACTTCTGATTAAGACGCAAGGTAGTGATCATTCATCATGAATCCCAGAGACGTCTAAAACGAGTCAAGCTAATAAAAAGGATGAAGGACTTAAAACTGCCCTTGATTTGGGAGAAGGGAGGCCGGAGGGAAGGATGATAATTAGCATTTTGCAGAGCTTAGAATGTCACCTGTGTGGGCATTTTGTAGATGCCTCCTCATTGTAATAGGGCTCATGTATAGATACATGTAGTCGCCAATTTATCAATCCAGGTTTTGACATGTTCTCTATTTAACTGAATTAATTGTGGGTGGAAGCTCTTCCATACACTGTGAAGTCCAGAAAGGCTCACCAGGGGAGAGGAAGGTCCTATTGTTTAGGACACAGACCCAGGATAGAGAGAAGCCTGAGAATGTGCCGTCCTTCCCAGAGAAAGTTGCCATTTCTGGCCATCACCACTACTGCCATCACCCACGCACAATATCACTGGGATGTGTGTTGACGTTGCTTTTCTGAAAAAGAGCAGGAGATAGAGAAGCCCTTGTCCTCCCCGTCACTCACCAAGCCCCAGGACGCATTTGCAAGGTGAACATTAGGGAGGGTGTCTGGAGCTGAGAGGAGGGCTACACGGAGAGGCTTGTGGTTAAGAGACAGTGCTTTAGAAACCAGCACGGCTAAGTTTAAGTCTAGCTCCATCACTTGCTAGCTGTGTGACCTTGGGCAAGTCACTTATCCTTTCCGAACATATTCTCTCATCTGTAAAATGGGAATAACGAGAGCACCCACCTCCTCGGGATGCTGTTAAGGTAAACGATGGAATTCATGTGAAATGTTTAGCTCAGTACCTGGTAGGCAATAAGGGTCCAATAATTGTCAGTGGTTAATATTATTAAAACAATTGGGCATGGTGGGGGCTAGCTGTACATAGAATGTTGCATTCCACCTTCCTTTTTAACAAATTTGGAAACAAGAGACTACTGTAAAGCAAACCTGAGACCTAACCGAGAGCTGGTCTTCTCGAAATGTTTCCTAGCATGTTGGGATCCCTTGATTGTTTAATCTGGCAAGTGAAAGATCTTTCATCTCCTGTGCATGCCCAAAACCAGAGGTAACAAAGTGAACATGTACCATTTGTAGGTCACAGGGATGACACCTTCAGTCCAGAAATACAGGCTTCCGGTAGTGAGCATAGATCACATAGAGCCAAGCCATATGTTCATGCCTGTGCCTGCCCTGCCCCGCCCAGCAACACTGAAGCTGTGAGTTATGTGTTTGAAATGCTAGATGCAGCTGAAACCATATCACTCAGAATACAGCTCTACTAAGGTCAGACCCAGTAGGTGAAGAGAGTGTGTTTGGCCCAGGGCAGCCCATCCCCCAGCGTCCCGGCCACAGATCCTCCTGCGGGAAGGTCTGCGCAGGTTCTGAGGCCAGCCTTACTGGGCTTAAGTCCTGATTCCACCACTTACTGGTATGCAATCTTGAGCAAGTTGCTTAATCATTCTAGGCTCTGGGTTCCCCATCTATAAAATGTATTTGTACATTTCGTAAAATTGCAATGAAGCTAGTCTAGATAATCTATTGAAAGTGTATTACACAGTGCTTGGCACACAGTAACTTCTCAATAGTTGTTAGCCAACAAAATTTACTTGGTTTTTGAGAAATTGCAAGGAGATACTTACTGTTGAGTATATGTTTGGACTTCTGATTATGGCCTGGGGCAATGATCATTCATCATGAATCCCAGAGACTTCTCAAAGAAGTTGCCAACAAAATAATAATAATAATAATAGAGAAAGTTCAAGGAGGAGCAGTTTTTTTCTCTTGTTCTAGACCTTTACTATCCAGTTTGGTGAAGATGTGTCATTTTTGTTTGTAGGCATTTCTTGTGTGGATCTGAGATCAGATGCAAGGGAGGAAAAGTTTCTAGACAGAGGCCCCCCAACCCCAGATCGATTCACTTTTAGTTCTTTTTGATTCCAGAAGCCAATTGGCATTTCTGTCTTTTGGTCACTTAAATAGTTGTTCTATACTCATCATAGCCAGGTACAGAAGATAGCAGTTCAGTTCTGCTCAGTACAGCTTTGTGCTGGTACCTCCTCTGGGCCAGGAACCACACTTGGTGCTGGACATTCAGTAACGAATAAGCCTATGTTCCCACTCCAAACTTGTGGAAAATTGGCCTCTGAGAAGTTGTACTTAGCAGAGCCTGAATAGGCATGCTCCTGTGTCCCCTCTGCTCCCCAGGCTCCATCCTGGCCCACATTCAGAAGCGGAAGCACTTCAATGAGCGAGAAGCCAGCCGAGTGGTACGAGATGTTGCTGCTGCCCTTGACTTCCTACACACCAAAGGTGAGCTGGGAAACCAGGGTGGCTCCCAGACTTCTGATGTGGGTGGTGGATAGATGTGGAGCTATTAAGAATTGATAAGAATTACAGAAGAAAGGTCGGGGAAGAAAATAAATTTCATCTTGAACAAAGTATATGTGGGTGTGTGGATCTGAATGATTTTCCTTTCCTAACAAAGATGCAAAACATGCATCATACAACCATCCTAGTGTAAGTACTTGGGTGCTATCCTTTCTAGTCTTAAAATACATCACGTATAGCCCTCATTAGTGTGGCTCAATTGGGCATCATTCTGCAAAGCAAAAGGCCACCCACTGGTTGAATTCCCAGGCTGGGCACATGCCTGGGTTGTGGGTTTGGTCCCCAAACAGGGCTCATATGATGTTGCTGTCTCACATTGATGTTTCTCTCCCTCTCTTTCTCCTTCCCTTCCCCTCTCTCTAAAAATATATAAACTCTTTGAAAAATACATATCACCTATATTAGCAGGATAGTGTACATGTAGTTTTGTATCTTGTTGACAATAAATGGAAAATGCAATTTTCTACTAGCATGGTAAGTTCAAAGTATCTATTGAACTTCACAGTGGGAAAGGGCAGGGTTGCTATTGTTTGGATTACACTTCAGTTTATAGTCTTTATTTAAGAGTGATTATGTAGTTAAGAACTTTGGTAGTGTCCTGACTGGTGTGGCTCAGTGGGTTGGGCATCATCCCAGGGACCAAAGGGTTGCCAGTCTGATTCCTGGTCAGGGCATGTGCCTGGGTTGCAGGCCGGGTACCTGGTTGGGGGTGTGCAAGAGGTGGCTGATCAGTGTTACTCTCCCTCTCTTTCTCCCTTCCTTCCCTTCTCTCTAAAAACAAATAAATAAATCCTTTTTATTAAAAAGAACTTTATAGTAAATTAAATATTTTTGCAATTGGGTATTTTTGCATTCCATAAATATGTTTATTGCATACATTTTTTAAATTTGCCGAAAAACAATGCCATGGGGAAAAAAGAAGTCTGGCTTTCCCTCTTTACCAGCTGTGTGCTCCCTCAGTAACAATGCTCACCCTATAGAGTTACGGTGAGAATGAGGGAAGAGTTATATCACCAGCAGCAGTTAACACTGAGATAGCACTTGTTATGTGCTGGGCACTACTAAGCCTTTCATCGGTACTTACTGGCTTAGGTAATTGTGTGTGTCCTACGTGTGTATTGTATATGCCTAACATGGGTGGAACATAGTGCCTGGCACGTAGTACATAGTTCTTCAATAATGCTATTTCCTGCTGCCTTATCCCCCTCACCAGGCAGAACGCATTTTTATTCCTAATATTAATTCTCTCAAAGCATCCTGCCTGGTGGGGGACAGAGCAAATAATTTGTGACTTAGCTCTGCTCCCTTCCCTCTTGTGGATACAGGCCAGCCAACCCTGGCTGTGAGTGCTCAGGACCACTTGTAGACATCCTGTCCACACACCCCACCTGGCACCAGCAGCGCTGTGCAAACTGCTGTGGCCTGGGTGCGGGAGGTTCAGGTTCATTGATTCTACCTCGTTTCCTCCAGTGGTTGGAGAGAGAGCTGCAGACTGACAGTGCCCAAGTTGGGGGCCTGACTGGTGCATGGGGTGAAAATTCCTAGAAGGGGGTGTCTGTACTTTCCACAGCATGATGAATAGCAGTGGTTCTGTTTCTGAAAGCTGGGATGCGTGTAGGTAACACCTGCCTGACAAAGATTTACAACTGCTCCCCAAGCTGCCTCCGTAGATTGCAAAACTGGGTCACGCTTTTTACAAGACCCATACCTTAGAGGGGGGGGTAAAGGCGGTTTTATTTTTTATTTATTTATTTTTTTTTACGAGAATGCACCAAAGGGAACAGAGGCGGGTAATGTCTGAGGAGTTCTGAAGTGCTTGTTAACATCTAGCTGGCCAGCTGCCCATGTGCCTAGAAGTTGGTGGGGATGAAAAACGATTTCCAACTGAACTTGGCTGTTTTCTAAATAACTTCACACTGGGAAGATGAATTGGGCAAGAATGGGTCAGCCCGGAAACAAGCTCCATACTTTTAAATATTGGACACACTGCAGCTTAACCTCTGGGAAATGAACCAGAGCTGCTCGATGGCTGGTGTGCTCACAGAGGCAGGCCTATTATTACACATGGCTCTCAGTTCCAGGCTGGGGGACAACTGGGCCATCAGCACCTATTTGGAGAGCAAGGCTCCGTGTGTGGCTCATGATCCTTCTGTGGGAGTACTTGCTGTAATGGAAAATATCTTTCACTTTTAGTGCGGCAGGCTGTAGCCCGACTCAATTTGTGCAGCCTGGACTGAGTTGCTCTGGGTTCTCATTCAATTAGGTGACTGATGAAGTCACTGAGCCTGCCGGAGCCCAGGTTTCTCCTCCAGTGAAGGGCCTCCAGTGGGCTGGGCCTCCGTCACCTACTAGGGAGTCGGGGCCGCCCGAGAAATTGACCATCCAGGGAGTTTTAGTAAAGCAGACTCTGTCCTGTTACCCGAGAATCCTCTGCTGCTTTCCGGTACTTCCAAGTAACTGTTCAGCTTTTGCTCAGCCTTGCAGCCCTTCTGTCTCTGCATCATACATTCTGCTGGAGGAGAGAGGAATGAGAGGTTTCTGGGTCCACAGCTAAGACTCCATGGCCCTGTGAGTTGGTTATTTGCCCCCATCTTTGGTTAGAAGGTGGTTTTCCCGCAGGTGCCCTCTGGTCCTGGTCAGCAGCTTTTAATCAGCCCCGCATTGGCTCAGCTGCTATCTTCAATGTTCTTCAGAAGTGCTGGCCAAAATGCAGGGGGGAAGGGGTACTATCTTAAAAACAGCACCCCGTGGGCCCAAGCAGCCTTCGCTGTGCCTCTGGAAGGACTGTCCTGGATATGCGGAGCAGGAGAGAAGGGAATTGGATGAGCTTTGGGAGATATGTTCACTAACACTTGATCCCCTGAACATTAAGGAAGTCTCACTGAAGGAATCTTTTTTTTTTCAATCGGCCACACAAGAAGAAATGGGGTAGAGCAGTCTCAGTCCCCAGAGATGTTCTTAAACAAGGCACTCGTTATTTCTGCATTGCCGTTCTAACAGGGCTGTCCGCAGAGCTCTTTGCTCTGCTTCCTATTAGGCCTCTTGTTCTTCATAGTCCCTGCAGTGCTGAGCGGTAGCCTGGCCAGGACTCATTTAGCCCTTCTTATCCCTGCCAGACTTCTAAAAGAACTTACATATTCAACTGTGCTTTGGGTTTGTCTCTGGTTACGTCTGCCTCCTGCAGCTCGTTGGCTTTTTAATGTACCATAATTGGGAATTAATCTGCAAACAACAGCATTTGGAAAAAATTAATTGTGCGTGGAATGTTTGATAATTATATGCACATGTTAACCATTTCTTTGCTCTTTGTCATTTCAGGCATTGCGCACCGCGATCTGAAGCCAGAAAATATATTGTGTGAATCTTCAGAAAAGGTACCTAGGGCCTGACTTGGGATGTTACAGATTTTATACTGATGCAGGGAAGCCACCTGGCTTTCCGTATAGGTGGTTAGCAGCCCTCTCAGCCTCTGGTACTAAATTGAACTGATTAATATGGACATGTGAGAATGTTACACTTAATGTGTAGTGTTTCTATATTCCTAGCAGGGTTAAAACTTTTCCCTTCTCTGCTGTTTTCAGCAGTGCAATTGGCTTAAGCCTGAGAGTTTGTAAAATATATGAATGTTTATTCACACAAAATGAATGTTTTCTAGTCTAATGCACCTACCTTTAGAGCAGTTGATGGGAGTCGTAAACAACTCAATCCTATATGAAGCCAATCTCTGCCTATAAAAGATGGTTATGTCATGGTATATAGGCTACTGGAAGTGAACATTGAAAAGGATTTCTGTTTCTATTTTTATTGCCCATTAAAAAGAAAATATTTGTACTTGAGGTTGAACAAATACCATCTATTTTAAACTTGCCCTTAACTCAATCTACTGATAAATCGAAGTGTTTGCATTTCCATAAGCATGCATGAATTTGAGAAATTCTCTCTTTGTTAGGAGGGATTTGGGCCCTGGTGGATTCGATGGCCCACACTCAGTTCTGCGTTTGTGTATGTGTGTATATGCATGAACACATATGTCTTGGTCAGAATTAAAGGATATCTCTTAGATAAGGAACGGCTGTAAGCAAATATACCAGGCTGTGAGTCAACCTGATACTTAACAACTTTTTTTAATGTTTATTTATGGATTTGAGAGAGAGAGAGAGAGGAAGGGGTAGAGAGGGAAAGAGAGAGCACATGAGAGAAACATTGCCACATTGCTCCACTCATTCATGCATTTGTTGCTTGATTTTTGTACGTGCCCTGACCAGAGATCAAACCCACAACCTTGGCGCATCAGGACAACACTCTAACCAATGGAGCTTGCCAGCGAGGATAGTACTTACAACTCTTGTGAGGGGTAATAAGTATTAGTTCCAATGAGACCTTCTGCCTTCCTGTCAGTGGCTCTGGCATTAAACTATATGATTTATCATTAGGATTATTAATAACTGTAGTTAACAGAGCGCTTCACCTCCCACCCCTTGAGAGTGGCACCAGAGCTGCCATGGCTTTATGTAAGGTGCAGGCTGGGGCTGCCTGGCACTCAGCAGCTGCTACTCAGAGCCCTCTGAGGGACAGAAGGCACCATTGCTGGGAGTCACTGTGCTGCCCGGTAGGGCAGCCAACGCAAGGCAAGGATCACAATGTCAGAAACATGACTGCTGTCATGTGCAGAGGGCAGCATAGGCAGACATGGCTCGCCTCTTCGCACAACCACATCAAAATTACAACCAAAATATAGAACCACCATCACTCAAAACCCTCAGAAATTGAGTTGAATAGGAATCTGACAACTACAGAATTAAAGAAACCACATCCATCCACACTGGCAGAAGGGGTTGGTCCCTCACCCATGTGTAGTGGATAAAAATTTGGGGGGATATCTTGGGAGCAAGGAGTCC
The DNA here is from genome assembly GCF_014824575.4 of Sturnira hondurensis. Classification (NCBI taxonomy): domain Eukaryota; kingdom Metazoa; phylum Chordata; class Mammalia; order Chiroptera; family Phyllostomidae; genus Sturnira; species Sturnira hondurensis. Next base: position 270,250 of record NW_028098007.1, read on the forward strand.
CAGCCCCATACAAGGCCCCCAGCGCAGGGTCCCAGTGCCAGGATGATAAGTTAAGCCCCATAACTTCTAGCTGCAAAAAATAGCAGAGACTGAGTTGGTAGAAGAAACTGCTAGAGCCCTAAGCAGTTCCTGTTAAAGAACCCACTCACGGACTCACCTACTCAGATTCACTCCCTCTGAGCTCCAGCACCGGGGTAGTAGCTTGAAAGACACCAGTGGTATACAGGGAGGAGCTGAAGTGCCTTGCGTCAAGGTGAGCAGAGGCCATTGTCCCTTTTCCAAACAGTCCCCCCACAGAGCTGGCAAGCTGGTGCCATATCTGAGACTGCATCAACCTGACAAACATTGTTTAGCCTGCCGTGGAGATTCCCAGAGACTCCACCTCACCCAATTTACAGGTCTCCCAAGCTGCTTTACCACAGGAATGGCTGATCTTAGCTCAGGCTTTACAACTTCCTAAATCCTATCAAACAAGCAATAGCTGGCTTAAGTGAGCCTCAGGTCCAGCACTAGCAGCATCCAACCCAGATTCACTGCTTGACTTCTCCTAGAAATCTCCAAGCCCAGCACAAATAGTAGCCACCCCAAATTGGTGTATAGCTCAGGCAGGGTGGCCCCAGGCAAAACACGGGGTGGGGAGGTGGGGTTGACCTTGGTCTGCACCATCTGGGAAATTGCAGAGGCAGTGCACTCTGTGGACAGCTACAGATCACAATGGAGCACCACCACCCTGCAAGGGCAGCTCAAAACAGGGGAGTTTCCATAAGACCGTCAGCTGATTTCTCAAAAGAAACTTTACATGCTAGAAGGGATTGGCAAGACATATTCCAAGTCATGAAAAGCAGGAACCTACAGCCGAGATTGCTCTACCCAGCAAAGATATAATTTAGAATTGGAAGACAGATAAAGAGCTTCCCAGACAAGAAAAAACTAAAGGGTTAAATCATCAACAAATCATTATTATATGAAATGTTAAAGGACTTACTTAAGAAAAAGAAAAAGATCAAAACTATGAACAATAAAATGGCAATAAATACATATCTGTTACCAATCGAATCTAAAATACAAACTAAGCAAATGAGAAGAGCAGAGACATAATCATGGAAACAGCATTTTGGTGATTGCCAGATGGGCAGGGAGAGTGGGGGGAATGGGAGAAGAGGTGAGGGGACTAAGAAGTACAAATAGGTGGTCACAGAATAGCCATGTGGATATAAAGTACAGTATAGGAAATGGAGTGGCCAAAGAATTTATGTGCATGACCCATGGATGTGAACAATGGTGTGGGGATTGCCTGAGAGAGTGAGGGGTGCTGAGTGGAGGATAGGCAAAGTGGGAAATTATAGGACAACTGTAATGGCATAATCAATAAAATATGATAAAAGGAAAAAATAATTATAGTTAACATTTTTTGACTACTTAAGGTGTACCAGCACTTATTTTATTTAGTTTTTTTATAAAATCTCATTAGGTAGATACTACTATTATCTTCATTTTATGAATGAGGAAACTGAAACTTAGATAAAGAAAGTTGCCTAAATTCACTCAGCTGATAAGTAGTAGAATGTAGATTAAAACTCAGGTAACCTGACCCAGAACTCCATGAGTGCCCTAAACAACCCTGTTATATTGCCTCTGGTTTACAATGTACTTTCATGCTCTTTGTTTCATTTGATCTTCATGGTACAGATTTGGTGGCCCTTTGTTATGGTTGAAAAGGTAAAATTAAGAGAGACTGAGCATCAGTAGACGATATCAGAAAATAAAAAGTTGGCCTTGGCTGGTGTGGCTCAGTGGATCGGGTGCTGGCCTGTGAACTAAAGGGTCACTGGTTCCATTCCCAATCAAGGCACATGCCTGGGTTGTGGACCAGGTTCCCCAGCAAGGGGCGCATGAGAGGCAACCACACATTGATGTTGCTCTCCCTCTCTTTCTCCTTTCCTTCCCGTCTATCTAAAAATAGAAAAATTAAATCTTTTTTCAAAAAAAGAAAAGAAAAAGTGGGTAAAGGAGGATAAATAGTGTCAGAAGGAGACTTGACTTGGGGTGATGAACACACAATACAATATACAGATGATGTATTATAGAATTGTACACAAGAGACCTATATAATTTTATTAATGAAGGTCACACCAATAAATTCAATAAAAAATATTTAAAAGAAAGAAAATAAAAAGATAACCCACAGAGAGGGAAATTGCAAATCATATATTTGATAAGGGTTTACTATTCAAAATACATAAAGAAAAACTTCTAACATCAAGAAGACAATCCAATTAAAAAATGGACAAAGGATTTGGGGGTTTTTGTTGTTTTTTTAAAATATATTTTATTGAAGGCCCTGGCTGGCGTAGCTCAATGGATTGAGTGCGGGCCTGCAAACCAGAGGATCGTGGTTCGATTCCCAGTCAGGGCACATGCCTGGGTTGCAGGCCGGTTCCCTGCAGGCCAACTCCCAGCAGGGGACGCACGAAAGGCAACCATACATTGATGTTTCTCTCCCTCTCTCCTTCCCCTCTAAAGATAAATAAATAAATAAATTTTTAAAAAATATATATATTTTTTATTGATTATACCATTACAGTTCTTCTATTCCCCCCTTCATTCCCCTCCACCCTGCACACCCCCCACCATTCCCCCCCTTTAGTTTATGACCACATGTCTCAAGTTCTTTAGATTCTGTTTCCCCTACTATTCTTGCCCTCCCCCTATCTATTTTTTACCTACTGTCTATGCTATTTTCTGTACCTTCTCCCCCCTTCTCCTCCTCCCACTCCCCTGTTGCTAACCCTCTATGTGTTCTTCATTTCTATGGTTCCACTCCTGATCTAGCTGTCCTCTTGGTTTGCTTTTGTTTTAGGTGTGGTTGTTAATAACTGTGAGTTTGCTGTCCTTTCACTGTTCATATTTTTCATCTTCTTTTTCTTATATAAGTCCCTTTAGCATTTCATATAATAAGGGCTTGGTGATGATGAACTCCTTGAACTTGACCTTATCTGAGAAGCACTTTATCTGTCCTTCCATTCTAAATGAAAGTTTTGCTGGATAAAGCAATCTTGGCTGTAGGTCTTTGGATTTCATGACTTGGAATACTTCTTTCCAGCCCCTTCTTGCCTGTAAGGTCTTTTATGAGAAATCCACTGACAGTCTGATGGGAACTCCTTTGTAGGCGACTGTCCCCTTATCTCTTGATGCTTCTAGGATTCTCTCCTTCATTTTAATCTTGGGCAATGTAATTATGATGTGCCTTGGTGTGTTCCTTCTTGGGTCCAACTTCTTTGGGACTCTCGGAGCTTCTTGGATTTCCTGGAAGTCTATTTCCTTTTCCAGACTGAGGAAGTTCTCCTTTATTATTTGTTCAAATATGTTTTCCACTCATGGCTGTTTCTTTTCCCCTTCTGGTACCCTATAATTCAGATGTTGGAACGTTTAAAGATGTCCTGGAGGTTCCTAAGCCTTTCCTCATTTTTTTGAATTCTTATTTCTTTATTCTTTTCTGGTTGGATGCTTCGTTCTTCCTTCTGGTCCACTCCCTTGATTTGAGTCCCAGTTTCCTTTCCATCACTATTGGTTTCCTGTGCATTCCCTTCATTTCAATTAGTTTAGCCTTCATATGTTCCTCTAATTTGTGACTATAATAAACCAGTTCTGTGAGCATCCTGATCACCAGTATTTTGAACTGTGCATCTGAAAGGTTCGCTATTTCTTGGTCCCTTAGAGTTATCACCCCAGTTTCTCTGGGGCTTTGAGTTCTTCTTGAACCATATTTTGGACTGTTGGTGCCTGTTGGGTATGAGGAGCGAAGCCCTAGGTGTTCACCAGGGCGGGGCAACTCAGTTGCTGGGTTGTGATGCTGTATGTGGGGGCGGGGTCAAAGGAAATCAATGGCGGTCCCCTCTGCCTCCTCCCGCTGCTGGAGCCACCTGGTCCAGCATGAATGTGCGACCTTGGTCATCCTGCCCCGCACCCTCACTGGGTTCGCCGCTGGGGCCTGTGTGGTTCGCCGCTGGGGCCTGCAGGGTCCATCTCACTGCTCACACCTCTGCTGGTTTATCTGTGCATGAATGTGTGACTGCGGTCAGCCTGCCCCGCACCCTCACTGGGCCCCCGATGCTACCCCAGCTGCCTGTGTGCCTGGGTCACATGGGTCGGGGATCCTTCCTGCCCAACCCTGCTCCACTGCTGGCTCCGCCCCTCTTACCAGTCCCGGTTGAACGGTTCGTTGTTGTCGGACTTCCATATAGTTCAGTTTTCTGCTCTTTGGCTGTGTCTTTGTTCTCCAAACCTTTGTTGTATTCAAACTTGGTTGTGGGAGAAGGCACAGTGTTTCCACCTATGCCTCCATCTTGGCCGAAGTCCAAAAAATGGACAAAAGATTTGAATACACATTTCTCCAAAGAAGATATACAGATGGCCAATATGCCCATGAAAAGATTCAACACCCTTAAAAATATAATGAGGGAAATATAATGAGATACCACCTCACACCTGCTAGGATAGTTATAATAAAAGAAATGGAAAATTGCAAGTGTTGATGAGGATGTGGAGAAATTGGAACCCTTGTATATTGCTGGTGGGAATGTAAAATGGTACAGCCACTTTGGAGAACAGTTTGGCAGTTCCTCAAAAAGCTAAACATAAGATTATCCTACTACTCAGCAATCCCTCACCTATGTGTATACCCAAAATAACTGAAAACAGAGATTTGAACTTGAACACCAACATTCATTGTAGCATTATTCACATTAGCCAAAAACTGGAAACAACCCAAATGTCCATCAACAGATGAATAGATAAACAAAGTGTGGGTAAGCATACAATGGAATATTGATCAGCCATAAAACAGAATGAAGTTCTGATACATGCTACAAAATGAATGAACCTTGACAACATTATGATAAGTAGAATAGGCCAAACATAAAAGGACAAATATTGTGTGATTCCATTTATATGAAATATCTGGGATAGCCCTGGGTGGTGTGGCTCAATGGATTGAGCATCAACCTGAGAACAGAAAGATCACTGGTTCGATTCCCAGTCAGGGCACATGCCTGGGTTGCGGGCCTGCTCAACCAGTTAGTATATCTCTTGCACATCAACATTTCTCTCCTTCTCTTTCTCCCTCCCTTCCCATCTTTCTAAAAGTAAATAAATGAAATCTTTTTAAAAAAAAAAAAAGCAGTATCCGGGATACAGAAATTTATGTAGAAGGAAAGTAGATTAGATGTTACTGGGGCTCAGGAGTGGGGAAAATGGAGAATTAATGCAGAGTTTCTGTTTGGGATGATGGAAAAGTTTTGCGAACAGATACTGGTAATGGTTACACAATGGTGTGAGTGTAATTAATGCCACTGAATTATACACTTAAAAATGGTTTAATGGCATATTTTATGTTTTCTGTGTGTCTGTGTCTGTTGTATGTATTTTATCACAATAAAAAAAGAGAGAGGCTAGGTGGAAAAAGAAGAGAAGAAAAACTATAAGAGAAAGGAAAGTCAGGGAGAGGAAAAGGGAGGGAGGGAAGAAGGAAGGAAAGAAGGAGCAGGTGAGACTTGTCCAGGCTCCCCCAGCAGGTAAATGTCTGAGCTGAGACTCAAGAACCAGCATTTCTGACTCACTGGGCTGCTTCTGCCACGCAGGCCGTTCTCATGCCTGCACACAAGCTGCCTTCCTGGTTGGCTCCTGAGATAACTCACGCTGTCTGTGGTCTCAGGCGCAGCATCCAGTTCTGGCAGGCTTGGCTGCTGTGTCAATGCACCCTGGAAGTGGCCGGCCATCCCAGTTTGCTCTGGCTTGAGGAGTTTCCTGAAACACAGGACTTACAGGGCAACAAAGTCCCAAGCAAGCAAAGACAAGTTGGTCACCCTAACCCCTTTGCCCTCCACCAGTTGGTCTGCAAGGAGTGTCCCAGGAATTTGTACTAACTTCTCTAACGTCTCTGTTGCACCCTATGCCTTTGTTGGCAAAAGTTCCACAGGTTTGCTACTCATTTTACACTGAACTCGCAGTAGTCTGAACCATGAGTGCATATATTTTCTCTTAGTCACAAGTAAGGAGAGAGCACTCGGAAGAGAGCACCTTAGGATAAATCCTCAGGTGGTTTCCAGTTAACCCGAGGAGAGTAAACAGGTAAAGCTGGGCTTCAGTGTAGCAGCCACATAACTGTGCACCCACATCGTCACCTCGGTCTTTTCATGCCCTTTGGTTTCTTATATTTGTAACCTTGGCTCTCTGCTTTCCTTTTCAGGTGTCTCCAGTGAAAATCTGTGACTTCGACTTGGGCAGTGGAGTGAAACTGAATAACTCCTGCACCCCCATTACTACACCAGAGCTGACCACTCCAGTATGTATAGCTGGACACCGGGTGCCACCTTCTTCTGAGCTTCCATACGTTTGGAGTGCCCCTGACCCAGAGCTCTGGAATCCAGAACAAAGGGCTAAGGAAGGAACAGCGAGCGTACCCACACCCCTGCCTGACTTGGCATTCAGCTCACTATTTGGGGCTGATAACATCCTCCCTGCCCCAGTGCTTAGCTGCTAATGAAACTGGCATTAGAGCTTTGAGCTTGGGTGGGTCCTCTGCCATGATGAGATATACCGCATCTATAAGAACAGGCTGAGCCCTGGATCCTGACCCCAGGTGAAGAGAGACACCATTTCTGGGCCAGCCCTTTGGCGTAGGAACATGTGATAGCTCGGAGAGTCTTATTCCCACTGCCTAGGTTGTGGAGGAGCATCACCTTGTGATGGGGGATGGGAGTGTAGTCTCTGTGGCGAGAACTGAGGTCCCAGGCTCTCTGTGCATGGGCTCGCTTGGCTCAGTTGTCCTGTTGCTTCTCTCCCTTCACACTTCGTGCCCAGAAGGTGCTGCCAGGGGCCTTTTCTTTCTAAGATCTGTCTATACACACTCAATATGCTGTAATTATGATTCTTTTGAGATTTGCTTGCTTTGTTAGTGAATTTTTCTAATAACCTTTTTTAAGACGTGCATTTGACTATGCCCATGTCTTATCCTAACCAACATTATTAGAAATGTTTGTGTATTAGCTTTTACGACACTGAGCTACCTTGTTCTCAAAGTCATTAACTCTAATTGCCAATAATAGAAAATGTCCTATCTCCATTTACCATCTTTCCATCAAATTAGTTGTGTGTGTTGGAGGTGAGAGATGTCTCTTGGTGAACCTGAAATAGTGAAGAAGTGAGCAAAAAGAATTTTTTTATTTTTACCAGCAGTTTTCTATGCAAGGAAGGAATCCTGGATCCTGGGCTTACCACTGAGGTGCTTGAACAAATCCCTGTCCCATTCTAGTGCTGGGTTTTCCCATCTGTAACTGGGAGAAGTAGGGAGACCAGATTTGTTCTAAGAGTTTTAGCTTTGATGGTCTCTTAATTCTAAATTGTTGTACTTTCTTGCTCTAAGCTAGCAGGGAAGCTAAGCAGGACTTGACTTTAAAAAATCCTTGCTTTATGGAATCAGTCTCCGCAGATCTCCCTCCCAGAACCGTGTTTCTGATGCACTGAAGTACCTGTACACTAAGTGACTGTATACAGAGAGCTGAGGCAGGGAGAGATTCCTGGAGCTTCTTGACCAAAGGTCTCTGCCCACTAGAGAAGGACCTGAAAAGATAAGAAGGTGACCTGGTACTAGTCACATGGATCATGGGGAATGACAGCACTCAGGTTCCAAAAGTCCAGTTGGCCCGGCTTTTCTAAGTGCCTTGGTGGCCTCAGCAATCTCCCTGGCTGGCTTTCCTGACAGCTTTTTGCTCTGCAACTCAATCCTCTTGCTCAAGTCTCATTGCATTCTGCTTTTTGCCATCCCTTCTTCCTGTGAGTAAGCCTCTTTGTTCTCTGCCATTTCCCCTTGCCAACCCTGGCCCCACAGTGCGGCTCTGCAGAATACATGGCCCCGGAGGTGGTGGAGGTCTTCACAGATGAGGCCACGTTTTACGACAAGCGCTGTGACCTGTGGAGCCTGGGAGTGGTCCTCTACATCATGCTGAGTGGCTACCCGCCCTTTGTAGGTCACTGTGGGGCCGACTGTGGCTGGGACCAGGGAGAGGTCTGCAGGGTGTGCCAGGTGAGCACAATCCCCAGACCCGCTGCAGAGGGCCGGCTGGAGGTCAGCATGGTTGTGGGCTGCCAAGCAGAGCTGGTTGTGGGGATTATTCCTGATGTAGAAGAGATACATAGTCCCCCTTCCCTCTCGTGTCCAAGGGCAGCCACAAGGTGAAATAGAAGTAATTGGGCACTTAGCCCAGCTTGGCCTTCAGGGAGGATTGTTAGAGATCATACCTGAGCTGAGTCTGAAAGGATGCATCTTGCCTTCTGGGAGAGGGGCAAGAAATACAAGTAGAAGAACAGCATGAGCAAAGACACGAAAGTTTGCAACAGCTAAATGTGTGGAGGGAAGAAGAGTGGAGTACAAGGCTGATGGTGGTGGGAGAGGAGACCTGAGAGGTTGCCAGCAGTCCGTTCCTTGAGGGCCTTGTATGAAGAGCCAAGGAATCCCAGCTTTGTTCTCTGATATTTCCCACACGTCAACGCCCAGCCTGCCTGCCAGGGCATTCTGTGTCATTTGATGATTCAGGGGAGAATGTGGTGAGTGGTGTGCCCCAGCCTGAACTGAGGCCAGGGTGACTAGATCAATGACAGGCACATCCTGCCCACCTGTGGCCAGTGTCACCTCAAGGAGAACATTCTTTACCTAGAACAAGCTGTTTGAGAGCATCCAGGAAGGCAAGTACGAGTTTCCTGACAAGGACTGGGCACACATCTCCAGTGAGGCCAAAGACCTCATCTCCAAGCTCCTGGTTCGAGATGCAAAGCAAAGACTGAGCGCCGCCCAAGTTCTGCAGCACCCATGGGTGCAGGGGGTAAGTAACCCAGGGAAGGGTGGCATTCCACCTCCTCAGGCCTGCAGCATGGCCACAAGGAAGCTCTCATCCCCAGGTGGCTCACCTCAGCTGGAGGGAGATCGTACAGCTCTTTCAGTTCCTGGGCACACAGAGTGAACTGACTCCTACCCTAGCCCCACTCTGAGTCCCATGCTGGTCATAGACTTGGCTCTAAGTCTGGTCACAGACTAAGACCCTAGCTGACTCATGCTTCTTGGGGGATTCAGTACGTGTATCCCACTGATGGCAGAGCCCTGCAGCCCAGAAACAGCCTGGTGTCGTCACTGGGGTCTGTGGTACCACCCTTGTACAAAAAGATCATTCACTGAGAGCACGCAGAAGCAGGCCTTGCTGCCCTGCTTGCTGGGTGGCTGCATGAGGGGCACATGCGTTCTCCTTGTGGTCCTGGGGTCTGTGTGCAGCCTGGCTGAAAGGCAAATGGTAGCGTTTTCACCAAACTAAGGATCTAAGTCTTCACTAGAAAACATTTTAACCATCCTCTGTCCTTATTCATGGGACCTGACTTCTGTCCCTCCAAGGGGTCTGCCAGGCCTCCCAGGAGTCACTGTGTCCCCTTTGTCTGCCAGGCCTGAACCAGCCTCGTGGCCCCAATAGCCCCATGCTACAGATGAGGGTGCAGTCCGGTGTCCCTGAGTAGCTATTCCCCAGCCACTCAGGAGTTGCTGTCTTTGCTGAGTGCCCACCGTGTCAGACACCGGTCACAGTGGGATGGGTGACACCCAGCCCTACTGTTGTGTTCTGATGAGGAGAGGGATGCAAGGGAGCACGTGACAGGATAGCCCAGCAGGTGCTCGGGGCACCAGCAGACAGCCACCCACCCACCTCTCCTCTGGACAGGCAGGGGTTGGGAGGTGGCGGGGAAGGGGACTGTCTCACAGGGGAAAGCCCTAGAGCTGGTTTTAGGGGATGATTAAGACTTTGCCAGGCAAAGAGAGGGCTCTCCTCACAGAGGCAGCTGGGTTTAGGGCTGTTCCTTGCTTGTTCTCTCCTTGGAAGATCTGACCCTGCAGGCAAGCCTGGCCATGGTCCTGTGCTGGGCCAGAGCCAGTAGTAACCTACCCACTCTGTGCTGGTGTGGGTGGGGGCAGCTCTCGAAGGAGGGGGCAGCTTACCCACACATCTATCCTTCCCATTCTAGCAGGCTCCAGAAAGGGGACTCCCCACGCCGCAAGTCCTCCAGAGGTAAAGCTCCCACCACACCCAACACCCTTCCTTCCTTGGCTTTGGCTTTGGCTTTCAAGCTCTCAGCCATGTTGGGATGAAGGTGAGGGATAGGGAGCTCAGGCATCCTCCTGAAGTGGCTCCCTGGCCTGCCTTCTCCTGACTTCTCTTCCTGTCATTACCCACCACAGTAAATGTCTCCTTCTCTTCTTCCTCCTTTCTCGTACCTTCAAGGCCTCTCCCAGGGCTGTGGGCAGGAGAAAAACCTGCTTTGCATAAACACTTGAATCCTAACAGGAAATCACCATTTGTGGCCCCCAAACAGACCTTATTTGTGGGTTATTACACTAAGCTTTCCCTCTGCTGCCGTGGTTTGGAAAAAGCAGCAGGAATCTGGGGCGTGTGAGGCAGTGGTGTTACATGTGATGTATGTACTACTAGACAAGCAATATTAGTAATGGCCACTGTATAGTAAATACTTACCACATGCCAGGTATGGGACAAAGATTATATCCATAACAGTCCCCATGATAAATTTCAAAGAGAGGTGTTCCTATTACCGCATTTTATAGTTTAGAAAACTAAGACAGACACAGAAAGATGAAGTTAACTTACTCAGGGCCACACAGTAGCCTTGCAAGTTTGACTGTGAACCTGGATCTGTTTGACTTAAGTTCCTTTCAACACTTAACTCACATTCTTAGTGAGCACTGCCCTCTTCCCAAAGGGCCATCGCTAAAGCATTGTGGGATCCCTTCCAGGAACCAACCTCATGGCCAGTTTCCAGGAACTACCCAGGGAAGTCTTACACCTTTATCATCTCAGTCCATCTGAGCCAGAATCCTACTGCCCGCCCTGGGTTCCTACCTGCTTCTCTGTAGCTGCATCCAGATTCTTTGAGGTTCCAAACCTCAGATCCACCTGAGCAGATTAATTCAGCAAACCCAAAGTGCCTGTTATGTGCCGGCACTGAGCTGGCTTTTGGGGACACAGACACATAGGCACAGTCCCTGCTCTTGGAGCTCCCTGCCCTGATGGGGTAGAGGGATACATACACGGTGGGTTTCACATGCCAAGGCCCTTTCTCTGGTAGAGCTCTATGCAGAGGAGGGTGCCCTGAGTGAAAGGGGCATTTGTCCCCTTTAAGTCCAAGGACAGTGATTGAGAGTCAAAGCCATTCTGGCCTCAGTGAAATCAGATTGCAAACCCATGCAAAAATGACTTCAGAGAGAGCAGCCTATGCCGACTTGGGAAATGGGGCGGGGGCAGGGGGGAAGTAGTGAGGGGGGCAGTGGAACTGCAGCAGCTGGTGGGGGTGTTGAGGAGCTGCTAGCCTGGCTGTGGCCATTGAGTCCTGTCTCCCTCTTTTCCCTGCTTTTTCTTCTGTCTTTGCAGAAATAGCAGCACAGTGGACCTCACACTCTTCGCAGCAGAGGCTATTGCCCTTAACCGCCAGCTGTCTCAGCATGAGGAGAATGAACAGGCAGAGGAGTCAAAGGCACTGGCCGAGGGCCTCTGCTCCATGAAGCTTTCCCCTCCCTCCAAGTCCCACCTGGCCCGTAGGCGGGCCCTGGCACAGGCAGGCCGCAGTGGAGATGAGGGATCGTGCCCAACACCCACAGCTCTCTGACTGACTCCAGCCACACCTTTCAGGCCCTAGGCCTGTCCAGGCGTTGCCCCCAGAAACCTGTGAGGCCAAAGTCTTTAGAGAAGGCAAAGGGACCTGCTGTGTGGCCGCAGCAGGGCTTTTTAATCCACCAGGGCCCTGAGGTTCCCACCCAACCCCCAAACCCCCAGAGACCTCAAGGAAAAAGCTTTTTCCAAAGGGGTTGTCTTTGAAAAAGAAAGCAATCACTTGTCACTTTGCATAATCGCCTGAGGCAGGGACATCTCTGCTGGGCTCTTGCCCACCTGCTCACCGCCTGCAGATCCTGGATCCAGCCTGCTCTGGTGAATGAACGTCGGCAGCCTTCAGGGAGCCAGCCTCAAGAAGTTGACAGAGGCTCTTCCCTCCCTGCACTGTCACCGCGTGACTAGTCCTACCTTCCTCTGTCCTCTGGATGTCCTCCCCCAGGGCTAAGCAAAGCCATCCCCTCAATTCAGGGAAGGGCAGAGAGACTTTGCATCTGGAAGCCAGACCAGTCTTCCAGTCTGGAGCACAGAGAAGCGCATAATCTTTCTTTGCCGTGACCAAAATGTGTCCCTCATTTATCATCCTCTTCCTTGTTTGGTCGAGATTGCTTTTGAAGTCAGTATTATTTCGTTTTTAAAAATGTTTGGTTTTTTTAACCGTCCTCTTCCACCAAAGATGGGAGTTTGAATTCCCACTGCAAGCCCATGGACTTGCTGGAGCGTGCAAAGGCTCGCTCTCCTTTTGCTGAGTGTCCATGCTTTGGGAAGGCTCTAATCGGCAGTTTCCTATTGTCCTAACTGGTTTTAAGCTATTATGAGATAATGAGCGCCTTAGAGACCGAGTCTGCCTCTGCATCTCTCGGGCCTGGTGTGGAGGGCGCACAGGTCTGGGGCAGTTACAAGGAGCTCTGTGCCTGGGGTAGAGCCAGGTCCAAGGCAGCCCAGCTGCTCTGCTCTGAGCGACCTCGAGCTTGCCACCTGCCAGAAAGTATGAAGGCAAGCCTGGGATCAGATCAGCTGAGCTGCTGAGTTACCTGAAGAAAATCGACATGGATGTGTCAGACCTTTCTACAACACAATGATGCTATTATACGTTGAGCTTGTTTTAATAAAACTTTTAAATTGTCACTGTGGCCTTCCTGGTAGTCCTATCTTTATCTGCAAACCTGGAGAAGGAGCTAGGCCTTCTGGAGAGGGGCTGATCCCCGTGGCTGCCCCTTGTCAGGACCTCCATGCATACGGTTGGATTCACAAAACAAGGTGAAGGAGAGTGATTGCTTTTCTTTTTTAGGTGAGGAAATGAAATTCGTCAAACATTTGTTAATCTGCTAGTCTGTGCCAGGACTCAGAGATGATTAAGAAACAGCTCCTGCCTTTTAGGATCTCCCCATCCAGTGGAAGAAGTGGTGTCAGCAGCCATCACACAAGCTGGCTTCCAAGCCTGCTTCCACAGATGTGCCCTGCACACAGCCCACCCACCCAGGTGGGAGCAAAGTTCCCCTTTGTCTAAAGCAGCTCGAAGCCCTTGAGGTTCCGTCGTATCCCCGGGGCTGTGTTTGCCCTTCCAGAGTTGGCACCAAAGAAAACTGGTGCCTCGCATCCATGAACTTGTCCCATGAAATCCTCAGAATCAGGCTGGAAAGGGCTAAGGCAGTAAGGGCCCTTATCAGTTCCCAAGGAGGTGGCAAAAGGGAGGTCTGAGCGTCAGGGCAGTGGACTGGGTGCCCTTCACCCTTGGGAACTGGGATTAGGGGGTCTTCACTCTGGGGGCAGATGATTGGCCCAGCTGCCAGCTGTCCTGTACTATGAGTGCCTCCATGTTGGTGATGACATACTTTCTGTGGCAGGCTTCCCTTTGCCCTTACCACCCCCACATCCTGTCTTCATCTGCCCAGAGCGAGATGGACTAGAAAATCAGGCCTGGCCCCGGCCAGCGTGGCTTAGTGAGTTGGGCATCATCCTGAAAAGCAAAAGGTCACCAGTTCCATTCCCGGTCAGGGCACATGCCTGGGTTTTGTGTGTGTAAGAGGCAACTCATCTATGTTTCTCTCCCTCTTGTTCTCCCTTTCTCCTCCTGTCTCTAAAAATAAATAAAATCTAGAGAGAAGGAAGGAAAGAGGGAGGGAGGGAGGGAGGGAAGGAAGGAAGGAAGGAAGGAAGGAAGGAAGGGAGGGAGGGAGGAGAAATCAGGCCTACGGAATCTGAGCCTTTTGGCCCAAAGTCTCCCAGTCCCTATGGACTCTGAACCAGGGTATGAGTTTTGTCTCTAGACTCCAGCCCCAGCCTGGTCAGGTCTTCAGGTTGGCCCAGCTGGGGTGTGACTCTCAGAGGCTTCCTGGACCAAGCACCACCCCCCACCCCCACCCTGCTCTGCACCCAGCTCCAGCTGCTCTCTCCTGCCTCTGAGCCCTCTACATCCTACCTCCTCACCCTAGTCCCCCTGGCAAGGCCCTCTCATCCTCCACTCCCCTGCTTACCTGCTGCTGTGGCCACTCTGGTTTTGCTAGCATTAGAGTGCGCTTACTAAGTAACACTTCTTTCTGAGAAGCTTACAGGCAACATCTCACTGAATTCTCACAGCAGTCCTGCGCAATAAGGTACTATTATTTTACCCTGCTTAACATGAGAAAACAAGCAGAGAAGGGAAAAAAACAGCTTGCTTCAGGACTGTACAGTTAGGAAGGTGGGACTGGAATTCTTTCCAGAGAGGCCTGGGGCCCAGAACTGTGCTTCCCGGGTCTAAATCCCAGCTCTGCCATTTACTAGCTTTGGACCTTGGGCAGGTTACTTATTCCCTGGAGGGGTTGTGGTTTCTTTAAGCAAAAATTGGGTAGGCTGTTGTGAACTTTATAAATTACTAAGTGTACAGTGTTTAGAGCAGTTCCAGGCACACACAGTAAGTACTCAATAATTGTTGGCTATGATAGTTTTAGTTAATTTTATTATTATCTCCTGGGGCATAATTACTCACCTGAGTCCCAGTGATGGAGATGAGCTTTCCCTCTGCCCTCAGCTTGTGTGGGTGGAGATAGGTCTGGGCTTTCCAGATGGGCTTGGCCTCTGGCCCTTCGTGGGCTCCTCCTGCTGACAGGCAGCTCTGTCCCTCTGGGGTGGGGTCCCTGTCCCCAAGGGGCAGACGTAGGGGCCAGAGGCCCTGAGTTCTAGTCCCTCCTCTGCCACTGTTCACCAGGCAGCCTTGGGAGGTGTCTTGCCCTTTGAGGACCAGGCTGTGTGCCTAACCCTGCCAGGCAGAGTCAGATGTGGCAGACACTCTGAGAGAGGCTCTGAGACCTGGAAGTAAGGCAGCCACTTTCCAGGATCTAGGGCCCACACTTGGGTTGAACCTCAGGAGAGAGCTGACCCCAGACAGTGGAGTGTCTGAGACCTCAGGCCTCAGCCCCATCCTGGTTTAAGCAGAACCAAGGGACTCCTGTATGAGCCCCATCTGGGGACTTGGCACAGGAATCAAATCTTGTCCCTCTGGGTATCCACCTGTCTGAGCTCTGGGGCTCCTCCTCCTTCCTGGCTGACTGCCCTTCACCACACTTAGCTCCATGAACAGCAGTGCTTAGGTCCTATGCCAACTGCTCCAGCTACTTAGGTCTAGAGGGGATAGAGGAACAAGGTTCCCCCATGACTGGTACTCTTGTTGCCATGGTAGCAGTTGCCTTGGAAGCTGCTTCCCAACTTCAGCTTCCAAACAGCCCAGGAAATCTGCCATCCCCCAGGGAATCAGTGAATTAATCATGCTCTTTCCCAGGGTCCTCACCCCTCAAGGAAAATAAATGGAACTAAACCAAGCTGAGTCCTCTCGCCCACTCTTCCTCCCCACCCACAAGCTACTTTTGGATCTGGGAAGGAAAACTCAGAGGCAGGTGCCCCCCAGTCCTGGCCTTACCAGGAGATGGAGAGAGAGATTGTGTGATGAAGTCAGTGGTGCCCATAGCCTAGTAACACCCTGAATCTGGGGCTTGGAGGACTTCAGGGAGGAGGGCTCTGGTGCTTGTGGTATGGGGAACGGTGAGGGGTCCGGCTCTAGGGCCTTGAGCTTCCATCTCATTTACCTATTGTAGTAAGCACATCACCACCCTCTTTCAGAGATGAAACAGCCTCATGGAGATGACAACTGGCAGGCTTTCCTCTCTACACACTTAATCAGTGGAGGAGATGGCGTCACAATGTTCCAAGTAGCCTTTAGAGACGCTCTCCCATGATGAGGGAAAAGATGAAGGCCTGGACTGATTCTTTTGAACACAGTGTCTCCCTCTGACGGTGAGGCTGCCAATTCCTCTGTCTCAGATGAGATAAGTTAGAAATGCAGGGGCAGAGACATGCTAGAGTACTCCCCAGCTGAGCAGGGACCCTGGGACAGCTCTGCCACTCCCACAGCTCAGTTTCCTCACCTGTTCTAGGAAGAAGCTGGCATGGTGCTGGGGTTCTGTGATCTTGTAACCAATACTGTGCCCTGAGGAATTTACAATGTCCGAGAAAAAAATCTTATTTGGAATTTGGTTTCCAGCTTTTAGAGGTCAGAGTGTTCTTCTGGAGTCTGAAACTCACAATGCACAAGCATCCCTGACTCCAGGCCCCTCCAGCCTCTGCTGTCCCCATTCCCATTCCCAAGTGCAGCGAAGTGAGACTTAGGATGGCCCGAGTCCCACAGTGAGAGGTGGGAGATGCAGCAGGCTAGCGAGAGCCTCTGTCTTGCTGATGGTGTGAGAGCACCACCCTCAGCCCCACACCGTGGAGGAGGTGGCACAGGCCTTGCCCACCCGGGTTCTGCAACCACATTGTGGGAACGGAGCCTCTGTGGAGGGTGTTTAGATTCCCAAAGCTCAACATCTCAGGAACGTGTTTCCATGGGCAATTATTCTGACTGCTCTTTCTAAAACTAGTCAGTGGGGGATCAATTACGTGTAACAGAGACATGGTCTGTCATTTGATGCCTAATTAGAGGAATAATCAGACCTCATCCTCGTGAGAGGCACAGGGGACATTGGCAGCAGTGGCTGTGGCTGGGGAATGTCTGCTCCAAGGGCTTTCTCTTATGAGCCAGGATCACGGCCCAGGGAGCCCACCAGTGCTCTGCAGGCACCCCTCCTCTCTACACACCTCTGAGTTCATCCCTGTGTCTGCTCAGGCCCGTCTCCAGCACCTGGGCAGTGCCTTCCCTCAGCTGAAGCTCATTCAGGTGACCCTGGCCCTCCTAGGCCTCCACCCCCACCAAGGAAACTGCCTATTAGAGACAGAGGTCCCATGGGGCCTTCGGCCCTCCTCTATGCCCATCGGAGGTGGTTGTGTGGGTCCAGGGCCTCCCTGACCTCAGAAGCCTAACCCAGGTCCCCTCTAGGCATGGCATTCTATGGAGCTCAGTCTCCAGAAGGGACACAGAGAGAGTGAAGACTGATGGTGGGCACTTCGGGACACAGCAGCAGTGACAGGTGCCCACCCACCCAGCACCATCAGAATTGGCTTCACAGCGCTGGTGCTGGCTGAGCGGGGGTCCTGCAGGGGGAGGCAGTATGCCCCAGACTGTACGTCCCAGGCAGAAACTCAGTAGGAGGGCAGCAGAGGAGAAAGGGAGGGGAAGGGCAGGGGCAGCCTCGGAGGCAAAGATGTGGGGAGAGGTGGGGGGCCCAAAATGAAGATAGAGGGGCCAGTGGTGGGAGCCTGGGGACTATGCCCAGGTGTCTGGATACCAGGCTGAGGCCAGGGCCATCCTGTGGGACCAGGGAAGCCCTGATCCACATAGGGCCAGGGAATAAAATTAGTGATGAGGGCTAGAACCAGGGGGTGCGACAGAGCTGGGCTGGCTGGGCTGGGTGAGCACTGCCCAGCCTCAAGTTGGTGGATCCTGCAAATAGGTCAGACAGGCTGGGCAGAGAAGCTCAGGCCAGAGGTCAAGGGGCACCAGCCATGTTCCAGTCTCCCTATCCAGCCACAGACACCCAGCCCCCACCCAGTCTGATTCCAATTTCGGTTCCTCTCCCAGCCCTAACTCATAAGAGATTCCTCCTCCCCCGTAGCCCCACCACCACCTTTTCCTGTCAGTCCTAGCCAGGGTTCCCAGGAAGCTAGAAGGTCTCACCCTCCCAGCCACAAAAAAACTAAAGGGGAATGGGTACCAAGCCTAACTGAAAAATGGGGGGATCTCAAACTAGACTTCTCAGCCCTGTCTAGGAGCCAGAGGTTATGGGATGGGGGCAAGGGAGGGAGGGCAAAGGTACAGAGCAGATTTGAAAGCACACCTCTCCTTCTCCTGTCATAGTCTCTGTTCCTATCTGTTGAGGGTCCTCTAAGTCTCTTTCCATCTCTTTGTCTTTCAGTCCTTACGCAGGTGCCCCAGGTGCACCTTCAAGCCAAAGAGATAGCAGAGCGGGCCTTGAGCATGTGGCCAGGGAGCCCTCTCACATTCCTGGCTACTGAACCCCACGTGAAGCCAGTGGCTCATCCTGCCCTGTTGGGGACCAGCAGTGGAATCTGGGCTGACTGCCCTAGTGGGCCTCTGGGACCCAGGCAGTCGCTCACATTGCAACCTCATGAATAACTCAGCACCTCCCTGCTGCCTGCATCTCAGAGGAGCCTGGCCCCTGAGCCAACCTCCCCCACTGCTTTAAACTTTAATAGGCCAAGGCTCAGTGGCAGCTGAGCAGGCTCCAGGGAGCTGGGGTAGGATGTTCTGGGCAGGGGAGCTTGGGCTGAGCTCTCCCATGAGGAGGCTGGCAGTAGAAGACCCCATGGGGCAGGCCCAGCTCTCCAGAATTCTGGCAGCCATCACCAGATGTGGCCAGACAGGAGTCCCCAAAGTGGCCCCCAGCTTCAGGGGCCTTTAGGAGATGAACAGTAAGGTGGGGTGACCTGGAAGAGATCTTAGGTCAAGGTGGGGTCGCAGTGGGGTGGGCATTGAGGAAGGCTGTGGGATAGAATTGAAGATAAATTTAAGGGTAACAAGCCCAGAATCTTACTGTCCAGAAACCCGGAAGGTGGAACTCCAACAAAGAACAACCAAGAAGATCAAGACCACCAGGGCTTTCTGGGGACAGACCCCACTGGCAGGACACAGCACTGGGGTAGGCCTACATGGATGTCCCCATCAGCAACAGAGACTTCCGCTGCCTGCAGCTGGCCTGTGTGGCCCTTGGCCTGGTGGCTGGCAGCATCATCATCGGCGTCTCCATGTCCAAAGCTGCAGCTGCTGTGGGTGGTATCTTTATTGGCGCCGCTGGTCTGGGTGAGCAGGTGCTGGGCTCAGTCAGGGAGCAGGGGCACAGTCAGGTGGACAGGAAATGGAGGGGAGGACTGAGATAACAGGAACTGGTTGGGGAGGTAGAAGCTAAAGGTGAGAGCAAGGCAGCACTGGGGGCTACAGGGAGGGAGAAGAAGGTTGGGTAAGTTTCCCTTCGTGGACTGTCAGAGCAAGGAGAGGGGAAAGAGGACGCCGGTTGTCACACTCCTCTCTGGCTGCTCCCACTACAGCTCTTCAGTTTCAGGCCTGGGCTATCAGGTCTGCGGTGGGATTTATAAGCCCACTGGGGGTGGGTTGATTGGAGCAGGAACAAGGGGATAGGGTTCCCAGTGGACCTTCCTTAAGCAAAGACAGGTTGCAGATCAGACTAAGGCTGTGTCTCAGCAACAGATCTGTCTGTCCAGGTATCTGTCCATCTGTCTATCTGGGTCAGTCCCACTGATGTCCCCACAATGATGCTGTGTAGCATCCCTCACCCCACTCCACCACCCCAAGCCAAAAACGGAACCAGAAGCACTAGGCTTGTAGGCTCTGGGCATCTGGAGCTGCAAACTCCAGCCAAGGGCCACAGACACTTGTTCTGGGTGGGAAGCAGCAATGCCCAGGGCAAGAGCCACTCTTCTGCGCCCCCCCCAGGTCTGGGGGGAGGGGGCATGCTAAGGAGGTCCTGGTCCTACCCCGGGGGCCCTGGAGGAGGGTGGGGCAGAGGAGAGCTGGCGGTGGGGGTGGCAGCTGGGCCCATTTCCATCAGGCTGGGTAGAGCCTGTAGCCTCTCCCCAAATAGGCACTGCTCTCTGTCACTCCTGGTGCACACACTCACAGGCTTACACCTACACACCCACAGTCCCAACCTGCACATCCACATTCCTCCATGCATGTTCAATATCACCCTCATAAACCACCTCCAGGCTCAGCCCACCCCCAACTTCAGCAGCTTGCACCCACCAGGAACCTCCCCATCACAGAATCCCTCTGTGTCTCTCGCCCCAGGGATTCTCATCTTGGCATACCCATTCCTGAAGGCTCGCCTCAACCTGGACCACATTCTGCCTAACATAGGTGAGTCTTCTCCCCACCTGCTGTGGTCTCTGCCAAAGACCATGTGAGATCCCTTGTGTGTCACTCTGGGGCCCACTGTGTGGGGGACCAGTGTCCATATGTGTGACTGCTCCTGGCTCTGTGTGTTGGAGTTGCCTCTGTGTGTGTATGTTTGGGTATGTGGTGCAGGCGTTGCTATGACTACAGCACGGCAGACTCCAGCCTGCCTCAAGAGTGCCTACACCAGCTCAGAGCAGCTAAACTCCCATCTCCCCTGATAGATTTTCCATCTCCCTCAAACCTCCAAGATCTCCAGATCGCTCTACTTCAACCCTGAACCACCATAAAGACCTATGTCCCTCAAGATCTTAGGACCCTTATAAGGGTCCCTACTTCTTCTCACCTCCCAGCATACACGCTCTCATCTCCATCAATTGCATGGGGCTTCTTTACATATCCCCAGTTCTCCCCAGGACCCTCATCTCCTTAAAATATTGCCATTTTCTCCTTCAAGCATCCATTTACTTCCACCCCCGCCCCTCCCCCAACACACACACACCAGCCCAGATCATGTGGGAGACCTAAAGGAATTCGGTGGAGCAAAGAGAGCCACAGGAATGGAGATTAGACAGCAGGAAGGACTTGATTTGAGAAGAACTCAGTGACCAGGGGGTTCATCTCACCCTGGTAATCTCACCCTGCAGGGAGCCCCAGAGTCAACCCCCATCCAGGGCCAGACGGTGGGGAGGGAAGATCCAACGCCAATGGCAATAAAGAGGGTAAGTTCCAGAAATTCCAGAATTCCTCTCCCCACTTTCCTCTCTTGCTGAGCATCTTTGTGGATCCCAGTAGCAGAAGGGGTCACCCCAGTCTCAGAGAGCCCTCAGAGTGGGTAGTTTCTTCCATATGTTTAGTCAAAATCCTTCCTGCCCCAAGCTGAGCTGGGCGATTCTTGTGTGTTGCAGAGCCTCTTTGTCCTGCCCAGCACAACACCTGGGCAGAAGGGACCTCACTGTCCCTTCCCCTCCCCTCCATCCCATGCCCCAGTTTATCTTCTCACTCTCCTCTCCCACTGTGATATCCAGCTCCCAGAGCTAGTACCTGAAACTAGGTATCTTCTCCCTGCCCCATCCCTGCATGCTGGAAAATTCCAGAGCAGGAGTCTCTCAAAGACAGCCCCAGCCCACAGTGTCTGCCACCAGCAGTAAGATGCCTAATCTCAGCAGAAGGTCCCATGCCAGACAGTGTTCCAAGCACTTTCCATACATTAATTTTTCCATTCTCAGAATAATGATATAAGGAAGGTACTCTAAGTAGCCCCACTTTATATATGGGGTACAGGGAAATTAAGTGACACCGCTTGGAAGTAGTGGGGCCAGAACGAAAACCAGGGAGCCAGCCCCAGAGTGCTGCCTCTAACCCTCATACCAGGCTGCTGTCCTCTTGAAGGGCTGTTCTGACCATCCAGACCTCTGTAAACCGGGAAGAAATTGCCTCTTGGGACACCCCTCTCTTGCTATTCTATTCCACTCAGCTCCAGGGCTCCTCTGGGTTGCTCTGACCCACAGATGTGTGTACTCAGGCAGCCCCATCCTGGTCTCTCCCCCAGGAATCCGCAGCAGCCTGTCTACCGTGAGCAGAACCTTGGAGAAGCTGAAGCCAGGGAGCCGGGGTACTGGGGAGAGCTAAGTCAAGGGCTGAGGGGCTGCTCCCTGCCCTGCCCTCCCTTCCTGCCTGACACCCTGATTTCAGAGCCCTCCTGGGTCCAAACCAGATATGAGCCAAGCCCTGGAGACGCCACACTTGCATTCACCTGGCCAAGGCTCTTGGCAACAGAGCCCACAGAGTGGGGGACCAGGGGTCTGAAGCAAGCTGTCGCTGGAAGCGCCAAGTGGCCAGGGGCTTGTTTCAGGCTCTGGACCTGGATTTTCTCTCTGGACTGCATCTCAGTTTCCTTCCCTTTTTGATCTATTGATTGGTTTCAATGGAATTTAGGCCCAGGAAATACCCCAGTTCCTTGCTCCAGCCTGGCCACAGAAGTGAACCACAGGCCCACAGGAGCCACAAACAGGGGCCTGGCTCAGCCCCCAAGACCTGGCCCTGGGCCTTCAGGGTGCACCAGCTGGATAGAAGAGCTGGATCAGATTTGGGGGGGGATATCAAAACTTGTGGACCTTAGCAGCAGTGAACCAGATGGGAAATCCTAGACAAAGTGGTCACTGCTGCAACAGGAGGCTTCCTGGAGGAGGTGGCTCCTGAGCTGAGACCTCCCTTGAGACTCTTGGTGTTTGATTCCAGACAAGACCTCCAGCCTTCCTTCTTCTCCCCTACCCTCTCACTCCTCCTGAACAATCTAAACACATTCCAGTCTCCAAGCCTTGGCTTATGTTCTCCCAGAGGCCCCCTGCTCCTCTCTGCCTATCAACACCTCACCTTTAAAGGCCTCGTTCCAAGAATCCCCATAACCCTAGTGCCCTCCTGATCCTCTTCCACCAACCTGTGTCTCTCCCTCTTGACAGTCTCCAGGCAGGCTGAAGTCTTCTTTTTCACAAAACAATGATTAATCCTATTTAAACCTACTGTATGTTGGCCTTTCCCAGTCACCATCAGGGCACACAGTAGGTACTCACAAAATGTTAATGGCTTAAATTTAATGGAAAGAAAATTTCCATGGCTTTCTCTGCAGAACCCCTCGAGGCCCCATGTACCCACAGAGATTGGGCTGAGGAGGACCTGGCCCAGGTGCATGTGGCTGCACAGGAGACATCATGCCTCCCTCCACACCGCTCCTCATACACCTGCACCTTCATGATCTCTACAGAGACATCCCCTCCTTGTGACCTCTGTCCTGGTTTGGTGAGCAGAGGTCCAAGCTGGGAAGAGTCACATTCTGGAAGAATCAGTGCAGGTGGCACCTCCTCTTGGAAGCATCCCCTGATTTCGCTGTGCTTCCACGACCCCAGGACTTTCTCCATCATAACCCACATCACTATGAGTGGCCCTGGTCTATTTCCCCCTCTCGAGAGTAGCAGGCAGAGGGCTGGGAACACGGAAGATATACCCAGTGGATGTTGGAAAACCCGGCCAAAAGTGGAAGAGACCCTTTCACTATGCAGATGGGAAAGCTGAGACCCTGCAGGAAACAGACTCATCCAGTCCCCTGGTGAGAGATTGTGGAGCCATGCCTTGTACCCAGGTCTCCTCTCTCTCCCTACCCAATGCTCTACCTTCAGTGATAGTCTGCACAGGCCACGGGGACCAACCCCCTGACTGTGAAGGAATAGGCCTCCATAAAGGGGCTCAATTTCACTTCCTCTAACTGACTGTGGAGCATCAGGCTCTTCCAGTCTGAGGGGAGTCAACTCCCCTCCTTGGACTTTCCTCCTCTCCTCCTTCCTGCCTAACCCTGCCCCTTCTCCTTTCCTTCCTCCTTTCCATCAGCTTCATTAGCATCAACAGTAACTCAGGCCTGGTGGCCCTTCCTTGGTCAATAAGTAACCCCTCCTCCTGTCTATCTTCAATTCTTGCCTGCATCACCCCCCAAAAGGTGCCCAAGAGTGCAGGGGGTGAAAGGAGGCAAGTGGAGCCTGAGCTATGGGGAAGATGCTCTCCCACCCTGGCCCCCCATCAACCTGTCCCAGCCTTGATTGCCCCACAGCAGGACTATGGTAACCCCAAAGGCTGACAGGACAAGGCACAGAGCAGTGCTGGGGATCAGAGTGCAATAAATTATGGAAGGAACACATGGAAAAGCAAGAGCTGTGTCCATTGGAGAGGAACTGGGAGGGGTACGAAAGACCTGTGAAACTGGGTGGGAGTTCTCGAGGTCTGCCTCTGGTTCTGTTCTCTTTCCTCCTGCCATGGGCTCCTTGAGCTCTCCTTCCCCCGAGTGCAGGTGAATGTCCAGATACCCCCTTCCCAAGTGTGTCTCCACTCTGGGCACTCCCACCCCCTCAACCTGGTCACAGGAGCGGTCCATGAGGAGACACACGTCTTCTCCCTATCTGTGCTTTGGGAGAAAGGTGAGGTTGGGCCAAGGAGGCAGAGGTGGCGTGGTGGGTACTGTTAAGGAGAAATACCCTCTCACCTCCAAGCAGCTCCTGTGCCCTCCATTATCTACACACAGAAGGGGGTGTGGACAGGGGCAGGTCTTTGGACCCTGCCCTACCAGCAATCTGTGCAATAAACAAAATCAGTTCTATCCAATAGCCTGTTCTTTTCATTTTCTTTTTTTAAATAAGAGTTTTTATTTATTTATTTTTAGAAAGGGTAAGGGAGGGAGAAAAAGGAAAGAAGCATCAATGTGTGGTTGTCCCTCACGCACCCCCTGCTGGGGACCCAGCCTACAACCCAGGCATGTGCCCTGACTGGGAATTGAACCCAGGTTTGCAGACTGGTGCTCAGTCCACTGAGCCATACCAGCCAGGGCCAATAGCCTATTCTGACCTCAACTATGGCTGTGCCCTGCAGGCCCTTGGCTGGATGAAGAGAACACCCCAAAGCAGAGGAGTGCTTGGTCCAGGCATGGATGTCACACACCTGCTGGCCACCCTGGGGGACTGACCAGGCTGGGGATGGAGTCCGGGGAAAGACTCACATCCTGGTTCTGCCCACAGGGGCACTGTGCCTCAGTCTCCTTACCAGCAGATGGGGGATAAGGACAGCACCACCCTCACAGGGTGCAGGGTGCAGGATGCAGGGTGCCTGGCACCTGGCCACATCAGGGAGGGTCTAGGATTGGCCGGGTGAGTGAGTGAAGGGGGAGGTTGGAGGGCTCTTCCAGCTGAACTCCGGGGTCTGGAAAGTCAGCCCCTCTGGTGCCCACCCAGTCCTCTCTAACGCCACCCCAGCTGGTGGGCCTTGACCTGGGCACTCCCTCCCCATCCCAGGGGCCCTTCCTCATCCTACCAGGAGACAGAGCTCCTTAAAGAGCTCGTGGCCACGCCCCTTTCTAGGGAAAGGATTGGTGGAGGGTGATTGGGGAAGGGTGATTGAGAACAAGCACCATCCCTGAAGAAATCTCAGGCTTTGTCCCCACCGCCTCCAGGGAAGGTGGGGAATCCGTTTGAGGCTGAAGACAGAGCCAGCGCCACCGGCACCCCTCGCTGAGAGTGGCAGTGTGTCCACGCGGACTCGGAAAGTCCAGACTGGAGTCAGGGGGAGGGCTGGGGTTCTCCGCAGGGGGCTTGAAACCGGTGAAACCGAAGAGGGAGGGGGACCAGGGCGGCAGAGGGCGAGGCAGGACTCCGAGAGATCAGACCGGCTGCTACTCCTCCTGGGGTCAGAGGGGAGCCAAAGGACCCGCTGGAATCCGCGCAACCGGCCTCCGCCGCCCCTCGCGCTCTGTTCTCCTGCTCGTGGCCACCAGGGACTGCTCGTGGGGTTCCCAGCGCCCCTGCCAACCCACGGAGCCCCGGATCTTCGAGCAGCTAGGCGGGTGAGTGAGAGAGACCAGCCTGCTAACCCATGCGATTCCAAGTGTGCCCCTACCCCTGCCGCCTCCTGGATCCCTTGGGATCCCTCCGTCCTGCCAGCCCTGGGTGCTCCGAGGGTCGCCCAGTGGCTCAGGCAAGTGAAAGCCACGAGTTGGAGGAGGCTAGAGGGAGGGCAAGGGGATGAGAGAGAGAAGGGAGAGGGCAGTGAGGAGGGAATGCTCCCAGAAGCAGAGGACATACTCCATCCAGCCCTAAATCCCTGGGGAACTGAGTGGTGCCTCCACAAGATGCCAGAAACCTGTAGCCTTGAGACAGAGTTCTTCGAAAAGAGATGAAAAGGGGGGAAAAAAAACAGAGGGAAACAGAAAGGGAGACACACAGCAGGAGCGGCTGCCTTGGGCCCCCTCTCTCTACCTTCATCTCTCCCCTTTTTAACTCAGTAAGAATCTGCCCTAGAATCCACCTTCAGTCCTCACCCAGCTGCCCACTACACCCTCCCAGGCCCAAAGTGAGGAGGGAATCAGTGAGTAGTCAGCACAGAGCAACTCCAAAACCATGAGACAGGTGAAGCCAGAAGGACAGGAGCCACATCAGAGGCCCCTCTGACCAATTCCTCCCTTCCCCATTGGTTTAAGCAGCAGTCCCTGGGCCCCTGGAGACTCAGGCACTGCACTGGGGATGCGGCTGCAAGGCGACTAGGACCCTGGTCCTCAAGGAAGACCATCGGTGGGGGTGCAGACCTAGACCCATCCCCAGTCAACAGGTCACCAGTCACCTGCTGATTTGGGGAGCTAAGAGAGGCCTCCTGAAGGGAGCGATGTCCCAGCTTCACTCTGGTGGTTGGGCTGGAGCTGGCCAGACGTGGGTCAAATCAACAGGTGGCTCAGACCCAGGGGCAGCATGCTCACCAGACCACACCTGCGGAGTTCAGCTCTACTTCAGCACAGTCACGAGGTCTACCTGGAGGGCGCCAGGACTGGGATTTTAACCAGCAGGGAGAAATGGGGAAGGAAGCAGAGAAAGGGACCAGGAGAAAGGCCTGTATTCTGGAGACACCTGGAGGGGAGAATCTGCAGGGCATGGTGGCAGGCGGATGGGGGGCTGGATTGGAAATGCTCAGAGGAAAGCCTGAGGGAGACGGAGGAGCAAGGATGAAACCCAGGTTTCTGGCCGCGAGTCTGGGCTTCGTGGGAGAAGGTGAAGTTTAAGGAGCCTGTTTCCAAGGGGAAGAGAGTGTTTCCAGGAGGGAGTGTTCAGCAGGGCCAAAGCTATGGAGAGGTCAAGTTAGCTAAGGACTGAACAGTGTTCCTGGAGTTCAGCAACAAGGAGGGAAGGAGCTGGTGGCCTTGGAGAAAGCAAGTGATGGGACAGAAACCAAATTGGGGTGGACTGACTCTTGAGAAGGAGGTAAAGTAGGGAGTGTAGACAGCATTTTCAAGAAGGGGAGAGGGGCAGATATGGGATCACAGGAAGGTTTTTTTTAAGATTTTATTTATTTTTAGAGAGAGGGGAAGAGAGGGGCAAAGAGAGGGAGAGGGACATCGATAGGCGCCAAGCCCACAACCCAGGCATGTGCCCTGACTGGGATTCGAACAGGCGACCTTTCATCTTGCAGGACTACGCCCAACCATCTGAGCCGCACAGATCTCAGCAGGTTTTATTTTAAGAGGGGTTCATGAGCACTGGCCAGGAAGGGGGAGATTTCCTGGGAGCCTGCGGGCCCAGGACATGCCAGAGATGCGGATGCACAGAGCCTGTGCTGCTCAGCTCACAATTTTCTTCTCACCTACGAGGCCTAGCAGTTTGGGCACAAACTTGGAGGAGGCAGGAAGCTGGGCTGATGCAGGGTTGAGCCTTTGCTAGGCAGCACATTAAGTTGCAAGACAAGGTAAACTGCAAGAGAGTATCCGAAGTAAGGCATGCAAGTTCTTGGTGGATGCAAAAAGAAGTGGAGAAAAGAGGCTCATGGAGGAAATGCAGAGAGTCCCAGGACTGCATCGGCTCAGATAACAGTGGCAGCAGGAGGACTGTGGAACTATGGTGAAGAGGACACACAGCTAGGTTTGGATCCCATCTTTGCCACATGTTATCACTGTTTCAAGTCAACCTCTCGGAGCCTCCGTGTCCCCGCCTGGAAACAGAGATGGCAATGGCATTGACCTATATTACTGTCACAAGGTTCGAATGAGTTAGTAACATAAAGGGCTGAGAACAGTGTTGGACAGTAGTGGCCACAGTGCACATGTTTCCATAGTGGTAGCAACAGGGTTAGAGTCAAGAGTGGGATGCCTGGGCTTCTCAGAGATGGAGAGGTTCAGGGTGATGACAAGGGTGGTGAGGTCCCCGTGAGATGAAGGGGGAGGGTAGCTAAGTGTCCAATGGAGGATTGGGCACTGGAGGGGAGGAGCCAAGGAACTAGGGGACACAGGGCAGAGCAGTTGTGTCAAGAACACTGATTCCCTCAGGGAAAACAGGCAGGACTTGGCTGGAATGGGAAAAGCTAGTCTCCAAGCCTCTGAAGGAGGTAGGCAGGAAGGCAGTTCTACTCCAGCCAGCCTGCAGTCCCCTCCCCCCACCCCTCCCTCTGGGTCCAAGCAGCTGAGTTTCAGGGAGTAGAAGCTTAGGCCCATACTGAGCCTGGGATCCAAGTCTGGGCACAGACACAGCCCTTACTGGGGCTGTGGCCCAAGGAGGCTGGTGGGCACGTCTGAGTGCACCAGAGAGGGCAGGAGAGAGCAGGAGCCCCAGGGCAGTCAGGGTCACCTCACCTTATTGGGTACAGAATTGGTTTAAGGAACACAGAGCTTGGTTGCTGCAGAGAGTCCTGTGTCACTACAGCCTCTCAGCCGGACCAGGACCAGAAGCCAGGGCCAGGAGAGACCATGTAGACCCATTCAGCAAAACTAAGCCCCAGTAAGAGGAACTGTGAGCACATGCCTGTTGCAGGCATGGAAACTCCTGGAAATGGGAGGGCACCATCAAAGTAGCTGGAATGGTCTCTGGCTCCCCATCACCTCTCTCAGGGCTCCCGTTCTCCTTACTACCAGAGTAGCTCCCCTCCACCCCTGTACATCCTGGCAAAGAGAAGTCTCCAGAGGTACCTCTGCTGGGCAGCACCTCACTGCCACCCGATAGGCAGGCAACTGAGAGAGCATCTGTTTACCTGTTTATTGGTCTGTGTCTGTAAATCTCAGTGTGTAATGCAACTGGGTTTGTATATCTGGGCATGTCTGTCACTGAATGCCCACCGTGTGATGTGTGTGTTTGTGCACCCACACGCACTCAGGGACGAGCATCATGGGGCCCAGGAGTCAGAGGCAGGAGCTGGAAAGTCACACCTTCAAACTTCATCTTCAAGCCTGATTTCCAGCAGGTGTGTGCGTGTGTGTGTGTGTGTGTGTGCACGTGTTCATACATGCCTGCGCCTGTGCCTACCACTTGGGGTGGGGAGGGGCACGTGGAATTGGCCATGTTAGGGGTATGGCTGTTCTTTGAGCTCTGGGGAGGCAGAGTTCAGTTGGCGGTGGCTGAGAAATGTCTAGGGTGGTGAATAAGCCAGCCATGAGTAATGGTGATGTGGGAGGTTCCCTAAGGATGGGCTGCAGCGGGGAGTGGAGGGTGTGGGGTGTAGAGAGAGCACTGGGGCTGTGGTGGGGGGTCGGGGAGGAGGTTGGCCCAGACTTTCAGGGACTGAGGGGGAACAGATGGGCTAAGATTAAGGGGAATAGAGGGGTTCACAGTGACGGCAAAGGTTCAGACTGAGCAAACAAGTTCCTCGATCATACTCCCAGAGTACAGGGAGCTGGGACGGACTAAGGGCTGACGTCTGATGTCATCAGAGGCTTTGGGCCCTTAGAGCAGGAACCTGGGGCCAGGAGGCCCAGCTGCTGCCCCTGGTCAGGTAACTGCCTTGTACAACACAGACATCCCAGATCTGTGTGCTGGGGCAGGGCAAGGGGGTCGGCTGACCTCAGGGGCTTCAGACAGAGACCCCTCCTCTGGAGCTCTCGCCTCCACCTACTGAGAACCACCCTTCTTGAGTTCCAAATTTGTTGCTGAATAATAATCAATTACTATATATATTTTTTAAAGATTTATTTATTTATTTATTTATCTTTAGAGGGGAAGGGAAGGAGAGAAGGAGAGAAATATCAATGTATGGGTGCCTCTCATGAGTCCTCTGCTGGGAACTGGCCTGCAACCCAGGCATGTGCCCTGACTAGGAATCGAACCTCGATCGTGTGGTCTGCACACCCACACTCAATCCACTGAGCTACACCAGCTGGGGCCAATTACTATATATTTTTAATAATCACATCGCTGTACCTTGCAGTAAACAGAAGTTCTGGCATAGCAGAGACAACACAGGCTCTTCTATCTGACGGAACCAGGTTTGACTCCCAGCTATACTATTACAGCTGCGGACACTGGGGAAAGTTCCTTCCCTTGTCTGAGCCTCAGTTTTGTCACCGTGACCTGAGTTCCGGACTACGGCCTCTCGCAGGGTTGTAGTAAAGATTAGCTGTGTTAACACAGGGGAAGTGCTTAACCCCTGGGCAGGAGGTTACTACTTCTCAAAAGAAGGGCTTAATTCTAGCCAAAGCAAAGACCAGCTGCATTGCAGATAAATGTACCATTTTTACGAAAACTTTTGGTATATTGGTGGTATTTTCTGAGCAGGTCCCCATTTCCACCTTCACAAGGCATAGGTGGTTGAGGGTGGGACAGCAGGATGCCAAGTTTGGAGACGATCATTTGGTTAACCTTTCCCTTTACATTCGAACAGCTGAGGCCCAGGAAAGGGCCCCAGTCCTCCTGAGTTACCCCCAGATCCAAATCAAGAGCCCTGGGCATCTGAGGCCCAGCCTTGAGTGTCTGCCTCTGCCCCCAAATGCTTCGGGCATTGACTCCCAAACAGAGACCATGAGGCCTCCCTCGCCAGAGGCAGGCCAGCGGGGAGGGTGACTGCTTGATCAGGGTCAGGGGCAGCTCAGTGGCAGTGGTCAGAGCCCTGGCTGGGTCTGTTCTGGCTTGGCTACAGACTCTTTCCATGGCTTTTCCCTCTCCAAGCCTCAGTTTCCCCCATCTGTAGGTGGAGAGATCCAACCAGGCGATCTCTACAGCCTGAGCAGCTTGGGGTGCTCACTGAAAAGATGGTCAGTTCCAACCCAAACAACTATAGATTCAGAGCAGTGACCTCCCCTGATGCTCAGGCAAAACCATGGAAGGCTGGGTTTGGGAGGAAATACAAAGGGCTTGAAGGATCTGGGATAGCAATTGCACCAGCGCTGAAGGTCCTGCTTCCAAAATTAAATACTCTGGCCTAGAAGTCACACAGGTCACAATTCATTGGCTAGAAAGAGTCACATGGCCCCACCTAATCCCAAAGCAGTCAGGAAGTGCAATCTTAACAAGTATTCTGAAGGGGAGAGAACCAGACAGATTTAGTGAACAGCACCAGGGACACCACAGAGCTCGCCAGAGTGCCCACCGTGAGGCACCCAGTACTGCGCCAGCACCAGCTGGAGGGCCCTGAAGGCGCACTGGCAGCACAAATTGAACTGCAACAGCTAAACAGCCTTAACACCTCACCCCTGTGCACCCCAGATCCCAATTAACCAGGGTGGGGACAGAAAGGGCCCTTAGCCCTTTCTCTGCCTGGAGTGGAAACTCTGGAAATAGTTTTGTTTTCCAGGGGCAGCTCTGCCAACCGGGACCAGATAAAAATCATTCATTAGCAATTAGCACTCAGAAGCTCAGCCCCTGGGCAGGCATTCCTTTTGTTGAACTTGTGTGCCAAGCCAAGGAGCTTACCTTCTGGAAAGACACACGAAACACACCCTGCCTCCTCCTGTGCTGTCGACAGCTGAGCAGTGCTAATTACAGAAGCTTTTCTCCAGGGCCCTGAGAGAGTCTATGCTCCGAGCTTCTAGGAGATTCTTGGAGATTCTAGCTGCTGCTGGAGCTCAGTCAACAAGCATTTAGCAAGCCTAGCAGTGTGCTGAGGGGAGAGCCCAGGCTTCGGGATCAGGACACCAGGTTTCAAGTCCTGGCCCCACCCCTGGTACTCAGTGGTCTTGGGGGAGTTTAATCTTTCTGTGCCTCACTATCCTCATCTACTAAATGGGGATATAACAGTAATACTTGATCTCACGTTATTGAAAGTGCTTGGCATATTACCATTAAATTAGCAATCTGAAAGTGCTCATTTCAGATTTTCACTTAGACTTGCTCTGGCAAAGATTGGCTGGCTTGAATCGGACCAACTCGCTCACTGAGGATAACTAACAATGTGGAATTAAACATATAAGAACTCTGTTTTAGAACATGGAAGAGCTACCAAGGCAGTAAGAACTTAAGGGGCCAAAATCTTGAAAAGAGAAGAAATAATATATGGTTTCACTTTTTTCCCTTAAGGCATTATGCAGTTTGTAGGGGGCAGTAGCTATAGCATTGAGTTGGGAAGTTAAAATCAGAATTTAGGGTTAAAAAAAACAGAGGCCTTGTTTTTAAAAAAAAAAAAAACTCAGCTTTTAGTTGGGGAGCCCTAAGGGCTATCGCCTGAGAGTACTTGTTAACCATATATAGACCAGACTCAGAAAGATGGAAGCATAGCTCCCAGGCTGGGCTAGGGTGGCCTGTCCCTTCTGCAGCTGCCTGTCAGCAGCAAAAGTAAATCTCCTCTTGAAGAAGATGACATTACCCAGAGCCTCATGCTATCCTACTGTGTTGGACATTCAATAAAAAATATCTGGCATTCCAAGAGATAAGACTAAATAACCCAAACCAAGAGCAATAAAACAAGCAATAGAAAAAAGTTTTCAAACATGGACTTTAAAGCGTTTACTACCTTCAAGAAAATAAGTAAGAGTCAACAAAAAATCGGAATCATTGAAAAATAATCAAGCGACAATTCTAGAACAAAAAAGTTAGCAACTGAAATTAAGAACTGAATAGATAAATGTCACAGCAGAGAAGACACAGGTAAAGAGAGGATTAGTGAGCCATATGATAGATTAGTAGAAAAATAACCAGACAGAAACAGAGAGAGGATAAAAAGGCTAGAAAACACAGAGTAGAATGTAAGAGACCTGTAGGATTATGCCAGATGGTTGAACATGTACACGATTAGTGTCCCAGAAGAACAGGAGGGAGAGAATGGGGAAAAGATAATGGCTGAAAGTATTCCAAACCTGGAGTGGTGGAGGAATCAAGCCACAGGCTGTAGAAGCTCCAGGACACCTAAAAAGGACAACTACAATGAAAAATCTCACCTCAGCACATCATAGTAAAACTGCTGAAACTCAAAGGCAAAGAGTCTTCCCATAAGGGAAAAGAAAAGAGAGCTGCGGACCCTCCAGCCACCTCGGGCCTCCCTGTCCCTTGTCCAGTGTCAGCTTTCAGGGGTCCGTTGTGAGGTGAGGTGAAGGGCCAGACTCCACCAGGGGCTGCCCCCATCAGCCTCAGGCCAAGCCTTCCCCACAGGAAGGAAGGCTGGCTTTGGTCAGATAATGTTGGACATTCGTGGGGGAACGGGGGGCGGGGGGAAAGAGCTTGAAAAGGGCAGCATGGGCAGGGGAGGGGGAGGCCGGAGGATGGTGGCGGATATTTGGGAATCTCACAGCCCCTCCTGAGAGCAACAGGAAGGTGTTGGGGTTTACAGCCACATCAACTCCAAGAGTATTAAATCCTTTTCTTTAAGATGAAGCAAGATTGCGTACAGTGCAAACCACATTATGTTCTCTGACTCTGGTCTTGGAATGTCTTGTCGTTCAGTCCAGCCATGGTAGCCCAGCTCCACTTCCCTCCTGAGCCTCCATTTCCACAGCTGTGAAATGTGGCCGCTAACAAGTATCACGCCGTTGTACCATTCCGTGATGTCATGAACATGAAGTGCTCTGCAAACTGGAAACTGCTGCACCCCTTTAGCAGCTACTATTTCTGCCCGGCATTACCAACAGCTGCAGGCTGCAGAGAGCAGACGGTTCATACAAATGTGGAGCTTCCGGAGGAATCTGTGACCTGTAAATGCCTTCAAGGCTCAATATATGCCTTCTTTGCCAGGATTTGGGGATTTCTGAATTCCTGCCAGCTTAGCGTGACAGCCTGGTGCTTCTGGCTGGAGTCCTTGTAGAATTGCCACCTCTCACTATGGAGCCACGGAAGGGAGCCCTGAGTCATCAGATGTGGGCGGATGTGCAGTGCACCCCCCACCCCAGATTCTCTGACCTGCTTGAGCCAGGCTAACTCAAACCTGTGTCCAGAGTGAGGCCCTGAGCCTCCCCTCTCTGGCACCTGCCCTTATTTTCACCCACAAGTCACTAAATCCTCTGCAACCCCACTGCACACAGCCTTTGGACACTCGCAAGGACAACTCAGGGCCTGTTCCTAGGGCACTTCCACCCAAGGGACAGACCAGCTGTTCTGTTTGCAGACTAGACAAGAAGGACCTCAGACAGATCTGAGACCTTATAGCCCCCTCCTCCAACCACTACCACGATGAACTCTCACTGTGTCCCAGGCTCTGTGCTAAGCATGTGATTTAGGCTGAAGCATTTAATTATTGCTACACCCCATGGTAGGTTCTCCTGTAGAGAGAACTACAGAGAACATCTGCCATAGGTAGCCCCACATGGCAGATGTTAACACTGAAGCATGGACAGTTAGGCCATTCGTCCAGGTCACGCTATTATTCATCCTGCGTGCTCTACTCTCACCTGTGGCACCATCTGACTATGCACCTCTCGTTCTCACTCAGGACCCTTTTGTGATATTTTTCCACAATTCTAACAGCTCCATAGTTATGACCTCATCCTTGAGGGCCTTCATACCTATGCTATCATTATCAATTCCTAGACTCTGATGACCTTCCCCTTGCTTCTACATGCACTCCCAGAATTCTAGAATCCAGTGATAGACCCCAGATACAACTAGAGAATCCTAGAAGGGAATTCTAGTATCCAGTGCTCAGGCTTGTGAGTCCAGGTTCAGCAGTGGAATCTTCAGGGTTGGGGGAGGGGGGTGGGGCAGGGGCGGAATGAATGTAGGATTCCCAGTCTAGAAAGAACCTGGGGCCTTGAGTATGCTCCAGACAATCCAACCTATGTAGGGACCGTCCCTTCTCACTGACCATCTGAAGTATTAGGTGCTCCTCACTCTCACTCACTCACTCCAGAACCTCATCTGATTGTTCAGAAAAGTTAATGTCACTGCTACGCCTACCAGGGCCTAAGGCAGGGACGTGCACACCAGGAGGCAGGTCCTGAGGTTCTGGTCCTGGATCTTGGGTATTGCTAGACCTCTATCTGGGTAAGGAGGGGCTACACCAGATGATTTGTCAGGCCCTCTTTCACTGGGAGGAGGGCGAGAGTTGTCTAGATCCCAAGAGTGGCCACCTGCCCTCTAATTAGGACTACTAATAATGATTATCATTTCAGCACCTGGAAGCCATTCGCTCAATTTAATTAGTCCAAGACGTATCCAGGAGGAGAGGGGGTGGAGGGACTGTGTCTGTCTGGAGGAGGGAGGGTGGGAGGATGGCCAGAGTAGCCAGAGGGACCCAGGGACTGGGTAGGAAAGCAATGGGCAGACTCTTCCCATAGGGGTGGGTTGGAGTGGGGTGTTGATTCCCAGAGGCAGAGGCAGGGGGCTGGGCAAGATGACCTGTGCACTCCCAGGCACTGAATGTAACCCCAGAACTAAGAGTGGGATTGGAAACTGAGATATTCTACTGACCCCTCCCTCTCACTCTGTGCTCACAGGACCACTGGGAGCTCAGCCGAAGACATGGCGTCTGGTCGGAACCAGCAGCAGGAGAGACCCTGATGAGTGCCCCGAGTCCCCAGACCTATGCCGCCCAAAGGGAAGAGCCAGGGACCCGGTTCGAGAGCGCCTGCGGTCTGCGCGCAGGGCTGGCTGCCCAGACTGCCATCGCCGGCGCTATGCTGTGCCTGCGGTTTGTGCTTGCTGCTGGTGGGCGTGAATGTGACACTGGTGGGCACCTTCGCCTCCTTCCTGCCCAGGCACAACGTGCCGCTGATCGTGGGGCCGGTGCTCCTGGTGGTGGCGTTTGGTTTCTTCGCAGCCTGCTGTGCGTGTAGCCGCCGGGTCCCCAGGTCGCGCCCACGCTCCGCGGCAGCCAAGGGCGCAGACCATGGGGGCGGCGGCACGGGGCCGGTGGCCCTGGAGATGGAAAGCAGCGAGCGCACGGCGCAGGACACCACAGCCGTGCAGCTGAGCCCCACGGCCTCTGCCGCGTCCTCCGGCCACTCCAGCCCAAGCCCCTGCCCCTTTGCCCTGGACGCCCCCGCGTCGGCTGCCGCCTACGATCCGGGCACCAACGGAGTCCGGCCCAACCTACCCCGGGAGCGCGAAGCCCTCTAGCGGCCCGAGCCCTCCCGTGCTCGCCAATACGGGTCCGATCGTTCAGTGCCCTATAAGAAAAAAGAAAAAGAGGAGGAGGAGAAAGAGAAGACAAGAAAAAGGAAATTTTCATAAGGGTCGGGCGCTGAGCACAGGTAGCCTCGTCTGTCCCATCTCTGGAACTTCTGGAGGGGAGAGTGTGCCCAGGCATGTCCCCACTGCCAGGAGGGAACAGCTCCTTGGCCCTCCAGGTGGGGTCTGCTGGGCCCTACATTACTTCATTCCCCAGCCTTGATGAAACTGGGCCCCTGGACCTTGAGTCCTAACACCACCACCACCCACAGCATTTGGGCACTGTGAATGGGGCCACTCTGAGAGGAACGTACTACCAGCAAGGCCTGCACCCCAAAGGAATGGGATGAAGCAGAAGGGGAGGAGTATCAGCCCAAGGTGTCTGCTGTCCTTGCACACTGTGAAAGGTCACCAGCTCCCCTTGTGCTCCTCCTTGCCCTCCTTGTCTCCACTCGCAGACCTTTTGTGATTAGTCGGGCAAGGTGTGGAGGGCCTCTGATTTGAGCCAGGACAGTCCCTAAGGTACAGCTGGGTTGAGCACACTCCACCCTTTCTGCCTGAGTAGATAGAGCAGGGAGAGTGGAGGCTGGGGCCCCAGCAGGGGTGAGTGGTGAGGGCCCCCTTGAGGTGCATTCCCTCCGGGCCTCCATTGTCAATAAAGCACCTTCGGAGTCAAGTCCTCTGTGGTGTGCAGCCCTGGAGGGAGGAGGGCCTGACTGCAGGGCCCTGGATTCTGGGGTCCTCCCATCCTCTTGGAGACCTAGAGGGGGGCCCCAGTGGGGAGGAGTGTGTGATGGTGAACAAAAGACCAAGTCTGGGGTTGCCTGTGAACATCTGTGGGAACAGGTGTGTCAGGCTGGGGGGCTGGATGAATATATGAGTGTGTCTGTGTAAGATCGCCTGGCTACATGTATGAAATGGGGAGTGTGAGTGACACTAACATCACACATGTATGTGGGAGCCTGTGGTGGTGGCAGCGGTTAAGAGCTGGATCACCCAACAGGGGTGGTGAGGGAAGAAGAGCTCCCAGGGCCATGCAGATCCTCAACCTTTCTCCTGGCCTGGCTGGCCTTGCAGAGTCTGAGCTTAGCCTGTGTTCCTTCCGGGTGGGTGAGAGCATCTGGTGGAGAAATGGAGGCTGCTTTGCAGGAAGAAACAAGGGAGCTGGGGTCTGGGGTGAGGGTGCTGCAACCCTCATTGCAAGGACCAGGGCCAGCAGTCCCCAGTGAGCGTGGGGCACACCGAACCACCACCCCTTGTCGGCCATGACTGCCTGCCCATCCACCCTTGGCTCCCTCAGCCTCCCTTTCTCTTTCCAGAGTAGACTTTGTTGCTCTTCTGCTTGGGACCCGGATCTTCCCATCAGCCCTGCGACTCTGTCTTCCTTCCTCTGACCCCCTCTCTGCCTCTGCTGCTCCTGCTGTCTCCCCCTCTCATTGACCTGGAGAAGGATGAACCTGTCTCAGTTGGTGTTGAGCAGGTCATCTCTATTAATTCACATGGGTCGATGGGCCCTAACCTTTAAAGCATCCAGCCCCTGGAGCTGATGACCTCTTCTCAGAGAACTCCCCCACTCCCCACCTCTGTGTGTGTGTGTGTGCAGGAAAGGCTGCCTTCCCAGGCTCCAGTCTTGTCTCTTCCAGTTCACTGGTCTGCAACCTCAGACACCACCTTCTGCCTTGGTAGAGTAGGGGGTAAGGGGGGTCACTACTGATGCTGCCCTGTGTGGTCTGACTCACAGGGCAGTCCTCCCCAGTGTGGTCTGACTCACCCTCCCCCTACCTTCTTAGGGGATACACCCCAGACTCTAGCCCTGGGATACTAGGCCCAGCCCAAACCTCTCCCCCACCTGTGGGCAAGAGCCTGGAATTGCAAACCATCTTCCTCTTCTCCCCCCCACAAGAACTCTTCCATGTCCTGTCTGGGCTGCTGAGGAAGAAAGGTGAACAGGAGATAGGAACTCAAGGCCATGGGCCACACAGAGATGGTGTGAGTGAGTAGAATGGGAGTGAGGTGGGGGAGGAGGCGATTTTGGCTCCCTGGAGTCTCCTGTCCACTGCCACCACCCGCTGAAGGTCATTTGTCTCATCTGTGTTTCTCCCTCTCCATAGGCACACCAGGAGATATTCTCTACACTTTCCAATCAGCCACCCTAGGAACCCCCACCCCAATCTCTCCAGGCCTGCCCCACCAGAGGACTCTTCCCCTCACACTCCTTCAGGCCCCTCTGGGGGCAGCACAGCCAATGCAAAAGCCCCAAAGGGAGAGTAAACTTGACCTCCATATGTCAGGTCAAGAGAAAAAGGGCTGTGGAGACACAGGTGGGAGATGAAGCTGGTGAAGGTGGGAAAGGAGTGTATTGCTCAGCCAATAAAGCTGAGTAAGCCAGGGAGAGGAGTTGGGATTTATTCCTGGCAAGATGGGAGCCAGTGGAGGGTTTTAAGCAGGGAAGTGACATGATCTGATTTATGACTGTGAAGATCGCTCTGCCTGCTGTGTGGAAAACAGAGTGTTGAGGGGCAAGAGGAAAATGGGGTGGGTTAGTAGGTGACTACAGTGAGATAGGCTGGGGGCTGGGGCACAGGGGGGCTGTGAAGTGGACAGGTTCTACACCCACCCTTTGAGGTCTCCCTGTGGGGGGACTTAAAGTCCCTTAAAGGGCAGTGGAAGAGGAGAATCTCAGAGGAAGCTCTAGAATTTTGGTTGGAGTAGCTCAGTATATGGTGAAAGAAAAGGAAGGGCTCTTGGGAGTTAAAAGGCCTGTTAGCCCAGTGGAACTTCCCACGGGAGCTGGAGCCACACCCTGAATTCTGGAAAGAGAGCAGAGGAGATGCTGGTTTAGAAGCCATTGGCACTGGGGTGGTGGCTAAGCAATCTGGGGGCAGCACAGCCAATGCAAAAGCCCCGAAGGGAAAGTAAACTTGACCTCCATATGTCAGGTCAAGAGAAAAAGGGCTGTGGAGACAGGTGGGAGATGAAGCTGGTGAGGGTGGGAAAGGAGTGTATTGCTCAGCCAATAAAGCTGAGTAAGCCAGGGAGAAGAGTTGGGATTTATTCCTGGCAAGATGCAGGGGCAGGGGCAGGGGGCTTTTCCGAGGGAAATCTGAGGGTCCAGTCTGGAGTTTTAAGTGGATGGTTAAGTGGAGTCCAGATAAGGCACATGGGGAGAAATGAAGACAGAACCCAGAGTCTAGACTAATCTAATCACAGACTAGAGGGGACTAGAGATTCCAAGCTGCCCAGCTCTGAATCTCACTGCCTTTCTGCTGGGGCTCGTGCCTTGTTGATGAAGTCTGTAGGCTAGCAGCTGGGGATTAGGGAGAAGTGAGCGGAATACGAGCTCCCAGACGTCGGGATTTGTGTCTTGTTCACTGCTATGCACTGGTGCCTACCTGGCACAAGGGAGGTGCTCAGTAAGTATGTGTTCACTGAGTGAAAGCTGTGAATCTCATCCCACAACTGAAGCTCTAGTTCCCCCTAATAAAAAATTACCAAGATATCCAGTTCTGGGCAGGGAAGGAGAACAGCTCCCTTGTGTGTGGGAGTCCCCCTGGCCAGTTCTTGATTTCTACTTCTTTGTGAGGAGGTTGGTGGGCACAGGAATGTAGAGCTAGCTGGGTGGGCTTGATTGACATGCCTGAGAGCCAGGATCCCAGAAGCAAGCAATGGCCAGAGAGGTGAGCTGAGCCTGAGGAAATCGGCACTGCTAGGAAGTGCCACTAGAGGGCAGCCTGAGTATGTGACAAGGGATAGAGACCAATCAGCTCCGGCCACCTGCACAACTTGGTCTTTTCCTTTTCTGAGGGTCAAGGCCCTGCAGGACAGGAGGAGCTAGGAGTAGGGTGCGCTTGCGGAGGGGATAGGGAGGAGGATTAAGTCACCCAACTTTACTAAATGACACCTCCTGCCCTGGAATTTGACCTTATCACAGAGGGAGCCCTGACCCTAGACGTAGTCTTAGACTTTATCAAGGTCACAGGTAAATCCTGAATCAGGTCACAGACAACAGAACTGTCTCCCAAATCCATACAGAATCCCTGCCTGAGCTTGATCCTGGTCACACTCTGAGCCCTGACCCTGCCTGGTCCATGCACCTGGTCCATCCCTGATCCTGATCTCAGACTAACTACTGACTCAGTCCAGAGCCCTGACCTTGACCCAAGGTTGAACCCTGAACTGGACACAGACTGAGAGCCTTGATGCTAGATACCTAATTAGCTCTTATTTCCGTTACAAAGTGAACGGCTCTGACCCTGAGCCATACACTGAGCCCTGACACCTGGGACTCGCTCCCCAGCACCCCACTGACTGAAGGGCCTTTTCAGACGAGGCTCCCATGCCAGGCCAAGCTTCTGTGCCAAAAGGAAGGAACTCCTGGGGCTACTTTTGAGGGAGAGAGAAGGAGTTCTGGGTCTTTGAATGATCCAGAAATTCCTGGGTATTGAATCCCTAAGAGGCCAGGCAGAGAAAGGCTGGTTCTAGGCCGTCCAGGACATGAGGGAGGGAGTACAGCCAGGCTTTCGCCAGTCCTCCTGGGGCTCTGGAGCAGGGCCTTCCTGCCTGTGTGTCTGGGAGCCTCTTCCTCCTGCACTTCTGACTCCTGCGGAACCTTGGGCAAGTCCCTTCTGCTCACTGGGCGGTGATTCACTCCTTGTTACCTTTCAGGGAAAATGAGGAGGTGGTGGCCTGCTAAGAGAGTGGGACCAGGCCACCACTGTGTCCCTGTGTCCCCACCCTGTCCCCTTGCTCTGGGAGCTTACTCTGGCCAGTCACGCCAAACAGGCAAGAACGAGTGAATCGTGCTCTAGGTGGCTCCAGCCAGGCCTCAGCCCCAGGTGGGCAGCAGCCCGTGAGACAGGAGCATGGGCTAGAAAGCAGAGGTCCTAGAGGTCTCTGTACATTCCTGGGGTCTGATGTGTGTGAGGAGGGGGAGGTCCACAGAGACCCTATAGCCCCCCACCCCCCACCCCGACCCAGCTCACCAACCAGTTCAGTTTCCACCCCACCCAGGGTGCAGCCCGGCTACCTTTCGCCTGCAGAGCCACGCTGGCCTCTGCCAGGCCCACAGGACTCAGGCTCACCTTGGGAGACACCCAGGGTGGGAGTGAGGGCTGAGCCAGGCAGGAGCCAGGCGGGGGAGGGGGCGGCTTGAGTCAAAAACGCTGACGCGGAAGACAATGAGCTCTCCGAGGCTGAGGCAACTCATTTGGTCCCGGCCACGCTTTATTAAATTCTCATAAACCTGTCAGGGGGGACAGGGCTCGCTTCAGTTTACCTCATTAGCCCGACACAATGACAGGGGGGGGGCAGAGGGAGGGGGCAACAAGGGGAGGCCAGGGCTCAGTGCTGAGAATCGAGCCCAGTCGAGCCAGCCAGGAAGATAATTGAATTAAGTGGCTTTTGTTAATGGTTTTTAAGACTCCGAAGTGTAAATAACATTTAGGGGCTTTCTTTTAATGGGGTTGGGGTTTTAGGTACCCAGGGAGCTTAGAGGAGGTCCAGCCAGGTTTCTGCCCCTCTTCCCCATCCCAGGGAAGCCTGACAGTGGAGAGGCAATGGGAGCTGACGCTGGATGCGAGGAAGTTAGGCTAGGAGGAATGAGGGCAGGGGCCAGAGAAGGGAAGACAACTTGCAGGGGTGTCTTTGAACAGACGAAGAGAGGACATGAGCAAGAGACGGGCATGGAGGCAGGGGCTGAGTGTGAGGATCCGCCCACCATTAGACAAAATGGCCAGTGATGTCTCTGGGGTGTCACCAGAGGCATAGCTTGAGAGTGTTTAGGGGCCCTGGACTCCTGGGGCAGCCAGTGTTCATTCCTCATTGAGAGGTCAGCGCAACTAAGAGGTTATGGCTTTATTACTTATCGCCAGTGGCTCCCCTGGGAAGCAGTGAACACCCCATCACAGGACATGTGGGAGGCTATGGTGGTGTATTAGACTCAATCTCAGGCTTCCTGAAGGAAACTGGACTTGAACTGAGCTATAAGGGAACCTGCAGACGGGGTGGGGAGCTCACCCTCTGGGAGCACATGGGCTAGGGGAAGCTGGAAACAGGGACATGGGCAAAATGTCTTAGAATCCATCCCCTGGCCTTCCTCAGTTACAGTGTCTTCCTCTCTGCAGACACGTCATGGTCCAGGAGTTGTCTGGGCTGGAGGCAAAGGCTCTGGGCAGGTCCCAAGATGCTGGAGATGAGATAGGGCAGGGCTGGCCCGAGGCAACCCACAAAGGGTTAAGGCGTTAATCGCCCTGCATTTGACAAAGGGAAGTGGGTTTTCTGATCCAGAAAGGATCAGTCCCTGGGACGCCCCATCAGGCCCTTCAGCGTGAAATTACACCCCAGCAGGGGTGCTCCCCTCCCCCCACACATACTGCCAGCCTAGGCCTGGCACAGGATTAGGGCCTGGAGTCATCAGCTTAATAGATGCCTCTCCACCGTCCCCTCTCCCTTGGGAGCCTTCAGTCCTGCCTCCGGGCTTGCACCAACCTCTTTCCGCACCTTCTGTCAACCTGTCTATTCATCTGCCTCACCGCCTCTGTCCTTACTCTTGGTCTGATCATTCCATGTATCTCCTCAACTGAACCCCGACTCCTGAGTCCAGTCCCTATTTTAGTACTTTTATAACCTTTAATCAGCACCCCCAACGTATCTGTTTCATTGTTTATTTATCATATCCACAGCAGCACTAAGGGCCTTGGGCACCGGGCACCGGGCACCGTATCTCCAGGGTCTGGGCTGTGTCTGGCAAATACCTGGTGCTCAAAAAAACCTTAATTGACTGAGGCCCCTCCCATCCACCTCACAAAGACTGGGTGTGGTCCCTAAACTCTGGGCATTGGTGCTCAAGACTAAGACGAGGAATCTAAAGCCCCCGCCAGGGCACAGCCATGTCTTCAGAAGAGGCAAGGGCTGTGCCATGGCCTCAGCCTCAGCCTCAGCCCCAGCCCCAGCTCTAAAGGATGCCGGGAATGAGACAGACCAGAAAAGGGAGAGGCCCTTCATGACCCGAGGATGCTCACTGATCCTTGCATGCCATCCCTGGAGGCCCTTTCATCCCACTTCTTTGAGCCGCTGCTGGTGCTTTGCCACGCAAGTGACTCTAAGCCACATCTGCACCCGCAGTTGGGTGTACACAGCATGGGAAGAGATCTTGGATGGAACATTGGGAAATGATGGCTGTCCGAGGCAAAAGCCAGGGCCACACACCAAGGCCAGACAGGAGCCAGGTTCCAGAGGCCATAGCCAGAGCTTGGCCCTCACACTGCTCCTCCAATTCAATTCAACAAGCGTGGTATTGGTTCAACACCAAGTCTGAGCCAGGCTCTGGGCCACATCAGGTCCTGCTCAGGGACTTCCAGCTGCATATGGATAAGAATTGTACATGGTGGACAAGAGGGGTGAAGAGAGAAAGGGGACTTACCCTCCCCTAGAATAATCAAGCAAGGCTCCCTGGAGAAGGTGTCATATGTTCTAAAGAATGAAAAGGCTTTTCCCAGAATGACGGACCACTAAGACCAAAGACAGATGGGAAAGCCACAGTGAGGGTCCAGTCTGGCTGGACACCTCAGGGAAGTGTGAAAAGAAAGTGTCCCCTCCCTGTTGGCTGCCCAGCACATCTGTGTGGAGGTGAGAGGAAGGAGAGGTGACCTATGAAGGACCCAGGTGTCCCCGTCTGCCAGCCTGCTCAGGTGGGGATGGCAACAAAGAGCGGCTTTGTGCGCACACGCTCACACTCACACACACCCGCACACGCCCCACACAAGCTCTTTCCAAGAATGGCTCTTCAAGCCTGGTTGCCAAGATAAAGGAGCCACTGGGCGGTCAGCCCCTGGAGGAAATATCACTCCTGTGGCCTTTGTTGTTCAAAAGGCTTTTCAAAATCTCCAGACTCCTCTTGGAAAGGATCCCAGGCTGAGGTGGTGGTTTCCCACAGCTGGAAACGTGGGTAATGATGGCACAGCCCCCCTGGCCTGGCAGGGGAGGAGAGCCCCGGGGGCCAGGCTTGGGCTGTCAGCAGCAGTAGCAACGGTTTAATCCTCCACTTTCACGATTTACTCACTCTATTCCCACAAGCCTGGGGGTGGGCAAAGACCTCCCCATTTTACAGATGATAACGGAGGTTCACAGAAACTTAGCAGCTTATTAAATGACCCCACAGTGAGTTAACACTAGAAATGAAACTGACAGCACCACTCACAGACTTAACTCAACCCTGGCCCCATTCTGTGCCCCAACTCTGACCTCTAATTGAGCTGTGACTTGCCCTATGCTGAGCCCTACCCCTGACCCCACCTGATCCCTGATCCCAGCCACGCACCTGATCCCTGATCCCAGCTTTGACCCTGACCCCATTCTGAGCCCCTCACAGAGCTGTGACCTGCCCTGTACTGATCCCTGATACTAGCCTCAGACTGGTTAGCTTTAAGCCCCGTGAGGTCAGAGACGTGTGCTTCTCATCCACCCCTGCTACATTTATGCGTGTGCAATTATTCCAGTAATATTTATCTATTGGGCCAGGGGCCGAGTCTGTTGTTGTTTACCACCACTAATAATAGTGTAACTAGAGCAACAACAAGCATTTCACTGAGCATTTACTAAATGCCAGGCTTTTCGTTAAGTGTTGTCCAGACATTATCTCATTTAACCCTCACAAAGAGCCCTGGAGCCCATGTTGTCATGAGCCCATTTTACAGATGGGGATGCTGAGCCCCAAGGTCACACTAGGAGGAGGTAGACAAAAGTTTAGCATGTTCTCAGTAGTTCCCTTCACCCATCACACTCAGCTGCCTGCTGAGGGATGGAGGCGAACAGAAAAGTCCCAGCAGTGAGAGGAAGTAGAGGCATTTGGACAGGTGGGAGAAGCCAGGGGCTTTCTGGAGACTTTGAGTCTCTGAAGAAGCAGGAGGGCCAGGTGAGTTGAAGGCGATTCTAATGAAGGAGCAAGACCAGCTGTGGAATTTGTGGAGTCCAGTGCAAAATGA
The DNA here is from genome assembly GCF_014824575.4 of Sturnira hondurensis. Taxonomy (NCBI): domain Eukaryota; kingdom Metazoa; phylum Chordata; class Mammalia; order Chiroptera; family Phyllostomidae; genus Sturnira; species Sturnira hondurensis. The sequence continues at coordinate 315,098 of NW_028098007.1, forward strand.
AAATGTGGGACACCTTGTTAAAAACTAAGGATTTTAAGGTGGATGCATCAGAACATCATGGGGCTCGACCCCAGGGTCCTATGTGACTGCACAGGTCACATGCCCAGGAAGGTGGCCCCGAGAAGGAGGACAGTGTGTGAAGATGGACACGTGGAACAGGGCATGTGGCTGTTAACGTGGCAGCTAGGACCGGGTGTGACTCGCACATGGGTATTTGGGCAGCGTCTGCAGCAGGCCCAGGACAGCAAGCGTGGAGTATCCCCGGGCACCGAGCTGGCAGTGTGGCCCAAGAGGCCCGAACGTGGAGGGGAACTGGTGCCACTCTCTAAGAGTTTGGGGTGGGAGGTGTCTATGGGTTGTGAGCAAGCAGGGGAGAATGCACGTCTTGGGGATGGAATCGATGCATGTGGAGCATCCAGGCAACAGAGCTTGGGCTGTGTGTCTGAGCGCTCGTGTGAGGATGTATATATGAGTAGGACAGACAGACAGACACCCTGAGCTTGTGTGGCCCGATGCAGAAGTCAGCATGTCCCATGTGTCTGAGAGGACATGTGTGTAAGTGTGTGTGGTGGTGAAGGGCAGGAGGGTATGTGTGTGATTGGGAGTGTGTGGAAGTGTGTGGGGGAATGTAAGACCATCCCCACCCACCCTCCTGGGTGCCGGCTTGTGCTGAGGGGCTCCCAGGTGAAGATGTCCCCTAGCCCTAGCCCAGCCCCAGGCCTTCATGGGGCCGGGTCCCATTTTGAGACGTTCCTGCCTGCCTAGGGTGGTCAGAGCCAGAGAGTGGCCTTCTGGGCTGCTGGGGTGATCCTGGGCCAGCGGTGTCAGGTTCCCCCCCCCCCCAGGGCCCGCCCTCTGCAGCCCTCTGAGGGCCTTTGTTGGAAGTTCAGACAAACTTGTCAGGGAGGCGGGCTGGAGGCCGCCTCCTAATCGGCTTTCCCAGAAGGGAGAGGAGAATGAGAGATTGCAGGGGTGGGGGAGACTTCCAGCCCCCTGCAGCTCTGTGGGAAAGAAAGAGGGAGGGTGGGCCCAGCTCCTCTGGCCCTGAAAGGGACCCTCTTGGCAGGTGCCCCTTCCCCAGGGCACCTGGGGAGCCAGCCCCCCAGACTGAAAGAACACTGAGGCCAAGACCTAAGAACGACGGGAGGCTTCAGGGAGCAGTTCCCGGGAGCCCCTGCACTCCTCATTTCGCCCACTGTGAGCTGCCTGAGCACATACAGCACGCTTCTTCCAGGCCTCCGCACTGTCTCACCTGAGCCCACCGGAAAGCAGGCTGGATGTGGTTAACGATTCCCATTCTACAGAAGAGGAATCTGAGGGCCAGAGAGGGGCAGTTATTTGCCCAGAGTAACTTTCACTTCATAATAGAATCTTCTTTGCTTCATAGTCAGCATTTCCCTGGGGTCCCATCCTCAGCATTTCCCAGTGTAATCTCATTCAGTAGTAATGTGGCTTCGTTTGTCACTCTCTGCAGACAGCCACCAAGGTTAAGAGCTTGGGTTCTGAGATTAACCAAGTTCATACCCTGGGTCTTCCATTACTAGCCGTGTGGTGCTGGCCATGTTTTTTAACTTCTCTGTGCCTCAGTTTCCTCATCTACAAAATGGGGGTAGTAGTACCTATCACATAAAGTTGTGTGAAGATTAAATGACTTAATATTTGTAAAGTGCAAGGCGCAGAGAAAGTGCTACATAGTATTTGTTAAATTAAAGTCAGCCCTGGCTGGTGTAGCTCTGTGGATTGAGTGCCGGCCAGCGAACCAAAGGGTCGCTGGTTCAATTCCCAGTCAGGGCACATGCCTGGGTTGCAGGCCAGGTCCCCAGTAGGGGGCACACAAGAGGCAACCACACATTGATGTTTCTCTCCATCTCTCTCTCCCTTTCCCTCTCTACAAAAATAAGAAAATATTTTTTAAAAAACTGTTAGAAAATTTTTTAAAATTAAAGTCTAAGTCAGCAATGCTGATCCACTCCATCCCAACACCTTCCCCTGAATAAACTGAAGTCTCAAATGCAGCAGACAAGACCAGCCTGAGCTCAGGCTCATCCCCCCACACTCACCCCAGCCCAAGGGTCCCCATATACCTATTGCCAAGCCAGAGCCTCAGGAGCACCCTCGACCCTCCCATGCCTGCAGTCCCCACAGTAGTTCCACTTCCTAAATCTCTCACCAATATAACCCCTTCTCCCCACCCCTCCTCCCCCAGTCCACCTTGAGGCCACCTTCCTCTCTCCCAGACATGACAATGGCCGCCTCTCTGGTCTCTCTGCCTCTTCACGAGCCACCATGCCACAAGCATATGGGATGGAAGTGGGATTTACTAAAATGCAAGTCCGACCACCCCATTCCCCACTGGAAATATCTTCCAACATGCCCCCTCAGTCCTCAGGCTTAAGTCTAAGCTCCCAGCTTCCTCTTCCATCCCTGACACTACCCCCCACCATCCTCATGCCCCACCCAGACAGGGCCCTGGTCCCTCAGGGTTCTGGGGCTCTCCAGAATCCAGCTCAGCCAAGTGGGTGCTGTAGTGCTGATGTGCTGTGCCTCTCCCAGGATACCCTTCTCTCTTGCCTTACTGGTAAACACTGGACCTACGGGACTCAGCTCAAAATTCTCCCTCCCTGCCCCGTCCGGGTAGCTCGGTTGGTCAGAGGATTGTCCTGATACACCAAGGTTGCAGGTTTGATCCCTGGTCAGGGAACAAGAATCAACCAATGAGTACATAAATAAGTGGAACAACAAATTGATGTTTCTCTCTCTCTCAAGCAATCAATTAAAAAATTTTAAAGCCTCTCTCCCTGAGGATCATTCTAGGCTAAGCTAGGGACCCCCTCCTATGCTCCCAGTTACCTGGGTTTGAACCCCAAATTTCCCTATGTTATAACTGTCTTTAGAGCAGGGACCATGTTCCCTTTACTTGTTCCTATGTACCCAGTGCAGGGCCAGGCATGCAGCAGGTGCTCAAGAGGTGCTGAGTATGCATGAGTAACTGAACTGCAGGATGACCTGGCTCCCTCTACACCAGGAGAGGTGTGTTCCATGGCGCTGAGGTATGCAGGGGGCCCACAGTGGCTCAGGGCCCTGAGGGAGCAGTGGGAGATTTGAGGCAGACATTTGATCTGCCGGCCCCTGACAGGGGGGGTGGGACAAGGTGAAGGGGGTGCTCCCCGCCCTAATCCTCAGCCCCACTGGGGAGAGAGGAATGCATCTCCTGGGGTCTGCCACCGCCCCTGAGACGCCCAGCAGGCAGCCCTCTGCACACTCTTCAGGCCGCTGGGGTTCTCCTACCAGGAAATCCCCAGAAGTAGCAATCACCCCTCCCAAATCCCAGCCTCCAGCTGGCACAGAGGCCCTGTGCAGACACCGTGGGGGAAGGGCAGCAAAGGCTGAGCAGAAGAGATTGCCTATCATCTTTTTCTTGAAATGCAGAAAGGGCTGCGATTTCATAAGAAGAACTTCTTGGTTGTACCCCCTTTTTTTCAGCTACTCCTTATATATACAGTCTCACAGCCTCTCTCTCAGCTCATGTACAAGCATGCACACACACAAATGCAAGCACACACAGGTTCTCATGTGCACATGTAGACGAATAAGCTCTAATTACATGCACACACATATGTGCACACACACCCTGACATGGAGGGACCCTCATAAATTTTCAATCCATGCCGCCACCCACGGCAGGAACCCCTTCTTCATCCTCTGCTTGCTCATCCTGGAGGACGAAGCGCTCCCTCCAGAGGCTCCCCACCCCACTGGAGAACAGCTCTGCCTTCAGAGCCAGGTGCGCCTTCCCGTCCTGCCCCTCTGGCCCTAGCTTACTTGCTGTTTCCCACAGAATTCCCCGCCCTCTCCATCCTACAGAACCGTACCTGCCCAGGCTGCCCTGAAACCCTCAGGCGCCCCTGTCCCTGGCCACCCTGCCACGTGTGCTTGGGTGAGGCCCACACAGCCCAGAGTAGATGCAACCCTTCCCCACCCTTCCCCCCCACTCCTGTGACCGCTGCAGAGTGACACACCAGCTGCAGGTTGGTAAGGGCTGAGGAGAGAACTCCCGAGCTGATGCAGGAATGGCCAACCATGCAGCAGGCCTGCCTCCCTTCCCCACTGGAGGCAGTGCTGGACGGGCAGGCAGCAGGCAGGCCTTGGCACACCAACTGCTCGCCCACTGCAGGCATCTCTGGGAATGAAGCTGGACCAAAATCTGTGCTGCCAGACTCTCTTTTATTAGCCAAGTAGGACAAAGAATAGGTCACAATGTCACAGGAAGTCAGACAGACGGACCAATACACGGGACAGAGTGTCATGCTGCACTATGCAGGGGCCGGGGTAAGGGAGGGGGAAATCTGAGTCTTGTTCTCTCAACTAACAGAATAAATAAATACGGTACACAGTGTCTTTGCCACCGGCTGGCACAACCTCTAAGCACAAATGGTCACAAAACAGCTGGTTTGGAAAGCAGTCTGTACAGCCCGCAGGCCATGGAGTTGTGGGGTGGGCCCAGGCCCCTCTGGCCCATGTTCTGGGGAAGTGAGGAAGCAGGGAAATGGAAAGCTCAAATAGAAGGGAGAGGTGAGGAATGAGACTTTCCTGAAAGGCTTTCCTGGAGGAGGTGATATTTAGAGCTATTGGATTCCAAGGCCCAGTGACAGTCATTTGTATCTAGGGAAAGGCAGAAAGCTTCTGTCCCCTTGCTTGGTCCAGATGAGATTTTGTTGGGTTCAGAAACAGACCCTCCTGGAGTTGATTGCAGAGGACGAACCAAAAATTCCTTCTGTCTCCTCAAGTCTCTGCCACCCTCCTGTCTCCTGCCTCTTACTCTGCTGCTCCTGTGGCTGTTGGGTTCACCTTCTAAATCCCAGAGCCCAGATCCTGCTTCATCTGATCCCTATTCAGAAGCTCTCACCTGCTATGGAGGTAAGGGCTTTAGCTTGGATCCAGGGCCGAGTCCCACCTCTCAGGAAGCCAGCCACACCCTCCCTGTGGTCTACTTAGTCTCCCTCCACTGCCTCGTGCAAACAGCTTTCCTGGCCAAGGCTACCAGCCCCCTCACTGTTTTCCCCCATTCAGAGCCTTCTCCACACACCTCAGCCAGACCCCCAGGGGGATGAGCATCAAGAGTTCTTCAGACCAAGCCTACTGAGACACCAGTAGATGCCCCTCTCCTCCTTCCACTGGGAGAAGAGACAGCCTTAGGAATCTCAGATGAAACTTCTCTAAGTTGGGTGTGGAAAGTTCCATGGTGAACCTCCCACAGAGGGAATCTATGCAATCCAGCCCCCAACCCTGCCCTGAGCCCTGAGCCACGTGAAGGCATGGAGATGCGATGACCACAGAGGCCAGCACTGCAACTCAAGAAAAGCAGGATCAAATCCAGATTGTCTCAACTTGAAAGGACCCATAATACTTACTGGGAAACTGAGGCCCAGAGATTGTGGCGGTGCCTGTGGAGAGTCTTGTGTGTGCAATGCCCACCGCTCCATAGCAAAGCAGCAGTAATTTTCTAACCCATACTCTGTGCTTTGTTTTGTGGTTGTGAGTTTAACTAAAAACTTCTGAGCACAGACATGCAGAGAACTAAAGCTGGACAGGACAGCGACAGGCCATCTAAGCCAGATGAGGACATGGGCCCAGAGAGGCTACGGGCTGGCTCGAGGTCACTCTGCTCTGAAAGGGAGTTTTCTGAACTGGGTTCCCCGTCATAAACAGGAAAACATCAAGGACTAGCTGAACAGGAACCCTTCCGTCAACAGTCAGCTCTGGGAGCAGATGCCAATGGACACCTGAGACTACGCGCTGCCATGTGGTTTGCACTCATTGTGACCAGGAGCTAGAGTCCAGCCTTCCTTCCTGGCTGGGACACACCCCTGCAGTGGCCTCTGACTGCTGAACCAGCAGGCCAGGGTGTGGCAGAGGAGTACCACCTCTGTCTGAGAGCACCCCTTCTCCCTCCACCTCCTTCCAACCAGGGAAGTCTCATCGGGGAGGTCTAGGGCCCTGGATGAGCAGGGGCTGCAGGCCTCTGTCCTGATGGTCCCAACACCTGCCCCAGCGTGATTCCTGCCTCCACTCCCCTCATCTTCAATCTTGGGGGCGGGGCCTCAAACCTGAGGAAAGAGAATGTGACTCCTCACACCTTCTAGATGCCAGGCCCTGGGAGGGTGGGTGTGGAGACCAGTGACACCTCCTACCTGCAGCTCCAGTGGCTGCAGCATCTCCAGCTAGGGCCTGACCACCTGTGCTGGGTGTGGAGAGGAGCCGCTGCCCAGAGAGGGTGGCGGTTTGGAGGGCTGGGCAGGGGCATGAGACAAGCAGGCAGAGAAGGAGCAGGAGAAGCAACATTACTAAAACTAAAAAGCTACAACCCCAAACAAAACAGCTTGGGAATTCATCACACCAACACAGCCAGCATCAAAGAAAGTGGGGGCAGTGATAGGAGCCATGAGCTAAGACCCGGAGTGCGGAGTGCGGAGTGTGGAAGACCCAGAGGCTGATGGGAGAGGCCGCAAGAAACAGGACAGAGGCAGAGAGAGAGGATGTCAGGGAAGAAGGAGAGAGACAGAAAGAGAAGGAAGAGCCAGAGTGAGATACGGAGCCACAGGAGGAGGCAAGGGCGGCAGAGGACAAGAGAGGGAGCAGGCAGGGGGCCTGGGGCAGGCAAGCGCCTGAAAATATAGTTTTATATATTTATATTTATATCTCACATTCTGCACACCAACTTACTAGGGGGAAGAAGGAGTGGGAGGGAGGGAAGGAAGGAGGCGACGCTGAGGTGGGGATCCAGCGAGTGAGCGCCTCTCACTCCCCCAGCCTCTCGCCTCCTTGGGATCCAAGCAGGGCCATGCAGAGAGTGCAGGTGTGGGCTTCGCCTAGGCTAGGACTCTGGGGGAGGGGAGCAGGGAGCGGGATTCCAGGCCCAGGATCCCTGGGCTCATTGAGTTAACTCCTTGAGAGCCATCTGAGCATAACCACGGGACTGGGAGGTGGGCACCCAAGACCCCTGGCTGGGTTGGAGGCCAGCAGTCAGTTGGGCAGCGTATCGAGTCCCAGGGAGGCTGCATGCTGCTTGGCCCGAAGCCGCAGGTTCTCGATGCTCGTGGTTTTACTGTTCAGGGCAGCTGAGGCAGGTGCCAGGCCTGCTGGGGGTGCGGGCAGCAGTGGGGACCCCCACACGCCCTGATGGGCAGCCGCAGCTGCTGACAGGGACTGGTAGTATGACTGGCAGTGCAGTGAGCCCAGGGGGGCCATGTTGACACCCAGGTAGGGCACAGCAGCAGCCGCAGCCGCAGCAGCAGCAGGGGCTGGGCCCCCCACTTCGAAGGATGAGTAGTGTACCAGGTTGTTGGTGGCTGCCATGTGCTGGCGGAATTGCTCCTGCAGGCGGAAGAGGCTCAGCGGGGATGAGGAGTAGGAGTGGGAGGGGCCCAGGAGGCTGCCCCCAGGAGCTGCAGGAGCCAGGGCCAGGCTGCCTGGGGAATCTGCAAGCAGAGAACCAAGAACAAGGGCATTGGTCTGCCAGGAGGAGACCCCTTGCCACTGATGACAGAAACAGTTTTTGGCTGAAACCATACTCACCCTTGTCAGCCAGGGTACCCCCTGAAGCACCCCTCAGAATCCTGGGAGGGAGACACCCAGGCTTCCTGCAGGAGCCTCAGGGACCCTGCAAAAGCCCCCATGTGTGACTTCTCGGGCAGAGTCCTTTTCTTTTTGAGGGCCATCACCTCCCCCCCCTCCTGTCTCCCCTCTAGCTCTCAGCTCACAGCCCCATCGTTCCCTGCCTGGGCTCAGGGTTTGGGTCTGAGGTAGCCTCCTGCCAGAGCTCTGTCCCTTCGAAAACCATGGCTCCAACTGTCAGCTGCATGTGGGAATCTCTGTTACCAGTATGGTATACTCACCCAGTATGCACAGGTACCTCTATACTAACTTAAAATACCAGAATATTGCAGAGTGGTTGGTAAATAGCTTTAGCCCTGAGTACTCTCCCCCTGCCACGGAGTTTCTCCCCCAGAACACCCAAGACCTTCCCAGGATTCAGCACCTAAAGTGTGACCACCTGGCAAAGGCCTGTTATGGCCAAGTTCTTTCACATGGGTCACACCCAAGCACCTTGTGCTGAAGCCTGACCCACCACCTCTTATACCCAGGCCCCTGCTGGCTGCACCCAGCTGTTCTCCCCCAGCCACTTACAGCACCTGCCCAGCCTCACCTGCCTTGGGGCTGCCCCTCTTGCAGCCCAGCCCCTTGCTGTCAGCCCCAGGGCTCTTCTCAGCCTTGGGATCCTCAGCCCCTGCCCGGAGATCCTCCTCCCGGTCTGGCTGGTCCTCCGGGGCTGACTCACTGGCCGACTGCTCAGACAGGCTCAGGTGCATCTCAGCAGGAGGGTCACCGCTGGGCAGGCTTGGGGGCTGGTCGGTCTCCACCTGGCTGTCTGGGGTTGGGGCCTCGACCTTGCCTTCGCCGTGGGAGGCCTCAGCTTCTTTCTGCTTCTGGAGCTGTTCTTTCTGCAGGCTGCGCTGCTTCTTCCGGAACTTGGCCCTGCGGTTCTTGAACCACACCTGGGCACAGGGAGAGGAGCAGTAAGAGTGGGAAGGAGAGAAGGGCAGTTGTGGAGCTGGGTGCTCTGGGAGGAGATGGGCATCATAACCTTGGCCTTGGCCCTGGCCCTCTAGGAAACTCCCCTGATGTCACTGAAGATGTCCATGGAGACAGCAGTTACACTTTGGCACTGAGGGCCAAACTGCTGATTCCTACACACTGGGAAGCCAGACTGACGGTGGGCGCTTGTCTGTAAGGTCTAGTTAGAGGAGGGGGGCCCTACCTGTACCCGAGCCTCGGGCAGGTTGGTGCACATGGCCAGTCTCTCGCGCATCACCACATCCGGGTAGTGAGTCTTCTGGAAGGTCTTTTCCAGGGCCTCGAGCTGCTGAGCAGTGAACGCCGTGCGGCTGCGACGCTGTTTGCGGTGCTGGGAGCCATAACGGGCCTCCAAGATGATGTCTTGAAATGTACAGCCGTTGGAGGGCAAGGAGAGGGGGCCCATTTAATTATGGGAAATAGTATGTAAATCTTACCCTGCTCCGACCCACTGTGGACACCCAGGCTCCTGCCAGAGCTGGCCCCTGGCCCCTTCCCCTTGGGCTGGCTTGTCAAGATTGTACCACCCCATCATTCACTACCAGGTCCACAGAGGTCTAACTCATCTCCAAGAACAAGTGGCAGGAATGTGATCGGGGTTCTTTCTTATTTGGTTTGGGTGTGGGCAGGCACTGCCTTAAGATCCTTTAAGTCTTGGGATACTTTGGGTATACCCTTCATGATGCCAATAATCTATACGCCCATGTCACAAAGATTCTAATGTCCTATGACCCTTAGAGTCTGGATACCAACAGAATACTGGCCTCTGACCAGGAGAAGCCAGGCTGTGAGCTGGGGCTTTTCTGCGAGGTCTAGTTGGGAGATGTCTGCTATGTAGACAGTACTCCCTGGCACTTAATTCTATCTCTGCTGTGTGTGAATCCTGTCATCCCGGTTGGCCTATGAGTCTCTGGTGGTAGGACCTGAGGGTCCTGCTCATCAACAGAAAGCCTGACCCTCTGGCAGGAGCCTGAGAGCACAGGCAAGGCATATTGCATCTAGTCTTGACCCTCTGGCTGCTTCCTCCAGGATGAAAGGACAGAAACCAGGTTCTAACCACTGCAGGCATGGAGAGGAGATGGGGTTGGTGCACTGTTGGTTTAAGAAAACCACCCAGGGTAGATGTCTGCCTAGGGCTGGTGTCTAGTCTCTAGCCCTTCTGCAAAGATGGCCAGTAACCTCCCTCCCGCTGCTCCCCATCACCTGTGAGTGAATCCTGAACTGCCTTTGCTGAAGGGAACCTGGGCTGGGTCAGCCTCTGCACTCCAGGAACTGGAGGGTCATCCACAACCCTTGTGGTGAGAGAGAAGGAGGCAGCTGGGTGGCCCAGAAGTCTCAGACTTTGGGCTGCTCCTTCTTCAGTTTAAAAAGGAAGCCCTGAACCCCTCATAAACTGACACTAATACCAACCTGGACTGAGCCCCTGAACTCACACCAGTCACCTTGGGGCTGAGGAGGGAGTGGGGACCCCTCAGTAATCCAAGCCCTGGTTGGCTCCAAGAATTACAAGGGGTAGGCAGTCGCAGCCTGGGACACCAGGCAAAGCCTGCTGCTGGAAGGCAAGTCTCCATACAAAGTCCCATCTAGAGCTCATGTCCCTTCTGCTTAACAATTAGAAATCTGGCCCAGTCGGGTGGGTTAGGTGGTTAGAGCATTGTCCCAATATGCCAATGGAAGGATCCCGGTTGCAGGTTGGATCCCGGTCAGGACTCATACAAGAATCAACCAAAGACTGCATAAACCAGTGGGACAATAGCTTGATCTCTCTCTCTCTCTCAAATCAATAAAAAAAATTTTTTAAAGAATTAGAGAACTGGGGGGAGTGCTGAATCCTCCAGTTCTCTAGTGCCCCCGCCCCCAGCAGAGGTGAACCTCTGTCTTTCTGGGTCCTGGAACACAGTCAGGAGCTAATGTCACCACCAGGCTGGGCAGGGGAAACTCACCCCAGACCAGAGAAGCATCCCATAGCCAGGACAAAACTGCATGTACACTCCCACGTGGGAAGCTAAGCCCCCACCCCTATCTGCAGAAGGTGACCAGGGGCACGGTTTTATCCAGTGAGCCTGGCAGGACGTAAAAGAGTGGGAGTGGCCGCCCCCCTCCTTCCAAGCCCACACCTCTACCCGGGCAGGGTCCTCATAGTGCCCCCTCCTCGACCTTTTAAGACCCGTTCCATGACCTCCAGGAAGCCCTCCCTGACTACAGCAGCTGATCATTCTGCTCTGAGTGGCGCTGCCATTTGATCCTGGCCACACACAGCCCCCTTCCATGACCTCTCATGGGCCAATGGGCATCTGGTCTCCTTAGGGGTGACCAAAAACCTCTGAGGACTGCCTGGCACAGGATTGGGCCCACATGTGGTCAACAGATCCTGGAAGTTTGGCCTAGGACAGGAGGAGGGCTGACATCAACTCCCAGTAAATCACACTCCTCACCCATGTCATCCAACCCTTCCCACACCCACGGAGAGGCTGTCAGGACAGCAATCAGTTTAACCAGGAGTCAGGGTAAGGGGGGACCAGCCTGCAGCTCCTTCATGGGACTTGCATGATAATGACCTCTGAGCACCCACCAGTCTCGGCTGACTGTTCTGCCTGAGTTCTCTGATATAACTTCCCAAACACCCTGTGGGGGTCCCTGCCATTGCCTCATTTATACAGGGGGAAACTGAGGCTATAGAAAGAGGTGACTGGGCAGATCCTACAAGGACTACAAGTCTGTGATTTTAAAGTTCACATTTTTAGCTACAATATTATGTTCTAAACTCCCCCATTGCCTCACCCCTGCCTAAATTGAACCTCTATGGGCCTTAGTTTCCTCGTCCACAAAATGGAGATAATAACCTCTTCTTATCAGGGTTGAACAGTTTGATGCGGAAAGACAGACAGCTGTGCACAGTGCCTGGCACAGCAGTGTATGAAACATGAGAACCCTCATTATTTACATGACTCCCTGTACCTGAAATATCCTGTCCTGGGCACGCCAGCTACTTCCTAGCTGTAAAATCTGGGCTAGTCCCTTACCTTCCCTCCTACCTAAGTCTCTTCATCTCTGAGATAGGCTAATGAATCCCTCACAGGGTTGTTTAGGGAATTTGAATGCCTAGGGCAACTCCGGTGCCCAGCACAGCGCTGACAACAAGGGGTGCTCTGGATGGCCACACCTAGTTTTGAATTGACATCCCTCTGTGTTGCTAAGTGACCTGGATCTTCTGGTACCTCCCAGAGGAAACTTTTCCAGTGCTCTCTCCCTCCTATCTCTGCATTCCAGAGCCTCCACCCCCCACCCTCCTAGTCCTGTCTCCAAGGTCCCATCCCCACAGCTCTTACCAGCCAGGCGCTCAGCCAGCGTCAGTGCATGCACCGATGGCCGGTAGTCGGGGGCGTGCTGGGCTTGCTGGGCCGCCTGCTGGTGCAGGTTGTACATGGCACTGAGTGAGTTCATGGCGTGCAGTGAGTAGCCGTTCACCCCGTAGTGCTGCATCTCGGCATGCGCCTGCAGACAGGGAAAAGGGAGAGGTGACATGGGCGGCACACACTACTCTGGGGGAGACGCCACCCCCAGCCCAGACCTGGGATGCCTACCTCTCCCCTAAGAGCTCCCACCTCCCCGTCGGAAAGTGATCTGTCTTGCCCACAGCTAATAGTGTGACCGTTCCTGCGCTTACTTCTTCAACAACCACTTATTCCTTGTTTCCCTCAGCAGGGCTTGTGCAGGGTTTAATGCTCTGGGCTTGAAGTCAGACTGCCTGGGCTGGAAGCTCACTTAAGTCGCCTAACTTCTCTGGCCCTCACTTCCTCCATCTGCACAATGGGGCTAATAATAGCACTTATCTCACGGGGTTGTTGCAAGGGTTAAGAGAAGCCTTCACAATAGGGCCTGGCACACAGCAGGTGCTCAGAAATGGGATCCACTGTGATTCATCAATTTACTTACTGATTTATGTGGTCACTTCCCCATTTACCCACTCAGGCACTTACTCATTTGAACAGTCATTGATTCATTCAACCAGCATCCTTTGAAACCTACCTGTGGCCAAGCCCAGAGCTGGATTGGGGACGCTGAGGCATCTGCTCAGATGGGATAATGAATTAAAACCCTACTATGTTGCACAGACATAACAACACTTGTAATCACCATTACATGCTCACCACCTTACACCCCCCTGTTCTTACTGTGTTCCCAAGGAACAAGCATAACAAGAACAATGAGCCCCACTTACAGATGAGTCTACTAAGGCCTAAAGAAAGCAGGGACACACCAAAACAGCCAATCCGGAACCTGCCTCACCCCACATTGCTTCAGCCTCGTTCTTTCATGGCCAGTTCATCAGAGAACACATCCCTCCCACTGAGAAGGTTCAGATCAGCATGAGGCCACCAAGGTCCCATCGTCCCCAAGTCTCCTCCAGACCCTCACAGGCAGAGGCTGAGCACACACCCTGTGTCAGTCTGAGATATCATTTTTGGGATATGGTCCAATGTCCACAGGCTTCCAAAGACACAAAGGTGTTTCCTGTTCCTTGGATGTGGTGGGGAAAGTAAAGGTGGAGGCAATGGCAGGTCCATTTGATGAGAAGAATAATATACCCAGGTGTCCTAGCTCCCCACCCCCACTGAAATAGCCACAGGCTGTCCAGAAGCAAACATCTGCAGTGCCTATATGGTTGTACATGCAGACACGCACACACGTTTCATGCACAAACACACACACAGATGTTCTTGGCAAGGCATTCGCAGAAGCAGTCATACGCACGCACAAGCTCAGCAAAGTCACAAATTCAATGTCATTATTCCCACAGGCCCACACACAGATGTTCTTACAGATATCCATGCGACATGGATATGTATCCATGCAGCAGATACATGTACACACAAACATTACACACACATTCACATACTACACAATTCATTCACTCAACAAGTATTTATTGAGCACCCACCTACTAAGTAGCAAACAAAGCTCCTGCCTTCATGGAACTTACATTCCAAGGGGGGAGGGCTGTATCACAATAACTACATCCATGTAATAATGCCAGACAGGAGTAGTGCTCTGAAGAAAAAGAATGCAGAGAAAGAGAATAACAAAAAGTAAAGGTGAGATTATTTTGGAGCATGTGGTCAGGAAAGGGCTCTCTGATATTTGGAGTGAGCCACGAGCAGCTCTGGGGGAAAGGCTTTCCAGGTGAAGGAGCCGCAGGGACAAAGGCCCTGAGGCACAGCAGCAAGGAACCCAGGGGAGCTGGAGCAGAGCAGGGGAGGGAGCTAGTGGGGGAGGGAGGATGCAGGCAGAGAAGGGGTCAGATCCTGGAGAGCTCATGGCCTATTGTAGGGACATTAACCTTTGTCCTGAGTGTGATGGAAGTTCCTGGAAGGTCTTGAATAGGGAGTAACATGATCCAATTTGTTTTAGGAGCTCACTGTGGCTGCTGTATGGAGAACAGACTACACAGGTTCAAGAAGAAAAGCAGAGAGACCAAGTCCCTGCCCAAGTCCAGGCTAGTGACCCATGGAGGCGCCCAAGGTGATAGTGGTGGAAATAGCGGGAAGTGGTCAGATTCACAACATATTTTAAAGGCATTCTAAAGGCAGAATTGACATGATTGCTGGTAGGTTAGTTATAAGATGCAAGTGAGCCCTGGCTGGTGTGGTTTAGTAGATTAAGTGCCAGCCTGCAAACCCAAAGGTCATAGGTTCAATTCCTAGCCAGGGCACATGCCTGTGCCCCCAGTTGGGGGCACTTGAGAGGCAACCAGTCAATGTATCTCTCACACACCAATGTTTCTCTCCCTCTCTTTCTCACTCCCTTCCTCTCTCTCTCTAAAAGTAAATAAAAATAAAAATCTTAAAAAAATAAAAAAGACATGAGGGAAAGAGGAGGGGAAAAAAGGATGACTCAAGGTTTTATCCTGAGCCACTGAGTGAAGATGGTTCATTTCCTGAATCCGGACTATTGAGGGAGAAGCGGATCCGGAAGGGCAAAATGGAAATCAGAGTTTTGAGGGGAATCAGAGTAAGTGTGAAATATGGATCCAACTTCCAAGTACAAATGTTGAATTGGCAGTTGAACATTTGAGTCGGGAACTGAGAGACAGATTTACAGACTTCTGAGTCAACACTCACATAACAGCTACCAAAACATTTACTTACAGAAGCCCACTCCACGCACCATAAATATGACCCCCAAAGGCAGGGATCTGAGAGAAAAGAATGATAGACAGGCAACACAATGTGTTTAAACATTGTATAAGAGAATATACCATAAACAATAAACCTGGGAAAATATTTATCCCACAAATGACATAGCAAGATTGATTTTAAAATAATAGTATAAATAAAAATAAAAGAGACTATCTATAATATATCAAGAGCTCTTATCTAGAAAAGCATGGTCATCTCAAATAAAAGATGGCTAAGTAAATGAAGAGATAACTTATTACACAAGAAACACAAATTGCTACCAGACATATCACAAAAAGCACAGCGTTACTTGTAACCAAGGAAATAAATATTTAAATAATATGTTTTTCACCTACCAGATTAGCAAATATGAAGAAAAATTGTTACCCTGTGTTATCTAGAGGAGTGGGAAATGGTCCTTCCCCTACCTTGCTGACAAAAGAGCTCGTTAGTTCCTGCATCGAAAGCCTTTAGAGAGAGCATCCTTTGATTCAACAATTCCATTTCCAGAAATTCCTCCTTCATGTTTGCAGAGATATGTATCCAGGAATATTTGTCACGGCTCTGCTTATGATGGCAAACCACTGGAAACCTCCCCGTCCACTGAGAGGATCAGTTCAGTGCCCAGGGAGAGTCGTGCCAGCAATGGAACCCAGTGCCACAGTCTAAAACAGCGATGTGTATCTGCATGTGCTGATGCTCATGATACAATGCTGCGCGGAAGAGACAGGTAACGGTCTGCAGGATGTGATCCCATTTTTGTAATGCATGTATAAAAATGCATAGGGGAAAAAAGTCTGGAAGGTCATATCCTGAAATGTTAACAGAGGTTATCTCAGGGAAATAGCAGATGGGATTACAGGTGATTTTCACATTTATATTCTTTCTTTTCTTTCCTGAGGCTGAGGAGGAGGAGCATTATCCATGTGTTTCAACGGATGTGGGGATAGAGCCAGGCTCCAAAACACATCACAAGTTCCAGGTGGGGAAGAGGGAACAGAGTTTCCAAGTAATTTTATCCGTCCCTTCCCCCAACCCTACTGAACTAGAATGTCCCTCCCCCACCTAACTCTGAGGCTTTGTTGCTTTAAAACTCACTGCTGTTAATGTGGTGACATTTTAATTGACTTAATTATTGCTGATCCCACAGTTTTTGATGCATGACAAGTCTTTATTAACTGAAGCTAGTAGAGGTGCCTCTCTGGGCCCCACAACTCCCCCAGCCCAGTGGCCCTCTGAGTCTCCAAGACCCTCCTGGTCTGGCCTCTGACCTCCCCTCCAGCCTGCCGCCCTCCCCTCCCCAGATCCCAGCAATACCAAATTGCCTGCCACTCCCTCTTGTCACCTCCGTGCCTTTGCTCCTGCAATCACCGTTTCCCTCCCTCCCCTTCACCTGATCAATTCCTCCATCTCCATCAAGGCCTAGTTCAACTGATACCTCCTAGGAAACGGGGCATCTCCCCCTTCTCCAGGCTCCAGATAACTGTGCTCAGGTCACAGAAAGGATGGTGACAACAATAACAAGAGCTGCCATTTACTGAACATAAGGCACCTTCCATGGATTTTCTTCGTTAGAGTTAGAATAACCACATGACACCTCTTTCTCCCTCACAAGGCCAAGCATTTTGAGGGCAGAAAGGGTTTCTGTTGCATTTCTGGACTCCCCACCCCAGCCCAAATCACAGGGTCTGGCACAGAGGCAGGCTCAGGAGATGGGGATCGGATGAATTAATTAAGAATAACAACTACTTATTAAGGTATGTCAGACACCCCCATCAATCACCCCAACGCCCCAGGAGATAAGGACTGTTATTACCCCCACCTTACCATGCAGAAATGGAAGGTGAGAAAGACTAGACTGTTTGCTAAAGGCCACACTGCTAGGAAGTGGTGGAACAAGTTTCTACAGGTGAGGTTCTTCCCACCAGCTAGTGTTTCCTAAGGCCAGTCACTCAGGCTCTTACTCCTACATGTTTCATTCCCTGACATCTAACATCTCTGATCTGATCCAAGGCAATAAGACCACAGCAAAGAAAAGGCACCTTTCTCCTGGTGCGGATGCTTGTGAGTGCGCATGTGTGTGTTGTGAGATGATGCCGTGTGCAAGCCCAAATCTTCCCAGCTGAGCTCCTCTCTGCAGCCTCACACTCCTCTTCCTCACACCAGGTAGGCATCTGAGCCCCAGGCCTCCTCTGAAGCCCTGGGGAGGCCCTTGTCCATGGATGCTACTTACCCCTTGAGTGGGACACATGTGGCACTACAGAGTCACCTGTCTGCAGCTCTTCTCACTGTTTATTTGCGGCCATGTCTGCACACAGCCTGACTATGATCGGCCACATTACCGTGGGTGCATCTATGTGTATGTAGGTATCCGTGGTTATTTACATCTCTGTGGGTGTGCATGTCTGTGGGCCTCTGTGTGTGTGGCCAGAGGAATGTACACGAAATGGTGCCCCTCAAAAGTCATGTGGCCCTGAAAAGGGTCTGAGAGAGAAAAAGCAAGAAATACAAAGAAATAGAAAAAAGCAAAGAGGTGGAGTTGATGCAGTGAGATAGAAAGGTCGATCAACACAGAGAAAATAGATTTACCTTATGTGTTTTTTTGTTTATGCATCACTGGGACAGAGCCTCGTACACAGTTAGTGCATGGTCAATAATAAATACTGAATGCATGAGAAAGAGCCACAGCCTAAGCAGTGTCCTTGGGGTGGAGTGGGCCCTCAGAGTCCTGATCCCACCACTCCCTCTGCCCCCAGGACTATAAACCTGGGCGTGGGTGGAACCCTGCCCAGGGGGTCCTCAGCCAGGCCCAGCAGCTGGAGCCCCAACCACATTCAGCTCTGAATGCTATGGGCCCTACAGGGAGGCTAAGAGTTGCCCGGGCTGGAGTCCTACAGGGCCTGCAGGAGCCTCTAAACAGGGCCCTGCGCTCCTGGCCCCAGGCAGGGCCCTGCGTGGGTTCAGCCCACTGCACACTCCAAACAGAATCAATTATATATTTAAAAGGTGCCGCCCCGCAATTCCTGGCAAGCCAGGAGAGCCATCCATCATGGGGCGGCCGCGTTTCACAAGCTGTCGAATTGTGCTTACATTGGTTAAAAGAATCTTTATATTTCATTAAGCAAGCAGATCGGCGGATCTCCCGCCACGGGCGCCATATAGATGGCTTTAATTTTCCAAATCTGCAAATGCATCCGTTATGTCCCCACGTCGCTGCTGGCTGCGGCCTAATGCCCAGCCAATCGAAGAATCAAGCAGAATTTTATTAGGGGGCATTTTTTATAAATTAACAGCAGCACTACCAGGAAACCACACACAAGGCATCTTTGATTAAAAGGAAAGCGGACCCTTCCTTTGGTCACACAGGGCTCAGCCACCACACAAGGCTGCCCCATCTCTCCTCACCTCTTCCTCTCCTTTTCTGAACGTTCAATTCCCCCTCATTTCTTCTCATTCCAACACACAGTGGAGAGCAAGGTGGAACAGCTATGTTTGAAGGAAAGGACAGGAAGCAGGAGGGGATGGAACCAGCATTCTCCGACCTTCTTACCTCCTCCGTTCCAAGCAGGGTCAGACACATTATCTCATTAACAATGGCCGCTGCCTTTTATGAACATTTACCAAGAGCCAGGCTATCTTCTACTAGCTCAACACAACCCTACTAGATAAGAATTATTATCCCCACTATATGAATGCAAAAACTGAGGCTCAGGGAGATAAAGTCACCTGCCCAAGATCCCACAGTGAGTCAATGGCAGAGGCAAGACGGGAACCCCAGGTCACTGAGGATCTCTGTTATTAATTTCCAGAATGTGGCCAAAAGATGGGCCCTGGTGAGGGCTAGCCGTGAGTACCAAAGGCAGTGGTAGGGACTGAAGTAGACCGTGCACTTCCTTCCTGAGAAATGCTGCTGCCCCTTTGCCCCTGGATGTTCCCCAGCAACCCTCTGGGGGAAGAGGCCCCTGTACCTGTTCCTCTTACCCAGCACTTTAGAGACCAAAAGGACTTTTACTCAGCAGGTAGAACAAGAATACACGAAGCCAGAAGCCCCAGGCCAGAGCTCCTGCCCCCACTCCAGGCTGCCATGTGACATTGGCAAGGGTCCTACCATCTCGGACTCTTCTGCTATGACACTGACCCAACGGCTGCCCCAGAAGGGAAAGAAAGCTCTGTTATGAGAGAGGCTGAGGAGGAGTCATTCCTTTGTGTGTGTGACGGTGTGTGTGTTGTTGTTGTTGTTGGAGGTAGCTGAACAAGATAACCTTCAATCCTTCCAGCTCCAAGCTAATGGGTCCAAGATTTTGAGAGAAGCCCATTCCTGGCACATGCCAGATAATCAATTACAGTGACCACATTAATGTCGTGTCCCCACTCTGTGAGGGAGGCAGTATTATTTCCCCACTCCACAGATGAGGAATTGAGGCCTATGAGTTACCCTTGGCTGTTTGGGAACAGGGAAAGCTGAGCCCCCAACCCAATAAATACCACTATTCCCACATGGGTCCTTAGTCCTACGTCACCAAGACTCAGCAATACGAGTATATGATGTAAGTGGGTACCCAGACCCCTGCCTTACCTTGACCAAAGATGATGCTGCAGGCACAAGATGTGAAGGCAGACTGAAGATGAGGGCACCCCAGCTGCACCCTCTCAGATGCTATTTATTTCATAGGAGCTCCGAAAGCCCCAGATCCATTCTCAGGTCACTGCTGGACCCTCCCCTCTCTCTGAAACTCCACTGTCAGTGTCCGGCTCTCAAAAGTGCAGAAAGCCTCCTCCTCCCCTTGCCAGGGACCAGACTGCTCTCAGCCAGCGCCCCCACCACCAGGCGCTGAGTGAGCACACCAACAATTCAGTGACTCAGGGTAGCCAGCGAGGCCACAGAGAATAAGCAACGGCACATTCTAGACACACATAAGGGCTGATGGCTAGAAGTATGGCATTGTTCACTTCCAGGTATCTAAGAGCTGGGGAGTCTGAGGCTCATCCATCCACCTCCCTCAGACCTTCATTCCCCTGGGCTGCAAACCTCTGTCTGACTGCTCCACCAGTGAACATTGAAACCTGCTTCCATCTCTCCCATTTAAAACAAACGAACCCATCTCTCAGATGAGTTATCTCTGGTCCCTTCAATCCAAATTTCTTGAAAGGAATTTCCAAATTAGTCATCTCCACTCCCTTTCCTCCTGCTCACTCCTCACCCACTGCACACCTCCCCCCACCCTACTGAGACGCAGCTTTCCTAAGTCACCGTGTTATTTACTGACTACTCCTCTGGAAACAGTCCCTCCACCAGCACTACCTGGAGAACTGCTGATCCCTCACCTTGCGTTAAGACACCCTCCCCTCCAGGAAGCCTCCCTGATACCCCAGGATGTCAGGTGACTTCTTTGAACCCCTATCATAACATTACCTCACCAACTTGTAGTTGCCCATTTGCCTGCCCTTCACCTAAAATGTAATAACTAGTTTTGCCATCCATCCTGATAGAGACCTGATCCTGATAGTTTTGCCAGCCATCCTGATAGGCAGTATCTTATTTAAGCCTCACAACAATCTCATCATTTCCATTTGATTGATAAGGTAGGAGAGACTCAGAGAGGTAGCCACTTGCTAAGCGGCTTAGCCACGAAGGGACCCAGAGAGTCTAACTCGGAAGCGTGAACTCAGCGCTCACCTAACCTCACCTTCTGCAGTGCAGTCTGGCTCCAGAGCCAGGACTTCAGACCCAGCACAAGGACATTACACATTCACTCCAGACGCAAGCACAACACAGAGTCGCTGTCTTTGTCAGGCAGTGGACTCTGGGATAGTGTAATGAGTTCCAGCTCCAGGGCTCCCATTCTGGAGAAATGCAGATAGTCACCTGCCCCAGACAAGGAGAGAGTAGCTCTGAGAGATGTGCGAATGGCGTGGGGTGTGCCAGTCTCCTCCTCACCCTCTCTACCCTGCCTTACCCCCAGCAAAGAAAACTCCATGTCCCCACCAAAAGCCAGGCCACCTCCTGGCTATAGCTGCAGCCCTGAGCTTGACACAGACTGAACTCTGACCCTGGCCACCTCTCTCTCTCACCTAGGCCATACCCATCAGTGCCCCAATGGCATTTGATACAGGCACCGTGATCCCCACATTGCTGCCATTAACCCCACACTGCCTGACTCCTGAGGGGAGGGAAGGAGTGTGCTTGAGGTCGGGGATCTCTAGCGCTCCCCCAGCTGAGGGCCCCGGAGCAGTCCTGGAGTCGGAGCCCAGACCCTCAGACGTGGGCTTCAGGGTGAGTGCTTCGCAAGGGTCAGGTCAGACACGGTGCTCAACTCTGGGTCAGGAAAGAGCTCAGCTCCTCCGAGGAGATTCTCACCTCCCATCTTGGCCCCGGGTTGAAGGAGAGAGGAAGGGGGAGCCAGAGGGGAGAGCGCCAGTGTCCCTGGTGGGTCTCATGGCAGACCCCACCCCCACGACCCTCTTGAGGAGCCCACGCGCTTAGTTCCCTACACAAACTGTTATCCATTAACATCCAATTATCCCTCGGTCCGAGCCATTAATTATAAATCAGCTGCTAATTGGGGTAATTAGCCCCCCGCAGGCTAATGGGCCGAGACTGAGGGAGGCCCCATCAGCCTACCTCCTCGGGTTTTCGAGGACCTTAATTTGAGGGCTGGGAGGTGCAAAGAAATCGGTCGGCAGGGGTTAATTTTTTTCCCCCGGGGCAATGAAAAAAGGCAGGGGGCAGGGAAAGAAGATGAGAGAGGCCAGTTTTCGTTGTTTTTTCTCGAACCCTGTCCCGCATGGATTCTTGAAGGAGGCCTGACCACAGGTCCAGGGAGTAGAACTGTCGGGATAATCGCTTGATTCTCCTCTTTCTTTTCAGCACAGTTGCAGCTACAGCGCCAGAGACGAACACCGAGGAGCCTTGGACGGAGCCCGGGGCGGGGGCGGGGGTGGGGCACCAGCATATTCCTGGCTTCTTGGGAACAAGGAGGAGGAAGCCTGGCTCACCTGGTTCGCCCCAGCCGGGGTGACCCGCGAGAACTAGCCGAGTCACTCCAGCCTCATTCAGACCCAAGCTAGGTAGGACTGGGAAGCAGGGACTGCTGAGTCCCTGTGGAACCGACAGTCCAGGCCCAGGTTCGGACCTCCGACGGCTGGAGGAACTGGGGACGAGGCGTGTGGTGCGGAACAGAGAGACCTGTTCCCTCCCTGTGCGGACAGACATGCAGGATACAGGGTCCGCGGCAGGCCCGGTGCTAACAAACCCCGGCAGATAGAGCTGTGGAGACTGCCAGGGGCCCCGGGGCGGGCGCCTCCGTTGACCTCGGGGCACACTGAAGCGGCACCCGCAGCGGCTGCTGACTGGCCGCAAGGGGTTGACCCCATCTGGGAAAGGCATCCGGCCTGGTGACTGAGGATCCAGGGGACTCTGTCCTTTGCCGCTGCCGAAAAGCCGGCTAAAATCAGAAGAACATCTGGGGCCAGAGGTGGAATCCCGGGTCTTTGCGCGCTGGGATGTCTGCCCATCCGGGAGCACTGAGGCTGAGCCAAAGAGGTTGTCCGGAAAAGGAAGGACAACCAAACGAAAAAGATCGCTCTCTGGATGGTGTGAGAACCCAGGATAACAGAGAACACAGCTCGGTGCCCTTCTCACCGAAGGGGAAACTGAGGCGAGAGAAGAGCACTGACTTACCCAAGATCAGAGACCAGGGGGACTGAGCGCAAGACGAACGTCCAGACCGGACCGCGAGCTCCGCGGGAAGCGCAAGGGTCCTCCCAGCGCCCCTCCCTACCCCGCCCGCCCGCCTGGTAATGGGCTTTGGCGGGAGGCGGCGGCCTCGGCGTCGCCCGGGGCCTTGATTAGATATTTATTGCTGTCATTTACATGGGCACTGCGGGGCGGCCGTGCGGGACCGTGGGGAGGGGCGCGGGGTGGGGAGAGAAATGGGAATGTGGTGGGGGCGGGGGCGCTGGCTACTGGAAGACCGGGAACCTGGCAGGGGAAGCGAGCAGCGAGGCCTAGAGAAAATGTGGGGGTGACGAGAGCAGAGACCACGCTGGAGCTGTACCGGCTCCGGTTTGGGGGCTGAGTGGGCCAGTGCAAGAGGTGGGGCTGTTAGCTTCCCAGCAATGCCCTGGGGGGTGCCTGCCGGTGATGGCCGTGAGTGTCTGTGTGCGTTTAACCTGATCTCAGAAGGATCTGTGAGTGTGCGTCCAGCAGATCTGCCTGTGTGCCCCTCTGCGTGCGTGTCCTTTCCACCTGTGCCACTTTTCACCTGGATGTGCCTGAGTGACAGTGTGGAGGTCAGTGTGTGTGTCTGTGTGTGTCCCCGTGTGTTCATCAATCTAAACTGCTTCAAAACGTGTGTGTGTCCAGGATTAGCTTCAAGATGGGGGCTGTGCCCCTCCAGGTTCTCCCGTTGCCCCCAGACCTACTGGCAGTTTCAGGTTCTCCAACTGCCAAACCCCATCTGCTGGCAGAGGGCTGGAGAGGGTTCCCTGTTCCTGGCCTGACCTGGCCAACGTGCTGTCAGCCGTGGGGTCCTCTAGAAACTTTGTTTTCTGCTCAAGATATACTAGGCAGTGTGGGAGTGGGAGTGGGAGACCCACTACAGGTTATGTTTATACGGGAGCAGAAACGGTGTGATTCCTCCACTACACAGGTTCCCACACATGACAGTGGCATGGGAGTGGGTTCAGGTATCCCCCAGACACACTCACCCGTCGCCCTTGAGCTGGCCTGGAAGCCTGCCTTTAGACGGAGCCCATCCCAAAGCCAAGTGCTCGTCTCGGAGGTTGCCTTCGCCCAGGGCGGGTTTCCACTTCTCTGTACTTTTGCCTTCCTGTTCCGAGTTCTAAGCGGTGTCTCTGTGGTCACCGGCAGGTTCCCAAGTCCTTGCAGGAGTTCTCCCCCTAAGGTCTGCAGGGTTAGGGGAAGGTGTTTACCCTCTCCTGAGTAGAGATCCCCTGCTTCTTGTCCAAAGACAGCGTCTACCCCAGCCACAGAGGAGAGGAATTTGAGCCAATTATCCGGATAATTTGCTCTCACTAGGCAGCAAATCCGATTTTTTGTCTGACCGCCTACACTCACATTAGCCCAGCTGGTTTGCAGAGAGGGGAAGTGGAACTAAATTCACCGATCCTTAGGACAGAGTGCTTTCCCCTTTGGGGGACAACTGGCAAATGGAGAAATGAAACGCGAATTCCCAAAAAAACTGAAAAGTCTCACGCCACCCCTCCTAAAACTTCCAGGAGTAAGACGCCTGCTGGGCCAACCCGCCTGCAGCGCACAGGATCCTGAGCTCCAGTGAGGGGAAGAGACGCCCGCCACTGGCCGTCGGTGGTGAACTGGGAACCTGCACGGTTTTGGCGGCTGCAGAGTGCACCGCCTCCGCTGCGTGAACAGCCTCTGAGTCCCCAAGGCCCATCGAGTCAGTAAAGCACTCCTCTCTCCAGACGCCCTGAAACCGGGGCCACCCAGAAAAACAGCCCCCGCCCAGCTGGTCCTAGGCCACTGCAGACTTTTGGAAAACGAAGACCATCCCGGCCCGGGGCGGTACCAGCCCTGAGGCCAGACTGGAGGCTTCACGGATTCCCTGCTGCGGGGGGTGGGGTTCCAAACAAGGAAAAGGGGGGAAAGGCCTCGAATCAAGCCTCCTCCCATGCCCAAACCGGCCTTCCACTACAGACAATCACAACACTGAGGAGCCCGCCTTCCCCGCCGGAACCCGGGAAAGTTGGGGCCCCCGATTCAGGGAGAATTTGGAGAAGTTCGATGCAGGCCCGCTGTGCACACCACCAGAGTGGCTGCTGTCTGTCCCCGCACAGAGTCCCGGCACTTGCGACGGGAGAGAAAGTTCAGCCGGTGGTGTCCAGGACACTGCCTGTTCCCGTCCAGGAGCGGGTCACAGCCATCTGGGTGGGAGGCCCAGAGAAAAGAGACCCCGCAGTTGCCCCAGCCCTGCGACCTCTTCACCAGGTGCACCGCAAGAGCCACTCCAGGCCCAGCCTGCAGGCTCCCACCGGAGCTCCTCCGACCCACACCAGCCAAGGCCGCGCGGGACGCAAAACGAATTCCAGGGGACCAGGTCCACTGTGCCCCAAACACCCACCTGGGGACCCTAGCCCGAGGCCGCATTTACGAGGACGGAGGCTGGCTGAGCGCTGAACCACCCCAAATAGAGAATTCGTGCAGAATCACAAACCCAGAGAAGAGACGCTTTCGTCGGCGGCTGAGTTTGAGCGGGAGCCGTGCGACCCGGACCGGAGCCGCATCCCGCGCAATGCTCCGGGCATCTCGGGGTTCGCGGGGCGCTGTGGACACGGAAGCTGGGGGGCACGGGCGGCCCCTGCACCCGCGGGCCGGGACCTGGGCGGCGGCCGCGCCCCCTCGGCAGCCCCGGACCTGGGCTCCACAACGCCCCGGGCCGCATCTGCTCCGCATTACCCCGACCACCTCCTCCCCCGACCCCCTCCAAACCCAGAAGGATTTGTCTCCGCTCAATATCCAAACCTTTTTTGTATTTATTTTTTTTCAGGGGCGAAGTAATATCTTCCAAATGAGGCAAAACCGTGACGGATCCGAAGCGTCCTCTGCAGTGCCTGCGTCTCCGCGGGCCGAGGCTCCCGTCTCTGCCTCCGCACGTTCCTGCCCTCGGCTCGCCCTCCTCCGCCCGAACTTTCGGGCTCTCCCTCCGCTCGGAATTTCGAATCCTGCGCTCTTTCTGCTTCTGGCTGCTCGCTCCCTCTGACTCCGTTCGAAGCCCTCGGGGCCGTTCCCTCTGCCTCTCCGAGGGTGCATCCCCCTGAGTCTCCCTGACCCGGTCTCTCCGGCCTTCCCCTCCGTTTCCTCCGTCTCCGCGAGCCCGTCCGTGTCTGCCTGCAAGTCCCCGGCCTCAAGCAAACTTTCCACTACTCCCGGCGAGCACAGGACCGCGGGACCGCAGGAGGGGAGGCGGTGCCCTGAGCTCCAGGCCCGAGACCACCCCGTCCCAGCGCCCCTCCCGGTTCGGCCCCGCGGGCCCCGCCCGCTCGCACCTGGTCTCCCCGGCCCGCGCCGCCGCCGTCGCTGCCATCTACGCGCGCCGAGGCCGGGGCTGGAGTTTTAAACGGCGTTTCCCGGGCACCCGCCGCGGGCCCACTTGCTCCCTAATGGCCCTGGTGGCTGCCAATCACGAGCCGCTCCCGCCCCCGGCCCGCCCCGCCGGTGCTGCGGGAGGCTCTCGGCCTAGGCGGCCGGGGTCCAACTGTTGGTGGGTCGGTGCGTCCGTGGGCCGGGCCAACGTCTGTCACCTCCTCCGAATCTCCGTCTTTCGTTCTCCCCGCCGGGATTTCTGCCTCTCGTGCGTCTGCAGAAGCCGCAGGCCGCTCCCTGGGGCGAGGAAGGGGTCTTGAGAAACCTTCCCTTTCCAAGGCCTCACTCGCTGCTGGGGGCCTGGGGTTTAGTGTTAGGGTCCGTAGAGACTGCTTGGGGCGCCCCGACTCCCCATCTGCCGCGCCTCCAAGATTGGTCCCGAGCTGCGCGCACGCACGCAAGCACACACACCCTTCCCTTTCAGCCCCACACCACCCGCAGCCTGCCACCCCCACATCACCACACACTCCCACAACCCGAATTCAGAGATCACATCACACACACTCAGTCCATGCACAGGATGGGGCTCCTAGCAGCCGGTCACCTGTCTGACAGCTGGACGCCTCTGTAGAGGCTGCAGGTATGACACGCAGCTTCGCCGGCAGCACACGCACCTGTCTCAAGGAGTGCAGACACCCGGTGCCTGGCCCACAAGAGGAAAATCCCGGGACTGGGGCCCTCCCCAGTGCCCTACTCTCTCCAGACAGGACCGGTCCACAGGTTCATGGGAAGACAACGGTGTGGGGCTGGCTCTGGGGTTATGCCGTGATGGAAGCCACCTCCTGAGAGGTGTCTAAGTTGTGTGCCAGAGGAGCGGGTTAATGCCCATGCTGCGGGGGTGAGGGTAGAATGGTAAGTGACGGTTTTGAGGCTGTGTGTGTGTGGTTGTGTGGAGGAGACTGGAGTGTCACTTAGCCAGGTGTGTTGCAGTGTGTGGAGTGTGTATGTACAGTGTGTGTCTTTTGTGTGGCTGAGATTCTTTACCTCCTGCCTTTGACCACAGTGGCAGCGACTGTGAGTTACATGTGGAGTGTGTCCTCCTGATCAGTACTCGCGTGGCCACACGTTTATGTGTACCTGTGCAACCTCGTATGACCACCAGTCCTTTTTGGGTGTATGACCAATCCTTGTGCAATTGTGAGTTCAAGTGTGGCCATGAATCCAGGTAGCTGGGTACAGCGTGGACTCTGGACAGGCACATGGTATTATACTCGGGGCTGAGGCAGCCGGACCCTGGTTCTGACATTTCCTCTGCTCTGTAAGTGAAGCTCCTGGGTCTATGTCCTGAAGCTGGGCTGTTTGCTTGGTGGCAAAGGCACGGAGAGGTGGGGAGGTGTTGGCTGGCTAATGCTGCCAGTAGGTTTTAGAGTCCTGGCCTGGGTTAAGGAGGTCAGGAATTTTGGCCTGGGTGGAGCAGAAGGAGCTATGGATGGATTTGAGGGTGATCCCCAGGCAGAGTTAGGGGCTGAACGCCTCAGGGCGGGTGGGGAGCTGTGGGCCTCAAAAGGGAGGGAAGAGGTGGGGGCGGTAAGAGGATTAGGCCGCTTAGACCCTTCTCTCCCACCAGGATCCCCCACCCCCACCCCAAAGCTCCAGAAAAGATTTCTTCTGCCAAAGCAAAACCGTTTAGGCTCCATTTAAAGGGACAAGAAAAGTGGAGACGAGGGTTTTAAATAACCTTTTAATTTCCCTTCAGAGACCCAGCCCTGTAAGGGAGGGGAGCAGAAAGGAGGGAAGGGAGGAGAAAGGAGGGGAAGGAAGGGGAAGGGAGGGGAAGGGAGGGGAAGGGAGGGGAAGGCAAGGGGAGGGAAGGCTGTCTCTTTGGCTTAGAGAATCAGAACAACGGCAGGGTGCTCCAAATGCTGGAGAAATGGTGGAAAGGGCACCGCGCCCCCACCTGGTGCCCTCCACACACATACAGGTATATGAGTCATCCTGAAGAAAATCATAACCTCCTACACACACATTCACAGTTATCCAGTCACACACAGACCTGGATACAGGTGGACATATGTTAGGTTACACCTAGAGACACACAAATAAGGGGGGGAGGGCAGTCACTGAAGTCCCTTCACAGTAGACACATACGGAGACCCTCCCTGCCCCTAGTCATCTCTACTTGGTGGTGGCCAGGAGGGCTTGCTAAGGGCACACCCGCCCCCCCCAAGAGGAATCTGGCTTCACTGGAGCTTCCCTTCCAGCAGGAGAGACCATCATCTTCCTTTGCCCAGGCTCCCAATTCCAACATACCCCTCCCCAATTCCTGCCAGTTCCAGGACAGGGGCTTCTGGCAAACTGAAGGGGTGAGGATCCCAACCCAGCTTGGGCCTGATTTGGGCCAGGCCTGCCAGGCCCAGACTTGGGGCTGAGGGCAGGACTGCCGAGGATCGTGCAGGTTCTGCTGGTGAATGGGCTACTGAGGGCTCCAGGCTGTAGGGCAGAGGCCCCGACTAGGCATGTGCTCTTTGAAGGAACTTGTCTGCCACACAGACTCTGAGCCCAACTGAAGAAATCCTTGCTTGCTCTCCATCTCAAATCCCTGCCAGTGACAGCTGTCCAAGTCCCAGAAACATGAAAGTGGTGGCTGGGTGGCCAGTATGCCCCCAAGCCTCGTGGTACACTCCAGCCCTCCACAGACACCTGCAGCAGCTTCCACTACCAGCCAGACCACCCTGACAGGGATGCACAGGCCTCCACGCATGGGAATGCCACGGGTAGAGAGCCACATTCCCATCTCCATGCACTTCTGCAGACATTGCAGCACAGTGCTGGGCTCCGGGTTGACTGTGGGTACTTATGGAGAAGGGGATGCAAAATTCCTGGCACCCACTGGGATGGAAAGAGAGGAAAACAGGGTAGGAGGGGTAAGGTGAAGGTGTCCTTTAGGGAGTTTGGCATGCCACAATGTGGGTGGGTTTTACCGATTTAACAAAATGAATCTGATGGTTCCACCGTCTAGACAGGCGCTAAGAAGTGGAAATGATTCAGGGCCTCCCTCCTTAGCTTGTTTCTAGAGCTTCCCCACCTGCAGCCTCAGGGCTGAGGCTGACACCTTCAAAGGGCTTAAAGAAAGGCATCCCCAGACTGGCTGGGGACCCGCCCCCAAGAGACTTTTCTGGGCTGCTGGGGCCTGGAGCCGGAGGCAGCGGTGCATTTCGGGATGTGCTTGTATGCTTGTGCTAATTCATAATTCTGTGAGTTCCTTGAATATGAGTAGTTATACGTATATACTCCTATACTCGTGTGTAACATGTGTACACGTTTGAATATGCAATATGTGAATGTAGACCATGACTGTGTGGGTTGCAGGGGCGTTGGGGAGGCATTTCTAAATTGGACCGAGGTAGTGGGAGTACAAAAGATGAGTTAACTTGGTTACTTGGGAAAACCAGGTGCTCAGGGGGCTTCAGGCAGGCCTGGGAACTCTGATCCCGGGTATCTGTGCAGAAAGATCTGGGGCGTGAGGGTCCGCGGTTCTCCTCGAGTCTCAAAGCAGGCCCCAGCCCTGCCATTTCTGGGCTCTGGACTCAGCTTAGAGGAGCAGCGCCAAACCCAGCTCTCCCGTGGCCCGTCCCCGCTGTACACACGCTCTGAAAGATCTCGCAGCCTCCTCGGCCACTCACTCCGCTGGAGGCGAGGGGGCAGAGGCCCGCACGGGGCCACGCTAGGCGCCCCCCGCCGGGGAGGAGATGCCCTTGAACTGCGGGGACGCCGGGCTGCGGTCAAAGAGGCTCGCCCGGGAGACTTGAGACCGTGCCTCTCCACGCTTCTTCCCCGAGGCCCACTCTCCTCGGAGTCCTGGTTCGGGGTGGGGGGCACCAGTCCAGCTCCCCATCCCGGCCCGCTCCCGCCTCCGCAGCGGGCGCTCCCCTGGGCGGTGGCTTGGTGGTGGGCGGCTTAGAGCTAATTCGAGAGTTAATGGCGGCGGCCCGGCCCCCCGCGGCCCCCTCCCCCCCACCCCCACCCCCGGGCAGGGCCGCGGGCCGCCCGCATCTGCGCGGTCCGCGGCGATTCATCATCTTGATCCATGGCGCGCGCTGACGGCGGCCCCGGCCGCGCTGACAAGACTAACAAAGCAATTTGCCACGAGCCATCTCCTGGACAGGTTATTAGCGCAGCCGCCGCTTAAAGAGCCCTCCCCCCGCCCCAGCCCCGGCGCGGGGCAGCTACCTGCTCTGTCCCCTCCCTCCGACGGGCTACTGCCCCTCACCGCTCAGAGATAGCCGCTCATATTGCTGGCCCTTTCTGACTACTCCACAGTCCCCCCACACAGACACCCCGTTCGTTGCCCAGTGCGTTCCTTCCTCCGCTAGCTGAGGTCGCTACCTGTTCAGTCCTCTCCTTCCGATGGGCTCCTGCACCCACCACGCCCTAAATCCCCCACGTGCTTCTGGCCCCTTCCACCATCTCTCAGCCTTTCCCCCAGTACTACCTAACTTATTCCCTCACCTTCTTACTCCCAGCGAGTCCCTCCACTTCCACTCTCCATCCTCCTCACCTCTCCTACCCACCCCCTTGCCCTCAGGGACTAGGAAGCCTTATTTATTCCCAGCTTGGGGGGGAGGGGGTTCTCCTACTGGGCCTTTGAGCAGACCGAGTTTCTTCTGACCACTTTGGCCCCTAGGTAGCCTTACTGTAAAAGGGAGAGCGGCCCAAGGTCAGCTGGGAGGTTATGGAGGTGGGAGGACACTCTGGCCTCTCCAAGGATGAAGTGACATGGTGAATTGGGTGGGTGTTCTCTGAAGAGAGGCTATGAATACCAGGGTAAAAGGTTGGGCCCCACCCAAAGGGAGGCTCAGAGAAATGCAGGGACTTGTTCAGGGCTGCACAGCAGGCCAGGGCAGAGGAGGGACTGGAACCAAGCTTGACTTCCAGGCCTGGGCTTATTCCTGCTGCAACCCCCTCCCCAAGCAATGAGGGGTGGGGAGAGCTATAAGTGAAAGTGGGTGTGTGTTTGGCCTGACCTCTCTCTCTTTATCTCTCTCTCCCCCTCTCTCTCTCCATGTATATATGATGAAGGGGAAGAGTGTGGCACACATTCAGAGCCTCAAAAGCAAAGTGACTATGTGGTCATTTCAGACAGAAGTCTATTTTTGAGAGAATTATCTGGGTAGAGTGGATGTGACCTGGTTCTTTAGCTACTTGGCAGGTCTGTGTGAAGGGCTGGTTGTGCACTAGGTGAGCTCCTGACATGTGTCTGAGGGCATGCATATAAAGCCAAGTGTTGCATGCCTGTGTTACTTGCACAGGTGGGGATGTGTCACGTGTGTGTCTCTGAATATATGTGGGGATTACTCTGTGTACGTGTGCATTAGGGGCTACGTGTGTCCCTTTGTGTGTGCAGGAGGCCTGGGAAGGGCCAGCATGTAGCACATGTGTGAATGTGTCTGGGCACACCTAGGGTAACTGAGCTTCAAAACAGGAAGAAGCCCCCACCGCTTCTTCCCTTTTCTCTTAGATCCAGCCTGAAGATTCCCAAACTGTCAGCCCCCAAAGGTGGGTGGTGGGGAGAGATACAGCCCTGTTCTGAGAGCCTGGGGGAGCACCTTCTGAGGGACCTGGATATGGGAGGGGACACTCTGTCTGCAGGGCAGGTGGTCTAGAACCTCAACCAGGGCCCAGGTTGGTGGTCAGAGCCCAGGTGGGGGCAGGGGAACGAACCGTGTGCCAGGAACCTCGCTTTTTTCTTTTCCTCTGGCCAACCAGGCCCTGTCTTCACCCGCAGGGAGGCCCAGCTCTGCCGCTGCCTGCACCACCCCTGCGTCCCTGACGTGAAATATGGGGGGCACAGGCCGCGCTGGGGAGATTTGTCATCTGTGCTCAGCGGGTGACTCTATCTGCAGACTATTAGAGTATAAAATATATTTTACAAGAGTTTTAGCTACAGGTGACTTGCTCTTTATTACTAGATGTGGGCAAAATCAATACTTCTGTAACTAAAAGATCATTTATTTTGCTTTTTGAAACATTTTTCAACAGGGGCACTGGCTAAGCTTACAAAGCTATGATTAAGAGTTATGGCGGCGCCTGTTTCCCTTAACCCTTTCAGTACCGCAGCCAGGCCTTCCTAGCACTTCCATAGGCCTTCCTTTGCCTATGGAAAGCCAGACACACAGACACGCAGACACGCAGACACACATCCCCACTGCAGCAAACACAGACACAACGACTGAAGTGCACAGGCCCCCACTCTGATAAAGCCATCATGCAGGTAGGCAGATTCTCACACAGGTACACACCCACTGTCCCAGGTACACTCAGAAATAGAGCAGCATACACACTCCTTTCTATGTAGAAACCCACAAATTGAAGGCACAAGTACAAGCTGTGTGAAAACCTCCAGCACACATTTCTACACTCAACTCTCTTTCACCTCAATGCCCACACACACTCACACAAATGCACACCTTGACACTGAGATGTGCAGTTATATTGCGCTAAATTCTGAATCTGGGGTCAGTGGCCAGCCAACAGTGGGGACTCTGAAAGGGGTTGGGAGACGCTGAGAGGGTCTCATGACTGTAGCCACAGCCACTGCTGGGAAGGAAGGGAGAGAATCAAGGACCGTCGGGGCCCAAATATGGGATCTGTGGAAACTGGGCCCTACTCCGGTCAGTGCCCCGCTCTCCTCAAGCCTCATCCCCGTGACAGTCCTGTCCCTTTTTTATCAGCTAAAGAGGGGGTTGGTCTTTCTGGAAGCCAGGCCACTGTTAGGAAAGCTATGAAGCCACATAACTCTATCAGGACTGCTCTTTGGTGACCACCCCTCCTTGGGTAGGTTCAGAATGATTAAGTGGCCACATACCAGTCCCAAAATGGTTTTACCTGAGGTGTCCTCTAGTCACTATCTGATTCAGCAAATCAGCATTAGCCAGTTGTCCTTTATCTCAGTGTTGGGGAGAGACATAGAGGAAACTGTGACTTAACCCACCCATAGGTGAAGCTCTGATGGCACAAGTCTAGACCAAGGGTGTCAAACTCACTTTCCCTGGGGGCCATATCAGCCTCATGGTTGCCTTCAAAGGGCCTAATGTAATTTTAGGACTGTATAAATGTAACTACTCCTTAACTAGGGGCAAGGAGCTCTACATCCAGCCCTTACACCACCACCACCACCCCAGGTACCCTGAGCCCGGCCCCACAAGCTGGGGCCAAGCAGACGACTGGCTGGGCTCCGTGGGCTCCATTTGACCCTGCCAGCCCAGCACCGCCTTTTGTGGCCTCTCTGGGAATGTCGTGCAATATGTTGCTCACAAACATTTTATGAGCAAGAGGACAGAAAGAAATTTTGTTCTATCGACTGCAGTCAGGCTTGCGCCCTCCCCCTCCTCTTGGTGAGTCTCCTTGGCGATGAGAGGGAAGGGGGGGCGGGGCAAAGCCCGAAGACTCCCTCTCAGCAGAGGCCCTGAGGAGCAACCCTGTCTCAGGGCCGCTTCCCCAGGCTGCCCAGTGTCAGACCTGAAACAACTACTGTTGGCAGAGGGCCTGGCAGACCTGGACCTAGGAGACCTGGATGCACAGGACCTAAGACCCTCAGCCCATTGGGGCAGACACCCCCTCCCGAGCCATCTGGTCTAGGAGTCCGGAGACATTTCATCCAAACACCAAGTAAAGAGTAAAAAGGTTTTGTAGGATGTTATTTATAAAGCTACATCTATTAAGTTTGAAGCTCTCTCCTCTATTCTGGGATTATGTCTTTTTCACTTTTTTGATGCTAACATATCTTTGCTTTTATAAAATGATGTTCACAGTAGTTGGTAGTTTTCCCTCTGTGCCCTTACACGGAAAAATTAGTAGCGGCAACTTTATGCTGGAACACACGTTTTTTTTATTTAATTTTTATTTTTTGGATTTATATTTTTATTTTTTAAATATATTTTGTTGATTATGTTATTACAGTTGTCCTATTCCTCCCCTCGTTATTCCCTCTGCCCTGCAACCCCCTCCCACCAGCATGGAACCCACATTCTTTTAAACCTCACTCTTTTCTATGCGGAAAGCACAAAACTATCGCTGCCTCATCAATAATACCTGCTGACCACTGGCCTGGGCTCAGACGTAAGGTGAAGGGGGAGCTCACCATGTATTTTTTCCTCAGCCCTCCCAGCAACTCGGTGGGACCCGGGAAAAGCCCCTTCCTCTCCCCAGCCCTGGCTGGTCTCCCCATCCGCTCAGTGAGCAGGCTGAACAGACATTCTTTCTCAGTCTATGATCTAGACCTGCTCTGGCTCCTACCCAGGGACCCCCTCCCCACCCTCCAGCCTTCCCCGCCTTACTCTCCCATCCATCCCCACCCTGATATGACCTCAAGTAGATGCTGATATGCTTAGGGGCAGCAGGCAAGGCCTGGGAGTCACCTCTAAAGGGCCTGAAATGCCCTCTCACCAGGTTCCATTAGAGACACAGGCTGAGCGGGCAGCAGAGAGATGGGAGGGGTCTTCGGCCTTTTTCCAGGGGGACCTTCGTGATGCACTAAAGAGGGAGAGGAGGATCTGTCTACTCTGAGTTCTTGGGACCCCCCTCCCTGCCCTGCCCCCAAGGCTTGGCTGGAGCACAAGGGGCCCTTTTGTGGGGCCTAATCTCAAAGCACTGAGGCTTTAGCGACCTTCAGGGATGAAAGCGCCAGGAGCTGGCGGCTGGGAGGTTGTGTGGGGGCAGCCCCACTAATCCCTGCGCTTTCTCCAAACAAAGCTGCCAGGAGGGGCTGACTCCCGGCAGATGATCCAGAGAACCCGTTCCTAGAGCCTAACCCACTCTGACAGCCTGAAAAGGAGAGTCTCACTGCCTGCCCAGTTCAGCCATAGGAGCTGAAGGAGGCCTGGCCTGGGACCTTCGGCACTTCCTCCTGGCCACCCAGGGGTATCTCTCCCTGTCCAGGAAGATGTGTTTCCTTTCTCTCCACGTTCAGCCCACTGGTGCCCTAGTTCCTCAGGCCCAAACGTTTCAGCCCTGATACCCTAGTCCCCCAGTACCTTGGTTCTTAACCTACAGTTCCTAAATTCCCCAGTATCCCCTAAATTCCCCTAAAATCCTCTGCCCTCCGACATCCTAATCCTCAGTATCCCAAACCCAAATCCTTTAGTTCCCAATCTTCTGTCTCCTAATATCTCACCCTCCATCCCAACTCCTAGACTCCCAAGCCCTCAGCTTCCCAATCTCCACTCTCCGGACCCTCAGCCCCGACTCCCTAGCTCTCTAGTCTCCCAGCCCTCCAGCTCTCATCACCCAGCCCCTACCTCAGCCTCCACAGAACGCCAACAACTTCTGTCCTCCCAGCCTGTCTCCGCCCCTGGTCTAACCTAATACGCTTACTGTTCCAGAGGATATACCCGGCTATCTCTGTCCCTTTCCATTCCACTGGACCAGGCTGCCCAGTGCCCACTGTGCCCAGACTTATACTCAGCTTGGCCTTGGAGAAGACTGAGAAGGATAATGATCCTGACTCAGCCCTGAGTAAAACTGTACCTTCCACCAGATGCTCCCTTCAACTGTGATCACCCTGGAATCCTGAGGTTTCATCCCAGTCTCACAGGTGAGCACATCCTTATAGTCAGAGGAAGGGCAGGGGACCCTGCTGGGCTCAGTGGTCTGAGAAAAGCAGCCCTGAGGGCTAGCTTGCTCAGGGAGGGGGGCCAGCAGGGCTGAGGGGGCCCCCAGTGCAGAAATCTCCACCAGACCCAGTGAGAACAAGATGCCAGGTAGGGTCACCCAGGCCAGCAGAGGCCACTGAGGAGCTAGGAGGCTTTGGGGCGCACAGGGAAGGGGCTGGGCAGGGTGAGAGGGTTAGATTCCCAGGAAAGGGGTGGGGGCCAGGCTAGCCCAGAGCATTTTCCCACCACAGCCTCTGCTGTCTCCATTCCACTAATCTGATTACGATATTTACCAACCTCCCATGGCCTGCTGCTCAGGGGAGAGAGGGGTGTGACACTGAGGATCTCAGTTCCAGTTCCCAGCATAATGGGAGGCCCAGAAAGGTGTGTATGGGCCCTGGGATGACTACCAGATCTCAGGGCTCTCTGAAAGACCCCTGTCTGTCCTGCCACCTTCTGTCTCCAGATGCCTGGGTCATCTCCGAGCCAATTCTGGGCCTCTCATGCTGTCCCATTTCAGAGCCATAATTATGATATTATTCTGGAGTAGTTATTAGTCTGGAGTAGTGCTTTTGTTCCTAAGGATGAAAGCTTTAAGGATGAGCTTTTAGGCACGAAGGACCAAGAGGGTGGTAGTGCAGGCCACAAGGAGCTACTGAACCTAGTTGAGGTCAATGTCATGCACACTTGCTTTTAACCTCACTCCAGTCTCAGGCTCAGACCCTTCCCTCTGTGTGTGTGTGTGTGGAGAGTGGGTGGGGGGGGTGGCGACTACAGCACCTGTCTCAGGTTTCATTGACAAAAGAACAAAACAAACCTCTCTCTCTCTCTCACCTGTGCACACACATGCACACACTACTCATTAATGTGTCACGCACACAATCACACTGTCACACAGGGAAGGCCCACTCCACTCAGCTCTCTCCCTCTCCTCTGTACCACTGAGCATCAGACAGGTCTGTTGGGGACACCATGGGCTTGCTCCCTCCCCCAGCTGATGTAGATGTGAGAGTCCAGTGGAGGCAGGACACTGCCTGGAGATGAGAACGAGCCCTCTTATTCCTTATGTCCCCCAATGGGATCATTGAAGAGGCGGGACACCAGTCTTCCTGAGGGTTGAGGACAGTGGAGGTGGCCCTCCTCAGACGAACAACAGTGCCTCTTCCACCTCTGTTGCCTTCAGAGGTCTGAGGCCCCAAGGGCACACATCTCTTGCAAGCTTTCAAATAGAGTTGTTCTAGGAAACAAGTAAGAGTTGTTTTTTTTTAACTAACAATACAAGGTCAAATTCAGTCTGGGACAAAGCTCACCCTCTCCTGAGGGCCCTCTAGGTTCCCACCCACAGTGTATTCACCATTCTGTGGGTTATTCTAGCTATGGGTAATTACAGCTGTGGGTTAATTCCAGCTCTGGGTAATTACAGTTGTGGGATCCGAGAATAGAGAAAGGATTGGCCGCCCCCTGCTGTCTGATCTTCGGAACTGCACCTCTCTCCAGGGTGCTCTGGTCAAGATCCCTATATAACCCTGGATCACACAAGACCTCCTCTTCTCAGCCCCCACCTCCATATGCCCTTGGTTGGGCCAAACAACTTAATCTGCCTTAGGATCCCAATTCCAGTTCCCCACTGGTGGCTGACTGGAGAAGGGGATGTCCTGGCTGGGGCAGCCGTCGGCTTGGTGGAGTTTCACAGGCTGAATCTTGGCTTTTTAGCCTGCAAGGGGCTGAGCAGGAGAGACTAACACAGAAAATTGGCTTAGAAAAGGAAATATTGTGTCCAAGAGACTGGAGAGGAGGGGCCAGGGGAGAGGAATCTAATGGGGAAGAGAGGAGGGACAGACCAAAGGGACACAGGCAAGAGGACATAATAAACAGTAGAGGTGAGGTAGACACAGGGGAAAAAAGAGATACGCACAAGTGAGGGCACAGGTGAACTAGGGAAAGTGAAGGGGGCAGGGAAGGTGCAGTGAACAGAGGACACCAAGGGGCTCATGAGTAGGAGTTGGTTCCCCTGCCGCCTGCCATCCACTGATGCACATCCAGGCCTGTATGTCCAGCCAGCCCTGTGACTGATGGCGAGGCTCCCGCTGGGGCATTGAGGGCAGGCACTCAGCAGAGGCAAACAGCTCGGACTTCTGTGGCCTCTGGACTATGGGACATGGTGAGGGCAGTGGGCAGAACAGATTGAGTTTAGTGCTGTGGTCAGAGACCCAGACCTGGCGGTGGGGTGCTGTGGTTGTCAGCCAAGCCCTGGGCTCCTCTCCTTTGCACTCCTCAAGCATTTGTCTGGCCCAGGGGTTCCCTCTCAGGCTGGCCCAGCCCTTCTCTCCTGGTGTGAAGCCCAAAAGAGAATCCAGTTCTGCTGGGCTAGAGTCCAGAGTTCCAAGGCTCCTAGACTGCCAGGTGCCCTGAAGGGCAAGACAGAACCCTGCATTCCAATCCCTCTAAATTGGATGTGCCCCAATGGTGTGCCCCAGCACGGACAGCAGGCCCAGGGAAAAAGCAAGCTCACTTTCTGCTCTTAGCCTCACCTCTTGGCGCTGTGTATGCATGGGTGGAGGAGGTGTTAATCACACTGTACTTGTGGATTATCCAGCCCCAAATTCATGATTTCTGTCTCCCAAAGCAATTCTATGCCCAGCCCTCTAAGAGAGAAAAGCTGGCTTCATTATCTTCCTTTTTCAGCAAGGGCCTTTTGTGGGGAATCGTGGAGGCAGGCTAAGATGAGCAGTGTGTAACCCTTCCATGGTCACCCAGCAGACAAGTTCTGCCCACTATCACCCCTGCCTCTCTAGGGTCCTATGGTGGGTCCATCCATCTGCTCTCCCTCACCCCCAGCCTCTTAGAACCTCTCCACACAAACATTATAGAAAGGCCAGAGGATCTGTGGCTGTGAAGAGGAGTGAGGCCCTGGGTAAGCACGCCTGAGATGGACCTTCTATCTCAAATTCCCATGAGGTTGTCTAGATTGTGGGGCAAGTGCCCTGAAAGGGTCTCGGGGCCCTGGTACCAAGAAGGGCCCATCAGAACTCCAAGTGAGGAAGCACTAAGTGAAGAGACAGTGTAGCCTGGGAGGTGCTCAGCTTCTCATGCCTGAGAGAGTTCAAGAAGAGGTGGGAGAAGGAGGCTGGATGGGATGTTCCTTGAGGATCCTTCCAGATCTGGAGTCCCAGGTCACTCCCAAATATGAATGAGAAAATTCACCCACCCTCAGACTAATTCCTTAGTCCCTACTCCTCTTTCTCCCCAGATACATGGTCAGAAGGAAATGTCTGAGTGGCCTCTTTTCCCCAACTTTCTTTCCCCCACCCCCAGGTTTCCCAAAGGAGCCTGGTGTTTGGGTTTAAAGACGGCACAGCCCAACACCACCCCCTCCCCAGTAGCCCCCTCCTCCACAGGCCTCTTGCTGTGCCTGGATGAGCTGGGATGGGGACGCCAGGGGCTGAGGAGGGGGCTCATCAGCAACTGCAGCACTGCTAATAGACCATCAGTGGCCACATCCTATTACTGCGCAGCCCCTCCTCAGCCCCCCAGCCTGGCCAGCCTGCGCCTCTCGCCTCTCTCCTCCTCGGCCCCCGGGACCAGGCATCAGATTGGAGTCAAGATTCCGAGAGTGTCATTTGCTGCTGTTGATGGTGCTGATAATAGGGACAGGCTGGCGGGCGGGAAGCGGCGGCACAGAGGCGGATTCTCTATTAAGGCTTCCCCCTCAGCGCAGCAGCAGCAGACGGAAGGCAGGCCAGGGCTGGCACTGGGCAGGCGGGCAGGTGAGGCCCTGAGAGTTCCATAATGCACAGCTTGCCCCTGCCACTGTCTGCTGCATTAGTGCAGGCCAGGCTCTGACTGAGAGCTGGTGGACAGGAAGGGATAGGGTCGGAGGATGCCAAATCCCAGGGGGCGGGGGGTGGGCATGTGGAGGACAAACAGGAAGTCCTAGTTCACTCCTTTGCAACACTGTGCCACGGCCGAGAGTCTGCCTGTTTCCATCCCACTTCACTGCTGCTGAGCAGAAAGGGGAGTCCTCGCTCTCCTCCCTGCTTTCAGAGCAGAACCCTACAGAAGGCCCAGAGAAACCTGGCAGAGCCTCCTCACAGCGGGCACAAGCCCTGCCGGAACTTTGGCTAGTGGAAGTTCTTAGGGCAGGACTTCACCGCCCCTGTGCCTCCTTCCAGGACCACCATCACCGCTGCCACCCCTCAGCTCTGTTGTCACCGCCACCGCGGCTCCCCCGGAGCACACAGCACTCACTGTGCCCAGCCCCAGCAGCATCACCACCCAACAAGTGGGCGAGGACGCAGGCTCTGGGGCACCTCCACCCACTAGCTGTGTTACCTTTGATCTTGCACTGCAACCCCCCTGAGCCCGAATTTCATCATCTTTAAAATGAGGAAAATATCGGCCACCTTATAACATTAAAAATTATTTGAAAAGTCACTACATATCAAGTGCTTAGATAGTGCAGGGCACGCGGCTAGTACTCCATAAATCATACTCTCATTATTACAATCCCCGTGCTCACCATCGTCAACTTCATTACCAGCACTCCACCCTCATCATCACTACCTCACTGCCTTCCTTAACAGTAATAGCCACTGTTACTTACATAGGATTCACCGTGTGCCAGGAACCTTTCTAAGCATTTTACATATATTAACACACTTAATCCTTATGACAACTCTGTCATCATGCCTATCTTACAGATGAGGAAGCCGAGGCACAGAAAAGTTAACTAGCTTACCTGGGTCACACAGCTGGCAGGTGCCAGAACGAGAAGTCACACCAGGTCAGATTCTTCTTTGCCTACATCAGCGCCCTCTTTTGACTATCTCCATCTTTCCCCATGTCACCTCCACCGTTCTCCATGCCTCAGCCCTCCCCCCACCTGCTTGGCATGTTAGCACCGCTACCTCATCTCCATGATCCCCATCCCCACCGTGCCAGCCTCGGCCACCATCAGAGTCTCAGCAGTGTTACCTGCAGCCCACCCAGAACAGAGTGTGGCTTCTGCCCTCCCCAGGCCCTGTGCCCCGAGAAAGGTAAATGTTCCCTGTGATACAGGCCTGTTAATGTGGCCAGGCCTGGAAAGAACAGGCAGAGACATTCAAGCTGCTACAAAGCCATTCCGGTGCCAGCTAGAATTTAAGGTTGGCTGGAGCCTGCAAGGTGTGCTTTGCAAAGCTGACTTCTCAGTTCCCCCAGGAAGCCCGGTGTGGGTTAACACCCTTTAACATTCCCAGAGCTTCCAACGTGGAAAGACACATTCTACCTCACAAATAGCTGAGGTGAGAACAGCTTCGTCAACACAGACACAATCCCCCCATCCGGCTACTGAGAAGGCTACACCCCAGACCCCCCAACATACAGCCAACACTAGTGGATAAATAGATAGACAAGCTCTAGCTGGGTCTGGAAGGAGAGGAAGGATCTTGCTGTCCATAGAACTGAGACAGCTTTGCTCTTTAGGGACCCACAGGTCCCCTCTTGTCCTTTACAGGTAAAAGCTAGTCTTTAGTTTTTCCAGGACCCATCAGAACTTGCCACTCCCATCACGGTTCACAAAGCCCATTACCACATGCTAAAGCCCATTACCACATGCTAAGCCTGTCCCCATTTACAAGGCTTGTTATTGGTTGCTGATTCCATCATTGTTTGCAGAGCCTTGAATTATAGGCCAAGCTCATCAGTGTTTGCAGAGCCCATCACCATCTGCACAGTACATCCTGTCACTGTTACAGATCTCATCATAATTTTCAGAGTACGTTACTATTTTCAGAGCCCAAGACTTTACAGAATCTGTCTCTATTTGCAGAACCAAACATCACATTGGATTTCATTGTAGTTTCCACAGTCTCCATTTGCAGAGCCAGGATCAAGGCTGAGTACACTGAGGTCATTCAAGCAGCTCTTATTATCCATCTTTTCCAAGCATAGAAATGGAGAAAGAAAAAAAGGAATCAGAAAGAAGGAAAGGAAAAGAAGGAGAAATCTGTATTCATTCAACAAAACTTCTGTGGGCCTAGGCCTGGGTTGGGCTCCGTTAGCAAATAAACGGGAAAGTGCAGTAAAAATGACTTCCAGCTCTTGGGTCAGGCTCTGTGGGGAGTGTTGTACCGTCACAGTCTCATTTTACCTTGACCACAATCCAGAGAGAGAGAGAGGCTGATCCTATCCCCAGTTTTACAGATAAGGAGGGTATCCCTGGCTGGGAGAGATTTCTTAAAAAAAAAATAAAATGCTTACTTATTATCATAGAACTTGTTAAGAGCAGGTCAAGAGCTTGAACCTAGGTTTCTTTGACCCCAAAGTCTGTCTCTATTGCTTCTCACAGAATAAAAATGGAGGAAAAGGGATGTGGGAAGATACAGAGAGACTGACCACCTGTCTGAATAGAGACAAAGCCCCGCCCTTGAAACAATCTGAAGTCTTTGAAGGCTTTCAAAGTGCCTCTGGCCTGACCCAGAATAGGTCCGAGTGCAGGCTCTGGAGGATAAAGCCCGTCAGAGGGGACACTGAGTATCTAGGACTGCCTGTCTCCCAGCCTCAGGACAGGCCAGCTTCCCCTCTCATTCAGCTCTGTGCTTCCATGTCCTTCAGACCTGAGCATAAAGACCTCATAGGGTCACACAGAGTGGGAGACAAGCCTGGAGGAAGAAACAGACAGACTGAGTAATATGAGACACAGAGACAGAGAATCAGAGACCAAGAGACAAGCACAAGCCCAAGACAGA
Source organism: Sturnira hondurensis (assembly GCF_014824575.4). Taxonomy (NCBI): domain Eukaryota; kingdom Metazoa; phylum Chordata; class Mammalia; order Chiroptera; family Phyllostomidae; genus Sturnira; species Sturnira hondurensis. The sequence goes on from NW_028098007.1 coordinate 357,351, forward strand.
GTCAGAGATGGATGGAGATACAGAGTCAGACAGATTCACAGGCTCATGGAAAGACAGAGTCGGAGATGGGGAGACTGACAGATAGAAACAGAGATACAGAGAGACCAGGGAATGGGAGATGAAAGGGCATGAGGTGGAACAGGGCAACAGCCAAGAGGAGTAGCTATTCAGGCCCAACTCAAAGGGTCCACAGTACCTGGTAGAGGTGGGAGAGTCTCTTACTGAAGAGGCAAAAGCAACCCTCCCAGGATGCTCTGAATCCAGTTGTGAAAGTCTGCTGGGCAACTTCCTTCCCTCGGTAAGAATGTGCACACAGCCCAAGCCCATGTTTTAAGCTCATCTCTGACCCCCTTTACCCACCTTGGGGGTGGCTCAAGAGACTGCTACCTCAATTTCAGGCAGGTTCTGGGCCTGGAATTTGGTAGATATGAACGCTGCCCTGGGCTTGATGCTTTAGCCCTCTCCTCGATCACCAGCTTTCCCAAAGGACCCTAAATAGGCAGGCAATTTTCATTAAACAGGGCACTTACTGTGCAAACCTGGCAGGGTCTTCGTCCCCTCGTCCATACAGTCAGCCACCCTTGCACTGCCCCCCACCATGGAAATCCACTGCCATGTTTTGCCCCCCAGGCTAGATAAGTGGATGACTTTCTCAAAAAGGTCCCTGCTGGTTCCCAGCTGTGTCAATAGTACAGAGTAAACAGGAGATGCTTGGGGGCCCAGCACATAGTAGGTGCCATCAATTATGGCACTACTGTGGGCAGGAACCCCTTCCTGCGTGGGCCAGTGCGGACCATGTCCAAACTAGGGAAGAGCAGAATGGACTTTGTCTGTTCAGCTGGTCAGAGAAGGGAAAAGGGAGGAGCAAGGAGGGCCCAGGCAGTCCTGTGGTCTCACTTCAATCTGGACCCCGCTTGCCCCTGCCCCCAGCCTCAGATGGGCCATGGGCTTCTCTCTCCAGGAAGGTAATGGCTTCTGGCCTGAAACAACTGAGCCACCGAGCCACTTCAGATTGGCCTCTCCTCTCCCCACCCTCTCCTCACACACATGTGTGGGGGCTGGAGGGTTGGGGCAGCGAGGTGGGGTGGGGTTCAGGCTCCTCTCCCCTCAAGGCAAGCTGCCCAGACTGACTCGCTAGCCCCTCTTTGCTCTCTGAGGTAATGAGCCTGAATGCGGAAGGGGAAACTATAGGGGTTCCCAAGAATCTGCCTGCTCCCCAGCCTCTCTCCTTTGGGGGAGGGGATGTTGGGATATCATTGGCTGTTGGATCTTTCTTCAGCCTGCATTTTCTGGACTAATAATAATAGTAACAATAATAGAAGTTCCCACAGCTTGAATACCTACTATCTGCTAGCCACTCTGCTACATACTTCATTTCCTTTGTATAGATCCTGTGAGGAAGGTTCTATTTTATCCCCATTTTAAAGATGAGGCCTGAGGCATACTGAGGCTAAGTACTTTGTTCAAGGACACATATCTATTAAGTGGAGCAGCAAGATCTGGACCATGGCAGGCGCCAGGAAAGAAGGGCCTGGCCCAGTTAAAGTCCGCTGAGATACCACGGAGCCCCAACCTGGAGGCCCCCTGGGTGTGTGTAGAGGGGTGCTTTTTCCCATTCTCATTCCTTCTGGTCCTGCAGGCCTCCCCCTGGACTCTACTGAGGAGTACAGCCTGGCTGCTGATTGTAACCAAGCTCTTCCTGCAACCAGCTAATCGCATCTGCCAAACTGGTGGCCAGCAAATCCTCCCCGAGTGTGAAACCAGGCCTGACTGGCCTACGGTGGCCGGGCACCTCGACAGGGGCAGACAAGGGGCTAGGCCAACTGGTGTGTTCTGTCCAGTGGGTCAGAGATACACAGGAGAATTTCCTCTTGAGCATCTGACTCCTCCAGTTTCTTCTCAAGGGATTCAAGACCAGAAAGGCTGGAGCAGGAAGGCCAGTAGGGGAACCAGGGTCAATCAGGGTCAGGGTTTGACCATGGTTACACAGGGAGGACAATATCGTCCTATCACTCCTCTCATTGACCAGGGTCCAGGGGTCAGCCAGCCCAAACCACCTCAAGCCCAGATTCCCAAGCCAGCTCTCATACACACACTCTGCCCAGTGACAGCGGCGGCGGGTGTGATGGACACACAGTCACATATGAACACACAGCACAGGGGCTGGGGGCAGCAGCCAGTGCCCTGCTTGCTAAAGACTCATTAGCTCTGAGCCCTCTTCCCCACTGATTGAGTCAGCCAAAGGGTCACTCTATCACTGCCTAGGGCATGGGGTGGGGTGCCCTCCACGACCCAGCAATTGCTCTCTGCCACCCTGGCAGCAGCTGCGTGAACTGAGGAGGTGACTCCATTTAGTGTCCACTGTCCATGCAAAGGATTGATCTCTCTCAAAGCCTTGGCTTGTGTGTGCACCTGTGTGTGAGTGTGTCCATGGTCGTTTTGTGTGTCCAGGATAAGTGCCCATCTGTGGTCAGTGTGCATCCACAGTCATCGTGCAGCTGCAATGTTTGTGTGAGACGTGTGAGGCTAGGAATATACATATGACCACATATCCACACTGCCCCAGATCATACATGTTACCATGAGCACACACAAAGACTGTGGGCATGCACCGAGCACGAACTGTATGTTACCTGAACACACACTGATCACACACACTAAACACACTACAGAGGAAAAGAACCTAAGAGGCTTTCCTGACATTCTGCCTCAGGTTGGCTTGTCGCTGGGTTTCGTGCCCTTTCCCTGATTAGGCAGGTGGAAGCTACCATTCTCTCTCCCCATCCCCCTCCCTGATTGCTCCTCGGGAAAGCAGCAGGCCCAGAGGACCTGGTGAGGAAAGTCTTAAAGCCCCAGCCCCAGCCAGAGTCACCAGGGGGACTCAGCCTATTCCCTAGCCCAGTGCCAGGCCTCAGTTCCTCCCACCTGCCCTGAGAAGGTCCCTGACACAGAAGCCCAAGAGTAGGCCCAGAGTGCAGAGATCTGGGCCATCCTGGCACTCGAAACCACATATACGCTCACAGACACCACACGCACTTGTCTTTGGGGTCCTTCAGGGGAGAGGGCCAGGGACGTGTGAGAGAGCACGGGTGGGGGCTGTGCACCTGGCCATGTGTCTGCTTGGGCCATCGTGCAGCTAACGTGGTCCTTGCCCATGGGGGTTTCTGCTCCAAAGGTAGGGCAGCACCGCATCTGAACACACTGTGCATCTGCGAGTGTGTATGTGTATGACCGTGAGCCAGTGTTTCATGAATGTGTGAGCAATCGTGGGCTGGCTGCTAGGTGACGCTGAGCCTGGGTGTCTGTGTTCATGCCTCCTTATGTGTTCCCAGGTGTTTTTGTGGCATGGGAGGGTGATTGTGAGCCACTCTGCGGACCTGGGTTGTTGTGGGCCCTGGCGTGAAACTCTGTGTGGTTGTGTGCCTAAAAAAGTGTAGTTGTGATGTCTCAGCGGCCTTGTGCCCCACCTTTGACTTCTCTCTGGGCCGACCTTCTTCCATTCACCCAGCTGGGCGCCTTGCGGGCCGCCCGCCCAGGGAGTCCCCGCCCCCTCCGCCAGAGTAAACTTTTCCCAAATCCGGGAGCCGCTTAGGGCGCAGCCGCCCCCGCGGCCTAATCCGCGCCCCCCGCGGATCTGCATAATCGGGTTAGCGGCCGCACTCCCTCCCGCTCTCGCCGCCACCACAGCCGCGCGCGATTCTCTCGCTGTCACTTAGGGAGGCTCAGCGCGATTTGCGGCCTAATCCCCCGGGATCGCTCGGCCGCCGCTCCCCGAGGGGCCGCCAGATTGTTCCCTTCATAATTGATTGACTCTATTTGCCGGATTGGGACTTCAAAGCGCCGGCGGCGCAGGGGCGCCTGGGAAGGAGCGGGGCCCACGGCAGGTCGGCGGGCGTCTTCCACCCCGCAGCCCTGTCCTTGGCCCGGGAGGCTGGAGCATGAAATTCGCCAGTGATGATGGTGACGACGACCAGGACGACCCTGACGGTGTTGATCCTGTCAAGACCACCATTATTGGCGCGGTATGGGCCAGGCACGGCGCTCAGCCCTTCCTCTTTGCTTTAAACCCCCTCACAACCTTAGAGCCTGCAGAGTATTAACGTCCCCATTTTACAGGTAAGGAAGCTGTTCAGAGGGATTGCTTACTTCCTATAGGCCCAGTGCTGTTTTGGGTTCTGGCGACCCAGCTGTAAACCAGATTGACAGGTCTGTGCCTCCTCTTGGAACTTTATTCTGGTGAAGGAAGGCACAAAAGAAACAAGTAAAGAAATACAAGAACAGACAATGAGATAAAGTCATTCAATAGTGACTAGGGGCTGGGGAGGTCAATTCAACTGAGTGGTTCCTCTCAAGGAGGGGGGTGTTTGCCTGGACAGTGAATGCTATGAAGGAACCTGCTCCACGGAGGAGGACCCAGGGACAGGCACTGGGACAGAGGCAAAGGCAGTGAGGCAGTGGGAAGGCTCCCGGGCAAGGCAGTTAACAAGAAATAAAGCTGATAGTGAAGCACAGGGCTGCCTGACTTCGAAGCCCAGAGGCACATTTCCGTTGCCACTCTGCCCAGCCTAGACTGAGCCCCAACCTCCACACAGGCTGAGTTACCAGAAATGTCCAGACAGGCACCTGTCCAGCTCCACAGCCCACCCCACTGGCTGGTGCCTGGCTGGGCCCATCAGTGCTAGTCCCTGTATGGTTCCACATCCCATGGATCAGGGACCCACAGCCTTCCTGGAGCTAGGGCCTGCTGCCTCCCCCACTCCTGAGGAGGAAGGGGCAGGCAAGGGGGAAGCTGGAAGGGTCCCATATCTCAGCCAGCCATAGTAGTCAAGCTCTCAGGAATCCCTGGCCCAGACTCTGGAATCCCCAGAAACGCTTAATTAATTCTTGATTACTCACTGTCTCCGCAGCTGCCATTAACCACCTCCCCAGCCTGGGCCCAGTTAGGCCGCATAATTAAATTAGCACCGGGAGAACACTTCCAGGCAGGGGCACGCTTACTCCTGCTGGGCCTGTGGAAGTTCTGGGGCTCATGAGGAAAGGCTCAGAGACACCAAGGGGAGCACTGAGGGTCACACAGCAGGGCTAGAACTTGCTCAAGAAGAACCCACTGAAATTTGTTCTGGCGCCCCTCATTCCACCTCTCTTGAGACCACCACTCTCAGCACGTATTTTAAACATTAAATGTCTTTAAAGTGACAAGAGATTTGCGACTGTCCTTAATTAAATTTATGCTGATTCACTGAGCTCTTGGAGGGATGGATTCGGGACAGGGGAGGGGGGACCAGGATTTCCTTGGCGAAGGAAACAAGAGACAAGGGGTCTGCAGCATCGGAGACATTTCCCACCTTCAGGATCAAAGGGGTAGGGCAGAGGGAGATGGGGTAGCAGGTGGTGCGGGAGGGGATGAAGAGGAGGGCAACAGAGTGCCGAGGCTCTGTCCACAGGAGCTCCCTGTGGGAAGTTAGGGAGTCACTTTCCCTTCAGGAAAGGAACCAGAGGAAGATGGCCCATAAGCCAGCCTGAGGGGGAAGTATGTGCACCATAAGCCAAAGCAAAAGGGGCTGGAGAATTTCGGTTTATACAGAGTGAGGAGGGCCTCACTGGGGTCTCCATATCCTGTGAGCCAAGCCTCCCTCCCTGCATCCTTCCCTCCCTCAGTCCTAGGAGATGCTGGCTGACAGCCCCCCTCCCCCCAAACCCAGCTCCTTGTCACTTCAAAAAATCAGAAATAAGCCTCAGTGATTAGAGGGAGACTAGAGGGAGATGGGGCTTAGAGGCCCAGGCTCAAGGAGGTGTTAAGAGGCGAGTGGGACTCAGAGTATTAGGAGGGCAGAGCTAATAGCTTCTCTGGATGCCCACCCCCCAGGACTGTAGAACCAAGGGAGGAGGGAAAAGGAGAGGGATGAGATGTGGGGAGGAGAACAGAAAGATGCTGTGGAAGGGGTGGAGGAAGCAGAAATAAAAGGAGAGAGAGACAGACAGACAGAGAGTGAGAAAAGAATGGAATTGAGGAAGAGGAGGAAGTAAGACATGGAAGTAAATGAGAGGGGAAGGGAGAAAGTGAGGAAAAAGATAACTACAAATTAAATAATAAAATGTCATTTCCCCTATTTGGTTGAAAAAAATTCTTTAAAGATTAATACCCAGTGCTGATGAAATGGAGATTTGGGAGTACAAATTGGCTAAACTTGGAGGTTCTGGAGGTGAAGGGCATTTTGGCAATAATTATCAAAATTTTAAATATGCATTTTCAAACAAATCCCCTTCTAGGCATGTCCCCAGCAACACTGGCCTCTGTGCACAGCAGCATAAGGAAAGGTGATCACTGCAATGACACCTGTCACTGCAAACATTGGAAACAACTCAGTGTCCATCAAGAAAAGACTGACTGAATACAGTGTACTGCAGCCATACTGTGGAATTCTAGGTACCCAGAAAGACAGAGGAAGTAGGTAGGTCTGTGCATGCTGACGTGTAAAGATACAGCTGATGTACTGTTCCGTGAATACAGTAGGTCGTTAAAGAGTATGAGTAGGCCTGGGAACCAAAGCAGTGCCGGTTTGATTCCCAGTCAGGGCACAGACCTGGGTTGCGGGCCGTGTCACCAGCAGAAGGTGTGCAAGAGGCAACCACACACTGGTGTTTCACTTCCCCTCTTTCTCCCTCCCTTCCCCTCTCTCTAAAAATAAATAAAATCTTTTTTTAAAAGTATGAATAGGGTCTTTATTTGTAATGTTTTTTTAAAAAGCACTTAAAACCATGTGTGTGAGGGGGTATAAATGTATAGAATAAAGTGTCTGAAAAGAAGGAGAACTCCCGATACTGTCAATGGGATCAAAGGGTGGGGTTGGGGGAATTTAGCTTTTCTGTTTGTATTTTTCTGCATTATGTTTTTATAGTGAGTTTTTTTCAAATCATGTATTATTATATATATTTAAGATTAATAGTTTTTAAAGAGGGATGGGGAAGGAACAGAAGACAGGGAGGAAGCATAAGGAGGAAGGAAAGAAGGAAACGTAGGGCAGAAGGGAGAGAGGTGGGGGGCGGACTGGCTGGCACGGGAGTGGTGCATGGTGGGGGGCATCGACCCAGAGGAAGGAGAGGGCTACCACCCAAGCAGTGCCCCAAAGTGCTCCAACATGCTTCTTACCCCTTTCCCCAGCACAGAAAATCTGACTGAGGCCTGAGTAATTGAAGGCTAATTGGGTTTTAGGCTTGTTAATGCTCCTACAAATGTTTGTGCTGAGGAGAGGCAGTGGATCCGGATAAATGACTCCCTGTGGGTCTCCAGGGGGAGGGACGGGACACCAGGAGGAAGAGCCTTTTGAACAGGAATGGAGTCTTTAGCCCACTTCAGTGTGCACAGATGGAAAAGCTGAGGAGTCTTTGGACTTACAGGGAGGGATGGAGGGGAGGGGCTGTTTCAGGGACATTATGGGGCCAAGCCCTAGGGGGGGCAGGGTTCTAGCAGGCAGCAGGGAAACAGGGAAGGGGGCAGGGCTGGTGAACCCCACCCAAACCCTGCAGGGTCGGGGTCTGGTCTCCAAAAAGAAGTGAGGAGATAAGTCTGGCCACCAGGGATAGGTAATGGGGTGGGGGGTCAACAGGGCCTCTGCCCACACTCAGGAGCGGATAGATCATTTGGCTCACACAGGGATGGAGTCCCTTTTAGAACTATTATTTGCTGGACTGAGGTGAAGTGGACTCTGCAGCCCATGCCCTTCATACCCACTGGAGCATCCTGCACCTCCAGGCCCAGGTCTCAGCCCTCTCTCCCAAATTCCTCACCTCTGAGTCCAGCTAGGAGCCATCCAGAAGGAGGCAGCTTGTCCACTGGGCTGGGATCTCTGACTCTCCCTGTTCTCTAAGCAATGAGCCTTGCTGGCTTCTGACCGTCGAACCTCATGGAGGCTCCATGACTCTGGCATAAATGTGTTGGCAGCAGGGGAGGAGTCAGAGGAAGAATGGTCTCTACAGAGACCGGATGATGCCTAAGGGGACACCAAGAAGGGGAGTCTGGCCCAGGCGGCTAAGGAAGAAAGAGGGAGGCGCTCTGAGAACATGAAAAGGTTTTATTTGCAGAGTTGCTACTTGGGGGAGCTCAGTGTGCTACAGGAGCTGGAAACTCTGAGGAACCCACAGTGAGGCCCTTCCACGGGTAATGCCCACCCTTCATAATCCCCTTCTCTTCTCCAGGGGTAGGAAATACAGGATGTGCTTTTAAAGGATCAGCTGCACATTTGTTTTTTTTCTCCCTCCTCCTCCTCAGGCCTGACTCGGGGACTCAGGCCCCTGTGACAAGGCAGGGAAACATTTAATGAGTTTGTATTCCCTGAGAGCACAGTGACTGACAGCCGCCCCGGGGGCCCCCACTCTTCTTGTCCTAGAAGAGGATGCAGCAGCTGCTGGGCCTTGTGTGCAGAGAGCACGCCTGTGCCCACCGCCGCCATGTATGCACACCTGGGGCTGGGCTGGAGAGGGACTGGCCGGGAATACCCTTTCTGAAACAGAAGCCACTGCAAGTGATTGGGGAATGGGGAAGGACTAGAGGCCTGCTGTCCTTCCTGGGGGTACCTCTAGCCATAATCTTAAACCCTCCACCCACTCTCCGTAGGCCACCGTCTATACACTCAACTTGGGTCAGGATGCGGCGGTCGGGGGGGGGGGGGCAGGCCTGAGGCTGCCCACAGTGGGGTTTGAAGGAATTGGGGGGCATGGTCGATGTGGAGGCCTGAGTCTGCATGGGTAATGAGGCCAGGGACTGGCTTGTCAATAGCATTTAAGTACTTTTCTCCCATTTTCAGGCCAGACTGAATTATTTATTCGTTTCTGGTCAATCGCTGGTAATGTCATTAGCATTTGTCTATCAAAGATAGGGAACAGAGTGGGAGTGGCCCCCTTCAACTGACCCCCGATTCCCAAACTGACTCTCAAGGGTCAAGCTGTCTGATTTCCTGCCCTGCTCTCAAGTGACCCTGGGACCAGAATTTCTCAGGCCCTGTTCCCAGAATGCTGTCTGTCCCCCATGTGCCACAGCTTTAAACCCAATGGATCTAAGGAGCCACGTAGTGGGGTCCTTCCTCACTTCTCACACACTCCTCAACTCAGGCTTGTGCTGTGACTGGGAATCAAACCAGCAGCCTTTTGACTTGCAGCCTGGCACTCAATCCACTCAGCCACACCAGCCAGGGCTCACATACTCCTGTCATTAACTTAGGAACCCAGTCCTCCCACCTTTGGGCATCACACGAGCTGGCCGACTCCTTGGAGAGCGAGCCAAGCTTGGCAAGGGAAGACCTGGATGGACACTGGGGTGGAGGTCCAGCAGAGCAGGCAGTCCAGGTGAGGTTCTGCCTCTTTTTGGGGTCCAGAGCCCAGTCTGCTTCCACAGACTCAGCTCCTAATGTGGGGCTCTTCCTTCTCCCTCAGATTGGGCCCCCAAAGCAGAGTTCTGCTTCTTCTCTAGGACCAGGCCCACAGGACCAGCGTTCTTCTCTTTCTTCAATCAGCTCCCAAGACAGAATTGGCTTCTTCTTTCTGGCCAGGATCCCAGACTGGGTCTCCAGGGCAGGCCCTCTCCCCCACCCAGTCCACAGGACTGCCTATACCATTGAAATCAGAGGGGCCCCGAGGATTAGTCCCCAGGGAAGGAAGTGCAGGTCCTTGTGGGGCTGAGCTGGCATCTAGACCAGGAGCTTCCAAATCCAGGTCCTTTGCTGATCAACGTAATCTTCCATCCTTGACCTTGGGACTTAAAACAGAAAGTGAAGGGTGACACTTCTTGCAGAAATCAGGGTGGGAGTGTGCAGGTGGCTTATTGGGAAGCAGCTGGGGAGCTGGACTAGGCAGAAGGAGAGTCCGACTGTGGTGCAGTTGCAACAGCGGCCTCAGCCAAGCCCACGGGAAGCTGTGGTCCTGGGATAGCCTTCAGACTTGTCCCAGGCTGGGGTAGGAGGGGGGCCAGACCTTTGTTCTCCCACATTGACCAGCCATCCTATAGACTGCTCCTAGGGAGAGGGCAGAAACCCTGGGAGAAGCAGCTGAGGGCAGCTCCCCCGGGGGAGGCACAGGAGGGGGAGTCGCCGGTGGCCAGTGCTGCAACAGCTGCAGGAGCAAGTGCCTCAGCCCTCAGGGAGGACCTGGGCAGCCCCACAGCATCCACGATGGATGTTCTGGGCAGCACGGATGGATGGGGCACTAGGAGGCTCAGTAGGATGGCTCAGTTCATGGAGGTGGGCAGTTATAAAACTGGGGTGGGGGGGTGCCCAGACAGGGCAGCTTGAGTGAGCACAGCAGGATAAGAAGGCTGGGGCAGTGTGGTAGACAAGGCCGAGATGTTTGGGGGACCCCAGTGGACAAAAAATTTGTAGGACAGAGAGGGTAGAGGGGGTAGATGAGTCTTCTTTCTGCTGTGCCTGCCTCAGCCAGTGGGTGGGAAGAGCCCCACCACCCCCATGCTGCTGGCTTCTGAGTTGCTAAGCAGGATTAGCCTCCTCTTCCTCCGGAGGAGGGGCTCTGCTCCTGCATCAGCCACCAGCTCTGGCCGGCCCTAATCCCCCTCGCTTTCTAATCCACCCACGACTTTCTTAGGCATTATCCTTGGGCTCTCAGCTCCTAAGCACTACCCTGAAGATGGGAGCGGGCTCTGAAGGGAATTAGGCCAGACTCAGAGGATGGCTGCTCAGACAACTGGAGGGAGCCAGGAACAGCCCCCAGTCCCTTCTTCTCTGCAGCCCCCCATTCCCCAGACAGGATCCAGTCTCATAGTGATCTCTTGCAGCTCACTGCTAGAACCAGGTGAGGATGGGAGGGGAGAGGAGGGCTCAAAAAGAAGAGGATTTCTTAGGGTGGGTGTGGAGTCTAGAGGTGGTGCCAGACAAGGATATGAGAGTAATTCACAGCCAGGCAAATGCAGAGACAAGAGAGTTCAGGATGCTCTATCCTGTGAGAGACTGGAAGGGTAAACTGAGGCCAGATTGTTAAGGGGCTTGAATGCCAGCTGAGGAATTTGGACTTGAGAGGATCAGTAAGGAGTCATGATGAAACAGCAGTAGGATTCAGAGCAATTACATTGGTGCCTGTGAAGGACTGGCGGGGTGGGGGGTGCAGAAACCAGGGGTGAAAAGGCTCTTGCTATGATGCAGGCAACAGGCCAGGTGATGAGATCCAAAGAGGACACTTGCCCAAGGTCTCCTAGCACTGGCTCCCAGTGCGCTGGGCAGCACAGCACTTCATGTGGTGGCGGGGCTCCACGGCACCTGTGAGGGCCCCAGCTGGAGGTGCCGGAGGGGGACAAGGGTTAGCGACAGTGCATTGGCTGTTGGTGCCTTCTTAATTGTAGGTTTTTCCAACTCTTAGAAACCGGTAGCAGCAGCCTGCCTGTAGCACAGAACAGGAGTGGCCAGGCAGACAGGACCTTCACCTGCCCCAAGACACAGCTAGTGGCAGCACTGAACCCAGAGAAGTGGAGGGGGCAGAACGACCGTTTACAGTGCAGAAAGGCCAAGTCGCACAGCAGTTACCAGTGGGGCTGTTGGAGTCTTGATGGACTGGCGTTCAAACCAAGTTCTGCCTGCCTGTTTCTAGCTGAGCAGCCTCCTCAAGTCCCAAGTTTCCCATTTGTAAATGAGTGAATAACACCAACTCCCGGGGCCCCTAGAGTGAAGGCCATGTAGGAGAATACACAGGCAGTGTCCCCGTGGAAACCGGGCGGGGGCCTGGGAACACAGCTGTTGTTGCTGCCATCTGAGGCCACTGAGTGGGTAGTCAGAGGGACGGAGGCTGTTTCTCAGCTCTTTCTGCTGCCACGGCTCTTGGATGCACCTTCTCAGAGGTGGTAGTAGGCAGCTAGGGTCCCCAGACTCCTAGCAGGGCAGGTGAGTCAGGTTATTGAGTGAGTGGTGGGATGTTGAAAGGCTGGGAGGTTCATCACCGCAGGTCTGTTAGGCTGTCCCAACAGACCCTTCTCACTGGGTCCTGCTAATGAGCTTCCACTGGATTATCCGCTCCCACCTCCGGTCGGTTTACTCTGTCAAATCGAGTTTGCATTTTAAATGGGAATTTGACAAGACAGGCGATTTGTCTGCTGACGAGGTTAATGGGTGTTAGCCCTGCGGACTGAGGAGGGAGAACCCATGCCCCAGCAGAGCCTGGCCTCTGCCAAGATCAGTGACCCTGGCTGCTGCTTCTCCCTCCACTGTAACCACTGTGGGCCTCCCAGTGTCCAGAGGCCGTACCTGTGTCTGGCTCACCACCTCCAGGCAGTCTTCCCAAAGGCACTCTGCTCCAGGGCACTGTCTACTGCTCAAGCTGGGTGCCCTCCACTGGGACTCAGAGTTCTCAAGGGCTCAGCCATGTGACCCCTCTGAGACCTGGTTCCCAGGGCAGAGCCAGGTTTTTCTTTCACAGTTGAGCACCCACGGGCTGGGCACTGCCTGCTCCCTCTTGTTCTCCCCACCTCCTTTTCCCACGTGGGACTTGAAATGGAGCCAGGAGGGCTGGCCTTGCCACATCCTGAGCTTTAGTGCTGGGACATAGACTGGCTGGCAAGAAAAGGTTTCCAAGCCATCAATCACCTCCAAGCTTTGGGCGCCCTGGACCAAGTCCTAATAATACTGGGGCTCATGGGGAAGCTGAGGAACCCTTCTAAGACTTTCTGCTGGGGTCCAAGTTGGCCTCCCCTACATTGGGTCCTTCTTTGAACCATCCCCTCCAAGGCTGAGCAAGAACCCAGGTTTCTGGGACCCGAGCCCAAGTCTAGGAGCAGCACCAGGCCAGGATGGGCTTGGGCTGTGGGAGACCATGCCTCAGCCTCCCCTCCTCCCGGGGGCCCGGGGCCCTTCCCCACCCCGGCTAATGTGCCACAATTACCTCCTAAGTGCCCAAACAAATGTGGCTGCTGGGGGAAGTGACATGGGCTCCAGGTGATGGATTCGTGCCATCGGGGAGCCGGGCGGAGCGGGCCCGGAGCGGGGGGCGGGGGGGCAACACTAATATTGTATCAGCGTCGGCGCCGGCGCCACGAGCTGGTGATGAATATGTGTCACTTTACACGGCGCACACTCGGGGGCCTGGCTGCGCAGGCATGGAAAATAGAGTGTCTGGGATTAATGATATTGAAAATGATAGAGAGCAGATTGGAAATGGCTTCGCCTGCCCGACCCGCGGAGATGGAAACGTACCTCACAGCTATCTGCCCAGCACGGCCCCCCACCTGCCCCCCCCTCCACCGCTGCAGAGGCCCACATACGACGAGGACCTGGAGTCTCCTTCCACCAGCAGCTCCTTGGGATGGCACGCATGGGAGATACACCTGTGAGCAGAGACAAGGGACAGCAACAAAATCTCAGTCTCTAACTGACCTTTGACCTTGTTTCCAGATGAGTCTGACCTGTCACCCAGTGAACCTTGACCTTGGCCACAGACAAAGGCCTGACCCCGGTTCCAGCTGAGCCCTGCCTCTGGCAACAGTTTGGGTCTACTGGAGCCTGAGCCTCTCACAAGACCGGGAGGGTTGGCAGAGCGGAGCAGGGGAGGTGCAGGGGTGAGGCGGGAGAGTGTGGCTCACTCAGCAGCACGGTGCATCTCCCGCTGGAGGGCAGCTCCGAGCCCAGGCTGCCACTCCATCCTGCAGACACCTGGGTCAGTAAGCAAGTGAACAGGTGTCTCTCCACAGACGCTTTTAGTGGTTAATTATGTTGGTGTTTATGACTGTGTCTGAACACATAGGCACGCATTAGGAGGGGTGTGTGTGGTGTGTATCTATTCAACCATAAATCTCTGAGGCTGTGTCCAGTGTGTGCAGGAATGTGGGCAACTGGGCTTGTCCTCCCATGTACCTTGGTGGTGCACATCCCTGGGGATTCAGTGCACGTGTGTGAGTGGGGCTTAGTTTAGGCCGCTGTGCGTGGGCACAAGGGCACCTGTGGTGTGTGTGTGTGTATGTGTGTTTACCCACAGGTAGAGGGACTTCATGCGTGAGTTTTGGCCAAGGAAAACCTTTTATGAGGACTGCAGGCTGAACTCCCAATGACGAGACAAGATGTTGTTCCCTGTTGGAATGGAGTCTGTCTCACTGGGATTTGATCAAATTACGGCAACTGGAAACCGTCAGTCCAGCCTCAGCATCAACCCCACATCAGTCCCAATCCAAACCAATGTCAGGAGAATGCACTCACACCGTCACTCACTCATTCAGCAAAGACAACGGACACTGTCTCTAAATACCTGGAAAAACGTGGTTCCTGATCTCAGGGAAGGCACAGTCTGTCCGAGGAGACAGACACTGAACAAGTACACCAGAAATGACAGAGTATAAAAAGTGCCACAAAGTAAACATTCAGAAGGCCATGATAGAGTTAATGGGGTAACCCATCATTGGATAGGGCAGTCAGGGTTGGCTCCTGGGTACAGGCGGCATTTGAGCTGAGGGATGAGGAGCCAGCCCTGTGGAAAGAGGACAGTGACTGCAGAGGCCCTGGGCAAATGTGAGACCATGGCAGTCAGGAGAGAGAAGTCCAGGAACAGGCAGGAGGGGGCAGTGGAACCAGGACATCTGGGCTTCAGAAACCAGAATAAAGAGTTCAGGTTTTGTTTTCAGTGAAATGTGGAGCCATTGGAAGGTTGAACCAAGGGACTGGCATGGTCCTATGTTGCTCCATTTTTCGAAGGAATTGGAAATACTGCGAGTATAGCAGGAGGCCACTCAGGAGGCTGTGGTGTGAGCCCCAGGCCCGGGGTCCATGTCCTCCCAGCACCAGCAGCAGTTCCCACACACACCAGCACCAGCTCCTGCTTCATGGAGTCCCTCCTGGCAGCATCTGGGGGGGCTTGGGTTCCCCATCCATGCTGTCCCCATCCTGCCACTCTATCCCAACCCAGATCCTCCCCCTGCCTTATTTTTCAACCATGGGCTCCTCTGGAAATGCTCTCTCTCTCTCTCCCAGACCCCCTGAGTCTTCCCGGGGCCCTGCTATCCTCAGAGGAACCAGTGCTGAGGAAGCTTAGGGCTCCCACGGGGCAGAGGGAGCAGCGTGCTGATGGTGAGAAGGCCCTGTCTAGGAAAGAGCTCTGTGTAGAAGCCAGCGGCCCACTTTCAATCATGGGAACTCTGAAACTATATCCCATCCCCACCCCACCAGTGTCCCCAGGGAGTCCCAGCACACTGTGGGGACCTCATCTCCCTGTCTGTTGGCCCCCTAGGCCTAGCCAAAGGGGAGAGGAATACCAGGTGTCTGGTTCACCACTGGCACCAGGCTGGCACATGGAGAGGCCCTTAGGAAACACGAGTGGAGGAAGAACCTGCAGCAAGGCCCTCGGGGTGGGGGGTGCTGGGTGACCTGACACCACCCCAGACTCAGCACCGCTGCTCTCACCCAGTGCAGGCAGTCTCCCTGGTGGCAGCCACTTCTCTACGTGCAGGAGGCAGGAAGAGAGGACCGAAGCCTCTCTTGGGCTGCTTCTTTCCCCCTTTCTGCTTCAGTCTCTTGTCTTTCTGCTCTCTGGCTTTCTCTCTCAAGCTCTCTTCGTCTTTTTCTGCTCCTTTCTCTCCCTCCTTCCCTGCCTCTCTCTCCCTGAGTCATTTGCAGAGCGGAGATGGCCTAGCCCATCTGGGAGCGAGAGCAGGGCTGGTGACGGAGGCGCAGGTAATAGCCAAGTAGAGGAGAGAGACGTGGAAATTTATG
Organism: Sturnira hondurensis; assembly: GCF_014824575.4. Lineage (NCBI taxonomy): Eukaryota > Metazoa > Chordata > Mammalia > Chiroptera > Phyllostomidae > Sturnira > Sturnira hondurensis. The sequence goes on from NW_028098007.1 coordinate 373,034, forward strand.
ACATTGAAAATGACTAAGAGAGAGAGTGTGTGTGAGAGTGTGGGAGAAGGAGAGAGCAGGAGGGGGCAGAAAGGGAGAGGGAGGGAGCTCTTGCGCACTCTCTCATACACACACTGCCTGCTCTACCCCTCCCTCCAACCTTGCAGAGAGGAGAGGACACAGGGGAAGGGGCTGCCAGCACAGAGAGGGAAAGACAGACAGACAGACAGTTGGTAGGACAGAGAGGGCAAACTGAGGGAGGAGAAGGAGAAGAACTGGTGAGACCAGGAGAGGGAGCAAGGCTGTGAACTGCCGTGGGAGAAATGACCAGTGTCTGGCTGTGGTGCCTGCTTGTCTCTGTCCTGGTCCCCACCCCTGGCGGGAGGGGTGGCCCCATGGCATATGGTGGCATGGAGTTTGGAGTCTAAGCTGGAGATTTTCAAAGTGATGAGGCTCCCAAAGGGCCAGAACCTGCCACAGGCTGCACGGCCCATCTCCTTCCTTCCAGCATGGCTGGAAGGTGCTGTGGTGTGGAGAGCCAGGATGTAGACGGACTAGATCTTGTAACCAAGAGCAGCTCCTTCAGGACCATGGGAGGCAGGGGAATGGCCAGAATGACCTGCTGTATCTTCTTGAAGTCGGAGGAGAATCTGTTTCCTTGACGTGTTAGCCCACAATCCCCTCCGCCCTAGGCATCCCTAGACCACGCAGGATGGTGTTGTTGGAGACAGAAGAAATTAAACAGCCTTCAGAGGTGAGCATGTCACCTCTGACCTGGGGCCAACCCAAACCCAGCAGACTACACTCCACCCGCTCCTCAGCCCTTCTGTGCTACCTCCTGGCTCTAATGCAGCCAAGTCCCCTCCCAGTTACTATATCTTAACCCGGGGCTCAGTTTGTTGCTCAGATTCCTTCCCTCTCTGGACCTAAGTTTCCTCATCTTTGAAATGAGGATAGTAACATTCTCCTATGCCCATCCACCTTGGGCCAAAGAAGCAATGCCGGGACTCAGGGGGTCTTTGGTCTGCCTAAGTCTGGAGAGTGTGAGTTATCTTTACTCCAGAGGAGCTCTCACCATTCTGGCTGATGCTGTGGGTGAAGGGAGAGGAAAGAAGACTCCCAGGTGTCCTACACACACACACAGCCATCTCCCAAGGAAGCAGATACATCAGGTACCCAAAGGACGGAACACTCCATGCCCAGGTACAGGCAGAGGCTGAAGCCCAGAGAAAGACGGGGCCTCCCCACTCGCACAGCGGCAAGATTTGAGTCAGACCCTGGTTAACTAACCCAGACCATGTACCAGGCCCTTGTCCTGCCAGATATGGGAAGAACAGGTGCCTTAGGGCCCTTGTAGACCTTGCCCCTCATCCCCAACAGCTTGGGGTCTGACTCTGAACTGGTGTCCAAGTTTCCCCAACTGTGGAGGTCACTCCCCATTTCACAGCCATGCCCCCTTCTCCCTGCCAGCCATCCACTAAGGCCCCATCCCCTCCCCCCTCTTCTCCTTCCTCCCCTGCCCGTAGCCCTCTCTGCTGGAAAACTTTCTTGGATTAACCCCTCCTAGCCCAGGGCATCTGAAGAGACGGTAGAGTACAGTGGTTCAAAGAATGAGCTTTAGGACCAGAAAAGCCCCAAATCATAGCTCTGCCCCTTGGCTGGGTGACCTTGGGCTCTTCATTCAATGTCCCTGAGCCTTATCTCCTCATCTGGCCAATGGAACTATAAATGCCTGGCCCCAGGATTTGGGGAGAATCACATGAAATCATGCATGTAAACTGACTGGCACAGAGGAGGTGCCCAGCAAATGCCAGCTGGCATCTGGCCTTTGGTACCACACCCACTCCGTGACTTAGCTTTCTGCTGCACTTGGGGTGAGGGTGAGAGCAGAGGAAGAAGAGCAGTGGCAGCCACTTCAGAAGACTCCTGCTCAGAGGTAAAGCCAGAGCTACAGTTATCTCTAAGAGGAACTTGCTCCTTGTGAGACCTACGAGGAAGACACATTTCAAAGGGCTCGCCTGGTCCAGTCTGTTCTGAGGTCACGTTCCAGAGGCAGCTCCGAGGCAGCAGGGGCTGCTCTGTCTGGGGAACATCAGGGGAGGTGAAGAGTTCACCGGGCCCAGGGCTTCAGGCAGCGGGCCTCCCACCCAGCCCCAGTGCCCTGGCCCAGCCCATCTTGGCCGCATAAAAGGTGACGGATGGTTAATGGGGGAGATAACAGGATTCATAAGGGAAATTTATCGGTCACTCTGGTGGTATAAATATGTTTATAGCAGACCAAGGGGAAATGAAGAAGCCCCAATAAATCACTACGAAACCACCAGCCACTAATAGGCAAGCGGCTGCGGGAACCCCAGCATTGGTGCTTGCAGACTCCCCCTCTGGCTGCCCGCTCACTGCGAGGCAGAGCTGCAGACTCGTCAGGAAGGCCGCCCAGCCCACGCCATCGTGGGAACAAGACCCCTGGGGCCCCTCCACTGGACCTGACCTGTCCTGCCCACTGTTTAGCCACCCCTCAGTAGATCTGGGCTCAGTCAGACTGGAAGGGCCGAGGGAACAGGGCAGTGGGTACAGGGGCCAAGTCTGGGAGGCCCCGTGGTGCACAGCTTGGGAGTCAGACGTGGCTTCAAAACGTGCTGCTGCCATTCCCCACTCCCTGACTGTCTTTGGGTTTCCTTGTCTGCAAAGTGACTTCACCACTTGGAAAGGAAAGCTGTTAGGAGGAGGAGGGAGATAATCCACTAATCAGAGTGCTTAGCACCTCGTAAGCCTCAGTGAATACTACTCTTCTTCAGGTAGGGTCTTTCCTTCTGGGAGAAAGTGCTATGCAGATATGAGATGTGGGGACATTCATAAAAAATTGTACAGCACTGTCCCCATTGTATAGATTAGGAACTTGAGACTTAGAAGTTAACAAAGAGGCTTGCCTGAGGTCACACAGCTAGAAGAGAAAGGCTATTTGATTCCCGAGCCCACACTCTTCACCTGCCCCAGTTCATCCTTAGAGTTCCTGGGGTTCCCTGTCCCCACCCTCTCCAGGAGAGGCCTAGAATTCCAGGGGCCCTGAAGGACTAAGGGCAAAGCCCTGGGGACTCTGGCAACAACTTGCTGGTGCTAGTGAGCTAGGCCTCAACTCTCCGCCTGACTCTACCCACTCTGCCCCTGCTCTTCCACTCCTCTCCCCCACCCCCTGCACAGCCGGGGCCTGGCTAGGCTAGGATGGCCTCACCCCTGCACTGAGGTTGCTTGAAGCCTTCCATATGATCTGCACAGAGTGCTTTACCCTCCTCCTTTCCCTCCAAACTCCAGGCCTTGGTACAGAGCCTCAGTCCAGGCAAAGTTCCCCTCTAGCCCCGCTCACTTCTTTGTTCATACTTTCAGCAAACACTTATGCAGCTTCCTCTGAACACTGTCGGTGTGGAGTCACTGTCTGGTGGAGAGGTCAGGCCTGGACCACGGCTTAGGATGGGGTATGCGCTGAAGCAACGGCAGTCACAGCTGCTGGGGAGGCCGAGTCAAAGAATGAGTAGGAGCCTGCAGGAAAAACATTTCCAGAGGAGGAAACAACCTGAGTGAGAACCTTGGAGGGCGGAGGGGCAGACAGGACTTCCTGAGCCCACGGCGCGGGGGGGGGGGGGGGGGNTGAGCCCCCGGCGGGGGGGGGGGGGGGGGTCACCATTTCTATCTCAATGCTGAGGGCCCACACAGACTCCCCTACATCAGGCTCCATCTTCACAGTTCCTGTTTTTCACACGCCCCTCCCTCCTCCCAAGGTCACACTACTCAGCTCACCTCACACTGCGCAAGACCGCAGCCTGCTCCCAGTATCCTTCCAGGACAGGCCTCTCGGCAAAACGAGCTCCCCTTTTATCACTTCCTGAGTCCTAGCTCTATCCGCAACTCCGCGGCCCTGGCCCGCAGAGCAGCCCCACGCAGCCCTAGAAGGTTAGGGTCCCTACACCAACACTGGGGGAGGCGAACCCAGGGCCTTTGAAGTCCTGCGGGCTCACCTCTCTCTGCTGCTCTGAGAAGAGGCACCCGCGCTGCTTTTGCTTGCTCTGCTTCTCTGCGCGCTGCTCTAACCTCTGTCTCTCTTTCCCGTCCCGGTTTCTCTCTCTCCCTGTCTCTCTTCCCCCCGGTCTCTCTCCATCTCTCTCCCTCCCGGGCTCGGGCTCCGTCTCTCTCCCTCCCGAGGCCGGGCGGGGGAAATCGCTCCGTAAATAGGCGAATGGCCCCGGGCGCTCCGGGCGCAGGGCGCAGACACTCGTTTTTAGAGCCGGTAATTGACTCCTTTCAGTTGATAATTCATGGCTTGCATATGCGCTTTAATGCGGGCGCCGGGGGAGGTGCGGCGGGCGGGGCAGCCCACGCGCCGAGCGGGAGGCCAAGCGGCCAGGGAGGGAGCTGGACTCTGGGCGGGCTCCGGCCGGGGCTGTCTGTCCGTCAGTGCAAGGGAAGGAGGGGGTGCTCCCGCCAAGGTCCGCCTGTCTGGCCCTCTGGTGACCCGTTTAGGCGACGAAATGGGAGTGCAGTGGGTGGGGTGGCGAGGCCAGTCAGTCAGTCCCTAGGCCGTGGGAGCAACACGAGGCAGACTGCAGAGCCTTCGAAATGAAGGCCGGGGGCGGGGGAAGACAGCCTGACACCCCTTCCCCCTGCAGCCAGAGGGGGACACTGAGACCCAGAAAGGAGACAGGTCTTACACGCATCCCACAGCACAGGCACAAGACCAGAACTCAAGGAGCCCTCTTCCCAAAAATCCTACTCCGGGGCCTCAGCCCCAGCCTTGGGAGAACCGTCTTGCCCTGGGAATTTTCCTGTTTCTAAGTTAAATTCTTACTCTATTGTTCTCAGGCTTCCCCAGGAGGATCTGACTCTTCCCAATGAATGCTAGACACAGACGCCCAGACCTGTGCCGGCCTCTCACCTGACAGCAACTACCAGGCTGACGAGGGGAGCGCAGGTTCGCTCCCACCTGGCCTTCGCCCTTTCTGGACCTGTCTCATCCTGAGACTGTGGCAAGCCATCATGACTTCCGTTTTACAGAAGAAGAAACTGAGGCTTGGAAAGGCTGGAAGACTTGTCCAAGCCTGCAGAGAAGGCAGGGCCACACCAAGCCCTCCACAGTGGAAGTACTAGGGGCGAGAAAGGGCGAAGGAGGAGAAACCGGGTTCCTCGAGGTCCCCTGTGCACCTACACATGGGCGGGGCGGGCCCAATTGGGGGTGTGCGAGAGGCAACGCCCATGTTCCTCTCCTCTTTCTCTATCCCTTCCCTCTCTCTAAAGATAAAAAAATTAAATCTTTTTTAAAAGAGTAAGCAGAGAAAGCCCAGCCTGGAGAGGAGTCTGGCCCCAGGAGGGACTTACTCAGTCCCTCAGGTCGGTATCTGTTGCTCCCTTTATCCAGGCTAATTTCAGCCAAACATAGAATTCCACCCTCTGTCTCCTAAAATCTGCAAATGTTTTACCCAAAGTCAAAGTACTCGGCTTATTCCTGTGTCCCCTATGTTTATTTCCCCACCCTCTCGTTTCTCCATCTGCGCAATGGAGTTTGAACAAAGATCTGACTGAGAAAGTACTGGTAACAGTGGATCTGATTAAAGCGGAAAGTGCGATAATGTCTGGGCTGTATGAAGCTCAATGCTGCCCCCTGCTGCCCAGACTGTTACAACCAGCAAGCCGGTGGGAGAGAAGACAAGAGACATTTGAGGTTAAAAACAAACAAACAAAAACCCTCTGTGCACTGTCCCCACCTCCACTGAACCTCTTAGACCTCCCTCTAAAGAAGGAGGAAGAACAAAGCAGGAGCCCTACTACGTGAATGAGGAGAAAGCATGAGGCTCTTTCTCCAGTAGAGGTCTCAGACTCTGTGGTAGAGCCTGGAGAGGGGTGGAGGCCATAGTGACCGCAGCAGTAGCCCTATCCAGCCTGCACCTGGACACCCCAAATGGTGTCTTCTACTTTAGGGAGAGTCAGGGTTGCCCTCGTGTGATTTCTGGGGGCTTCATCTTAGTTAAACTCCGGTGTTTTTCTGCCTGAAATGCCATCATTTGTGTTCAGAGGAGGTGCTCAGCAAATGTAGGATGGATGGATGAGTTCCCTCCCTTTGCATTGAGATACTATCTTCAGAAGGTTTGTGCTATTAAGTACAAAGCAGGATGAGTTCATTGGTTTTCCTAGTTGACTGGAAGTAGGGCTACAAAGAGGAATGGGGTAGGGAAAAGGAAAGTCGTGGTGTTTTTGTTTTGTTTTTCTTTTTTTGTCCATATGTGTCTTTAGTACTTACAATAACTTCATATATATTTATTAAATTTTTATTGAATTAATTGGGGTGACTGGTTAGTAAAATTATATAGGTTTCGGTATTATAGAATTGCAATCCTATAAGGTAGTCAGGTTTCATTTATTCATTCTAATGAGGCATTTCCATCATAAATACTGAAGAATGCCAAGGAAAGTTTGCTTTTGAACCCTAGTTTTCATGTATTTAGAGAATAAAAGCTTTTTAGAAGCTGTTTTTCTGAGCACTGCCTTTGAACTTGATGTGTCTCGTTTGTAGCCTCACGGGCCAAGCAGCAGTGCAAGAGCAGAAGGACTGGATACGACTGGGGCGCCTCAGCTCTCAACTGAACTGCTCCTTTAAAAACAAGGTACGTTTTTTTTTAAAAAGCTGTTTTTCTTAACTTTAGTTTCAGAAATTGCGTTTAACAGTTCTTACCTTTTAAATAGTCCATCCTTTACAGAGAAGAAATTTCTGAAGTCCACCTTTGAATTACTTGGGAATCCACTCTAAGCACCATTTTTAGTTGAGAGAAGTGTTTGTTCTGTCCGTTTTTCGAGGCGCACGTGGACGCTGACTGTCTGGAGGCGCAGGCGCTGTGAAGATCTACGCTGTGCTGGTGCCTGTGGCAGGCACACCATGACTTCGGTTTGCAGAACTGAGAGTCTCTCTCCGGTGCCTTCGAGCCAAGTTTACTCACAGGAGTGGTTGGATCGCTCGTCAATGCTGATCAAAGGCTTCTGATGTTTCACCATGATGTTTAGCTGTTTTGTTGCATATTTTACAAGTAATTTAATACACTTTTGGAGACGGTACTTTTCCATAATTTTTCCTCCTTTAACACCAACTATATAATTTCTTCCCTCTCAATTAAGAAGTTTCTGTATTTTTTTCAGTTTGGGCTTGGGTTTGAGGCACACTCAAGAATTGTCCAGAACCAGCAACTGAAAACAGAAAGGACATGTTTCTTTAAAAGTGGTTTTAGCATCACGTAACGAATTGTAGGCCCAGAGGAGACAGTGGGCCAGCCCGTGCAGCTGTCTTGCACTTTCCATGCCACAGCCTCAAGGTAGTGCTTCTGCCTCATCGCCACCACTGTCCCCACACCATTAAGACAAAAGGAGTGGGAAGGAGTGGGTACTTTTTTTTTATTGAATATATTGGGGTGGCATTGGTTAATAAAATTATATAGGTTTCAGGTGTACGATTCTATAACACTTCATCTGTATATCACATTGTGTGTTCATCACCCCAAGTCAAGTCTCCTTCCATCACCACTTATCTGCCCCCATACTCTCTTCTACCTCCCCCACCTGCCAGGAAGGGTAAGTTTCAACCCAGGAGGATCTCAAGAGAGTTCAGATGAGGGGAAGATCATGAGGGAGTTGAAGGGATCAAAGAAGATTTCCTGGGGGAAGTGGCATTTGACAGAGGGCTTAAAGGACAGAGAAGAGAGTGATGATGTTCAGGTAAAAGGAATAGTATGAACAGAGGCACAGAGGCAAAAGGCCATCATGCTCACAAGAAGGGTCCAGTTTGAGGCTGTGAGGGACGTTGTGCTATAGCAGAGCCAATGCAGAAGACACTAGAGGATCTTGGGATGTGCTGAGCATCAAGCCAAGAAATTAGCACCTTGTTTGCAAAGCACTGGACTGTGAGCTGAGGTCTAGTCCTAACCCAGGGTCTGGTCTGACTAGGCTTCACTCTATTGGTCTTGCTCTCTGGAACTTTCTCTAAACAGAAATGGAAGCTATGGAAAGTTCTTTTGGTTTTTTTCCTTTAAAAAATATATATTATTGATTATGCTATTACAGTTGTCCCATTTTTTTCTCCCTTTTATTCCCCTCTGCCCTGCACCCCCCTCCCACCAGCATCTCCCTATCTCTTGTTCATGTCCATGGGTCATATATACAAGTTCTTTGGCTTCTCCATTTCCCATACTATTCTTAACTTCTGCCTATTTTCTACCTACCAATTTATGCTATTTATTTTCTATACCTTTCCCCCAATTCTCCCCCTTCCCACTGATAATCTTCCAAGTGATCTCCATTTCTGTGATTCTGTTCCTGTTCTAGTTGTTTGCTTAGTTTGTTTTTGGTTTTGGTTGAGTTGTTGATAGTTGTGAGTTTGTTGTCATTTTACTGTTCATATTTTTGATCATCTTCTTTTTCTTAGACAAGTCCCTTTAACATTTCATTTAACAAGGGCTTGGTAACAATGAAATCCTTTAATTTGACCTTATCTGGGAAGCACTTTATCTGCCTTTCCATTCTAAATGATAGCTTTGCTGGATAGAGTAATCTCGGATGTAGGTCCTTGCCTTTGGTTGCTTTGAATACTTCTTCCCAGCCCCTTCCTTATCGAAAGTTCTTAATCAGGGAAATACCTGGGAACCACAGCTCACAGAATAGTCAAGTCATCAAATCTAACTCCCTCAGTTCGTAGATGAGAAAACAGAGCTCCAGAGAGGGGAGGTTATTTGCCCAGCATTGGACAACAAGCCAGTGGCAGAGTCAAGACTTAGAGCCCCGTCTCTAGCCTCTCAGTTCAGGGCTCATTCCCATCTGCTGCCATCTGGGATGGCATCTGGGGGACTGAGATGGAGAACAGCTGGAGGTATAAAGCCACCCGGAAACTACATTGCCACCTAGATCAGAGACCACAAGACCAGCCAGTCAAAATATTTATTGAGCTCTTTACCCTGATACCCATCTTGGGTGGATCTGATTCCATGGATTAAGCACCTACAAGGCCAGAGAGACTAATAAATAAATAAATAAATAAATAAATAAATAAATAAATAGGTGAGCTTCTAGGAGGAGATATGACATGGATGTGGTATTTATGAAAAGTTGGAAGGGTGTCAGGAGCAGACGTGGATGAAGATGTAGGTGTTGCATTCGAAACCGTGAGAACAAATGTCGGAGACTTTCAGGGTTTCAAAGGTGTTACCTTATTGGCCAAGTTTAACCTGCGCAGGGGCGAACTCTCAAAGTGTCCAAGGACACGGTGCCCACGAGGACTGCAAACAGGAGTCGCGCCAAACTCTTACAGGCTTAGGGTTTTATGGAGGCGCGCAAGCAAGCTGGATACAGAAGCAGACGTGGCGGTTAGCGATTGGCTCAGGGGTACAACAGGGCTTCACATTATTGGTGAGTTTACCTCGTGCACTGGCTCGTGCTCTCTTACTTGATTGGTTAGTTGAGCTCGTGCACAGGGGTAAAATTTCCTTCCCTAGTAACTGTTCAGATGGCTATCTGCCTGACTGACCGTTGCTCTGGCACACCATGTTCTTCGAGTGTGTCCTGGACCGTCTTTGCATTAGTTAGCAAAATAACTTTTACTTCCTTATAGCTACGCTCTGGCTAGTTCCCCCTTGCCCTCAACATAGGAAGATCTCCAGGAGAAGAAATAGCCTGTCATTTGGGTTCCCTATGGTTCTTGGCCACGGTCTCGACCTCCTTCATGAACCAAAGACACAGCTCTTCTTCCCATGGCAAAGCGATGCACTGCACAGCCATTGGAAGTCCCGCAGATCCTTCTACCTCCTGCCCAGAGAGAGTGTCTGTAAATCAGAGCCTGCTTCCTGGTCACAAGTCCCTTGCCCAGCCTTCCTCACCACCCGTAGGTATGCATTAGTTCAAATATCTCATCTCCAATAGATATTAGAATAGAGATTTCCTGGATCTCGGAGTTCCAGGCTTCCTCAGCTCTCCATTAAACCTGGAAAAACTGTTCTGACTTTGTCTACAATTTTCCAGGGTAAAACTTTCTCCTTGTGCAAAGAGCAGCCTGCAACAAAACAATATAAAACCGAGTATTCACCCAATGTTCTTAGCAAAGGAAAAAAGAATGTGCAAATCCCTGATCTGGAACCTGGTTACACTTCCACAGTGAAAGAGGGGGCTGAACCTGAGTGCCTGCCGCGAAATCCAAACATACTTGTAGGGATTCAGACCTGTTTTCATTGCTTGTGACAGTGATGTTCACCTGATGTGCCACAATAATTTTTAAAACATGCAACACCTGACTATTTAGTCAGGGACACTGACCTCTTTTTCCCTTAGGTTTGTCAAAAAAAAAATGACAACAGCCAACACAATGATAGCTGTCTGGTGTGAACACTCTGTTTGGAAACATAAAATATATAGGTCATATAACAGAATTACATCTTAGTGGCCCCATCACATGATAAGGTTGTTTGATTGGTTAATTCTTAGTATCAGAAATCCTTATATACAAGCATAGGCACCTGATTTTTAAAAAAATCACTTTGGAGCAAAAAGGGTAGTTGATTGCTATTATTTTATTTTGTAAATCAATCAAAATTATACCCATTTTTGTCAAATCAGCAAAAAATACTTTTTTGATCCTCCACTGAATTTTAGCAATTGGTTTATGTGTGCCATGAGGTGGAAAAGGTTGGAAATGGCTGCTTTGTGGTGATGACGTCATGCCAGCCTTTATCTGCCTTTGTCTCTGGAGCCAGGTCACGTGGTTCCAAGTCCTAGCTCTGCCACCGCAACCAGCATGTGGGTCTGGCCAAGTCCCTTAACCTGTGTCTCCATTTCCTCATTTGCAAAACCTCACAGGATAGTTGGGGTGGGGGGGTGGAATATACATATATATATATATCACTTTTAAATAACTCCTGGAACAGAGTGAGAGCTCAAGAGACATGAGATAGTATCATTACTACTATTTTCTCAGAATTTAGGTCAGCAGATCCACAGGGTAACTTCCAGAGTTACTAAAATCAATTTCCAGAAAAATAAGTTCCTTATTGTTAGACATATGCATACTTTTCAGAGTCAGTCTTTCCCTCTCTCTTTCTCTCTCTCACCCAAGTTAGGGTTGTTATTTTAGACCCTGCATTAAAGACTTTATTTATTTATTTTAGAGAAGGGGGAAGGGAGAGAGAAAGAGAGGGAGAGGAACATCACTGCATGGTTGTCTCCCATGATCCACCAACCGGGGACCCGGCCCTCGACACAGGTATGCACCCTGACTGGGAACTGAACCAGGGATCAATTGGTTCGCAGGCTGCCACTCAGTCCAATGAGCCTCGCCAGCCAGGGCATAGACCCTGCATTAAATAGGCCCATAGAAATATTTCCTTTTGTTAAGCCACCTCTGACTTAGTAATAGTAGCATTTATTGAACACTTCCTACACATAACACCTTATGTTAATTGCTTCCATCTTTTTTTATTTAACCTCTAACATAACCCTTGAAGAAGATTTCTTTAAAGTTTTATTTATTTATCTTTACAGGGGAAGGGAAGGAGAGAGGGAGAGAAATATCAGTGTATGGTTGCCTCTCAGGTGTCCCCTGCAGGGAACTGGCTTGCAACCCAGGCATGTACCCTGACTGGGAATCAAACCGTGATCCTTTGGTTCACAGGCCCGTGCTCAATCCACTGAGCTACACCAGTCAGGGCATAAGATTTTTTTTTAACGCCCATTTTTTTCTGACAAAGAAATTGAGGCCCAGAGAAGGGTAGTGTCCATCGTTACACAGTAAGCTCTTAACTGTGGACCTTTGCCCTGATCCTCCCTCCCTGCCTCTGGAATGGACTTTCGTTACAGAGAGGTCAGAAAGACCACTGTTTTTGTAAAGTATTCTCCCCTGACAAGGACAATGGCTGGCTTGGGAGTTAAAGGGTGTGTCCTCAGGGGTGGGGGTGACACTGTAGCAGAAGTGATAAGGGTAAACCTGGGAATGCCCAGCCCCATCCCACCTTGCCGCACCGGCCCACTTGGTTTGAGGCAGGACTCAACCTGGTCTGTGCACTCAGGGGGTGGCAGGGAGTGGAGGTAAGAAAAGGGAAACTGACCTCTGGGAAATTTCTGCCATTACTATCTCTGTAGTATCCCTTGTAGAAGGCCAGTTCCTCCTGGTCCTGTAGTGTCACGGTGGTGACAGGCACCACAATGACAGGGAAGTTCAGCAGGTTGTACAGGGTGGTGTAAGAGACTCTCTGTAGGAAGGTTTAGGTTAGCCCAGAAAATCACCGACTCCGACTCAGGTGGGGAAAAATATGTGAGTAAGCGCCCCCTCTGGGTCATTCTAGGAACCGCATCCCTGTGGGCTCGCAATAGCCAGTTCAGTGCCAGAAATCTTCTGACAACTGCCTGGAGGGAAGGAGAACCCTCATGGTCCAAGCCTTACTCAGTGTCAGGTATTGCGCTGGCCTCTCTACAGTGCTGCTTCTCTGGATCCTCTCCACCCCCGTGAGGTGGGAATTACTCTTTCCCATGTACAAAAGAGAAAAGCCAGGTGCCAGACAGATCAAGAGGCTTTTCACAGGCTCCACAGCTGGTGAGTAGCCGAGGCTTCAGCCCCCTGCCCCTCCAGTACACTGGGCTCCAGCATGGCTGGAGTGTGCAGTGCAACCCTGAGTTGAAAAGGCATCTCCATTGCAACACCCACCTGTGTGCAAGGAGTGAGCATCACAGAAGTGGCAGTGATGATGACAGAGGATATCAGAGAGCAGAGCCAGGTGGGATGTGCCTTTGGGGCCCAGGGGAGAGGACTCTGGCCTTGAGGTGAGTCTTCCCTTTGCATGGACATCACCTCTTAGACTTGTACCTGTTCTGGGCATGGGAGTCAGCGATGCCTTACACGCTGCCCTGGGCACTTCAGGTGTGAGCTAAAGCCATTCCTAGAAGTGGGGCCGCAGAAAGCATGTTAAGAGTGAACTCATATGCATAGTGGAAGAAGCCAGACACAGAAGCTCCATATTTGATGATTCTGTTTCTAGGAAATCCTAGAGAAGATACAACTATAGTGAGAGAAAGCAGATTGGTGGTTGTAGGGGGTAAGGTTAGGATGAATTACAAAGGGACGTGAGAAAAACTTGGTTGATGATGAAAATATTCTATATTTTTATTATGGTGGTGTTTATACAACTACACACATTTGTTAAAATCATGACATTGCACTCTCTGTAGATTTTATTGTGTGTAGATTATACAGATGGTCTCCACCTTAAAGTTTTTTGACTTTATGAGTGCGAAAGTGATGTACATTCAGCAGAAACTGGCTAGACTCAGCTATGATGTTCACGAGGTTAAATGCACTTTAAACTTAGATATGTTCAACTTATAATGAGGTCATCGGTACATGACCCCATCTTAAGTTGAGGAGACTCTGTACTTCAATGAAGTTCATTTTAAAAGCAAATGGAAATTGAGAGTGTCTACTATCGGGTACGATATTCCTTTTCAGGATGATGGAAATGTTCTGGAATTAGATAATGGTGGTGGTTGCATGACGTTCTGAATATACTAAAAACTATGAAATTGTATAGTTTAGAATTCATGTTTTCTGAATTTTATCTTGACTTAAGAAAATAAATATTTAAGTGAATGAAAAAAGATCAAGGTCACAGAGGCTGTCGCAGGACTCAGGAGTCCTGGACTCCCAGTCTCAACCCCATCAGGACTCAGTGCCCTCTGTCCTGCTGCTTTGGAAGCATAGCCTGTATAGAAGGCAGAGTCCAGAGACGGCACCAGCATCACATCCAGGTCCAACGACTTCCACTTGGCTGTGAACTCTTGCTGATATTCCTGTGGACACAATAAAAGCAAGAGAGGTAAGACCAGCAGAGGTCACTTTGCAGGACAAGGTAAGGTGCTGCCAGGCTCAGCTCGGTTAGGCACCAGGAAGAATTCCCAAACTATCAGATACAGACTGAGATATCTGGGGAAGGTCAGGGTCTCACCAGGGGCCAAGGTAAAGAGATGGGAAAGGAAGTCTCAGGCTGCAGTGATTTGGAGACAACATATCATCCTGGCCCCAGAGAGATGGACTAGATTAACCTCCTAGGTCACTAAGCCTTCCCAACCAGGTCCATCCTGGCCTCCCTTGCAGGCCAGGACAGAGCTCTGCCCCCTATCTGGCCATTCCTGTCACCACCCAGGTCTCTGTTGTCCCTGCTCCAGCAGTCCCTCGAGGTCTCGCCAGGCACGAATCACCTCCGCTTCCATATGCTTCTCCCACAGTTTCTTGGGTGTCCTGGGGAAATAAGGAAGACTCTGAGAAGAACAAAAGTCACCATGGGAGAACCCTCTTTTGTACAAATGAGACATGTTGCCCAAGAGGCAGGGGCTGGGCCCCAGTGCAGGCTGCAAATCAGTTGATGGTCTGGGAATGACCTTGTGTCTTGTCCCCTGACTAAGACACCTTGCCTATCCAGTATTCCCAAGAGTACACATCTTCTGGTCAACACCCCACCACCATCAGCAGCTACCAAAGACTCACAGACTCCCCCAAAACTATAGCTTTTTTCCTTCCCCTGTGAGGCCTCAGGTCAGCTCTCGGGCTACTCTAGCACCTCAACTCCAAGCCCCACCAGGTCAAGCTCAACAGCAAACCCAAGCACAAACCAGAATCCTCACCCATCCATATCCCCACCCCAGTTCCAACCCTAACCCCAACCCCAACTCAGACCAACTTCCACCCCAGTCCAAACCTAACCTCAACTCAGGCCCAACATTTACCACAACGTAAACAAATTCTAGCTTGAACTCAGAGCTTAACTGCAAATCAAACCCTAGTTCCAAATCAGCCCTAATCCCAACCTCACTCAAAAGTCTAAATTTAACCCAGTGTCAGTCACGAACCTGAAACCTTAATTAGATCCCAAAGTCTAGATAGCCCTTGCCTCCAGTGAATGCCAACTCTAACCACATGCCCCTCACTCAGTTATCACCCCTCCATGGAAAATCCTTGTGAGTTGAACCTGAGGAGACTCAACTACTTACCCCACTCCACGAAGCTCTTCCACAGTCTGGGCAGATCGAGGCTCCTAGAGATAGGGAGAGAGGGAAACACCAACTTCAGAAATCACAGAGCAATGCCAACCTGCCCTGGATGGAGGGCGGACCCATCAGCAGCCAAGAGCAACTCTGTTCGGTACACTGACACGGAGACCTCCAGTCCTCCACAAGCCACCACCACCACCTCACCCAGCCCTGAGCCCAGCCTCCTCTGGGCCCTCACCCCTCTCTCAATTGCCTTCCCTGTCTCTGAAATCTCTTTTTTTCTCTGAGATGCCCTCTCCCTCTGAGAGCCTCTCTGAAGCCCCTTCCCCTATCCAAGAACACTTCTCTGTTCTGGCCTCCATTCTCCTCTTTCAGTTCCTTTTCCTCTTGAACTCAGCTCTGAGCCACCAATATTCCCTGGGTCTCATGCTCCTCTCTGATCCTATCCCACTCTTGAGCCAGTCCCCCTCCCCTTTCTGACCTCCTTCCTCTCCAGGCCTCACCTCCTCTGAATCCCTCCCTATCCTGGGCACACACTCACTATGTACTTCAGGCCAAGATGCACTTCCCTGGATTTGGCAGGTGGAGTATGCCGACCACCTTCTTTATGCAGGGGTCCACAGTTCCCCCCTCATTGAGGAACCACAGACACATACCTGGTCTGTTATAGCTTCTCAATCACCAACTGACTCCCACACCCACCCATCTACCCCTCCATAGATAAGCTATGGAGGGAGGTCAGACCCAAAGAAACACTTATGTTCCCACCCCCCACCCCCACTGGAGCATGTGCATCCTGAAGACGAGGCCTGAGTAGATGACTTCCTGCTTAAGGTTACACAATTAACATTGGCATCTCTCCAGCCCAGGTCCACAGGTCCCCTCCCCTACCTGATTTCCACCATGCCCCACATCTGGGTTCTAACAAACGTATAGCTTCTGGAGTAGGGTGGCCCCTCCATCGGCATACAGACCCGCTTGGTACAGATGTGGTATTGCATACTCTATCTGGGGGACAGAGAAGAGGATGAGCTGTGGAGAAAGAGGCTGAGTCAGGGCCTGGAGCTCCTCCCACTCAGCCCTGCATTCCATCCACATCCCTCAGGATTTAAGGAAAGGATACCACAGCACTCCTTGTCTCCTACCTCAGCTCTGCAGCAGGGCATGGGAGGCCTTCAGGCAGGTGCCATGCCTACTCCCTTATTCTACTCCCTTAGAGATACGATGGGAGTTCAAGCAGTCCTTATCTCCTGCCTGCTCCACTAAAATCCAACCCCATACCATGTGCTTTACATATGTGAGCTCATTTAATCTTCACAGCTGCCCCCTCGTGATAGAAAACTGAGGCTCGGGAGGTTAAGAGAGGGGCCCAAGATCACATAGTACATGTGTGGCCAACCAACAGTTCTCAAAGGGAAGGCAGGGCCACCGGGGCATGAGGAGCAAGGGAGGAGGGGAAGGAGAACTTTGAAGACAGGAAGATCTTCATAGCCATTAGATGGAGGTCAACAGAAACTGAGGCTATAGAAGTTTTAGAAGTGAGTCCCTGAGTCCCCACCACTGAAGGAAGAAGGCACAAAATCCTGATGTCTTTTTCATAGGGTGGGCTCTCCCCCCATCCACCATCCCTACATCTACCCCATCCATCTTCTCTGGGAAGCTTAGGGGAAACACAATGATCTCAGCAGCCCAAACTCAGATACAATTTTTTTTTCTCTCCAAGAGTGGTCCAGCCCGCATCCTCACCAGTCCAGCCTCTCCACATACCCCGCCCTTCCCCAAGGCTAAGTAAACCTACCTCACATCCTGCATCCTGGAGCAGCCTGGAGTTAAGCCTCACGGCCTTGACCATGCTAGAAGATGGTTCAGTGTAGCCATATGATTCATAGTAGCCAACCTGAAGTGGCCAATTACTGGAGTATACCTGTGGGCAAGAGGGGCTGAGTGAGGTTCTGGGGGAAGATTGGTCTGGGGACAAGGTGATCTCACTCTCTCCAGGAGCCAGACTTGTGGACCAGGGCCTTGGGCCATAGTTGATTTCACCTGGGGGCATCCCTAAGAGCCCCTCAGAACCTCCCTATATACTTTTCTGGCTCTGGGTGCTCTGGAGAAGCCCCTGAAAGAACAATAAATGGATGAGGGTGTGAGTGATTGGGTGGATGGAGCCAGTAGGTAGATAGAGTCATACATAGATAGAGTGAGTGGGTGGATGTATAAGAAAGTGAGTGGGTGGGTGGGCAGAGAGTTGAATGGATAGAGGAATCAGTGAGTAAATGGATAGTTGGAGTTGAATGGATGGGCAGGTAAGTAGATGAATAGACACAAATATTTTTAAGCTAAAGAACTGTTGGGAGAGGATGAGGATGAAGAGATCAATAGAGGCAAAGGATGGATGACAGGAAATGTTCACAGGGTGATTACACCAGGATGTATGTGGAGAGTTGAACAGGACTGAGTATGTGGGCGTCTTGCTCACCGCACCTTGAGCTAGGAAAGGAAGTATTCAGAGGGATTGGTCTGATGCCAGACGGGTCAATGAGGAATGAGGGTTGGAGAAAGGCAGGAGCCCTCCAGGTCTGCTCTTTCACCTGGCTCACCTCCTCCCTGAAGGGCATGAAAGGCACAGTGGGGTCCAGTTGGTGCATGTCCTTGCTCAGCAGGGCTCACATGCTCAGCACCAGGCTGTCCACATCCCGGGCCACGGGGCCAGCCACGGTGCTCACTGTACAGAACAGAGGGGAGGGAGGCAGACACCTTTCATTATTTCTGTTCTGGGGACTCCCACTACCTGGCCCAAGAGGGTGGGGCTATGGCTCAGGGCCATGATCAGGGCCAAAGGAAGGGTCCTTGGGTTTGTCCTGGATCACAGGTTGAGGACAGGTGGAGTTGGTAAACTCACCAAAGCAGTTCTGCTACCTGTAGATAGAATCTCACCTGGGGCAGAACATCAAGAGACCAGTAGGAAAGATTAAAACTAGATAACAGGGAGTACTTCTCAGTGGGGAAAGGGTCATTGGACTAAGGGAGGCCAGGTGGAAGCCAAGAAGCCCCTTCTCCCAGATACTTTTATCACCAATGGGTCCAATATGTCTAAGATAGGGGTGGAGTAAAAAGTCCTTGGGAGAAAGGCTGGCAGGTTTGTGTTTGAATAGGCGTGGCCACAGGAGCTTACCTGATTTCTTGCCCTTCACAACAGCAGCAACTCCAGAGTAGCTGCAAAACCCCACCCACCCAGAGTCCAGCTCAACACTTGAAGGGGAGAGCCTGCGTGCCAAGGACTGTGAGCACCCAGCCGATGCACTCCCCCAGGGCTCAGCACACAGGAATAGGAGTTGCCTCAACCTGCACACAACTTGCTATTACCTACAGCATAACATCTTATCTTTTAAACTGCCTTTCAAGGCTCCAAAGGATCAACTTCCATAGCTTCCTCTTCTAGCTCTTCCATGAACACATACTGCTCCAAGAAAAGTAAGTTGCTTATAGTTACAGCCTTCTAGACTCCACACCATTGATGTCCATCCTTCAAAACCAAGCTTAAATGCTGCCTCCTCCAGGAAGCTTTTCCTTTCCTTGCCCTCCCTCCAAAAGTTCAAAGTCTAGGCTTTTCATAAGAAGAAAATGTTGGTTTCATCCTATGAGTTCTCACAAGCTTTGACCCTCTCTTAAAGCCCTGATCGCTTTCTGACTCAGCCATTTGTATGTCTAACAAGGGCAGGGACTGGATCTGAGAGTGCTTTGTGTCCCCAGCACAGGGTCACCACAAAGTAGGTACTCAGAGTGGGGTTGCAAAATGAGTGGATGGCTGGCTAGATACATGAAGGAATTCAGGGCAGATGGAAAGGTTATTGGAAATATGAATGGATAGATGGGTGAATGAGTGAATCAAGGCAGATATGGATTTGTGGATGGGTAGATGACTGGATGAATGGATAAATGAATGAATAAAAGAATGGGAGGAAGGATATATGTAAGTTTTTCAAAGGCTTGGATATTTGTTCCTTTTGTTCATTGATGTATTTCAAGTACCTAATATACAGTATTTGGCACAGAGCAAACACTCAATATTTGTTAAACAAATTAAATGGTAAATGAATGGTGAAATTCATGGATAGAGACCAGGATGATGACTGCATGGGTGGACAAATGGATGAAAGATGAATAGATGGATAAATGGATGGACCGATGAATGAATAAGAGAAAGGGTAGGTACATGGATAAATGCACTGAAGAGTGAATTGATAAACTAATGAGTTAATGAATAAGTAGAAGGTCTATTCCACTGCCACCTATATCAGACAGTATGTTTAGCTGTGGCTGAGGCAGGAGTTATTTGAAATCCTCCTATCTTCACCCTCTTCCCCTAGTACTAAGCTGAGTAAACAGGAGTTCATGTGTGGAACTGGCCCCTCTGCTCCCCCAGATCCCAAATTCCTCTAGGCTGGGCTGAGCCTACCCTCCTCCAGCACCGCCACTGAGTGCCTGAGGTGGTTTCCTGTGTTTCAGAGGCCACAGGCACCACAAAGGCTGGCTGGTATGCGGATGCTGCCACCTGTGTCAGTCAGCACCCATGCCCAGGATGGAACCCCTTGCAGCAGAGCTCCTGCACCACCACCCCCAGGACTCTCCAGGGCTCTTCTTAAAGTTCAAAGGGTTCAGAGTCTGTCCATAGATGGGGTTGCAGCATTCAGAGCTAGGGAAGCAGGAGAAAGGGGGTTGGGAGATGAAAGTTTAATTGGGGAAGATTGCCCCTTCCCCACATAGAGGCCAACCACCCTCAGGAGTTAGCCCAGGGCTGCTTCAACTCATAAGCTCCTCCCTGGGACCAAGACTTCTTGGCTTCGCTTTTGGCTGAGGTGAGAAGCCACTGCTGCAGGAAAGACCCAGAGCAGACACTAATCACACATAAAATAAGGAGCAAGGAGCCCACAGCTCTGCTGTCAGAACCAGGACCCGCTTCCTTACAAAAAAGGATACACTACAGCCTGAGTGGGAAGGAGAGAGAATAGTGTGTGAGAAGACCAATTAGAAAGAGAAGCTGGGAGAGTAACAGACCTGTAGCTTTTCCATAACTCCAAGGGTGAGGGCCCTTAGAAACCCTGTAGCACACACACGAGGAGGAAACTGAGACTCAGAGGGCACAAAGATTTGCCCAAGAACCTGGGACCTTGAGGTCTGCTTGACTGGTTCCCACCTCACTCTCTGCTCTGAATCAGGACTTTAAATTTCTGTTTCAGTCCTGGGCACAGCCCTGGGCCCAGGCCCAGTCCCAGCCTGCCCACTTCAAAGACCTGAGCAGTGTCTGGGAGATGTTGGTCTTCACGGAGGGAATAGCTCCCTGGGCCTTCAGCACTTTCACAATGACCCTGTCCTCAGCCACTGGCTTCTCCAGGAACTGTGCCAAGCCACACGTAGGGTCATCATCCTCATAGAAGTGAAATTAACTCTGGTCCGTGGGGGTCAGGTAGAATCACCCAGTGAACAGACACTCACCCCCACTCCACCCCACTCACACCCATTCCCACACGCTCTGAGACACATTCATAGCTTAGGGGGATTCACAGGTAGCAGAAGAACATGGTGGTTGAGAGTTTGGGTTTGAAACCAACTGCTGGGTTCAGTCCCAGTTGGCCACTGTCTAGCTATGCATCCTGAATTATGTGACTTGCTCCATGTCACACACTCAGATGCTCACAGGCTCAGTGGCATGCGTGCACCCACACACACATGTACACCTATGTGTGTATACCCCAGGGCTCACCATGCAGCCATAGGGGTCCTTGAGGCTGATGGGGACCCCATAGAGAAGCGCTCTCTCACTCTTCTTGAGCTTCTTCGATGCCTACAGTTCCTTCTCACATTCCCCCAGGAAATCTGTCAGGCAGTTCACCTCCTGGTGCACCTTCAGTGCCTGAACAACATTGAGAGAAACCAGATAAAGGTTCAGGGTGGGGTCAGGAACAGGACACTCAGTTACCCAAGCCTCTCCCCCCACCCTGACTCAGAGCAGAATGGAAGTGACATGACGGTCGCATGAGCACCCTTCCAAGCTACCCACAACACCAGAGTTACATCTACTTCCCTCAACTCTAAGTAGAACAATGACAGGTGGCATACCCCATTCCAGCCCAGTGTCAGGTTTTAGTCCTGACCCCTGGCCCCTGAGTCCCACCTCGTCTAAATAGCTACAGAGGACACTCTCCAGACTCAGCTCTTTTGCCTGCAATTTCTGGGCCAGCTTCACCAAGGGCAGCTCCAGGATGGGCTTGGGGTCCAGGCCTGGTTCCTGCAGAGATGGGGTGGGACAGGCAGATATCAAAGACTGATCCATCAGGCCCATTCCCACACATTTGATATCACACCCCACACACTGCATTGTACGTACATTTGCACACACACCCACATGTTCAGTACATATCCATCCATGTGCCCACCCTTAGCATTAAAAACATTTCTTGGTCTGTCTCCAGGTTGGCATGAAAGTCCTACGGGAACAGATATTCCCTTCTGTCTCTGTATCCCCCCAGTGCCTATCCCAGAGCCTGGCAGAGAGGAGAGCCTGCCCCCTAGTATTGCTATTCGGAAGGGACACTTTGGAGTGGGAGTGACTTTATACGCATATCTTGGGATTCAGGTGTTACGGAAATGAGGCTCCATTCTGTGTAGTTTGCCTTTAGGGGGCAACTGGCACCCCACATTTCTTTCTTATCCAGTCCCCCACATCTCTGTTGGGCTGACCTTGGAAAAGGACAAGAGTCTAGCATGGGTGGCAGGAGACCATGCCACGGGTCAACTGGGTAACCCAAGGCAGGTCCTTTCCCCTGCCATGGCCTAAGTGTGCTCAGAGAGGAAAGGACTAAGAAGTCAATCATTAGTCAGCCATGGAGGATGATCACAGACAGGCCAGCCAGCTGCTCTGAGCCAGGAACTTCAAGAAAAGAGGCAAAGCCCCTCAGGACTCCTGTCAGGGGCAAGCATGACATGACAAGGACCTAGCATACAGCACGCACTCAGGAAGGTGAAGTTGTCTTCCTTTATTCTTCCTCAGCCCCATTTGGGACCCTGAGGCAGAGAGAGAGAGCTGTTTTCCCAAGGACACGCAGCTAGTAAGTGCCCACACCACGCAGCAGGACCCCAGTGACCACTCTCAGCCATACATACTGCCGACAGGTGGTCTTGCCTCCTTCATATCTTCCACCTTTGACTTCCCAGTCTCTTTACTGCCTAGAATCTTCTCTGTTTCTCAGTTTTTTTCAACAGCCTCTTCACTGGACTCCCTGCCTCTAGTCTCTTCCCCTCCAGCTCAACCTCTTCATTACAACCTAGGTGATCCTTTTAAGATCTTATATAATGTAAACCTAACCACAGGTCCCAGTTGCCCTGAGAATAAAGTTGCAACACCATTCTCCTCAATATGGTTTATAAGGCTTTCGTTATAAGCATATAACATGTATCCATCTTTAGATAAACCAATGCATGTCAATACTTTGACTGTACCAATTCATTAAATTCTCACAAAAACCCTTGGATAGGCATTCTTATTATCATTTCCATGTCACCAATAAAAGCAACTGACACACAGAGAGGTTAATTCTCTTGTACAAGGTCATAAAGGTAGGGGAGCCTGGACTTAAAATCAGGTCATCTACACCTTCACCGTTACCCTTTAATGGCTCTTGGACAGGGAAGCTTTTCTGATGAAGCACTTACTGGGTGCAGGCACTACACCAAGCTCTTTCCCTGCCTGGGTCCCTAAGGGCCCATCTCACTAGCCCCCTCTTTCTCTGCCCCCCTCCCATATACTGCTGCTCCAGCCACGCTGCACAATCCCTCTACTCACCGTGCTGTTTTCCTGTCTTAAAGTCTTGGCTCAAAACTCCCCGGCCTGACACACAGGGAGAAGCTGAACTGTCTAGCTTTGTGGGGTGGGTGGGGGGAAGGCTGGAGGGACAGCTTTCTCTCAGACAGAAGTGCTAGCAGAGGCCATTATTTCTTGGCTGAACCCTCCCTTCACAGAGCTGGCAAGCAGGTACCATATCTGAGTCTCCATCAACCTGGCTAAACAAGTTGCTTGGCCCTGGTGATTCCCTGAGTCCCCATCCAACCCAACCTGCAGGCCCACCCTAGCTGTTTTAAGCAGCTTTTTAATCTTTTTTTTTCTTTTTCACATTAATTGGTTGCATTCCTGTGTCCAGTCCAGGGACTGAACCCTCAACCCAGGCATGTGCCCTGACTGGGAATTGAACCTGCAGCCTTTTGGTTTATGGGCCTATGGTCCAACCAACTGAGCCACACTGGTCAGGGCTTAAGTGGCTTTTTTTTATACCAATGGCCTGTCTTTGCTTACACTGTGAACTTTTCTAAAATCCATCAAAGGTTCACAAACCCCAAACAAGCAACATCTGGCCTCTGAGTACCAAGTATCTGTTATCCCTTGCTAAGTGGCCCCAGGACTGGCACTAGTGGCAGCTGGCCTCAGTTCACAGCTTAGCCCATCCTGGACACCTCCAAAACCAGCACAAGTAGCAGCCACTTGCAGATTGCTCTGTTGCTCATGCTGGGTAGCCCAGGACAGGGCACAGGGGACAGCTGATCTTGGTTTGCACCTCCCAGGATGCCCCAGAGCCAGCTCACCTGGTAAACAGCTTCAGATCACTCTGGGGCACTACCCAACCACTTCTACCAGCAATACACACCCAAGGGGAGGACCCATCAGGCATTAGAGCTTCGCTGAAATAAGTCCTGCTCCACGGTCAGGGTCCCTGCACCACAGCTCCTCTGCTGTAGGTGAGGCCAACTGGCCTGGGGCTAAATCTGTCCCATTGATGTATCAACAGCAAACAAGGCTCAACTACCACAGGGGGTGCATGCAGCCCACAGAGAGGGGTCCCTGGAGTTCCCAGCTTAGGTGACCAGGGGAACCCACTACGTAAGACCACTCTACCAAGACGGGAGGCATAGTGGCTCTACCTAATACATAGAAACAAACACAGGGAAGCAGCTGAAATGAGGAGACAAAGAAACATGTTCCAAATGAAAGAACAGAACAAAATTCCACGGGGGAAAAAACTAAACAAAATGGAGACATGCAAGCCAATGACTCTCAGTTTACTGAGAGAGCTTTGAAAGAGAGGGACATCTGAAAAGATAATAGCCACATCAAAAGATCCCCATGAATTTTCTAAAAAAAAATCAACAAATTATTTGGAAATAGTTAGACTCATTGGATGAAACAATCAAGCCTCAACTTATATCACTTTTATTCTGTTTTAGTATACAGTTTAGAACAAGTCACACCCTTCTGCCAAGTCCCACAGCCCCATGGACACCTGGCCTTCTCCATATGCACCTGGTGCTGTCTTCTATCGTGGTTTGAAAATCAAAGAAAATATATTTTAAAGTTTTTAGTATACTAATTTATTATTAAATTTCCAAAGAGGTGAATACATTAGCTTAATGTCGTAAAAATCCTCAACCCTCAGGGCAACCAATATCCTCCTGAGCCTCCTGGTAAGCAACCTTCAGACACAAGCAACTTGTCTGTTTACCCCAGTGGATCCTAAAGATATGTTCTACGCCCTGGCCATGGCTCAGTTGGCGGGAATGTCACCCAGTGGACTGAAAGATCATGGGTTCCATTTCCACTCAAGGCACATACCCAGGATGTGGGTTTGATCCCTGGTCGGGGTACCTACAAGAGGGTGATGAGTAGATAATGTTCCTCACATCAGTCTCTCTTTCTCTGTCTCCCTTCTCCTCTCTCTAAGAGCAAAGAAAAAGTGTCCTTGGGTAGGAAAAATTTTTTTTCTACAGAAACACTGCCTTATCTTAGGCTTTTCTCTGTATGGTACCACCTATCTTGTTCTTTCTCCTTTTGGAAAACTATACATTTCACAAGGCTCAGCTCTTTGAAGCCTTCCCCACGTGACTTGCTGCAGACAAAGCAAATCAGTCCTCCTGCCAAGTCTTACAACTCCACAGGCATCTGGTAAGCCACATTCAGCAGAGCTGTTTCCCACTCTGGTTGACACAGCTCTGGGTCCACTACACCCCTCCCAGAGTGAGAACATCTTTAAGGCAAGTCTGAGTCAGATGTCAGATCCATCTTGATAATGAATTTGCCCACTTCTGCAAGGTTCAGCAGAAGGTAAGATCCACAGGAGCACTCCGAAATTTTGCTAAACTGAACTGAATTGGATTTGTTTGAACTCTACAAGGGTTTGACATATGTCTCAGCCTCCCACTTCTCTGGGACATAAAGCTGGACACCTGAGGCCTTGAGGGTATTCCTGGCAGATGAATGGCCCAACCGAGAATGTGCCTAGGACAGACCTGTATAGTTTTTTAGGGGAGAGAATAGGCGCTGAGAGCCAAGAGGCCCACTGTCTTGAGGGGAGGCTGGAGACACATGGGGGACCTTACTTCAAACCCTTTCCACTCCCTCAGTGAATCAGACACACTCAGCACCACCAGGTACCCAGCCCAATAGTAACATATTCCAGATGCCCCCAAAGATACCATCCAGATGCTCAGACATATAAAAAACTAGATACCCTTACACATCAGACCCATGACCATATGCACTCAGCCAAACCTTCAGATCCAAACAGATCTAGATGTATACACTCCACCAGTAGCATGACATACACACACCAAGCAAGGCACACACACCACAGGCACGGAACCAAACACAAGCAGCACACAGCCTGACGCATACCCAACCAGCACACAAAACTCTCTGGCAGGGCGCACACATAGGCAGGCCCTGGTGTTGGCAATAAAGGAACCCAAACCCGCTGCCGCACACAGATGGGGCCACCACACGCACACAGGAATCCTCTCCATCATGCTGATTCACCACAGCAACCCCATTAGCCCAATTTCCTCCCCATCAACAAAGAAGGGGCAGCGGCTCTCTGGGGGCAGATTGATTTATCCAACTAATTAGTCCCAATTAATATTAATACACATTCTCAGGAACTGCAGCAGCTCAGGCAGAGAAGCTGCCCATTGGGGCCATCAATCACCATCTAGAGGATGCAGAGGACACTCAGCAACTCTGGATCACAGGGACAGCACCTCAGACACTGTCCCCAACCCCCCTCCCAGGACTGCCAGAGAGAGACTACCACCATCAACCAAAGCTGGGGACCCGAAGATACCATGAGCCCACACTTCCTTGAGTAGTCAAGGAGCCCAAGGCCCAGAAGGGGGCTGTCACATCCTCTAGGCCATACAGTGAACCCAAGGCACAGTGTGAGGTTGTCTCCATGGCCCTCCTTCCCACACTTCTCTCTGCCACTTGAGGCTGGCTTAGCTGACACACCTGTGGCTCAGTTGCTTCACCTGCAAACCCCAGCCCAGCCACAACTGCTGTCTCAATGCCTTGAAATATCCTCATCCATGCGGTCAAAGCCCTCTTGTAAGTTACGTAGCTTTCTGGGAGGACCCCATCTCCAGCGACTCACTGTGCTTTGCATCCACCAGGTGCTCAGCAAACAGTTGCAGCACCCAATGGGGTGGGAGATGGGGGGAGAATATGTAGGCTCGGGTTCCTTTCTCAGTGTGGTTCAAGGGGGATCAGGGGCTGAAAGAAATTGTGGCCACCTGCCTACAATTTCTCCATCAGTTTCTTTTATTTAAACAATAGCCCAAGCGAACTCCACCATGTTACTGAGCCAGGTGCCAGTCACTGAAAGACCAGAGAAAACACACTGCTCCTGACCTAAAGGGCTTCAAAGGATGTAGATGGAAAGGAACTGACAAAGACACAAAGATCTAGTGTGGGGAGAGCTGGAGTGGGGGACTTTGCCCATGGGCTCCCCATCCTCTGAAGGGGATGAGGTGATGGAAAGGGTGTGTCCTGAGGTAGGATCCATGGGTTGGAATTGAGGCTGGGGTTCCAGGGATTGATGTTCACTCACCTGCTTCCAGAGACGCTGTGCCAGGGCTGCCATCTGCTGCAGCTCTGTCTCCCTACACTTCTGTGCCCTGGGGATCTTTCTCCATGCTGGAGCTCCCTGCCAGAAATGCAGGGTGGCCACCAGCAGGGCAGCTGCCAGCACAGTCAGCAGGGATAGCCCCAGCAGCAGGTAAGACAGCAAAGCCACCCCAGGCATTATGGGGCCTGTGTGGATGCAACAACTGCTTCCTCAAGTTCACTTCCTGTTTATTTGTCATCAGCCCTGATGGAGCATCTTCCCACACCTGGGAGAGTGTGTGGTAAGTCCTGGGGGTGGCTGAACACAGCCTCCTCCCAGCTGGTTCTTATCCCTACCTGGACTGCCTGAGGACAAAGTCCCTTGTCTCTCAGGCCATTCAGTGCAGGAGGCTTGACAGAGACAAGCCCACAGGTAGACAGGTGACCAGGCTTTTATCATATCTTCTTCCCACCCATCAGACCCCAGCACCTGAGTCTGACTGCTGCCAGTTCCCAGTATGGTTTCCTGTTGCTTTCAGGATAATTGTCAACCTCTTAATACGGCTCACAGGACAGAGGGACTGAACAAGCCATGTGTGCCCAAGGATAGCAGCTCACTCTGGGGGGTGTCTGGGGCCCAGGCAGAGAAGAAAGGAAGGACACCTGGAGGAGTGGACAGGGCTCAGAAGGCATCCACCCTAGGAGAGATGATGCAAAGAAGTGAAGAACACATAGGCCCCATTCCTGACCATTATCCAAGGTGTGTTCATTCCTGACTCCCAAAGCGAGGCCACCCTGCTGATCCTAGGATACCAGCTTTCCCAGTCTATCGGTTCTCTCTTCCAGACCATCCGTTTTCTCCTCGGACAAGGAGCTCCCTGTGGGCAGGGAGGGCAGTGGAGAGGAGTCCGGAGTGGGAGGAGGTGAGGAGGCAGAAGTGGAGGTGACTTCCTGGAGGAGGGGCAGGAAGGCGGGGAAGATATAAAGCAGTAGGGCAGGAGGGACTTGCTGTGTGAGCCCTTACATTCCTTTTTAGATGTTTCAGCCCAGTCCTCTGTCTCAGAGAGGAAGAGAGGAGCAAGCTGTCACAGCTGAGGCTGTCAGTCATCGCGACTGGGAGAATAGCAAGTCCTCTGTGGGGACTGCCAAGTGACAACGGCAGATTTGGTGGGATGGAGATGGGTTTGTGGTTGGTAATGCTGAGTCTGAGCACCCAAGGGTCACCCAGGGCCAGATGTGGAGGCCGCAGTTGACCTATTGTTGGTCATGACATAAAGGTTAATCCCAAGGTCATCCGCCCTCTTACACTATGACTTTGTCACCTCCAAGGGGCCTCTGGAACTAGCCTACCTATCGAGACACTCCCTATGTCCTTCCCCTTCTTTTTTGACATTTCCCCCACACCCTGCCTCCCTCACTGAGCCCTGGCACTCCCCTTGTGACTGAGCTGCCCTGTGACTAAGCTGCCATTTTGCACCTGCATTGCTCCCACAGGCCCCTAGGCCTTGGCACGCCACCTTTTCTTGAGTTGCATCCATTCATTACCACATCACCCCATTTTATTTCTTTATTTCACTTACTAAAAGCTGAAATCACCTTATTGTTTACGTCTCTCTTGACTCCCTCCTTAAATAATGTCACCAAAAGGTGAGGGCCTTGTCAGCCTTTTCAAAGTACCTGACACCTGGCAGGTGATCAATACTATTTCTTAAATGGAGGAGTGATACACAGATTCAGCCCTACATTCCCACCTTTACTTCTGTATGTCTCTGTTGGCTCCTTCCTAGCAGCATTTATCATGCTTAAGCCCCCCAACCTTAAAAAAAATTTTCTCTCAGCCCTGCCTTGTGTGGCTCAGTGGATTGAGTGCCAGCCTGCAAACCCAGAGGTTTCGGGTTCAGTACCTGGTCGGGGCACATGCCTGGGTTGCAGGCCAATGTTTCTCTCTCTCTCTTTCTCCCTCCCTTCCCCTCTCTCTAAAAATAAATAAATAAAATCTTTAAAATGTTTTTCTCTCTGATCTACCTCCTTCATAGCTACTATTCTTACCTCTTTCCTCCCCTTCCTAGTCAAGCTTCTCAAGTTATCTACACTTGCTACATTTACTTGCTTGCCTTTCACTCACTCCTCCACCCAATCCAGTCTGCTATGCCCAAACCATCCCACGGGTCTCCTTTGCGTTAAATCAGCAGCATTTGAAATTCACCTCCACCCTTCTTGAAATACACTTGCTCCTTGGCTTCTGTGATGAAGCAGA
Source organism: Sturnira hondurensis (assembly GCF_014824575.4). NCBI lineage: Eukaryota > Metazoa > Chordata > Mammalia > Chiroptera > Phyllostomidae > Sturnira > Sturnira hondurensis. The sequence continues at coordinate 402,235 of NW_028098007.1, forward strand.
TCTTGGTTTAAATGTCACTTCCTTCAGAAGCATTCCCTGATACCCCAGGCCAGGTCAGGTCTCACTTGGTTTTACTCGTATAAAGTAGTGTTCCTGCTTTATTGCTCTTCTGACAAGTGTTTTTGTGTAATTATGCATTTGATGTATGTTTGCTAGCAGAATAAAAGCTCCATTCAGGCAGGGACTCTTTCTGATTGTTTTCCCTGAGTGCACTGTGAGAGGAATTCAGTAGATTTATTGGAGGGATGAATGGATAGAAGGGGTAGGGAGTTGGGGGGTAGTGGCTGGACCAGGAGAAAGCCATGGGTAGAATATAAACTGGGAGTTATTTGTCCTTATGGGTACTAATCAAGATCACATTAGTGAATGGATACATATGAAGAGAAAAGGGCTGAGGGCAGGGACAGACTGGGAAATGTCCTATTGGGGACAAGAGAAGGAAGTAAACCCATACATCACTGACTCTGTGAGCTCACCTGCCTCCGGCACCCAGGGTCACCACTCCCAATCTACATTCGGGAAACTCGGGAGGACCCAGCCAAGGCTGGTTGGGAGGCTCAGTTCTTAATTATATGACTCTCTCTCTCTCTCTCTCTCTCTAATCTTCACCCAAGTACATGTCTATTGCTTCTAGAGAAAGGGGAGGAGAGAGAGAAGCATCAACGTGAGAAAGATTGACCAGTTGCCTTTCACAGGTTCCCCAAATGGGGATTAAACCTAAAACCTAGGTATGTGCCCTGACTGAGGATTGAACCCCCAATCTTTTGGTGTACGGGAAGATGCTCCAACCAAGCCACATGGCCAGGGCTATATAATCCTAAGGGTGTAGCACATCAGGCTGCCCTTGCAGGTGATCTGGAGTGACACACCCGAGGGCTCTTTTCTTGGCCCTGATCTGATCCTTATATTTATTGGTGACTTAGATGAAGTTGGAGAGGTCCAGTACTCAGACTTGTGGGTGGACAAGCTGGGAGGCAGGCAGAGAGTGGGCAACAGTGCCAGAATCCCAAAGGCTTTCAATAGGCTGGAGCCTTGCAGTGGCCCTAAAAGATGGTGTCTAACAGGGACAGTGGCAGGTCCTCTGACTGTGTCCTGGACTCCAGTATCACAATCCCAGGGAGAGAAAAGGAGGGTGGACAGGGACATGACTGGCACTTCCTACAAACAGACACCAGCAGAGGAGCACAATGCATGGATATGGCCTCTATCCCCAGTGCGTGTAGTCACCTTGCAGAGAACCTAGCCCCCAGGGGGTGTTCAGTGCATATTCTTGGGATGGTGCACAAGGAAAATCTGGAGCCAGGCAGGTGAGTTCAAGTCTCCTCTGTTTTAGGCCTTTTGTCTTAGACAAATCAGCACCAGTTTCCCTCGGTACAAAGCGGAAGTAATGATGCCTGTTTTTTCCCAATGATAATGAATTGTTAACTCCACAGCCTAATAGATGTTGAATCCTACTACTAAGACACAGTGCCTGTTTTAAAACATGTACACAAGCACAAATGGGCCCTTTCCGCACACTTACAGCTGTAAGAGGATAAAGAGCCCTGCCTTGGATAGGCAGGAATTCTTGAGGCAGAGACATAGGAAGAGTGTTCCAGGCAGAGAGAGCACAGTGAGCCTAGAGGTGGGAGGTGTACACAGTGTCCCAAGCAACACGTGAGGGCCCTGTGGCCAGGATGTGAGCACTCAGGAAGGGGAGGAGACCAGAGTAGACAGCATCATACACGTCAAGCATGATTTTGAAGGTCATCATCAAGACTCTAGACTGAGAGTAATACCAAACATCTTAGGTGTGATCAGATGTACATTTACCAAGGTCACCCATTTCTAAACATGGTAGCCTGTATCTAAGAGGGCCACCATCAATTCCTTCGACTCCTAGTATGCACATGCCACTCCCCCTTTGAGAGGTACAGTCCATTCCTCACTCTCCTTGAACCTGGGCAGGCCTTAATGACTTGTTGGCTCAATAGAATATGTTGGAAAGACTGTTATGAACTTCTGAAGTTAGATCACAAGAAGACGTGCAGCTTCTGGAAAGGGCCTTTAGAATGCTCACTCTTGGAGTCCTGAGCTGCCAAGCCAAGTTTGACTGCCCTGCTTCGGTGACCACGTGGAGGGGCCTTGAGCCTGCAACTTAGATGGTGAAGGGCCCACCTGAGCCCATCTACCAGCTGTGCCCACCAACGCAGGAGACATGCAAGTGAAGTCATTTTAGTCATTTCAGACTAGGTCATCTGTCAGCTGAGTATCATTGAAGAATGACTCTAGGTAATGTCACATATAGCAGAAGAATTAACTGTCCAAGTTATGCTTGAATTCTGGACTTAAGGAATTGTGATTTTTGTCAAGCTGCAGTTTTTTGTTTTGTTTTCACAATGAAATTGATAATTAGAGCACTGAATAATAATCTGAGATAACAGGATAAACTATTAGAAAGCTATTACCACTATCACTCATCAAGGTAGATATCTTGCAAACCAAATAGAACACAAATAGAAAATACATGATATAGAAATAAATTGAGCATCATGTCTGATTTTTAAAAAAAAAACTTTTTTAAAAGGTCATCCAACTGCTATATGAGGGACAATTTGTTACTAGTCTGGTGATGGGGAAGGCCAGGCAAGAAGCTGTGGCACTGGACCCAGGAAAGGAGGGAAAGTTGAAAACAGGCAGCAGCCACATGACTTAGAGGGTCTTGGTGCCACTGGACCTGTGATCAGAAGGGAAGGGGCTGGCGATGCTGTCACTCCTCGGTGCCTCAGCATCGTGGGACACCAGGAAGAGCTCACTGCAAAGGCTGACATAGACTGACCCAGTTTCCTATTCTAATTCCCTCACTTCTAGCAGTAGGACCTTGGGCAAGGTATGTCACCTTTCTATAAAATGGGAAGATGCCTATAATTCAGTTAGTAAGTGGATTAAATGGCATGACTATTCATTGCCCAAAAGATAAATAGGTCATAGTAAGTTCTTGGTAAATGTCAATACATCCACCCCCTTTTAACCTGATCAAGAATCACCTCATTACTCCATGCATGAAACAGTTAAGGTCTTCACTAACACAAACCATCTCCCTTCCTCCTGTCTCTCAGCGAGCATCCTTCAGGATGTGTGCTCCAAGAGGACAAGAACCTTGTCTGTCTCATTCATCACTGCAGTCCCAGCGCCCAGTACAGAGCCTGGTCCCTTGTAGATTCTCCCTTAATGTTCATAGAATTGAGCACCTTATAAGCACCATTCCACATGCCAAGAATGGTAATGAGCAAGACAAAGCTCAGCTCTCAAGAAGCATGTTTGGGTTCAAAAAAAAAATCATATGATCCAGACAGTGATAATGCTATACAGTACAAAGTGTCAGAGAAGCTGTTTAACCAGAGGGTGACCAGGAGAGGTGACATTGGAGGCAAGTCTTCCAAGCACAAGGACAGCTAACACCGAGGCTGTGATGCATGGATTAGCTTAAGGTGCTCGTGTGGCTGGAGCATGATGAACGAGAGGAAGAGACACCCAAAGTGAGGCTGAAGAGGTGGGCAAGGCCCCCTTTACACGGGGCCCTGTGGGACACAGAATTTTATTCTTGGTAGGATGAGAAGCCATTGGAAAATTTTAAAGAGAGAAGTGACTCAATCTGATACACACTTCTAAGGAGTCACTCCGGCTACTATATGGAAAATTGGTTGGGGGACAGGTGACGATGGAAGGAGGAACCCAAATTAGGTTACTGCAGTGTCCAGGAGAGGCAGGTGACTTGGATTAGGGAGTAGGAGTGGAAATGGTCCTTCTGCAATGACCACCTCTGCCACCTTTCAGCAGCATTTGACCCCTTATTGCCCTTTCCCCAAGTCCTCATCACCTGAGGAACGGACGTGCTTGTGTCAATGTCCACCCCCACCCCCCCACGACCCCAGGAACCCAAGGACAGGAGCCAGGCCTGGTTGAACTCAGCACCACTAAGCACAGGGTGGGTGTGACCATACTGAGGCTCCAAGGGCCAATCACTGAACCAGTGAAGGAATGAAGGAGAGTCACCCTCCACTGAAGCCTCATATCTGGAAGCACAAGGATGTCAGTAACCAAAAAGAGAAAACTGGGCAGATTGCAGGTAGTTTCATGGCATCATACGAGGCAAAATGACAGCAGTTATGAGGAACCAGGGCAGAGTGCCACAACTTCTGGGTCATCCCCATCAAGGTGTTCATGTGGGTTGGGCCTTTTAGTCAGCACCAGGGTATAGGGCCTCACACCTGCTCTGAGACTGGGGCCACCAAGGCAGGAGTGCCCTTGGCAGAGAATGTTGGTGCCACTGGTTCTGCACCCTGGGGGAGCAGAAACATCATGACAGCAAAGGAAAGCAGCTAGATCTGAAAAGAGTTTGAAGTAGGCCAGCTAGGAACCTGGGGCCCACCCTGCTGGAATGCTCAGGCTCAGAAAGGCAGGGGACTCAGGGCTGGGACCAGGGAGGAGTGAAACGGCCCTGCTGGTGGGGCCAAGAAGTCTATCACCAGCGAACGAATCTTCCACCTGCCAGGCAACGGAGTGCAGTGAGAGGTAACCTGGCAGACTGAGTTGAGACAGCTCACTTGCATCTCAAATGCCAATTTCCAAACCGCCTCTCTCTCTCTGCACCTGGACCACCTCCCTAGCTCAGGCCTAGGTGATTAGGATAAAGGAACAACCTCCTGACCATTGCCCAGCCTCCGTCCATCCAGTCTACGCTCCTTGCTGCACTTGTGTGATCATTCGAGCTCCCCATTGCCCTTGAGACAGGATTCAAATTCCTGAACTGGCCCCGAAGGTTCACCCTGGCCTGGCCCCACCTACATCCTCACTGCTTCTCCTGTGCCCATTTAACATGCTTCCCTCTACCAAACTCACCCTGACCTTTGGGCATACTGTTATTTCCTCTCCCTGGGATGTTCCTCCTCCCCTATCTCAGTCTCTGGGAACCTTCCAGACTCAACAGAGGTCCTCCTCATTCAGGAAGCCTTCTCAGACCAATGTAGTCCTTGGCCAGCCCTGTGAGCACTCTAACAGCCTGTCTTGTCTGATGCTCACCTCCCCAGGCCTGTGGATCCTTCTCTCCAACAGTACCAGCTCAGGGTCAGCACTCCACTCCTTGCTCTTTTGTGCCCAGCCCTGTGCTGGCCACTGGGGACAAAGATGCACAGTTGGGTCCCTGCCGTCAAGGAGAACCAGTGCGCTACGAGAGGTAGCGCCCCCCCCCCCCCACACACACACACACAGATGCCCAATACCTGGGGCAGGCTGAGGGAAACGGGCCACCTACTCCAAGGCTCAGTGGAGGGAGGGAAAGCCTCCTGGGGAAAGAGGGATCTGAGCAGGCCCCAAAGTATTTAAAGGTAGAGGAGCTGCAAGGGCATCCTCAGCAGATGGAAGAAGAAAAAAAGGAAGCAGCAAAAGGCAATGTCTCTAACAAAGTAGGACTCAGTCTAAGGCAGGGTGCGGGGAGGAGGAGGCTGAAGTGCTGGGTCTGCAACACCCACTCTGAGAAGCCTGTGTCCATCCTGTATGTGATGGGAACCAGGGGAGGTTTGGGAGGCGGATACTGACATGGCTGGAGGCAGGCTCTAGAAGGCCAAGTCTCCAACCCTGTGCCCTAACAAGGATGGCCAGGAAGTACACAAGATAGAAACCATTTTTTTAATCTTAGTGGGCTTTTGCCCATGTTATACCCATTGGCTGCCACATGTGGAGGGGGTGAGGGCAAAGACTGGGGACCAGGCAGGGGAGCAAGGTCCAGACTGAGAGAGTCTTCGCTTCATGGAGAGGTAAAGGGAAGGAAGCCTGTGTCCCCAGGTAAATATTTCCTTGAAGGGTGGCAGCTGTGCCCTGACCAGGCTGGGTCCTCTGGAGGCAGCTGGACAGGCAGCAGTCAGAATGACCGCTTTTCAGGGGTCATCAGTCGCTCCACCTCCCGCATGAATCTCAGACACAGCTCTTCTTGCCAAGGTAGAGCCACGCACTGCACAGCCACAGGCAGCCCCACACTCTTCTTCATGGCCTGCAAGGGACACAGGGATCAGGATGGGAGGTAGAGAGGTGGGATCCCACCCCAGGTCCAGAAAGCACCCCAGCTGGACAGGAGGAGCAGCACAGCAGGGCCAGGCTGCAGTCTTTCGGGGTCTTACATTAAAAAAAGAGAGGCAAAGATTCTGTGTGCTTATACTGTTTCCTCCACAGCAGCTAGAGTTAGGGTATAGGTGAGTCCAGGGGAAGAGAGACCCAGAGTTGGCCAGCCCAGTCTGTGACCTCACCTTCCACAGCACTTTGTCCCAGAGGTCTCCAAAGTAGCCCCTGTAATGTTCCATCTGGGCCTCATCCTCAATGGTCACTGTGGTGACAGGCACCACCCCCGCTGGGAAGTCCAGGCAGTTGTAGAGTACAGTGTAGCTGACGGCCCCTAAGACACAGCACAAGTGGCTGGAGCAGCTTAGTGACTTTCAGTGCCAACTGTCCTGTCTGTGCCTTAGCCTCCCACCTTGTGAAATGGCATCTGGTCTCCACAGGGGAGAGACAGGGAAAGGCTCTCTCCCAGGGCTGACACTCGAGTGAGTGACGAAGCCACCACCTGGAATGTGGAATGTTGTTCCCATTTTCTTGGCTTATCTAAATTCCACCTGGACTTCAAATAGCACCTCCCCAAACCACACACTCTGTAACTCAAGATCTCCAACTTGAATAGTGGGGAGAAAAGGAGCTCATTCCTTCCCAGGGCATCCCACAAGATTCCCGCCTCTCCAGCCAGCCAGACTATGAGCCCCTCCAGAGCCAGGTTCTCCCCCAGGGATCCTCTCCTACTTCCCAGTGGCCCCACCAGACACAGGGCTGAACTCATAGAAGAGAAGGGGTGGGTAGAGGTGTCAGGGCACAGGGGGGCAGCAGGCCTCACCTGAGGCCATGCCTGGGGCATTCAAGTCCATAGCAGGGCCCAGCATGGGGGTGAGCAGCACATCCAAGTCCATCGCTCTCCACTGGGCAATCACAGAGTTGCGGTACGTCTGGGGAGGGGACAGGCACAGGTGGAGCACTCAGACCCAGCCCCTCACATGAACTCTCCAATACAGGCACTGTATGGCTGGGGTGACTCTGGCCCCAGCACCTGCCCAGGGATGTAAACTGAGCCACAGCAAGATGGAGGTCCTTAGGGCACACAGGCATGGCTATTTTCAGGGGGAATCAATTTCTCCTCCTCCTACACAAACTGTGGACCCTGCCAGGATGGCAAAGAGGGGTGAAGAGGTATCTAGAATAGGAGCCTTAGGCTGACCCAACCCCCAAGGATGCGCATTTGGGAAAGTGGGGGTCAGAGAGCACGGCCCAAGCAGGCCAGGCCTGGGAGGGAAAGAAGGAATGACAGGACATTCCAGGAGATTCTCCTGGCAGGTGGGCAATTCTACTGTCCACCCCCATCCTCACCCCGCTCTAGTCTATCTAGGAGCTCTGGCCTCACCTCAATCTCGTGATGCAGTTCCCAGAGCTTTTCAGCGGACCTGGCAGAGAGAGAAAGGTCATCAGCTGTGAAGTCCACAGCCATGGGGATTAGCAATATCAGAACCCTACTCTTTCCCTGGCTGGTGTAGCTCAGTGGATTGAGCGTGGGCCTGTGAACCACACGATTGCAGTTCTATTCCCAGTCAGGGCACATGCCTGGGTTGTAGGCCAGTTCCCGGGTCCCGGTTCCTGGCAGGGGATGAATGAGAGTCAACCATACATTGATATTTCTCTCTCTCTCTCTCTCTCCTTCCCTTCCCCTCTAAGATAAAGAAATAAAATCTTAAAAAAAAAAAAAGAACCCTACTCTAACACCTCCCAGGTCTCACTCCTGCAGGGACCCATCTCAACAGTATGGGAGCTCTGTGAGGGAGGTAGTGCAGGGCAGAAGTTCAAATCCCTACTGTCCTGCTGAGAAAATGAGGGCCCAAAAGGGACTTAGGCTGGGTCACTAGTGACTCCACAGCAGACCAGGCCTGATTCCTAGCTACTTAGCAGAAGACAGAGCTGTCAAAGGTCCTAAATGCTTGGTGATGGGAGAAGGAGCAAGTCCACAGGATGTCAGGGCCTGAAAATGGAGCAGCTTATGCCCTGATTTTCCTGCTCAAGACACTAGGGGGCAAATAAGACTGTGCAGCTCAGTGCGTTTCAGATTGCTAGGAGCAGCATCTCTCCCAGGTGCTCAGTATCCCCCTTTCCCAGCCCCACAGCAACTCCTTCCTGGCCCTTTCCACCCATGCCCAGACAGGCCAACCTTCTCTCCACCACCCACAACCTGTTATCTCCCTCAGGCCCTTGCTTTCCAGCCAGACCTAAACTTTGCAACGGGAACTTTAAGATCCCATCTGAAGGCCACAGAGGGACTATATAATAGACTCTTTAATTTGATATCTCCAACTTGAATAGTGTTGGGGACAAAGAGCTCCCGTCCTCAGCACTTAGTCAAGTTGGAAATACTGAGTAACACACTTACTACCCTATCTGGGCCACTTTCAGCCTCAGAAGCTACTTCCCACCTTCTTTCCTGTCAGAAACCCAGGTCAGGGGAAGAGAGAGGCAGATATCTGGGCTGGGAAATATTCTTACCGAGACTTCATGCCACTGAGAAAGGCTGCCAACCTTGGGAACTGCAAAAGGGCAGACACAGGGTCAGTGACTCAGCTTTGGGCCAAGTGCTGACAACAGTTTCCTGCAGGCCAACCCACCCATGTCTTCTCCCTCAGTCGATCCCCTCACATCTCCAGATGACACCCCTTGTAGCATTCAGGCTAATTAAAGATTACAGGGAATGGGAGGAGAGGAGTTGGTAGGAGCTGAAGAGAAGAGACCATGCCTGCCCAAACTAAGAGACGCTAAGGAGAAGGGGGAAGAGCCTCAACACTCCCTCTCACACACCCCACCCCTTCCACTCCCTGTGCCCTCACCAGAGGCCTCAGCAGGAAAGCCAGCAGTCCTTTAAGCCACTCAGGCAGCTTCAGAATCAATATCAGGTGCCCCAAGCAGGGGTCCACCAAATCACCTTTGCTGGGAGACAAAGGGTCCAGTCTAGGCATTCCCACCCCAGACTTCCCTCCTGGCTTACCCCTACCCACTGCATTCTCCACCCCCCGCCTTTTTTTTTCCTACTCAGCTACCTCCCTCCTCGCCAGACTCAGTAACCACTGGTCTCCAATCCCTTCATCTTCCGCCTCCCAAAGAGCTCAACTCAGGGCCAGGCCACAGATGCTCAGTCCAGCCTCCCCTTGCACTGACACCTTTCTAGTCTCCCTGGTAAGGTGTCTCCAGGCTTAACCTGCAGTTGGAGATGCAGTGTGGTCCCTGCCCAGAATGCCTAGTCCTCCTTTGTGTTCAGCTGAGGCCTGTCCCCAGTCTTTCCCCAGGTGGCCCATCCTTGGGGGTCAAAGCACCCTGCTGCTCTCCCCGAGTCTACCCACGTCCTGATTCTACCACAGACCTCGAAGCCCATCAGCACTCACAAGTTCTGTAGGATGCTGCTGCCACCATCGCCGAATATCGCACCTATCGACAGGGTCTCCAGGGCATACTGTATGTTCCTTGGCAGGAAGGGAATCAGCTGCAGGGATTGAAAGGCGGAAGACCTCCAAATCTAGAAACTCTTGGGTCTCACCATCCCCATGCTGCCAAAGTGGCCTTGAGGAGGGACTGGACCAACTCTGCCACAGAGGAGCTCTCACTGGAGACACGAAGGTAGCCTTACTGGCCCATGAACTCCCTGGAGGCACACATAAACTTGCCCGAGACGAGCAGACCAAAACCCACTGGCCAACCATCTCGGGGCCCTGGGAACGTGCGGACAGCGGCGCACCACTGTCTGTGGTTGATGAAGTCCTCCCAGTGCCACGCCTACACACCCCTAGCCCAGGTCGGTTCACCATTAATCACTTACCCCAACACTCCTGATTAGCCCTCTATATACTGATGCCACAGGGACACAGTTCCCATCCCCAATCACAAAACAATCGGGGTGCAAGGATGCAAGGAAGGGATGGCAGCCATGGGTGCCAGGAAGGCTTCCCTGAAAAAAGGCCATGCCAGGACTTCTGGGCTCCTGCAGCCATACCGTGTGGCCAGCAGCCTCTAGTCTCTGCTTGGTCTCCAGCAGAGCCCGCTTCATGGCCGGGGTGGGCATGGTATAGTTGTCTGTCTCATAATACCCCACACGCAGGGGCCGAGAGCTTGCATAGACCTGGGGACAAAAACCCAAGAGTCAGAGTTGAGTCAGGAGCCAAGGCAAGGCTCCCAAAGATGGGAAGCTACTCAGCCAACACAGCTGCCAGACTGTGGCCTGGATCCGATGAAAACTGACCTCCAGGAAGGCCAGTCCCTTTCACAATATACCCTCACAATATACCCTCATGATGGCTCCACAGGTGGGCAGAGCAAGCAGGCAGATTTCCACATCAGGAAACTAAGACTTCAGATCTAGGTAAGGAGATAGGCTCACAGTGGGGCTGAAACTGTCCCAAGGCCCCCGGATGCAGAGTGACAATACCGAGTTTGGAACCCAGCCATCCTGTCTCCTGAGCTGAGGCTCTGCACTGCCCGTTTCAAGAATATGAGTCCTGACTCCATGATAAATTGTTCCAGACCTCAGGACAAGGACCTCATTTCCACCTCTCCTCCCTTTCAGGGAGGGCGTCGTAAACCACTGGGTTCAGCTAGAACGTCCTTCTCTGCTGTGGCCGGGGAGCTCACCCATCAGCCCAGACTTCCCATCTGCCAAGAAACACCGAAGCTCACTCTCCTGTCCAGGGCCCTCGGCCTCTTCAAGGCAAGCTGGGCTGGGTGAGGGACAAGTGCAGCTTACTCTACACGTGAACGTGACTTTACTATCCACTGCCTACATCCATTTACCTTGACGACTCCTGAATGTTTTGTATGTAAAGTACAAATAATTTTATTTTTCACTCTTGAAAACCCCATCCACTCTTTTAATAAAAATATCAAATAAATTTATCCTCTAAAACTCCTTAATTCCCTCACCTCAAACATCCTCACCTTGCTGTGTCCACCAATCCTAAACTATTATTATAACATGATCCTTACAAACCCCTAGGCTTTAAAATCTCAACAAACATCCCGCCGCTCCACCCATCCTCCACCACCCCCTCTCCCCTGCCCGTCCTGTTGCTACTAAGGTTGTGTTGAGGTAATGTTCTCTCTCACTATAGAATTAATGAACTCGGCTTGGTCCGATCAACAGGCTGTTTTGGTGGTATTTTGGGGAGCCAGCATGCAAGTCGGTCCACAGATCCCAGCTTTCTCTGGCAAGGAGACAGCTCTGCCTCTAGCTGTCCTTAACTCACTAAGCCCATGTGCCAAGCATCACAGTGAGGGCTGGGGATATGGACACAAGGTGTCACACAGAGCAGGCACAGGAATTCTGTCCCAAGTTGTTCTCGGTGCTGGGAAGTAGTTTCTCAGTGGCAGCAGCAGAGGCTGGAGCTAGAAGGCAGAGCCTGTCCTCAGCAGAGGTTCCTAGCTGCCAATTTGCAGTTTCTAAATGCAGGTAAGGGTTCCATCTGGTGGCTATCTTGGAAGCAGCAGCTGATCCTGGTCTCCGACAGCTTGCTGGGGGTGGTTTTCAGGAGACAGGGCCTCCACAGCCTGCCCCTCCTGCCTGAAGGCTGCTCTCTGGGCTCCAGTGATACTGAACCCACTTCTGTGTCCACCCCTACCCCTGCTCACCTCCTCCTTGAAGGGCAGTGGGGGCACCATGGGGTCCAAGCGGAACATGTCCTCACATAGCAGTGCTCGCAGGCACAGTGCCAGGCTCTCCACATCCCGGGCCATGGGGCCAACTGAGACCTGTACTGTCAGGTGGGGAGGGGAGGGAAGAGAGATCACTTGGCCCCAATGGACTCTGGGGTAGTGTCCAAGTAAGGGCTCAAGTGTGGGCAGAGACAAGGAGGTAGGAACTTAGACCTAGAGTGGATGGGGGTGGGGCGGGAGGGGAGGGGAGGTGGCAAACTCTGCCCCCAGGAGAGGCGGGGGCAGAAGTGGATGGGCAGAACCCCTCCCATCCTCCTGACCCAGAGCACTACGAGAACCGCAGACCTTACCTGCCACCAGTCCATAGACAGAGCTCTTCAGGCCAATCTTGCTGGATAAGAAACACAAGATGTTGGAAACAGGAAGGAGCCAACCTCTGCCCTACTACACACCCATACAGCAACTCAGGGCCAGTTGTGTTGTGACACTCCCTCCCAGAAAATCCTCAGTTAGAGAACCCCTGCCTGCAGCCCAGAGAGGTGGGAAGCTAGGCCAAGGTCACACAGCAAGGGTCCCAGAAGCCTCCTCCACCACCCCCTACACCAAACCTGAGGCGGTTCGCTGTGGGCTTGAGGCCGCAGATGCCACAGAAGGAGGAGGGAAAGCGGATGCTGCCCCCGATGTCAGTGCCCAAGCCCAGGAGGGAGCCTCCAGCTGCAATGAGGGCCCCTTCACCCCCCGAGGAGCCACCTGGGCTCTTGCAGCAGTTCCATGGGTTTGTGGTCTGGCCGAAGAGGGGGTTGCTGCAGTCATAGCTGGAGGAAGCAGGAATGGGTCAGCCATGTCACACCAGCACAGGTGACCCTGCCTTCACACCATGCCCGAGACCCAACCTGAACATGGACTGGGGGACGTTGGTATGCACGAAGGGCACAGCACCCTGCAGCTTCAGCACCTGCACCACCACACTGTCACACTCTGCTGGCACCCCCTCATTCATGCTCAAGCCCAGGGTCGAGTCCTGGCCCTAGAAGGAAAGAGGGGCACCGAGAGGGACATGGCTGATGAGTCAGGGCCCTTCGGCAGCACAGGGTCCTTTCCCACCACCCTCTCACAGGCCAAGGCAAGGCACACCATGGTGCCCACGCAAGGCCTCTGGACCCATTACTTTTTGAGGGCCCAGGGTAACCCAGGCCACAGAGCTGGCTGGCAGGGATGAGGGAAGTTGAGGCCTGATACTGAGGCAGGGCACACCTGGTAGCTGAAGCACTCCTTGAGGCTCACAGGAACACCATAGAGCAGGCCCTGCCTTGGGGCCTGGGACAGCTGAGTCTCACAGTCTGCCAAGTAGGTGGTCATGCAATTGGTCCCTTTGTTCACTTCCCAGGCCTAAGGGAGGGAGAAATGGACACAAGGCAGAGTGAGGCTAGCTTAAAAAAAAAAAAAAAACAAGCTAACAAATTGTGGTAAAATATACATAACATAAAATCAGGCTTTTAAAGTATACCCAGGGAAAGGGTAGTCAGCAACGTGGCCCAGAGCACATCAGATAATCTAGGACCCAGCACCCACCTCACTGGGGAAATATGGCCCCAGCTGCACCCTGGCTGTCTCTGGTCTTCAACCTCAAGTGGAAGAGAGAGAGTAGTCCCAGGGCCAGGGCACTCAAAGGATAAAGGCACTGGCATCAGAAGCCCCCAAAAGGAATGAGTTGGGAGGAGGATGACCCTTGGCCACACCCCTCCCCCTTCAAGTCACACCTCTGCCCAGTGAGGAGGCAGACAGGAGTCAGACAGGGGCAGATCCCCACCTCAGACCACACTCAGAGTCAGCACTGAGCAGGGCCAGACCCAGGCTCCAGCCTCCCAGAGCCCAGCCCACTCTTATTTGTCCTAGGCCTGGCCCACATCTGCCCCAGGAACTGTGCTCTCTACCAGGAACTGCTGAATCAGATAATCAAGTCACTCAGAGGAGTGACTGACTCACAGAAAAGGGGTTGGGAGCTTGGCCACACCACACTAAAGCTCTCACACCACACTCAACAGGGCCCTAAGGGAGGAAAGGCCAGGGAAGAATGAGGTACAGCTTTCAGTAAATACTCTGGTTCCTGTGAAACACCTGAGAAAATGCGTGTAGGTCCTGTTATCAGACTCAGGCTCATGAAATCTGTCTCCAGGCTACTGAAGGAAGGAAGGTAGGAGGCCAATTTACAATCAGAATGCTTTCCTGTGATCTCTTTCAAGAAGTCATGTACAAGTCACACTCATAACATTATTTCAGACATTTTTGTTGAGCACTTTCGATATGAAAGACATACCATCCAGCACTGAAGTGCAAAGACAAATAAGACAAGCTCTGCCCCCCCCCCCCCCCCCCCNGCCCCCCCCCCCCCCCCCCCACAAAACTCACATTTGACATGGGAGAGAGAAAAACAAGGCAGGTCCTATAAGGCGATGAGAAAATGTGCTATCTCAGGCTGGGAGAGGAGGAGGGTAAGGGAGACTTCATGAAAGAGGAGATTCCTTCTCTAAGCCCTGAAGGCTCAGCCAGAGGCACCTGTTGCACCAAGCAGGACAAAAGAGGGAAAAGAGCCTTCTAGAATAAAGGAACCCCACACGAGCCAGCACAGAGCATGCAGGCCCTAGGTGCCAGGGAACTGCCAGCAGCTGAGCAGTAGCTGGCTTGTGTGGGAGCTTGCCCCAAGCTCCTGATGCCCCAAGCTCCAGAAGGCCTTGGCCAGAGAGGATGCTGGAGACAGAGGGGAAACAGAAGGGTAGAGACTGAGGAACTGGAGACCTGAAAGGGAATCTGGCCAGGAGGCTGGCACTTGATCATGAAGGGAGATAGTGGTGGAGAACCAAGGTGGCTGAAGGCAGGTGCGGATAAGGGGGGTGGACTAGAGAGAGCTATAGAAAAAGAACAGACTAGACTTGGTGACCAACGGGGTGGGGACAGGAGGGACAGTGAAATCTGGGCTGAAAGCCAGGTTTCTAGCTAAGACAACATGCTCAGTGTCCTTCTCCTCCCCCCACACACAGAATCAGTCTCTCTGTTTCTCTCTTTCTGTCTCTCTCTGTCTCTGTGTATGTGTGTGTGCCTCTCTCTTCTCTCTCTCACATACAAACACTCACACATCTGCAGCTCTGGCTCCCTCCCACCCCAGCAGCCCCTGGCACTGTGTTACCGCCAAGGCCCTCAGCAGGATAAACTCCAGGCCAGGTTTTCCCCACAGCCTGTGCAGGAAAGCGACTGAAAAAAGATCACTGCCTCGCCCTGGTTGGCCTTACCTTTCCCAGGTAGGTGAAGAGTACAGCCTCTGGAGACAGCTCCCCCTTGTTCAACTTCTGCACCAGCTGAGGCAAGGTCAGGGCCAGCAGTGCTTCTGAGTCCAGGTCAGGGTTCTGGGGAGACACCTCAGATCAGTCCCCGAATCCTTACAGGCCCCACATGCCTGCAGCGCACACCTGTGGTCCACATCCTCATGTCCCCACACCAACTGAGCAGATGCTCACTGTCACATGCCAATCCATCACAGACATGCCCACCCACAAATCTGAGGCTGTGATGAAGCCAGGGCAAGCCCTCGCCACCTTGGACAGTACGGACATTGTCTCTTCACAAAGTTTCCTAGAGGGGATACCCAGGGAGAAGCCATGCTCAGGCTAATTTTTTAAATGTTAGAATTAATTGAAATAAAAAACCTAGGCTCTGTGAAAGATGAAATGACAAAGTGTACACTGGAGGGAAATATTTGCAAACCCCATATCCAACCAAGGGGTAGTATCTGAATGTACAAAAACCCTCAAAAGGCAACAGTGAAAACAAACACTCCAGTCGCAAAATAGACAAAAGACATGAACAGGCATTTCATTGAAGAGAATATACAGATGGCAAACAAGCAGAGGAAAACATTAAAATCACTGAGATATTATGACACACATACCAGAACACTTTAAATGGAATATACAAGAACAGTCCTAAGTACTGGTGAGGATGGAGAAACCTGTCACCCCTGCACCACTGGCGGCGGTGATACAAAATGGAATAGTTGCTCTAGAAAACAGTGTGATAATTTCAAAAAATAAACAATAACAAAACATGCAATTATTGCACATCCCAGCAACTCAATCGCAGGATATTTATCTCAGAGAAATGGAAACTTGTGCCTTGAGGGGATATTCAGCATTTGCACATTACAAAGAGAATCTCACTGCCCTGGCTCCAGAAGGAAACCCCGGAACCACTGCAAAGCACCAGCAGCGATGGCTGCCCACTGTGTGCCAGGCACCGTGCTGGTATGCTCTATGGTTTGATTAAATCTACTACCATGCCCTTTGTACAGTAAGGAAACTGAGGCTCAGAGCGGGGAAGTGCCTTGCTTGGGACCACACAGGCAAACTACAGTTCTCTGCCCACCTAGCACGGGCTGCCCACTGGCTGTCCACCGGCACCTGACCACTCAACCACTAACAAGGAAAAGTTTAAAAAAGAAGCACCCACCCTGGGTGATTAGGCTGCAGCTGAAAGCCACAAACAAAAGAGAATTTTTTTCATTCATTCCACAGATATGATGCTTACTCTGTACCAGGTACCACACTAAGCATGGGGTTATAGCTGTGAACAAAATAGGCGTATCCATGCTTTCGGAGGTTTACACAAGGTGTAGATTAAGAGTGAGCAGATTATTAATAAGTACACAAATAAGAATTTTGGACAGTGATTAATAATATAAAGAAAATAAAACCGGGTACAGGAAATGGGCAGCAGGCGAAGGGTGGTCAGGGAAGAGCTCTCTGAAGGAAAGACATTTGATCAGATACCTCATGGCTGGGTTTCAAGGCTCCCAGAGTCCCTGGGATCAGCCTCTACCAGCAAATACCCAGCTACTTCCTCCTCAAGGGTACTGGGCTGATTAAAAGACTAGGCTAGAGGAGATCTGAGTCACAGCCACCCATTCTTACCTCTATTGTCTCCTGTTCATCAAGGTCTCCCGGGGCCTACTTGTTGCCAAATCCAGCACAAACCTGACCTTGTTTTTTTTTTGTTTGTTTGTTTTTTGTTCCACGTCTCCCTGGAGATTCCCCTGGGCCTGGAGACACGACCCTCCCTGATTTTCCTCCTGCCTTTCAGCTATTTCTGTCATTTATTCAGTCAGTCAACAAACATTTTCTGAGCATCCACTATGTGTCAAGGACTATGCTACGGACTATGAGTTTAAGAAATAACCAAGACAGGCAATTCTCTGCTTTCAGAGAGCTTACATTCAAGGGAACAAATTAATTAGTAAGTAATGAACAGACCACAGCAAGTGTAAGAAAGAAAAGTGCTGTGGCAGAAATAAGCAGAGAACTGATTCAGATAGCATGGGCAGGCCTCTCCCAGTGGGTGACATCTCAGCTGTGATTTGAAGGATGAAAAGGAGCCAGACAGTAGAGACAGACAGAGGTTCCTTGGGGTTCCCTCTGGGTACCTCTTCTTCCCTCTCTGATGTTGGGAGAAGTCATTCTTTCTGGTGGTCTCCTCTCCAGGCCCTCTACCTGCCCAGTGGCCTTCTGATCCTCTACCCAGTCTGACCCAACTGAGCTTAACTTCATTCCAAAGGCTTAAGTTCTTTGGAAGAACTTGTACCAAAACAAGTATAAGCTGTTATACCAAAGGCTTAAAGCTGTTGGTATAACAGCTTTATTAGTTCAAATCCAAGACATTACGCTAGCACATCACGATGATGTAGCACTTAGCTCTTCCCTGGCTGTTTTTTTTTTTTTTTTTTTAATATACAAAATGATCCCTGGCTCGTGTGGCTCAATGGATTGAACTCTGGCCTGCGAACCAAAGGATCGCCTGTACAATTCCCAGTCAGGGCACACGCCTGGGTTGTGGGCCAGATCACCAGTGCGTGCACTCGACAGAAACACCACTAGAGTTGTGGTGTTTCTCTCCCTCCCATTCCCTCTCTCTAAAAATCAACAAATAAAATCTTTTTAAAAATATACACAAAATGAAAAGTGAACATTCCCCCAACTCTGGAACCACCCTACCCAGTCCCTCTTCTTGGGGGAATGTGGCAGGGGGGACCCCAAGTTAACAGTTTCTGATGAAACCTTACAGGAAAAAAAAGTTTATGAAAAACTCACAATGTATATAATTGTTGACCTATACTCCTACTTTTGCACAAACGGATCATACTATATACACAGTACTACACCTTGCCTTTCTCACCTCACAATGAAAATAGCAAGATTGCTTCCCCCCATTATATAAATAAGTGATCATTGTTTTGCTTTGTTTTGTTCTGTTTTGTTTTTTAAATGCCTAACAGTATGGCAAAGAAAGTAAAAATCACCAGAAGGCCCAACACTGGGGTAATTACCACCGACCATCTGGTCGCTGCCATTTCCTGCCTGGCTAACAAGGTGCCACAAAGTCCCTGTGCACTTCAACTACAAGCTAACAGCAAGCTCTCCTCAGTTCTCGGTATAAATTTTTAATTCTTTCCTAATGTTCTTCCATGCTGAAAGTTGATGACGCCGCTGCTAGCAACTACTTTAAAGTCTTCAACTAGTTATCAGGAAGCTGAGACATTTTCTTCCACAAGACACCAGAAGGAAGTCTGTACCTCCAGAAGACTTGGGGAAAACTAACTTTGTATGGAGAATGCAGGAAAGTGTACAGATAACTTCAAACTGAGTGTTTGGCCACTCTAATACACACACTTTTCAAGGGAAGGATACTATAGCTACCACTGAATCTGTAGACCCCCCCAAAAAAGGATTCTGTGGAACAGAACCTCAGAGGGTGAGCTGATCATAAATTCCTAAGTGGGCAGGTGATGGTGTGTAGTCATTCCTCAGGCCTACACAACTTCCTTGGTGAAAGGTTGCAGGCCAGCCTGTGCATTGTTCTTGTGCATCCAGGTTAACACTCCTTTGAAATACCAGAAGTAATACCACTATAAGGGAGAATTAACCCTCAAGAGAGCACACAATCTTACAACTGTCCTGTAATCCAATCCCTGACTTGCTTTCTCCAACCATCCTTATGTCCCCTCCTTAATTTCAAATGCATAAAAGGACCTACAAAACTTATTCTCTGGAGCAGCAATTTTCCATCAGTCTGTCACAAGAATTTTTAAAACACACAATACTTGACTATTTAGTCAGAAGCACTAACTCTTTTCCCTTAGACTGTCAAATTTAAAAATGACAACAGCCAACACAGTAATAGCCATCCTGTGTGAATGCCCTATCTTGAACTATAAATATATAGGTCATACAATGACCTATATAAGAGTTGCATCTTATTGGTCACATCACATGACAAGGTTGTATCTGATTGGTTAATTCTTGGTACCAGAAATTCTTATAGCCCTGGCCCGGTACCTTAGTTAGTTAGAGCATCCTCTGATTCTCCAAGTTTGTGGGTTCAATCCCCGGTCAGAGTACATACAAGAATCAACCAATGAATGCATAAATAAGTAGAACAACAAATCAATGTTTCTCTCCCTCTCTCAAATCAATACATTTTTAAATACATTTTTTTATTATGGTATTACAGTTGTCCCAATTTTTCCCCTTTCCCCCCCTCCACCTGGTACCCCATTCCCTCCAGCAATCCCCCCCATTTAGTTCATGTCCATGGGTCATGTATATAAGTTCTTTGGCTACTTCATTATCTACACTGTTCTCAGCATCCCCTAGGTCTATTTTGTACCTACCAATTTGTGCTTCTTAATCCTGGTACCTTTCCCTCCATTTTCCCCCTTCCTCCTCCCAACTGACAACCCTCCAAATGATCTCCATATTTATGATTCTGTACCTGTTCTGCTTGTTTGCTTAGTTTGTTATTGGGATTCGATTATTGATCACTGTGATTTGATTGACATTTTAATGCTCATTGTTTTGACCTTCTTTTTCTTAAATAATTCCCTTTCAGTATTTCATATAATAATGTCTTGGTGATGATGAACTCCTTTAGTTTTGCCCTTGTCTGGGAAGCACTTTGTCTGCCCTTCAATTCTAGACGTTAGCTTTGCTGGATAGAGTAATCTAGGTTGTATGTCCTTGCCTTTCATGACTTTGAATACTTCTTCCCAGTCCCTTCTAACCTGCAAAGTTTCTTTTAAGAAATCAGCTGACAGTCTTATGGGAACTCCTCTGTAGGTAACTCTCTGCCTTTCTCCTGCTGCTTTTAAGATTCTCTCTTTATCTTTAACCTTTGGCATTTTAATTATGATGTGTCTTGGTGTGGTCCTCTTTGCGTCCATCTGGTTTGGGACTCTGTGCTTCCTGGACTTGTATGTCTATTTCCTTCACCAAATTAGGGAAGTTTCCTTTCATTTTTTTTTTCAAATAAGTTTTCGATTTCTTGCTCTTCCTCTTCTCCTCTGGCACCCCTATGATTCAGATGTTGGTACATTCAAAGATGTCCCAGAAGTTCCTAAACCTATCCTTGTTTTTTTGAATTATTTTTTTCTCTCTGTTGTTCTGATTGAATGCTTTTTCCTTTCTTGTGTTCCAAATCATTGATTTGATTCTTGAATTCATCCCTCCACTGTTGGTTCCCTGTAGATTTTGCAACCTTCATTTCTTCCTGGGTCTTTTTTATGGCAGTGAAGTATGCAGTGAGTTCCTGGAGCATCCTGATAACCAGTGTTTTGAACTGTGCATCTGACAGTTTGCTTATCTCCACTTCATTTAGTTCTTTTTCTGGAGTTTTGGTCTGTTCTTTCATTTGGGCCATATTTTTCTTTGTCTCTTCACTTTGACAACCTCCCTGTGTTTGTTTCTGTTATTAGGTAGAGCTGCTTTGACTCCCTGTCTTAGGGCACCTGTTACGTTGTGTAGAGCAGAGCCTTAGTTAATGCCAGGGTTGGGCAGCCCATGTCACCACTCTGTTGCTCTGTGTGGGTGAGAGTTCACAGAGGAGACAATGCCACTGCCTGGCCTCCAGAGTTTTGCAGAGGAGGAAGCTGTCTCCCCACTCGCACTCCATTTTCTCCCCATGTGCCATGGTGCCCCTCCAGCTATGGCCCTGGTGATGAATCCCAGAGAGGGTGGGTCTGTGTGAGTCCTAAGTCCAGCTTTGAGCCCTTTAAGAAGATACAGTTTCTTTTACCACCCCAACCACCACTGGTTTTTATAGCCAGAAATTATGGGGACTTTATCTCCTAGTGCTGGGCCCCTGAACCATGAAGTCTGGACTGGGGCTGGGATCCTTAGCTCCCAAGGTATCCCTTGCAATTTTTATCCACCACACTTCGATGTGGGACCTCCTGTTCCCGTCTCTGCACCTCTCTGCATCTTTGCCCCTCCTACCCATCTGGAACATGTGGTTTCTTTCAATCCTTGGTTGTCAGACTTCCACACAGCTCGATTTTCTGACAATTCTGGGTGACACTTGTTTTGCAGTGTAGCTATATTTTTTGCTATAGTTGTGTACAGAGGTGAGGTGTGTTTACCTAAGCCTCCATCTTGACCCAGAAGTTCCAAAATCAGTAATTTTCTTTTAAATTTAAAAAAAAATCCTTATATACAAGTATAGGCACCTGTGTTTTTAAAAGAGCCACTATGGTGCAAAAAGGTAGGTAATTATTACTTTTTTTTGTAAGTCAACCAAAATTATACCTATTTTTTGTCAGCTAGGCAAATATATATATTTTTTATTGTGCCACAGAATTTTAGTAACAAGTTTATGTATGCAATGAGATGAAAAAGGTGGTAAATCACTGCTCTGGAGCAACTGACACTTTGCTCCCCAGCATATGTTTGTTGAAAAAAAAACTCATAAAAATTCGCTACAGATTTGGGCATTTCTACATTAATAAGTCATCATCACTCCCCCATCTGTTTTCCTCCTTTTGAAACATCTACTGTCCTAATTTCAGGTATCCTGGATTGTCCTCTGTGTCTTTTTCATTTTCCCTCTTGATTTTTTAAAAATCACTTTTGTTCTATTTCAAGATATCTCTTCCGTCCAAGATGGAGGCATAGATAGATACA
Organism: Sturnira hondurensis; assembly: GCF_014824575.4. Lineage (NCBI taxonomy): Eukaryota > Metazoa > Chordata > Mammalia > Chiroptera > Phyllostomidae > Sturnira > Sturnira hondurensis. The sequence continues at coordinate 423,984 of NW_028098007.1, forward strand.
CTTTGCCTCTTCACACAACCAAAAGAAGGACAACAAATTTAAAAACAAAAAATAACCAGAATTGCCAGAAAATCAAACTGTATAGAAGTCCAACAATTAAAGAATTCAAGAAGAAATATTCATTCAGACCAGTAACAGGGGTGGAAACAGGCAGGAGGGGTGGAGAGGACTTGTGGCAAGGCAGTGGCTGGAGGACCAGGCAGTCCGACATTTGCATGTGGATAAACCAGGAGAGACAACTGTGGGGTGAGAGAGACCATGCTACCCAGGGTTCTGGTGTAGGGAAAAGAGCCTCAAAAACCTCTGGCTGTAAAAACCTGTGGGGTTTGTAGTAGAGAGAGAAATTCCAAGCCTCATAGGAGAGTTCATTGGAGAGACCCACAGGGGTCCTAGTACACACACAAACCCACCCCCACCTGGGAATCAGCACCAGAAGGGCCCAATTTGATTGTCAGTAGCAGGGCAAGTGACTGAAAGTTAGCAGAGAGCCAAGCAAGTGGCTCACCATCACCAAGTCCTCATTACATGAAATGTTAAAGGGACTTATGTAAGAAAAAGAAGATGATAAAAAATATGAACAGTATAATGACAACAAACTCACAACCATCAACTAAACCTAAAACAAAAACAAACTAAGCAAACAAGTAAAACAGAAACAAAATGACAGAAATGGAGATCACATGGAGGGTAATCTGTGAGGAGGGGAGGGGTAGAGTGGGAGAAAGGTACAGGGAATAAGAAGTATAGACAGTAGGTACAAAATAGACAGGGGGAGGATAAGAGTAGTATAGGAAATGGAGAAGCCAAAGAACTTATATGTACGACCCTCGGACGTGAGCTAAGGTGGAGGCGGGGGGAATGCTTGTGGGAAGGCAGGTACAGGGCAAAGGGGTATAAAGGGAAGGAAAAAATGGGACAACTATAACAGCATAATAAACAAAATATACTTAACAAAGATATCTCTTCCATTTGATCATATATGCTACTGACACTGGTCTCAACGAAAACTATACCGTCCTTCAATTCATCTACTGAATCAGGTTCAAGGTGGGTTTGGAGAAGGCCAAGAGATGGAACTATAGGTCAGATCCAATTGAAGGAAGTAACATTTGTAAGAACAGTAGGATTTTGACAAAACAGGTTGGAACAAATGTGGGGAAAGGGCACTGAGCCTACAAATGCAAAAACTACAAATGCAAAGGCACAGAAGCATGAGCAGTTGTTCTGTGATATCTCCCCCAGCCATAATATTCTATTAATAGTACTCCCTCTTATAGACTGGAAAAACAAAAACAAACTAAGCAAACAAGTAAAACAGAAACAAAATGACAGAAATGGAGATCACATGGAGGGTAATCTGTGAGGAGGGGAGGGGTAGAGTGGGAGAAAGGTACAGGGAATAAGAAGTATAGACAGTAGGTACAAAATAGACAGGGGGAGGATAAGAGTAGTATAGGAAATGGAGAAGCCAAAGAACTTATATGTACGACCCTCGGACGTGAGCTAAGGTGGAGGCGGGGGGAATGCTTGTGGGAAGGCAGGTACAGGGCAGATCCCCAAGTGGGGCACCTAGGAATTCAGGCAGAGAAGGAGAACTGCACAGCGGAGAGAACCTGTGCTCAAGTAGGGGATATGGCCAGTCTGGATTGAACACCAGGGCCTCCCAATCAGGGCAGAGGGAACCGTAAAAATTGACTGATGGTGGACTTTTCAGCCAGCTGGATGAGTAGAGGCTAGAACCAGACACATTTCTATTCCAATAAATAAATAAATAAGGCCCCGGCTGCTGTGGCTCAGTGGATTGAGCACAGGCCTCTGTGAACCAGAGGATCACGGTTCGGTTCCCGGTCAGGGCACATGCCTGGGTTGCAGGCCAGTTCCCAGCAGGGAACACACAAGAGGCAACCATACATTGATGTTTCAACTAGGTATCTCATTACCAAAAAAGAGTTTATTCAGGAAAAAGAAAGGATTGCAATCCAGTGTGTGCAGAATTGACAAACCATATGCGCACACTGAACCAAACAAAGGTGGAGGAGAGACTTAATAAAGACACGGTGGAAGTGAAAGGGAGGGGCTGTTGCAACCATAGAACTGTTATAAACATAAGGTTGTTCCTCACAGGGACATCCAGTGACAAACAGTGCAGAGCTCCTCCCATAATCCCTAGCTCCTCCCACAGGCCCTCCCCATTACGTCTAGGTTAAAGTCCATTGTAATTTTATCAATCTCCTCAATCTAGAAAGGATATCAAAACTCATTTAGGAAGCAGGGTGGGGAAAACAGACAAGAGTTGTTACAGGTTGTTAAGCTCCAACGGTCAACAGAGAGTTAACTAGAAACACACCTTGCTCTACAGTTGTTCTAGATCTAAAGAGAAGACAACTGTTTTGTGATGATTCAGGCAATGCTTAGGATTCTCCCCTCCTTCAACACATGAGGGGAGAATACAGGAGCTTTCTAGGCTCCCATCAAGCTTCGTGTGGAGTCTATTAGGCAGGAGCTGTATTACAAGCTGCTGTAATCTCCCAGCGTCTGCTCAGAGGCCTGCTTCCCATGGTGCCCCTTGCTATATTCATGGCCAGGCAGAGAAAGCCCCAGAAGAAAGGCTGCTAAGACAGCTTTAAAGCCCACACCTCCCAGTCATCCAGTGACTCCTGAGGCAAGCAGAGGGAGCCTTAGAGTCAGGGAGGTTCAGGCTGGTGTCCAGTTCAGCCTACCTCCTACCTGCTCCCAAGGCCTACAAAACTATTGTCATCAAGATCCCACCCCTTTGCTCCTCGTTCAAAACAGTGAGACTCCTGAGGTAACTCTCCCTTTTTATCCAGTCTTAGCAAAACCGAAAGAAAATTTCTTGGCTTCCCCTCCTGGAAGAGCCAGGCTTTGCGGTTCTAAGGCCAAGCTCTCTTGCCCCAGGCGGGTGTGTAAACAGCTCTTTGTATTTCAGAGTCAAAATTTCTGCCCTGAAGGATTCCATTCTTAAAATTAATGAAAGGTGGTGGTTCCAGAAGGAAACTAGATACTGATGCTTGGAGTTGAAGGGAGGGAAGACCCACCCTTCTACCACCCCACACTCCTGTCAGCAGGTGGGCTTTTTGCACCTGGAAAGGGAGTTCTGCAGGCAGCAACTGTGGGTGGATTCCTACAGCTGTCTCACTGCAGAATTTGGAAGGGCAGAACTAGGCGGGCTGCACAGAAAGACCTGATGCCTTGGGAGCAGCTGAGCAGATCCCCAAGTGGGGCACCTAGGAATTCAGGCAGAGAAGGAGAACTGCACAGCGGAGAGAACCTGTGCTCAAGTAGGGGATATGGCCAGTCTGGATTGAACACCAGGGCCTCCCAATCAGGGCAGAGGGAACCGTAAAAATTGACTGATGGTGGACTTTTCAGCCAGCTGGATGAGTAGAGGCTAGAACCAGACACATTTCTATTCCAATAAATAAATAAATAAGGCCCCGGCTGCTGTGGCTCAGTGGATTGAGCACAGGCCTCTGTGAACCAGAGGATCACGGTTCGGTTCCCGGTCAGGGCACATGCCTGGGTTGCAGGCCAGTTCCCAGCAGGGAACACACAAGAGGCAACCATACATTGATGTTTCTCTCCCTCTCTCCTTCCCCTCTAAAGATAAATAAATAAAATCTTTTAAAAATAAAAATAAATAAATAAATAAATAAGATCTATGCTAGCCCATTCCTAGCACAGGAATGGTATGGAGTAAATTCATCCCATTACATCTAGTCAAAACCTCACCACAGTCAAGGCCACACCCTGGGTCTGGCTGCCATCTAAGGTTCAGTTTCCTTTCCTAATACCTCTCCAGTGGAATGAGGCTGGATAGTCCCAATGGGCATCTAGGTTCGAGTTCCATCTCAACCCCAACTCAAAAATCACTTGCTGCATCTGAGTATCTGTTAAGGGTCATTTTCTGTGACTCCCTCCCAGTCTCCCACCTAGGCACACCCTTCTACCTCCTGTTGTCTCTGCCACCTGGACCTTCCTACCTGTCAGACAGGAATCCCATCAAAACACATGCCCTCACAAACACTCATAGCAAGTCTCCCTCAGCACACACAACAACTACCACAATTTAGCATTTTTGATTTCTAACTAGGTCTAGTGCTTCACATAACTGGGGAAAAAGCCTCCTCTTCTGGGACCCTCCTCTGGCCCATACACACACTGAACTGATCTAGAAGGAGAAAACCTTGCTGACAGATCACCCAGGGAAGGTCTGGAACTAAACCTGCTCATAAAAGGGGCTTGTCAGGAGTTGGCCATGACAACCTGAGCGAAGGAGCTGGGGAGACTTCCATTCTAGCCCGGCTCATTGGGGCAAAACCCTCTCTGGCCCCTCTTAGGCTCCTCATGCACAGAGTTTGAACTGTAAGCTCTCCGGATTCCCTGGGCAACTGTTACCGAACAAGGGGTCCGAGGGGGAGGCAGTACTTGGCCCACCGAGGGATGCCAAAAACTGCTGCAGAAAACAGGGGCCCCTCCCAAGGACAATATACTAAAATCTTAAGGTCCTTCTGTCCGCCGCCAATTGGAAACACATCTCTCAATGCCAGAGATTTGTGAAAAGGAAACAAAATGTTTATTTAATGCTATTTAGGCCTAATGCCTTCCTTAAAATATTAAAGTCTTTAAGGATATACACCTACACACACACACACAGCGCTCCCTTCTCCCACTGTCCCAACTCCGGGTACCGTAAATCAGGAAAAGAGCACACGTCCGTTTTTCTCCCAGGCCGCTGGCACGTGAGCTGTGTCGCCTGCCTGTCCAGGCAGGATCTCCAATTAATCCAAAGTCATGCGGCACCTTTCACCGGCAAGAGTTCTTTGTACCAAGTTCTAGTCAAAGTCTCTCCTGCTTTCCAGGCTACTCAGCCAAAGGGAGCACGCCAAAGCCGTGTGGGCCTCTTCTACCAAAGCCGCGTCTTTCTTCTTCACCTGGCCGCAGGGATCTCCATTCTGGCAAAGTTGCGTGGTTTTCTCTTCCACCTGGCCAAGAGGGGGTCTGCACTCTGCTGAAACCGCATGGCTCTCCCTCCTAATGGCTACAGGGGTCTACATCTTTCTAAATAGCGTGGCTCTTCCCCTCATCTGGCCAAGAGGGGGTCCTCACTCTGCTAAAGCCACATGGCTCTCTCGCAGGCACTCTCTCCCAGAAGCAGCCCCAGTTCCAGCCTGGTTAGCCACTCTGCTAAAGCCACATGGCTCTCAAGCAGGCACTCTCTGAGAAAAGCAGCTCCCAATTCTCAATTCTAGCCTGGTTCCCCCACTCTGCTAAAGCCACATGGCTCTCAAGCAGAGTCCTCTCTGAGAAGCAGCTCCCAATTCTAGCCTGGGTAGCAGCCACTCCCTTCTCCCTGGCCCAAAACTTGGCCACAGCTATTTAACATATCTATGAAACCAGTTAAAGGTTATAGATATGTTAAATGCCATTCCAGAGGTTAGCTACAAAACTGTTGCTATGCAAAACAGCTCTCAATGGCCCTGCTCCATTCATCCCTTCCCCCAACTGACACCTTGGGGGGGGGGGTGAGGACTTCCTAATATTTCCTCCAATATTTCTGTACACTTTGCGTTCTGGACACCATTCCAAATCTTTTCTGGCCCCCCCCCCCCTTGGCTGCACCCTGTATCACAACCACTCCGTGATTTCAAAGTCCTAACCCTAGCATCCTATTGATTCTCATGCCAGAGTTTTAGCGGTCTAATAGCCACTGACCTTTATGAGTGATTTGTAGAGAAAGGGAGAGAGGGAGGAAGAGAAGGGGGAAGGAAGAGAGGAAGAGAAACACCGATAGATTGCCTCCTGTACGCGCTCCGAAAAGTTCGAACCTACAGCTTTAGGTGTGTGCCCTGACCGGAATTCAACTTGTAACCTTTTTGTCCACCGAATTTCGCTCCAACCAACCGACCCACCCGACCAGGGCCAAAGCTCCTCCTTTGACCCAGTGCAGATGGCCTTCTAAGACCTAACCTCTCTCTTTCGTTTCCCTTCCTCCCCTTTGCCCCCACCTGGCTCAGAAAGAGCACTGAATGCATTTGGGCAAAAACAGGTTCCGAAAGTTATAAAACCTGCGCTGCCCACACACCTGCGCTGCCGGTCACATGCCCCTACGCGTGCATCGGAGCAGCTTAAAGTGATGGTGGGGGTAGTCCCAGCTTGCGCCCCAGGACCCCGACCCCATCAGTCACCTGGAGCCGGAAGCGCTGCGCCGCCTTGTCCATGCTTTCTAGGGCTGTTTGCTGTTTCTGTCGCGCCCGGGCGGCCGCACCCCGCGCCATCCGGCCACTGGACCAGCGAAGGGCCACCATCGCGGCCACTAAGCAGCAGGCCACGGCAGCCCCGGAGGGACTGGGGAGCGCAGCCCACAGTTCCTGCAGCACCATCATCTCTCTCTACAGAGAACTGCTGAGAGAGAGAGAGAGAGGACCAGCACTCTTGGATTCCGCCGCAAAACCCGGCATGGATCCGCCTGCGTGGGAGGAGCGGGAGGAGAGCTGCACTACCACTGCGCCCCCCACCCGTCCTCCGCGGGAGCGCGCCGTTGCCAGGCAGCAGGCCGGAGGCCGGCGGCGCGCAACAGTAAAGGTGTGGTCTGCCTGCCCAGCTGCACCGCTGGGGTTAGTCCCCACGACCTTGTGCGTAGGGTCAGGCTGAGCTGGAGGACCGAGAGGTGAAGCAGGAGCATTAGTTAACAGCGGTTCGGCGCCGCAATTCGGCGCCGCCCCTCGGCCTCACCCAGGGCACCCCAGAACCCCTACTCCCAGAAGACGCAGACAGCTGACGCGCCTGCAGGAAAAGCCAGAAAAAAAGGACTGGGAGAGAGATCAGTCGTCACAAACTGTTTAGCATCTGTTATGGAGAACCTTGCGTCAGAGCTGGCACCACAGGGCGCCCACCTGTCCCCAGAGCGTGGCTTCTGGGGAGCCTGCCCTGGGACCGGCTTAGGAAGTTCCCCTGGGGATCCCACCTGCTGTCCCCTCCCTGTTATCCAATCCCAGGATCCCGTGTCTCTGGCCCTGGGCTCTTCTTCATGGACAACCCATCCATCACTTACTTGTCTGTCCTGCTTAGCCACCAGGCAGACTGACCTCCCAGGTCCTCTTTTTCCAGTCCCAGGCCCTCCTGGAGTTCACACGCAGCAAGCAGAAGGAATGCCTGACCAGCACCAGAAGGTGTCTGGGGACCTGTTTCCCTTCATTAAGAGGGTGGAAGATTACATACACATACACACACGTGCACATACTTCTCCCATCTAGGCCTCTTTCGCAGGACTTTATGTGCTTTATCTCATTTGTCCTCCCAACAGACCTATAAGGAAGGCATTTTTATTATGAATTTACAGATGAGGTACCTGAGGACAAAAGAGGTTAAATGATTTCTGTGAGCCACACAGGTGGCTGAGTGGAGTCGGGGCGGAGGGTCCAACTCAGGCCTAATCCTAAACCATTGCTCTTACTCATGAAGCAATACCACCATTACTGCCCCTGGAAGTGAGGCCCTGTAGAAAGGGGTATAGGAAAGTGGCTTGTGACTGGTAACACTATTTGCTGAAACACTGCAGTTGCTCCAGTTCTCTCTTTGCCTCCCTGAATGTGTGCCTTTACCTTTTTAAAAAAGAATAGTTATTCTGACTGGTGTAAAGTAGTATCTCATTGAGGTTTTAATTTGCATCTCTCCGATAGCTAGTGATATTGATCACCTTTTCATGTGACTTTGGATCCTCTGTATGTCCTCCTTGGAGAAGTGTCTGTTCAAGTCCTTTGCCCCTTTTTAAATTGGGTTGCTTGTCTTCTTAGAATGGAGTCATGTGAGTTCTTTGTATATTCTGGACATTAAACCTTTATCTGAGGTATCATTGGCAAATATGTTTTCCAATACAGTTGGTTCTCTTTTTATCTTAATACTGTTTTCTGGACTTCTGGCCAAGATGGAGTCGTAGGTGGAAACACTGTGCCTCCTCACACAACCAAGTTTAAAGACAACAGAATTTTAGTAACAAAAACGCAACCAAAACACAGAAAATTGAACTTTACGGAAGTCCGACAACAATGGACCATTCAGCCAGACCGGTAAGAGGGGTGGAGTCAGCATCTGGTGGGTTGTGCTGGAAAAAGTGGCTGGACTGACCCAAGCACACAGGCGGTGGTTGGCAGATCCCAGGTGTGGGGTGGCAACAGGTGGACCCAGTGCGGGGCACAAGGCAGCTGGCTGACCGTGGTCACATATTCACATTCAGATAAACCAGGCAAAGGAGTGAGCAGTGAGACAGACCGTGCAGGCTAGGACCCCAGTGACAGGAATTAAACCCTAAAAGCACCAATTGGAACAACTTTTGGTGTTGAGGTGCCAGAAGAAGCTCCCAGGCTCACAGAGAGTTTGTTGGAGAGACCCACAGGGTCCTGGAGGGTGCACAGGAACTGGTCCAGGTGACTGTCGGGGTCCAGGAGCCAGCACCAGGGGGGCCTGGTTTGCTTGTGGGAAGCAGCAGAGGGGATAAAAATCCAAAAGAGAGCAGAACAAATGCCATTGCCTCTCTCTGACCCTGCCACCACATATAGCTTCACAACCCAGGGACCTGGGTCGCCCCACCCTAGTGAATACCTAGGGCTCCACCCCTCATACCTAACAGGCATGACCTGACCAAAACATGGCTCAAGAAGAATAGCTCAAAGCCCCAGAGCCAATACTTCTAAGTGACCAAGAGATAGCCAACCTATCAGATGCCCAGTTCAAAATGCTGGTGATCAGCCCTGGCTGGTGTAGCTCAGTGGATTGAACACAGGCCTGTGAACCAAAGGATCATGGTTCAATTCCCAGTCAGGGCACATGCCTGGGTTGCAGGCCAGTTCCCAGCTGGGGATGCATGAGAGGCAACCATACATTGATATTTCTCTCCCTCTCTCGTTCCTTTCCCCTCTAAAGGTAAATAAATAAAATATTTTTTAAAAAACACTGGTGATCAGGATACTCACAGAACTGGTTGATTTTAGTCACAAATTAGAGGAACAAATGAAGGTGACACTAAATGAAATGAAGGGAAATGCACAGGAAACCAATAGTGATGGAAAGGAAACTGGGACTCAAATCAATGGAGTGGACCAGAAGGAAGAAAGAAACAACCAAACAGAAAAGAAGGAAGAAACAAAAATTCAGAAAAATGAAGAGAGGCTTAGGAACCTCCAGGACATCTTTAAATGTTCCAACATCTGAATCTTAAGGGTACCAGAAAGGGAAGAGGAAGAGCAACAAGTGGAAAACTTATTTGAACAAATAATAAAGGAGAACTTCCCCAGTCTGGCAAAGGAAATAGACTTCCAGGAAATCCAGGAAGCTCAGACAGTCCCAAAGAAGGTGGACCCAAGGAGGAACACACCAAGGCACATCATAATTACATCAGCCAAGATTAAAATGAAGGAGAGAATCCTAGAAGCAGCAAGGGATAAGGGGACAGTCACCTACAAAGGAGTACCCATCAGACTGTCAGCGGATTTCTCAAAAGAGACCTTGCAGGCAAGAAGGGGCTGGAAGGAAGTATTTCAAGTCATGAAAGCCAAGGACCTACATCCAAGACTGCTCTATCCAGCAAAGCTTTCATTTAGAATAGAAGGACAGATCAAGTGCTTCTCAGATAAGATCAAATTCAAGGAGTTCATCATTACCAAGCCCTTATTATATGAAATGTTAAAGGGGCTTATCTAAGAAAAAGAAGATAAAAAATATGAACAGTGAAAGGACAGCAAACTCAGGGTTATTATTAACAACTACACCTAAAACAAAAGCAAACTAAGAGGACAGCTAGATCAGGAGCAGAACCATAGAAATGGAGATCACATGGAGGGTTAGCAACAGGGGAGTGGGAGGAGGAGAAGCAAGGAGAAAGTACAGAGAATAAGTAGCATAGACAGTAGGTAGAAAATAGACAGGGGGGAGGGCAAGAATAGTATGGGAAGTACAGAATCTAAAGAACTTGTGACACATAGACATAAACTAAAGGGGGCAATGGTGGGGGAGGGGGTGTGCAGGGTGGAGGGGAATGAAGAGGGGGAATGGGACAACTGTAATGGCCTAATCAATAAAATAGAAAAAATACTGTTTTCCTTAGCCATGCAGAAGCTTTTAATTTTGATGAGATCCCATTTGTTTATTCTTTCCTTTATGTCCTTGCTCTCGGGGACATATCAGTAAAATGTTGCTGCGTGAAATATCTGAGATTTCCATGCCAATGTTCTCTTTAGGATTTTAATGGTGTCATGGCTTATATTTAAGTTTTTTATCCACCTTGAATTTATTTTGGTGTATGGGGTAAGTTGGTGCTCAAGTTGTTTTTTGGGTTTTTTTTTTTTGCACGTAGCTGTCCAGTTCTCCCAACACCATTTGTTGAAGAGGCTAGTTTTACTCCATTTTATGTTACTGCCCCCTTTGTCGAATATTAATTGACCGTAGAGACTTGGGTTTATTTCTGGGCTCTCTGTTCTGTTCCATTAGTCTATGTGCCTGTTTTTATGCCAGAATGGCCATCTTAAACAAAGCAACAAACAAATGTTGGAGAGGTTGTGGTGGAAAGGGGACCCTAATCCATTGTTGTTGGGATTGCAGACTGGTACAACCACTATGGAAAACAGTATAGAATTTTCTCAGAAAACTAAAAATGGATCTACCTTTTGACCCAGCAATTCCAATGCTGGGATTATATCCTAGGAACCCTGAAACACCAGTCCAAAGGAACCTGTGCACCCCAATGTTTATAGCAGCACAATTTACAATAGCCAAGAGTGGGAAGCAACTTAGGTGCCCATCAGTAAATGAATGGATCCAAAAATTATGGTACATATACACAATGGAATTCTATGCAGCAGAAAGAAAGAAGGAGCTCCTACCCTTTGCAACATCATGGATGGAACTGGAAAGCATTATGCTGAGTGAAATAAGCCAGGCAGTGAAAGACAAATACCAGATGATCTCACCTTTAACAGAAACCTAAACAACCAAACAAACAAGCAAGCAAAATAAAACCAAAGACACTGAAATAGAGAACAGGCGGACAGTGACCAGAGGGCAGAGGGGAGGGAATTTCAGGGGAAAAGGGGAAGAAGGGTTTACCGGAACAAGTATAAAGGACACATGGACAACAACTAAGGAGTGTGGAAATGGGAGGGAGGTGGGGAGCACTGGGGGGGGGGGCTGGGATGGGAGTAAAAGACAGAAAACTACTTGAACAATGATTAAATTTTTAAAATGCTTTAAAAAAAAGAATAGTTATAATGCCTACCTTGCAGGATTGTTAGGAGAAGTCTGTAAGTTCCTTTATAAGTGGTGCCTGGCCCTCCATAAATGTTTAGTGATAGAATGAAAGGCCCACTTTGGAACGCCTTGAATGTTATTTGAAGAATCTAGACCTGAAGGCCTTTAGAGTCACTGTAAGAGTCACTTGAGCAAATTCCAGAGGGGTCCAAGGCCTTGTGTTTCTAAGTCCGCAATCCCTGTTGAAAGCTGCAGAGTTCCAACTCAGCACCGACGGCCCTTTGTAAGTGTCAAATCCCTGAACCTCAGTCTCTCTAGAAGAGAGCTGGCAGATGCAGGGTGTTGGAAACTCTAACTCTAATCTCTTTCAAAGTCATTTCACCCGACCTCCTCGTGGAATAAAGGGATTCTGGCCCTGGATTCACCCATCCCTTGAGGGTGACCTTGGGTAATTCAACCTTCCCTTTTGTAAACAAGAAGCATTCGTTCTGACCCCCTCTCCCTCTCAAGAAGGAGAAAATAAGATTATGGTTATGGGGAAACTCTGATCATTCCTGAGGCTTAATCACCAGGTTGGTAACTTGTCAGGAGTTGGGCCAAAATTTGTTAATTTAGGAACTCCATTAACAAAATATTCACTTCTGTTTGTTTCCTGTGATGATAGTTTCTCTAAGTAGTACTTCCTGGGAGTATATCAAACAAGATTTAATTTACAAAAGGATGTGGAGGATTTGGATGGAGCACTGAGGCCAAGACAGCAAGTCCTAGGCTTGTGAGGGAATGAAATGCTCACTCTCTCTGATTCTATCTTAATTCTGGCCTGCATTTTCCCCATAACCTTTAGTGAATAGCTCCTGTCATAGATATACCAATTTGTAGAAAACTTCTGCTTGAGGCTTGAGAAAGATTTTCAGAAGTCTCAAGGCAGAACTCAGATCAGCATGGGTCAGGACCAGGGAACAAAGAGATTTATAGATTTCTTACTCTTATTTGGATCCCTGATGGCGCCTAAATGTCACATACCTCTTGCTCTACTTATTCTCCCTTCCCTTGACATAAGAGCAGCCTGAATTCTCAGCTCTCTGAATATGGATTTGTGGAGGCTTTAACAGCCCCCGTCTTCTTAAGCTGGCACATTCTTGATCAGGAAAGGAATAAATCTTTCCTTACTCCAAACATTGATGTCTTGAACATGTGGCCTTTTGAAGCATCAGGCACACACATACCTTGAATCAGTAACAAATTGAGTCTAATGTTCAGGTCACAGTGAGTGGTCACTCCATTCTTCTGAGAGACGGTCCCAAGACAGTTCACCTCTGGCATTCCATAGTTTAATTCAACCGACACCTACTGACTCCTGCTGTGAGCTGGAAAATTGAAGTTAGATCTCAAATCTAGCCTTGTGGAACTTAAGGTCTAGTTGGGAAGAAAAAAGAAATGCATAGAGCAAAAAACAAAAGACATGCTTTGGTAGAAATGCAGAGATCGTGCTGCATGAACCCAAAGTGGCTTGGAGACTGAGACATTGGGCTGAAACAGCCTTGGGGAAGCCAGAGGCTGTTTTTGCAGTTTTTTTTGCAGTTTTTTGTTTTTTTTTAAGATTTTACTTATTTTGAAAGAGAGAGGGGAAACGAGGGAGAAAGGAAGGAAAGAGATGTTGATGTGTGAGAGAAACATTGATCGGTTGCCTTTCACATACCCCCAGCTAAGAGGACCTGGCCTGCAACCCAGGCATGTGCCCTGACCTGGAACTGAACTGGCAACCTTTTGGTCCACAGGCCAATGCTCAGTCCACTGAGCCACACCAGCCAAGACCACATAGCAAAGTTTACAAATAAACCTGGCTCTGAAGCTGGAGTTTTTGGTAACCCATCTTTGTTATGTGACTGCCCCAAATTCCTTAACTGTAAAATTAGAATAATCATATATTAATAATACTATAGCCCAATTCTCTAAGACTCAAATGACTTGACACATGTAACAGCCAGAACAGGGCCTACCTTATTTACTTACTACCAGGGATTATAAGTAATCCATACAGGTTAATCATTACATTATTATCAGAAAAACAGAAATCTACACAGAGGTTTTCTGACCTGAGAAGCTTAGCTCAGGAGCCAGACTACCTGAGTTCAAATACTAACTTTGCCACTTAATTACTGTATAACTTTGAGTAAGTCACTTTTACCAGCTGTGCCTCAATGTCCTCATCTGCAAAATGGGGGCTAAAAATAGTGACTACCTCAGAGAATTGTGAAGATTTTAAAAAGCTTGGAACAGCACCTGGCCCATGATAAAGTTCAATAAACATTAGCTTGCTATTTAATTAGAGATGTGCTGCAATTCTACCAGTGTTTGGGGGAAGGCAATGGGGAGGAGGATTGGAGAGGCAAGCTGGAGGCAGAGGCTACAGAAAAGCAGGATAATACAAGGATCCAGTGGGAGTGGCTTTCTCTTCTGCGTTATCAGGAAAGCATCTGTAAGTCAATACCACAGGCTGCCGTGAGCCCAAACAGCATGTAGGTGCACTCAGTGGTGCGTGTAAGGTCCCTCAAGCAGGCCTGGTGGATTTCTTGAGCAGGATGGGGTCCTGCCCCATTAGCTGGTGACTCTGAGCAAGTCATCCTAATGAGCAAGTCATCCTAATGCGCTCTCAAATGGAAAGACAGGTACTCCCTTGCCAAGTTCCCTTGGAAGTGAGGCCAGGGCCGTAAGGAGTGGGAGGAAAACTTGCAGAAGGGAGCTTCTCAGATTCCAGAGGGTTTGAAGTTTGTCTTTGTTCTGGGGATGAGAGAACAGTAACAGTATGTGTGCCTCTGTTCTCATTAACTGCTCTGCTTCTCTTTTTCCTTTCACGCCTGTGAGCCTCTCCTTAGTACTGAAAAGGCCGCCAGGAGGGAGACGCAGCCCTACTCCAAGGAACTCACAGTCCCACAGGTGAAGCAGGACGCCACACTCAGAACCACTCTACATGTGGCGCTTTGTAATTTCCAAAGCACTGTCACGTCTTTGACCTCAGTTGTCTGAGCCCCACTGCCACCTCAGAGGCCACCTACTGCCTCTGAGTTAGGGGAGAGTTCGTCTCCTGTTGTAAAGTAATTATATAAATGATCCCACTACACCACCTCTTCCTGTATCTGTGCTCTTTGCAAAGTAATTTTGGCCCTTGCCAGTGTGGCTCAGTTGATTGGAGCATCATTCCAAACAGCAGAGTTGTGGGTTTGACCCCAATCAAGGCATGTATAGGAGGAAACCAATTGGTGTTTCTCTCTCTCCCTTCCTCTCTCTCTAAAATCAATAAACACAGTTTTAAAAGCAATAACTTGTAGCTTCTCACTTCAGAAGGTATAGTCTATTTTCCCACCCCCGTAAATGTGGGCTGAACTCTGTGACTTGCTTTAACTAGTAGAATGCAGTACAAGGAATGTTGTGCTAGTTCTAAGCCTAGGCTGCAAGAGAATTCTTTTCTCTTTCTCTTCTGGAAAACTGCCTCTGGAACCCTGCCTCAGCCATGAGAACAAGTCCAAGCTATGCTGCCTGAGGATGGGGCCACGCAGAGTGGAACCTACCCAGCCCAGCTGTCCCTGCTCAGACTCTTCCTTACATGGGTGAGAGGGCCCAGCCAAGCTGAGCAGAGCCACCTGACTGCAGATACATCGGTGAGCCTAGCCAAATCCAGCTGAGCTCAGTAGAACCACCAGTCAAACGGACAGACTCAGAGAATAATAAACAAAGAGTTCCAAGGTGAGAGTGAAAGCTGCAAGGCTTCTTAAAACTTAAGCTTAGAACTCGCAAAACATTGGTTCCACTAAATTTAACTGGAAAGAGAGAGGGCCAGAGTCCTTTGAGGGAAATCTACCCAGGGCAGGCAGATTTAGACACAAAGAAATTCAGTCCCTCTCACGTCAAAATTTGAATGCCCCTCAGAGAGATACTGATTTACTTTACAAAAGCCATCTTCATTTTGCAGAATGATTCCCCAGATAAGTTCCTTAATTAAAAGAGATATGCCCTGGCTGGGTGGCTCAGTTAGCTGGAGCATTGTCTCCTACACCAAAAGGTTGCAGGTTCGATCCCCAGGTCAGGGCACATACCTAAACTGTGGGTTCAACCCTTGGGTGGGGTGTGTACAGGAGGCAACCAATCAATGCTTCTCTCTCACATCAATGTTTCTCTCTCTCTCTCTTTTCCTCTCTGAAAAATAAACATATCCTTAGGTGAGGATTAAAAATATTTTTTAAATACATAACATACCTATATGGCAGGATTTGATTTATATATAACTTACCAAGAACATGTCCTGTGAAATATAAGGTAAATGTATAATAATATCCTACCAGTGCTTCTCAAGAAGGGAAGCATGTGCTTTTCCGCACATCAGTTTTCAAAAATTGGTTTGCCACCTGCGAGGTGTCATCTCCTACACCTTTTTGGAGAAAAGAGCTTATGGCACACAAGCTGACTCCACACCCATACTAATGTCACCAGATCCAAGTGAAAAGTAAGTGCCTCTCAGGATCAAAATAAAAATGTTCCCCTAACAAAATTGCTATTGCTATAGCTCATTTTTAGTCACATCATTTTATCTTACTATTTTGTTTTATGTAGCTCATGCTATGTCAGATGTTGTTCTAAACATTTTATTGACACTAACTCATTTAACTCTCCTTTAATAACCAATGAGGTAACACAAAATTCCCATTTTACAGATGAGGAAATTCAGGTGTAGAATGGTGAAGAAACTTACCCACAGTTCGAAGTAAACAGAGAAAACCTAGCATTTTGTGTACAGCATATCCAAAAGGTACCTGGGCTGAAATAGGTTGAGGAAAACAACTTAAGGTGAGGTATGGTTGGTGTGTTTCCAAGCAAGCAACCAGGAACATTTAACTGCTCAAAGTAAATCATAAAGTCAGCCCAGATTTAAGGGGTGGGGAAATCCGCTGTTTCTTAATGAGGGAAATAGCAAGGTGTCATTGCATCGGGACAGGGTGCAAAGAATTGTGGTCAGCTACCATACAACAGGTAAGGGATGGCTTGAGAATATGGGAGAAAATGGAAGGATTTAGAGAAATCAGTTTTGAGGCTATTGTCATTGTTCAGTGAAAAGTGAGGCCTGTCCTGCCCTGGCTGGTGTAGCTCAGTGGATTGAGCGCGGGCCTGCGAACCACACGATCGAGGTTCGATTCCCAGTCGGGGCACATGCCTGGGTTGCAGGCCAGTCCCCAGCGGGGGACTCACGAGAGGCAACCATACATTGATATTTCTCTCCTTCCCTTCCCCTCTAAAGATAAATAAATAAAATATTTTTTTAAAAAAGTGACGCCTGTCCTAAGATATGAGAGATATTTCAAGAAAGAAATTTCAGATGGTGATTTTTTGAAAGTTACTTAAGTGCCAATCCTACCCTTATCTATAAAATGGAACTAAAAAGAGTACCCATCTCTCAAGGGGGATTTTCGTGAGGATAAGAAACAATACAATACCTGTAAAACAATGCTTAGCATGGGCCTGGCTCAATATGTGACAGGAATTACTGTCACTGCTATTATTAATTAGGCAAAGAGCGTAACTGCAGTTTCTGGCTTCGGCAGCAGGGCGATGGTGGTGCTGAATTTGGAAATGAGGAATGCAGAAGGGATAAAGTTTGGCAGGGGGAGAGAATGAGTGACTTAAGTTGGCTATTGGGGTTCTGCTTGCCCCCCCCCTTGCCTTCCACAGAAGACCCTGAAATTCTGAGACCTTCTAATCCAAGTTTTTAACTCGAGGTTTTACATACAGGTGGACCTTAGGGAATGCCCAATCCCCTGAAATTATGTGTAAAATATGGTGTTTTGTGTGTGAACTATCTTGAAAAGGACCAAAGTTTTTATGAGTTTGTCATACTTGTGACTCCCCCAAAATGAAAACCACAGATCCAAGCTATCTCTCTACTGTGAACTATGGCTGGTTTTCTGTTAAGGATGGGCCACTGTATGTTACAACAAGAGAGGAACTCACCAACAAGACAGGCAACTCTGCTGAGCCTCCCAGCCTCTAGACAGGCCCCTCCCACTACTGCCCTCTGCAGAGTTGGAGCTCTTCAACCTCCTTTTTTTTTTTTTGGACATCAGGTGCACAAAACTGGGTTAAGCATAACCTTTGTTCATGACATTCTTTTATCACCTTCATCAGGTGTTTTGATAATGTAATAAGCACCAAATATGAAAGCAGAACCTTCAGAATAACCTAATCTAACTATGTTCCTTCCAGACCATCCTATCCCCCTACCTGAGGAACTGTTATCCCAAATCCCACATGAGATCAATTTTTTTCCTTTTTACATGGTTTTACTACATATATGTTCTTTAAAAATGTTTCTCAACTTTGGTTGTATTTAACTTGATAACATCACTAGTTGTTAGAGAAATGGAAATTAAACCCACAATGAGACACCAAGAAACACCTTGTAGAATAAAGTTGAAAACTTATAATGCCAAGTTTCAGGCAAGGATATGAAGTAAAACACTCAATTTTTTCATTGAATCACTGATCTGTGATTCTTGGCTTTGGGAGAGCTCAAATTACAAGTTCCCAGATGGGCTTTATGCTACTCTGGCCATGTAATCCAGCTAGACACACATAACTAGTTAGGCCAGTCCAGGCATCCAGATAAAGAGAGCTTTGCAATCCAGCTGTAAATCAACTCTTTTTCTTCATGTCAGATGGGTAATGTGCCGATGTCACAACAAGGTTTGCGGGAGGCACATGTCACACAAAAGCATGAACACCCAATCTTTACGCTTATGAACTACAAAAGGATCTGTTTTTTAAAAAAATTTTTTTACTCTCATCTCCTACAGTATAAAATTCTACAACAGGTGTAACTGCGCAGGAACCTTATTTTCTTTAATTTGCCCTTTTTATTTTTATTTTTTTCCTTGGACTCAAACTGGCCTCACCTATTACCCTGACTCACCCACCTCCCTTCTCCCTTAACCATTAAGCCCTTAGGACAATGAAACTAGAGAGAACACCTAGTTTCACCAAAACTAGGTTGTGTTTCAGCTACAGAACAACCCCTGCACTGGCCACATCCCTGAGAAACCAGATGAAGCAATGCCTTGCCATGGCTGATGTCAGGACCGGATGCAATGATCAACTACTCCCTTAGCGTTGACCAATCAGTAGACCATGACCCTGACCATGTGCCTAACTCCCTTAGTCACCATGATTAATGATTTTCTCCCTATATAACCCATCCCTTAGAAGCTATCAGGGAGCTAGGTCTTTGAGCATGAGCTACCTCTGACTACCCAGGCATGGTATCATCTCCTTCATATGGCCTTACTTGCTTGGCTACAAACTCCTGTTCATGTCTTATTGGGTTTTGATGTGCACAGGAAAATTGAACCCCTTGAGTCCAGTAACAAAGGTGAAAATATAGTGATACAAAGCAGATCAGTGATTACCTGGGTCCAGGGATGGTGGAAGGGGATTCAATGTAAAGAAGCACAAGGTAAGTTTTTAGATGAAATTATGTTCTATATTTTGATGGTGATGGTGGTTACACTGTTATACACAATTACCAAAAGTCATTAAGCAGCACATTTAAAATTAATCAATTATATTTTATGTAAATTGTTTAAGGGCATAATGTTACATTTAATCTTTTGCAACTAAATTTTTTTAAGTTTTATTGCTAAGATTCATCCATATTATGTGTCACTGTAGTTCATTTTGTTTTGACAGTTGTATAATATTCCATTGTGTGAACTCCAGTTTATTTGTCCACTCTTGCTCATGGGCACTTGGGTTTGCTTCTGAGACTAGGACTGCTATAAACATTCTTACACATATCTCCTGCTGTACATATATGAATTTCTCTTGGATTTCTCCCAAGTATTGAAATAACTGGGTTGTAGAGTAGGCAAATATTCAACTTACAGGAGATAAACTTTTTACAAAGTATTTCTCTGCTTTTCTTACCTGGGTCTGTCTGTCCCCAGTGAGACTGGGATCTTGGATTATCACTGCTTAGTACACAATTAGTACCAGCCTGCATACCCATGAGGACAAAGGCAGAAGCCCAAGCACTTGAGTAAATGGCAGGAAGAAAGCACATACTATATAAGAAGCTAATTGTGTTTCTACTCCCTGGAGCTCCATCTTACTAGCTTCACTAGGATTTTGAGTCTGGAAGGTGTTCTAGGGACCTGTTATAATGCAAATCCCAAGAAAGGAGAAGCTTAACCTCATCTAAAATCCTTCTCAGCTGATACCTCTAATACCCAAACAAAGATTAGCAAGAAGGGCATAAAGAACAAAAGGAGAGACAGAAGAGGAAGAGAAGGGATAAGGCAAGCAGGAAGAGCCAAGAATACCAGTATTCTTAAATTATGCACCCTTTTTTGCACAAGGACTGGTCTTTCAGAAAAAAAAAATTAATAAAAAAGCAATATCTGCAAGTGACCACAAGCAATTTTAATGTCCCTTCTATAGTTACAAAAACAGCATAATTAGCATGTAAACAGTAGATGATGTAATGTTGCTCCCAAACCCACACTATGTGAGATGAGGCCTTATGATGCTGGAGGAAGAGGTGTGAGTGATTTGGCAGGTGCCAAACAACTGCCACGGGAGCTCAGCCACAGAACAGGAAAAGGGAAACAAAACAAGAACAGAATATATCAAGACATTAGATTTCTTTGCTCAGAAAGCAAAGAAAGAAAGCTGCCATTCCCAAGGATGAGGCCTCATTATCCTCCATAATCCCAAATGCTACATCTCCTGCAGCTCCCTGACTACCTGCCATAGGAGCTAGAGGAATAAACAATAAAGAAACACACAAAAGCCCTGTGGCAGAGCAGCTTCCCCAGCTACAACAGGCAGCAGTACTGTTGACGGCAGAAGAAATAGCTGGAATTATTTGGCTCAGGAGAGCTTTCTCAATGTAAGTAAGCAAACTATTAAGCATTGGCGTAACATTTTTAGTTACTTGTTCCTTAAATTAGATCAAAAGCCATAAGGAGTAACTAGGGAGCCTTGTTTGGGCCCACTGGATACTCAAGACTGATCATGCAAAACTCACCTTAAGTGTAAGAGGGGCTCTGTAAACCACGTGAGGTCCTGGGCACTAGGCACCTGAGTGTTAGTGCTCAGTAGCAGCAGCTGGTATAAGCAGAACAGTACTTGGGCTAATATGAGGCCCCCAACCACAGCCTTAGCTATATGGAGCTTTGACGATTTTATTGGCTAAATGCTTCTTCCCAAGTTTACAGTTTAAAGTGTGGGCCTGCTAATTGTCTCCTTCTTCTAAGCCCCCAATGGGGCAGGAAACTTTAGTACAGGCTTAGAGATGGGGAGTGGGGTGTAATAAGTGAGTTAGAAACTTGCTGATGCTCCACACTTGGATAGCAGGACAGAAAAACTCCTACTTCCTAGCACTACCTACAGAAAGACTTGAACAGCATGGAGATAGAACCCAGAGATCTTCTTTGCCACTGGTCTCAGTTTCTGGTGATGCCATGGGAGCACGCCGCTTGTCTTCCTACACAAGGGTTTCAGGAACAAGGTGATACTATTTCAGTCTACACATTTTGCAAAAGTACATAGGCCCAAAATTGGCCATGAGGTTTGGGATTACCAGCTCCCCAACCTGGCAAGATGGGAAAAAAGAGAATGTGTCCATGAAAAGCTTCCGGAAGTGAGTCAAGTCTTCCACCCGAACTTCGATGCTATATTGATTGGCCAGCAGTTCGATGGAGCCTTGTACCACATATTCATTCTGTAAGTGTGAGAGTGAGCAGGTGGAATAAACAACGTAGCCTCCGGGTTTGGTGGCAAGGAGTCCAGCCCTGAAACCAGAAAGGGACAGAAACAGGGACTAGTGCATTTCCCAGAAGTAAGAGGGTAACAAAGGAACTGGAAACATAACATGAGGGTCTCTATTGTGGAATGGGTAGCTGTATCGACAACCTTTGAAGTCCCTTTCACAATGAAAAGTCATTCTCAAGGCAAAGAGCAACCCAAGCTTACTCCATGGGCTCTCCTTAGAAGCCTCCTCAAAATGATCCCGAGCTCTAGCAATAGTTTTGAACCAAACCCTGATGCTAGCCCTTACCCCAGCCCTATAGAACCTTGACCTCAGCAACTATTTTTCAAACTTGTGCTACTTACTGGGACTGGGACAGCATGGAGGTAAGTGAACATAAGTGAATTTGTGCAGCCCACCCTTCTATGCATGTCTTACCACATAGGGTTTTTACATTCCAGAGAAGGAGCATCCCATGATGTCTGTCTCATCCAGGCAGATCCTCAGCCAAAAGATCCTTCTATGGGTGATGGTTTTGGCAAGAGCTTCCAGTCCCCCAGGTAACCAGACCCCCAGAGCACTCTGGCATAAAGTTCTGAGTTTTTGTAAACCTATCACTCACGCAAGAAGCTGCACCTGCAGCATAGGTAACATCTGCCGCTCCTTCTTCCTCGACCGCTGAAAAATGTTGTTCTCCTCCTCATGAAGGGAGTGGCGGTCTGTGGTGCAGGGCACATCCACCAGCACCTGCCCAGAAGTGTCAAAGGGTAAAGTATCAGAGCTCCTTCCAGGCTCCTCTTCCTTAGGCCAGGGCTGTTTTAGGCCCCTGACCTGGGGGTTCTACAAAGAGGTCCCTCTGCCCATCCTTCCATTACAGAGTACCTGACAAAGCTTCTCACCTGAACTGGTAGCCAACTGTGAAATAATGAGTGGGAAAATAGTATGCTTAGGAATATTCATGGCTGGTCAAAAACTAAAACTAACACACAAAGAACTATAATTAAATAATTGATATCAACCTAGGAAGAAGTCTTCAGTGCTTCAAAGCTCTGTCCTTGGTTTGGTCCTTAGCTATTTGAATAAAAACATCTAATTTACAGATCATACAGTGCTCAGAGGGTAGGTGACAAACTGAAAAACAGGATCAGGATTTAAAATATCTTATGCTAAACAACAATTAAAATAAATTAATTTAAAAAAATCTTATGCTAAGAAAATGTTATATCCAATATGGAAAAGTTTTAAAGTAAGAAGTGTAAAATTGGAGCTTGATCGGTAGCGGGAGCAGAGAGTGGACCCCAGATTTCCCTGAGGAGCCCCACCAGTGCCACCGTAGTTACCATCACACCCTGGGACCCTGAGTTGCAAGCTGAGTGGTGAGGCCGAGTCCCAGCAGCTGCCTGCCGCCCCCACCCTCAGTGCTGCTGCCGGCACCATGGGCAGCAGCACAGGGAGCAGTGGCCCGGGCAGCCTCACATTGGTGGTACCTGCCAGTGAAACAAGAAGGTCACTGCAACAATGGTTTTGGGAACAGCAAAATGGTTCTGATATAAGAAACGGATATGGTTTCGTCAACAGGAATGACACCAAGGAAGATGTTTTTGGACACCAGACTGCCATAAAGAAGAATAACCCCAGGAAGTACCTTTGCATTGTAAGAGATGGACAGACTGTGGAGTTTGATGTTGAAGGAGAAAAGGGTGCAGAGACAGCAAACTTTACAGGCCCTGGTGGAATTCCAGGGCAAGGCAGTAAATACACAGCAGACCGTAACCATTATAGACACTATCCACATCATAGGGGTCCTCCACGCAATTACCAGCAGAATTACCAGAATAGTGAGAGTGGGAAAAAGAAAGTGGGATGGGAGAGTGCTCCTGAATGCCAGGCCCAACAGTGCTGGCCCTACCGCAGGACGACAGTTCCCACCTTACTACATGCGGAGACCCTATGGTGCAAGGAAAAGTGAAGGAGGTGCTGACAACCAGGGCACTGGAGAACAAGGTAGACCAGTGAGACAGAATATGTATCAGAGCTACAAACCACAACTTCGCAGGGGCCCTCCTCACCAAAGGCAGCCTAGAGAGGATGGCAATGAAGAAGATAAGGAAAATCAAGGAGATGAGACCCAAGGTCAGCAGCCACCTCAAAGTCAGTACCTCCGCAACTTCAATTACTGACGCAGACGCCCAGAAAACCTTAAACCACAAGGTGGCAAAGAGACAAAAGCAGCAGATCCACCAGCTGAGAATTCGTCCCCTCCCGAGGCTGAGCAGGGCGGGGCTGAGTAAATGCTGGCCTACCATCTCTACCACCATTGGTTTAGTCATCCAACAAGAAGAAATGAATATGAAATTCCAGCAATAAGAAATGAACAAAAGATTGGAGCTGAAGACCTTACGTGCTTGCTTTTTGCCCGTTGACCAGATGACTAGAACTATCTGCATTATCTATGCAGCATGGGGTTTTTATTATTTTTCTCTAAAGATATAATGACAAACGTGTTTGTTTGTTTTTTAAATAAGCCTGTTTTTTTCTCAATACACCTTTGAAGGTTTTTAAATTGTTTCATATGTGGTCAAGTTGAGATTTTTAAGAACTTCATTTTTAATTTGTAATAAAGTTTACAACTTGATTTTTTCAAAAAAGTGAACAAACTACAAGCACCTGTTAATAAAGGTCTTAAATTATATTTTTAAAAAAGAAATGTAAAATCATTCATTTACTAAGAGCCTAATTTGGGCTAGGCACCAGAAACAAAAACAAAGAAGTTTTTTTTTTTAATGCCTTACTTATTTATTTTTTTATTTAATTCTTGTTCAAGTACAGTTTTCTGTCTTATATTCCCAGCCCTGCCCACCCAACAAAGAAGTTTTTTAATTGTTCTCTATTTGTTTCAAAAAAGTAAAATCATTTATGATGTGTGAATTTTTAGTTACACAGAAACTCCAAGTAAATTAATGATTCAAATGTTCAATATCCTGATGTATTCCTAGGCTGCATGAATTGACACAGAACCTACAGAATAAAAGAAATAACGAGCCCTGGCTGGCGTAGCTCAGTGGATTGAGTGCAGGCCTTCAAACCAAACAACTGAGGTTCAATTCCCAGTTAGGGCACATGCCTGGGTTGCAGGCCAGTTCCCAGCAGGGGGCACGCGAGAGGCAACCATACGTTGATATTTCCCTCTCTCCTTCCCTTCCCCTCTAAAGATAAATAAAAAAAAATCTTTTTAAAAATTTTAAAAAATAATATTGAGCTCCGGCTAGTGTGGCCCAGTGGTTGAGTACTGGTCTGCAAATCAAAGAGTCACATAGGTTTGGTTCCCAGTCTAGGGCATGTGCCTGGGTTTCCAGCCAGGTCCCCAGTAGGGGGCAAGTGAGAGGCAACCACACATTGTCGTTTCTCTTCCTCTCTTTCTCCCTCCCTTCCCTTCTGTCTAAAAATAAATAAAATCTTAAAAACAAAAAAAAACTGTGACAATGACAATATTATTAAGTGCTTTCTATATGCCAGGAACTGTGTTAAATGCATTCTTAATTAACCTTCACTTATGAAGTAGGCACTACTACTACCATCATCATATAAAAGATGAAGAAGCTGAAGTTTAACTGAAAGATTAACTTGCCCAAATTTCTCCTGGTAACTTGCTGGTAAGTGATGGAGCCAGGACATCAATCCAGCAGTTTGACTCGAGAATCCTAGTACTCAACCATATACCATACAATCTACACATTTTAATTCAATAAGAACTTTCTAACATCAGAGGTGTGCAATCACAGAACCTTACTGAGTCCCTGTCAATGGAAGCATGCGAGCACAGTGTGTGAATAACGATGGCTACTATCTGCCTAATCTTCATGGCCAGGTCCAGTGCTAAGGACTTTCCCTGAATACTCTCACTGAATCCTCATAACAACAGTACATAGTGGTGTTCCCTAGCTTACAAAGGAAGAAGCTGAAGTTCAGCAATATCAAGAAGCATTCCCAAGATGAATTCGTGGCAGCCCTGTGACACATACAGTAAACAGGTTAGCCTGATGGCTGGAGTCACACACTCTTCCTGTGTTCTGCTGCCTCCCTATCAAAAAGCTGAATAGGGGATTTCTCCACAGGTAGGAAGCAGGTCTCTCACAATAATCCAAGATGCTATAAACCTTGGTCTTTCAATTTCTTGAGTGGGTGAGGCAGAACAATGAGAACAGATTAGGTAAATGAATCAGATGACAAAACAAAAACAACAGCTATATTATATTTTTTTATATCTTTAGAAGTAATATGTTTTGTACAAAAGTTTTTCTTTTTTAGAAGTATAATGGGGCAGGGGCGGGCAGGGTTGGGAATATAAGACAGAAACCTGTACTTGAACAAGAATTAAATAAAAAAATTATTTTTTAAAAAAGAAGTGTATGTTTTCTTTTTTTTATAACAAGTGTTAGTTTATTTTTTTATTTTTAAATATATTTTATTGATTATACCATTACAGTTGTTCTATTCCCCCCTTCATTCCTCTTCACCCTGCACACCCCTTCCCCCACCCTTCCCCCCACCTTTAGTTTATGACCACGTGTCTCAAGTTCTTTAGATTCTATATATCCACTAATATTCTTGCCCTCCCCCTATCTATTTTTTACCTACCATCTATGCTACTTATTTTCTGTACCTTCTCCCCCCTTCTCCTCTTCCCACTCCCCTGTTGCTAACCTTCATTTCTATGGTTTCACTCCTGATCTAGCTGTCCTCTTGGTTTGCCTTTGTTTTAGGTGTGGTTGTTAATAACTGTGAGTTTGCTGTCCTTTCACTGTTCATATTTTTTATCTTCTTTTTCTTATATAAGTCCCTTTAACATTTCATATAATATGAGCTTGGTGATGATGAACTCCTTGAATTTGATCTTATCTGAGAAGCACTTTGTCTGCCCTTCCATTCTAAATAAAAGCTTTGCTGGATAGAGCAATCTTGGATGTAGGTCTCTGGATTTCATGACTTGGAATACTTCCTTCCAGCTCCTTCTTGCCTGTAAGGTCTTTTATGAGAAATCCGCTGACAGTCTGATGGGAACTCCTTTGTAGGTAACTGTCCCCTTATCTCTTGCTGCTTCTAGGATTCTCTCCTTCATTTTAATCTTGGGTAATGTAATTATGATGTGCCTTGGTGTGTTCCTTCTTGGGTCCAACTTCTTTGGGACTCTGAGCTTCCTGGATTTCCTGGAAGTCTATTTCCTTTGCCAGACTGGGGAAGTTCTCCTTTATTTGTTCAGATAAGTTTTCCACTCATGGCTGTTTCTTTTCTCCTTCTAGTACCCCTATAATTCGGACATTGGAACGTTTAAAGATGTCCTGGAGGTTCCTAAGCCTCTCCTGATTTTTTTGAATTCTTGTTTCTTTATTCTTTTCTGGTTGGGTGTTTCATTCTTCCTTCTGGTCCACTCCATTGACTTGAGTCCCAGTTTCCTTTCCATTACTATTGGTTTCCTGTGCATTTCCCTTCATTTCAATTAGTTTAGCCTTCATTTGTTCCTCTAATTTGTGGCTAAAATCAACCAGTTCTGTGAGCATCCTGATCACCAGTGTCTTGAATTGTGCATCTGAGAGGTTTGCTATTTCCTCATTGCTTAGAGTTATCGGCTCTGGGGCTTTGAGTTCTTCTTGAGCCATGTTTTGGACTGTTCGTGCCTGTTACATATGAGAAGCAGAGCCCTAGGTGTTCACCAGGGCTGGGCCACTCAGTCGCTGGGTTGTGACGCTGTATGTGGGGGCAGGGCCAAAGGAAAGCAATGGCGGGCCCCCTCTGCTGCCTCCTGCCACCGCCACTGCCGCTGCCTAGGGCCCCTTGGTCTGTCCCACTGCACTCGAATGTGCGACCACAGTCAGCCCACTGCTGGGTTCCCCATTGGGGCCTGTGCAGTCCGTCTCACTGCTCACTCCTTTGCTGGTTTATCTGCGCGAGAATGTGTGACCGCAGCCAGCCCGCCGCCCTGAGCCCTCACTGGGTCAGCCCACCTCGGAGCTAGCTGCCTGGGTGCCTGGGGTCAGGGGATCTTTCTTGCCTGTCCCGGCTCCACTGCTGGCTCCGCCCCTCTTACTGTCCAGTTGAACGGTTCATTGTTGTTGGACTTCCGTATAGTTCAATTTTCTGTTCTTTGGCTGCGTCTTTATTCTCCAAACCTTTGTTGTATTCAAACTTGGTTGTGGAGAAGGCACAGTGTTTCCACCTACGCCTCCATCTTGGCGGAAGTTGTAGAAGTATAGGTTTTCAATAAATATTTGTAGAATGTGCTAATTAAAATACAAATAATTTTAAAATATGAAATTACTTTCAATATTATTCATAATAATAGAGTACAAATTAGATGCTATCAGTTTGAAAAAAAACAAAAAGTCTGATAACACCAATGGTGGCAGAACTGAAACTGATTTAACCTCCACAGAGCGTGATTTAATCTTAAATGCAGGAAGATGGCAGTGGAGTAGGACGGAGAGGATTCCACTTCTCCCCACACATAAAAGAAAAACCTGGCCAATCTGCAGAGGAACACAGCAAATAGCCAACAGTGCCCCAGCATACAGGAAAATAGGAGTCCAGAAACTGTAGTGGACACTGAAAGACCAGATGGTGAGGAGACAGCTGCAGGTCAATAAGGTCCGAGGGACCAGCGTGGAGGCGGCAGGTGGAGGCTGCCGTGGAGTCTTTGGGAGCCAAGGGCCAGTAGCAGGGTCCTTGGGAGAGAGCCAGGTCATCAGCTCCCTGCCTACCCAGCCAGACACAGTTTGAAAAAGACGGAGAGAGACCTCTTTGCTTGAAGTATCAGAGAGGAGAATGGGCAAAAGGAGGCAAACACGGGGCCTTGATCACCCGTGGAGTCTGTGGTCGCTGGCTTGGGAGAGTTGAAAGTCCCAGTGTCAGGCTCTGACTCCAAATGTCGCTGGTCTGGCTTCAGAATTGAGCTAAACTGTGCGGCAGGATTTAGTGGGAGAAATTTCTTGAAAAGTAAACTGCTTGGGGGATCCTCCTGCAACAGCAGCTCAGCCTACTATCCACCCAGCCTGGCAACGATCCCGAGGTTGGGTGGAAGGCCTTGCTTTCCCCACTAGCACTGGGAAAAGTTCATGCCCAAGCCTGCAGGACCAGGGAAGCCTGGCTGGGTGTGTGCACCCGCACCCCAGCCCATGGAGGTGACTCCAGGGTAACGAATACCCTGAAGAGGACCTGGATTCCCTGGGTGGGGTGCTGGGGAGAGGCACCAGTCCAGATCTTGGGAGAGTGCTTGTGAGACCAGCTGAGTATACCCAGAGGGAGAAAGGCCACATCCACCACTCCTCAGCCTACTGCAGCCAGTGAGACTAGAAAAACTGGTTTGGCTAGCTGGAAACCAACAAGAGGTGCTTTTTGTTTTTTGGGCTTTTTTAATTTAAGTAATCTTTTATTTTGTTAACTTTATTATTGTTCTACCTTTCAATGCCTTTTTCCTCTCTTTCTTTCTTCTAGTTTTATTCCTTCTTCCTTTCTTTCCAAACTTATCGTTTTTTCCTCCTTTCTGCTGCCCCCGCCCCCCATGCCACAAGTGAGACAAAACTTGGAACTGCGAAGGGACAAGAGTTGGACCCAAAGAGGGGGCATCCCAACAGTAGAGAAAGAGAGACAAATTTCACTTTGCTATAGCAGAGAAACTACAAGTTACTGCATATTTGTATTATTATTTTTTTCATTATTCTTACATCTTTTATTTTAATAGTATCTTTGTATTCCTCCTCTTTCTGTATAGTCTTCTTTGACTTGGCTGGTTATATTGTATCATTTGACAGGTTTCCCCTGTCCCCTCATTCATAATGTATTGCTAATTTACTGTCCCTCACTTCACCTGTGCTCCATTAGCACACTATTAAAGGTCTGATACTCCCTATTCTTGGTATCTCATAGAGTCTGTCATATGATTATGCTCTAATATTATTGTAAATAATAGCTGTTACACACTATTGTAAACACTACACAACACCACCCACCGCCAGATCTTAGCCCACTTCATTGTTTCCTGAACTATATTACTGTAGTGGTTAAGTCTATTCTCTCATACACTATACCTATTTATTATCCTTTATTCTCACCTTATCTCAGAATCAGACCTCCCACAACCTCACTGCTTTCTAGATCCAACTCACAAACCTTCCCTCCCTAACAAGAGTCTTATCTTCTTTCCATCCTTTTTAAAAAGTGACTAGTTGGGTTGAAGATTACAGTTATCACTATACATAGCCAAAGGATCTCCTATCTCTTCTCTACTGGCTGCTACTGTAAATATCATAGAATACTCTCCTGCTGTCATAAACCATTTTGCCTTCCTCTCCAGCTGATCAAAAAAAAAAAGAGTAGTGGGAAGCAATGAACACCAGGATGCCCACTGGAAGAGGAAACTCAACAACAAAGGAACCACCAACAGATAACAACAGAAGAAGGTGAATGAGAGAGTGGAAACCACACACACCTCAATCCAAGACCTATGTGGAAATACAACTAAATAGTGGAGAAACTACCCAGTACAAACAAGTGAACAAGAGCAAAAGAGAATCCTCAAAATCTTGTACACACAGAAGAACTAGCTTCAACACAACCTGCTCTCACCAGCACAACAAATTAAAACAGGTGGGGGACAGGGGGACCGTCAGTTCATCAGCTGGTGGGAAGGACCCACAAAACAAAGACCCCAGCACAAACAAAACCCAAAGACAAACTCAGAGCCAACGTAAAGGACAGCCCGAGACCAGTGAGCTGGGGAGATCAAGGAGACTACACCACTGAATCTCATAGGTATTACACCACAGAAGTTCACACCATAAACACAGGAAGTCAAAACAAATCAATTTAAGAAGCTGAAGCTAACAAGAAGAGTCTCACAGCCCTGGCTGGTGTAGCTCAGTGGATTGAGCACAGGCCTGCGAACCAGAAGATCGCAGTTCGATTCCCAGTCAGGGCACATGCCTGGGTTGCAGGCCAGTTCCCTGCAGGCCAACTCCCAGCAGGGGATGCACAAAAGGCAACCATACATTGATGTTTCTCTCCCTCTCTCCTTCCCCTCTAAAGATAAATAAATAAAAATAAAATCTTAAAAACAAAAAAAAGAAGAGCCTCACAAACAATGGGAAGACAAAGAAACAATCCCCAAATGAAAGGAAAGGAGGAAGCCTCAGAAAGAATGCTAGATGAAACAGAGGCAAGTCAGATATCAGATACTGAATTCAAAGCACTGGTTATTGAGAAGTTCAAAGAGCTCACAATGAGCTACCAGAAACTACAGGGGAATTACAATGAACTCACTGCAAACTATATCAGCATGAAAAAGGAAATCGAAACTATCAGCAAGGGCCAAGAGGAAATAAAGAATACAATTTCTGAACTGAAGAACTCAGTGGAAGGAATCAAAA
Source organism: Sturnira hondurensis (assembly GCF_014824575.4). NCBI lineage: Eukaryota > Metazoa > Chordata > Mammalia > Chiroptera > Phyllostomidae > Sturnira > Sturnira hondurensis. The sequence continues at coordinate 454,455 of NW_028098007.1, forward strand.
GCAGGATTGATGAAGCATAAGATCGGATCAGTGAGTTGGAGGACAAAGTAGAAAAAAACTCCCAGAAAGAGCAAGAAAAGAAAAAGAGGCTCAGAAAGAATGAAGAGGGATTAAGAGAAATGCAAGACAATATGATACATAATATCACAATAATAGAGATACCAGAAGGAGAAGAAGAAGAGCAGAAGGAGAAGAAGAAGAGCAAGGGATAGAAAATCTATTTGAAAAAGTAATGATGTAAAATTTCCTTAACCTGATGAGAGAAAAAGTCACACAAATCCAGGAAACACAGAGTCCCAATCAAGAGGAACCCAAAGAGGCCCACTTTAAGACACATCATCATTAAAATGGCAAAATTCCAAGACAAAGAGAGAATCTTAAAGGAAGCAAGGGAGAAAAAGAAAGCAACATACAAGGGAGCCCCAATAAGGTTAGTTGCTGATTTCTCAATGGAAATGCTCCAAGCAAGAAGAGAATGGCAAGAAATATTCCAAGTAATGAGAAACAGAGGCCTACAACCAAGGCTACTTTACCCAGCAAGGCTCTCAATCAAGATAGAAGGCCAAATAAAGAGCTTCCAAGACAAAAGAATTCTAAAAGAATACACCTCCACCAAACCAGCTCTGCAAGAAATACTAAAAGGGCTGCTTTAAGAAAAGGAAAGAAAAGAGACAAAGAGAAACACAGGTATAAAAATGGCAATAAATAAGTACCTATCAATAATAACCTTAAACATAAATGAATTAAATGGTCCAATCAAAAGACATTGAATAGCTGAATGGATAAGAAAGCATGACCCACACATATGCTGCCTACAAGAGACCCACCTCAGGACAAAAGACCTACACAGATGAAAAGTAAAGGGCTGGAAACAAATTTTCCAAGCAAATGGACAAGAGAAAAAAGCCAGGGTAGCAATACTCATATCAGACAAAATAGACTTCCAAAAATGGGCCATAAAAAGAGACCCAGAAGGTCACTTCATAATACTCAAGGGAAGAATCCACCAAGAAGACATAAACATCGTAAATATATATATGCACCCAACATAGGAGCACCCAAATATATAAAGAAAATCTTAGAGGCCTTCAAGAAAGATATTGACAGCAACACAATTATAGTAGGGGATTTTAACACCCCACTGTCAAAAATAGGCAGATCTTCCAAATAAAATATCAACAAAGATATTGTGGCATTGAACAACACCCTAGATGAAATGGACTTAACTGATATATAAAGAGCCCTTCATCCCATAAATGCTAAATACACATTCTTTTCAAATGCACATGGACCATTTTCAAAGAGACCACATGATACGACACAAAACAAGCCTCAACAAATTTAAGAAAACTGAAAGCATCCCAAGTATTTTCTTCGATCACAAGGGACTGAAACTGGAAACCAACCCCAAGGGAAAAGACCCAAAACACTCAAATTCATGGAGACTGAATAGCACGCTATTAAACAACGAATGGGTCAAGAATGAAATTAGGGAAGAAATCAAAAAGTTTCTCAAAACAAATAAAAATGAACTCACAACAACCCAAAACTTATGGGACACAGTGAAGGCAGTCCTGAATTCATAGCATTACAGGCCTGCCTAAAAAAGATAGAAACATTTCAAACAAACAGCCTAACCCTATGCCTACAAGAACTCAAGGAAAAACAACAAAGATACCCCAGAGCAAGTTGAAGGAAGGAAATAACCAAGATCAGAGCAGAATTAAATGACATAGAGAGCACAATCCTATGGATCAATGAATCCAGGAGTTGGTTTTTTTAAAAGATAAACAAAATAGACAAGCCTTTAAGCAGGCTCATCAAGAAAAGAAGAGAGAGGGCCCAAATAAACACAATAAGAGTTGAAAGAGGAGAGATTACAACTGACACCACAGAAATACAAAGGATTGTAAGAAATTACTATGAAAAACTGTATGCCAAAATTTGAAAACTTAGGTAAAATGGACAAATTTCTAGAAAAATATAATCTTCCAAAACTCAATGAAGAAGCAGCAGAAAGCCTGAACAGACCAATAACAGCAAATGAAATTGAAGCAGTAATCAAAAATCTCCCGACAGACAAAGCCCTGGACCAGATGGTTTCACAGGAGAATTCTACAAAGCATTTAAGGAAGAGCTAACCCCTATTCTTCACAGACTATTCCAAAAAATCCAAAAGGAGGGAAAACTCCCCAACTCTTTTTATGAAGCCAGCATCACCCTAATTCCAAAGCCAGATAGAGACACAACAAAGAAAGAAAACTTCAGTCCAATATCGTTGATGAACATAGATGCTAAAATCCTCAACAAAATATTGGCAAACCACATCCAACAATACATTAAAAGATTATACATCATGACCAAGTGGGATTCATCCCAGGGATGCAAGGATGGCACAATACTCGCAAATCAGTAAATGTAATATATCACATAAACAAAAGCAAAGACAAAATCACATGATCATATCAATAGATGTGGAAAAAGCTTTTGATAAGGTACAACACCCATTTATGATAAAAACACTCAGCAAAGTGGGAATAGAGGGAGCAATCCTCAACATAATAAAGGCCATATATGAAAGACCTACAGCAAACAACATACTCAATGGGCAAAAACTAAAATCTTTTCCACTAAGGTCAGGAACAAGACAAGGTTCACCACTTTCGCCATTTCTACTCAATATAGTATTGGAAGTTTTAGCCTCAGCTATCAGACAAGAAAAGAAAATAAAAGACACCCAAATCGGAAAGGAGGAAATAAAACCGTCACTGTTTGCAGATGACATGACAGTGTACATGGAAAATCCTATAGATTCTACCCAAAAACTGCTCGACCTAATAAATGAATTTGGAAAAACAGCGGGATACAAAGTCAATATCCAGAAAGCAAAGGCATTTTTGTATACCAACAATGAAACAGCAGAAGCAGAAATCAAGAAAAAAATCCCATTCAATATAGCAAAAAGAAAAATAAAATACCTAGGAAAAAACCTAACCAAAGAGGTAAAAGACCTGTATGCAGAAAACTACATGACACTGAAGGAATCAAGGAAGACACAAACAAATGAAAACATATACCATGATCATGGATTGGAAGAATTAACATGGTTCATGATCATGGATTGATCATGGATTGGAAGAATTAACATCATCAAAATGTCCATACTACCCAAAGCAATTTACAGATTCAATGCAATACCTATTAAAGTACCAATGACATATTTCACAGACATAGAACAAACACTTCAAAAATTTATATGGAACCATAAATGATCCCCTGAATAGCAGTTGCAATTTTGAGAAAGAAGAGCAAAGTAGGAGGGTGATCCCTGATAGCAAACTGTATTACAAGGCCACTGTAATCAAAACAGCCTGGTACTGGCATAAAAACAAGCACATAGACAAATGGAACAGAACAGAGAGCCCAGAAATAAACCCAAGTCTCTATGGTCAATTAATACTGGACAAAGTGGGCAGCAACATAAAATGAACTAAAAATAGCCTCTTCAACAAATGATGTTGGGAGAACTGGACAGCTACACGGAAAAAAATGAAACTTGAGCACCAACTTACACCATACACCAAAATAAATTCAAGGTGGATAAAAGACTTAAATATAAGCCGTGACACCATTAAAGTCCTAGAGGAGAACACTGGCAGGAAAATCTCAGATATTTCACACAGCAACATTTTTACTGATATGTCCCCTAGAGCAAGGGACATAAAGGAAAGAATAAACAAATGGGATCTCATCAAAATTGAAAGCTTTTGCATGGCTAAAGAAAACAGTATTAAAATAAAAAGAGAACGAACTATATGGGAAAACGTATTTGCCAATGATACCTCAGACAAGGGGTTAATCTCCAAAATTTTCAAAGAACTTCAACAACTCCATTCTAAGAAGACAAGCAATACAATTAAAAAGTGGGTAAAGGACTTGAACAGACATTTCTCCAAGGAGGACACACAGAAGATCCAGAGACACATGAAAAAATGCTGAATACCGCTAGATATCAGAGAAATGCAAATTAAAACTACAATGAGATACCACTTTACACCTGTCAGAATGGCCATCATAAACAAAGCAACAAACAAGTATTGGAGAGGTTGTGGTGGAAAGGGGACCCTAATCCATTGTTGGTGGGATTGCAGATTGGTACAACCACTATGGAAAACAGTATGGAATTTTCTCAGAAAACTAAGAATGGAATCCCACTTTTTGACCCAGAAATTCCAATGCTGGGATTATATCCTGGGAACCCTGAAACACCAGTCCAAAGGAACCTATGCACCCCAATGTTTGTAGCAGCACAATTTACAATAGCCAAGAGTGGGAAGCAACTTAGGTGCCCATCAGTAAATGAATGGATCCAAAAACTATGGTACATATACACAATGGAATTCTATGCAGCAGAAAGAAAGAAGGAGTTCCTACCCTTTGCAACATCATGGATGGAACTGGAAAGCATTATGCTGAGTGAAATAAGCCAGGCAGTGAAAGACAAATACCAGATGATCTCACCTTTAACAGAAACCTAAACAACCAAACAAACAAGCAAGCAAAATAAAACCAAAGACACTGAAATAGAGAACAGGCGGACAGTGACCAGAGGGCAGAGGGGAGGGAATTTCAGGGGAAAAGGGGAAGAAGGGTTTACAGGAACAAGTATAAAGGACACATGGACAACAACTAAGGAGTGTGGAAATGGGAGGGAGGTGGGGAGCACTGGGGGGGGTGGGTGGGCTGGGATGGCAGTAAAAGACAGAAAACTGTACTTGAACAACAATTAAATAAATTTTTTTAAAATCTTAAATGCATATAACTGTTATCTAGCAGTTATACTTCAAAAACATAAAACTAAAAAGGACGGAATCTCAGGGTACATTATTAAGTGGAAAAAAAACAAATTCAGAGTAGTGAGTATAATATACTACCATCCCTATTTTTTTAATACACACACATTTATATTTGTATATGCATGAAGAATATATTTTCAAGAATAAAGAAGAAAATATAAACGATGGTCATCTGTAGAAAAAGGAAGTAGATGGCTGTGAAACAGGAATAAAAAGGAAATGTACTTTTTATCAGATAACCTTTTGTGCATTCTGAATTTTGCACCGATTTGAATATTAATTTGAACACTAATACTCAAAAATAAATAAAATGAGTTTATTTATATTTATTTTAATGAGGGTTTCTAAGTAACCAATTGAGTTGAGAAATAAAATAAGCCGAACAAACTTTTTTTATACTCAGACTCAAACTCTTTTTGCTTCTGTCTCTAATGAAGATAGTAGCAGCCAGTCATCCAAACCAAACTGACATTTCTGCAAATGACTGTTTTCTCCAAACCTCCATGGAGAGCTGGCCAGGGCCAGAAAGAGTGCCACATGTTCAAACGTGTAGCTTAATCCTACTGCCTCAGTGCCTGGAGTCAGGAGAGGAACAGATTAGCCTGGCTGGATGTCCCAGGCCAGGATTCACTCACCCGATCATAGGTGTCCCCCTCCAGTTCTCCCCACTTCCTGCCATCCAATGAGGTGACTCGAACTCGATTCTTATCTCTGATATCTTTAGGTACATAGCTGTGAAGGACCTTCTGAAGTCTGCCTGTTCGGGAAGTGGAGAGATCATTGGCAGCAAGATTGCCTGTGGGAATATAAATTTTAGGATTGTTTCCTTACTTCCGTAAAAAATGCCATCAGGCCCTGGCTGGTGTGGCTCAGTGGATTGAGTGCCGATCTGCAAACTACAAGGTTGCTGGTTTGACTACCAGTCAGGGCACATGTCTGAATTGCAGGCCAGGTCCCCAGTTGGGGGCATGAGAAACGCAACTGGTCAATGTCTCTCCCTTCCCTCTCTTGCTGCTTCCCCTCCCCTCTCTCTAAAAATAAATAAATAAATAAATTTAAAATAAAAAATAAATTTGCCCTGGCTGGTGTAGCTCAGTGGATTGAGCACAGGCCTGTGAACCAGAGGATCGCAGTTCGATTCCCATTCAGGGCACATGCCTGGGTTGCAGGCTGGTTCCCTGCAGGCCAACTCCCAGCAGGGGACGCTCGAAAGGCAACCATACATTGATGTTTCTCTCCCTCTCTCCTTCCCCTCTAAAAATAAATAAATAAATAAAAATCTTTTAAAAAAAATGGTTACTCTAATATAAATTTTTTTAAAAAAATTAAAAAAAATTAAATTTAAAATGCCAGTGGAATCTTGATAAGGATTGCACTGAATCTATAGATGGCTTTGGGTAGTACAGACATTTTAGGCCTATGGGAATAAAGAAATTTCAGAGGCCATGGCCTAGTGAAACACCCCACAAGCAAAGGTAGCAAAAAAGAAAAGAAGGCGCTCAAGTCCCTGATGATTGTGGACCCTCCATACCAGCCCTCGACTGCTCATATCCCAGTTCCTTTCATGAAAGAAAGAAACTTTTTATCTTTAAGCCAGTTTGTTGAGCTTTTTATCATATATGATGAAAATTTAATCCTTATTGATTCACCATCTATCTTTTTCATTTTCCCTTTTGTAAAAGACACAAGTTCAAGAAATATCTCACTTTGCTCTTAGTTCTACAATCAAAAAAATAGCCCCGGCTGGTGTAGCTCAGTGGATTGAGCGTGGGCCTGCGAACCAGAAGATCTTGGTTCGATTCCCCGTCAGGGCACATGCCTGGGTTGCAGGCCAGTTCCCAGCAGGGGATGCACCAAAAACAACCATACATTGATATTTCTCTCCTTCTCTCCTTCCCTTCCCTTCTAAAGACAAATAAAAATAAAAAATGAAAGAAAAAAAATGCAACTTAAAAAAAAATTTACTGCCCTAGCTAGTGTAGCTCAGTGGATTGAGTGCAGGCCTGCGAACCAAACAATCACGGTTGGTTTGATTCCCAGTTAGGGCACATGCCTGGGTTGCAGGCCAGTTCCTAGCAGGGGACGCATGAGAGGTGACCATACATTGATATTTCTCTCCCTCTCTCCTTCCCTTCCCCTCTAAAGATAAATAAATAAAGTCTTTTAAAAAATATATTATTGCAAGCTTCATGATAAATGCAATTGATACCTGGCCTCAGAGTCAAGAAGCAAAATGGAGGTGGGAAGTGTGGCCAAAAACTACACAGTACATACCTTATTTAATGGGAATGATCACTACTATAAACCAGTTTAGTGTTCCAAAAGAAATATGATCCCAGGTTTTGAGGACACTTGAGGAAGTAAAAATTGGACTCTATGTTCAAGAGGAATCTGCAGTTGGATATGAACTGAAAACAGAGAATTTGGGTCCAGTCCTGGCTCTACCTTCAACTTACATAAAAGATTTAAGTTATTTAATCTCTCCAAGGCTCAACTTCCCCCTCCAGAAAATAAGAGGGCAGGACTACACTACTAACATGGTAAGCCTTGGGCCTGTCGCCAAGGAATTCACAATCTTGAAGAGGAAGAAGATGCATACCCAGCAGAGCTCTGATGCAAGGCTAATAACGTGCTAATAATTGGAAGAGCGATGCCCATGGCTGGGCACATAGGAGACAGAAGCACCACTTCTCAACTGGTCAGTAGAGATCATGAAGGAAGGCTTCCAGGAGGTGGCACTCTTGAGCTAAGGCTTGAAAGTTAGAAGGCTAAAGACAAGCCAGCTGCAATTGGTTAGGAGTATTCTAGAGAGAAAACATACAACAAAGGGAGAGGCTAATTTGGGCAATAAAGAGTAGCAGGATATGGCTGAAGCTCATAAAGCCTGGGGAAGGATAACATATAAAGCTATAAAGGGTCCCTGCAGCCAGATCTTACTGCTTTAGCTGGTAGGCTAAGGAAATGGAACTTAATCTTAGAGACAAAGTAAACAGGAAAAAGAGTGAAAGTATCATGTGGTAGATTGACCAGGGTGCTACTTTAATCTGCCTTCAGAAACTTTGCTCTGCTCAGCAATCTTCCTTGGTCAAATGACAGAGAAATAGAGGAAATAATCAGCAATAGAAAAAATATACCAGTTTAGTAAGCAAACACTATCCCCCCTCCAACCATAGGACCAGAGAACCCATCATATTCGGTGCGCCCCTGACTGAGTGAGGTAGGAAGCCCTCCCTGCCCCAGACACCAGGTCTCTGACTTACGGCAACAGCCAGTCTGAAGCAATGCTAGTGTCTTTCCCCCAGGGGCTGCACATAGGTCAAGCACTGTGTCTCCAGGTTGCAGGCCAAGGGCCAGGACAGGCAGCAAGGAGGCAGCATCCATCAGGTAGTAGTCCATGACACCTAAGCTGCCAAGCCTAGAAGAGAGAAGAGCACCTTATCACCAAATTCCAAGTCAATGCCTTCAGGGGCTACTGAGCTCTACTCAGCAAAAACTCATTTCTCAGACCCACACTCATTTATTTACTCACTCATCCATTCACCTACACAACAGTCAGAGTAATCCTTTTATTTTTTAAGACTTTATTTTTAGAGAGAGGGGAAGGGAGGGAGAAAGAGAGGGAGAGAAACATCAATGTGTGGTTGCCTCCTGTGCACCTACTACTGAGGACCTGGCCCTCAATCCATGCATGTGCACTGACTTGAAAGAGAATCAGTGACCTCTTGCTTCATAGGCCAGCACTCAATCCACTGGGCCACACCAGCCAGGGCCCTTTTTTTAAAAAAAAGATTTTATCTACTTATTTTCAAAGAGAAGGGAAGGGAGAGAGAAAAACATTGATTGGTAGTTTCTCACAAGCCCCCAACTAGGGACATGGCCTGCAACCCAGGCATTTGCCCTGACCACTGGAATGGAACCAGTGACCTTTCCCTTTGCAGGCCAGTGCTCAATCCACTGAGCCACACCAGCCAGGGCCAGAGAAATCCTTTTAAAACATAGATCAATTCTATGCTCCAATTCTGCTCCACTAGCCATTTTCTATTTCTTAATTAAGCATGCCTGCTCCTGTCTCAGGCTCTTTTGTTTGTTTGTTTGTTTGTTGCTGTACCTTCTGCCTACCATACTTTCTCCAACTATCCCTCATTTGTTTCCTCACTCCATCAGGCTTCTCCTAAGAAGTTGCCTCCTCAGAGAGGCATTGGCATTCATGACTACTCTATCTAAAAATAGAAGCCACCTACTCTTATCACCTTCTATCACTCCATCTTGCATTGTTTTTCTTTTTTCTTTAAAGCACTTACTATTCATTTTATATGTATGTATAGATGTGTGTGTGTGCGCATGTGTGTATTTCCCCTCTATTTCTCCCTATCAGAACAAGGCAGAGATTTTCCCTGATTTTTTCATCGTAGCATCCCCAACACCTGAAACAGTGACTGGCATACAGTAGGCACCCAGTTTTACTGGGTATTATATTGGGAGATACAAACATTTGTGGATTCAGAAAAGACTGCTATCATACTTACCTGGCAGGGGAGATACCATGATCACAGAAAGAACTGCTATCAATTATGCCTGTCAGAGACTGAGTTAGGTCTGATGAAGGAAAAGGCCTTCACTGGGTAAAAAATAAAATAAAGGAAAAAAACAGATAGGAGACTTGACTTGTGGTAGTAAATACACAATACAATACACAGATGATGTATCAGAATTGTACACCTGAAACCTATATAATTTTATTAACCAATGTCACTCCAATAAATTCAATAAAAAATAAAAAATAACAATACATAAAAAAGAATTAAAGAAAAAATAAAGAGAAGCTTTCCAAGCAGAAGGAAAAAGAAGCAAAGGAAGAGAAGCATGCAAACTCATAGAGTCTTCCAGAAGTAGTGATAATCTGGTGCAGTGGAAATGCCAGATGCATGGCCCTAGCCAGGTAGCTTGGTCGGTTAGAGCATTGTCCTGATATGCAAAGGTTGTGTGTTGTTCAATCCCAGTCAGGGCACATACAAGAATCCATTGATGAAGCATAAAACAAGTGAAACAACTCACTCACTCTCTCTCTTTTTCTCTTCCCCTTCCTCTCTCTCAAATCAATAAATAAAAAAATTATATAAAAAATAAATACAAGGTGATAAGATTGAGGTTGGAAAGCAGATAAAGGCCAGGTTGGAAATGATCTTAAGCCCTTTGCTAAGGAGTTAATATCTGTAAGCAGATAGCAGAAGTTCCAGGAAAATGATATGATCTGAAGTTTTAGAAAGCTAGGTGGTCTAGAAAGAACAAATTTAGAGATACTGGTGAGAAGGCTCTTACAAGAGTCCAAGTAAGAGCCAATAAGGCATGAAGAGAGGCAGCAATGGTATGATAGAGAGGCGGACAACAACAAGGACCTAATGGTCACAGAAGGACTCCTCACTGCCAGACCAGCTAAAAAGGGCAACTGGCAGTACATCCATTCCCCATCCCCCATCTCCCTGCCTGAGACACAGCTCACCATGGAGAGCCACTGGAGTCAGACTCAAGGAGACAGAAATCTGTTCCCTGCTGCCCTGACAGGAAGGCTCTGGGAGAAAAATACGACAAGATGTAAGACATAGATCGCACCACTGTGGGTCAGCTATGAGGGCTGCATCCCAGGTTGTGAACCTGTGACACCTCCAGCATTCAGAAATGGGCTAGGCTATGAGGGGATATTTTCAAAGTTAAATCATGCTTGGACTGTCTGTGAAACTATGTGCCTCATGCCTCACGAAGGAGAATGCGCGAAGGAGAAATGCATTCAACTGCTATCACGTCAGCACTGGCCCACAAAGCCCACTCTCCTCAAGTTCCTTCCTTTTGGAGCCATCACTCATTAACATTTTTTAAAAGTTCATAGTTTTAAGAATGTGCTAAAAGCTATAGTGGTTTTCCAAAAAAAAAAGCACAACTTTTCAGATAATTTCAGGAGTTCCTGGACTCCCTGAATAAATATATCCTTGAATTCTTTTTAAAAAAAGATTATTTATTTATTTATTTATCTTTAGAGGGGAAGGGAAGGAGAGAGGGAGAGATATATCAATGTGTGGTTGCCTCTTGTGCGTCCCCTGCTGGGAACTGGCCTGCAACCCAGGCATGTGCTCTGACTGAGAATGGACCCACGGTTGTTGGTTTGCAGGCTCGCGCTCAATCCACTGAGCTACACCAGCCAGGGCCATCCTTGAATTCTTGAATGGTTAAGATCCCCCTGACTTATAGGGAGCCCATCAATACAAGAAGAAAAAAATCCCAAACATATAATGGTTGCTTCTGACTACTCTCAAGGTGTCCTTCCTGAGTAGCAGCAAAGCACCTCAGACAACTTAGGAAACTACATGGTTCTTATTCACTCCATGGTTCTGCCTAAAGCCAATGTCTCCAAATTCATCCCCAAACCTGCTCCAATCTGTCCACCTTCCCCAACAGTGACTAAAATAATCTTCCTGAAGCACTGCTTTGATGAGATTAATATCAATAGTAAGATACAGTATTTATGACCGATAAATTGGAGGTATTTATACTAAGTGTTTTATATGCATCATTTCATTTAATCCTCACCACAACCCTACGAGGCAGGAGAATCCAAATTCCAGAGCCAGTCTGCCTAGATCTCAAATACAGCCCAGTTATTCATTAGTTGCATGACCTCAGCAAATTACTCAACTTCTCTCTGCCTCAGTATCCTCATCTGTAAAGACAGTATCCACCAGATAGCTTTATTGCAAGCATTAAAGAAATCAATGTAAGTCAAATGCTTAGAACAGTGGTTGGCACACAGTACACTAGAGTGTCAGCTATTACTACCATTATTTTGCAGACAAGGAAAGCAAGGCCCAATTATCCAATGCCACATGTCTACTAAATGATGAAGGCAGGATCCAAATCTAGGATTTCTTGACTCCAAAGCCTATGCTTATAACCACTGTGCATGACTGCCTTTCCCCTACTCAGAAACCCTTTCTGACGGCTCTCTAAAACAGACCTCAGTTTACAGCAACATGTACTAAAGAGCACATGGTATGAAGCCACCTAACCCTGGCAACTCCAGCTATTTTTAAAGAACCCTGGGCCACCAGAAAAAAATCCCCTTCCCCCAACCTTCAAGCTCCTGGCATTTAAGATTCCCTCATATGGCCCCCATATACTTTTCCAGCCTCATCTCTTACTACTTAGGCATACAGGCTTCCTTCAGGCCAGTTGTTAGGACTATTGCAGAAGCTTCCTAAAAATTTCTAGCCCATTTCTAGCCTTGCTCCCCTCCAATATGTTTTCCACACAGCGGCCAGAACAATACTTACAAAATTCAAATCTAGTCATATCATTCCCCAGGTTAAAATCTTTCAGGGTTCCTTCCCTCTTACCATTAGAGAAAAGGTTGAAAATCACATATGGCTACTAATACCTTTATAATGTGGCTTCTGTCTGCTTCTGGAGCCTCATATTTAGCCCCTTACCCCCATCCCATCTTCATGCCACCAGCTTTAACTCTTACTCAGTTTTCAAGTCTTAGCTTAAATTTCATGTCCTCAGAAAAGACTAGGTTATATCCCCTAATTATAAGACTTAATAGCATTTTGCAATTTTCCTTTGCAGTACTTAACAAAATCATGAATAGTTTTTTAACAGCTTTCTTCCTCACTAAAGTGTATGCTCCACGAGGGCTTGTGGACCTGTAACCCATGCACTTAAGAATACCTGGCATTTGGTATACGATAAAAATTTGTTGAACAAATCAATCCATCAGAGATCAATTCCACATTCTAACTAACACTGTTAGTTAGACCTCTCCTCTTCTCAATATGTAAGGCACAATTTAGCATTTAATTACAGTCTTTTCTCATTCACCTTCATATACATCTGAGTACTGAATCACAAGACCAGAAGCTTTACTTTCTTTTTACTGGTCTTGTACTAATTCTGTGCCCCTAGGCAAGCCCCATTTCCTAGGCAAGTCCCACTTCTTCTCTAGTACCCTGAGGTTACTTTTTCTACCCAATTTGATGGGTGGTTATAAGGGAAAATAAGAAAGCACTTACTGTCCACTTTAACTGGACAAAGTGTTAGTAAATGCTCAAGTAAGAGGTGGCAGAACAGAAAAGTTCAAAGTTTAGGTCCTAGTGTTAGACCACTTCAGTTTAAATACTACCTGTACCACTTACTCTCTAAGGGACCTAAAGTAAACAAGAGCCTTAACTTCTCTGAAGCTTAGGTTCCTCAAATGTGAAGAGGAACACTAATATTACCTGTGGGGGCTGTTAACAGAACGAAAAAAGATAACATATGTACAGCACTTAGAAAAATGGCTAGCATGTATAAGCACTCAGTAAATAGTAGCAATGTTATTAGTGATCTCAGTTAAAGAAGGCAAGAGCTGGGTCTCTTCCTGTCTACTTCCAGCAGTCACTCAGGACAGCCCCAGCCATGGCTCCAGATCCTACCTGGCAGGAGGGAAACGGCTGACATTCCCTCTGGCGAAAGTGAAGCATCGAAGGTTTGGACTGCAGGCTGAGGAAGCTGGGGATGGAACAGCCATGTGGCCACTCTCAGGCTCCAGTTCCCCACAGGAATGGGCTTTATTCACAAAGTCCCTGGCACACAGTTGCTCCAGTTCAGCACTCACATGATCACAGGCAGCAAAATTATTGACCAGTGCACCATACTTCTGCTCTGAGAGAAGACTGACCCGGATTGATGGCCAAAGATCCCCAAACTGCACACCGTAAGTCATGTCAAAATTCTGCAGAGCCAGCCGAGTGGCAGGAAATTTTGGTTCTGTGGCAGCCTAAAAGGGAAAGAACAGGATTACTGGTCTTCCAGTCTTGCCTCTATCCACTACAGCATAACCCCACCAATACCTCAGATCGCTAAATCTGATGTGGATCAAGTAAGTGCTCACTCCTGCCTTTGGACCCTTCCTCTGCATGCCACAGAAGTGTGGGAAAGAGAAGTAGTGAAGAGCTGGTCTTCTGTCTCAGGGTTGGGAGAGAAAGGAAGTTGCAGCTCTCATGATAGCATGTGGGATCCACCAAGAAAGGGACACTTGAGCCCTTGGAATAAGAGGAACTTAAGAGAATGGGAGCTCAGAAAAGGACTCTTGAGGAAAATCTATAGAAGATTGGAAGAAACTATGGAAGCCTTTGGGGAAGTTTCAGGCTAAAACAAAGGACTCTCTCATTCCAAACAGTTCTTCCACTTTTCTAAAGCACTTTCATGTCTCCTGTCTTATGTGAGCACCACAATAGATAGTTCAGTGGGAGACAAAAATAATCAGCCTTCCACATTTGATGGAGATGAGGGCGACTTACCTAAGTTCATACAGTGGTGGACACCATAATGTAATCACGGGGTAGAGGGTCATTTTGGGCGAGTTTCCAGATCCCAGAGAGGTAGGAAGAGGAGAGCTCATAGAAACCTTGAGGTATGAACCATAATGGGTACTTCTAGGCTCCAGAGTCCATACGTTGGTCCTGATTGCCACAGCTGGAATGATTACTGGCAGTCTTGTTTGTGTGAATTTTGTCCTCATCTGGATTTCTGGTTTGATCAGAACTCTCATTCCAGCCCTCATTTATGATTGTGGTGAGGGCTCTTGCTCCGACTATGGCTCTTGCCAAGGTGAAGGCTCTTGATCTGGCTCCCACTATGGTGGGAGCTCTTGCTCTTGCCTTGCCTTTTGCCATGGTGAGGACTCTTGCTTCGACTCTGACTCCTGCTATGGAGGACAGTCTTGCTTTGGCCCTGACTTTTGCTACACTGGAGACTCTCACACTGATCCTCACTTTTGCTTTGTTGGGGGCTATTGCTCCGGCTCCGACTTTTGCTTTGATGAGGACACCTGTTCCTGCTCTGACTTCTGCTAACATGAAGGCTCTTGTTTTTACTCCAACCTCTGCTAAGATGGTGGAGATTTTCACACTGACTCTGACTTCTGCTTTGGAGGGTATTCTTGTTCTGGCTGTCATTACTCTGGCTTTGACTAATAATAGCAGTTGAACTACAGCTGGGATTAGTGCTAGAGCTGGAACTCATGGATGTTGGCAATGGACAGCTGTAGGGTATCTGGGGTATCTCTTTAGGAGAGCCTTGAGTAGCCACAGAGTAGACATGAAGGCCACAGGGCATAGTGTCAGACTGGCCCCGAGGTCGAGGGCCAATGGGTAAACTTGAGGGGTGAAAAGGTGTTCTCAAAGGGATAAAAGAATAGATATGGGTAGAACATGGAGGTCCTACAGGCTGACAATGGGGTTGTGGTGGGCCCCTAGGAGTGCCATGGGTACCACAAGGGGGCACCATGGACTGGTTATGACATTGGGGGGGATCTGTGGAACCAGAAAGTGGAAAGGGATCAGGGGTGGGGGGAACCACAGAATATACATGAGTACTGCAAGGGGCTCCTCCAGTGGGTCCTTGGGGATGGCTCTGAGCATAAATACTGGGTAAAACAGGATCACAAGGAAGGCGAATGGGAAGGGAAGTGGAGATAACAGTTTTGAGGGTTCTAGGGACCAGAGTAGGTAAGGCAGTCCCTTGGGGAAGTTTTTTGGGGCAGGAATTTGAACAAGTTGTAGTGGATGTCACCTCTTGTTTGGTCTCAGAGAGACCAGAAGGGTGGGAGGGAGGTGGAGAAGAGGCACTGACCTCAGGGGGCTTGGGTTGGTCAGGAGTGTTCTGGGCAATGGTGACAAGGGAATGACATCTGTGGGGAGCACATGGCTGTTTTAACTCTGGGGATTTGGGGCACTTCTCTTGGGGGCAAACTGGGATAACGAGAGGGGGTTCATTATAGCTTCTACAGGGAGGTGACTGTGGTGAAGATATAAACTGATTACCCATGGGTGAAGGGAAAGAGAAGGCAGAATAAGGACAGTGAGAGGACAGGGGAGATGTTTCCTGAGAATATGGGGGACCAGAAATTGTGGCACCAGAAGAAAGGTAAGAGCTCCCATCAGTATCCCAAGAGAAAACCGACTCAAAGCAAGGCTTCCTGGGAGCCTGGGACTGGGATGAGCAAGAAGAACCAGTAATCCCACGGGATAAACAGATGACACAATAAGGGCTCCCAGGGGCAGACATATGGGCCTCTGGGGGAAGATGGGAATCATAATTCAAGCCTTCCTCAGGTGAGCTAGAACAGCCAGGTGCATTTGCCCGAGAAGAAAGTGGAGAGCCACAATAATTTTTCACAAGGGGTGGATCAAGCTGTGGTTTAGGTTGAGAAGAGTCTGGAGGCTTAAGACAGCCTTGGTAAAACTGGCCAGTGGGTGGTGAAAATGCTACAGGAGGAGGAGGATCATTATAACTTCTCCTTGAGGAACAGGGAGGGTACAGAGGGGAGATCTGTGCCCTGTAGTAAAGGGATGGGGAAATTACAGGTCTAGATTCCATGGGCCGGTGAGCAGGGGGAGGTGAAATTGTGGGACCAGTTTCCAAACGGACATGAGTGAGGAGAGGAGAGGTCACTGGGCTGGTTCGTGGGGACCGATGAGTGAGGGGAAGGTAGGTGACCGGGCTTGTTACCAGGGCTGAAGGGTATTCAGCAGAGCAACAGAGGTAAGAGTTCTGGTCAATATAAGGGCTTGGGCGACAGGGACGTGGTGTTCTAGGGGGGCTCGGCAAGCTGCAATAAGGGCTCTGCGGATGGAGAGGGGGTGACCCGATAAGTTTGGACCTGTCAAAGCAAGGGCTCCGAGGGGGCGAACCCGAGCGGATAGACTCGCTGCAGTATTGCCTTCTGAAGAGTGGAGAACAGGGTTCAAAAGGACATCTCACCAGACGCAGAGGAGGTTGTCGGGGCGAGGAGAAAATCAGTTTGGGTAGGGAGCTGGGCGTGCCCGTTTTGGAAGAAATACCAGGGCTACAGATGAGTCCCGAAAAAGGGTCACTGGAGAACTGGGTAGAAGCCAGAGGATGCGGAGAGTCGGTGCACCTTTTGCCCGGGTTTGGGGAAGGGCCGGAGGTATGGCCAGGGTAGTCGCTGTAACCTTTCCTGGGCTCCAGAGGTGGCTTGAGTGTGAGGAAGGGGTTGAATCCTTTCCCGGAGGGCAGCGGAAACCCAGAAAGAAAGGGGGAGTCGCTCTGGCATTCTCCGGGGGGTGAGGGCGGTCGGGCTGAAAGTTCCATAAGGAAAGGAGAAGAGGTCGTACCGGAGGGGGGAGGGTAAGGAAGAGGGGGAGGGAAGGGAAAGGGGAGGAAGGGAAGTGGAAGGAGAGGGGATCAAGGGGGGCAGATAACCGCGAGCTGGAAACTAGAGGCGGTAACGTTAAGTGGAGGAATAAGGGCGGTGATGACGTAACAGAGGCGGAGTCAGGAGGCTGCAGACCTGACAAGAGGGGGAGTCCAAGACTTATGGCGAAATAAAGGACTGAAGAGGCGATGAAGATAACAGACTTGAGCGAGAAAAGCCTCGTGATGTCCCCTGAGGCTCGGGGGAGGAGAGACCAAAAGCACTCCGGGGGGTGGGGGGGGTGGGAGTAGCGAACTTGAGTGGAGAGCGAAGTGGAAGGGCCGGAGAAGTTTCTGGAGGGGCGGCCGTCATAGGCCAGTGTCACTATTCCCTCCTGGGCCCCGGGCTGGACCTTACCCATTTCTTCTTATATCGGTGTCTCCGCGGGACCTTTGCGAAATCCGCTCGCTTCAGCAGGTCCTGAACACCCCTTACTAACAGCGCAGCCATGTCAGCGTGCGCTGCCGGATAATTCCGACCGGAACAAAAACGCGAGACTCTTAGGTTCCAGAGAGGTGATGCGCGCCGCGGGGAACGAAAGAGGGAGGGATTTACGGCTGACCCCTCACCGGCCTCCTCTGACCCTTGCATAGATGCAAACCTCAACCCTCCACCGTTCTTTTTGAGGATGCTGGAAAAGAGCAACCGTTCGCACAGAATAAAATGGAGGCTCCTCCTGGATGCTTGGAGCAAAGGGAAAGCCTCCGTAAAGGTCCCTACCCCAGTTGGGAAAATCAGGGAGGCCGAAGAGCTGGCGGGAATACTGAGTTAATTCGGCAAATAGCGGGGGGAAAGGCCTCCAGGAAGGTACAAGAATTGCATGGAGAAAGATCCTGAGGCAGAGAAAAACGAGCCAAGGCGATGTGTAGGCAGAGATGGATTCATAGTAAGTATGTAGACCTGTCATTTGCACTGCTCCCTTCAAGGCCCAGTACCTAATAATGGTGTATTATTTTTCTTCAAGAGGACCTCCCGAATTGTGTAAGCTTTGGGCTTACAATGGCTTACACAAAACTTGAGTCCACCATAAGGAAACTGACTCCACCATTTAAAGAAGCCAGTAGAGAGGAGGGACATGATAAATGTTTTTTAAAGTGATCATCTGATAGCTGATGATGGGAGTAGGTGGGGAGTAGATGAGAAGAGATGATTATATGTATGGATTAGTGTGGTGGCATAATGGGGAGAAGAGGATAGATCCCACTTATAATTAAGAGAGAAATTACAGAATTTACTGACTGATGGGCCCTATATAAAATAGTATATACTACACCACCAGTCAATAGCTGTCCTTTTACCCTGCTTTCATTCTTACAACATCTTATATGTATTTATTTTCTTATAGCCTGCAAAGTTATAATTTTCAATAGGTAAGAAACATGCACCCCCATGTTCATTGCAGCATTATTTATAATAGGCAAGATTTGGAAGCAACCCAAGTGCCCACTAGATGAGTGGATAAAAAGCTGTGGTACATTTCCACAATGTGATATTATTCAGCAGTAAAAAAATATAATAAGCAAATCTTATTCTTTTCGACAACATAGATGGACCTGAAGAGCATTATGCTAAGTGAAATAAACCAGTCAGAGAAAGACAAGTACATATGATTTCACTCATATATGGAATCTAATAAAACAAGTTAAAAAGTAGAAACAGACTCATAGATAGAGGACAAGCTGACAGAGGGAAGGGGAGTTGCAAGGCTAGGTGAAAAATGTGAAGGATTTAAGGAAAAAACATCACATAGACAAATGGTATGCTGATTACCAGAGGGAAAGTAGGGGAGATAAAAAAGGGTATAGGGTAAATAAATAATGATGGAAGGAGACTTCATTTGGGGTGGTGAACACACAATACAATCAGTAGATGATGTATTATAGAATTGTACACCTGAAACCTATATAATTTTATTAACCAGTGTCACCCAAAAAAATTCATTTAAAAAAGGTTAGTAATATCACTCTTATACAAATATTAAATGAACACATGCAGAAGATTTTCTTCATCATACTAAACTACTCATTCGTTTTTCTAAATAATGAGGAAAACAAACAGTAAGTTGGTAGGACTTGTTCAAATGAGAATTTGAGGTTCAGAGATTTAGATTATCAGCCAAAGGAATGCTAGTATTTGCAAAATCATTAATAACCTATTAAGGAACAATAATTCTAACTAATGCTTAGAATTATCTTTTCCATCAGATGGAAATCAATTCCATCTCTACTGGACAAAATTCATTACTATGGATAGGAATCATTTGCATTGCTCTCAGAAGAGAATCATTGACATTGTCAGTGGTTTTCTACAAGTTAACCTCTGTCTCTGCAAAGTTGTAAGACAGTCAAGCCAATTTAAAGTCAGTCAAAGGTATACACACACCAATACTACAATGAAAGAGCTCCCAGTAATCCTCTTTTGCCCTTTACAGATTCCAGACCATTTTTCTGGACCTGAATTCCCTCACTAGAATGTGATATTTAAAAGAGCAAGGATTTGCCCTGGCTGGGTGGCTGAATTGGTTGGAACATTGTACCATATACCAAAAGGTTGCAGATTCGATTTCCAGTCAGGGTACATACCTAGGTTGCAGGTTCAATCCCACACCCAGGAGTATGCAGAGGCAACTGATCAATGTTTCTCACATTGTCCAGACAGATGTCTGTCTGTCTGTCTGTCTCTTTCTCTCCCTCTTTCTATTTATAGGAGAGGGACAAAGGGGGAAAAATTGGGACAACTGTAATAACAAACAATAAAATGTAAGTAAATATAAGTAAATATACTTACAAATATAAGTAAATAAATCTATATAAGGACCCAATGAAATGAAGAGCAATTGAATACACTGTAGAGGAGTTATTTCAGTCACACCAATTCTCAAAGGCTTAAAGCAAATATGGAGTGTCAGGACCACAGCCAAAAATCTTGTGAAGGGCCCCTTCACACTCCAGGCCTCAGCTTACCCATCTATAAAATGCTGGAGCAAAGGTTGGACTGGATCAATGATTGTCAAACTTTCTGGTCTTAGGACTTTTTTACTGTCTTAAAAATTATTGAGAATTATTGAGCTTTTGTTTGCTTATCAATATTAGCCAAGTTAGAAATGAAAACAATGGAAGAATAATTTAAAAAAGAAAAAGGACAATGTTGAGTAAAAACAAAAAAAATAAATAAAACGAAAAATTTAATTTTATTAAAAATAATAAACCTATTACATGTTAACATAAATAACTTTATAAAAATAATTATTTTCCTATCTACCTTTTTCTCCCCTTTCCCTTTGTTGCTTTAAGCTACTGGTTATGATTTATGGTTGAATCCAAGTAGTGGCAGTATAGACATCTTTGCCTACTTCCCATTCTTAGAGGGAAAGGATTCAGTATCTCACTAATATATATATTAGTTGTAGTTTTCACTACATATGTTAGCTGTAGGGTATTTTTTTAAGGTTTTACTTATTTTTTAGAGAGAGGGGAAGGGAGAGAGAGAGGGAGAGAATCATCAATGTGTGATAGAAACATTGCTTTATTGCCTCTTGCACGCCTCCAGCTGGGGACCTGGCCCACACCCAGGCATAAATCCACCTGGGAATTGAACCAGTGCCCTTTGGTTTTTTGGGTTTTTTTAAGATTTTATTTATTTATTTATTTATTTATCTTTTTTTCCTTTTTAAAAAATTTTATTGATTATGCCATTACGGTTGTCCAATTCCCCCCCCTTCATTCCCCTCCACCCTACACACCCTCTCCCACCCACATTCCCCTGCTTTACTTCATGTCCATGTGTCATAAGTTCTTTAGATTCTACATTTCCCACACTATTCCTGCCCTCCCCCATCTATTTTCTACCTACCGTCTGTGCTACTTATTCTCTGTACCTTCTCCCCCCTTCTCCTCCTCCCACTCCCCTGTTGCTAACCCTCCATGTGATCACCATTTCTGTGTGAACCAGTGACCTTCTGGTTCATAGGCTGACACTCAACCCACTGAGCCACACCAGCCAGGGCAGAGTTTTTCTGTTTTTGTTTTAAAGTTCTTTTCTGGCCCTGGTCAGGTAACCCAGTTGGTTAGAGCATCTTCCTGATATATCACAGTTGCAGATTTGATCCTTGGTCAGCGATCAAATAAATAAAATCTAAGCCTGATTTTATTTATTTTTAGACAGGGGGAGGAAGGGAGAAAGAGAGAAACATCGATGTGTGAGAGAAACATTGATCAGTTGCCTCCTGCATGCAACCCAATTGGGGACCAGGCCCAAAGCACAAGCAATGGCCCTGCCCAGGAATTGAACCAGCAATGCTTTTCTTTGTGAGATGATGCTCAACCAACTGAGTCTTGCTGGTCAGGGCACATACAGAATTCTTAAGTCAAAATTTTCTTCTTTCACCTCTTTAAAGATAAGTTGTTTCTTATGAATTGTGTAGTAATTCCTTATGCCTCTGTATGTAATACATCTTTTTAAGATTTTTTTAGCTCTAGTTTTAAAAAGTTTAAGTGAGTTGTGAGTTTCGTTGTGTTTATTCTGTCTGGGGTCTGTTGAGCTTCTGGGAACTATGAGTTTATCATTTTCAGCAAATTCAGAAAATTTCCACTATTACTGCTTCAAGTATTTTTTCTCCTGCCTCTACTTCCATATTTTCCTTCTCTTCTGGACCATTTGATATTATCCTTTACTGTCCAAGGAAAATCCCTCAGCATTTTCCTTGTTCATTTATTTTTACTGTTTTTTCCCTCTTGTCCTTCAGGGTTTTGTTAAACCCAAGAAGGAAATATCAATGTATGGTTGCCTCTTGTGAGTCCCCTGCTGGGAACTGGCCTGCAACCCAAGCATGTGCTCCGACTGGGAATTGAACCACAATCATGTGGTCAGCAGGCCCGTGCTCAGAAGTTATCCAGTTCTTCCTTGACTTTCTAGGAAGAACTAGAAAGTTAGAAGTTATCCAGTTCTTCCTTGACTTTCACACCTTTGATGTAGTATTATTCTATACAAATTTTATAGACTGTCCCTCAATTTATCTGGTTAGACTCAACTTTTTTTTTTTGCAGGAATTACAGTGATGCATTTTTTCCTCATTGCTGTCTGTAGGTGGTAGTTATTTGTCCCATTACTGGTGATGTCAGCTTTAATCCAGGTTACTGCCTGTCAAGCTTCTCCAGTGTACTTTCTCCTTTTAATTAATTTGTATTGCCTTCTTCACCAAACTGTCAATTGATTCACTTACTTATATTTGTATGAATTCATGGATTCCTATTTTATTCAGTGGGCTACAATCTATAGTCATCATATATTTTGATGCTCAAATTGTCCCAAACTTCACTAGTGGTTTTATATACTTTGGACATGTTCCTATTGTTCTTTGAGCATTTCCTTTCTAGAACAAAATGTTCGTTCCAAGCTTACCTTGTATTTTCCATGCCTAGCTCTGGAAGCACCCATTTCTCCAAGGGGCCCTGCCCTGTTCCTTTTACTGGAGAAGGAAGCCTTCCCTCTTTGTGGGCTGAGCTAGGAAATGTATGTATTCCCTACACGTACACACACTGGCATCTATTTACTTACACTGAAATCTGTGTTTATTTCATTGTGTTTTTTTCCTTTTCCCTATTTGTAGCTTCATTCTCTGCTAGCTTCCATTATCTTCAACATATTTATTTGTCAATCCCACCTGTATGTATGTAACCAATCTCTGCCAGCACTGTCTACCCAGGTGATCTTTTCTCACCTTAGACTCCAGTACCCTTTACACTCTTCTTACTCCCTTTTTTGTTAAAAATTTTTTTTTAATTTTAATTTTTTAATTTTTAAAAATTTATCCTTAGAGGGGAAGGGGAGAGGGAGAGAAACAACATATGGTTGCCTCTTGTGCGTCCCCCACTAGGAACTGGCCCACAACCCAGGCATGTGCCCTGACTGGGAATTGAACCGCAATCCTCTGGTTTGCAGGCTCACGCTCAATCCACTGAGACAAACCAGACAGGGCCAAGATTTTTATTTTTTCAAGAGGAAGATGGAGAGAGGGAGAGAAACATTCAGTTGCCTCTCACACTCCCACAACTGGGGACCTGGCTGTCAACCCAGGAATGTACCCTGACTGGGAATTGAAACTGGGAATCGAACCTGCTACCTTTCAGTTCGCAGGTTCATGCTCAATTCACTCAGCAACACCAACCAGGACATCAAAAAAAATTTTTTTTAAGAAAAGCAACCTGTTGGACACTGAGATCAAAAACTGCCAAGACACTTTAGAGATAAGCTTTATTATGAACTAGATATTTAATAATGACATTAAGCAATTATTATTCATCTTATTACTATTATTTTTAAAGAATTTATTTATTTTTTTAGAGAAGGGAAGGGAGGGGGAAAGGAGAGAAGCATGAAATGGCCACCTCCTGCATACACACCCCAACTGGGGACTGGGCCGGCAACCCGGGCATGTGCCCCAGCAAGGAATCCAACCGGCAACACTTCGCTCTGCAGTGCAATGCCCAATCTGCCCAATCAATTGAGCCACGCAAGTCTATTGTTATGAACAAGGCTACTGTTCATTTTAAACGTGATAAAGGCACCAAAGTAAACAACAACAACAACAAAAGTCCTTATCATTAAAGAAATGCATGCTAGTTGATGGGTACAGAGGTATTGTTTATTATTCTACCCCTATGTTTAAATTTTTCAAATAAAAAAATTCTAAATAAAAGAGAGGTCTGTAGATTACTAGACTTTATTGAAGATGGATCACTGCTAATTACATGGGAATTATTGCCTAAGCAAATCCATGAGGTTCGCATGAACTTACACAAATAAACAAATGACATGTTTAAAACCACGAGGAAATGTCCTGATGCCCCGGTGGTACCCACAGGTAAATGAGTCTGCACATTTATTTCAAGCTGTTAAAGAGTTTGTGGGCCACCTATGGAGGAAAGAAAAGAAGTCATTAATTGCTAGCTTTATTTATTTATTTTTTAAAGATTTTATTTATTTATCTTTAGAGGGGAAGGGAAGGAGACAGGGAGAGAAATATCAATGTATGGTTGCCTTTCGTGCGTCCCCTGCTGGGAGTTGGCCTGCAGGGAACTGGCCTGCGACCCAGGCATGTGCCCTGACTGAGAATCGAACCCGCGATCGTCTGAGTCGCAGGCCCGCGCTCCATCCACTGAGCTACACCAGCCAGGGCTAATTGCTAGCTTTAATGCCAAGGCTTACAAGGTTCTTCATGACCTGGAACGGCACTACCCTCTCCTCTCACCACTCCTTCCTACATACCCACACCCTTCTGGGCCATAGTGAGCTCCCCGAAGTTAACTGAATCTCCTTCCTACCTGGAACTCTCTTTTCCAGTTTATTTACACAACATCTATATGCCAGGGACTGTTCTAGGTGCTGAGTTACAATAGTAAACACAACAATCTCTCTCTCTCTCTTATGAAACTTAGAGAATAACAAAAATATAATATACACATGAGGCTTTAAAAAAAGATTTTAACTTTTAGAGGGAAAGGGAAGGAGAGAAAAAGGGAGAGAAACACCAATTAGTTCCATCTTGCACATCCCAATCCATATGCCTGCAACTTAGGTATATGCCCTGGCCAGGCACTGAACCAGCAACCTTTTGGTTTGTGGGACGATGCCCAACCCACCGAGCCATACCAGTCAGGACACATAAGGTTACTTCTGATAAGTGATAAATACCGAGGAAAATAAAATGGGGTGGAGGGAGTATAGCATCTTTAAATATGGGGGTCAGCCCTGACCTGTGTGACTCGGCTGGGCATCGTCCCACGAAATGGTCCCCAATTCAATTCCCAGTCAGAGTACATGCTTGGGTTGTTGGTTTGGTCCCCAGTCAGGGTACAAGAGGCAACCAATGAATATTTCCCTCTTTTTCTCCCTTCCTTCCCCTCTCTCTAAAAAATACATACCTATAAATAAGTAAGGGGGTCAGTGAAGGCTATTCTAAGAATTAGACCCAAGAGACTTACCAGTTCACTAACCATCTCTGGCTCGTAACTCAGTGGAAGAAGGGACCATGCCTATCTTAATCTAGTGCTTTGCTCATAAAAATATTTAATAACATAACACTTAGCATTTTAACCATTTTTAACAACATGTTGTTGTGGCATTAAGAACATTCATAATGTCCTTAAATCATTCATCTCTGGAATTGTCCCACATTCCTAAACTGAAGCTCTGTACTCATTAAACAGTAATTCCCCCCCAGCACCTGGCAACCACCATTCTTTGTCTCTATGGATCTACTACTTAAGGTAACTCATATAATTGGAATGATAATAACCGTCCTTTTGTGATTGGTTTATTTCACTTAGTATGTCAAGGTTCATTCATGTGGTAACATGTCAGTTTCCTCCCTTTTTAAGGCCAAGTAATATCACATTGCATGTACATATCGCATTTTGTTTATCCATTCATCTCTTAATAGACACTCGGGTTTTTGTGAATGCAGCTACAAACACGCATGCACGAGTATCTTCTTCAAATCCTTCAACAGAGTGTCACTTCTTTTGGGTATATATAACCAGAAGTAGAATTGCTGGCTTAATATGGTGATCTATGTTTAGAGTTTTGGGTAAAGAGCTTGATTTCTTTTTATTGCCAAATAATATTTCATTACATGCATGTATCAGTTCATAGACATTTATGTTGTTTCTGCTTTTTAGCAATTATGTTTCTATGAATATTTGTGTACAGGTTTTTATGTAGACATGCTTTCATTTGTCTTAGGTATATATATACCTAGGAGTAGAATAGCTGGATCATACAGTAACTCTATGTTTAACCTTTGTTTTTTTTAAATTCACTAATTTTTAAAAAGATTTTATTTATTTATCTTTAGAGGGAAAGGGAAGGAGAGAGGGAGAGAAACATCGATGTATGGTTGCCTCTCATGCATCCCCTGCCAGGAACCGGGAACTGGACTGCAACCCAGGCACGTGCCCTGACTGGGAATCCAACCTTGATGGAGAAAAGTGTGGTTCGCAGGCCGGCGCTCAATCCACTGAGCTACACCAACCAGGGCTGTTTAACCTTTTGAAGAACCACCAGACTGTCTTGCACAGGCTATACCAATTTACATTTTCATCATCAGCAATGTATGAGGTTTCCAATTTCTCCACATAGGCCCGTACTCGTCACCTATCTTTTTTACTGGGGCCAATTTAGTGGATATGAAGTGGTATCTCATTGTGGTTTTGATCTGTATTTCCTTGATAGCTAATGGCTTTGAACATCTTTTCATATGCTTACACAATCAGTTTTAAGATAAGCAACCGTATCAAACTTTGCCTTCCCTATAATTTAAAATACCTTAGTATTATACATAAGAGAGTCAAACACAAGTTTACTTAAAAAAAACACACACACAACTTTTTAGACCAACTTCTATATAAAAGACACATTGGAGGATATAAATTATTTCAGAGAATAGCTTGTTACTTAAAAGTGCAAAATCCAGCTTCCCCCCTGTTTAGCAGTACAAGTTGAGATATCACGTCTCTTCTCTGAGGCTCAGAGGAGGAATAAAGATACCTGCCTCCAGTGAAAGTGGCAGGATTAGGTAAGATTTCTTTCTTTTTTCTTTTTTTTAAAGATTTTATTTATTTATCTTTAAAGGGGAAGGGAAGGAGAGAGGGAGAGAAATATCAGTGTATGGTTGCCTCTCGTGCATCCCCTGCTGGGAACTGGCCTGCAACCCAGACATGTGCCCTGACTGGGAATGGAACCACAATCCTTTGGTTCACACGCCCAGGCTCAATCCACTGAGCTGCACCAAACCAGCCAGGGCTAGGTAAGATTTCTTATGTCAAGTGCTCAATACTACTACTGACATATATTAGGCCACAATAAACGCTAGGAAGGAAAGGTTCTCGGAACCAAGTCATCCCCAACCATTATAAGCTTTCCCCCTTCCTGACTTTACGCTGACTTACACAGTGGTCCCTTGCATGCAAGAAGTCAAAGAGTTCCTCCGTGCAATCCTCCTCTGTGTGTGACCTGGAGGATACACGCTCATCACAGAGTTCTAGCCGCTCCCGAGCCTTTACACATTTCTCCAACTGTTCACACTGCTCTCTCACTGTTGTTAGGGGATCCTGATGGAGAAACAAACAAACAAATAAACAAAAAAACAAAATGGGGGTTTTAGGGGAAGCAATCCCCAAACCATATGCTCTGATTAATACGACCACCACATCAAGGTGCTGCTTCTGAATTACTGCACAGAAGGCCAGCTGACAGAGCCACACTGCCAGAAATGGCAGAATGGGATCTCCCCTTCAATTCTGATGCTAAGTAGTAGGGAAAAGTTTCATATTCCTGCCTTCCAAGGTTGCAGTATGCACTGAAAGCCTCAGTCCTATCTGAAAAACAAGGTGGTAAAGGAAACCGGCCAAACTTGAAGTAGATCTATAGGAGGCCTTACTTGTTAACAGAGCATTTTGGGATATGTAATATCTGTGAATTTCAATTCCCTCATCTGACAGCAAGGCCTATACACCTCAGCTGCCCAGCTAGAAAGGCAATGTTAACACAGAGAAGAACCATCCAAGAAGAGTTCCTTCCAGAATTATTTATTAAACCACTAACAGCAGATGACTAAGGTCCTCAAGATGCTGCTCTGCTCCCTGACACAACTAAAGAAGCCCCAAACCCAGAAAAGTGCCAGGCCCACCCCCCCCCAAGTACTCCACTCCACAGGAACAAACTATTAAAGGCTTTTCCCACTCCCATTCTCTACAAGGTGTCTACCATAAGGACTTCTTAAAACAGCTTTAGAGTTTCATAAAGCTCAAACTTCCTTCTACTGGGATGGTTCCAAACCCGAGACAGCTCTTACCACTAATTCCTCCTCCTCCGCTTCCTCCTACAAAAAGAAAACAAAATTAATGTCAGCAGCAATCTTATGACATATATATATTCCCAATTACATTGATCTTATAATTACTGAGGACAGACACTATATTAATTATGTTTTAAAATTTCTGTATTTCACCCTCCAGTTCTCTTTCCCATCAGATCTGAATACGTGTCTTGGTTGTAAGAGGAGGAAAAGTAATACTGAACAACTGTATTACTGTATTACTGTATTAGCTGGCCTCACAACTCTGTAGCATATGGGCTAGTTTCAAACAAGGTAAAAAAATAAAATTAAAAAAATTTTTCTATATTTTATGATGCTTTGACATTTTAGGGGGCTTGCCAATCCTGCAAAGACTGCCCCTCCAGGGGCTGGCTAATTTTAGAGATAGTAAACAACTCATCTTGGGGGCATGCCTCCCATGAGCAAAATAACCAATCCAAAACACTTACCACTAACCACTTCCTTTAACTTTCCTACACTAAACCAATTATTGTACCTTCTCAATCACTCCAGGGCCAAGTGCCAAACAACAGAGGAACTACCCCTGTAGACCAAAGCCTACTGAAATGATTCAAACCTAAAAATGCTAAAGCTTGCCTATCCTGCCTCACCCACTCCTTCCCTCAGAAACCAAACGTCTGGTTTCTTTTGCTCCTTCTGCTCCTGGCTGGCCCAGGAATTTCTCTAGGTGGCCTTACCATACCTGGTTAAAACAAATCCTGGTTCATTTCAACAAGGACATACTATCTCATTTTCATTAGTAAAAACATAAAGCATGCACAACACTATAAAGTTTATGAAGTACTTTAATATCTATAATGATTTGATTAATCACTTATTAATCAAAGAGTCACTGAGGGGCTCCCAATTGAGAGATAATACTAATTAGACTTTTCCTGATATTGATTCAAGCTGCCAGATGTTCATACAGAAACTGTAATTTTCAAGTGTTTTGGTCTAAAGTCTGGTGGGTCCCATTATTACCAAAAATAGCTAAATTTAGTCCTTATATCATAAACCAAGTTAGGAGGAAACTAACATTTTTTCCCTAGATTCTGAACTTGAATTGGGAATATAAAAATGGTCAGCCTAATCTCTTCTTTAACCAGAGTCTAACTAAAGATGGTTATTGCCAGTAGTCTTTGGCTTGTGCAACTCCTAGGACTCTTAAGTAGACTATCAATATAAGGCATTTACATGTCTCTATTCACAAGCTTGAAAACACCAGGCCCTTTCTATTTATTTCTGATTCTGGTGCAGAATCTCAAACTTTGTTTTCTTTCTTCCAAGGGGAGCAGTGTAAAAACATATTCCCTGTGGGAACATCAGTATAGGCCTAACTCTGGGGCATAGCAGAGTCTATCTGATCAGTATTTCAACTTGTCATGCACGTGTCCACATTTGGAAGAAGGGAAAGAAAAAGTATAGAGGGAAATAAAAGAGCTCAGTAATCCCTCTTTATGCTTTCAAAATTCCAACACAATCTGGCTCATTATCTACCACGCCCTTCAGGGAAGAGATTAAAGCCCAAAAAAGCTGGGGAGGGTAGAGCAGGTTCAACTGTAACCCAGGCTATTTATTCCTACAATTGGCAAAGGTCTCTTCTAAACATAAAGGTGTTACTTAGGATGTAAAGTTCTAGTTTTTCATTAAATAAGACTTCTTAACCATGCTCTTAAAAAACCATATATATATACTATATATATATATATATATATATATAGTATATATATAGTATATATAGTATATATATAGTATATATATATAAATATATATATAGTATATATATAGTATATATATATAGTATATATATATATATATAAATAGTACTAGAAAAGTTGTCAAAAAACAAAAACAAATCACATTCTGCCTGGGTTACAAATCAGAAATTAGTCATCCTAGGAGCAAGATCTTTATATCATTTTCCTATTAACAATATTACTACATTAATCATTTTCTGTCTTTGATAATTTTTCATTGAAAGTATCATGGCTTATTTTGGAAAAACAAATCCAAACACAAGTCTGAATATGGACTCCTTAATGTCAAATTTCCAGTCAATGAGAAAAGCCAATGTCATACTAAATAAAATGATTTAATCTCCAACAAGTATGGGTTCTTCATAAAAGAGTCCCGTTTTCTTAATTTTAAAATTGACCACTTATTCACTTTCTTCTTCTCGTCTACTGCGTGGTGAGCCCTACTGAAAGTTCTGGTATACTCTCTGAACTTTCCAAGGCTGGTTCCACGTCTTCCTGGACCTCTGTCTGGAAATAATACTAGAAAAAATTACGGGATAAACTAATTTCCAACTATCCTGAACCCATAAGTGCAAAATAGCTGCCCCGAAGTGACAAAGAACAGATAGGAAATGTGACTGGAAACAAAAGCTAGCTGGCTTCTGTAAATCTGTATAGCAGTACGGCTGAGTCTTAGCTCCGGAACCACGCTGCGTGGGTCAGTTGGTTTATTAGCTCCATGGTTTATTAGCTGTGTGTCCTTAGAGAAGATATTTAACCTTTCTACACTTGTTTCCTCATCTGTAAAATGGCAATAATAATATTTCAGAGGGCTATTGTGTGGCTTAAACAAATTAGCACACATAAATTAACACTTGAAATAGAAAACAGTAATTATTATTACATAGGCATTTTTACTCTAGGAAAGAGCTCTCTTCCTAAAATTATCACAGAATTATACTGCACATTCCTACACTGTCCCCAAAGATACCGCCCCCAAGCCCCCACAAAGAAAAAAAAAGCATTTTCACAGAAACTAGTGTAACCTCCGGAACCTCCACACATGTGGCAGGGATTCTTGCTCCCCAAATCTGTCAAATCAGGAACACATGCCTGACTAAAAATACAGATACTATTTTTACAAAAGCAGTCAACACATAGTTTCCGATCTTGTTAAACCTTCTCCATAATCATAGAATGGGGAGGTCGAGGCCCAGAGAAAGACTAGTCATCTACCAGCCCAGGTCACTCGACGAGTTCTGGGGACGGGTCAAGGGAACCAGCTCCCCCGACCCTGCAAACTCTAGGGCGGGAGAAGCAGGGCCAAAGGGGCTCCTGCTTTGCGGACTAGGTCCTGACCATTGACATAGGGTCGAATCGATAGCCTTGTCTTACCTCCTTGGGATCTCCGGACCCGGTCAGCATCTTTCGCTCATCCTCCAGCCCCATGTCCCGCTACGTTTCTAGATCCAATACCAGCAGCAAAAACGGCACCTTTCCCACTTCAAAACCAAGAAGGACTTTGTAAGGGTCACTCAGCGGATATCCGGCGATAGGGCCGGAAGTGCGGCAGACTCGTCGTAGTCCCGAACATGAGCTCGGATTGGCATGTACCACCATCAGTCGGGAGGAGACAGGGGTATCTGGTATTTTGC
This sequence comes from Sturnira hondurensis, assembly GCF_014824575.4. Taxonomy (NCBI): domain Eukaryota; kingdom Metazoa; phylum Chordata; class Mammalia; order Chiroptera; family Phyllostomidae; genus Sturnira; species Sturnira hondurensis. The sequence goes on from NW_028098007.1 coordinate 485,828, forward strand.
ACCTGAAATGGGTTTAAGAACAAATGCCCATTTAGTCACGCTACCCCCAAATGTGTTGACCTGTAGATTTATTTAAAACACCACCTTCTAAAGGACTTTAAAAATATGCAGATTTATTCGCTGTTCCTTTAGCACAGTTCCCATTCTTACCCACATCACTGATGAAACCGTCCTAACTGCTGACCTTTTCAAGATGGCGGTCCGCGGCTGCCACTCTCGGGCTTGCGCACCTCCCCAAGATGGCGGCGCCCGAGGCCTGGCGCGCCCGGAGTTGCTGGTTCTGTGAGGTAGCGGCGGCAACGACCATGGAGGCCACGTCCCGGGAGGCGGCGCCAGCGAAGAGCTCGGCCTCGGGCCCCAGCGCTCCCCCCGCCCTGTTCGAGCTGTGCGGGCGGGCGGTGAGCGCCCATATGGGGGTTCTGGAGAGCGGGGTGTGGGGTAAGTCGCGGGGTGAGGGGCTACCTCTGGCACCGAGCGGAGGCGGCCCTGCGGCCGGGGGGCACGGGGGGCGAGGCCGGGAGGCCCGGGGCAAGGCCCAGCCCGGAGCACGGGGAGGCAGTCAGTCTGGTCGGAGAATGAATTCCGTGACTAACCGCGCTGGGCAGAGCAAAGACGGGGACCAAATCGGCCGGTGGACCTGCACCGCGGCCTGGCTGGGGGCGCGGGGGGCGAGGCCAGGAGGCCCGGGCTAGGGCAAAGCCGGCAGGGCTCGGACGGCAGGGCCAGGACTGACGGGCTGGGCCGTGGGCACCGAACTGACACTCGAGCCGGACCGGGCTGGGGAGCCTTGGATGTCGAGCCGACGGGCAGGGATGGCCCTGCTGTTTGGGGGCGGGGGCCGAGGTTGGGAGGCCCGGCCTAAGGCAAAGAGGCCAGGCCCGGGGCCACCCAACCCGACTGACGGCGCGGGGCCTCTGATAAATGCCTGACAGTCTCCGAGACCCCGGAGACCGAGACCCCGGAGGCCAAGCCGATGAAAGAGTGTGTGTAGCCCACTGGATTGGGGAGCAAGGGATGGGTCAGAGGGAGAGGCCGAAAGGCTGCGGGTGCCGAGGCCTGTGTGATGGCCCAGGGCAGAAGGGAGCGAACGGACTAGCGGGTCCTCGGGTGCCAAGCTGGTCGAGCGAGGGACTGACGGGCAAGGCAGGGAGCGCCGGAGGCTACTCGTATTGGCCCGAGCGGCGAGGAAGGACCCGAGCGCGGGAGAAGGGAGGCCCGAAGCGGGTCTGGGATCCGGGGAGGCTCGAATGATGGACAGGCGGGAAGGGCCAAGGAGGCCTCAGGCGGGGCCACGGCCGGGATCCCGGACTGGGGGCGGGGGGCGCACCGCCGCCAGAAGGCCCTGGTCGGAGTGGGAGCGAAAGGAGGCCCCAGGCCTGAGAGCGGCGGGGACCCACGGGCCCGGCTCGGGTGAGAGCGCTCAGGCTGAGCAGGAACGGCGGGCAGCCTGGGGCGTTGGGATGAGGAGCCGGGGAGGAGGACATGGACGGCTTTGCTGGTGGGCCTGCGAGCTCGGAGGGCGGGCTGGGCCGGGTCACGGAGGAGAGTGGGCCTGCAACCCGATGGGCGCGAGGAGGCCGGGCTGTGGGTGTGTACCCTCGGTCGCAGCCTGGCCGCAGGTGAGGAAAACTCGGGTCGGCGTCTTGGCAACTAAGAGTGAACGAGGGGAAAAGTAAGGGCCTCTGGGGGATAGGCTTGTCTGCAAGGGGGACAAGGGAGGCCTTGGGCCTGCAGTGCCTGACAGACTGGTGGTGTGAGGGGGTGGGGTCCGGACGCCAGGGCCGAAGTTGGGTGGGGATGTTACGGGCCAGGCCCGGGGCCTAGGGAAGAGCGGGGAGGGGTGGTGAGAAAGCAGGCCCTAGGCCGTGGGGGTGGGGCGGAGGGTTGCAGGGAAGGCCTCAGGAGTGGTGTTGGAGTCTTCGCCAGGAGGAAGTACCTGGAAAGGTCAGGAATGAGGCCTTGAGGTCCTGCGGGTGGGGGCTTGGGTTGCACAATGAGGAGGTATGTGGAGAAAAGGCCCAGGAGTTTGGGGGGTTGGGCCTCCGGGAATATTCCCAAGGCTGTGGAGAGTGTTAAAGAGGCCCAGGGATGTGTGGTGGGGATGGGTCACCGGACCTGAGGAGGCCTGTGTCTTTATGTACCGCGGAAAGACTGTTAGAAAAATTCGGGCCTGGTGGGGGGAAGGGATTGTGGAGCCTCTGTGAGAACAGCTGAGAAGAGGAGGGTCCTGCTGACCCATGGGGAATAGGAGAAAAGTCTCAGTGGAGCTGGGCAGGGGGCTCAGAAAAGTCCCAGGGAATGTGGACAGGATCTGGCTCTGTCGGCCTGGAGCTTCTAGAATGCTAAATCTGGCTAGGAGGAAAAAGGGCTGGGTGTGGAGGCCCCAAGTTGGGAAGAGGAAGCAATAAAGGTGTAAGCTGGGAAGTAGCAAGGAAGACCCTGGCTTAAAGAGAATAGAGAAAGGAAGAGAGGAGTTTGTGGTTAATAGGGGATGAGAATCCTTGTGGCTGTGAGAGGGGATGGTTAAACCGAGGGGAGCAGATTGGAGAGACAGAGGAGAAAGCTCTGAGACCATGGGCCTCACCCAGGTCAGCAGTTACACAGGGAAAGCTGAATCAAGTTAGGCCTCTTGGAAGAGCCAAGTGAGAGGCCCCCTAAGCAGTTCTGTTTTGGAGGAAGGTTTCAGTGTGGGCTAACAGTCAGGAAAAGGCTTCCTAATTTTGCTTTGTGTAGGAAGAGGAGGAGAAAGAGAGTAAAGGCAGCAAGAAAGGATACAATGAGGAAGCAAAGTAGAATAGGTTTGCTATACCTTGAATGCCAATATATGGAATTGGACTTGATCTTAAATACAGTAGAGAGCCTACATTAGTGTACTAGCATAGAAATTTAGTGCTTTCTCTCAGCAAGAACACTTTGTACACTGTGTACAAAGAATTGTACTAGATTCTTAGATAGCAAGATTCAGTCATTCCACAATTAAATATAAAAGGAGATTCTGGAATGGGAGTTCTTAAAGGTTTTCCTTAGATATGGTGTACTCCAAGATCTCAAACTTATTCTTGGCTGGACAAAGAGACATTGTTGACAGGATAAGAACAGTAATCACCAACATTTAGTGAGCCTTAAAGCCAAGCATGGCCTTAAAAAGATTATAAGCATGATCTCCTTTAATTTTCACAACAATGTTATAAGATAGTTATTTTTATCTCCATCTTAAAATTAAGGAAATTTAGGCTCAAAGATGTGAATTTGCCCGAGGATGCACAATTAATTAAGTGGTACAATCAGGATTTCGCCCAGTTTTGTGTAATTCTAGAGACCAGACTGTTTGGCCACGATACTGTAATGACTCTCTGATCTAGGGAAGTCAGCAAGCAGATTTTGTTTTTCAGATATATTGAATTTTGAGTGTAGAACCTAATTATTTCTATTCTTCATAGGAAAATACTACTTTTGGGTGTAGCGGGTGTCCAAAGGATGGAAGTAGCCAATCTGGAAGAGTGGGAACAGAATTCAGAAAAGGCTTAATAAAGTGCATGTGATACTTGAATCCTAAAAGTGGCAAGGATATTCCTGGTGTAGAGAACGGCTTAACAAAGTGAATCTCATGCACAGAGGCAGAAAATAGTGTAACACGTTAGATAATTGAAAAATGTAGTTTAGTGCAACTGAAGTGTAGAAGGCAAATCAGGGAGTTGGAGAAATTAGTAGAGCCTAGATTATGAATGACTTTTTTATATCATATATACTCAATAGGACTTTTTAAATACAGAATGGTTCATTATGCTTGGGCAGAAGTGAACTAACCAGCTGCTAAATGAGTATATCAGATTGCTTTGAGGGATTATCTCACCCCTATAGATGTGTGTGGCCCAGAAATTCCAGCTGCCAACTAAGTGGCTGAAGATGAGTGGACTGGAGTTTGACTTAGACATAGGTTAGCTTCTGTAGGTTCCATTTGTCAGTTGAGAAGTCTGCGCTTCCATTTTTTTTCCCACGATAGGACACAAGATGCTTAGAACCCTAGAAGAAAAAAAGTAAATTTTGTGTTTTGGTTTTTGTAGCCCTCCCAGGCCCAATACTTCAAAGCATCTTACCTCTGCTCAATATATATTACTTGGAGAGGATTGAGGAAACTGCCCTCAAGAAAGGTGAGTGCCTTTCTCTCTTTCTCAGTCAGTGATTGTAAGCAAGGCACCATAATGTTCTTCAGGTAAATATTACACCTGACCTGCATAGAACTTCATGTTTTTCAAAAAGGACCTTCACACCTACTTTCTTATCTGATTCCTCACAGTGTCCTGTAAAACACAAAACAAGTATATGATGCTTAATGTATTAATAAAAGTGAGACCACAGTCACACCACTGTTAATAGCAAAGCTAGATTAGAACCCAGATCTTCTGAATCTTAGTTTTTCTATTTTATCAAGTGGCTTCCCAAATCCTTCATTGGACACATCTGTTAAGAACTAGCATTTATCACTCTGGCTGGTGTGGCTCAGGGGATGAGCACCAGCCTGTCAACTAAAAAGGTTGCTGGTTCAATTCCCAGTCAGGGCACATGACTAGGTCACCAGCCTGAGTCCACAGTTCGGAGACAACCAATCAGTGTTTCTCTTGCACATCGATGTTCCTCTCCCTCTTTTCTCCCTTCATTGCCCCCTCTCTAAAAATAAATAAATAAAATATTAATATTTTTAAAAAGAAAAGATTAAATAAGCTTCTTCAGGTAAAGTGCCTAGGACAGCACACTTAGCACATCAGGTTTAGTTAGATACGTTAGTTCTTCTTTTTTTAAAAAAAGATTTTATTTATTTTTAGAGAGAGGAATAGAAACATCAATGTGCAAAACAAATATCAATTAACTTCCTCCTCTACACCCCAACCAGGGACCTGGCCCCCAACCCAGGCATGTGCCCTGACCAGGAATTGAACGGGCAGCCTTTCAGTCTTCAGGCCAGCACTTAATCTACTAAGCCACAACAGCCAGGGCTTATTTAATCTTTTCAACAATTCTATGAAGTAGCTATAATTAACTGCATTTTACAGATAAGGATACTGAGGTACAGAAAAATTAAGTGACTTGCCAAGGTCATATAGCTAGAGTACGGTTTGCTGATATTTAAACCCAGGCAGTCTGTCTTTATAGCCAGTGCTCTTTACCACTTTGCCATGAAGCTCTTATAAATGTAGAGGAGGACAGCATTAAAAGATTGATGTGCTTCATTCATCATAGCCAAGGAGTGGGCAGGTAAATGTGCTATTTCTCTCTACAGGCCTCTCTACTCAGGCCATCTGGCGCCGACTATGGGATGAGCTGATGAAGACAAGGCCTTCCAGTCTGGAAGTAAGTTAAGGCAGCAATTAGAACTCTGGCCTGACTTTGTACAGTGAAAGCCGGAATAGCACACAAACATAAATTGGGTATGGGTAAAGTGCAGGGGCAGGATTGGAGTGAATTTGGGAGGGGGGCTCTGATGGCTTATCATAAGGTGCTTTACCATTTGGCATTTGTCACTGATTTGCTTGCTCACCATGTTTGTAAGTGACACAAAACAAGGTAAGGCAGTGATCACAATGAAAGGCAGAACCCCAATTCTTAGAGGTCTTGACAGGCTGGAGCAATGGTCAAACTTAACAAGATGAAATTTAATAGGATAATCCAACTATTCACTTAAGTCTAAAAGGTTCCAGTTGCCTGACCTCAGGGTAGGGGGTAGAGAGGTCTGGCTTAGCAGCAACTTATATTTTTTAAAAAGTTAATGGTTGTAGTCAACAGTATGCTAAAACCACTCATAAAGACTACCCTGAGCTCTGTGAACTAATGTAACTATAATGTAGGCCAAAGGACAAAGTGGGGTGATAGACCTGCCTAGTTCTGCAATGGTCGGGCTACTCCTGGAGTATGGAAAAAGAAGTTGAAGCCACATCGTGTGAGTCACATTTGGAAGACTTAGGGAACACGAACTATTTTGAATTAGTTGAATGGTTGTCGCATGAAAGAGGGATTAATAGAGGGATTAATTGTTCTGGGTGGAAACTAAAGGAAGATAAATTTTTGCTTAAAGTTTTGTAGACCTTTTAAACGCTGGACTTAATGGTGATGATGAAACAAGCTAATTCTAGAGACAATAAGCATCCTATCTCCAAGTGTTCATATAGATCCTAGATAGCTACACAAGGGTATTGCAAAGGGAATTCAGCATGGTATGAGAGGCTGAATAAGATGAGTTTTAGGGTTCCTTTAACCCTGAGATTCTTTTATTTACTGGTTCAGATATAATTCACTGGCACTGTCATTTAAGCAGAATTTATTTTGCTGCTCAATAATTAGGTGACAGGACAGGCTGAGTTCAATAAACATTTACTAAAACTTACCACATACCAGGTATTTTTTAATAGTTTTATTTTTTTAAGATTTTATTTATTTATTTTTAGAGGTGGGGGAGAAAGAGAGGGAGAGAAATATCAATGTGTGGTTGCCTCTTGTGCACCCCCAACTGGGGACCTGGCCCACAACCTAGGCATGTGCCTTGGCTGGGAATGGAACCATTCCCATTTGGTTCACACTCCAGCGCTCTATCCACTGAGCCACACCAGCCAGGGCCATTTACCAGGTCTTATACTAGATATTGGAAGTACAGGCACAATTCCTAATCTTGAGGAACTACCAGTTTAAGAGGAAAATCTGTGAACAAATAACTTCATTTATAGTAGGATCTGACAGAGAGTAGCAAGGAGGCTGAGGGAAAAGGGAGCAAGAAAGGAAGGAGCTTTTCTAGGAAGGAGTATTTGAATTTGGAATTACATGGTAAATGAGGCCAAATGATAAGAAGACAAACTCTTATCAGGAATTGGAGATGGCATTTCTGGGATGCACTGGGTTCGGTAATGTTCAGTTTCATATCCTTCAGCTTTTGCACTTCTGGATCTAGACACAACCCCCAGAGTTCACACTAATGCCCAACAAAACCCTCAGGCACTATATTCAGCAGTTAGGCCTTGTTAGGAAGAGAATTGAATGCCAGAATATTAGACAACAGTAATGGCTTTCTGCAGCCTTTTAAGAAACATGAGATTCACTTTGTTCCAATTTGTCCCAGTGTTTCTAAAGCAGTCTGGTTGAGTAGCTGGTGATAGAGATTGTAGTATTTTTCTCTGGGAGAAAGCTTTTCCCCTCAACATTAGCTCAAGCTTCCTGAAAAAGAATGTCTATTTGTTATTTTGTTTCCTTGTCACAGAGCATTTCAGAAATTCAGGAACCCCCACCCCACCCCGCCCTGCCCCGCCCCGGCCTTGGTAACCTAGCAATCACCTAGACAGAGGTCTTGACTTGGAGCATATTTATTCCAGAGGCTGTCTTCTTCCCACTTTTGCATGACAGTAACCTTCACTTCATTCATGATTCAAAAATACTTATTGAATGGCTGCTCAGCTCCAGGCACTACACTAGGTTCTAGGGTTACAATGGTAAACAAGTTAGACATAGCCCCTGACTGCTTATACTTATAAAGCAATAATATTTCTAACTGTATAGTACCGGTGTGTATGTGTTAAGAGATCTATAGAATAGTACAGATAATCTGGAGACAAAGAATTATTCAATAAATGGTTCTCTAGTAACTGGTTAACCACTTAGGAAAAGTAAAGTTAGAGCCTCACTTTATAATATATTCATATAATTCCTATATGAATCAAAGATTAAATTGTAAAAAGTAAAAGCACAAAACAACTAAAAAAAGAATAAAGGTTACTGGTTATCTAATATCAGAATGGAGAGTGCTAATTATTAAATGGGCAGGATCAAATAAAAAAATATGGACATACTTGACTGTATAGAATGCCAATATTATAAATACAACTTAAAAGGTACATAAACTGGTAAAGAATGTTTGTAACAATATTTACAAAACAAAGGGATACAGAGAATAAGACAAAGCCTCTTTTGGAGTAAAATGAGTAAAGATTTGGACAAGTTACAAAATACATAAAAATCCCAAATAAAGTGAAAAGTGTTCTATCTCAGTAATAAAAAATAGGAAAGTAAAATTGTACTTCTTATAAAGTTTTGTTTAGATTTGGTTTTGTTTTAAAAGGTAATTCCAAGGGTGAGTAAAACTTGCATTTTATTTTATGCATTTTATTTTTTAAGATTTTATTTATTTATCTTTAGAGGGGAAGGGAAGGAGAGAGGGAGAGAAATACCAATGTATGGTTGCCTCTCCTGTGTCCCCTGCTGGAAACTGGCCTGCAACCCAGGCATGTGCCCTGACTGGGAATCGAACCACGATTGTGTGGTTCGCAGGCCCGTGAAAACTTGCATTTTAATATGCTATTGGTGGGAACAGAAATGTTACAACTTCCTTGGTGGGCATTCTGGTGATAATTGTCAAGAGCCATTCATCTCCGGATATTCATTACAGCAAAGTTTAATGTCAGAAAGTTAGAAACCATTTAATTATTCAACAATACAGGAATTATTAAATATAATACAGTCATATTTTCAAAACAATAAAAGTCGTATCTAAAAATACTTAAGTACATGGTGATAAAAATGTTTAATGATATGGTGACATGTTAAAAAAAAAAAAACAAAAAACAACCCAGCCTTTGAAAATTCTAAATTGTCTCAAAATTCTAAAACCAAGTGACCAAAGCTATTCACGTATACATGTATGTATACTCCAAAGAGTTGGTTTACACAATTTTTGATTTGCTTCTTTATAGTTCCACAAACAATATTTCTATTTTTAGAAAAGCAACAGAGTGGACACTAGTTCATGAACATTTGCTGGTTGTAACAATTTAGTACAAGAAAATACTTCTTCCTAGCTTGTACACAAACATGCTTCTGCCTGCCCTACCAATGCCTAAAATGCCAACCCATTTTGATAGGCCAAGGATTGTGTTGGAGGCAGATGTCATTTCAGCTCTTTGGTGTGCCTCATTTACCCTTCTGTGACTGAAGGGTATTTAAATCACTTTGCCCTGTCTGACTTATAGTATACAGGTCCACAAAATGAGTGGCTTGGACTAGATCTCTCAGGTATTTTTCAGCTTTGAAGTTTTAGCATAGATTTTTTTGAAAAGTAGTGATGGAATGAAGTGCAGTGAACTGCTCATGCATTAATTCATGACAAAAAAGCCATTGAGATAGTTATCATAACTAACTTTATTACTCATTCAGTCCTCACAACTCTACAATGTATAGTTCTCTTTCTCACTTGACAGACGATGAAATTAAGGCAGAAAGAGGTGAAGTGAGTGACCTGCCTAGTTTGTGAACAGCAGCCCCAGGACTCAAGTTGAGGCAGTCTGGCTGAGGAGTGCATGCTCCTAATCACTGTCATGCTGCTCCCACTGCAATTATCATGGTTGGGGTGTTCCAGTTTCAGATATTCTCACCATTTTCATCAACCAATAAAATGTGTGGAAAAGAAACAGTATTTAGTTATGTAAACTACATTATTCCACATGCCTCATGGTCAGAAACAGGCACAATATCTTGGTTCACTTTTTTTTTTCTTACAGTTGTTTTCATTTCCACCCCCCGCCCCCCACCTTGGTTCACATTTTTGTCCATGTTAGGCCCAGATCTACAATAACTATGTGACCATCTCGTTTGTGAAGTTGAAGCCTAGCCAAGGTTACCTGCCGGTGTTTTTTGAGGGTGTGAGCTGGACCAGCCAATGTGTAGGAAGAGTGCTAGAGTGGGGCAAGATTTGGATTCAGGAATAGTCCTTCTGTTTCTATTCAAGGTTGAGTAGAGATTTGGTTGCCAACTATTTTTTCCTACTCCCCTAATGCCCCCACATTACTGCTACTGAGAGAGGTCCTTTTCTTGTTGCCATGCAGTTACCTCGAGTATTCAGTCATTCCTAAGCATTACTAACTACCACAGGCAGTCTTGGGGAATAGTGAGGGCAAAGGGAATGACACTTTTGCCTGAGAATAACAGGGGCCTAGCTCCTGCCAAGAACTTAAGATACAGATTGAGAATCACTCTGGTATGAGGAGAATGCATGGAGACAGGGTAAATACCAAGTGTCTTTTAGTCTTGGGAAACTCAGGCCCCTACTACCTTTATTTCAGGCTGTAATAAGGACCCTGCTTAACAGGCCCTGCCTCCCTCCAGTCCATTTCACATTGCCCCATCTCAGCTAATTATCAACAGCAGCTGAAATAACATTTTATATTTCATAGTTTACAAAGTACTTTAACTTTTACTGCCTCACTTGATCTTCACAACAAACCTGTGAAGCAGGTTTTAGAGATGAAAAGGGTTAGAACGGTCCAGAGTAGAGTAGCAGAGCTGGCAGCTATATCAAGGTCAGCAGACTTTCTACTGCATCTTAGGAAAGAATGGCAACTTAGGGGAGTCTTTGTCTCACTGTGTCCTTTTGGGGTGGTAGCAGTAATTCCTAACCTCTGATAACCATCAGAATCATTGTTGGAGAGGTTTATTTAAAAAAAAAAAAAGATGCACAGACCTTACCTCAGATGTAACAGAATCTCCAGGTCTGGGTACCTGGTGTATGAATTTGGGGGGATAAAATCCCATAGTAAATTCTGATGTGAACCAAAAGTTCAAACTCACTTGCATTCAAAGGCTCTTCTAAATATATCAGAATAGTCTGATGAAGTCTCATATCCATCAAAGCAAATAACTATTGCCTTGAAGAAAACAAAGAAATCTAAGATTTGGTCCCTGCTTTCCAGGAATTTCTAATCTGTTTGGGATAAGACATGCACAAGCAGAGACTCAACACCATAAGGCATGTCTATCAAAGTCTAAGATCTGAGTAGTCCCAACAAGAGAGGCAGGGGGAGGGCAAAGGGGGTACAGAGAGACAAACACAGCCTCAGAGAGTGACATGTTAGGTCCTTTCAGGAAATCTGTTTGGTTTGGCGATGGAGAGCATATCTGGCAGAAGTAGGAAAAGACATATAAGTCAGGTTTAGGTCAGTGAGGTGCCCCATTTGGCCAGAGAAAAGAATTCATGGAGTAAGATGTGGTAAATAAAGCTTCTGAGGTAGGCAGAGGTTATATTGTGGAGGGTTTTCCCTGCCAAGATGAGGAGCTTCAAATTAACCCTAGGTATTAGAAAGGTGTTGGGGTTTTTAAGCAGAGTAATATAATCAAATGTATTTTACAAAGATAAATCCAGTGGACGTGTAAGTTTGGAATGGGTAAGAGAGCAGGGAGAGCAGATTGACTTCATTATTAGTGAAGTCAGGTGTGAAGTAGTAAGGTTTGTTAACAGGTGGTAGTGTAAGAGTGGAAAGTTGGGATCGGGTTCTAGAAACAAACACAGAATAACTTATAGAAATGAGTGGCACTTTAATAACTTATAGAAATGAAAGGCACTTTACCTTTCACCTGAGAGGCACTTTAGCATACTGGTCTCTGGAGCCAAATCCTTTGGGCTCAAATCATGATTCTGCCACTTAGTCTGTGTAATCACAGGCAATAACAACTTTTGGGCCTTGTTTTTCTTACCCATAAAATGAATCTTATCGTAAGACATGCCCAAAGAAGTGAGGATTAAATGAATTTGTATAAATTATTTAGAATGGTGCCTGACATAACACATACCTTTTGGGAGAAAACTGGTATGATGGCTCCATGGGTAGCTCTCTTGGTATCACAGCTGTCTGGCATGTTCTCTGCTTTCAGAGTGTGACATGTTGGCGAGCCAAGTTTATGGAGGCTTTTTTTTCCCATGTTCTACGTGGAACCATTGATGTGTCTTCTGACAGGCGTCTTTGTGATCAGCGTTTCTCACCTCTTCTGCATAGCTCCCGCCATGTCCGGCAGCTCACCATCTGCAACATGCTGCAGGGTGCAACTGAGCTGGTGGCTGAGCCCAATCGCAGGGTTCTGGAGACCCTGGCCAGTTCCCTGCATACCCTCAAGTTTCGCCACCTGCTGTTCTCTGATGTGGCTGCTCAGCAGTCACTTCGGCAGCTGTTGCATCAGCTTATTCACCATGGGGCTGTCAGCCAGGTGTCACTCTACTCCTGGCCTGTGCCTGAGTCGGCTCTTTTCATCCTTATCCTCACCATGAGTGCTGGCTTCTGGCAGCCAGGTCCTGGCGGCCCACCCTGCCGCCTCTGTGGAGAGGCCTCCCGAGGCCGGGCCCCATCCCGAGATGAAGGGTCCCTCCTGCTCGGTTCACGTCGGCCTCGAAGGGATGCTGCTGAGCGATGTGCTGCAGCCCTGATGGCTTCCCGTCGTAAGAGTGAAGCCAAGCAGCCGGCCAGAGCCACACCTGCCACTCGGGTAACACGCCGAAGCACACAGGAGAGCCTGAGAGCAGGCGGGATAGACCCTAAGAAGGAGCTGCACCCTCCAGCCACCTCCCATGAGGCTCCTGGCACCAAGTGGCCATCCTCTGCTCCAGCCACCACCTCTTCTGCCTCTCCCTCTTCTTCCACATCGGCATCCAAAAGAGCTCCAGCTAGCTCAGCCCCACAGCCTAAGCCGCTAAAGCGTTTTAAGCGAGCCACAGGGAAGAAGGGTGCTCGCACTCGTCAGGGGTCTGGTGCAGAGTCTGAGGACCTGTATGACTTTGTTTTCATTGTGGCTGGTGAGAAGGAGGATGGGGAAGAGATGGAGATTGGGGAAGTGGCTTGTGGAGCTTTGGATGGGTCAGATCCCAACTGCCTGGGGCTTCCAGCCCTGGAGGCCTCCCAGAGATTCCGCAGCATTTCTACCTTGGAGCTATTCACAGTTCCACTCTCCACAGAGGCAGCCCTGACACTGTGCCACCTGCTGAGCTCCTGGGTGTCTCTGGAGAGCCTCACACTATCCTATAATGGTAAGTGCCCTAGAGGGGCAGGGGCTGGTGCTAGGGAAAAGAAACATGAAGTCTGCAGGCTTGCTTTATAGTTGGAGGCAAGGGTTCTTGAGAGGCAATGAGAGCCTGAAGAATATACATTTCAGATACAGTAGACAATCCAAGGGCAGGTGTGAGTACAGTGTACACAAGCCCTGCCAGTGTGGAGGCTAGATTCCCACCAGCTGTATAAAAGCAGCTGTGTAGACAAGGAGCCGTGAGACATTTTATCAGACCAGCAAACTGCAGTTCTTTCCTACCTAGTTGTGCCCAGCTAGCCAACTTCAACTCCCAGCAATCCAGCAATCTGCCTAAGTTGTGGAGCACTGCTAAGAAAAATAAAGCTGTGCCGATTGTTGCTACTATATACATTCATAGTTATCAACCTAAATCCATGTTTGCAGCACAAAGCTCCCATTCCTACTATACCACTTCCAAACCCTTACTGTCTTCCTTTCTCAGCAGATGACCTCACCTACTTCAGAGAGAAAACAACACAATTTTTTTCAATTTATTAACCAGCCTACAAACTTTCCTACCTCTGCTTTCATCCTTTCTTCCACCACAATGGAAGGGATCATTGTCCTATCTAAGGCTAACTCTTCTAAGTTCTGGGCCATACCTTCTCACCTTCTTAGGAAAAGTTGTTTCTTAAATATATTAGAATTAAGAGCTCTTATGTACTGCTTAGTTTGTGTCAGACATATATGAAGTATTCTCATTATGTTAACTAATTTAATCCTGATAACCCTATGAGGTCAAATGACTTGCTCAGGATACCTAGCTAGTAAGTTAAGAGCCAGGATTTCAACCCACAGCCTGCTACCAGAGTCCATGCTTTTAAACCACTAAAGTTTGCCTCCCTTCTGTCTCCCCTCTCTCCCTCAAGCATTTAAGCAGTTAGGTATCCACCAAAATCTACCACCACCTATCTCTGTCCCATATTAACTACTGTCCTTTTCTCCTACCCTTCACAGAAAACCCACATTATCTCCTGTCTCACAGCTCACTCCACTCCAGTCATGCTTGCTTACCCACTACTGCATTGAAGATCTAAGTCACCAAGGTCCTCCTTGTTGCTAAGTTCAATATATACTTTTCAGTCCTCGCATTAGTTCCCAGCAGCATTTGCTATTAAGCAGCCTTCCTCATGAAATATCCCTGCTTCCTCAAAACTTTTCTTCTTCTCTGTACAGTACTTGTCTCTTAATGTTTAGAGTTCCTCAGAGCTCTCCCAATTTACACACTTTCTGGAAAGTTTTGTCCATTCTCTTAGTTTCAAAAGCCAACTATGCTGAAGACCCTTCCATTCTGTAACATTAGCCCAGATATTTCTTCCAAGCTACAGACCTTTTTATTTACTTGATCACTAGATCTTACCATGAACACATTTTCTTAGTGATGTCACAAACTGCCACTTCCTCCAGGCCTTACATATGCCTGGATCCCTCTGCCTCAGTCACTCTACTCTCCTCCCTCCATTTAGCCTATCTCCTTTGTTAGTTAGGGCTCAGTTGGAAAACCTTTATTGATATAAGCTGAACTGGTAAGTACCCATCCTTGGAACTTCCACAGTACTTACCGAGTTCCCATTATGTTGTCATCAGGCTATAAAGGCAGAATGAGATTGGTTGCTTACTGTCTAGCAAAAACAAACAAACCCTTATTTACTAAGTGCTAGGTAAGGTTTAGTTGAATGAAAAAAATTGGGGTCTCCTTAGTCCAACGGGAGGGAGATAAGGGAGCAGATTCCAAAGAATGACTAGCATGGTGGAATTAATCAACTTTCCTAACCTTCTGGATCCTATTCCCCTCTGTGGAACATGATTATCATTTTCTGCCCCATTCCCACTCAATGAATCTTTTAAAGTATTCCCTCTTGGATCATTGTCACTCTCCTTAGTTCTCAGATGTTCCCATGACCTATAGTAAAAGTCCAGAGGCCTCTGCTGCGTGGGTCTATCACACAACTGGCAGCTATGTGCTGCCCTACCACATCCTATCTTTTGTGACTCAGCCCTGACTGATGCTTGAACATAGCCCAGTAGTGTAGACATCAGTTTGCTGGTTACCTGAGGAAAAAAACCAAGACAATGAATGAATAATTAAGACAAATGCTTGAGATTTGGTAGTCATCAATAGAAATTTTTGGAGCTGTCTCTGAATGTTACTCTTGCTGATACTCCTGCATGACTCTTTCCTGCCACAGGCCTAGGCTCTAACATCTTCCGCCTGCTGGACAGCCTGCGGGTCCTGTCAGGCCAAGCTGGATGCCGCCTCCGTGCCCTGCATCTCAGTGACCTGTTCTCACCACTGCCCATCCTGGAGCTGACCCGTGCCATTGTGCGAGCCCTGCCCCTACTTCGGGTCCTGTCTATTCGTGTTGACCACCCCAGCCAAAGGGACAACCCTGCTGTGCCAGGGAATGCAGGGCCCCCTAGCCACATAATTGGTGATGAAGAGATACCAGGTGAAGCACTGTGCATGTGTGTCTTGTCTCCACACAAATGTGCAGCTGCATTTGTGTGGGGAAAGCAGGAAGATCTCTAATTCAGGCCCACTACCACTCATTCCTGGCTTATCCAGGAATTGGCTTATCCAATTCCTAAAGATAACCATGGGTTGGACCAGGCCCAAATCATAAACCTTGTAAAGAGTGACCATGGCAGATCAGCCTGCAGAAAAGAGATCTGAACCAAGAGAGACTAATCTAGGTCCCCCTGCTGTATGTACCCTGAATTCCTATATGTCTCCTCTACCACCGTTCTGCATACTTTGTCCAAGGAATCTAGCCTTCCTGGACAAAAAGCTACATAAAGGACTAAGTTTCCTATTTAATGCTCTATTTCCAAAACCTAGCACAGTGCCTCGCATATAGTATATATGCACTCAAGGACAAGTAGAGATGACTTTTTTAGTGAATCCCTTAAGGACAGAGTAGGACCTGCTATGGGAGTGAAGCAGAGATGGCCAGCTAGAAATCTTATCTCCTTATCATATCCAGAAAACTGCCTGGAACAGCTAGAGATGGGATTTCCACGGGGAGCTCAGCCAGCTCCACTGCTCTGCTCAGTACTGAAGGCCTCAGGTTCTCTGCAGCAACTGTCCCTGGATAGCGCCACCTTTGCCTCTCCCCAGGATTTTGGGCTTGTGTTACAGACACTCAAAGGTAAGAACCAGCTAGAATGGTCAAGGGAGGAGAGTATGGGAGCTTGCATTCTTCGGAAAAGCTGTTAAGGCCTATGGCCTCTGCCCCCATCCAGAGTACAACCTAGCCCTGAAGAGGCTGAGCTTCCACGACATGAATCTGGCTGACTGTCAGAGCGAAGTGCTCTTTTTGCTACAGAATCTGACTCTTCAAGGTAAGTTTTTCATTCAGAACCTGGGGCATTCCCAAGTTCTTAGGGCTCCATCACTGTCTGAGTAAGCCAGTTTTTTCCTGGCCATATGTCAACTATAAAATGGTTCTAGAGCCTGCACGGCCTTCCTTCTAAAAGACCCAAAACTCAACTCCTATACTACACATGGGAAATTACTCTTTTAGAGCACCTCACCAAAAGTTCTTACCTTTCAATAGCTGAACAGAAGTCAGAGTAGAGAGGGGTAAATGGGCTGTCATGGACTTGTCTCTAATCCTCAGCCCTGCAAAGAGGGCAGCTGATGGATAAGGGAAAGTGGACAGGGAATTGTCCATGCAGAGAAGCTCCCTACAGTGAACACCTAGGATTAATCTCTGGCTTAGATTTTGCTTTAGTTCTAGCCTTACCTGTGGTCTTGGACAAAATAATTTTTCTTTTTGCGTCCCTATGAAATGTTCATTCCCTTTGCTAAGGCCTGCTGGGGCAGAAGGGCAGCATCAGCTCTAATGCAGCCATCAGAATTAATTCTAATTTCTCTTGACAGAGATTACCTTCTCCTTCTGCCGTCTGTTTGAGAAGCGCCCGGCCCAATTTCTGCCTGAGATGGTTGCTGCTATGAAGGGCAACTCCACATTGAAGGGCCTCCGGCTGCCAGGGAACCGCCTGGGTAGGGGCAGGGCCCTGGCAATGGAGAGGGAGAAGGGGAAACAGCCAGTCCCTTGACCTAGAAACTCAGACCTCCCCCCTGGGAACATGGGGGCTAGAATACAGTTGTGTGTTGGGACTTAATTAGGCTAGGATACCCTTATTCCCTCTTTCTGGGTGGTTACCAGCATTTTACCCTTTCTCCCCAGGGAATGCTGGCCTGCTGGCACTGGCAGATGTTTTCTCAGAGGATTCATCGTCCTCTCTGTGTCAGCTGGATATCAGGTACGCACTGAGGACTATGGGGAGGAAGGGGATAGGGGATAGAGGGGCAGAAGCACAGACCAGGGATTGGTTGCTTCCTGGGTGCCTAATCCATCTTCCCCTATCAGTTCCAACTGCATCAAGCCAGATGGACTTCTGGAGTTCGCCAAACGGCTGGAGCGCTGGGGCCGTGGAGCCTTTGGTCACCTGCGCCTCTTCCAGAACTGGCTGGATCAGGACGCAGTAACAGCCAGAGAAGCTATCCGGAGGCTCCGGGCCACCTGCCATGTGGTCAGCGATTCGTGGGACTCATCCCAGGCCTTTGCAGATTATGTCAGCACCATGTGATGGGGCCCGTGCCTCACAGGCCCATGCTCAGTTCCATCAGCTTGTGGGGACTGAGGCATGGGCTGCCCAGAACTCCCAACCAATTCTGTCTTTCTCTTTCTGCCACCTTTTTTCCTGTTTTCTTCCTTCATCCCTTGCATTGAGGTTCTGGAGGCCTTGATGGGACCCAGCAAAAACATTCCCAGAACTGGGTTTAGAGCCTTTGGGCCCCTTACTCAGTAACCTTGGGCCAGGAGGTTGCAGTGATCATCAGTCACTGAGGACAGCCCTTTTCCCCCTGCCCTGGGTTCCTGCTTTCCCACCTCAAGGAGGTACCCAAGCTTTAGAGAAGTGTAGAAGTGCCCACTACCAGACCTCTTCTCTGCTGGGCTCACCATGTTGCTCTCAGGCCTCAGTCCCTTTCATACCTTTATTCCTTTCTTTTTTTTTTTTTTAACCAAAAGTTTTTCTTATAAAATAAATTTTGGGCAAACATCATGTAGCCCTTCTTGATGGTTCTTCTCCCAGAGAACAAAATTCAGCAGGGCCCTATGGGAAAGGAAGCCCCTTTTCCTGTCTCCTTCCTCTTAACAGCTACACCCAAACTAACTGGGTATCAGCAGAGGCCCCGTTGCTCCTCATGGGAACGCTGGTGGAAGACGAAGGTGATGGTAGTGGAGGCAGCATCCCAGGCAGCCTGGAGTACCTCATCCCTGAGCCCCCGCTTATCAGTACTGTGGTTCCATTGAGCCAAGTCTGAGGTGCAGTCAGAACCATCAGGGGGTGGTCTGACCTGGTGGTTGTTGACACAGCGGCAGCAGCGCAACCTGGGGGCAGGGGACAAAGCTGTGGTCACTATACATCACCCCATCTCCATGCTGTGCAGGGAGTTCACTGATGATGGCTAGCATGGGTACTTCACCTACCTGTCATGTGTGTCACTGAGGCTAGCTTCATCCAGGGTAAACAGCTCCTTCAACTCGCCCAGAGAGAAGTGCCGCTCCACATCCTGTTCCTCATCTACCACACAGCTACTCAGTGCCTTCTTGTGGCTCTGACGCTGAAAGATCTTCTCCTCGATGGTTCCTGCCTGGGAGAAGATGGCAGGAGCCAGGGAAGCAGGGCTAAGTCATACCCACACCTAGGGGGCTGGAAAACCCAGGGATTGAAACTATAGCCATCAAGAGAAGAGAGAAATGAAAAGGAAGAATCCTGCAGCAATACCTCTGCTCAGCTGGGCCCATTACCCAGTTTGTCTCTTGGGAACATGACTTGTGCATGTCTACCCACCCAGGATATTTTCTGTACCAATGATATTTTTACAGCCTGGCTAAATCCCTTTAGAGTAAGCTGAAGTTTGTCTATAGCAGCTTCATCAGACTTCCACACCAAGCCCAAGTCTCAGTAACTATTATTTGGGTATCCCATGTTATTAGATGCTGTGCTAACACGAGGATATAAAGAAGAATCAAATATCCCTATTCTTGAACTTCCAGACTAGTGGAACAGACACACACTTAAGCTAATTTGTATAATAGATTTCTGTATAGAGTACCCAGGAGCCCGCAAGAGGGGTGGTAGAATGGAATAGTGTTGAAAAAAATGAAAGTAAAGATGGCCCTTAAGTTGAATCTTAGAAAAATGAGTCAATCATTTATAAGGAAAGGGAGAAGGGAAGGCATTCCCACCAGAGAAACACAGGAATAAGTCTGACCTAGTGGGGGTCTGAGTTCAGCCTATCTATAGGACAGTGGAAGTACGCAGTAAGAGTTGGAACTGAGAAAGTCAGCAGAGGCCATAATGGAGAAGCTTGGATGCCAGGCTAAAGAGTTTGACCTTTTCCTAGAAACGATAAAATGCAAATTCAGAATTTTTGGATAACTGATTCTGGAAGCGGTATGTGAAAAATGGGTTAGGATAAGATCAAAGATAAAGAATTAGGAAGATGCTGCAGTATCCAAGTGAGAGATTATGGTGACTTAGCATGGCATGGAGAGGAAGGTTAGATTAAGGAAATACCAAGAAAGTAAAATCGAGCCCTGGCTAGTGTAGCTCAGTGGACTGAGTGTGGGCCTGTGAACCAAAGGATCGCGGTTTAATTCCCAGTCAGGGCACACGCCTGGGTTGCAGGCCAGTTCCCAGCGTGGGATGCATGAGAGGCAACCATACACTGATATTTCTCCCACTCTCCCCTTCCCTTCCCCTCTAAAGATGAATAAATAAAATCTTACCCAAAAAAAGAAAGTAAAATCAATGGTAATCAGAACATTGTCTAGTGGGATGATTATCCTACAAATTTTGGGTTGGGTAGATAGTGGAGCCATTAAATGACAAAGTTCATAAGGGAAGTATGTTTTTGTCATGATGTATCTAAGTGCTCAGGTGGAAGGAAATGTACAGAAGGTGATAGATATATGAGCTAAAAATTTCATTAGAGGCGTGTCACTATAATAAACAATCACAAAGGTAGGAAAACCAGAGTGGAGTTTCCAAAGAGAAAAGAATTTTAAGATTAGTAGTGAATAGTGTCAGATATACAAAGAAGAAAAAATCAAGAGCCTCTTGTTTTGACAATTAGAAAGCCAATAATAGTACATTTAAAAGCAGGTTCAATAGCATAAATAGTGTGATGAGTGAGTAGAAGATGAGGTAAAGTTAATCTGTAGGCTTTGGGAAAATTTGACAGTGAACGGAAAGTAACCCAAGGTAGTGGCTACAGTAAGACAGCATTGAGAAATTGTTTTGTTTTTAAGGCAAGAGCTATTTGAGTATGTTTGTAGACTTCAGAGAATAAAGGAGAAATTAATTAAGAAAAGAAAGGATGGAAAGTGTTCTAGAGCAGAGCTGGAATCCCAGAGAGGAAGGGCATGATCTTCCTGAGATGGGAAGAACAGGTGTAGAGATTCACAGAAGACAAGAAGTGGGCAGAGAGAATTCAAGCCTGGTAGCCTACAGTTTTTTGGTGGTTTTTTTTTTTTTTTTTTTCTGTGAAGCAAGAGGACAAGTCTCTGCAGAAGAATAAGAAACAGGGTTAGCAAGGAAACTTGAGGGCAGTGTTGAAGGGTTGAAGTATCTGTTGAAGGAAAGGAGATATGGCCCAGCCCAAAATAGTGAACCTGAATTTGTGGTAGTACCAATCTGTAAATGCAAATTTATCTGGTTTAGAAGCTGAGAACAGCTGTAATGATCCAGGTGAAGTAGGTATTAGGGAAGGAGTAACTGAAAGGACACACATTAAGGATCAGGCTGAAGAGAAAAGGTAGTCTAGCTAGATTTGGGCACTGGGGACAGAGTACTAGGGACGTTAGGTTGAAGCAGATATAGGAGGTATAAGAAAGCTGGATGGGCAAAAGAAGTGATGGCTATTACCAATGACAGCTATCAAAGCTTTGGGTGCTATGTAAAGTTCTGGTACTGTTAAAGTTCCACAGTGTAGCCTCAGGAGTAATTAAAATAGGGAGAGGTCAAGGAAACATGAAGGCCAGAGTGCTGAATAACTGCATGGTCCTTGAAGTCCACTAGCATGACAGTGGATTTGGGGAAGAAAGAAGAATGAGCTGGTGTCCAAAGTAATCCATGAGTTAGGAAAACAGCAGGAGGTAGATTACTGTAGACAGGAAAAGAGGGTACCAAGTCAGTCAGCATAAGCTGCAAAAGAGGAACTATAGGATGGATGATCTGCGTGATCATGGAGAACTTGGAAAATGCCAACACCACTCCTCAGCACCATGGGACACAAAGTATAAGACCACAAAGCCATGTGGGAGAGCAGAAATCAGGTATGAGGGAAAGCAGGTGTCCTGTGAAAGGGATGGGGCTACAGGGGAGTTTGTTAACTAATAAACAGGTATCCAGAGGGCATTGTAAGAAAGGTTTCAGGGAATGGGGTGCAGAGAACAGAAGAATAAAAGGCTCCAGGCTAAGCCCTTGGCAACTGCTAGAGGGAGAGGGGCCAAAGAGAGACACTGAAAAGCAACCCAGGTTGGTCTTGAAGGTCTTGTTCCATGACCCACCCCCACTCTGATCACAACTCCATCCTTACAGACAGCAGGCGATAGATATAGCAGGTCTTCTTTTGACCATCACGCCAGACCCGAGCCATGGCTTGTTCATCATTAGCTGGGTTCCAGTCAGGGTCAAACATGACTAGTCGGTTAGCCCCAATGAGATTGAGGCCACAGCCCCCAGCTTTGCTGCTCAGCATGAAGACAAAGTCAGGGCTCTGGAAAGAGAGGAGCAGGAGAAAAAGAACGTTTTTCAGCTTGAACTGGAATCCTACTCGGCCCAGCAAACAGTTCTGTCTTACACATTAGTACTCTGTATTCAAACTAATTACGAGGACCACCAGTTTGCCCACCACCCAACCTCCTAGACCACTAAGTCAGGTTCCAGCTCAGACATCACCAAGCCTAACCCTGCCACATCCACATGAAAAAAAAAATCCAGGAAAACCCTAGGACAGAGCCCTCTTATATCTTCTCTTTCAACCCCTAATTCTGTGTCACTACATTAGAGGTGTGGGGACAAGCTGTGCATTTACCGATGGACTGTTGAAACGCTCCACAACCTTGGCTCGCTTCTTAATGGACATGGTGCCATCCAAGCGGACATACAAGTACCTAAAGGGAAATCCAAATATCAAAACCTAAGAAGAATGCAGAGTTCTTTGGAGCCAGAGCTACTGAAGGGAGTGAACTAACCATGCTTGAGACTATTCACTCACAGCCTAAGGCTCCACATTCCCAAAGGGAGAGGCAGGAGCTAGGAGCCAGGATTCTGTCCTATGGGAGCACCTGAGAGACCAGGGGCTCTTCTGCTTGGTGATGAAACTAGGACCAGAACGTCATAAGGAAAAGTCCCTCCTGCAGCCACATTCACCAATCAGAACACCTACTTTTCCTAGGGGAACAGTAGAAAGGCACCCCTTTGACAGCCTAGTTAAGCTTGTCCATACCTTCGAGCCCGGCAGAGTTTCTCAAAGAGGTCCAATGTTTGG
Organism: Sturnira hondurensis; assembly: GCF_014824575.4. Classification (NCBI taxonomy): domain Eukaryota; kingdom Metazoa; phylum Chordata; class Mammalia; order Chiroptera; family Phyllostomidae; genus Sturnira; species Sturnira hondurensis. Next base: position 508,260 of record NW_028098007.1, read on the forward strand.
GTATAATTGGACACCAACACTACTTTGTCACTGCTGCGGCTTCGGGTCACCGCCAGGATGTAATCAAGGACCAGCATCTTACCTGGGGAGATCAGCAACTATTAGCCCTCAGCAGGTCATCCCAATGACCCACAACTCTTACTCTTGATATCCTGCCTTGAGTCAAGGTAGGTCTAGAACAAAGAGATGGTTTCCCACCCCTCCTCCCACAGAAACCAAAAAACTGACAGGAAAGGTCCTACCTGACAGCTGGGGCTCTAGAGCCTTCGAGCTATAATGAGGGGGGAATATGTCCAAGGCACCTTCAAAGCCATCCTCCTCTTGTATACACTTATCATAGATCAGAGCTGGATCTAGGGGAAAAAATTAAAACCAAAATGCCAGCTACATTGCTTTAGAAAGTTTACACTTCAATGCTCATTTGAACACCCTCTAGAAGCCTACCCGAAAGACCTTCTTCAGTACCAGATTTACTTGGTCTCAAATTCCAGTGTGTAGTCAGTGCCTTCTGGGACCATAAATGGACAATCTTGCTCACTAGGGTGTTCTCCCAACAAGAAGGGAGCTATACCAGAGACATTAAAGTTTGTTATTTTTTCACCTGTCCAACATTTTATATGCACATGTATGCACGAACACACTTAGTACACACATAGTGCTATATATACCCCAAGCATCAAGGATGGGCTACACAGAGGACAGGCTAAATTTTTCAAAGCAAAGGGTCTGGAGTTTACAGAGTACACAATGCAGAGCTCATGTCTTGGGGAGGGCTGGAATCACATGTGGCCCCTATGAGGACTCTGGACAAGTATTTGTAAAGGTGGCTGGATCACCTGCAGGAGCCTACCCTTTCTTGTTCACTCTCACAGAGGACCTCAGAGCATGGACACAACTCACGATTACAAAGCTTCTTTAATGAGGTGATGGAAGAAAGGGAAGATACACTCATCTTGCCCTCATGCAACTCTTCTGCTGGCTTGGCCTGCCTCAGAAACCTCTGGTATAATTCAGTCTGAAGGGGTGTCAGCCTGAAAAAAAGGCAGGTGGGTCAGTAGGAAGCGCTGAACCACACTCTGGCCCTCTAAGGACAACTCGAGAGCTGGGCTTTTACTTATACTATACCCCTAAGTTGAGTTCCATACCTACAACAAACCACCTGCTCGATCTTCACAGGCAGATATTTAGAAAGAATGTCAGATGTCCTCCGTATCAGACACCTGGAGAGAACAGTATAAAAAGGTAAGGGGCCATTGGAACAGCCATGCAAACTACTAGAATAAAAGCTACCACCCAAAGGACCAAGACTGACTCTTGTAGTATCAAATATCAGAGACACATCAGCCTTATGGCAAAGATATCTATGTCGGCATCTCAGTCATAAAAACAGACACCCTTTTAAAGAGTCTAGCTTTGACTGACAACTCTTTCTCTTCCCTTTCAAAAGGTTAGCTGGTCCTCAAGAAGAAGCCAAGGTCTCCCATTGAACCTGGTGCTCTGGCTGGGAAAGCAAACTCTAAATCACTAAGTCCTTAGGGGAGATTCTGCATTTGCCTGAATGCCTATTGTCACATGGCCCAAGAGTCAATGAAATTAAGCCCATAACTCCTGGCAGACCAGGAAGAACAGTAATCAGGAACCTAAGCAGCAGCTCCTGACACACTGACTCTCCTTCCTGCCATCTAAAACTGAGAGTGAGCAGGCCCTGGCCAGGTAGCTCAGTTGGTTAGTGCTGTCCTAATAAACCAAAGTTGCAGGTTTGATCCCTGGTCAGGGCTCATACAAGAATCAACCAATGAATGCATGAATAAGTGGAACAACAAATAGATGTTTCTCTCATCAATAAATAATAATTTTAAAAAAACAAACAAAACTGAGAGTCAGAGGTGGCAATTGGGAAGGGCAGGGCTCTTGAGGATGTAAATCATTAAGTGTATCTCATATGTACCTATAACAGAGGAGTTCAGAATGCACCTACCCTCCTGGCTACGTGGCTCCCATGAAAAAAGCACTTTCAGCCTGGGATCCACATCCATCAGATATGCTCCTACCTGTCCAAGAAGACTGTGAAGCCTGGGAAGGGAAGCCTGGTTCTTTAGGTCTAAGATCAAATGACAGGAAGCTTCTGAAATATTAACAACCCTCCAACGAATATTTTGCTCAGAAAGTCCAACGGTGTCAGAAAAGAGCTTCCTTAGCAGGTTGCTAAGCAACCCAAAACCAGACCACAGGGCCCAGGCCAGGAAGAAAACAGGGACTTGGCCTGCAAGAACCCTTCATTCATTAGTGGCTATAGTCAAGGCACAGATCCCACTCCCTTCCTAGAATCCCAGGCCTCACAGGCCAAGGCCCCAAAAGATCAGCCTTAGATGGCTTAGCTGGCAATTCTGATAAGCTCAGTTGGGGGAACCCAAAGAAAGCTGCTGCCTTCTAACCCCGCCCTGCTGTTACCTATTCACAATGCTGGTGAGCTCCCGCAGTCGCTCCTCCCCCAGCTGCCGATCTGCCTCACTGGCAGCTGCATCTCTACCCTTCAAAATGGGCAACTCAAAATGCTTCTTGAACTCATGCACAGTTCCTAAACACAGGAGAGAAAGGAAAATTAGAGAGTATAGAAAAGAATGATTTTCCCACTGCCAGTAATGGCAGACCACTTTGTTATAGACCAACCTTCCTGCCAAGGCCAACAAAGCTGAACAAATTACAGGCAATTTATTTGAATGAATCAGAGAGCTACCAAAGCATGGAGAACTGAAAAGGCCAAATAGTGAGATGGTAGATTAAAATCCAAATATATAACTAGTTACATTAACTATAAATGGACAGAATAATCCAATAAATAGACAATCCAATTGTCAGCCTGGATTTTTTTAAAGAGCCCACCTATATGCTGCTTATAAGAGATGAAGCAGCATGTATCAGTGCCATGAAGTTCATGTTAAAGTGTAGATGAACCTTGAAAACTGTATGCTAAGAAGCTGAAAACAGAAGGTCACATATGATAGGATTCCACTGTTATAAAATATCCTGAATAGACAAAGTCATTGAGATAGAAAGCAGATTAGAGGTTTCCAGGGCTTAAGGATAAAGGGGAAATAGGGGGTGACTGCTGAATGGGTATAGGGTTTTATTTTGGCCAGAAATAAAAAGATCAGGCACCTCACAAAAGACCATATTAAATGCCAATCAACTTTATTCAACATTAGGCAAGTACAATGAGCTATCACTAAACAACAATAAAATGACTAAAATCTTTTTAAAAAATTTAAAGATAAATATTGGTGATGATATAGAGCCATGGTCAACAAACTACAGCCATGGGCAAGCCAACTATTTCTGTAAATAAAGTTTTTATTACCCTGGCTGGTGTGGCTCAGTGGATTGAGTGATGACCTTTGAACCAAAGGGTTGCCAGTTCCATTCCCACTCAGGGCACCTGCCTGGGTTGCGGGCTGGGTCCCCAGCTGGGGGCGTGCGAGAGGCAACCAAATGCCCCCAGTGTGTTTCTCTCACACACTGATGTTTCTCTCTGTCTCTTTCTCCCTCCCTTCCCATTTCTCTAAAAATACATCAATCAAATCTTTAAAAATATAAATAGAGTTTTATTAGAACACAGCCATGCCCCATTAGCAGAGCTGAGTAGTTGTGACAAAGACAGTTTGGCCTGTGAGCCTCTAGCTGTTTCAGGAAACAACTGCTGACCCCTGATGTAGAGACACTGGAATTCTCATACTCTGCTGGTATAACCACTTTGGAATGTGATTACAGAGCTGAAAGCATGCAATAACATATGACCCAGCAATTCCACACTTTGAGGACAGAGAAATGCATACTATGCCTAGGTAAAGACATACATAGTATCATTATTCAAAAGAATAATAAACTGGTCTGGCCAGTGTGGCTCAGTGGGTTGGGTATTGTCCTGCAAATCAAGCGGCTGGTTCAATCCCTGGTCAGGGCACAGAGCTGAGTTGTGGGCCAGGTCTCAGTTGGGGACATGCAACAAGCAACCAACTGATGTTTTTCTCCCTCTCTTTCTCCTAACCCTTCCCTAAAAATAAATAAAATCTTAAAGAGAAAAAAACAAAACAATTGTCTATCAACAGTAGAACAGACATATTCATTAAAGCCACCTAATGCCACTTAATTGGACACTAAAAAATTATTTAAAAAAGAAAGAAACTGCCCAGTGCAGTCTGCTCTGAGGTCAATGCTCTTGTGAGGCAGCTAGGATGTGATGAGCAAAAATGTCTGGAGGAAGTACAGTATTTTCATCCACAGCTCACAGTGACACCATGTCCTAGATTTATACAGCTTGCCACCTCTGCAGTGGAAACATGGCCAGAGTGTGGAAATCCTAGCCACAGCAACCAGACAAAAGGAAGAAATAAAAGGCATCCAAATTGGAAAGCAGGGAGTAAAACTCTCATTATTTGCAGATGACATAATACTATATATAGGAAACCCTAAGGGGTCTACCAAAAAAATCCTCTAAGAACTAATAAATGAATTCTAAGTAGCAGGAAACAAAATAAATATTTAGAAACTGGTTGCATTTTTATATATCAGTAATGAAGAACCAGAAAAATAAACTAAGAAAATAATCCCATTTACAACTGCACAAAAACAAACAAACAAACAAACAAAACACCTAGGAATACGTTTAACCAAGGAAGTAAAAAAAAAACCTACTTGGAAAATTAAAAAACTAAGTATAGGACCTGAAAAGACACTTTTCCAAAGAGGATCATTCAGATGGCCCACAGACACATGAAAAAATGCTCAACATCATTAGTCACCAAAGAAATGCAAATTAATACCATGATGAGATATCACCTCACACCTCAGATATCAGAATGGCTATCATCAATAAATCAACAATGAGTGTTGGCAAAGATATGAAGAAAAAGGAACCCTTGTGCACAGTTGGTGGGAATGCATATTGGTGCAGCTTCCATGGGAAACAGTATGGAGGTTCCTCAAAAAACTAAAAACGGAAATCCCTTATAACCCAGCAATTCCACTTCTGTGTATATATCCAAAGAAACCAAAAAAACTAATTTGGAAAGACATATGCACCCCTATGTGCACTGCAGCTTATCTACAATAGACAAGATATGGAAGCAACCTAAGGGCCCATCAACAGACAAATGGATAAAAAAGCAGTGGTATATATACACAATGGATTATTACTTGGCTGTAAAAAAAGAATAAAATCTGAGACTTCAGCCAAGATGGAGGCGTAGGTGAAAACACTGTGCCTCCTTGCACAACCAAGTTTAAAGTCAACAAAGTTTCAGCAACAAAAATGCAGCCAAAACACAGAAAGTTGAACTATACGAAAGTCCGACAACAACGAACCATTCAGCCAGACCAGTAAGAGGGGCGGAGCCGGCAGCTGGAGGAGCAAGGTTGCACAGGAAAAATCGACCAGACCAACCCAGCCACACAGGTGGCGGCTGGCAGATCCTAGGCGTGGGGTGGCAACAGGAAGACCCAGTGAGTGCGCAAGACGGCTGGCTGACCAAGGTTACATATTTGCATGCAGATAAACCAGCGAAGGAGCGTGCAATGAGACAGACCACCCAGGCCCCAGCGGCGGGAAGCAGCAGAGAGAAGCAGCAGAGGGGACAGCCTGCCCCTCTCTGACCCCGTCCCCACATACAGCATCACAACCCAACGACTGAGTTGCCCCGCCCTGGTGAACACCTAGGGCTCTGCTCCTCATACGTAACAGGTGCGAACAGACCAAACACATGGCTCAAGAAGAACTCAAAGCCCCAGAGCCCATAACTCTAAGCGAACAAGAAATAGCCAAACTATTAGATGCACAGTTCAAAACACTGGTGATCAGGATGCTCACAGAACTGGTTGATTTTAGTCACAAATTAGAGGAACATATGAAGGCTAAACTAATTGAAATGAAGGGAAATGCACAGGGAACCAATAGTGATGGAAAGGAAACTGGGACTCAAATCAAGGGAGTGGACCAGGAGGAAAAAAGAAACATCCAACCAGAAAAGAATGAAGAAACAAGAATTCAAAAAAATGAGGAGAGGCTTAGGAACCTCCAGGATATCTTTAAACACTCCAACATCTGAATTATAGGGGTACCAGAAGGGGAAGAGGAACAGCCATGAGTGGAAAACTTATTTGAACAAATAATAAAGGAGAACTTCCCCAGTCTGGCAAAGGAAATAGACTTCCAGGAAATCCAGGAAGCTCAGAGAGTCCCAAAGAAGTTGGACCCAAGAAGGAACACTCCAAGGCACATCATAATTACATCAGCCAAGATTAAAATGAAGGAGAGAATCCTAGAAGCAGCAAGAGATAAGGGGACAGTCACCCACAAAGGAGTTCCCATCAGACTGTCAGCGGATTTCTCAAAAGAGACCTTCCAGGCAAGAAGGGGCTGGAAAGAAGTATTCCAAGTCATGAAATCCAAAGACCATCAAGACTGCTCTATCTAGCAAAGCTTTTATTTAGAATGGAAAGGCAGATAAAGTGCTTCTCAGATAAGATCAAATTCAAGGAGTTCATCATCACCAAGCCCTTATTATATGAAATGTTAAAGGGACTTATCTAGGAAAAAGGAGATAAAAAATATTAACAGTGAAAGGACAGCAAACTCACAGTTATTAACAACCACACCTAAAACAAAAGCAAACTAAGAGGACAGCTAGATCAGGAGCAGAACCATAGAAATGAAGATCACATGGAGGGTTAGCCACAGGAGAGTGGGAGGAGGAGAAGGGGGGAGAAGGTACAGAAAATAAGTAGCATAGACGGTAGGTAGAAAATAGACAAGGGGGAGGGCAAGAATAGTGTGGGAAATATAGAATCTAAAGAACTTGAGACACGTGGACATAAACTAAAGGGGGGAAATGGGGGGGAGGGGAATGAAGAGGGGAATGAGAACAACCGTAATGGCATAATCAATAAAATATATTTTTTAAAAAAGAATAAAATCTTACTGTTTGTGACAACATGGATGGACCTAGAGGATACTATGCTAATTAAAACAAGGCGGACTGAGAAAGACAAATCCATAGATGAAGTGAAATCTAAAGAAATAAACAAAAAACAAAACAGAAACAGACTCACGGACGCAGAGAACAAACTGATAGTTGCCAGAGGGGAGGAAGGGATACAAGACTGAGTGAAAAAGATGAAGGGATTAAAGAAGTATAAATTAGTAGTTAAAAAATACTTATGGGATGTAAAGTTCAACACAGAGAATATAGTCAGTAATATTGTACTAACTATGTATGTTGCCAGGTGGGTACTTGAATTATTGGGGGGAATCATTTTGGGAATTATTTAATTGTCTCACCACTATGTTTTATACTTGAAGGTAATATTAAAAACTATTATGACCTGACAAGTGTGTCTCAGTGGGCTGGATGGTCTAGACACTAAGATCACCGGTTGGCCCCGTCAGGGGACATGCCTGGGTTGCAAGCCAGTTCCCAGCAGGGGCCAGTTCCCAGCCGGGGATGCACAAGAAGCAACCATACATTGATATTTCTCTCTCTCTCTCCTTCCCTTCCCTTCTAAAGATAAATAAATAAAAATTAAAAAAAAAAAAAAGATCACCGGTTGGATTCCTAGTCAGGGCAGGCACATGCCTGGGTTGCAGGCCAGGTCCCGGGTTGGGGGGTATGTGAGAAGCGGTTGATGGATGTTTCTCTCACACATCATTGTTTCTCTCCCCCTCTTTCTTCTTCCCTTCCCCTCTCTCTAAAAATAAATAAAATCTTTTGAAAAATTAAAAAATAATATTGGATGGCAACTGTAATTTAAAAGTAAAAATTTTTTCAAGTAAGGCCAGAGTGGACCTTGCTGAGTTGCTTGGCAGAGCCAAGGTCTCCCAATGGCTCTCCCTGATGAGAAAAGTNATTAAAAAAAAAAAAAAAGATCACCGGTTGGATTCCTAGTCAGGGCAGGCACATGCCTGGGTTGCAGGCCAGGTCCCGGGTTGGGGGGTATGTGAGAAACGGTTGATGGATGTTTCTCTCACACATCATTGTTTCTTTCCCCCTCTTTCTTCTTCCCTTCCCCTCTCTCTAAAAATAAATAAAATCTTTTGAAAAATTAAAAAATAATATTGGATGGCAACTGTAATTTAAAAGTAAAAATTTTTTCAAGTAAGGCCAGAGTGGACCTTGCTGAGTTGCTTGGCAGAGCCAAGGTCTCCCAATGGCTCTCCCTGATGAGAAAAGTCTTCCTACAAGTACAGCTAACATTCTCTCCTTTCTTTCCTCAGCTAGAGTTGCAGGTAAGGCTCCCTCTAATGTAGCCAACAGAGCTGGATTCTTACCTAGGAGGCCTGAATTAACAAAATGTACCAAGCTGAAATACTCGAGGAGATCATTCTGGATGGGAGTCCCCGAGATGAGCACCCGCCGGCTGGTGTTCAAGCTGTCCAGGGCCTGGTAAGTCTGATTCTCAGAGTTCTTGAGCCTGTGTCCCTGAAAGGAAATTAGTTCTCACTTAGGCCTGGGCACAGTGTGGCATCCCTAATGGTAGCAATGTCTTGTGTAGAGGATCCAGCCTCTGGCCATTAGTGGAAAATGGAGTTCTAAACATTGTTTACTCCTTCTTTTGGCAGATTGACCTCATGGGCTCTCCTCCCACTTGCCTCCTCCAAAGCAGCCTGCGCTGTACTCAGCATTCCCCAGTGACTGACACAGACCAGGGATGACAATTCTCAGTGAGGAGAGTCTTTCTCCTACCACCCAGACCTTTGACAGTCAAGTACCTCGTCACATATGACCAGCCCAATACTCCCTTTCTGGAGGACTCCAACGTGAAGGCGGAATGTCTCATAGGAGATGATGAGAATAGGAGAAGGCACTCTGGCTCCATGCTGGTTCATGAATCCTTCTAAGACAGAAAAGGCATCAAGGAACAAATTTTAGAATATCTTAAAGAAAAAAAGATTTGGCCCTGGCTGGTGTGGCTCATTGGATTGAACGCCGGCCTGCAAACCAAAAGGTCACCAATTCGATTCCCTGTCAGGGCACATGCTTGGGTTGCAGGCCAGGTCCCAGGTTCAGGGCATGCAAGAGGCAACTGACTGATGTTTCTCTCACACATCAATGTCTCTCCCTCTCTTTCTCCCTCCTTTTCCCCCTCTCTGAAAATAAATAAAATCTTTAAAAAGAAAAGAGGTTTGATAGTTCTTTAATTTAGCTTGGGAATAACTACTTCAATTATTTTCCACGGAAGTTCTCTTCTCTGCCACCTCTCATTGCCCTCAACCCTGGCCATCAGTGAGCACACACATAAGGAGTAGGTTATGGAGAGGAGTACAGCCATCTTTGTTAAGGATCCATACCCAGCTTTTGATCTATCTCGTTCTTAGAGCCTCCATCAATGGCTAGCGGTTGAATCCTCCCTCCAAGCCATTTGCCAACTTCATTGTACCAGTTCTTCACCAGGCTGGAGGGCGACACCACAACTGCCTTGTCAATTTCTGGCTTGCACTCTGGACTCTGGCGCAAAAGCGTCCACATCAAGGTGATACACTGCAGCGTCTTGCCCAGGCCCATCTCATCAGCCATGATGCAGCCGTGGCTGCCTGGGATGCGCCGACTGGTGACACACTCCCACAAGAACTTCACTCCCTGGGGAAGAAGAGCACCCAGCCCATGCAGGCAACCACACTGCTGTTACTCCAGAGGTGGCAGCCTCCCAGTCTCAGACCCTGGCCCATACCTCATCCCCACCCCCGACCATCAGTTACCTCTCTCTGATGAGGCCGCAAGACCTTACTGAGAACAGGATCAACGACCACATGGACCGGGAGTTTTTCCCTGAGAAAACATGGCAAAGAAAATATGGAGCTCTGACATGAGCAAGGGCATGCCCTCAGCAAGTTATATATTGCTGATCCAGAAGCCACAGAGGCAACGGCCTGAGAAAGGCCCTGCTAGGCCTGGTAACCAAACACAGTAAATTCTTGCTCCAGAGAAATTTAGGACAGGGCGATGGGTTTCCTACGTCATCACCTCAACCCTTCCAGCTCCCAAGCTTGGCAGGAAGGGATGAGAAACTCCCACCAAATGGACACGTCCACATGCTCTTTCCCAGGCACTGCCCTCCCCCACCCATGCACTCTCTGGATGGTGCAGCAATGACGGCACTCTACAAACATGTGCCAGTCCCAAGGATCCATCACACCAAAATGCTCTTTGCCCTCCCAGATTGCAGCACAACTACAGAGAACTGCGCAAGAAAACAGCAATATACATACTTGTCAAGCTTCAGCTGGTCATGGGCGCTCAGTGGGGGAGGCTCATACAGAACCAAGGCACCTTCTTCCAGCGGGTCATGGAGGGCCCGGCGGATCCCAGCCCTTTTGAGGCCCAACGCCCGAGAGCCCAGAGGACCTAGAAACCAACAATCTGTTATGTAAGCTTCTAAGCTGAGGAGCTCCAGCAGGCCCAGCTCCAAGGCCCGTTCTTCACGTAACCTTTCCTAAGTTTCCACGTGACCTAGCTCTCCCTAAACCACTCCAAAACCAGTTTGGGCAACTCTACCAGACCATTATCGCAGTCTGCCTCAGATCAGAGTTCTTACTATTTTACTTCCCCACTCAACTACAAACTTTCTGAAGGGCTGGGTCTTATTCATCTCAAGTTAATCCTAGAAAGGTCTAAATCCCTAAAAGGGCCTTTTCAAGACTTAGAGCTCTTGAGAGTTGGCCTCCTTCCTCCCAGCCCCAGTTTTAGCACAAAGCTCTGCTCTGTGTAGAGGGGAAACTCTGAAGAACCTATGCCTCCAAGAGAGTTGACCTCATAAAGAAGATGCCACTGAACTCACTTGGACTAAATGAAACCTCGCCCTGGCTCACCAGGAGCTTCCCAAGCACTGGCACATCCCCATCAAGCAGATGACAGGCAGTCATTCTTGGTGGCCCTTGTTGAAGCTATCAAACACAGCCCTCATGAGGTCTCAGGGGAGTCACCCCATAACAGTCACCACTCAACTGGCACCTTCAATTCCAAGGTAAGCTTGTATGTACAAAAGCTGAGGTTTTAATTATTCAGGCACATTTTCACATGGCTGAGTCAAAAAGAGGAAAAAAAAGAAATGTAAGGTAAGCTTTCCATTTTTACCTTGATAATTTGGAATGGGAATTTTGAAAGGCTTTGACAAAATGCTTCGAATAAATGCTTCCTAAAAAGAAAAGAGAAGAAACAGGGATTCAGGAATGTTTGGCAATGTTATAGGATACTATTTCTACAAATGCAGCCTAAGATGTCTATTTACGCACTGCAACACAGGGAGAGCAGTGTATTTTGAGCACATGTCATGAACATGAAGAGATGTGCTCCACATTAGGTCTGTACACAGCTCTCATCTTTATGGCTTTACATGAGGTTCTACAAGTACCCAGGGACACCAGAGGACCAGTGGCCAGCGTCTAGCCTCAGTCAACCACAAGGCTCATAACCACTAGCTCCAAAAGACCATGCCATTGTGGACAGCTATCTTATTCCTTAGGGTGTAACACCTTAAGAAGAAGGTACCACAGAGCTACCTAACCCCATTACTAATGAAGAACTCCAATGTTTGGATTCAACCACTATCCTACTGGACCACATCTTCCCACGCATACCTCACATTTCTTTTTTTGTCGTATCAGTTCAGCCTATTGCAATTAATTCCCACATCAGCCTCCTTGAGAACTCAACAGCCCCTCAAAGAGCAGGAGGAACAGGACTAGCATTAGTAAAGTGATAACATTAACAACATCAGTAAAAATGACCACAGTGATGACTAACGATGTACACCAGATGCAGCATTCGGCCCCTTGTGGTCACACCACCATTTAAGCCGCACCAACAGCTCTACGAAGTCCATATATTACTGACATACCCAGTCTACAGATGAACAAATTTAGGCTGAGTCATTACCATTTTCCCATGTCACACAGCTGTGACAGATGGAGGACCTTCCTGATTCTAAGGCCCTTCCCTGTAACCAGGAGGCAGGCGACGTGGCCTCCTAATCTAACCTGTTTGAGAGCAGCCATGTGGATCAGCCTAGTCAGCAGCTTCTTGCCACGGGAATGTACAAGAAAGGGAACGACATGATAAAGGGGACATAGAGAGAGGGCAAGCCAATCACCAAGAAAAAGAAAGTGGGAAAAGGGTGACAGGAAGCAGACATATGTAGGTCCTAGAGAAGGGTGGCCTTGCTGCTTCCCCTGCAGTGTCTGCCAGAAGCCCCTGTGCCATCACCCGGGCCTGGCATCAGCACTGAGCGATGGGGCTGGGGCAGAGGAGGAGGCAGGGGAGTCCAGAGCACCAGCTCCTGGGCTTCCTCTGACAACTCCCACAGACCTGAGCCCTCTGGGAAATTACAATAGCCTGAGAACCTCAACAAAACAAGGACTGGAACTCAAGAAAGCAAGGAGAAAACAAGAGCAAAAGCCCTGAAGGTAGTTTTAATGAAAACACATTAGTAGAAAAAGTAACAAAAAATATTCCTTCTGGCAAAAAGGTAGTTTAATAGGAAAAAAGTAAGCCTGCCTTGCCCTTAAATTTTTTACCTTTTTATTCCATACCATTTCTATACAGATCATTATAATTTCTACAAACTCAATGTACTTTAAATAGGAGAAATATAATGATTATATTTAATAATCTATTGGAAGACAGAAAAGAAATGTCAGAGAACTGAACTTCATTACCCCAATAAATAATGTGACTAAGGCAGGGTTAGAGATAGGCCCAAATTCATTTTTTATTTGTATATTCCTTTGAAGATGAATAAAGTCTTTTATTGACTTTTTTAAAAAGATTTTATTTACTTTTTAGAGAGGGGGAAGGAAGGGAGAAAGCGGGACAGAAACATCAATGTGTGAGAGATACATTGATCGGTTGCTTCTCACATGCTCCCTACTGTGGACCTGGACCACAGCCAAGGCATGTGCTCTGACTGGGAATTCAACCAGCCACCTTTGGTTTGCAGGCCAGCGCTCAATCCACTGAACCACACCAGCCAGGGCTATTAACTATTTTTAATTACTACGATTATTGTAATTACAAAGAGCAATAATAATGAGGAATTAATATATGAAGGATGCTAACAAAAAAATCTACCCTCACTCTTACTGGTGTGGCTCAGTGGGTTGGGCATGTGGTCCCACAAACTGAAAAATCACCCATTCAATTCCCAGTCAGGGCACATGCCTGGTTTGCAGGCCAGGTCCCCAGGCAGGTACATGTGAAAGGCAACCAATCAATGCTTCTCTCCCTGTCTCCCTCCTTTCCCTCTAAATACATAAATATATAAATAAAGTCTTTTTAAAAAGTAATCTTAAGTCAAAGGAAAGTAAAAGGAAGGAAATGGACTCAAGTTTCCTTTCTAATTTGGTGTCAATTCTGCCTGCAATTCTAAAATTGAAATATTGTCTTCAAGATTATTAATATAGGAGACTAGATTTGAGGCTCCGAGTAGCCAAGAATTTACGCTCCAAATTCTAAAAGCAAGACTGTCAATAAAACCGGGAGCCACAGTTTCTGTGGGGAGAACCACAGGCTAGAGCAACTAGCATAGGAGACTGTGAGCACCACTGGCCAAAAACACCTGAGGGCACAGCCTGGGAGACTTGCAATGGCCAGCCTCTGGGAACCTGCTCTGGTAATACTCACTGGACTCTAGCAGAGGCAGAGGAGAGAGTATGCTCTCACTCTGTTCATTTAGTTACTGAAAATTCATATCATCCTTTCCTTCTGATATACCAGGGAGAACATCCCTCCTCCCTACCAAGGTCAAAGCTTTCCTCTTCCAAAGAGATTCACTCTTACTAGTTTTGCCTAATCTCTCCTTTATTTCAAACTCTCCTTCTCACCAGCATTTTAAAAATGCTTAACTGCCTTTTTTTTTTCAAAAAAAAAACTTTTAAAGATTTTATTTATTTATTTTTAGAGAGAAGTGAAGGGAGGGAGAAAGAAAGGAAGAGAAACATCAATGTGTGGTTGCCTCTCACAGCCCCCTACTGGGGACCTGGCCCACAACCCAGGCATGTGCCCTGACTGGGAATTGAACCAGCAACACTTCCACTGAGCCACACCACCCAGGGTTTAACTGCCTATCTCATAAAACAAAAATTCTTTTGACCTCTTATCTCCTCCCCTTGAAACTTCTTAGAGTTGTCTGTCTCCCCTTCCTTATCTTCCATTCTGCTCTTTTCATCTTCTGAAATGACTGACCAAGACCACCAATAGCCTATATGACCCTAATTCCAATAAACATGTTAACTAGCCTTATCTTACCAGACAAAGCTGGCCACTCCTTCTCAGATATTCTCTGCCTTCAACTTCCATGGACACCACTCTCCCACTAGAACTCCCCACCCCTGCTCTGGGACTTCATGCTCAGTTCCTTAATGGGCTTTCTTTTTCCTTTGCCTAACCACCTCAAAAGGCAGTGTTCCACAGGGTTTGGCCCTCGGCTCTTCCACTAGGCCCTTGGCCCTAGTCTTCTGACTGCACACTCACCTGGACACTACAATACACTTTGGAGATATTAAATATCACCAATATGCTAATGACCCCAAGGTCCAGTTCCAGTCAGCACCTCCCTCCTAGGCTCCACACCGACATTTGCAGCCACCTCCAAACCCAGACACCCCGCCAGTGTCTTAGGCTAAACACCTCATTTCCAGGGCTGCACATGACTCTTATGAGTCTGACGCACTTGTGCTTTGGGGCCTGAAGGGAAGCACAGTTTGACACCTCAAAATGTGTCTTTTGGGATACTAATTATTTTAGCGTGGTTATTTTTAACAAACAGCAGATTTGGGAGAAGCTCAGAAAACCAAATAGAAGTACATTTCTAAGGGAAATCTATCTGTAAGCATGTCTCCATCATTGAACCAGGCCTGCCTCCACCAACAATGGATAAGGCTTGGACTTATATCTGCATATACTTGCTCACTGTTCTTTTCTCATAACTTATTCCACCCCCATCATTTTTTGTCTCTAGCTGAAGATGGTATTTAAGGTGATTGCTTTCGCCAAAATAATGAGTTATTTCACTTTCTTGGGTCTCTCCCATGTGTGCATGAAGTATACATATTATCACATGTTAACTTTAATTTTTCTCCTGCTCATCTGTCTCATGACTATTTGATTATAAGTCCAGCCAGAACCTAGGATGGAGGAAAATTCTCCCTCCCTGACAGGCTCCTTCCTCCACAGCTTTCACACAGGCTGTTCCCTCCATCTAGATCATGTCCCCCTTGCTTCACCTGGCTGAACCCTCAAATCCTTCGGGACTCAACCTAATCAGCATGTCCCACAGACTGAGGTGTTCACCCACCTCCGGACGTTAGGCTCCTGTTTTGCACTCTCACCACACCTGCACTTATGTCGTACAGTTTATTGTACACAGGACAACTTGATCAGTACCAAATCGTAGGAACAAGGCTTCTAGTCTGCTAAACAGAGATAGAGTTTCAGACAAACTAGAGATAACGTCTAAGCCTGTTGTTTCAGCTCCAGGCCCCTAAAAGCAGGGAAACCAGGAAATCGATGCCAAAGCTGACATCAGAACCAGATGCACTGATCAACTAACTATGCCCTACCCAAGCCCCGATCAGTCGCTAGAGACCACAACCCTCACTCCCTTAGCCACCATGACTAATGATTCTCCCCTGTATAACCCACCCCCTGGAAGCCACTGGGAGCCAGGTCTTTGGGCACTGGCTTATCTGTGACTCCAGGTATGGGCTACTTCCTGAACTAAAAAATCCTTACTTTGCTGCAAGCTCCTGTTCGCGTCTTATCAGGCATTGATACACGTAGAAAAGCAGACCCCTTTACTTTGGTAACATACATACCATTTTTTTTACAGCTCAATAAACAATTAAATTTAGTGAATTATATACATATGGTAAAACTACCACAAAGCAAGGGAAGATGAACATAATTCAAGTTAGTGGTTACCTCTGGGGATGGGAAAAGGGATTATGACTTTGATGATGTTCTAGTTCTGGATGGTGGGTGTGTTTTATATATTACATGCTATATATATTATTTTGCATTTATCTATTATATAAAAATGTTTCTAAATATTTGCTGAGTGCACAAATAACCTCCATTACACATTCCCATTTTTCCTTCAAAACTTTCCTGTAAAGGAAAAACACACTTCTGTTGTGCCCTCTACTCTTAATCCTACACTACTTCATTTCAGACACCACACGTGTGAGTTCTCCACACATCAAGCAATTCTTGGCACCACCTGGGTCTCATACAATTTAACTCAATTCTGACGTTACCTACATGGAGAAAGCATCAGATTCTACAGATGAAGGCTTCATAAGACTGTCTCCCACCACTTCAAATGCCAATCCCAAGATCAGGTTGTGACCTGTGGTTCTGTGGACAGGCTATATATTGGGGGGTTCCCACAACTCCCTCCTTAGGTTTGATTAATTTGCTAGAACAGCTCACAGAACTCAGAAAGTTTATTTACTAGATTACTGGTTTATCTCGAAAGACATTAAAGGATACGAATGAACAGCCAGATGAAGAAACACAAGGTCTGGAAGGGCCCTGAGCACAAGAGCTGTATCTGTGGAGTTTGGGGTGTGCCACTTCCCAGAACATGGATGAAGTTCTGTTCATCAACTCATAAGCTCTGGGACCTGAAATTCTCTGAATCCCACCGTTTTGGGTTTTTATGGAGGTTGCATTATATAGGCATGCTTCATTATGCATTGGCCATTCTTTGGTGGGTTGGTTCTCCTGGCAACCAGCCCCAAAGTCAGGTGCTTTACAAAAATCATCTCAATTACTTAAACTCAAGTGCGGTTGAAAGGGGTTATTGAAAGCCATCTTTATCACCCCAGTCTCTTAAATTCCAAGAGCTCGACATCATTGTCCCTCAGAAAGTTTGGTGAAAAAAGGTTCGGATGAACTACTCTGTGATTCTGGACAAGCTAACCCCTCTAAGACTCAGCTTCCTCATCTTAAAAAAATGAGACTTACAGGAGATAATGCACAGACCCTGCCTGGTGATGATTAGGTTGATTTCACTAGAGGCAACATGTGAAAGCTGTAGAATTCTGGTACTTCTTAAAGCCCTGTGCACAGTCAGCGATGGAGTGGATCCTAGTTCAAATACCCTGCAATAGCCCTCCCTCTCCTATACCCTCATGTCCTCAGGAATCTGAGCTACCTAAGATCTTAGAAAAGAAGGGGACTCCAAATCACACACATCTCAAAGGAAAGAGACCAGGCCTCTTTCAAGTCCCCAGAAGCTGTGTGAGCAGGCCCAATGTCCCCACCAAAGTCTGTCTGCTGGCTACTGTCAAGTCTTCAGGGGTGGAAGCCAGCCTAAGCAAAAGAACAGGGCACGTACATGCACCAGCAGGTTGTGGTTCTGACTTACATGTTGATTACTGTCCAGACAGGGTGGTCGATTCGTTAGCTGGGTCAAAGCTTTCCGAAAAGGTGAGCGGAAACAATCCTGGCTCTGGGTCTCACTGCTAGATTTCCGTTTCTTAGGAGTCTAGGAGAAAGTGATAGGAAATGTAAAGAAGTCTAGAAGACCACAGTGGTGGATCTAAATGTTTAATGGGGCAGGGGTGGGTGGGCGCAGTGGGGTTGGAAGAGGTTATAGGGGAGATAAATAGTCACAGAAGAAAATACAACGAAACAATGCAAAAAGATAAAATAAAATGCTTATGAAATGCCAGGCAATGTGTTAAAAATTCTTCACATATATTACTATGTATCATTTTCACAGTGATCCTATGTTAAGTATTCAGCATCCTTATTTAACAGGTGAAAATTGGAGTTTAATAAGTTTAAAGAACTTGCCTAATCTGAGATGGGGCACTGGAAGAGGTGAATGAAGGCTAAGTCCACCAGTAGCACAGAGTCACGCTGCCCCAAATCTTTACTCTGAAAACTCCAAGGAATAATTGAGCAACTGTTTGCTTCCCTCCCTAAGTTTCCCAAAGAAGTGACAAGAGTATAGCTGCCCCCAACTCCCAGGCCACTGAGGCCACTCTCCAGTCAGCTCATATCATGGCAATAAGGATCCCAGCACCAAAAACATTTTCAGGAGCAACCAGCAGCAGACAGCATCATCTATGACTGAACTGTACCAAGTGCTGCCCCAGTTCAAGTCTGAGACCCCTATAAGAGGCAAGGGACAATCAATGTGCCTCCCTCACAGGTAGAAGAGGCCCCTGTACACCAGCGGTGCAACTACAGAGCAAGCCCAGTGAGACATCAGGGAAGAACTCACTTGTACCAGCTTGCCAAGGTATTTGAAGCTTCAATGATCCAATAAGGCACTCCTGAAATAGAAACACCAAGCCCCTTCCCTCGCTCTACATGCTTTTACTCACATACTACCCCTGCCCAAAACTGCCTTCTAGACTTTCTTTAGGTAATCTCTTCCTCCAAAGTTCCAATAGCCAAGCCCTAGCTTCTTGAACCACTCTCTCTGAAGTAAATGCTGCACTGTCCTGTTGATTTGGGTTTACACAGGTCCTGCCCACAGCTAGCCCCAGAAAGCCCCACAGGAGGAAGCAGAGCACAGGGCCAGTTCAAAGTTGAACATACTATATTTGAGTATTAGCAGAGACTGGAGAGGCACCGCCCCTCCCATCCAAGCCTAAGTGAGGTCTGGACTCTAAGGTAAGCCCAGTACCCTCTACTATTCTGTGACATTGGGTAAGGGGACAAAAAGTAAAAGAGAAGCCTGCTAATTGCTGTTGGGGGGGTACTTTTTTTCCAAGGCAGCCAAAGGCCAGAACACCATGTGCTTCTTTGCTTTGGAACACCCCTTCCCACCAGGAAAACTGAGTCTCTATTAGCTTCTAGTGAGCACCTTGAGGACAAATATTTTACCTTGTTCAATGCCTGACAAATAGTAAGCACTCATTAAAGGTTTACTGAAAGAGGCTCCTGGAAGTGACCAGGTTTGTAACCCCAGAAACTAAGTCCAGGACTCCTTTCTGCCCAAACACTCCTTCCTTTCCTATCCCCTGGAGGGCAGGGTACTCACCACTGCCCGAGGCTGCCAGTCTTCATCCTCAGAGGGTCTACCTTCCGGTTTTCTCTTGGCCAGCTGGCTAGGAGCTAAGCTCCTCCTCTGAAAGAAAATGGAAACTGAGCACCGGCAGGAATCTCGCAGCCTGAGTCCATCAGACCCAGGCAGAGACTACCCAGTCTCCTCTAAGCCACACTTACCATCCTAGCTAGACCCAGGAGCATAAAATATCAAGTAACCATCAGCCACAAGTCAAAGGCACCCAGCAGCTGAAAATTCTGAACCAGGACATAGCAGAAAGCGGGCTGCTATATTAGCTAGAGTACAGCTAATTACAGAGGGAGCTTGGATAGAGGGAATTCCGCCAGGGACTGGGGTTGGGGCCCAAATTTCAGAGTAGCCGGTTAGTTGAGGCCGGAGAGCACGCCAAGAGGAAGTATCCCAGTATCCCAGTGTGATGCGGGGGACGATGGATGGAGTGCCAGGCTGGGCAGAGTGGAGTCGGTATAACGGTCCCAGGTGGGCGTAAAAGAAGGGGTAACCACAGGCCAGGGGAGAGAAGCTAGGATGAGAACCTGAGGCCCGAGGAGAGAGAGGCGTCCGAGCCAGGAAAAAGGGAATTTCCCAGGTCTGGAGCCGAAGATGCCAGACCCGGACTAAGGGAGGTCGAGCAGGGATCCAGGCAGGACGATCAAAAGACCCGAGTTTGGAAGGAGAACCCTAGGCAGAGCTGGAAAAAAAAACGGCCAAAGACGAAGTCGGCCCCAGCACTCCGGCTTAACCTTCGTCTTCCCAAAGCGCGCGTTAACAGCCGCTGGGGCTCTCCGGTCCCGCCAGGCCGGGTCAATCGAACCTCCCGCGGTGCTGCCGCCACACTACCCATTGGCTGCGTTCAATGCGTTCGGCGCTCCAGACCTAAGGAAGGGGCGGGCCTAATGATGCGGCCCTGAGGGTGCTCTAAGTTCTGCCGCTGAAGAGGCAGATCCACGCTACAAGGAGGTGGGATTTAGGCGGGAGGGCGGGGCGAACAGCGGAGAGACCGTTGACCGAGGTGGACCGTTGACCGAGGTGGGCGGGGCGAGATGAGCGGGGCGGGATTTTGAGCTCTCGGGCGGTCCCCAGCTCTTGAACAGGGGCGTGTTTCTCCTAGGTAGGTGAGCTGTCCCGCAGCAACTCGGCAGGTGGTTTGCAGTAAATCGGACCAGGAAGGAGTTGCCCCCTTCTGCAGGAGCCTGAGAATGATAAAAGGCACCGCAGGTCTGCTCCTCCCCTGAGCCCGACTTGAAGCGGAGGTCCGGGGTTGGAGTCAGACCTGTTATCCCCCAGGGCGGGGGTTGTCATTTGGTTTGCTCCCGCAGTGTTAGCCCCCAGCGGACTTTTTGGTCTGGGTGTCTTAGAGGAAGCTGCCTTTTGCTGGGCAAAACCTTTTTTTTAGTTTTTTTTTGACACTTAATGAATTCTCACTCTCTCAGACCTTCACTTCAAATCTAAAATGTACATTATATTAAGTACCTTCCCCACAGAGTCATTCTGAGAAGTAAATTAATGTGTTTAAATAGCGCTAGACACAACTTAGCGCTCCATAATAATAAGGTGTATATAGAGGGGGGATTCAGAAAACCCCAGAATTTATTTAAAATTGTGTATTTATTCTTACATGTTTAAACTTCAGTCACCTTCAATGTACTCTCCACTCGATGCAATACACTTATCGAGACTTTTTTCCCACAGCTCAAAACAGTTTGAACTCATTGATTTTGATGCTTTTTAGCGCTTCTGCCGTTTTTTGTTTCACCTCTTCCATATCTGCAAACTGTTTCCTTTTGAGGACTTTTTTCATTCCGGAGAAACAAAAAAGAAGTCATCTGGGGCAAGATGGGGTGAACAGGGAGGGTGAGGCAAGGTGGACCAAAATACCATTTTTGGTCAAAAACTGCTAAACATTCAGCATGGTGTGGGCAGGTGTGCTTGTAAATCACCCATTGTGAAATGGGCAAAAGTGTTGAAAGTTAAAAAAAATCACTGGAGCCAAACACAGCCTCTCACAACAATACCAGCTGGTACACTGATACAAATGGGTTCCTAGAATACCCACCTAGAGGGGTAAGCCAGTACTAAAAGGGGCCCACCCTCCAGAAGATAATTCCAGGGTTTTGGGGGAGTCCCCACCACATAACATTTACTACCAAGCATTTATAAGCTTCTTAGATACTCATTTAATGCTTACAATTATAATGAAGTTTACTATTGTCCCCATTTTATAGGTGAGGAAACAGACTCAGAGAGTCTAATACCCTGTGGGACTAGCAAGGGTTTAAATTTAGGCAATTTAGCTCCAGTCATTGTTCCTAGGTACCATGTTATACATGGTAAGGAGGAGCAGAACTGAGTTTTGTGGGGCTTGAAACATTTGTAAGTACTTATTGAGACCCTCTAACAGTAGGTACCCATATTAATGCTTAGAATGAGGAGGAAAACAACATCCACTATGGAATCTTGGCTATTTAGTCCCTTTATTCTGAAACCTCTTTTAGCAGTTTATCAGAAAAGCTTCCCATTGAATCTGCCTTCTCCCCAGTTAGAACACTGATTAGAAATCCCCAGCGCTTCCATCGCTCCCAGGGTCAGTGCAGGTGAGCCCTGAAGCTTACCATTAGCTTCATGGTAAATCTGCCTCTGATGATAACTACTACTATGTGGAAGGCGGATTGCAATAATTTTTAGCTAATTTTTTTTTATTTTGAGATATGTGCAGATTCACAGGCAGTCATAAGAAATAATACAGAGATCCTGTATGCCCTTTACTGGATTTCCCCTAATAGTAACATCTTGCAAAACTGTAGTACATCACACCAGGGTACTGACAATAGTCAAGATACAGAATGTTTCCATCACCACCTAAACATTCCTCATGTAGCCCTTTAATAGAGACACCCACTTCTCTCCCACTTCTAACCCTTCTTTAATCCCTGTAACCAGTAATCTGTTCTCTATTTTTATAGTTTTCTCATTTCAAGAATGTTATATAAATGGAATCATATAGTATGTACCTTTCTAAAAGTGGTTTTTTTCACTCAGTATAATTGGCCAGATTGTTGCATGTGTATCAAGATGTTTCTGTTTTAAAATATATTTTATTGATTATGCTATTACAGTTGTCCTAATTTTTCCTCCTTTGCCACTCTCCACCCAGTACTCCCATTCTCTCCAACAATTCTCTCCTCTTTAGGCCCATGGGTCATGCTTCTCCATTTCCTAGACTGTTCTTTACATCCCCCTATTTTGTACCTACTAATTTGTGCTTCTTAATCCCTGCACCTTTCCCCCCATTCTCCCTCTTCCCTCTCCCAACTGATAACCCTCCAAATGATCTCCGTATCTATGATCCTGTTCCTGTTCTGCTTCTTTGCTTAGTTTGTTAATTAGATTCCATTGTTGATAGTTGTGAATTTATTGCCATTTTAATGTTCATCATTTTGATCTTCCTATTTTTCTTATATAATTACCTTTATCATTTCATATAATCATGGTTTTGTGAAGATGAACTTTAGTTTTACCTTGTCTGGGAAGCACTTTCTCTGCCCTTCCATTCTAAATGATACTTTACTGGATAGAGTAAAGTGGAAGGGATGGAGCCTAAAATGAAATCAATGATTTGGAACACAAGGAAGAAAAAAGCATTCAATCAAAACAGCAAGAAGAAAAAAAAATTCAAAGAAATGAGGATAGGCTAAGGAGCCTATGGGACATCTTTAAACACACAAACATCCAAATCATAGGGATGAGAATTATAGGAGAAGAGAAAGAACAAGAAATTGAAAACTTAATTGAAAAAATAATGAAAGAAAACTTCCCTAATCTGGTGAAGTAAACAGACGTACAAGTCCATGAAGCACAGAAGAGTCCCAAACAAGATAGACCCAAAGAGAACCATACCAAGGCACATCATAATTAAAATGCCAAAGCTTAAAGGTAAAGAGAGAATCTTAAAAGCAGCAAGAGAAAAGCAGATAGTTACCTACAACATGTTTCTTTTTATTGCTGAGTAATATTCTACAGTATGGATGTGCTTAACTTTAGATATTTACACAGTAGAAGGACATTGAATTGTTTACAGTGTTGGCTATTATAAGTTGCTCTATGCATTGGTGTATGGATATTTGTGTAAGCATGTCTTCATTCTCTGGAATAAATGTCCAGGAGTACAAATGCTAGGGTGCAGGGTAATCGAATGTTTCATTTTTTAAAAAACAAACAAGTTGTTTTCCAGAGTGGCTGTCCCATTTCACAGTCCCACCAGGAATGTATGAGTGATCCAGTTTTTCTGCATCCTCACAAATTTGGTGGAGTCACAATTTTCTAAATTGATATATAATTGACCCACATAGTTTCAGGTGTACAACATAATGATTCTATATTTGTATATATTTTGAAATGATCACCACAGTAAGTCTAGTTAACATTTGTCACCATACATAGTTACACATTTTTTTTCATATGAACTTTTAAAATTTACTTTTAGTAATTCTCATATATGCAATACAGTATTAACTGTAGTCACCATGCCGTACCTTACTTCCCCCAGACTCATTGATTTTATAAGTGGAAGCTTGTACCTTTTGAGGCTTTTTATCCATTTTGCCTATCCCACTCATCCGCTATTTTTTACTTCAGCCATTCTGATATGTGTGAAGTGATATCTCATTGTGATTTTAATATGCATTTCCTAATTGCTAGTAACATTGAATGTATTTAGGTGGAGTTATTTGACATTAGACAAGAATTGTAATGCAGCTATTATTAACAGGGAGAAATGAAAATCACCAGAAATCGTAAATACATGTGTGGTAGACAGAATAATGGGCTATCAATGATGTCCACGGCCTAATCTCCAGAATCTGTGAATATAATAGGTTATGGGGCAAAGGAAAATTAAAATAGCTAATCAGCTAACCTTGAGATGGAGAGATTATCCTGGATTATCTGGCCCAATGTACTCACAGGTGGCCTTATAAGTGGTCCAGGCAGGCAACAAAGGCAGTGTCAGAGAGGAGATGGCCTCTAGAAGCTGGAGAATGCAAGGAAATAGATCCCCCCCCCCCCCGAGAGAGGCTCCAGGAAAGAATGCACCCCGCTTGCACCTTGATTTTGGCCTAATGAGACGCATTTAAGACCCCTGACCTCCAAAATTGTTAGGTAGGTGTTGTTTTATACCACTAAGTTTGTGGTAATTTGTTACAGCAACCATAGGAAACTAATTATTGTTGGTTAATATAAACGTCTGGCTTTAGCCCTGGTTGGTGTGGCTCAGGGGATTGAGGGCAGGGTGTGAACCAAGGTGTCGCTGGTTTGATTCCTAGTCAGGGCACATACCTAGGTTGTGGGCCATGTCCCCAATGGGGGTCACTTGAGAACCTACCACACATTGGTATTTCTCTCCCTCTCTTTCTCCTTCCCTTCCCTTCTCTCTAAAAATAAATAAATAAAATCTTTTTTTTTTAAAGTCTGGCTTTAAAAAGTATCTTTCTTCTTTTAATCTCTTTAAAATGCATATGATGACCCTGGCTGGTGTGGCTGAGTGGTTAAGTGGCAGCCTGCAAGTTGAGGAGTTACAGGTTCGATTCCCAGTCTAGGGCATGTGCCTGGGTTGCAGGGCCAGGTCGCAGGTAGGGGGCGTGCAGGAGGCAACCACACATTGCTGTTTCTCTCCCTCTTTCTCCCTCCCTTCCCCTATAAAAATAAATAAAATCTTTTAAAAAACAAAATAAAGTGCATATGATGTATTAAAACAAACACAGCCCTGGCTGGTGTAGCTCAGTGGATTGAGCACGGGCCTGCAAACCACACGATCGCGGTTCGATTCCCAGTCAGGGCACATGCCTGGGTTGCAGGCCAGTTCCCAGTGGGGGACTCATGAGAGGCAATGAAACATTGATACTTCTCTCCTTCTCTCCTTCCCTTCCCCTCTAAAGAAAAGTAAATAAAATCTTTTAAAAAACCCACAGTGTTTTGGGACTTAAAACATGTAGCTGTGGTACATCAGACAACAACAGCTCAAAGGACTGGGCAAGAGGGAGCAAATGGAACTAGATTCCTAGACTTTACGTGAAGTAGTACAATACTCATTCTATCATCATTGAAGGAGGGGTGTTGAAATCTCCATTCATGCTTGTGGATTTGAGGTTTTTCCCTTTAGTTCTGCCAGTTTTTCTTCATGTAATTTGAAAGCTCTTTAATTAGGTGCATAAACGGCTTAAATTTTTAAGTCTTCTTATATTGATCCTTTTATCATTATAAAATGTCCTTTTTCTCTGGTAATACTCCCTGTACTGAAGTTTATTTTGCCTAATATTAATTTCCAACATTCCTTGGATTAGCCTTCACATAGTACATTTTTCCAAGCCTTTTACTTCCACTTTATTTGTATCTTTGTATTTGATGTACATCTCTTGTAGACGGCATATACTTGAATTCTGCTTTTTCTTCAGACTGACAGTCCCTGTTTTTAATTGCAGTGTTTAGTCCACTTACATTTAATTTAACTATTGTTAATTTTGGTTTTAAGACTGCCATTTGCTATCTGTTTTCTATTTTTTTCATCTGTTGCTAGAACAAGCAGACAATAATTCACCAAGGATAAAGAAGACTTGACCAATAATATTAACCATCTTGACTTAATTGACATTTGCAGAACATCATACCTAGCTGGAAAATGCACATTCTTTTTAAGGTGATATGGAAAACTCATCTGATTAAGGTATCTTCTGTAAGGCTGTAAGAGAAGTCTCAATAAGATTTTAAAAATTGGCATTGCCCTGGCTGGTGTGGCTTAATGGACTGAGTGCCAGCCTGCAAACCAAAGGGTCACAGGTTCGATTCCCAGTCAGGGCACATGCCTGGGTTGCCAGCCAGGTCCCCAGTAGGGGGCATATGAGAGGCAACCACACACTGATGTTTCTCTCCCTCTCTTTCTCCCTCCCTTCCTCTCTGTCTAAAAATAAAATAAATTTTAAAAATCTTTAAAAAATTGACATTATACATAGTATACCCTCTGCAGTTATATTAGAAATCAATAAAAATGAGGGGGACTTTCGACCAAGATGGAGGTGTAGGTGGAAACACTGTGCATCCTTGCACAACCAGGTCTAAAGACAACAAAGTTTTAGTAACAAAAACGCAACCAAAACACAGAAAATTGAATTGTACGGAAGTCTGACAACAACGAACCAGTCAGCCAGACCGATAAACCAGGCAGAGGAGAGAGTAGTGACACAGTGCAAATCAAGGCCCCAGTGCCAGGAAATAAACCCTAAAAGCACTGATTGAAAAAACTTTTGGGGTCGAGGTGCCAGGAGAACCTCCCAGGCTCACAGAGAGATTGTTGGAGAGACCCACAGGGTCCTGGAGGGTGCACAAACCCACACACCTGGGAATGAGCACCAGAAGGGCCCAATTTGCTTGCAGGAAGCAGCAGAGAAGACCGAAATCCAAGAGAGAGCAGAACAGACACCATTGCCCCTCTGACCCCACCCCCACATACACCGTCACAACCCAGCAACTGGGTCGCCCTGCCCTGGTGAACACCTAAGGCTCTGCCCTTCATATGTAACAGGCACAGACAGACCAAAATATTTTGGCTCGAGAAGAACACCTCAAAGCCCCAGAGCCAATACTTCTAAGTGACAAACAGATAGCCAACCTATCAGATGCACAGTTCAAAATACTGGTGATCAGGATGCTCACAGAACTGGTTGATTTTAGTCACAAATTAGAGGAACATATGAAAGCTAAACTGAAATGAAGGGAAATGCACAGGGAACCAATAGTGATGGAAAGAAAACTGGGACTCAAATCAATGGAGTGGACCAGGAGGAAGAAAAAAATGACCAAACAGAAAAGAATGAAGAAACAAGAATTCAAAAAAATGAGGAGAGGCTTAGGCACCTCCAGGACATCTTTAAACGTTCCAACATCTAAATTATAGGGGTACCAGAAGGGGAAGAGGAACAGCCATGAGTGGAAAACTTATTTGAACAAATAATAAAGGAGAACTTCCCCAGTCTGGCAAAGGAAATAGACTTCCAGGAAATCCAGGAAGCTCAGAGAGTCCCAAAGAAGTTGGACCCAAGGAGGAACACACCAAGGCACATCATAATTACATCAGCCAAGATTAAAATGAAGGAGAGAATCCTAGAAGCAGCAAGAGGTAAGGGGACAGTCACCCACAAAGGAGTTCCCATCAGACTGTCAGCGGATTTCTCAAAAGAGACCTTACAGGCAAGAAGGGGCTGGGAAGAAGTATTCCAAGTCATGAAAGGCAAGGACCTACATCCAAGATTGCTCTATCCAGCAAAGCTTTCATTTAGAATAGAAGGACAGATAAAGTGCTTCTCAGATAAGGTCAAATTCAAGGAGTTCATCATCACCAAGCCCTTATTATATGAAATGTTAAAGGGACTTATCTAGGAAAAAGAAGATAAAAAATATGAACAGTGAAAGGACAGCAAACTCACAGATTAACAACCACACCTAAAATGAAAGCAAACTAAGAGGACAGCTAGATCAGGAGTGGTACCATAGAAATGGAGATCACATGGAGGGTTAGCAACAGGGGAGTGGGAGGAGGAGAAGGGGGGAGAAGGTACAGAGAATAAGTAGCATAGACAGTAGGTAGAAAATAAACAGGGAAGAGGGCAAGAATAACATGGGAAATATAGAATCTAAAGAACTTGAGACACGTGGACATAAACTAAAGGGGGGATGGTAGGGGAGGGGTACGCAGGGTGGAGGGGAATGAAGCAGGGAAAATAGGACAACTGTAATGGCATAATCAATAAAATTATTTTAAAAGAAATCAATAAAAATGAGCTTTCTAAAAAGCCTCAAATATTTAGTAAACCATATACTTCTAATTAACTCATGGGCCAAAGAATAAATAGCAAAGGGAATTATAAAACATTTAAAACTGAATACGAATAAATACAAGATAAAAATATAAGATGTAGGTAAAGCAGTGCTTAGAGAGAAATTTACATTATATTGTAAATGAATAGAGGCTTCAAATCAATGATGTAAGTTTCCACCTAAGTAACTAGAAAGATGAGCAAATTAAACCTAAAATAAAAGAAATAATAAAAATTAGAATAAAATTCGATGAAACAAAAAAACAGACAAAAATAGAAACAATGTTAAAAAGCCAAAAGTTGGTTCTTTTGCAAACATGCAATAGCCACCAGACCTGCATGGAATCAGCATTGGTGCAGGAGAAAGGGATGGCATCTCATATCAAAAGGACTCAGGAGCCAACTTGATGAGACGCCTCTGGCCAAAATTGGGGCACTTGGGACTTCAACCGTGACGATTCCAATGAATGGAAATCCATAAAATATATATAAATCCCCAAGTCTATAATGGTATTTTTTTAAATAGTCACCTTCTGAGGATAACAGGAATCCTTGAAAACTGGTGGAAATAGAAAGACTCAAGCATTTATTCTGCTTTTCCGACAGGGATGATCCACTCAGAAACTAAACAGTAGATAGGAGAATATTTCTCTTTATAAGATAATTTCAAATAATAAATGAAAGGAAATAATAGAATTCATGACACCATTTTGCAGCCCTCAGTGGATTAATGCACACAGACAATAAGCATTAGCCATGCAAAAGAAAATCACAAGCACAGAGACAATGAGATTTATATGCCACTTACAGTCTTGCCAGAGTGATCAAATCTGAGTCTGATCCAACCTCTGAATCCAGCCACCAATTTGCAGGAAATACTGTGGCTACAGGAATGTTTAAAACTTCATGGTAGTGTGTAATCAGCCAAATCCAGACTGTAGTAAATTCTACCAGTCAAACAGCCAAGGTTCACCCACAAATAAATTATAAACAATTAAGAAAGGGATGAAGGGAAGACTTTATAGAATAAGAAACTTTTTTTTAAAAGATTTTATGTATTTATCTTTAGAGGGGAAGGGAAGGAGAGAAGGAGAGAAGGAGAGAAGTATCAATATATGGCTCTCGTGCGTCCCCTGCTGGGAACTGGCCTGAAACCCAGGCACGTGCCCTGACTGGGAGTTGAACTGTGATCGTGTGGTTCGCAGGCCCGAGCTCAATCCACTGAGCTATGCCAGCCAGGGCTTAGAATAAGAAACTTAAAGACATATCAATTGTTTTTATTTTTTAAAAGGTTTTATTTATTTATTTTTAGACAGAGGAGAAGGGAGGAAGAAAGAAAGGGAAACATCAATATCTGGTCACCTCCTGCGTGCCCCCTACTGGGGACCTGGCTGGCAACCCAGGCATGTGACCTGACTGAGAATGGAACCGGCAACCCTTTGGTTCGCAGGCTGATGCTCAATCCACTGAGCCACACCAGCCAGGGCGTATTTTTATTTATTTTTTCAAAGATTTATTTATTTATTTAAAGAGAGAGAGGGAAAGCGAGGGAGAAAAACATGAATGTGTGAGAGATACATGGACCAGTTGCATCTCATGCACCCCCAACCACGGACTCGGCCTGCAACCCAGGCATGTGCCTGACCAGGAATCAAATCAACCACCCTTGGGTTTGTAGGCCAGTGCTCAACCCACTGAGCCACGCCAGCCAGGGCCAGTTCTAGTTCTTTACATGGCAGTGATAACAGAAGCGTTTGCTTTAGAATTATTCATTAAGCCTTACATTTGTTTTGTGTGTTTTCTACATTTGTGCTTTATTTTATGAGTCATTTTTAAAAGAATAACAATAGAGCGTTATGAATATTTCCATGCTAATAAATTCAATAACTTAGATGAAATAGATAATTCCTTGAGAAATACAACTTACCAAAACTAACTCAGAATGAAATTAAAAGTTTGAATGCCTTATATGTATCAAAGAAATTGAATTTGTTATAAAAAACCTCCCCATAAAGAAAACTCCAGGCCTGATTATTTCACTGATAAATTCTATCAAATACTGAATAATACTGCCTATCTTACACAAATGCTTTTAGAAAACAGGGGAGGAGGAAACAATTCCTAACTCTTTTAAGAGGCCAGCATAACCCTGACACTAAAACGTATAGAAAGCTTATCAGGCCCTGGCTGGTGTGGCTCAGTGGATTGAGCACGGGCCTGCAAACCACACAATCGCGGTTCGATTCCCAGTCTGGGCACATGCCTGGGTTGCAGGCCAGTTTCCAGCAGGAGACTCACGAGAGGCAACCATACATTGATATTTCTCTCCTCTCCTTCCCTTCCCCTCTAAGGATAAATAAATAAAAAATCTTTAAAAATAAAAAATAAAAATAAATAAAAAGCTTATCAGGCAAGTGGGGAAAATTGAACACAAACTATATTTTATTATATTGAGAAATTATTAATTTTAGGTGTAATTATGGCAATAAAACTCCTTATTTTTTAGAGATACTTACTAAAACATTTACATGTGAATTGGAATTTTATTTTGAGGTTTGTTTCAAAAGAACCTCAGTTAGGGGAAGAGTAGTTGAGGGGATAAATAAACCAAGATACGCCATGAGTTGATAATTTTTAAAGCTGAGTGATGGGTACCTGGAAATTCATTTTATTATTTTCTATATTTTTGTACATGGTTGAAATTTTATATAATATAAAACAAAAATAACTGCAAATGATTAAGCATTAAATACAGGATCTGGCAGAAGTAATGCCTCCGTGAGTGTGGTTGGCAGAGTAATCACACAGGTCTAACAATTTATAGTTTTAATTTGAACATTTCACCTAAAATGTTATATGGTGTTCTTGAATGTGATATTGTTATATTACAGAATTACATGCTTATGATTTTGTAATAAAAAGGGGCATTATTTGTGCTGGACCCTGTATATAAAAACTACAAGTTCACAACAACAGTTTAAAGAGAAAGTGAAACAAAATCAACACCAAGTTGGTAGGACACCAACCTACTACTTTGAAAGAGATAAATAATGAGATTTAAGCATTAGTCTTGACATTCTGGTGTGAACTTTATTTCAAGGTAACCAAATGGTCCTAGAGGAAGTGAAAAAAGTCTTTTTACAGAATTAGAAATAATAAAAAATAATAGTATTATAAAGCCATTATTTTGTAATCGCTGGTGGAATAAGCAATTAATAAAATGATCATTAATGGATGATAAACCAACTTGGTGAAAAGCTGACAGGGAACCTTCTGATGCAGGCAATCACCACCTGCAAACAGGAGGAACCTGGGACCTGAAATGCACAGTAGAAGACAGCTGTCCAGCCAGGACACCTGTGCTCCTGTGTGAATAGAAAATAAATCTTTTTTTTTGCATGAAATCACTGAAATACGGGGCAGTTCATTATAGAAGTTAGCTTATTATAAAAGCATAACATGTATATATATTAGAAAATATAAGCACATAATCATATATATTTAAAGACATACATTACCAAGACATATCGAACACATTAGAGTGTATGCCTAGGTCTGAGAAAGGAATAAGCATTAGGGATGAAAAGCAAATAATACAAGAAAGAGACCTAGTATCAACTGATGATGAGAATTTAACTCTTAAGAAATAAAAAATAATTTAAAAAAGAGAAACTTGCCCTGGCCAGGTAGCTCAGTTGGTTGGAGCACCATCCTGATACACTAAGGTTGTTGCTCTGATTCCTGGTCAGAGCACATACAAGGGTCATCCAGTGAATGCATAATTAAGTGAAACATCAAATTGGTGTTTCTCTCTAAAAATCAATAAATAAAGTTCAAAAATTTAACCAATGATTGCATACATAAGTGGAACAACAAATTGATGTCTTTCTCTCCCTTCCCCTCTCTCTCTAAAACCAATAATTTTTTTAAAAGGAGAAAAATCTACCATTTCCAGAGAAGGCACAGGCTAGTTGCTGGTAATTATCTCCTTCCTTGAGGAGCACAGAATGGTTCTGGAGAGGAGGCAATCCTGTCCACTAGCAGAGTCTCAGGCCTGAAAAGTTCCAAAAATTGAGAATTTCTCTCAAGTCTGGCCATCACTCTCACCCCTTCCTGATTGTGATGACACTGGAGTCACTTGCCTTCCCCAGACGTGGGGCCTGGACCTAGCCACCTCTCCATTGGCACAGGGCCGAGGGAGACTGCACAAAGCACAGATGCTCATTCTGGGCCTGGGTGCATCCTCCTGCTCAGCCTCCATCTCTGCCTGTGGTTGGATAATGGCCTCACCTCCAAAGATGCTCATGTCCTAATTCCTACCTTAGCTAGTAAAAGGGACTTTGAAGACAGGATTAAATTGATGACCTTGAGATAGGAAGATGATCCTGGATTATCTCAGTGGACCCAATGTACTAACAAGGATATGTAATCACGATGAAATAGGAGAACTAGAGAAAGAAGATGCGAGGATGGAAGCAGAGGCCAGAGGAGTGAAAATGCTATGCTGCTGGCTTGATGATGGAGGAAGGGGCCATGAACCAAGGAATGCAAGCAGCCTCTAGAACCTAGAAAAGGTACAGAAATGAACTGTCCCCTAGAATCTCCAGAAGGAAGGCAAGCACCCCTGTCCTACCAGGTGCTTGTCAATACCTTGACTTAAACCCAATGAAACTGATTTCGGACATGCGATCTCCAGAACTATAAGATAATACATTTGTGTTGTTTAAGCAAGTAAGTTTATGGTAAGTCATTATAGCAACAATAAGAAACTGGCACGTTGGCCCTGCTGCTAGGCAGCACTAACCTGTTCTCCCAGGAAAGTAGTGTCTGTGAGAGTGGGAAGTGGAGAATCAGAGCCCTCCTGGAAGTCCCTGCAGTCAGCCTGAACTAGGTTTATATTGCCATTCATTTATTACCTCTCTGACCCTGATCAAATGCCTAAGCAATGATATATCATTAATAAGGCATTGTTTATAGGGTTGCTAAGAATCAAATCATGTCTTTAAATTACCTACTATTACCTAATTACCCACTTAAAAAAATAAGTTACATCTTCTTGTGGCTTTACACATTCATTCCTCCATTCAGTCAGCAGAGGTCACTGAACACCCGGCATGTGCCTTGTACCGAGTGCACAGTGAGCTTGTGGCCCCTACAAACCCCAAACATTTCTCACCTATGCTGCCAGTGCTCAGCCTCACTGCCCACATCCTAAATGCACGCCCTTACACTTGCCCACATATACCCACCCCAGCCAGCAACACCCCCATCCTACCAGGTGCTGTCTCCGCAGCTGCCAGGAGCAGTCTCACCTCTGCCTCTACCCTGAGCCCTGACTAGAGCTGCAGGCCCACTTGGAGCACAGTATGCTCCCTCTGATCATACTTACAACATTCCATTCTCATCTTATTCTCTCTTATCTCTCTGTACCTCTCCCCCCTTTCTTCCCTTCTCTTTCTACGAGCTACTAAACAGATCCTCCTTATAGCCTAGGAAGGCCTAAATTAACAGAAGAGCTAAGCCTCAAGCAGCCAGTCTAGAGGCAGGTAGGAGGGACCAAGGATGGGTGTTTACCGGCTTCCTGAACTACTCTGGCAGCAAAATAGGGCCTAAGGTTTTAAGCAGGATGCCCAGACCTACCTGGAGTGTCCAGGCATCCCAACTTACCTCAGCTCTCCGCCTCCTTAACCCTCAGTTGCCTATCCAAATGAGCTATAATCCCCCCAGCTGTGGAGCGCCCCCAACTCCACCGGACTCACCTGGACTTCCTAATCTCAAACCTCTCCACCCCAGCCCCTACCTCTAACCTCCAAGTTTGAAATGCTGAGTTCTGCCGCTGTGACTCACCCTCCCCACCCAGAAAAATGGTGCAGGGTTGACTTTCTTTATATCTGCAGTCCAGATTAGTATCCAATTCAGGTCCAAGGTTCTCTCTCCTCAGAACCTATAGCTCTTCTCTAAACATTGAACTACCTGACAGTAGGATGAGAACATAAATATTAAAACAGGGGAAAGTCGCTTTCAGTCCCTTTGAGCTTGGATAGTACTGACTGGGTGAGGTGCGAGAACAATCTGGCCAAGTGATGGACCTGTGGGAGGGCAGGCAGGCAGACAGGCCATGTGGATTCTCTAGCCTGGGCATTACCATGGATTTAACAGGGATGACACTGGACAAGTCTCTGACCTCTCCTCTCAGTCTCTCCAGCCTGCCTGTGCAATGAGGGGCTGGTCTTCTGTAATGCAGTATTTGAATTTGGAAATTCCACCTAGCTACCCATGGCAATGGTGCACAATAGCGAAATGGCCACAAGAGGGCAGGCAACTTCTTCAGCTCAGAGGTTTGCAGACAACAAACAAGTAAGCTTCAAAAAGAAATACAAGGTAGTTTACCCAAGAGCACACTACAATATGGCAACAGAATAGGAATTTCAAAAGGGTATGTGAATTTCCAGCCTGGGTGTTGGGGGGTCAGGAACCCTAAGACCAGGAGGGGTGGTAAGGAAAGGGCTGGTGGACGGCATTCTTAGCACATACATATTAAGAATGTATTTTAGTGATTTCAGTCACATTAAGGGCACAGGAAGAGGAGAGAGGGTCTTTAGGGGACAGCCATGGACTGAATGTATTGCCCCCAGATGACTGGCTGGGGAGTGCAGAACAAGACTGGAGTTTAGGGGAAGCAGAGATGATCCACTTGGCTTCCCTCCCTTCCCCAGCATAGACGGAAAAGTAGAGAAACTGCGGCAGTTACTCTAGGGTTAGGAGACCACTCCTACAACTCAGGAGGGCACAGCAAATAGGCAAGGATCACCTGCTATCCTTTTCTCTCCTCTTTGCTTTCCAGTAATCTAGTTTCAGGGCCCGGGGAAGATAATGGCCAACATATGAGCAGTTTCCTGGGGCTCAAAGGGTTAATCTGCAAGAATTCACTCTTTAACATTAGCCACAGCCCTTATCTCCTCGTCCTCTCCCCGAGCCTCAGGTTGGCAGCTTTCCTGAATTCCTTCTTTGGTGTCATTGATTAGGGCCCTGGGACCTAGGCCCAGAGGCAGTCCCCTGCTCCCTCCTCAGGTCCTGGAGTCCAGGGCTTGCTCCGACTGAGGACTAAAGTGGCCTTTCCCTGGGTCTCTCTCTTCCCCCAGGATGTGGGCCCTAGGACTAAAGAGCCTCTGTCTTTCCCTGCCACACCCCCTCCATTGTAACTAAAACAAGGGGATTCCTTGTGTCCCAGTCTCTGGGCAGGTCCTTGTGACCAAATGGTGGAGGGTTTGGGGGAGGGTGGGGGAGGGGAAATCACAGGATTAGAGAAGAGGACAGACACCTCCTCACTTTGTAGATTCTAGTACACCTCCAGAGCTGTGAGACCTCAAGAATGTCTTCCCTCTGGCTCCCATCAGCAATGGGGAGAAGAGGCTCGGGGACTCATCTGCATATAAAAGGCCTGGAGGCCTGAAGCGAAAGTGGAAATTGAGAAGGTGTGGAGACACAAAAGCCGAATCTCCTGGCAGTCAGATTTGGAGCCAGAATAGGAGAATGGGGGCAACTCAGGGACAGGGTAAAACAGGGGACTCTGGCAGGACAGGCCAAACAGACTTTGAGCGCAGTAGGTGGAGGCCCTGGCCAATCTCCCTCCCCAGAAGCACAGATACAGGAATGCTGACACCAGACAGGGATGTGGTCACAGAGGCACGAGACCACTTGGGATAAAATGTGAACACCCTGTTTAAAAAGTATGAACCTTTCCGAAAAGAAGCGCAGACATCTAACAGGGGGAAACTTTCCTGCCAGGAGGGGTGTTACGCTCTCCCTCACAAGAAGCAATGGTGTGGAGGGTAAGTGGCATGGTCTCACCTAGCAGTTCAGACACTGCTATTGGGACCTATCACCACCAAAGGACTGGTACAGTGGAAAGACTAATCCATCCCGCAGGAAATGACATCACTCACCAAACAAGGAAAACTGGTTCTACTGACCCCAGAGATTTCTGGGCAGGCCAATCCATGGAGGGGTGGCCCCGAGTGCCCATGTCCCTCAGTAGTCCTGCATCTCGGCCAAGAGGGGAGGCCAAGGCTCCTAGATATTGGATGAGATCATTATACCCCCATCTCTTCCTCAGTGATCTCCTAAGTGTCTTAAATCCCTCAAATCCTTACCTAGTTACATGGCAAAGGGGAAGAGAGAACATCACTCCAGGAGCTACAGGTCAAGCCTCTAGAGTCAATGTATCTATGGAAATAGCTCTATGGACCCAGTAATTGAGCGATAAAGGCATAGCCTCCCCAGAGACCAGAGGGATAGTGAGGCCAGGTTTCCCTGATAACTGATTTCAATGCAGCCTCTTTCTAGTCTCAGATTGAGGGAGAATCAATTTCAAGGGAGACCAGGGCCTAGTGGAGAAAGAGCCACAGCAGTACACGAGTGGAAAAGTTGTTACAGGAAGGTCACATCATCCTGGCACTGCCCCCAGTACCAGTGGACCTCAAAGCCCAGCTTGGCACTCTCATCCTCTGGTGGCTCAGGAGGTCCACTCTGGAGGCCCTCACCTGG
This sequence comes from Sturnira hondurensis, assembly GCF_014824575.4. NCBI lineage: Eukaryota > Metazoa > Chordata > Mammalia > Chiroptera > Phyllostomidae > Sturnira > Sturnira hondurensis. Next base: position 544,739 of record NW_028098007.1, read on the forward strand.
GGGCTTCCACACAGCCCTCAAGCTCCCTAGCTTGGCGGCTGTCAGGTCCACCTCAGTCCTAGCCCTCTCCCCACCAGCTATAACCTTTGCCCAGTCCATCTCAGGGCAGGGAGCACCAAGGGGGCCCTGTTCATCCAGCTCGCCAGGGGCCACAGTGTCCAAGAAGCTGCCAATGGAGACACTGTCCAGCCGGTCAGTAGAGCTGATGTCTGGCAGGCTGTCCCAGCTGCCTCGCCTTGAGCGGCCTGGACTCCCACCTGTCAGGCTATATTGGCTGCTGGTAAGGCTACTGCAGTGGCTGGTCAACGTCCCCCGCTCTTCCAATAGCCAGCGCACCGCCTCAATGCCCTCGTTCAAAGTCACCAGCTGCTGTAGGATCTTCACATCAATGGCTCGAAGGTAAGCCTGGGGGAACGAGAGAAAGAATCCGGTTTTGGGCCGTGAGTTTCCCAAATGTTTCCAGAGGCCCCTACCTTGTAGTCCAACCAACTATGTTTCACTTTCAAAAAGCATGGACATAGAAGGGTCTAGAGTGTGGTCCTTAGAAGCAGACAGGTTACTGTTTTAAAATCTCACCTCTGTCACTGATTATCTATATCCCCATGGCCAACTTTCTTACCTTTTCTGAGGCTCGGTTTCCTTGTTTGTAAAATAGGGCTAACTCACTTACCTCACAGGGTGGCTATAAGAAGTTTGAGATGCTCTCTATTATGTACTCAGCACAGTGCCTGACATAGAGAATGGTCTCAGTAAATGTTAAATACAGGACCCAGCAGAAGTAACGCCTACTTGAGTGTGGTTGGTAGGGTATTAATATGAGTGTAATAATGCACAGCTTTAATTTGAACACTTCACCTAAAGCATCATATGGTGTGCTTGAGTGTGATATTATTATGTTACAGAATTATAAGCATATGATTTTGTAATAAAAGATTGTGTGATAAAAAGGGGGCATTATTTGCGCCAGACCCTGTGTTAAAATCTGATCCTACTGAGCATTGAACTTCATAGACAGGGTGTTACCACTGACTATTGAACAGGTCCAGGTTCACCAGTAAGACTTAGAAACAGTTAAAGAATAGTTTGGTAGGAGGCCAGGTGTTACACGGGAAGTAGACTGGACCAAAAGAAGGCAAAAGCTGGGGGATAAAGAGGGAGCTAATCCGGTCTCCCAGTCACTTCAGAGTGTTGGGAGCCATTGTTAAAGGAGGGAAGAGTTGGCTAGGGCTTCGCAGAGTCAGAACCCTTCTGACTGGGGATTCAGGGCTTCCTCCCACCACACCCTACTCTCCCTGTTTGTACTGGTAGTAACTCTGACTTACTGGGTAATCTCCAGGGTCCCTTCCAACTCAGACGCACTGAATTATCTTCCCCAAGCACAAGTCTGAACCTGTTTCTCCCTGACTCAAGAGCCTTTATGGGCTTTGCACTGCTCTTAGAAAATAAAATCTAAACACTTTAGCAGTCGACATTCAGGGCTATCATAATATGATGGCTCTTTCCATCTGTCTAGCTACACCTCTAACATACCTCCCTGGGAACCCCAGGTCCTGCCACACATGACTTAAATTTCCTTTTATTTAGTATTACTTTTAATCAAAAGAATAGACAGATGTAGATTGAAGAGGCAAACAGTTCTGCAAGGTTTTTTATGAGAAGTCCCCTCTTGTCCTAAATCCTAATTCCCAGAGAAAGCTATCAATTTTTATTTTGGCACTTACCTTCTAATTTCCAAATAACATGCTACTTACTGATTTTTTTTAAAGATTCTGTTTCTTTATCTTTAGAGGGGAAGGGAAGGAGGGAGGGAGAGAAATATCAATGTATGGTTGCCTCTGCCAAGGACACACAATGTATTGTGCCCTGACTGGGGCTCGAACTGTGATCCTCTGGTTCGCAGGCCCAGGCTCAATCCACTGAGCTACAATAGCCGGGGCTTGCTACTTAACTGATTGTTAAGTCTTAGGTGTTTTCTATTGGCCTCCCATGTGATAGAAGGTGAAGGATTTAACTCTCTCATCCTACACCCCATTCCTCTGCCATACTGGCACCCTCCCCATCTCCCCATCTCCCCATATATGCAGTGATAGATACAATGTATGTAATAAATTAATTACTCAGTGTTTGCCTTATCAGACTTTAGAAATACTATTCACAGCTAAGCCATGTGGTTTACTATAGTTACTTTTCATTTCTTATAACTTTATGTCTTCATAGGAAGTACATTTGTTGAAGCCTACATGTTTTAAAATGTTGTTATTCTCTCTTCACACTGTTGACAATTTGGCTGGGTATAGAAATCTAGGTTGAAAATAATTTTTCCTCAAGATTTAACAGTTTCACTTTCCTCTAATTTTCAGTGTTACACTTAAAAAATCTGATGCTACTCTGATCCCTGATCCTTTGTATGTGACTGTCTTCCCGATCTTTATGGAAGTTGGTAGGATCTTCTCTTTGTTCCCAGTGTTCTAAATTATCACAGTAATTTGACATGATATACATCTATTTTTATCCACTGAATTGGCTACTTGCTGGGCCCTTTTATCCGGAAACTCATGTCCTTCACTTCTAGGAGATTTCCTTTTATTATGTCTTTAATAATTATTTCTCCTGCATTGTTTCTTGGCCTTCTGGCCAAGGCTTTCTTGGCCTTCTAGGAGATCAAGTGTAACAATTCTTTCTTTTTAAAATTTCACTTATTTATTTATTTATTTTTAGAGAGAGGAGAAGAGAAGGAGAAAGAGACAGAGAAACATCAGTGTGTGTTTGCCTCTCACATGCCCACCACTGGGAACCTGGCCTGCAACCCAGGCATGTGCCCTAGACTGGGAATCAAACTGGTGACCCTTTGGTTTGTAGGCCCATGCTCAATCCACTGAGCTATACCAGCCAGGGCTAATAATTATTTCTCCTTCAATATCTTTCTGTTCTTTCTGGAAATCCTATTATTTAGATCAAGAAACACCTGGGCTGATTTTTTTTTTCTTTTTCCATCTCTATATTTGTTCTAGTTTATGAACTATTTTGAACCTTTCTATTGAGCTTTTCTTTTTTTTTTTTTTGCTATCATGTTTTTATTCCCAGAGTTGTTTCCAGTTTTCTGAATGTTTTTTTATACCTTTCTGTTTTTGTTCACAGTGCAATATTCTCTTTTATCTCTTTAAGGATATAACTAATGAATTGTATAAGTTTTCATTTCCCTGTATTATCTCATTTCATTCAAGTTGTATTTTTTTCTTTGTTTAGGTCTACATGGTTAGAGGGTCTCATCAGATATTTTATGATTTTTAGCTACTGCTCACACTTCAGAGTGGTCCTTAAAAAGCTGATTGGAAACTCCGGGTGCATGTTGTGAGGTTTGCCAACTCTGAATCTCAGTAAGGGTTATCTGGCTGTGCTGTTCGATTGGTTAAGGCCTGAAGTCAGTGTTTTTTGTCTTTTTTTTTTCCTTTGGTTCATCACAGTCACCATATTATACTCATCTAAAGAGTATAATGTAAACAAAGCTGACAATGTCCTGGAAGCCAAGTAGGGAGGAAGGCTGGGAGGAGTATTTCATAACATTTAGTACATTTTCATGTAAACCCTTGTCTTCAACTTTGCTTGGTATTTCCCAATTTGGAGACCTTCAGTTCTATTTTTTATTTCATTTATTTTTTTTTTAGATTGAAGGAAAGGGAGGAAGAAAGAGAGGGAGAGAAACATTGATGTGTGAGAGAAACATCAGGTGGCTGCCTCTTGCATGCCCCCAACAGGGGACCTGGCCAACAGCTCGGGCATGTGCCCTGACCAGGAATCAAACTGTGACTTTTTGGCTTGCAGAATGATGCCCAACTTAATGAGCCACACCAGTCAGGGCCGGTCCTATTATTTTTAAAATATATATCACTTGAAAAGTGTTTACTACATTATTCAGGAAATAATTTCTTGCCCTAGCTGGTGTGGCTCAGTGGATTGAGTGCTGGCCTGGGAACCGAAAGGTCGCTGTTTTGACTCCCAGTCAGGGCACATGCCTGGGTTGCGGGCTGGGTCCCTAGTTGGGAGGCGTGCGAGAGACAAGAAGCAACTGACCAATGTATCTGCCGCACATCAATGTTTCTCTTCTTCCTTTCCCTTCTCTAAAAATAAATAAATAAAACCTTAAAAATAATAATTTCTTTATTTGCATCTACAATAATAAACCACAATAAGACCAAATAGTTATATATTGAGAAAATATAGGCACTGGATTAAACAGACCTGGATTCAAATTCCAGTTTTGCCATTAAAGAACCACATTAAAATAGACTTTTCCCCCTTCAAATCTTCATTTCTTCACTATATAATTAGGATACTATCAAATTTGAAGTTTTATTTTAAGAAATGGAAGGAGCATATTAACATGTATAGCATATAACTATTTGGCTTGATATATTATGATAGTTAACTGTTTACTATGGCATAAACAAGAACAAAATTTTGTGTTTGAAATTATTCATGTTTATGGAAGACTATCACAACTCTAATTGAATTAAATACATGACTATTGGGTATCTGGATTTTCTAGTAATTATAAAAATAATGGAAACCCTGGCTGGTGTAGCTCAGTGGATTGAGCGTGGGCCTGCAAACCAGAGGATCACAGTTCGATTCCCAGTCAGGGCACAACACATTGTGTGTCCTCAGCAGAGGCAACCATACATTGATATTCCTCTCCCTCTCTCCTTCCCTTCCCCTCTAAAGATAAAGAAATAAAATCTTAAAAAAAAAAAAATTTTGCCCTGGCTGGTGTAGCTCAGTGGATTGAGTGCAGGCCTGTGAACCAGATGATCATGGTCTGATTACCAGTCAGGGCACATGCCTGAGTCCCCAGTTGGGGCCGTGTGAGAAGCAGCCAATTGTTTCTCTCACACATTGATGTTTCTCTCCCTCCTTTCCCCTCTCTCTAAAAATAAGTAAATAAAATATTTAAAATGCCTTTATATAAAAAAATAATGGAGAAACTGTCCTTGTTTAACAAAAGCTTGCCATTTCAATAGGAGATATAGACATAAATAACTGAAATACCAGACTGTACAGACTATTAATGACAAGGTAAAATAGATTGCCTTCAATTATTTCATACTGGGGACAAATACATTCCTTCCGGGAAACCAACAGTCCTAGTCCATGGCCAAACTAAATGTATTAAACAAAATTTCTCATACTAAAAATGTTTCTCCTGCTACGTTTCCTCTTCCTCTTTCCCTCCATCCCTTCTTATCCTTTTCTTACTTCCTCTCATCCTTTCATCCTTTCTTCTTCCCTTCCCCTTGTTTCCTGATTTCTGTTCCATTCTTTCCAAAACTTACATCTTCAGTGTTCTGCTAGGATAAAGGAGCAACTGCCACCTGGTTGCCCAGTTAGGAAAGTGACCTTGGGGTATGATGCATAAAACAGACCTTTTCACCAAACCGTTTTATTTTCAGCTCCTGCACCCCCAGTTCCAGAAATCCTTGCTGCTTCTAACTCTCGAGACCTTTGAAGGTGTTAGAAATGCAAAATGGGTTGCTTTTCAACTTCCAAAACTTTGCTCCTATAATCTCTCCTGTTCTCATTGTCATCATCATAATGGTTTCATGGCTTTTACAATAATCCTTCTACTGGCTTTTTAGTGGAGTTTCAGGAAGGAATGTAGGTAAATGCATGTGTTCAGTGTACCATCCTGCACTGAAATTTCCACTGGCTTTATTCATTCTTCAAGGCCCAACTCAAATGCTGCCTCCTCTAGGAAGACTTCCCTGCCTTCCTTAAGATGGAATTAATCCATTCAGTCAATATTTATTCGGGTGGAACAACATTTATTGAGTGTTTCTTACAGGCATGGCATCGTGTTAGATAAAGGAAGAAAAGAGACCATTTCTTGCCCTCAAAGAGTTCACAGTCTAGTGAGTCAGATAAGACAATGATGTGAACACTTGTAAAATTCAGCATAGCAAATGCTAGGACTATGGGTACCCAGAGGGCCATAACCCAATCAAGGAAGTAAAGAAATACTTCCTAGAATAAGGGATATAAACTGAGACTTGAAAATTAAGTAGAACTTACCCAGGCATAGCAATGGAAAGAGGCATTCCAACCAGAGAAAACAGCACATCTCTTGCAATTCAAAGTAACCTTTTCAGGGTACAAATCTGTCCCACTATAATGAGGGAAAGCCCTCCCTGGGTTCCAATAGCACTTACTGTCCTGTACTAGAGTTATTAGTCTGTCTGTCTCCTTCCCTAACCCACACTGTGAGCTCCCTGAGACCAGGCTCTGCCCAGCTCATTTATGGTGCTTAGCCCAGGTTTGGGTAGGTCAGATACAGTTCTGTGATTTCCTGCTCTTTACTATCCTCGGCCCCCTCTGCAGGTCCCAGGGTTCAGGGGTATGGGTCTCACCATGTTGGTGGGAAATGAATCCGAGGACCAGAATCTATAGTCCCACGATAGTGGGATTCCCTGATTGTAACAGCATCACTCCACAGAAGAGAAGAAAGCAAGGCTTCCTTCAGAAAAAGGAACACTCATTTCACACCACCTCTTTGGAAACAAAAAGGGGACAAACAGTACAGGACAGACGCAGCCTCAGAGGCTGCTCCAACCCACTTTGCTTCCCAGGGAGATGCTGGTCTCCCGCCCCTCGCCTTAACACAGACTCTGCCTGGCCCTGAGGTCATAGTATGGCTTCCTCTTCACTCAATTCAAATCAGGCCCTGGGGTAAAACCCAGAGATCCCAGTCCTAAATCCCTGGCCATGGTTTAAAATTCTCAGACTACTGTTACTACAAAGGCTCTTAGAGATCATCTGGTCCCATAATCCCTCACCCCCTACCCTCTGGGAAGAAGCAGAAAAATTGAGGTTAAGAGAGAGGCCTGCCCTGGCTGGTGTAGCTCAGTGGACTGGGCACCAGCCTGTGAACCAGAGGGTCACCAGTTCAATTCCCAGTCAGGGTACATGCCTGCGTTGTGGGCCAAGTCCTCAGTTGGGGGCACATGAGAAGCAACCACACATTGATGTTTCTCTCCCTCTCTTTTCTCCCTCCTTTCCTCTCTCTCTAAAAATGAATAAATAAAATCTTTGAAAAAAAGAAAAAAGAGAGAGAGAGAGAGGCCCTGCTCAAGATCACAAAATGATTCAGGAGCAGAGCTAGGCACTTGAACCTATGCCCCCCACTCCTTGCCTAAGGGTTTTTTTAAAACTCTTCTGTGGGGTGGTTGTCGTAGCAAGTTTATTTGGGTGGGAGCATTAAGTAGAGGAGGTTGCCATTGTTTCCCCTTCTCACATATCCCAGAGTCTGGCCAGTTCACCAACCTTCGAGTAGGGGAGAGGAACAGGAGAGAAGAGGCCTAGGAGCAGGGATGTCCTTGGCCCCAAGGGCAAGACTGTCCCTCCCTGCTGGAGAGCTGGGAGGACAGTTGAAGGTCAGTACTTAGAAGCTTGGACCATTTGTGTCACGAGTGGGTCCAGGGGAACCCCCCACTGCCCCACCCTACTCCTTGTTCTCCCTGGGTGCAACCCAGCGGGCAGGGCACAGTATATAAAGAGATCAATGACATCCCAGCCTGAGGAGGAGGAAGCGAATGGGGTAGGGATCCCACAGAGAGGGACTCTCCCTGTTCTGGCCCCCAGAGGGCTCCATCCCTCCAGCCCTTCAAGGGCAGCCAAGGGTCCCAGGCCAGGCTGAGTCAAGAGAGCCCTAACCAGAAGTTAAATGTACCTCCTGAAAATTTACAAATAGTTATCTCCACCAACGGCAGAAAAGAGAACCAGAAAAAGCAGGCATGGCTCCTCCACTAGCTCCTGTGCGAGTTCAGGCAAGTCCCTCAACACCTACAGCCTGTTTCGTTTGAGATGGGGAGAATGACTGCTTTTCTCACTTGAATGACATGTGTTTCAAGTGTCTGGCACAAAGCAGGTCTCCCTGGTAGTCATGAAGTGTAGGCAGATCACCTGGGTTCAAAGACTTGCTCTTCTTTTTTTCACTTTTTGTATGACCCAGGGCAGTTACTTAATCTCTTTGTGCCTCAGTTTCTTCATCTATAAAATATCACTTTCCTAATAGGGTTGCCACGAGGATTAAGAGATTATCTTGTTAAGTGCTCAGTATGATTCCAGGCACTGCACTTGGTGAAAGTTAGTTTCCAAAGCAGGGCACTCAAGGCAGGCTCTTTCTAGGCCTTAGGCTAAAGTTTATACTATGAGGCAAAGCCAGGGCCCTCCCTTAGGTGGGCACTACTTTGGAGAATTGGGCTCATCTCCAACCTTCTCGGCCAAGTGCACACATGGCATTCAAATCCTTCCCCCAGGCAGCATTCCCTGATTGCTCTGCCCATAAGGTTCTCCTCCCAACCTCTCAGCCTCCCTGGAAGCCCCCATGAACTCCTCCACCTGCCTCTCCTTCACAGCTCAGTCTGGCCCAGAGCTGGGCACACAGTGGGGCTCCAGGAAGACATAAACTCACATCCTCACTGTGGCTTTCTGGTTCTGGGCCAGACAGCAACTGGCAATTCCACAGTTACCCAGAACTTGGCTGTAAAGTGATGGCAGGTGTAAATCGCCTCCTTCACCGGAATCAGGGCCCTGGGGAGCCTGATGGGCCCCAAATGCCCTTTTGGCTCTCAATCTAGACCAGCAGCAACAGAGAAGAGGGAGGGTGCCTGTTTTCTCCTCTTCTCCCCAAAGAGGTACAGTTAAGATCCAAATATCCAGTGTACTCTGGGGGCTGATGGAAGAAGACCGAGTCAGAGTTGATGAAACCGACACTGAGGATGCTGCTATTCATGTCTGCTAAGGTTCTAGGAACTCTTCAAATATCTTAAAACGGATTGGGAGAATATTAGAAAGGGAGGATGTTTTTAGTGGCCCTAGTTTAGGCGCTTTTCACCCAAATCTCTTCTGTGCTGAATACTGTCATGAACACTGGGGGCCTCAGGAGAACAAACCCCGGACCCAGTTTGCAGGAGGAGAAAAAACCGGGTGCCCTATAATGGCGGCTGGGGGATAGCTGGCCCTGTGGGTGAGGGGGGGTGCAGGGGGAGATTTCTTCTATGCTAGGTTCTCAGTGCTTCCCAGTCTTCATCTCTCCCTTCCCAATTATTTAGCAGGAAAAACTTCAAGAGCCTGAGCCTCTCACCCCAAGCCCTCAGGACCCATCTACACCCCACTCACCCTTGGGGAGGCAATTAATGGACCCCGGGGTGTAAGGATTGACCTAGGAGAGATCCTGAGGAGTTAAGTGGGGATTTTAATTCCCTCCTCTCTAGTCCAACTCTGAGTCGTTCCTTCAGGCCCTACAGGGAGACTCGGGTCCACCCGCCTTGCCCCACCCCGGCCCGTGGAGCCCACACTCACCAGCTCCATCTTTAGCGCCATGATCTTGTCCCCCAGGCCGTGGCCCGTGCTAGGCGCCCCAGGGAGCAGCAGGGCTCCAGAGGTTCCCGGTTCCCGTTCCCCTCGAAGCCCGCGGAGCAGCCCTTCTGGGGTCTTCCTGCCCACCTTGCCTTCAACGTCTCGCAGGTCAGGTGTCTGGGACTCTGCAGTCCCCTCCATGCGGGCCTAAGCCTGAACAGAGTTGGGCGACCAGACGCTGGGGGTCCCGATCCCGGGGGTCCTCCTGTCTCCGCTGCTAGTGCAGGGCGGAACCGGTGGGTCCCCGCCCGTGCTGCGCTGGGGAGGGAGGAGCACGCCGTAACACTCCGAAAAGCCGCGCGGAGAACTGTGTTTGTGTGCCTGTACGTATTCCAGTGCTGCTCAAACAACCTCTGGTCCTGGAATAATTTGGGCTGGGCGATTCTGGATTTGTATCTAAAGGAGCATTCAGAGAGCTCAGCGCCTTCTCTCCACCCCTGCATTCAATCCAGTGGCACACAGCAGGCACCCAAAAAATGTTTGCTGAGTGAGGGCTAAGCATATCAGTCATGGATGTAGGAATTTAAGGAACAGTGGTAACAGAGAACTACAGAGGGTGTTGGAAGGCTTCCTAGAGTAGAGCTGGATCTAAAATTGTGGTTAGAATTGAGGTAGCCACCGACACACACACATGCACCCTCAGTGTAGAAACCGCATATAGACTAAGGGAGTGGAAAGTAAAGTTTGGCCCATGAGAAGCAATAGAATTGAAACTGAAGAGGTCTACATGGGCCAAATCATGCTTGATCTTGTAAACTGACACCTTGTAAACTTGACTGTTCACATGAACTATCTTCGAATCTTGTTAAAATGCAGATTATGATTCTCTAAATCTGAGATAGGGCCCAAGATTCTCCAGGGATCACACTTTGAGTAATAAGGTTATAGAAGATGGTTCTAAGATGCTTGGATTTTATTCTACAGGCAATGAGGAACCACGAATAACATAACATGCTTTGACTTGATTTTGTTTTTTTAAATATATTTTATTGATGCACCCCAATGTTCATAGCAGCACAATTTACAATAGCCAAGTGCTAAAAGCAATTTAGGTGCCCATCAATAAATGAATGGACTAAAAAACTATAGTACATTTACACAATGGAATTCTACGCAGCAGAAAGAAGGAGCTCCTACCCTTTGCAACAGCATGGATGGAATTGGAAAGCATTATGCTAAGTGAAATAAGCCAGGTGGTGAAAGACAAATATACCATATGATCTCACCTTTAACAGAAAGCTAATCAACAAAACAAGCAAGCGAGCAAAATATAACCAAAGGCACTGAAATAGAGAAGAGGTGGACAGTGACCAGAGGAGTGAGGGGAGGGAATTTCAGGGGAAAAGGTTGAAGAGTCTGCAGGAACAAGTATAAAGGACACATAGACAATAACAGAGTGGGGGTGGGGGGTATGGAAACAGAAGGGAGGTGGGGAGGGATAGGGGGTTGGGATGAGGTGGGGGAAAGGCAGAAAATAGTACCTGAACAACAATTAAAATAAAATAAATAAATAATAAAAGAAAAGAAAATATGATTATGCTATTACAGTTGTCTCATTTTCCCCCTTTATTCCCCTCCACCCTGCACATCCCCTCCCACCTGCATTCCCCCTCTTTAGTTCATGTCCATGGGTTGTACATATAAGTTCTTTGGCTTCTACATTCCTATAGTATTCTTTTTTTAAGGTATTTTTTAAAGATTTTATTTCTTGATTTTTAGAGAGAGGGGAGGGGAGGGAGAAAGAGAGGAAGAGAAACATCAATGTGTGTTTGACTCTCAAGTGGCCCCCACTGGGGGCCTGGCGTGTAACCAAGGCATGTGCCTTGACTGGGAATTGAACCAGCAACCCTTTGTTTCACAGCCCATGCTCAATCCATTGAGCTATGCCAGCCAGGGTACATTTCCTATAGTATTCTTAACCTCCCCCTATTTTGTACCTATCATTTATGCTACTTATTCTCTGTAACTTTTCCCCCCTCTCTTCCCCTCCCACTCCCCCTCTGATAACCCTCCATGTGATCTCCATTTCTGTGGTTCTGTTTCTATTCTAGTTGTTTGCTTAGTTTTGTTGTTGTTGTTTTTAGGTTCAGTTGTTAATAGCTGTGAGTTTGTTGTCATTTTACTATTCATATTTTTTCTCTTCTTTTTCTTAATTAAGTCCCTTTAACATTTCATATAGTAAGGGCTTGGTGATGGTGAACTCCTTTAACTTGTCTTTATCTAGGAAGCACTTTATCTGCCCTCCTATTCTAAATGAAAGCTTTGCTGGATAGAGCAATCTTGGATGTAGGTCCTTGCCTTTCATGACTTGGAAACACTTCTTTCCAGCCCCTTCTTGCCTGTAAGGTCTCTTTTAAGAAATCAGCTGACAGTCTTATGGGCACACCTCTCTCCTTTTCTCTTGCTGATTTTAAGATTCTCTTCTTCTCTTTAATCTTGGCTAATGTAATTATGATGTGCCTTGGTGTGTTCCTCCTTGGGTCCAACTTCTTTGGGACTCTCTGAGCTTCCTGGATTTCCTGGAAGTCTATTTTCTTTTCCAGATTAGGGAAGTTCTCCTTTATTGTTTTTTCAAATAAGTTTTCACTTTTTGCTCTTCCTCTTCTCCTTCTGGCACCCTTATAATTTGGATGTTGGAAAGTTTAAAGATGTGCTGGAGGTTCCTAAGCTTCTCCTCATTTTTCTGAATTCTTGTTTCTTCATTCTGTTCTGGTTAAATGCTTCTTTCTTCCTTCCTTCTGTTCCAAACCATTGATTTCAATCCTGGTTTCTTTCCCTTCACTGTTGGTTCCCTGTAGATTTTTCTTTATTACACATAATTCGATCTTCATTGCTGCCTGGGTCTTTTTTATGCTGTTGAAGTACCCAGTGAGTTCATGGAGCATCCTGATAATCAGTGTTTTGAACTCTGCATCTGATAGGTTGGCTATCTCTTTGTCACTTATTTGTATTTTTAGTCCAGGTAGTTCCAGCCCATGGTTACAGAAGGATAAAAGATAGTTACCTTTTGCCCTATTTTCACCTCTAGTCCTACTGTCAGAGGCAATCACTTTCAGCTGTTTTCTTCTAGTATTTTTATTCATAACCCCACAATAGGTTTAAACCACTATTTCTTCATTTTAAACATTGTCTACTGACTTCCTATTATGATAAATGTGTATTCACCACACTTACACTCGGTAGTTATCTTTTCCACTGGCCCTATATATTTTTACTATTATTTTTTACCTTTGTAATTTTAAGTAGTACATATTTTCCATAATGTCTTTTTTATTTTAGTTTTTCTTTTTAAAAAAAATTTTAAAAGATTTTATTTATTTATCTATAGAGGGGAAGGGAAGGAAAGAAGGAGAGAAATATCAATGTATGGTTGCCTCTCGTGCGTCCCCTGCCAGGAACTGGCCTGCAACCCAGGCATGTGCCCTGACTGGGAATCGAACCACAATTGCGTGGTTCGCAGGCCCACGCTCAATCCACTGAGCTACACCAGCCAGGGTTATTTTTAGTTTTTCTTTTAATGATTTGAGAGAGAGGCGAATGGAGGGAGAAAGAGAGGAAGAGAAACATAGATGTGAGAGAGAAACACCAGTTGGTTGTCTCTTGCACATGCCCCAGCTTGGAGACTGAACCTGCAACCCAGGCATGTGCCCTGATGGGGAATCAAACCTTCGGACTTTTGGTTTGTGAGGTGACGCCCAACCAACCAAGCCACACTGGCCAGAGGCCCTTGGTATCTCTTGATCCACTGATAACCTAAATTTTGGAACTATTATCCACCATTTAGGGAACAGATGGAATGTGGGAATGTGGAGAGTTCAAAAATATCTAACAGGTCCCTGCTGGTGTGGCTCAGTGGATTGAACACCAGCCTGCAAACCAAAGAGGCACTGGTTCAATTCCCAGTCAGGGCACACGTCTGGGTTGTAGGCCACAGCCCCAGTTAGGGGCATGCAGACGCAACCACACACTGATGTTTCTCTCTCTCTCTCTCTCTTTCTCTCTCCCTTCCCCTCTGCCTAAAAATAAATAAGATATTTTTTAAAATGTGGTAAAATATTTAATAACATATTTCACCAATGTAAATGTAAACAGAACTCAACAGCAGCATTAACAACCATTATTACTGATTTTTAAGCTTTATGGTCCGGTTTGTCTTACAGTCTGAAAAATACAGTATATTACTTTCCTGCTTAAAATTGTTTCACAGCTACACACTTACTTCAAATAAGCATCAACATCACCTGGAAACTGGTTAGAAACGCAGCATTCTGCCCTGTCCCAACCAACTAAATCAAGAGCTCTAAAGAATGGGGCCCAGCCATGTGTGTTTTAACAAGCCCTCTAAGTCATTCTTTTTGTTGTTGTTGTTTTTATTGATTGATTTTAGAAGGAGAAAGGGGGAGGGAGAGAGACACTGATTTGTCATTTATCTCTGCAGTTGATTCTTTTTTTTTTAAAGATTTTATTTATTTATCTTTAGAGGGGAAGGGAAGGAGAGAAGGAGAGAAATATCAATGTATGGTTGCCTCTCATGCATCCCCTACCGGGAACCGGGAACTGGCCTGCAACCCAGGCATGTGCCCTGACTGGGAATCAAACTTCCATTGCATGGTTCGCAAGCCCGCGCTTAATCCACTGAGCTACACCACCCAGGGCTCATTGGTTGATTCTTTTACTGGCCCTGACTGGGGATGGAACCTGCAATCTTGGCATATGGGAACGGCACACTAACCAACTGAACTACCCCACCAGATCCTAACAAGCCCTCCAAGTCACTCTGACACAAGCCAAGGTTTGAGGAATACTGTAGTAAGTGAAGTGCGCTGTATATGTATTATCTCATTTAATCTTCACAGCATCTCTGTATTTTTACTCAGTATAGTGCAGGGATTAAGAGTGAAACCTGGAGCCAGATGGTTGGGGTTTGAATTCTAGCTTTCCCAGCTTTGTGACACTGGGCCGCATTTTCTTTCTAAGAGTGGCATAGTAATAGTTATGGTAATGAAATGAATTAGTATAAATTGCTTCGAAAGGTAACTGACACAGAGCAAGCGTCATACAAGGGTATTCCCATTTCATAAAGAAGGGAACCTAGGCTGAAACGTGAATCAACTTCCTTAATGACTGGTTGAGTGGTAGAACCAGGTTTTTAATTCCCCTTACCCTTCAGAGGCCACGCATGCACCAGAGCTGGGTGCAGCCTTGCTCAAACAAGGGGGGCGAGAAGATGTATCCAAGGCCCCTAACCCCTATGACCCTGGGGTGCAGTGCGGTCTAGTTCAAGGCTCTAGAACTCCGACTGGCATCCAGTTTGCCACCTGGCCGTGCTAGAGGCGGGGAAGCAGCTCCTCCCCAGCACCCACCTCACCAGCTCCCTGCGAAGCTGCCTAGGGGCATAGCACTCCCGGTGACGTGGGCTACACCCCACCCGACACCGCCCCAAGCACCGCCCGCCGCCCTCTCACCCCACGGCGTTGGCGGCGGCGGCGGAAGCGGGAAGGCGGGCCGGGCCGGCCGGGGCGGGGCCGCGCGCGGCATGGAGGAGGTGGAGGCCGCGGCGCGCCGGGCGGAGCAGTGCGGGCCCGAAAGGGGCCCGAGCGGGCCCCAGGGCTCCTGACCCGTGAGTGCCTCCGGGCGGGGGTCCGGGAGTGCTGGCGCGGCCGGGGCAGGTTTCCCGACGCCTCTGGTGGCTCCGGCCCTTAGGAGGAGAAGAGCAGGGTCGGATAGGAGGGGAGGGGAGAATGGCGGGGTGGGGGGTGGTGGAGCCGCTGCTCTTAGCCCACCCCAGGAATGAGAAGGCTTGGGGCTTGGTCATTTTGGGGGCTCATGAGCCTTGAAAGCCGATGATTTGGCTTCTCCCTCTGGGTCCTTGGGCAACCCTGTCAGTTTCTTCAGCCTCAGAGGAGTTTCCAGGTGATCTGACCCCTCTGAAGATTTCCTTCCTAGAAAAGTTGAGCCACTTTCCTCAGGTCTCACAGTGTGGATGCCTGCAGGGAAGCATTACTGGGAGGTCCTCCCTCATCTCCCCAGAAGGCATCAGGCTTTGGGAGGAACACTTTACTCCGTGTGATCCTCTGGTCCCCTCAGTTTCCTGAAGGCATGGGTTGGACGGGACAGTGGTGACCCTCCAGTCCAGCATGGACGACTGGAAGCCCAGCCCCCTCCTCAAGCCCTTTGGGGCTCGGAAGAAGAGGAGCTGGTATCTTACCTGGAAGTATAAACTGACCAACCAGAGGACCCTGCGGAGATTCTGCCAGGTATAGAGATGTCCCAGATCTCCCAGGTCCTTCCTCGCAGCCTTACCGCCTAGCTCAGACTATGATCTCTAGAACCCACCTTGGCTACCCTCACCCTAGAAAGGGGTAGCAGGTTCCTAGAGGGGAAACCTCTGTGTCATGTCCTTACCAGGTAGTGGTTTGGGCCCATAGTTCTGGAATCAGAGCCCAAGTACAGCCTTCTAGGTTTCTGAGAAAAGCCCAAAGTCTGATTAGGGAGGCTTTGCCCAAGAGCCCATACCACCAGGCAATCAGAGCTAGGAGCCAGGTCTTCTGGTGCCCATCTGGTTCTCTGGGACTAGCACCATCTCTAGGAACTAATCGTGGAGGGAACCAAGGAAATCAAGGTTTCACATAGAAGAATACAGGAGCTCTGGGAAGGGAAAGTCCTGATGAGGGAGGAAGGGTGGGGGGAAGGGAGGTGTCCCTGGAGAAGGTGATCATGGAACTGGACCCTAGCTGGGGGAGTAGAGCTGGGCAGATGGAGGAGAGACAGGTCTCAGGTTCTCCCTTGTCATCACTGAAGCCAAGGCCCTCCTTTCAGGAAGACCCTCAGTGATCTGGGGTGGGGAGGTGCCTCTCCTTAGTCATCCCTACCCTTCCCCTCAGACAGGGGCTGTGCTGTTTCTACTGGTGACCGTCATTGTCAACATCAAGTTAATCCTGGACACACGACGGGCAATCAATGAGGCCAATGAAGACTCGGAGCCGGAGCAAGACTATGGTGGGGCCAGGCTGAGGATGGGATTGGTGTATGGGGTTCCCTGGGATCTCACAGCTAAAACAGCAGGCATATCCTAAAGGATGAGGCTGCTGGAGACACTACTTCCATGACCTGTCATACCCCCACAGATGAGGCTCTGGGCCGATTGGATCCCCCACGGCGCAGAGGCAGCAGTCCCCGGAGGGTCCTGGATGTGGAGGTATACTCAAGCCGCAGCAAAGTATATGTGGCAGTGGACGGCACTACGGTGAGTGGGTTGGTGTCTGGTGTACACTCCTTTCTACTCAAGGTGTGGTCCCCTGGCTTTGGGGCTCACTGCCTGAATAGGAACTACACCTCTGCTAATTTATACATGGGTGACTTTGGAGTCCTCAGTTTCTCATCTGAAACCTGGAAGTAATGATTTCTACTTGCCAGGATTATATGAAAAGTATGTGAAATGTATTATATGGAGTGGCATTTTATCAGAACTAATCATTAGTATTAGTAGGCAGTTAATTCCTTGTTATTTATGTCATAATCACTTCCTGGTCTTTTCCTTAGCTTTTAGCCTTGTCTCGGGCACCAGGGTGGAAAATAATCAGACCACCCCAGGGCTCAGTCTGATGGATCATGGTATCCTCAGCACGAGGCAGGGCAGTCACGGGCTCTGAGTCATGAAAGCTATGGAGGGAGAGGTTGTAGAAAGATGGGATCTCTTGATGGGAGTGCTCTGGAGGCTTCCTGGAAGAGATGGCCTTCAAGCTGGCTTGGAAGAGAATTGAGTAAACAGAGGCATAGGCAGGAAAGGAGGTTTCATTTCATGCAGTTGCGAGTTTTTTTTAAGTGCCAATAAGAGAGACCTTGAATGCCAGAGTGAAGAGTTAGACTTTGTCTCTGCCACCCTGTAGGTACTGGAGGATGAGGCCCGGGAGCAGGGCCGGGGCATCCATGTCATCGTCCTCAACCAGGCTACGGTGAGGTTCTAGGGGTGGAGGACCTGGAGGGCTGAGGCTGAGACCTCCTTGCCAGTGACACTAACTCTGAGTGGTGTGTCCTTTGCCAGGGTCATGTCATGGCAAAGCGTGTGTTTGACACATACTCACCTCACGAAGATGAGGCCATGGTTCTGTTCCTCAACATGGTGGCCCCTGGCCGAGTGCTCATCTGCACCGTCAAGGTCAGTGACTTGACCCTGGCCACATCCCCTGAACTCCAGCTCCAACCCTGCCCATGGCCCTGCATTCTCTGCCCCTAGTATGGCACTCTGGGAAGAGACTCTGGAGGAAAGTAACTTGGGTTCCAATACCAGCCTTGTCATTTTACCCATGGAGCATGTACTGGGTGCCAGGCACTGCATGGGCATGGGGGCCACAGTGGGAAGCAAGACAGAATCCCTAACCTCGTGGAGTTTACTCTAGCAGGGCAGGGGTTTTTTTATAAGCAGCTGAATAAATCTTTAATGTCAGGAAATGATGACTTATATGAGGAAGAAAATAAAGCAACAGAGACCGAGTGATGGGGGATGCATTTTAGAAAGGGAAGGCCTCTGTAAGGAAATGACATATGAGCAGAAAGCTGGGAGAAGTGTGGAGTGAGCTATGTGTATATCTGGAGGAAGAGCATTCTAGATAGAAAAATGGCAAGTGCAAAGGCCCTGAAGTGGGAATGTGCTTGGCATGCTTGAAGAACAGCGAGGATGCCAGAGGGGCTGGAGCAGAGTAAGGGAGGGAAAAAGAGTGGTGGGAAGAAGGCAGAGAGGTAGCAGGGGACACAAGTGCAGATTATGTGGGATTATGGTAAGGACTTATTAGCCTGGTGACCTTGGGTGATTCTCAGAATCTCCCTAAGCCTTTCATTTTCTTATCTGTGAAATGATAGCAATCACTGAGGGTGGTTGCAGTAATTTAATGAGCTAATTTAAGTAAAAGGCTTGACCTGGTGCCTGACAGGTACTTGTAATTAGTGCTTCATGAAGCCCGGTCTCCCGGAACTGTGTTGTTCAGGCTGACCACCTTTTCTGGTCTCGCAGGACGAGGGCTCCTTCCACCTCAAGGACACAGCCAAGGCTCTGCTGAGGAGCTTAGGCAGCCAAGCTGGCCCTGCTCTGGGCTGGAGGGACACCTGGGCCTTCGTGGGACGAAAAGGAGGTGCCAGCACCCTAGGCCATCTACCCTTATAGTATTAAGGGCCTGGGGGAGCAGAACCCTAAATGTGGGGAGGGAAGCCAGTAGTGGTGAGTTGGATAAAAGTGGGTAGAGAAATGGGAAGAAGCCCCAAATCTGGAGTCTGGGCCCCCATTATCCCTCATTCCTGCTCCCTGCCAGGTCCGGTCCTTGGGGAGAAGCATTCTAAGTCACCTGCCCTGTCCTCCTGGGGGGACCCAGTCCTCCTGAAAACAGATGTGCCGCTGAGCTCAGCTGAAGGTGGGGTTAGTGGGGGCCGGGCTCTGGGGTAGTACCTGGGCTGGGCGTTTGGCTCCTCTTCATGGGGCTCTGTAAAACTCTTGACTGTGGTGTCTGGTATTCTTCAGACTGCACTGGCCTTGTGCCCCCATCCTTTTGACCCTGTTTCTCCCTCAGAGGCAGAGTGCCATTGGGCAGACACAGAGTTGAATCGTCGCCGCAGGCGCTTCTGCAGCAAAGTCGAGGGCTACGGGAGTGTGTGCAGCTGCAAGGACCCCACACCCATTGAGTTCAGCCCTGACCCAGTGAGTGGGGCCTTAGGCAGTAAGGCTTGGACTCCTTCCCGGCCTGGCGAGGCGCCCTAGGAAAGATCCAGGTTGGGCTTTCCCGACCCTAGCCTGGGAGGGAACCAGGAGCTGAGGCTTCGCACTGAGCTCAGAAAGATGGGGGGTGGGGGGTGGGGCAGGTGGAAGGCAGGTTGTGTGAGCAAAGGCCTGGAGTCAGGGTTGGGCTCAGTGTGTGGAGGACCAAGACAGGAAAGACTCCCTTTCCCCCCAAAGTCTCCCTCACTCCCCAAGAACACTTCCTGGGGTAGGGATCCCAGTTTGAAGAAGGAATGAGGCAAGAGCTAAAAGCTATTTCTCTCTCAGCTCCCAGACAATAAGGTCCTCAATGTTCCTGTGGCTGTCATTGCAGGAAACCGGCCCAATTACCTATACAGGTGAGCCTGGGAATGGGCTTCATCCAGCAGTGGACAGGAGGGTGCCCAGAGGGTGGGAACCCCAGGCTCAACTGTCTGCGGGAGGAACTCTTGAGGTAGGCAGAGACACAGCAGATTCTAGGTTCACTTACATGTGTGGGTGAACACAGGGAATGTGGGCCCATCTATAAACAGCAGGGAGGCCTGAGTCAGGGAGGTCAGAGAGGCCTGACCCATCCCTGGGCTTCCCAGGATGCTGCGCTCTCTGCTCTCAGCCCAGGGCGTGTCTCCCCAGATGATAACAGTTTTCATCGATGGCTACTATGAGGTGAGTGGGACTTGGGGGCTTTGGGTGGAGCATTGTTGCATGTGCTGAGTAGCAGTGATCACTGAGGACGGACGAGGGAGACAGCCCAGGCAAGGGCTGTGAAATGTGGAGGGCTTGGCATGTCAGGGCTTGCAGAGACGGGCAGGGGGAGGTGGCTCACTGGATGACCAGTGGTCCTGCCCCCCAGGAGCCGATGGATGTGGTGGCGCTCTTTGGTTTGAGGGGCATCCAGCACACTCCCATCAGCATCAAGAATGCCCGCGTGTCTCAGGTAATGCCTAAGCAGGGACAGAAGGGGCAGACAGCTGGCAGCACCGTCCACCCTGACGCTCATGTGCCCTGTTTCTATTCCCCACCCAGCACTACAAGGCCAGCCTCACAGCCACTTTCAACCTGTTTCCAGTGAGTAGTCAGGAAAAAACTCGTGGGCCTAGGGAGGGGACACATGAGCATAACGTCTGGTCTTACATAGCAAGCTCCTCCGCGCTCTGGGCCTCATCCTGCTTATCTGGGAAATGGGAAGAGTGCTGCCTGAGGAGTGAGATCAGGGTGGAGGAGATGTGAAATTGGAAAGGCCCCCCCTTGGAATCATGTTGTCCCCCTCCCCCTGCAGGAGGCCAAGTTTGCTGTGGTTTTGGAAGAGGACCTGGACATTGCTGTGGATTTTTTCAGGTGAGGGAAGTGCCCTTCCATGCAGCTTCTGTAAGCTGTGTGGGGCCTCTCGGCTTGACTTAGTCTCTAGGGAAGAAGGCAGTAGGTATCCTGGAGAGCTTTGGAGGAAGCAAGCTGAAGAATGAGGGGAAAGTCTGAGCAAAGGTCGGATGGTAGGTGTTGAGCTGGAGTAGAGAGCTGAAAGGATGAATGGAGACAGTGGAGGTCTGGGGGGAGGGGCAGGAGGCATGACTCCTGAGTCCCATCTCCAGCTCTGCCCACATCACTGTGTGGCTGGGTTTGTCTTTGTCTCTCCCTGAACCTTTGGACCCTGCCTCTCTCAGTTTCCTGAGTCAGTCCATTCACCTGCTGGAGGAGGATGACAGCCTATACTGTATCTCTGCCTGGAATGACCAGGTAGGCTGAGTGGCCTCGAGTCAGCTGGGGAGTTTGTAGAGGCCCTGAGCTAATGCCTCCCATCATGGCCCCCTATCCCTAGGGGTATGAACACACCGCTGAGGACCCAACATTGCTGTACCGTGTGGAGACCATGCCTGGGCTGGGCTGGGTACTCAGGAAGTCTTTGTATAAGGAGGAGCTTGAGCCCAAATGGCCTACGCCGGAAAAGGTGTCCTGGCAGGGTAGGGTGAGTGGGCTGGGGTCCTCTACCAGCTTGGAACCTTTTAACCTTCAAAATCTTCCACGGCCCCAGCTCTGGGACTGGGACATGTGGATGCGGATGCCGGAACAGCGCCGAGGCCGAGAGTGCATCATCCCTGATGTTTCCCGATCCTACCACTTCGGCATTGTGGGCCTCAACATGAACGGCTACTTCCATGTGAGTGGGCGGCAGGGATGTTGGGGAGGGGGCACAGCATGGTAGATAGGGCAAAGAACATGGGTGCTGGAGCACCCCCAGCTCACGTGACCTTGGGGAAATGACTGATCATCCTTTTACCTCAGTTCCTTTATTTGCAAAATGAAAATTAAAAAATATTATTTACTTAATAGAGTTGTGATGTTATGAGGTTTAAATGATTAATATATGCAAAATGCTTTGAACTGTGAGCATTATATAAGGGTTAGCTGATATTATTTTTATTATTACTATTCTTAGCACTAGACTATGGGAGTGAGGAGGGTATTTCTGCCGCCAAGCGCACATCCAACCCTGCAGGCTCTGCCCTCTCCTGTCCTTGCAAGTGCTGGGGCCTAAGCCTCAGCCTGAAGTGAACAGGGAGGTTCCCAGATCCCCACCCACTACATGGCTGTGTCCAAAGGGCCCACCTCTCCCCATTACAAGAAGGGAGGCCTTGAGACAGCCCAGCCTGAAGGAATGGACAGCTTCCAGCCTGGAACCTCCTAGAAGCCAGTAGGGCCCTCAGACACCAGCTAATATGAGACCTTCACTCATTTCCCCAAGAGAGGCAGGCATTTACCTCAGGTCACTCTCAGCACCCGAGGCACAGCAGTGTTCTGTACTCGTGAAGCCTGTCCCTTTGCCCACCACCCCCTGCAGGGCCTGTTCCTGGCTTCTGTGGCTCTAGAACAGCCACAGAACCACAGGCCCAGGGAGAACCACTGGGGACAGGGACTAGCTCAGTGGTGGGTAGCATGAGCTTCCAGTGTGGCTTTGAGCTCTCTGGTAATGCTTAAGCCCGATTAAAGCTTTAAGAGCCTGGCAAGGATGCTGCAAAAAGGATGGTGAAGAGAAGGAAATTAGAGGCACCTATGTGGGTCCAGGATTTCATTTGTGGGCCTGTGGATATATGGTGGGTCAGTGGGCAGGTGGGCAACAGACAATGCAAGGCCCTGATTTGCACCCTCACACCTTCTCCAGGAGGCCTACTTCAAGAAGCACAAGTTCAACACGGTTCCAGGTGTTCAGCTCAGGAATGTGGACAGGTGAGGGCGGGAGACAGGGCAAAGGAAAGGATATTATGGAACCTCAGTGACCAGTATTTGACAGTCTCTTCCAACCCTGGGGCCTGTGTGTTTATCCCAGCCCTGCTGCCCCCTTGATTCCTTTACCCAGCCCTGCTCCTGGGACCTTAAGGGCTATCCTCTCCCTTGACCCATTTTTCCCTCTCCTTTAGTCTGAAGAAGGAAGCTTATGAAGTGGAAGTTCACAGGCTGCTCAGGTATGGCCTAGGGCAGTTAGGGGTGTGTGGCAGGGAGTGACAAGGAGTCAAATACTGAGGTCTTGGCCTCATGATTTGCATGGCTCACTGCAAAGTGAAAATCAGGGCTCCTTGTCCAAAAATTGCTAAGACTTTCAAGATGGCAACAACTAAGCAAGGAGACTTGTGTGATACACTTATGAATTGCTCCCTGTCTTGCCTGCCTGCCCTCACCACCCTGACCTGGCTTCCACTGCAGTGAAGCCGAAGTTCTAGACCATAGCAAGGACCCTTGTGAAGACTCTTTCCTGCCAGACACAGAGGGCCATACCTACGTGGCCTTTATCCGAATGGAGAAAGATGATGACTTCACCACCTGGACCCAACTTGCCAAGGTGCCCAATACTACACCTACCCTAGGAATACCCCTTCCCCCAAGATACAGGAAGCCTTTGTTCTAGAATCTTCTACACTCTCAGAACCCCTCTTCCCACCCCCTTGTTCAAATTCATGTTTTAAAAGATGTTACCTCTTGCAAATGGAGGGAACTGCTGAGGAGGGGTTGGGGCTGGGCCATGGGCCCTCATTGGGCCCTCACCGCAGCTCCCTGACCCATGCTTCTGCACATGCCTCACTCCCACCAGTGCCTCCATATCTGGGACCTAGATGTGCGTGGCAACCACCGGGGCCTGTGGAGATTGTTTCGGAAGAAGAACCACTTCCTGGTAGTGGGGGTCCCAGCCTCCCCCTACTCGTGAGTGACTCGTCTCTTCCCTGGGAAATGGGAGACTGGCTGGATTAGGGGACATAGCTAATGACTTCTTCCCTGTTATCTTCCCAGGGTGAAGAAGCCACCATCAGTCACCCCAATTTTCCTGGAGCCACCCCCAAAGGAGGAGGGAGCCCCAGGAGCTGCAGAACAAACATGAGACCTCCTCCAGGACCCTGCAGGATTGGGTACTATGTACCCCCAGGCAGGCTGGCCCTTTATTCCGCCCTGTAGGATTTTATAGACACTGGCAGGGCCTGGGGCTGGTTTGTTTTTAACCTGAGACTTAATTACTAACTTTAAGGGGAGGGTGGTCCTGTTCCAATACCCCTGTTTCTGAGTTGGAGGTCTATTTATTTACTTTCTTGTTGGGAAAGGACACGATAGTACCTAGGATCCCCGGGCCCCTCATTCTGCCCTTTGTATACTCCCTCCTCCAAGGCCTGGCTCAGATTTAACCTATTTATTTACTGTCCTGAGGGCCTTGGAAACAGGCTGAAGCCTAAAGGGCCTTGATTTCTTTGTGGACTGGGGTGCTGCCCTGAGGGTGGGGCTGGCTCTTACTCAGGAAACTGCTGGGCCCAACTCCTGGACAGGCCTGGCAGGGGCCCACCACTGATGCAGACTCACTCAGAGACCCTCAGACACTGCACCAGGCCTCTTCTCAGCCTCATCTTTATCCAGGTTTTCAAAGCTGGATAAGGTGGTCATTGATTAAAAAAGGCGAAAAGCTCTAGGAACGTGTCTTGTGATTTTGTGTGTGTGTGTGAGAGAGAGAGAGAGAGAAAGAGAGAATGGTCATGGTGGATGGTGAGTTTTCCTTACTGCCCTCTACAGGGTTTAGCTTCCATTTGGGACTATTTAGCCACCAGGGGATGCCCAAGTCTCAGACTTCCAGGTTTTTCCCTTGGCTCCACCCTAGAGCAGCTGAGCCTGACCTGTTGGGGCTGAGCTCGGAATAGCCAGCCCACACCCCTTCCCTACCGTTTAACCACCAAGCTGTTTCCTGCCTAGCTTGTCAGGCTAGACACTTGTCCCCAGAGATCCAGCAAGAGAGAGCAAAAAGAGATACTGTGGGGTGGAAAGGTAATGGGATTGCAGGTGAGTATAGTGCAGTGTGGGTGGAAACGGAGTGGGTAAGGCAGAATGGGCTGACATCATTCAGGAGGCTAGGACTGGGGTGCAGATGGAGACAGGGTTAAGGATTTCTTTGGCCCTTAGGCACTGTATGCAGGTTTCATAGCTCTGGGTTTTTTTGTTGTTTTTTTTTTTAGAGAAAAGGCATTGTTTTCATCAGATTCTCGCCCAGCCATTGACCCAGAGAAGTTAGGAAGATCTCTGTCATAGAGGGACCAGAAAACGAATGGGATTGTCTACAGGGAGTGGATAAGAGCCCAAAGCAGGTGCAGTGAGGCATACGAGGCATCTGTGAAGGACTTAGGGTCAGGACAGTGGACACAGAACACCTCTTGAGAAAGGGTCTGCCTTCAGAGTCCTTGAGAGGTGAGCCTCATGCGCTCCTATAGAACCTTGGCCAGGAAGGCAAAAACCGACGAACTCCTGCCCTTTCACCCGCTCTCTGCCCCTGCCTCCCCCACCGGTGCCTGGAGCGCAGCTCGGCAATGGCACGGGTGGTGTGGCTTTGCACATTTCTTGCCCTCCTGCTGCCTTCAATGTTTGCTGAAAACAGAGATAGTGTTTGAGGTGCCATAACAACCAGGTTGAGGAGCAATTAGCTCACGATGAGGTGGAGGCCCGCCCTGGACAAACAAATCTACAGCATTTATATGGGCGCCTGGGGGAGGCGTTGTGTGTGCAGGGCATAGAAAAGTGCAAAAGAGGGGCTCAGTGCTCTCCTGCCCACTTCTCAGCAGGCTCCTGATTTTGGTCTCATACTGGCTCTTAAGCACTGTGTGGCCCTGGTCAGGTCACTGCTCATTTGGGGGATTAGCCATGCTGATAGATAGTCCCTGGCTGCCTTAGAAAAACCTGGGAAGGGGGGTTCAGGGGTCAAAGGGAAGCAAGGAGGAGGACTGATTTGCCATGCGGGGCTTCTCTTTGTTAGCAGACACGTTTTCCAGCCATAGCCTCCTTAGTGCTGTCGCTCCTGGTTCAGCAAGAATCAGATCTGTGTGGGGGACATGCTGGCTTTTTGGTAAACCTGTTGCCATGTCAGATGGCCTGGGTCCAAACTCTTCACGAAAGATGTGGGACTGGAACTAGTCACATGGCCTTTCTAGGCCCCATTTCTGGAACATGGGAGTAGTTAAAAGGAAATAAAGATCAGATCTGTACAACACCAGGCAGGCCAAGAGCAAGAATAAATGAAGTTCTTTCTGAAATCCCCAAAGCAGAAACAGGTGTGGCGCTTTGCCCGTATGGGAAGGGTAGGCGGCTTGGATCCTCTGATGGGGCTTTCAGAGGGATTCCCAGAGCCTAAGGAGTGACCTCTCCCATTGCCCTGGCAATATTTCTGGTCTTCCCTGCCCCCACTTGGGCACAAGCCTGTTACATTCATAGCTTTATGGTTCAGTGCCCCTCACCAGGAATGGGTAGTTTGAGGCCAAAGCCCTCCCACATAGGAAGCTGCCCGGCCCAACCCTCACCTCCTCCCCAGTGCCCTGTTAACCACCCTTGTTACGCTCCCTCCCAGGCCTGGCATCCAAATGAAGGGAAGAAATAGCCACTCACCCGACCTCACTTCTACCTTTCCAGGGGCCTTCCGAGTCTCCAGCCCCACGGGAATCTGAGACCAGTTTAGGCAAGATGGGTTTCTCTCCCCAAGGATACATAAGAAAAGAGTCCCAATGGAAACATTTTAATTGGCTTATGAATACTGAAGTGCCTTCTACACATCTTCCTGGTTACTGCTAATTTTGTATATGCTCAGGATATAGGGTGCCTTACTACCCAGTGGAGTACTGGAGTCACCAAGAGCTCCTGTTGGCCAGAAGGGTATCAAGGGTTCAAGAGACAGACTGGAGGAATGGGCAGAACTGGCTACCTTAGAACTGGCTCTGAAACAGGTGGGCCCCAAACCCGTCAATGGAAAGCAAAGTGAGGCATGGCCTGTACGGGGTGGTCCCTATGTGGCCCCCAACTCCACAGCAGCAAGGCCAGGCCCATTCTGGCCCAAGAGACACTGTTAGATCCTGTCCCCACGCCAATCACACCCATTTGGCAGCACCAGGTGCCTCTCCCAGTTCCTGCAGCAGCAGTGGCGGAAGCAGAGGCAGACTTATTTCATATTGCAGTACAGATACAAGGACACAATCATGGCAGCCAGCTGGTGGGGAAAGAATAGGGAGAGATGAGGGGGCATCATCATGGTCCCTAAGCTTGAGTCCCTCTGCCCCACAAGCCCCCGACATGAAACTCGGTTAGAAGTCTGTCCCCTCCAGAGAGGCCTCAGAGAGAGGAGAAGCAGCTCTGACCCAGGGGGGATGTCCTGCCCCAACCCCCTCAACCCCTTACCTCTAAGCCCCCAATTCCAGCCGCCACACCGCCCACAGTGGCTGCATTGGTTCGGATGCTTTTCAGAAGCTGACTGAAGCAACCCTTGGGGCAGGGAAAAGAACGTCTATGATCAGCACCCGCCTCAGCATTCCGAGGCCTTTAGAGCAGCCCGACCTTCCACGCCAGCCCACACCTGTACGGCTTTGTCCTCGGCCACCTTCTTGGTGCAAATTTCCGTGTCTGTGTTGTTGACGTTATCAAAGCAACAATATGGGGGAAAGGCATTGTTCTCTTTGACGTAGGGAGAGTTCTCAAAGTCTGTGTAGTTATTGAAGCCACAGCACTTGAGCTGGAGACAAGGAGGAGAGGGTGGTCAGTGGGGCTTTGCTTCTTTCTTCCCACTCCCAAATCTCCCCCAGCCCACCTTACCCCTTCCATGGTGCTGTTCCACACTTGAGTGAAGTCCTTCTGGGAACCATAGTCTTTCTCGATGGTGGGCACTATCACCAGTGTCAGGAAGTGCTCAGCCTGGATGGGGCAGGCCAGTGTTTAGGGCCGGATAGGGAAGGTGGCCGTTCACAGGCCACAGCCCACTCCCAGGGCTTTGCCCGGTCTTATCCCCTTGCCCCATCCTCGGTCCTCACCATTGTGGTATACACCAAGGCGACTACAGCGGCTGCAACCTCAGCAGTGAAGATGAGGAAGAGGATGAAGAAGAACTGAGTGGGGAACAGGGGTCTGAATTTTAGGGAGAGACAGTCCCTCATGACTTCCTTGCTCTAACCCACCCCCATACAGACTCAACAGGGGCTCCTTTGCTGAGGTCCCTGGAGTCCAGAACAGGGTTTGGGGATTCCCCAGGGCTTGGTGTCAAAGGTGAGGGGACCCTGAGCATTGGTTATGGGCCTCTGGAGCTGGGTTTGACACACCATCAGGAGGGCACACTTGTTCTCTGTGTGAGCACCGTAGCAGCCCAGGAAACCAAGAGCAAAGAGCACAGCGCCAGCTGCGATGAGGAAGTAGCCCACGTTGACAAACTGCATGGCACTGGACGACATCGGCCCGAAGATCTTCAGGAAGGATTGCCCATCGACTGACACCCAGATCCCCACTGCCAACAGGGCCACACCACACAGCTGGGGACAAAGAGGCAGACCTTGAAACAGTGCTGGCAAGAAGTCCCCTACCACACAGTTGAGTCAGGAAGATGGGAGATGAGAAACTTCCCCTTTTATTGGCTAAGGAGTCTAAAAACTCTTCCGCCCTGACTGGTGTGGCTCAGTGGACTGAGCGCCAGCCTTCGAACAGAAAGGTCGCTGTTTCGATTCTCAGGGCACATGCCTGGGTTGCAGGCCAGGTCCCCAGTTGGGGGTGTGTATGAGAGGCAACCACATATCTCTCACGCATTCATGTTTCTCTTCTTTCTCACTCCCTTTCCCTCTCTCTAAAAAAGTAAATAAATAAAATCTTTTAAAAAATAAAAAGAACAACTTTTTCTGTAGGGAGGAAGAATATCCTGTAGAGCAAGGGTGTCAAATTCATTTTCACCAGGGGCCTCATCAGCCTCACAATTGCCCTCAAAGGCCGAATGTCATTTTAGGACTGTGTAAATGTAAGTACTCCTTAACTGGGGGCGAGGAGCTCCGCACTGCCACCTGACAGAAACAAGGTGCCAGGCTGGATAACAGGAGGTGGAGGGTCTGCTTCGGCCCACGGGCCTTGTGTTCGCCACCTGTGCTATAGAGCCAGAAGGATGGGAGCTGGGATACCCATAGCCAGGGTTAGGCCGCTCACCTAGGTGGATGTAACTGAGATCAGAGGTTCCTCAAGTATCTACTGGGTGCCAGGGTGGGTGTGAGGGGGTAGGCTTTGCCTCACCCATGCCAGAGTCCTACCACATAGCTGGGGGTAAAAACAAACAGGTGAGCACCGCATTTCTTCCCCAGCCTGTTGGTGCCTGGAACAACTCTGTCCTCTGATAGGCAGAAACAGGGGTGTGGTAGCACTGAGCAGGCTCAACAGTAACCATGGCAGCAAAGGCAGGGCTGAGGTTTACACCTGCTCCCAACCTTGGAGAGGCAGGTGGTGAGAAGGGGCACCCTGAGGCCCCAGTTGGCTCCACTTCAGGATTAGCTTCTAGGCCTGCCCTTCATTTAGCCTAGACCGCTCCTTGTAGAGACCGGTGGAGGGAAGTACAGCCAGAGCTCTTAGAGGCTCCCTAGCTCAACCCCAAAACCTCAGAGGGACCCCCAAGGCCCAGGCTGGGGGTGGCATAGGGTACTGTGCCAGGAGGGCACTGCCCAACTCCCAAAGCAAAACTTTGCTGACCCAGAGCTTCAGTGGATGAATCATCTTGACACCACCTCAATGGCCAGTCCCCACTTCCCAGCTACAGCAACTGAGGGCAGAACCCGGAATAAGGTGACAGGTTGTGGCTGGATTCCAGGCATGTTTGCTCAAGGACAAAAAGCTGGATTTTCAGCCTGTAGTGTCAAATTTCAAGGAGTCTGAGGCCTGCCCTGCTTTGCACAGCCTGGTAAGGGCTGGGCAACGGAGGCAAGAAATCAAACCGGATTTGCCTTTAACCCCCTCTGACCAGAGCCTTTGCCGTCCAAATCCCTGGAATCCTGTTGTCTTCTCCAGACACAGGGATAAAGGTTAGTGCCCGAAAGTCAAAGGAAGCTCAGAGCACGGCCTGCACCGGAGTCGGATTTTCTCCAAATTCATCTGCACTTTGTGTCTCCACTTCCTCACCCTGTGCTCAGTCTAACTCACTCTAATGTGGCTCCAAGGTCTCTGGTGACATCCTGTGCTAAATCCAATAGACACTTCATGCCACATCCTCCTTGACTTCTCTATCTCACTCTCCTTGTCTTCCTCGCATTGATCTTTCTCCATCTGCTTTCTGGTGGTCATTCCTTCGCTTATTCCTTATAAGCTGGGTTTCTCAGAGTTCACCGCCCCCTGAGTGCTCTCATCCACTGCATGGCCTCAGTGACCACCTGTGGGCACAGGACTTTCAAATGTCCATGTCCAGTTCCCACCTGGGCTGCAACTCTAAGCTGCCTGTGGGACATTCCGGGGGTTGCTTATTCCAGAGACATGGACATCATCTCCGAGACCTCTATCTTCCTTGCACCTTCTTCCATGCCTCAGCCATCATCTGAGGGTTTTCTGCTTTGCCTACTTTTCTACTTTGTACATTTCTCCCCATCTCCACCACCATCTCCAGGGTTTATGCCTCATTGCTAAGCTTCCTCAAACACGCCCTACACAATCTGTTCCTGGTTTCCCCGAGTGATATCTGATTTCACTGCCTCTGGGCCTTCCTTCATGCTTTACAACCTCCTCATGAAGGGCAAATCCCTAGCATTGGCTATATCCTCAAGGAAGTCTTCTCTGCCCAAGTGGGGTCCAAGCCCCTCCTATGGGCTCCCATAGGCCCTGTGCTTGTGTAAGAAATACTGCTCTGTGACTGCCTGCCTGCTGGACCTTCGATCCTCCAGGGCAGAGAAAGAGCTTGCTCACCTGTCACCCCAGCACTTAGCACTGAGTCTTCAGCTATCAATGTGTGTTGAATGAATAGGGCTGCTTGAGGAAGACCTTCTGCTGTGTGGTCTCTGGGCCTTCTCTTCCTTCAGCTCCCCATCATACAGAGGCCCCCGAATTTCCTTCCGCACTAGGTGACATAAGGAAAACCCTTCTCCACCATGGGCCCCGTTGCAGTCTCTTATTTCCCACCTTGAGCTTTATTTAGGTTGTAACCCACTCCTGTAGGGAGCCCTGAAGAGCCCACAACCCTTATACTTACAAAGATGAGAAAGTTGAAGACAATCGTAATGGTCTTGATGAAGCTGTAGCACTGCATGGTGGCTCCTGGGAGACAGACACGAATGACTTAGGACCTCCCCCGCAACCCCAGGGTAGCCCTGGCCCTGGCATTGGACCCCGACATACCAGATGCCAGAATCCTGAACCCTGGTTATATGGGTTCCAACCACCAAGCTTCCCCTGCACCTGGCCTCTGACACCTCAGGATATTTCCCAGTGCTCATCCTGACACTCCTACCTCTGTACTGCCCAGACCCTCTACCAGCACCTGATACTCTGATATCTTAACACCCCAGGTTCATCCACTGGTACCCCAAGTCTAACTCCCACACTGCAGGTCACTGCATGCCCTTCCCTGGCAACTGCATATCCTGAACCCCTCCCCACACCAACCCTAGACTCTTCCCGAACTTGCTTCTAGATTGAGTTCCCTTCATAGGATAATCTTTATCCTATGCCATCACCTACCTGTTTAGGACTCTTTCGTAGTGACTTCTGAAAGAAGGATCTGCTGAGACTCCAGGGAGACAAACAGCTCCAGGAAACTGCCACTGGGTGGGCAGGGAGGCAACGGAGCTGGATTTCACACAACACTGCTCACCTGCAGGTGGGGCAGGTGTTTTAAAGGCTTCCTTCTGCCCGCCTGCCTGCCTGCTCCACCCCAGCCCACAGGCCTCCTATTGCCCCTGCTGCCCCCTGCTGCCTAGAGATCAGTCCCCACAGCCGCTGTCCCCATAGCCACAGGAGCAGCCAGCCTCCGCCTGGCAACACCAACCTTGGGCAATGCCCTTCCTCATCTGAGAAGGGAGAGAGATCTGGGGGTGGGGCCTGAGAACTTCTGAGTGCCGTCCACCACAATGATGCACATACACTTCTAACTCTCTATCTGCAGATACGTCCCCTATATGCTCACAGGCATATCATCTGCCCAAGCTGCCATCTACGTACTCACACACAGATACACACATAAAAGCCTACTGGTGCTCATGAGCACACACACACATACACACACACATTAAACTCTGTGTGGACCAACTCCGAGAAACTAACAAATAATAGAGCAACATCTGAGGTATACACGGAGAGCTTCTCTCTGTCTCTCACACACACACTTTCAAGGAAGTGACCGAGGTTTTGCAGGTTCTGCTCCCTTCTTTAAGTAGCAAACAGCTCCTAGTCCTTTTCCCTTAGCAAAACCTCCAGTTCCCCATCCTTCTCCTCCCTTCATCTCTCCTCCTCACTTTTCTCCTCCCCACTCTTTTCTGCCCAGCTTCCTGTTTTAGTATTCTGTGTACACCCTTCCCTTTCTGCCAGCAGGTGGCAGCATGGTCCCACAAAAGCATCACGTGCCCAGTTGTAAGGCTCTGTAATGCCCACCTTTATTAATCCTTTGGGGCTGCCACTGCACTTCCATTACAGCATTCCTGATGGCAGGTGCTGGGTCAGTTATGGCTTCCCAGTCACTCGCACCAGGTGCTCAAATCCTTGTTCTGTTGCTTATTAGCTCTGTGACCCTGGGTGGGGCATTTCTTAGACTTCATTTTAAGACTCTGATTCCTAGTCTGCATAACAGAGTTGTTAAAGGGTTTTTAAAAAAGATTTTTCTCCCCAGTCTGGAACATAAGTGACTACAGAGTAAAAAGGTCAGAGTAGAGAGATTCACAGCCAGAGGGGGTATGGCATGGACAAAGTGGATTTTAAAATTTATTTTGTTTTTATAATGGGAGGAGGCAGCTAAAGAGACAGGAGAGATGAAACTGACAACACAATATTCATACAGATTATATTTTAAATGACAATACAATATGCATACACATTATATATATGCGTGTGTGTGTGTGTGTGTGTGTGTGTGTGTATAGTCTTTTCTCCCCTTCACAACAACCCTAAGAGACAGATAATACAGGGAAACAGAGGCACAGAAACGTTAAGTCCTTGCCATGACCTCATGGCTCATAAGTGGCAGAGCCAGGATTCAGCCCGGTCAGTCTGGTGCCAGAGCGTGCATCTTTCTTTTTTTCTTTTAAGTTTATTTATTTTAGAGAGGGGAAGGGAGGGAAAAGAGAGGGAGAAAAACATCGATATGTGGTTGCTTCTCACACACCCCCTACTGGGGACCTGGCCCACAACCCAGACATGTGCCCTAGACCAGGAATCGAAACCATGACCCTTTGGTTTGCAGGCCAGCACTCAACGCTCTGAGCCACACCAGCCAGGGCCCAGAGTCTACCTCTTAACCACCAAGCAGACTGTCTACATTGATGGAATTTCTAAAAAGACCGGGGCTGGCTTCCAGAAAAAGCAGGGAAAGAAGCCTTGGTCTGGAACTTGAAGAAGAAGATGGCCAAGAACAGGTGGGTTTGTAGGTACAGCATCTAGATGTTCATGGAGGCCAGATCAGTTTCTAAGACTGAAGATGGCAAACGTGGAAGCTGGGAAGGCAGGTGGTGTGGAGGGCTCCCCAGTCTCCCAGCTGGCTCCTGCAGAAACAGAGGAAAGGTGGAAGGGGGCCTACAGGTGGAATAAGAGGAAGGAGAGGGGACTGAGGTGTAGAGGGAGGAGGGGCAGGTCCGAAGTTCCATGAGAACTCAGCTCAAGGCCTGGCAGAACCTTGGATATCCCCGGCTCTCATAAGAAAGGGGAGAAACCCAGGGTTGGGATGTTTTACGTCCCCCAGGGACCTAGCTGTTTCTTCACCTGTACTGATTATCCACATGGCTTCTTCTTTCATCTCAGGAAGAATCGGAACCAGGTCACATTAATCTATGTTCCCAGAGTCCAGCACATATAAAGCTGTTAGTGGACATTTCCTGAATGATCGATTGAATGAATGAATGAATGAATGCACAAGTGCAGAATAACAAGAGTTAAATGTCTGGGCTTTGGACCTTGGCTCATGATGGATTTGAACCCCTGCCTGCCTCTGATTGTGTGACTTCACCTGAACCTCAATTTTTTTGAACACCAATCCTCATCATTCATGGATGAGGACTGCATAGTCCTCATAGAATACATATTTGTGAATTTACCTACTCACTAAAATTTATTTGTAACCCCAAACCAATATTTGTGACACTTTTGTAGTTATCCATGGACACGTGCCAAGCTGCAAAAAACTGGAGTCGGCCAGCACACATGTCCTCAGTGGAGGCTGAACAGGAGGATACCCTGCCTTCTCACTGCAGCTCTTATAATGGAAACAAGAGTTCTTTTTCTGGCCTATTGACGGTCATGTTTTTTATATTCCGGGACTTTTTGTTGGTGATTTTGTTGTTTAAAATGGTCTTCCAAGCCACGCAAAAGTGCTGTCTAGTGTTGCTAAGCACAGGAAGGTTGTGATGTGATTTGCAGAAGAAATACATGTGTCCTATGAACTTCTTTCAGGTATAAGTCATAGTGCTATTGGCCATGAGTTCAATGTTAATGAGTCATCAATCATGTTTAAATTAAGTGTCTTTAAACTGAAAAACACATAAAACCAGGGGAAGTACTGATCAATCAATTGATGAAAATGTTATGACCTGGTAGGAATCGAACCCTGTATTTCTCCTAGGAGTACTGACGTGGTATTTGCTAATCCAGTGTTCACAATGGTGACTTCATTGGAACATAACTGCCATCAATAACAAGGGTTGGCTGTATGTGAAAGAGGAATAATTATAGAATCTCCTTGTAGGGTTGTTGTGAGATGGAAAGAGATAGTGTTTTAAAGTACTGGGTACCATATTGGGTGCACAATACGTGTTCAATAAAAATTGTTAATATTGTTAATGTGGATGAGAAGGTAAAAGAGTGATTTTCCCCCACTAAGAGTTCCATTCTCCCAAGGGGCTGAGATGAGGTTTTCTGGTTGGACTGACCCATGGAGAGAACTGTGAGAGATCTTGGCCTGTGGGGAGGGGCTGGGCACCAGGCCTTGTAATAAAGAGCCCCACCCACATACAGACCGTATGTCATAGAGACCTCAGGTGCCCTGGCCAGCAGCACCCTCGGGCAAGGTATAGGAGTCCTCTGTGCCCATGGGGCCCTTTCAGCTTGCCCGTGCCCCTCGGCCTCGGGGTTTGCGTTCCCCCTACCGCAGGCCAGGAATGGCCTGGCCTCGGCCCAGGTTTCCCAAGATGTTCAAGTGCAGCCGCAGAAGGTACCGGCAGAAACTCCAAGGCCCAGCTGCCACCACTGCATCCACCAATCTTGCTACCAGGGCCAGGGGTATCAACAATACCCACCCTGCCACCACCAGTGTGTGGATCCTTCCAATGCAAGGTTAGCCAAGGGCCCTGGGCCAGGACTGGGGTTGGAAAAACAGGGCCACTGCAGTTTTCCCCACCTTAGCCCTGCATAGGCACTTGAGGGGACACACACTCTGTGAAATATCGCCTCAAAGGTACAGAGAAGCCTTGCCGGCAGGCATCCGAAAGACAGCACCCTGATGGAGGACGAATTGGCAGGAAATGGAGGGCTTGGGGAAGTGGTGAATCTAAGAGCTGTGGAGCTTCCAAAACTGCCGCCTTCCTCACACTCTTCCCTCTCTTTCCTCTCCTCAGTTCTCAGACGCCTCTGTCAACCTGGAAGCTTTCTGATCCTCTAGAAATGCCCAGAAACTAGTCCAGAAGCTTAACCGGCTCCGGATCTGCATCTTCCAGGGGCCATGGGTGATGAATAGCAGCCAAATACAATCATTTCTGCTCCAACTGCCTATTCCACTCTGAGGTGTTTCCAGCTGACTCTGCAGGGTATGAGGGCAGGGACAGGCTTCAGTGACAGCCGCAGGGATCACAGTTAGAGAGTGGAAGGACAGGACAAGGTCAGCCACACAACACACACCATCTCCCCATCTTTGGCCTCACCTTTTGACACGCACTATGAGGTAAGGGCCTTCCTGCCTTGCACTCCCATCTGCACAGGGATGAGGGTCTCCACAGACATTTGGAACATACAGAGAGCTGGGTACTTGGGGAGGCAGATAGAGGCACAGATCAGAAAGGACAGAATGAAAGAGATTTCACTGCCTGAGTGTAACCTCAGGAGTTCTCAAGCATGGTATATGTGGCTCTGTGTGCCTGGAATGGTCGGTATGTAGGTATAGCTGCTGATGTGTGTGTCTGAGTGTGTGTGTGTGAGAACAGAACAGTGGGACTATAAGTGGACAGGTGGCTGGTGCACCCTTGCAACTGATCGTGCCCCTGTGGCCAGCTGTGAGTGTTAAGGTGTGTTTGTGAGGATATAGATGTACCAGAGAGAGGCATCAGCTCTGCTAAGAGGAATAAAGATCAGGAGGGGAGTGGAGGTTAGCCTGGAGGAGGAGAGGGTTGCTTCTGAGGAGGGGGTACTGCCTTTAGCCCCCAAGTATCTTTCTGAGGTCAGTGTTTTCCAGGACAGGAAAATAGATGAGGTAGACCTTTGGAGGTGGAGCAAGACCAAGTTTGAGTTCAGAAAGGGGGAGGGTGCTAAGCATTCTGGTCTGGTGATTTTCCACTTGGTTTTCTGCGTGTACACCCACGTGTCATTGGCTGTAACTGGGTTTCTGTGAGGTGTGTCTCTGTGGCATTGTGTCTCAGTGACAGGAAACATTGTGAGGGACCCTGTTTCTAATGTGTCACTTTATGCATGGGTTAGTGTGTGTGTCTCGCTGTCTGAAGATCTGGCTTCATTTCCAGGGCTCCCTTCCCTGAGGGCTGATACCTTTGGCCTGGCCCCTGGGGTTCAGGAAGCCTGTGGGGAGAAAATGAATTGTGTCTGTGTCCATGCACTCCAAGGCTTGCCAGAGAATGGGACCTGGAGAAGGGGAGGGACAGAGAGAATTCATTGACAGTGCTGGATGGGAGCTGAAGTCTCTCAGGGTGTTGGGAGGGGGAGGTACTGAACCTCAGAACTAGAAGGTGACTGGGTGAGTGTCCAAGGCCCACAGGGGGGCCCACACATATAAGTACACATGACACAATCCATGAACACTTGCAGACATGTAAAAATATAAGTGAACTCACAGATGCACAATGCAACAAATACATATGCATGCAAGAACATGCCTATAAATAGACATACACAGACCTCCCCACATGACACATGTAATATACATGTGCCTACAAATGAACAGACACAGGCATGCATGCATCAGATATAAGCACAAAGCATGTAAACACATGCAATCAAACTCATGCAAACCCAGGCACACAGACACACATACCACATGCAGACACACTCACCAGACCTCCCTGCCCCTGCGGCCCTGGGACCCAGAAACCTCCCTCTGTATAAGTGTGTGTGTGTGTGTGTGGGTGTGTGCATGCCCACACTTGAGTCTGTGAGAGTAAGTGTGTATGTGTGTGAGTGAGGGGGTGCTGAGCTGTGGGAACCCGATGACATCATCTCTTCTGGCTATTTTTAACTGCCTCTGCAATGCTGGCTCCTCCACAGCCCTTCCCCCTCCAGGCTCCCACCTCTCCTCCCCCTCCAGGCTCCCAGAGGCAGTGGCAGCCAGAGGGCACCCACCACCCCAGTCTATGTGACCCCGGGGGTGACTGGATACGGCTCACTGTCTCCCACCCTGCCAGAGCTCCCCGGAGGCTGAGAAAACTGGGCTCCCAGGCCAGACGAGAAGACTTGGGCTGTGTGGCAGCTTGGAGCAGGGGCCTGGGTTAGGTGAGCTGGCCTGGCTGGTCTCCAGCCCCTGGAGTGCCTCTGCTTCTGCTTTTCAATCTGAAACTCTGTCTCAGTCAGTGGTGCCTGCTGTGTGCCAGGGAGGGTGCCAAGTTCTGGAGATAAAACAGTGAGCAAGTCAGTGGGAGTTCTTCTGGTGGGAGTTGCAGCTCTATGGGAGACACATTAAACGGATCACACAAGGCACTGACTGCACTCGATGGCGGCGAGGGCTCTGAACTCCAGTCACAAGGGGACTTGGTCCGGGATGATGCTCTCTTTCTCTTTCAGTCTCCCCGAGATCACCTGCACCTTTCACCCCGACAGCCACACCCAGAATTCCACCAAGCACGTCTTCCTTCTCACACCCCAGGCAGCGAGTGCACCGATGCTGCACCAACCACCATCCAAGGGGTGGCCCCCTGCTGTTCTCATCCCCCTTTTTTTGGAACCTCCTCACAACCAGTCTATAGACCAGAAAAGCGAGGACAACTAGAGTAGTCAAATTCATAGAGACATAAAGTAAAACGGGGGTGCAGGGTGGGGGTGAAGTGGTGGGGTGAGGGGGGAACTGAGTTACCCTGGAAGGGATACAGAGTTTCCGTCTGGAGATGGGCGGTGGTGAGCAATAGGACTATACTTAATGTCACTAGATGTACAAATGGTTAAAACTGTATACTTTATGTCATGTGTATTCCATCACAGTAAAAGAAAAGGCAGGATTAAAAAAAAATAAACTGAGGCCCAGAGAGGGACAGCATTGGACCACACCTGTCGGTGCAGTGGAGCTGCCCAGGGTACGTGGAGGAGGAAGTGGTTGGTGGCACAGGTGTGGGAGGGGCCGGGGGTGAGAGTAGAATATGAGGGGGAGGAGGACGGTGGCCCGAGGGACCCATGCCTGGAGGAGGGTTTCCTGCTCCAGCCAGTCTAGGCAGCCACGAGAAAATCGGGTTTGGCTGCTTCAGCTAAGCACTCAGGACTGGAGGAGGTGGTCCAGACAGTTCTAGGGAGGTGGCTGGGGGGGCGGGCCCATCCTCTAGCCCAGAGTCTGACCAAACCATCGAGGGAACGTTGTGTAATAATGGGACACTTTGGGATGTGGGGGAACCGCTGTGGACTGGAGGCAGGAGCCCAGAGCTCCAGCCCTTGTTCTGCCCCAAACCTCAAATGTGATCCTTGGAAAGTCTTGCCCTGCTGGACCCTCCCAGGAAGGAGCCCTGGAGGATTAGTTTCCCCACCCCTGATTCCAGCCTTCTGGGTTTTCCTGGGAGTCTGACTCAGGCAAGGGAACCTGAATCAAAGGGTAGAAGCTCAACCAGCCCAGCCCGCCCCCCAGGGTGCCAGGCTGGAGGTCCCTTGTCACCAATGGGTCAATGGCCGGAAGCTCAGCTCCAGCCCCACAATGCAATACCGGTCACCCCACCCTTACCAGTGCCCTCACCCACACCCCCACTTCCGGCCTCTGTTCTTTCCTCTCCTTCAGGGAAAGCTGCGTAGCTCCCCAGGGAATCTCCCGTATCTCCTCCACTGGCTCCCTGCCCGGTGCTTAATCCTACCTCCCCCTCTGCCCATTTTGGCCAGGCCAGGCTCTCAGTAAACTTGCTCTGGAGCGTGGGGCAGGCCAGGAAGGAAAGGCAACTGGGTGGAAGGGCCACAAAGGAGCTTGCTTTTCCTGCTACCCTCAGATACTGGAGTTTTGATGAGGGGCTTGACGGAGAGGTGGAAGGACAGAGTGCTGGGGCCTAGGCCTAGGCTGCCCTGGCCATATCCCCCCGAAGGAGTTCCAGGGGAGGTGGGAGTGCTGCCCTTCACCTATCCAGCCTTCTCCTTCCTCTGCTCTCAGTGGTTTCAGAGGAGAGAGCCCAGAGCCAAGACTTCCTTCCTCTGGAAAGCAATCACAAAAACCCAAGCCAACAGGTACTGGCTAACTGTCACTATGTCAATGGCAAATTCACGAAACGCAAAAATCATAAAATTCTTGATGCATAGATTGTATAGTCATGGAATTTTAGAATCACAGAATTCTAGCACTGTGAAACCTGAGTTATGAGAATGACTGAGAATCTTAGAAATGCAGAATTCTGGCATCACTGAGTCCTAAATCACGAGTTTTGAGTACCCTTGAACTGGAAGTTTCAAGAAGTCAATTAGGGAAGCCTCTGCCTTTAGGTGGATGTCTAAACCAGAGGATGCCCGGATGGGGTTGGGCGAAGGAGTTCATACATGAACACTAAGGAGGACACAGAGAACCCAAGACACGTGAGCTTAGGGTGAGGTAACAAATCTGTAATCACCAGAAAGAAGTCAGACCTCTTCCATGAGGACGGGTGCTGGCTCCTGAGGATGAGGGGAGTGGGGTGGCAGGTAGGGATATAGAGAGGAGAACAATATAAACAAAGAAAACATAACCAAAAGGAAAAATCAAGTAGCATAATACACTGGCCCCAGTGCCTCCAGCTTTCCCGTGATTGGGGTTAACACCAGCCCAAGACATTTTCAAAGGTTAGTGACACTCCTTATTACCTTAAAATGGCAACTCATGCCTGACTTTTGGGGGCAAGAAAAAGGTACAAACAGAGTTCATATACCACACTTTTCTTGGTGCTGCTGGGAGGAGCAGATACTTCCTAAAGAGGAGGTT
This sequence comes from Sturnira hondurensis, assembly GCF_014824575.4. Lineage (NCBI taxonomy): Eukaryota > Metazoa > Chordata > Mammalia > Chiroptera > Phyllostomidae > Sturnira > Sturnira hondurensis. The sequence goes on from NW_028098007.1 coordinate 584,665, forward strand.
GAGACTTGAACAGCATGGTATACCCCAAACCCATCCTGTGAAGTGGGGTTCAGAGTCCTCAGCAAGGCCCTGGGAGGGAACCTTGTGGGGAACATCTGTCTGCGGTGGTGCCTGACATGGGGCATCTTTACAGGAGGGGCCAACTCTGAGATAGCAGTTCATATGGAGAGCCTCATCTGATTATGGGATTGGTTGTTCATGAAACAACAAGGCTATTTACCTAGCATTTTCTGGGAAGCTACTGCAAACTCAGGAACCCAAAAGAAGAAGCTCCAGAGAAGGGCAAATGCCAAGCCCTGCTGGGCATGCGAAGTGGGGCAATGTCAGCTGGAGTGAACACACTCGGCTGCTTGTCCTTGGATCCAGCTCAGTACCTCAGCCCTGACCTCTCTCCACACCCTCGTTTGCTTCTCTCTTCCTACTTGCCTGCTCTTCTACATGTGTTCATCTTCTGTGTGACCTTTGGCAAATGCTGTCCCTCCCTAAGCCTCAAACCTCCTTTGTTCCCTTTTAAAATCTATAATTGTTTCCTAAGTGCCGCTTTTTTTACTTTATAATCTTGGTATTATCCATATTAGTTCTAATGTCAGGTATCTCCATTCTTAGCTTCCAGAGAAAGTATCAGACAACTTCAGGGGAAAAGACAAAGACTAGGGACTGGAACCGATGCTCCTATTTGACATCCTTTACAGGGTGGGGCAAAAGTAGGTTTACAGCCATTTGTATGGAAAAAGACATGCAGGTTGTGATTATTGAAATAGCTTTATTAATTCCGTTTCACATACTCACAATTGTAAACCTACTTTCTCCCACCCTGTGTGTGTGAGTGCTTATGACAGGTGTTTTCATAAATCTTACATAATGCCCAATAATCACTCTGTATATACAAATCATTGCTCCCATTTTAGAGATGAAGGAACTGAGGCTCAGGGAGGGTAAAAAACGTGTGTAAGATCATCCGTCTTCGCATTCATTCAGCTGGGGAGTGACGGAGCTGGAATCTTCACCAGGTCTGCCTTAATCTGAAGGCTGTGGTTTCAGATTAGCATTCTTCCAAGGACGGGAGTTTCAGGGAGAAGTGGCTCACGTGCGTCTGTGAGAGGAGATGAGTTCCATTTTGGGAAATGTGCATTAGGGGCTGGCAGCTTGTGCTGTTAAAAACAAAAAAACAAAACAAAAAACCCCAATAAAACCACTGAATGGAGGCTTCTTTTATTGGTATTCTCAGCTCACATTGGCCGTAGCCGGGCTGGGAGTGAGGAGGTTGGAGTGGAGTGTGTGGGGTGGTTCTGGGCAGGTCTTCAGCGGTTTGAGAGGCCGCCGCCACTGTTCCTGAAGACAAAGTGTACATGCTAGGGAGGGGCTGTGAATGGGGGCTTCTTCACTTTCCAGGATCAGCAAAACCCTGCGCCCCTCAGCTGGAGCTGGTAGCAGGCCTCTGGAGCTTGGGGCAAGGGACTTTTCAGCTGTGACAGCATCCTGGTGTGTTGACACTAGACTCACTGCCTCGAGGTTCCCAGCACCTTTTGGGTCCCTGAGCCTCCGCAACCTTGCACAATTGCCTCAGTTCACTGACTCAAAGGAGGTGGAAGGATTTCACATTTACCCCTGACCCCTGCCCTGCTCAAGGTTGGGTCATTACAGGAGCCAGGAGCCAGGAAGTCATTGGCTCTGAAGGTCAGGTCTAAGGGCAATCTTGGAGGTCATTTTATTTTTTTATTATTTTTATTTATTTGTTTCTACCTTGTTTGAAACTAGCCCACACTGAAGCTGTGAGGCCAGCTTCAGTGTTACTTTCCCTCCTTTTATGACCTCCAAGACCAGTGTTCAGACCCGATCGATGGCTTGGGGGTCATTTTATAGATTCTTTGCAGTAAGGGTGAGGGAGGAGTTTGAAGTCTAGAAAGGGAACAGGACTTGCCAAAGAGCACATAGCAGCCACTGCTGCTCCCATCAGGTACCAGGTACTTCTCTTGGCACTGAGGGCAGAGTTGAACGTGTCCTCGTTCTGGCTCTTGAGAGCTTGCATCCTGACAGAGAAACTGGCTTGGTAGGTACACCAAGAGAGTCTTAAGGCTAAAAGACAAGTTCAGACTTTGTACATTGGGAGCTCCAAGAGGCCAGCACACAGACCTCCACAGGCTTCACGAAAGATAATCAGGTGGTTTTTTTTAGCTGTGCTTAAACAAGGGTCAACACTTTAGCTGATGCAAAGGAGTAAAAGACTGCTGGCTGACAAACAGCATGAGCAAGAGGGGGCGCTGACTTGCTATGTGGAATCAATGAATTGCCCAGCCAGGCTGGCCCATGTGGCTGGAGTGGAAGTCTGATGGGTAATAGCGTAAACCAAGGTCAGGACTGTCTGTGCTCTGTAAGCACAGAATAGTCACAGAGGTGCAGGCCACAGTTGGTAGGGGGATCTGAGGAGTCTGTGGTTGGGAGATTCCTAGCAGTAGAGGTGGAGCTGCATGACTCTTAGCACCTGGTCCGGGCTGTTTCACTTAATCCACTACATACGAAAGCACACAAAGCCGCTGCCCCACCTCCCTCCACAGGGCCCAGGCCCAGCCCAAGGTGGGGCCAGCCAAGGGGAGGAGATTACTCCCTTCTGCAGCTTCCTTCTCACTCTCTCATTGCTCCTAAACTCGCCACTGGGCGGGGACAGGATGAATTCATCCTGAGTTTTGGATGCAAATCAGCTCCGGATTTATTCTCGGGAGTTCTTTCCGTAAAGCGCGACGCCCCCGGCGCCAGCGCTTGGCTGGAAGTCCCTTTTCCGGGCCTGACCCAAGGGCGCCAGGATCTGGAACGGGGAGTGGGGGTAATGCTTTCCCTGCTGGCAGATCCTGTGGCTCAGACCCTGGGAGTCCGGGGACTGGGCAGGGTCTGGGCTGTAATTAACCGCCAACCCAGGTGGCAAGCTGGAAGTCAACCCTCCCAAGTGGAAGAGTGGGAGCCACCGAGAGTCAGGCTAGGAGTGTGGGGAGTGTGGGGCACCTTGGGGGAGCAGGACCCTGGTCACGAGGACCAGGCCTAAGGTTTTGGTAGAGATCCTAAGGTTTGTGGCTGGAGAGCAGTGAGGTGGAGGACAAGGGGAATCCCAAGGCCCAGGAGGGGCCTCCTCAAGGCCCAGCTGGGTTGGGTGCCTTGCTTGGTCTTTCTGTGCAGATCTTGTTTGGGCACTTGGAGGAATTTGACTGATCCCTGCCCTCCTATCACAGGGATTCTAAAGTAGAGTCCCATCCCAGAGGCTGAGAGCCTGGAGGAGTGTGGGAGACGGAGGATGGGGCTGCTCCATGAACTTCCAAGGGCTCCAGCTTCAGGAAACAACTGCAGGAATGGTGTGATAGTTTATCGATAAACGCTGATTAAATCAGCACGTATGTATAAGCATGGAAAGATGGTATTTATTGAGTGCTTACTGCATGCCAGACTAAGGATAGTCACCACCAAATTGACAATAATGAGAGATGTTTGCTTTTTTCCTTGGTATTTTATAGTCAGAAAAGGACAATACAACCCATACATATTTTTTCTTGATTTTTAGATATTGGCAGGTGGTGAACAGAGAGACAAGTATCTATTTGTTGTTCCACTTACTTACGCATTCATTAGTTGATTCCTGTCTGTGTCCTGACAGGAGATTGAACCACAACCTTGGTATATTGAGACAATGCTCCAACCAACTGAGCTAGCTGGCCAGGGCACAACTCTTTTTGTCAAAAAACAAAACAAAACACAACAAAAAAACCAACCAAGCCCTGGCTGGTGTGGCTCAGTGGACTGAGCACTGGCCTGTGAACTGAGAGGTCACCGGTCTGACTCCCCATCAGGGCACGTGTCTGGGTTATGGGTCAGGTCCCCAGTTGGAGGCCTGTGAGAGGCAGCCAGTGGATGCTTCTCTCCCTCTCTCCCTCCCCCTCTATCTAGAAATAAATAAAATCTTTTAAGAAAAATACATAGACCTGAGTTTCAGTGCTGCTAAATTTGGGTTTTAATGGCTACAAGGCTCTTATCCTCACGACAAGAATGAGAGAACCTGGGCACAGGGTTGTGAGGATTAAATGGATTGAGACATCAAACGTACTTGGAACAGTGCTCAGTAAGTGGCAGCAATGAGAAGAGCACTTAGACTAGTTTGGTGAGGGTCAGAAATGGGGAACAAAAAGTCTCTGGAAGAGTGGAAATCTGAGCTACGTCTTAAAATAGGGGTAGGAGCTAGTCAATGGGAAAGAGGAAGAGAAGGTTGTTACTGGCAGGGAACAACATGAAAAAAAAAACAGGTGAGAAACAGGACAGTGAATTTGGGGGAAACTACAAGGTGTGAGGCAGAGAGCAGAGAGAGACCAGGTTAGAAAGGGAAGCTGGGGCCAGACTGGGGCAAGGTGAGGGTGCTTAAGCGACGGGCTGGTTTTCCTACTGAGAACTGTTGAGGGGTTTTCAGCAGCTGCAGCCGGAGATAGGCTCCCTGTGGGGCAGTGTGGAGGCAAGGAGACCTGCAAAGGGGAGGATAAGTGGCGTGAACTGCAGGAGCAGCCTTGGGATGGAAAGAATTGGATGGATTTCACAGGTAGAAGTGATAGGACTTGGTGATGGATTGAATGGGACACATAAGTGAGAAGGAGGTGTGAGGACTGTATCCTGATTTTCAGCTTGGGTCCCTGGGTGGTGCTACCCTCTGGATGAGACAGGGAGTGGGAAGAATAACACATCTGAGGGGAAGCTGAGTTCAGTTTTGGACATGCCTGTGACCACACTTCTGGACAGACCCTCAATAATTGGGGTCTTGTTGTCCCACCTGGCAATTACTTTGTCCAGAAGATGGGAGGGGTATCATTAGGCACTGCTGGCTGTCTGTTCCCTGGCTGCGGTTGGCTGGAGGTCTGGTTGGGGAGGTGGAGGTGGAGGCTGCCACCCCTGGGCTGGGCCTAGTAACTATTCTTTTGTGGCTCTGGGCTGCCAGATGGTTTCTTTGGGCACAATCATGTCATAAGAGCTTGAGGATTGGGATGTCAGATTTTTTCCAAAGAAAGTCCCAGGACTGGGGCAGTGCTTTGTGCTGCTGAGGTTACTGTCTCCATTTTACAGCTGAGGAAACTGAGGCTCAGGAATTGAGAGGCAGAACCAGGACATGAACAAAAGTCTATGTGGTGACTTCTCACAGTACCAGCTGCCACATCATCAAGTGTAACTTTTGCTCTAAGAGGGACAGAGAAAGCACCAGGGCCATGGCTCCTTGGGGGAGAAATGCAACCTGGAGGTGGACTCAGGGAAGGAGGCAGGGAAAGCTTCCTGGAGGTGGTGCCATTTGTGTTGTCATAGAAGCATAATCTTGTTTTCTGTCTCGCTAGCCAGCAATCATTGGCGATCAGCCATTGCCTGCAGTGAGGGTGACCTTGTCATCTGAGGGGGCTCTAGGCAGAATGTGTCCACAGAACCCAGAGGTGGCAGGCTGGAATTCTTGCAGGCATTTTAGGCCTGAACCGAGGCTACTTCTACTTCAATCTCTGGCATCTGTCAGCTTGAGCATCCCTTTGGCACTGGCTCTTCTTCACTGGCAGCTGGAAGCCCAGTGCCTATTCATTTTCATATCAGGGTTCAGCACAAGTTTATGCTGTGTTTCCAGGTTTTGTTTTACTTAGGAAAAAAAAGAGGCGTCATGTGATAAAGTGATGGATTATTTCTAAGGGAGAACTGGCAATTACAAGAAAAACTCTTTCTATGGATGATTGGGGAAAACTTGTAAGTCAGAAAAAAATGTTGCTAACCTTTATCTGTTGCCCACCAAGTGTTTTTCCCCAGATATTCAAATGGCTGAGGCAGACTGACATGGTGAGACAGACTGACATGGTGAGACAGACTGACATGGTAAGGCAGTGGTCAAATTTTTGGGAACTCAGAAGTTGTAACTTTCCCAAAAAATGTTTAATATTCATGCATTGTAAAAAATACAAGCAAGTAAAAAATATATAAAATGTGTATTTTATATATATAGCATCTATTTAGAGATAAACACTTAATTTTATATAAGTTCTTTTTTTAATTTCTGGACATACGTGGTTTTCTTTTACATGGTTAATGTACTGCATAGACAATTTTGTACCTTGCTTTCTAATTCTACAAAACTATAAGAACTATCCGACTTCCGCCAAGATGGAGGCATAGGTGGAAACACTGTGCTTTCTCCCACAACCAAGTTTGAATACAACAAAAGTTTTGGAGAACTAGACACACCCAGAGACCAGAAAACGGAATTATATGTAAGTCCGACAGCTACGAACCGTTCTACCAGGATGGTAAGAGAGGTGGAGCCAGCAGTGGAGCTGGGTCAGGCAGGACAGACCTAGGAGCCTTGGCAGCCTGGATGTAGTCAGGGTGCGGGGCAGACTGACCAAGGTCGCACATTCGCGCGCAGCGAGACGGACCCTGCAGGCCTCAGGAGGCGAACCCAGTGGTGGAGGGCTGATAGCAGTGGCACACTCGCGAGCCGTGGAGCGAGGCGCGTGGGCCTGGTGACAGTGGTGGCTGCGGTGCCGGTGGGAGTCGCTGCAGCAGGCGGCAGAGGGAAGCCATTGTCCCTCTTTGACCCCACCCCCACATACAACGTCACAACCCAGCGACTTAGTTGCCTTCTTCTAGTGAACACTTTAGGGCTCCGATCCTGCTACTTAACAGGCACAAACAGCCCAAAAGATGGTGCAAGAAGAACTCAAAGTCCCAGAGCCAATAACTCTAAGCGACCAAGAAATTGCCAACCTCTCAGAAGCCCAATTTAAGACACTATTTATCAGGATGCTCACAGAATTGGTAGAGTACAGTCACAAATTAGAGGAACATATGAAGGCTAAACTAATTGAAATGAAGGGAGATGTCCAGGAAACCAATATCAATGGAAAGGAAACTGGGACTCAAATCAATGGAATGGACCAGAAGGAAGAACAAAACATCCCACCAGAAAGGAATGAAGAAATGAGAATTCAACAAAATGAGGAGAGGCTTAGGAACCTCCAGGACATCTTTAAACGTTCCAACATCCGGATTATAGGGGTACCAGAAGGGGGAAAGAAACAGCCACGAGTGGAAAACGTATTTGAACAAATAATAAAGGAGAACTTCCCCAGTCTGGCAAAGGAAATAGACTTCCAGGAAATCCAGGAAGCTCAGAGAGTGCCAAAGAAGTTGGACCCAAGAAGGAACACACCAAGGCACATCATAATTACATTAGCCAAGACCAAAATGAAGGAGAGAATCCTAGAAGCAGCAAGGGATAAGGGGACAGTCACCTACAAAGGAGTACCCATCAGACTGTCAGCGGATTTCTCAAAAGAGACCTTACAGGCAAGAAGGGGCTGGAAAGAAGTATTCCAAGTCATGAAATCCAAAGACCTACAGCCAAGATTGCTTTATCCAGCAAAACTTTCATTTAGAATGGAAGGACAGATAAAGTGCTTCTCAGATAAGGTCAAGTTCAAGGAGTTCATCATCACCAAGCCCTTATTATATGAAATGCTAAAGGGACTTATATAAGAAAAAGAAGATGAAAAATATGAACAGTGAAAGGACAGCAAACACACAGTTATTAACAACCACACCTAAAACAAAAGCAAACCAAGAGGACAGCTAGATCAGGAGTGGAACCATAGAAATGAAGAACACATGGAGGGTTAGCAACAGGGGAGTGGGAGGAGGAGAAGGGGGGAGAAGGTACAGAAAATAGCATAGACAGTAGGTAGAAAATAGATAGGGGGGAGGGCGAGAATAGTGGTGGAAATATAGAATCTAAAGAAATTGAGGGCCCTGGCTGGGGTAGCTCAGTGGATTGAGCTTGGGCCTGCAAACCAGACGATCGTGGTTCTATTCCCAGTCAGGGCACATGCCTGGGTTGCAAACCGGTTCCCTGCAGGCTAACTACCAGCAGGGGATGCACAAAAGGCAACCATACATTGATGTTTCTCTCCCTCTCTCCTTCCCCTCTAAAAATAAATAAATAAATAAAATCTTAAAAAAAAAAGAAATTGAGACACGTGGTTATAAACTAAGGGGGGGGGAGAATAGTGGGGGAGGGAGGGTGCGGGTGGAGGGGAATGAAGGGGGAATAGAACAACTGTAATGGTATAATCAATAAAATATATTTTAAAAAAAGAACTATCCATATCATTTAAAACATTAAAAATTTTAATGGCTGCATACTTTTCTACTACATTGAGTTACCATATTTTACTAAGCATTTACCCTTGGACATATAAATTCGTTCATTCATTTATCTTTGTTTTGCTATTATAAAGATGTTGTGATGAAAATCTTTGTACATATATATTTATATATTTTGCATTATTCTTTTACAAGTTTTTCTGGAAGTGGAATTACTGAGTCAGAGAATATATATATATATCTTCTGAGGATTATATATATATTAATCCTCACCTGAGGACATATTTATTGATTTTAGAGAGAGAGGAGGGGAGAAAGAGAAAGAAACATTGATGTGAAACATTGAGAGAAACACTGGTTGGTTGCCTCCATATGTGCCTCGAATGGGAAGCGAACCCACAACCTAGGTATGTGCCCTGACTGGGGAATCAAACCTACCACCTTTTTTTGGTGTGTAGGACAGTGCTCCAACCAACTGACTAGCTGGTCAGGGCGAGGATCAAAGTATTTTTAAGAATCTTGATATGTACTGCCAAAATGCTTTCCAGAAAGCTTGTGCTAATTTTACTCCATCACCCTGATAGTGAAGTACCAGGGCTATGGCATGGCACTGTGTTAACACTGAAATAAGTTCTTGCTAATTTGGTAGAATCTCTCTCTCTCTCTCTCTCTTTTTCCATGCTGAGTACTTTCTTGGAGGCCAGAGCGGCAGGGGTCTACTAGGTCAATGATTTGGTCCAATCTGACCAAGTTCCTCTACTGATCATACCGTCTCCTTCACTAAGTTGATGGGGCTTGGCCGTTGTTGTGGATCTATTGTTTTTACCTGCCTGGAATTCTTTTTCAGTTACAGTCTCCCGATTTTTCTTTGGGGAATATCCCTCCTCCATTTTGGTCCATGTGGTACAAGTGGACCTGTCCTATCCTCAAATTCCAGAGATGGACATTGAGACACTGGCCTGGCCAGTTCTCACAGTGGTTTAGTGACAAACCCAAGAAGGGCAATGAAAGCCTTCGTCTGGAATAATTGGGACAGAGGGCCTCCCTTCTGTGCGGGAGTTGGGAGCAGGGAGAATAAAGCTGAAGAATGTGGACTTGGAGATGTTTGGTGGCTGTTTTTATAACTTGAGAAAAGCTCACCTGAGACAGAAGTCAACACTGGTTCAGTAGTACCAAGAAATGGAGAAGATATATACCTGGAGACTTTGTTTGAGCTCCTGGGTTCAGCTGCCTGGCTTATCATTTACATAAGGCAACAAATTCTCCTCTTAAAAAAAAAAGGCCAATTTGAACTATGTTCCTGTTATATGCAGTTGGAAAAGCCCCATGGTTTTGCATGGTGCTCAGAAAATGCAGATGTACCCGAATTGTTACAGAATTGTAGGTTCTGAAGGCTGAAGGATCTTCATCATCTTCTTCATTTATGTTTAAACACAAATCTCCATGTGTTTTAGTCAGGTATCAGTCCAGCCTCTGCTTGTATATTTCCAAGGATGAGGCACTCACTGCCTTTAGAGGTAATCTGGCCCATTCAAACTAACTCCCCCATTCCTGAAAAATAGGCATTCCTCAAAAATGAGTGACCAAAAATGGTCACTAATCCAGTGACCCAACTACTTTGACTAAATCCTTGGCTGTATAAAAGGGAGAGGCTAAAGAAGTTAACTTGAGAGGCAGGACTGAGTTCAATGGTTTGGAGAAGATAATGGTGTTTTGTTTGTTTGTTTTGGCCTTTGAGAATTTGGGAGCCAGGAAGAGAGGGCTGTGGAGAAAGAAGCAGCAGAAGAAGTAAAGTAAAATAATAGGGCATAGTAGCAGGAAGGCTTTAAGAACAAGACTGTCTAATACTAAATTTGGGGGGTGTTCTGTGGTTATGCTAAGTCCCCTCTGTCCCGTGAATCTTCAGTCAAGTTTGATGACAAAGCCTTCTGGTAAGTGATTATTTTTGTCATGTGTATGGTAGTTACAGAAAAGGCTGAGGACTGGGTGCAGGACAGGGACAACACGTGAGCAGGGAGGTAATCTGTAAGCTAAATTCAGATAGTGGAATCATGGATTCAGAGACAGAGGGGACTAGGACTGTGTTATTGTCCTGAGCATTTTTCATAATCTTTGGGAATTTTGTGGAAGAATTTGAAACATGGATTTGACAAGGCTTATCTGGTTCTTAAGAGGCAGTGAGAACACTAGCTAATAATTGGATGGTACTTATATTCAGGTGAAGTCAGCCTCCCTTAAGCTTTCACATTATCAAAGGGATCTACCTGTGGGGGCCATGTGGGCCAAGCCCATTCAGTTTGTCTCAGGTGGCAATAACGTTGTCATCTGGCTTTGGAGTCAGACTCTGGGTTTGAGCCTGGGATTTGCCCCTGACCATGTATGACCATGGGACTCATGATCAACCTAGTGGGAGGAGATTGAAAATATACAAAGAACGTATATAGTATGACAGGTAAGTGCTATGGAGACAAAGCAGGTAAGAGGGAGCTGGAGAACCACAGGTGCTATTTGCCACTTTATATAAGGTGGATAAAGGAGACCTCATTGGTAAGGTGATGTTTGAACTGAGACCCATAAGATGGGAAGAAGCAAGTCCTGCTTATACAAAGGGAAAGAATGTTTCAAGCAGAGCATAGAGCAACTGTAAAGGCTCTGAGGTGGGAGTGTGTGGGAAGGTATTCGAAGACCGACAAGGAGGACAGTGGCTGTAATGATGCATTTGCTCTCTCCAAGCCTCGGTTTGTCATCTAAAAAATGCTCATGACAGTGCCTGCATTACAGAGTGGGTGTGATGAGTGAATGTGATAATGCTTAGTGCAGGCCTTGCGGTCTATTGTTAGGACGACAGCTACAACTTCAGCCTTGTTGGCAAGTCTTTTTGGATAATGATTTGTGGTTCTCCCTCCGTCCCAGTGCTCTTCCTCTGATGTTTGCTCGTGTTAGCCTATAATCTGCAGTTTGTTCACCAGTCATTAATGGTTACTGGCCCCTACTGTATGCTACACACTAGGTACAGCTCTATCTTAAGATGCCTGTCCCACAGGGGAGAGAACAAATAACCACCATATAAAGCAAAACACCATCAAGAGAATAACTAGCAAAGTGTTTGGGAATTCAGAGGTGAGTCATGGAAGGCTTTCTGGAGAAGGTGACATTTGGACTGACCTTTGAGGAAAGGCTTTTCATGTTTGGAGATGAGATGGAGAGGGCATTCCAGGAGCAAGGAAAAGGTGTGAGCAGAGGCACAGAGGCTGGTATGCCCAAGGCCCAGGTGAGGAGGGGGAAACTGCCTGGTGTGGTACAAGTATAGTGTGTTAGAAGGTGAGAAGTGGGGACAAGATTTTGAAGGACAAGATTGTTAAGTTATGGAGTGTGGGCATATGCTGTAAATAATAGCCATCAAACATTTTTAGGCAGGGAGTGATATGGTCACAATGGTGTTTTTAAATGATCTGGCTGGCTGGCTGCAGAGGAGGAGGGCTTAGAGTCAGCAGGAACATGAGGGTTGGCGAGGACCCAGCAAGGAGGCTCCAACAGCTGTCCTGGTGAGCACTGATGAAGTCTTAGCAATGCAGATGGATAGAAAAGGTGATAGAGATGCAGGAAGAACCAGGATGCTCTAACTATTCTCTAAGAATCATCAGAGAACATATAGGAGTTGCCCAAATATGGTTACAATGAATTGCACTGTTAACTCTTCTGAAACTGGGCTATTGAGGTCAGCTATTTTCAGTTCCACTCCACAGAAATACCTTTCAGAAAGGGGAGAGGGGCAGGAGGAACGTGTCTGCCCTGGGCACTTTCCTCTTTTGGCATTTGATAACTGCGGGGAACTTTAGCGTCGTGGGGCACTCTAACCATCACTGTCTTTCAGGGATCAGCTTTCCGAACAGGGATTTCTTGTGGCTCCCAAAGCAGCTTGAATTGAAAGATGGAGAATTGAGTTTTGGCCCTAGGAATGTCAGGTTTAAAGCTCTGTAAACTTGGAGCAAATAATGCTGGGATTTTTACATCATCTTTTCAAAAGGCCTTTTTTACTTTCTAAATGGCCTATTTAGCTGAAGAAAGAAATCAAAGATCATCTAAAATTTGATAATTTGGGGGAACCCTAGGTCTGCCGTGCTGCCAATTCTTTTAAAAAAGGAAAGTCAATCCAGATCCTGGCCATCTTGGTTTACAATACTAGTCGACTAAATCCATGATATCAATAACAGGAGGCTGGGAGTGGGGGATGCATCTGGTCTTAAACAAGGGTGACCACTCAGTCACCTCCTGTGGAACTTTCCTATCGACAGACAGCGAGGAGGTAGACTGACTTTAGGGTAGAGTGACTTGGAAGGAGGGAGCTCAGCAGACAGTTATCATAATAGCCCAGCTGAGCATTTTTTCAACTTTACGCATTTTTGCTCACATTAGCTAATTAACTGACAGTTTGTCCGAGTGGAGCTGAGGGATGGTAAGAGGCAGGGAGCTCATGCCAGACCACGTGTCCAGGGTCTGGAGGGGACATAATTGCAGTCTGAGGGCCAGAGTGTTTGAGTGTTTGGATAGGGGCTAATAGACAGGAGCTAATCGACAGGCTCTCGTGCCCCTGTGTGTGATGGTCAGCTGGTTTGTCCGAGACAATGTGATAAATGCCTCATTCAGTCCAGGGGCAGTCCCAGTCAGAGAGACCCAGTCAGGCCTGGTTACTGATCTGATGACAGATGCACAGGGTATTAGCTGCTTTACCACAGATGTCTTCTCTGGAGGACTGTTTCTGTGTCCAGGAGACTGAATGAGACTCTTCATGGTCAGAGATGTCACATATAATTTTTTTTTAAACAGGAAAAAACTTAAATGAGGACCCAGACAGTGATGAATTCCTATTACTTACTGTGCGTTTATCTTCTATAAGAAAAAACAGAGCCCTCACAGGATAGCTCAGCTGGTTAGAGTATCCTCCCAATTTGCCCAGGTTCTGGAATCAATCCCTGGTCGTTCAAGGCACTCAGGGCACATACAAGAATCAACCACTGAATGCATAAATAAGTAGAACACCATATTGATGTTCTCTCTCTCTTTTCCTCTCTCCCCCCTCTCTCTAAAATCAATAAATAAAAATTAAAAAATTAAAATAACTACTTGTTAATTGTTGTTTTAAAATAAAAAACAAAATATGCACATTTTCAGAAGGTGTGTTAGCACAGTTCATAAGAACTTAGTGTAGACATCTAAAAGTTCACCTTTAAAAATTCACTCAAGCCCTGGCTGGCGTAGCTCTGTGGATTGAGCGCGGGCCTGCGAACCAGACGATCGCAGTTCGATTCCCAGTCAGGGCACATGCCTGGGTTGCAGGCCGGTTCCTTGCAGGGTAACTACCAGCAGGGGATGCACAAAAGGCAACCATGCATTGATGTTTCTCTCCCTCTCTCCTTCCCTTCTATAAATAAATAAATAAAATCTTTAAAAAAATAATTTATAAAAAAAAAAAATTCACTCAAGAGCCCTGGCTGGTGTAGCTCAGTGGATGGAGCGCGGGCCTGGGAACCAAAGGATCAAGGTTCGATTCCCAGTCAGGGCACATGCCTGGGTTGCAGGCCAGTTCCTGCCAGGGGCCAGTTCCCAGCAGGGGATGCACAAGAAGCAACCATACATTGATGTTTCTCTTCCTCTCTCCTTCCCTTCCCCTCTAAAGATAAATAAATAAAATATTTTTTAAAAATTCACTCAAAATTTTTACATAAGTAAATTTATTATTTTGTGTGTATATTTCTATGGGTTTAGACCAAGGGTTAGCAGACTAAACTGTAATGAGCTAGATGATAGTAACTAGCTTAGGCTTTGTGGATATACAACCTGCCATATGCGCTTAACTTTGCCTTTGCATTACCAGTACATCCACGGATAATAAACACATGAATAAGCACGACTTGTGGACATTGCAATTCATATTTATATAATTTTCACAAAATAGTCTTTTGATATTTTTCCCTCAATCATTTACTTTTTTTATGATTGATTTTAGAGAGAGAGAGAGAGAGAAAGAAACATTGATTTGTTTCGCTTATTTATGTATTCATTGGTTGCTTGTTTTAAGTGCCCTGACAGGAAATCAAACCCACAACTTCGGTGCACCAGGACAAGGCTCCAACCAACTAACTTAGTTACCCGGCCAGGGCGTCTCCAATCATTTAAAAATGTATAAAGCCTTCTTAACTTGTGGGCTATAGAAACACAGGTGGTAGGCCGAATTTGACCCTGAGCTGTAGTTTTCTGACCTCTGGTTCAGACCAGGGATTCTCAACCTTGGCACTGTTGGCATTTGGAGCCGGATAATTCTTTGCTGTGGGGCTCTCCTGGTGCATTGCAGAATATTTAGTCACATCCCTGGCCTCTATCCAACAGCTGCAAATAGCATCACCTCTCCTTTTGAGCTGTGACAAGTAAAAATATCTCTAGACATTACTAAATGTTCCCTAGGGAGTAGAATCACCCCCCCCCCTCCCCAGTTGAGAATCACTGATTTAGACGATCACATACAGTCACCACAATCAAGATACAGAACAGATCTATTATTCCAAAAACAGTCCTTCATATTACCCCTTCATAGTCAACATCTTCCTTCATCCCATTCTCTGGCAGTCACTATTTTGTGTTTCTATAATTTTATCTTTTCTAGAATAACATAAATGGAATTATACAGAATGTAGTCTTTTAAATTTGCTTCTTTCACTTAGCATAATGCATTTGGGATTCATTCATGTTGTTGAGTGTCTCAGCAATCCATTCCTTGTTATTGCTGACTAGTATTTCATTATATGGATATACCACAGTTTATCCATTCACCAGCTAAAGGTACTTGTATTGTTCACAGTTTTTTTGTGATTACGCATGAAGCTGCTTTGAACATTTGTGTGCAGGTTTTTGTGTGAACATAAGTCTTCCTTTTTCTTATGTAGTCATTACATAGGAGTGGAATTTGTGGTTCATATAGTAATTATATGTTTAATTTTATAATAAACTGCCAGATTGTTTTTCAGAGTGGCTGTACCGTTTTAAATTTCCATGAGCAATGTATGAGAGTTGCATTGGCTTCACATTCTTATTATTTGTCAGGATTTTGTTTGTTTGTTAGTTTAAGCCATCCTAATAGGCATGTAGTGGTGTCTCATTGTGGTTTTCATTTGCATTTTCCTAATGTTTAATGGTACTGAGCATCTTTTTACGTGCTTTCTGTATACCTTCTTTGGTGAAGTGTTCGTACCTTTTGCCCATTTTTAATGAGGTGATTTGTTTTCTTTTTCTTTCTTCCTTTTTACCTTTCTTTTAAAAATATTTTAAAAATTTTATTTATTTATTTTTAGAAAGAGAGAGGAAGGGAGGGAGAAAGGGAGAGAAACATCAGTGTGTGGTTGCTTCTCACGTGGCTCCCCACTGGGGGACTTGGCCTGCAACCCAGGCATGTGCCCTGACTGGAAATTGAACTGGCGACTCTTTGGTTCACAGCCTGCACTCAATCCACTGAGCTACACCAGCCAGGGTTTATCCTGTTATTTTTTTTATCTTTTATCTCTCTTTTTCCTGCACCCCCTTCCTCCAGTATTACCTCCGCCCCCTTTAATTCATGTCCATGGGTATTGCATATAAGTTCTTTGGCTTCTCCATCTCCTATACTATTCTTAACCTCCCCTGTCTATTTTGTACCTTGGAATTATGCTTTTTATTGCCTGGCCCTTTACCCCCATTCTCCCCCTCCCTCATCCCACTGATAACCCTCCATGTGATCTCTATGTCTATGAACCTGTTCCTGTTCTTAGTTGTTTTTGTTTTTTAGGTTTAGTTGTTGATAGTTGTGTTTGTTGTTATTTTACTGGTCATATTTTTTATCTTCTTTTTCTTAGATAAGTCCCTTTAGCATTTCATATAATAAGGGCTTGGTAACGATGAACTCCTTTAACTTGACCTTGTCTGGGAAGCACTTTATCTGCCTTTTCATTCTAAATGAAGTGAATGAAAAGGGTAGAGTAATCTTGGGTATAGGTCCTTGCCTTTCATGACTTGGAATACTTCTTTCCAGCCCCTTCCTGACTGCAAGGTTTCTTTTGAGGAACCAGCTGATGATAGTCATATGGGAACTCCTTTGTAGGTAACTCTCTCCTTTTCTCTTGCTGCTTTTAAGATTCTCTCCTTCATTTTAATCTTGGGTAATGTAATTATGATGTGCCTTGGTGTGTTCCTTCTTGGGCCCAACTTCTTTGGAACTCTCTGAACTTCCTGGACTTGCATGTCTACTTTTTTTTCCAGATTGGGGAAGTTCTCCTTCATTATTTTTTCAAATAAGTTTTCAATTTCTTGGTCTTTCTCACCTTCTTCTGGCATCCCTTTGATTTGAATGTTGGAGCATTTAAAGTTGTCCTGAAGGTTTCTAAGCCTCTCCTCATTTTTTTGAATTCTTGTTTCTTCATTCTGTTCTGTTTGAAACTTTATTTATTTTTTCTGTTCCAAATTGTTGATTTGAGTGCTGGTTTCCTTCCCTTCACTGTTGGTTCCCTGCATGTTTTTCTTTATTTCACTTTGTATAGCCTTCACTTCTTCCTTTATTTGGCAACCGTACTTAATCATTTCTGTGACAATCCTGAATACCAGTGTTTTGAACTCTGCATCTGATAGGTTGTCTATCTCCTCATCACTTAGTTCATTTTCTGGAGTTTAGGTCTGTTCTTTCATTTGAGCCATATTTCTTTGTCTCTGTGTACCCTGTTATGTTATAAGGGGCAGAGCCTTAGGTATTCCCCAGGGCAGAGTGACCCATTTCCCTGCGTTGTGTCACTGCATGTATGTGAGGGATCAGAGAGGGAACAATGCCACTTGCTTGGCTCTCACCCAGCTTTCATTCACTTCTCCCACTACCCACAAGTGAATTGGGGACTGATTCGTGGGTAGGTGTGTTTGTGCATGTTCTAGGACCCTGTGGGTTCCCTCTAACAGACTATTCCATGAGACTGGGAGTTTTTCCTGCCACCACAACCACCACAGGTTTTTACAGCTAGTGGTTTTGAGGCATTTTCCCCCCATGTTGGAACCCTAGGTTATGCAATCTGTCTTGTTCCCCAGTTGTTCCTCCTGGTTTATCTACACACAAATGTGGGACCTCCCTGCCTCCAGTCGCTGCCTTGCTGCACATCCTCTCTTCCCTGGTGACCTGTCTCTGCACTTCCTACCAGTCTGGATGAATATTTCTTCTTTAACACCTTGGTTGTTGGACTTCCACACAGTTTGATTTTCTGGCAGTTCTGGTTGTTTTTTGTTTTTAGATTGGTAGTTGTCCTTTTCTGGCTGTGGAAGGAAGCAAAGTGTATTTACCTATGCCTCTATCTTGTCCAGAAGTCCTGTTTTCTTATTACTATTTCCTTCATATATTCTGGGTACAAGTCTTTTGTTGGCTGTGTGATTTGCAGCTGTTTTCTTGCAGCCCATAGCTTTCCTTTTATGCTTTTAACAGTATCTTTCTCAGCAAAAGTTTTTAATTTCGAGGATGTCCAGTTTATCATTTTTTTCTTTCATGGCGTGTGCTTTTATGTCAGATCTAAGAATTCTTTGCCTAGCCAAAGGTCACAGAGGTTTTCTCCTGTTTTCTTCTAGAAGTTTTATAGTTTTAGATTTGACATTTAGGTCTATAATCCATTTTGAATTAATTTTTATATGAGATGTATGTCTTGGTTTTTTGGGAGGAGGCACATGGACATCTACTTGTTTCAGCACCACTTATTGGAAAGATGATCCTTTCTCCATTGAACTGCATTCACACCTTTGTCAAAAATCAGTTGAGCATGTATGTGTGGGACTATCTCTGGGTTCTCCATTTTGTTCCATTGATCTGTATGTCTATCTTCTGCATTGTTTAATCTCTCATGTTAAACAAAATTCCGAAAGGAGGGCAATGGGCACATGATACACTGTGCAGATGATGTTTTGCTGAATTGTGCACTTGAAACCTGTATGGTTTTATGAACCGATGTCTCCCCGGTAAATTTAAATTAAAAAATTCCTAAAGTCAAATCCTTTTGGAACACTTTTGTGTCTAATCAGTGTTCTAGCATGTTTAACACATTTAAGATTGTGAAACTTTTAAAGCCCCAAACTTATATTTTGGTAAAAATCTTGGGTCAAAGTTGGAGGGTGGCAGAGTTGATGATTCAGGCAGTGTAAGGCGCTGAAAGAACACTGAAATGGTTGTGACTCGGGGCAAATCCTACAGCTCCTCTAAGCCACAGTTAAAAAGAACAAAGGACTTAAACTGAGTGCATTCAATAAACATTCATGGGACAGTGTTTTAGGTATTGGTTATACAGAAATATAAATCCTATGTCTGGCTTTATAGAATTTACTTTCTAGTTGGAGATACAGTCTATAAACAAAGAAGTAAGTAAAATTATTTCAGATTGTGATAAGTGCTAGTAATAAACTAAAAAATAGGGTACTGGAATAAAGGTTGTTGAGTGGAGAGGGCTACTTTGGCTAGTATTGTCTGGGAAGGCCACTCTGAGGAAGCGACATTTGAGCTGAGACCTGAATGAAGAGAAGGGGGTAGTTATAGTAGATCTGGGCTAAAGAACATTGTGGATAGAGGGATAGCAGGCATAAAGGCCCTGAGGCCTATCTGATCCTGACAGTTGAAGGGCCAAAGCTGATTTGAATGAAGGTTGGTGTATGTGGTAGGGAGGAGTAAGACGACGAACTGAGAGATAGGGGACCTTTACAATCAAGCTTCCACTATGCTTTCTCCTCGTCTGCCCCTCTGTTCTCCTCACACTCTACTTTCTAGGGATTCTGAACTTCTTTGTATTCTAAACAAGCTGTTCTTTTTTTCCATTTTGCATAGTCTATTCCTTCAAGCCAGAATGTGTGGCTGTAACTATTCTTTCAAGTAGGAGAATTTCCCTAAGTTTTAGCAAGTCATGGGGATAAAGCCACCTACCCCACCCCTGCTCCAGACTATCTGCCTACCTCTGGACTGTTGCATGACAGAATAAACTTCTCTCTTGTTTGATACTCCGTATGTTGGGTTATCGTTGCTTAGCCTCTTAGTGGCTTCTTGCTTTTTCTCATCTGCTTGGTGAACTCTTACCTAAACCTGCAAGACCAAAGCATTAATTAGTGCTTTTTCCGTCCTCTCCAAGGAAAGTTCATTGGTTCTCCCTTCAAGGAAGGAAGGTTCATACATGCATAGTACTACATGCATAGTACTTTGCATGTACAGCTATTATTATAGTATTCCACTCAGTCAATGAGCATTGACTAGGAGCCTAATATATTATAAGTCATGTACGGTGGTAAATAAGGAGTTTGTGGTTGAGAGATAAAAACAGACTCATAATAAAATAATTGTGAAGTCCTGGTGGTACACTTTGTGAGAAGTGAGTTGGAGGGGAGCACAGATATCCCTCATTCTTCCTTCCTCCTCAGTTCTCACATTCAATTCTAACAAGCTGTCCAGGAATGAATAAGGCTGTAAAACCCAGATCTTGGGAAACTAACACAATGGAAAAAGGAGAAAAGAAAGGCAGGTAGCACTGGGACAACAATTGTGAGTAACACCAGCCTCTAAGGGGCAGATTTCATCCCCACCAGCAGAGGTGGGAACAGCCAGCACAGAATGCATTGTCCCTCCTGGAGGCAGGAATGCGTTGCTGCCTATGGTCACTATTGGAGATGCAGTAAGCTCCTGGGAGGCATCTGCCACAGAAGCTGAAAAAGTACCATGGCAAGATGACAAATCTTTGAAGAACTTATTCTTGAGGATTCAAGAGGCCCTAGAGAGACTCTCAGACACAGGTGAACGACATTGAGATGGTGTTCATTCCTATAAGTAGGAAAATGGGTGTTTGTGATAGACTGACTTGGGTATAAAAAGATTGTAAAATAATGTAATCCCTTTTGGTACAGGGAAATGAGGCTGAAGACATGTGGGTTTATTTGGGGGGGGTCCCTTCTGGGAATTTTATGAATCTTACTGAAGTTTAAATCTGTACCATGGACTCATCACTATCACTGGGATTAAAGCCAATCAAAATGTTTAAGACAAAGTGACCAAGATAACAGTAGAAAATGTGCATGTGGAGGTAGATGGAGACTTCTAGAAGCCTTGATGGATTGCATGATTCAGAAGAAAACCTGAAATTGAAGAGGCTATGTGAACTTCTGTTAGGTCCCTGAGCATATGAAGAGGGCCCAGTAAAGTCTTCGGGAGGGGAGAGAACACAGGCTTACTCAAGTTTTCTTTTTTTTTAAACTTTAAAGTTTATTTATTGATTTGAGAGAGAGAGAGAGGTGGAGAGAGAGAGAGGGAGAGGCAGAGAGAGAGAGAGAGAGAGAGAGAAACATTGCTTTGCGCCCTGACTGAGGATCAGACCCACAACCTTAGTGTACTGGGGTGATGCTCTAATCAACTGAACTAGCTGGCAAGGGCTCAAGTTTTTAAAGATGTTAACTAGTCTGCAGTCCTAGGGATATGGCTGGGAACAGAGTTTCAGTGTTGGGTATGGTTAGAAGTTCTGCTATATTAAAATAGCCCCAACTTCCACCAGAGTCACTGGCCTACCTACTGGGTATAGGTGAAAGAAAAGGTCATTCAATTAGAGATTTATGAGGACCCCAAAGTTGAGGGTGTTTGAGAGGAAGGCTACCCCTAGCATGAAAAAGTATGTTCTTGGATGGACACTTTAGTGAGGTACTCGGAGTGGTGGGTGCCAGATGAGAAGTGATAGCAGAATCTCCATGTCTGACAAAGAGTTTTCAAGGCTACCAAGGCGTCAGTGTCAGTTGGTTGAATGTTGAATGGTCTAAGTTAGCAGTTAGGAGGGTTTATAGTCATAGGCTGTTAAGATTTTTTTCTCTGCTATTCTCTTCCCTGCAGAGTGTGAGAAAAGGTGCTTTCTTTTGAATTGGGGCTGGGAACACTCTTAGAGAAGGTAGAGGAAACAGGAGCCAAAGATTCAAACAGTGTGAATCAGGTCTCCATGTAATAAGCAAGGACTAAGGCTGTACTAGGGTAAGGTTTTGAGAAAAATTCCAGTTGCCAGACTAACAATAGTCTTTCAGATTCCTCTAATTGTTGAAACTAGCATGGGAAAAGGAGGAGAGGAGGCTGCTCAAGTCACGAAGTAAAGGAAACTCAACTGTGGTGATTGTAAATATCCAGACTCACTACTATACATGAGTACTTCACAGGGCAGATGCAAGCCTAATGATGGCCCTTTTGTGCAAGGAGGTTGGAGGGTAGATTCTTCTGTGTCCTTTAAAGGCAGAAATTGAAGGAATTTGGGGATGAGGAGGCTCCTGGCCAAGGAAAAAATATCCAGCTACCACATTCCTAAGGTTGAAGAGCATCGGAGAAAGGAGTAAGATGGGCCTACAGTTTGAGCTGTCTTTAACCTTCGCAAGAGAAGGCTCCTGCCAGGCAAATAACCCATCTTTGTCTTATGGAGGGAAAAATCCTAGAAAGAGGGGCAGCTAAGATAAGCACCAAGTCCTGAGCACTGTTTGAAGGTGAATTCACAAATAGCAAGCACCCAAGTCACCACCAACCTCCATGACAAAAAATAGAATGGGTCAGATGTGGTTTTAGTACTGATTATGAGGCTTGAGTTTCCTACAGGACTTTTTGAGATGGGGGAAAAGGTGAAAAATCTGTGGTTATGTGTTGGACCCTGGCTGTGTTCAGGAGACATAGGTACTTTGGAGAGAATTGAGTCTAGATCCTTTGAAGTGTTTACAGGAAGCATGCAGGGACAAAAAGCATCTGGATGTTCTAGCTTCATCCAGGTGTTGAAGCCACAGCAAAAGCAAAGGAAGAAAAATACAAAAATTCCCATCCTCTCTGCTTCCATTTTGGGTCCTCCATCTTAAAGCTTTATTTCTGAGGATTCCCCAATTTCAAAACGTGGAAAGAGGGTGTTATGGAAGGACCAAATCAGGTATAGTTTTTTTCTCTCTTAGAATGAAGAGTGACTGGACTTAAGGTAAACAGCATAAGCTTGAACTTGGAGAACCAGACCCTTTTGAAAATTGGGCAGGAATTAACCATCTCTGGTTTGAGATGGTTAATTTCTTAGATCACCTGAAAGACCTATGACTGACTGCATCATCTCTGAATTCCATATTCCATAGATTCCCTTTTGTGATAAGGAATGAAAAAATCAAGTAGGATCTGAGTTCATGTGGATTTCCTGGCTTTGAATAGACAGTCCAAAATAGTCCAGCACATTGTGTTCCTTATACAGAATGGCTTAGCTGCTTCCCATGGAGTCAGTTGCTTCCAGCACTGGATGTCAGCAGGTATTATAAAATCCCTATGTCTGTGGAGGACATAAACAGGATGAATTTTATCCATTTTGTGTAGGTCTACTCATATGAAGGAATGGGAGTCTTGGGAACCCTTGTTATTTACTGTTCGGAGGTTACTGGAGAACTGTTACATGTAGAACCAGTGCAAAAGACTGGTCATTTGGATTTATCTGGAAGTGTTTGTTTTCATTTATATATAAGCATATCTAAATTCTCCAGAATCTTGGAAAAGCACGGACAATAGCCCTTCAAGAGTAGTGAACATGTTTTTTCTGCCCACATTTTCTTTGAGAAACTGCCCTTTCCCAATTCTCAATCTATGTAGTTTGGATACAGCTCACCCCACATTCTGCTTCTAAGGGTGCCCCATGAGCCTAGACCTGTCAGAATGTTCTATCCAACTAGATTCAGTGACTGGTTCAGGGGTGAGCCTGTGACCCTAGCTAGGCCGATGAGACTTAACCCCTCAAATTTTTCTGCAACTATATGGAGAAACTTGCACTTCGCTAGATGGAATTACTAAGCGGGTGGAATGTAGGCCTGGAGCTCTTGGAGGCTATTCTTGTCACCACCTGGGGAAATATCAGAGGGAAGGAGAACTGGAAACTGGTTCCTGCTAACACTGAGCACGTCTCTACTTAGCAGTGTGTCATGTGAGACTATCCCTTTATTTGCCTTAAGCTAGTTTTCTATGGGAGACGTTACAACTTGAGTAATTTTCTTAACCACAGTGAAAGGCGACAACATGTAATATCACACAGGGGTGAGCACAGGTCACAGGGAGGTCTCCATTATTAACAGCTAGTCCCACCCCATAAATTATAGAAAACTAGAAACATTAACATGTTTATGAAAAATTCGTCCAGGATTGCACAAGTCTTTTGTGTTCTAACTTGGCATTATCAGGACAGACCTAGAGCATCAATTCAGAAGTCAGCTTAAAATCCAGGGAGAAGTCAATTTCCTCACTTCTTGACTTCTTTTGGGTGTTCAAGGCCTGGGTAACCTTGGTGAGCTACTTAGTTTAGGCTTGTCCTAGCAATTGCTGACTTACACTGATGTCAGTTTTGAGGGTATCAGAGTAGGCACTATATTAGAAAAATGAAGAAGAAAGTCTATGGTTTTTCTTATCTCAAGTATAACTGATAGTGAGGTGCAACACTATTTATAAAATAGAATTCCTGGATCAAAAGTGGGAAATCTCAGGTAAGTTCTGAGAGAGCAGATGTGTCACGTGCTAGACTGCTCATCACTTGCCCTGTGTTTCCCAATCCTAGGTTGGTTGCTGCTGATATCTGGCTGCTATAGGTCCGTGAGCATGCTGATGGTTTCTCTATACGAGCTATACTCACTGGTCAGTGAGAGTCAGGCCCTGAGTTAGGTGTAGCAGGAAGCATTGGGTACCATGTTCATGGCAGCTTTTGACTGTGTGGTCCAGGGGATTGTTATGACCCTATTTGTGAAGGGAGAGTTGTAGAGAGGAGTGATGGGTGGGACCCAAGCAAAGTGTATATGTATGTGGGTTGTCCCCAAAGAAAATACTCAAAGCTCCCCAAAGAAGAGGACTAGAGCATGCATCAAGGGACATGGCTTCAAGACCTGATTAATGGGATTATACAGAATATTTGACACTTTTGGCTGCCTAGCATCTGAACACCCTTCCCACTTTGGAGGACTCCCAAATCAGATGGGAGGCAGGACCCATAAACTCTAATATGATGTTGAGTAAGGTGCCAGGAGATGTAAGAGTGAAACAAAATGCTTTTTTTTTAGGATTTAGGCTGACCATTAAGCTCAAAATAGCTAATTAGAGGATATATCTATATCTATATCTATCTCCATCTCCTGAGAGTGGGAAAGGAAAAATCACAATGTTTGACCAAAATAATTTGCCACTGAAGGGGGAACCCATGAAAAAAGCTGGTAGGCATTAGGGTTCATGAGGAAGCCCTTTCCCAGGAACTAGTATAGGCAGGTCCCTTAAGGAACAGAGAGAGAACATTGGACAGTGGTAAAAGCAGCGGTCTTAGTCAGGATTCTTGGGTTACAAGTAACCAGAATTTAGTTGGATTCTTGGGTTACAAGTAACAGAATTTAGTTGGAATTTAGTTACAAATAACAGAATTTAGTTGGAACCTGTTCATTTAAATGAACAGTGAATTCATGTGAGCAGCTCCTATTAGATTGGAAAAGAGCAGCCCAGGACAGGGCCTAAAGGGCCCTGGGCCCACCTCTCCTCATAGGAGGAAAAATAAGTAGAGCCAAGGAAACTTATCCACTCAGATCCCTTACTTCTCTATTCTAGACCATGCTCTTGGAATTCTTTGCCCAAATGACCCCAAACTTGTTTTCAGGATCTGCATTAGGCCTTTTCCCTGGATTTGTTCTCCTAAGGACAGATAGAATTGTCAATCTCAGTACCTTTGGCCCAAAGGGGTGGTTGAGGGACAGCTGTTTGTCAGGGGATGGATGGAAGAGCCTTGGACATGTGCACAAGGACCCCTTTCCAGTGCAGGGTGAGGCCAGGAGTGGGAAGAAATGGGGGGCAGCCCTCCCCTCACCACCGTGTTCTGTTGGAACTCAGGATCCATGAATTCTCAACTTGAACCTAGTCTTCCAAGGGAATTCTAAACTTGAATCTAGTCCTCCAAGGTTTCCATGAAGGTATATTTGGTAAGATAGAATGATTGGATGTATTTTATTTAATGGTTTGTTAGTTGAGTTATTAACTTTTAAGTATTTTGACATATGGTATATGAGCTTCCATTTTTATTCTTGCTCTGAGCCCTGCAAATGTTAGGGTTGGACCTGACCTTAGAACAGGGGCAAAGCTGGGTAGGAAGTTAGAGGGACAGGAAATTAACTACTGCTTGTGTCCTTTCCTTTCCCACTCCTGCTCCTTTCAGAGCATTTCCTTCATTTTTCTTTGACTTTCTGAACACTGGCTTCATTTTCATCTCAGCTCTCATGGTGGACAGTAACCACAGCCAGCTCGAGATTCCATGCTGCAGGTCCAAACCCCTTGGACACACCAGTTCTTGTTTGGGGTAGTATTTTCAAATATTTGTGAAAGAAATTTTGTTAAGACCTGTGTCCCATCACCCATGGCCGGAGGGAGGTCATGTACCTACTGAGAAGAGAACTGTCATGGTGAACTGGGTGGAGGTATTAGAAGGTGTCCACTCCCATGGAACAATTGGCCAACCAGTCTGAGCCATCAATCCACTCACGCTCCCAGGTCTTAACTCACAAACAGTGCTCTTGGGCTTGGTTGATCCATCCAGTGAGGTCTTGGAAGTGAACAAATCACCAGGAGAAAAAGAGGAAACTACTCCCTTTATTGGGAAAGATTTTCAACGAGAAAGGTTGTACCCTCATTTTGCAGTAAGCCATTGTTTAAGGTGGGAATGTGCTGATTACCTGATCGCTCATCAAGTGTGGCCTTACCTACCTGCTCAACAAATCTACATAAGGATCTCCATTTTTTTGCCTACATTGTTTCAACAATGTTTTGTTTGACTTCAAATGTCTTCAGAGTTTGCCCCTTCAGTTCATTCTGCCATCTGTGATGATTCTCAAATTTGAATCTGATCCTGCCACTCCTCTGCTTAAAACTCTTGAATCTATCCCATTGCTGTTAGCAGGAAGTACACATTTCTTATCTTGGCTTACACGGCTCTTCGTGCTTAGTCTGGAGCTTCATCCCTGACCATCCTGCAGAATTTTCAGTGCCTCTAACGCAGGCTATCCTCTGGGCCTTTGCGCATGCTATTTTCCCTTTCACCCTATATTTCCATCTGACCCTGTATTCTAATTAGAACAGGAACTAGCTTAGATATGATGATTTTGAGGTCTTAGAGGGGCATCCTGTAGGCATTTGGATAGACAGGAGATGAGCTAGGACTGGTACTTTAGGAGACTGAAGGTCAGAATGGGTAATTAGTTTTCAACCAGAAGAAAGACAGGCTTCCTCAGAGAGGAAGGCAAGGAAGTAAGGATGGGTACAAATTTATAAGCTCTGGAGGGGATGTAAGGAGAGGAGTGTTATGCCTTCTGGTCTCTGCGAAGTAAAAGGCGAGGTCATAGTTACTGATTTCAAGATGGAAGGTAGTCCTCTGAGATGAGTGGTGAGGTTTGGAATGTCAGAGGAAGCAGACCCAGGATGAGTGAAAGGAATCCCAGTTATGACCGGAGATCAGCCCGTGGTTGGTAAATGAGGTTTCTATTTACCTAAGCCCAACTACCTGGGTGTAAGGACAGAAGGAGGATGCTGGTTTGCTCTGGGGTTTGACTTTGACAGGTGACTTTTTTGGAAGGACAGGAGGGAGACACAGTTGAAGGTATTGGGAGGAAATGGTTGAAAAGATCCACCTTGGCGTTAGGCCTTTGGTTCCTAGTACTGGAGCTAGTTTATGACGGTGTCATCAGTTCGAGCACCATGTTTAGTTTAAAGGGACTTACAGTCACTTCTTGGGAAGGATGGTCCTTTATTTTGATATATTCTCCCTATATTATGACATTAAAATATCTTTTAAAATTAAATTATAGTGGCTATATTAGTTTTCTAGGGCTGCCATAACAAATCACCATAAACTGGCTGGCTTAAAACAACAGAAAATTATTCTCTCTCAGCTAAAAGCTGAGGGGCTAAAAGTCTGAAATCAAGATGTTGGTAGGATTGGTTCTTTCCAGAGGCTTTGGGGAGAATCTGTTCCATGCTTCTCTGCTAGCTTTTGGTGGTTGTAGGTGCATCACTCCAATCTCTGCCTCTGTCTTCACATCGCCTTCCCCTCTTTGTCTGTCTCAGATCTCCTCTGCCTTTCTCTATAAAGACACCTGTCATCCGATCTAGGACCTCCCCCAAATGCAGGATGATCTCATCTCAAAGTTTTTATATCTGCAAAGAATTTTTTTCCAAATAAGTTCCCATTTAGAGCTTCTGAGGGGTTAGGACTTGGACATTGGACAGAACTTTTGGGGAGGGGTGCTATTCAACTCACCACAGTGATATTAGATGGTAATCATTTTTTTCCTCAATATCTACACTTGACCCCCCCAAAATGTGGGGGAAGGTCAGAGAGAGTCATCTATTAGAGTTGAGATTTCAGAGAGGGAGCAATTCATGGGTGTATATTATCTGATTCTTATTTGCAGGGTCCTGGGAGAACTTAGGAGAAATGCCAACCAACAAGGCCCTATTTCAGGATAGGGTGCTGGGCTACATTCTTCCATTGTCCTAAAAAAAAGATGACAAAGGACAAATTTGAGTCGCGGTTAGAAAACATAGTTATAAATCAATGCTGCAAAAACAGGATTAGGGAGGAGTGTGAGGTTAAGAGTCTGCAGTCAGGGAGGTCAGGAAGAAGCCAAAAAACAGAGTAGAGCTGTTGGAGAAAAGATGGAGAGGGTAAATAAAGGGTGCTAGCTTGCTGCCCTGATCTTATGGCCTGGAGGACAGTCAGCCAGTTTAAAAACACAGAGGGCAGCAAAACTGTTATTGCTTGTTCACATGAGTCTCCCTTACTAGATGGTTTGCTCATCAAAGACAGAAGTCGTGTGTGTTTTTTTTAAAAAAGATTTTATTTATTTATTTATTAGAGAGAGGGGAAGAGAGGGAGAGAGGGGAAAAACATAGATGGGTAAGAGAAACATCATTCTCTTGTTTCTCACACACCTCCAGCTGGCAACCTGGCCCACAAACCAGGCATGTGCACTGACTGGAAATTGAACTGGCAAACTTTCAGTGTGCTTAGTCCACTGAACCACACCAGCCAGGGCAGAAATAGTGTCTTAATGAGCATTTAGCACAAGATCTAGTCTGTGGGCCTGTGGATGGGGCTCACTGAATGCAAATTGAAGCGAAAGAGCTTGTAATTTTGGACTGCACTTCCCTTCTACCTTTAACATTTAATAATCTACTTTAAACACAGCTATTATATTTCATATTTTATGTATGTGATGATCAATTTGCATTTTTAATGATATGAAAATACATTGCTTTTGAACAAATATTCCCAGCACCTTACATGCCTTCACTTAGCCCTAATATTACATAATTTAGAAATTCACACATTGGTACTGAGAGCGGAGAAATAATCGGGGAGTAATAGTGATCTTCACTGACTACTTCCTTTGCAAGAAAGCCTAAGATTAATAGAATTGAATTAAAAGAATGTAACTGTGAGTATATATCATTTTTCAATCAAATTCTCATAGTTAAAGATATAAATGACCAGGCCTTTTACATCCCATGCTTGTACTTTTCTTACTCACATGGTGCTCTTTGAGCCCTAGAGCTTTCAACATTTTCCCAGATTGCAAGGATGATGCCCCTACAGAGAGGTGTCTGGGGGTGCTGCAAGAAGCCTTTGGTTTAATACATAGGTTTTATAAAATGGCTCTAAAGGAGGCCCTGACCAGGTAGCTTGGTTGGTTGCAGCATCATCCTGATACAACAAGACTGCAGGTTCAATTCCTGGTCAGGGCACATATAAGAATCAACCAAATGAATGCATATATAAGTAGAATAACAAATTGATGCTTCTCTCTCACACACACTCAAATTAATAGATAAAAATTTTTAAAATGCTTGCAAAGGAAGCTTATGATTTTGTCCACAGAGTGAAGAACAGTGCTACTAGCTTTAAAAATATATATTTTTTAAACAAAAATTTTCCAGTATGGGAACTGGACTGATTTTGCCCTCTAACAATGAAACATGTAGGACAGTTTTTAGATTTGAGAACTGTGGAATTAACAGTTAAGGTGATTATTGTACGTTCCAGAAAGGAGGCATGGACTACAAATCGTTCCAAGCTATTGAAATAATGACCACAGGAAGTGAGCGTACTTTAAAATTCTATATGGTGTTGCATTTCAGAAATGAGCTGGGCTGGTAAATGAAACCAGCTTCTTTTCCTGCTGTTGAGTTTTCCTGAATTTCCTACAAGTTGCTTGGAATTTTGCAAACAATTCACAGCTAATAAAATAAAAGAGCAGTGAAACTGAGTGTCTCTGGTAAAGCCTCTAGAGGCGGCCAGCAGGAGAGAAGGGTCACTGTTTGCCCCTCACAGTTTCTGTAACCAAAAAATGTATAGTTAAAAATTTTTCTGCCCTTTCCTGTGCCCCCCTTTTCCCCCCTGTGCCCTTTTAAGGCTGACGCGGTACCTTAGGAGGCTAACACAGAAGGGTAAAGTAACTCTCCATAAAACCGAGAGATGAGATGGTAAAACTCCTCTTTGGGTTCTGTCTGGAGTCACAGCTGAAAAAATTTTTTTTTTCTTTTTGTCCTTCTAAACAAATAGGAGTCACCTGAGGACTTACAGAAAATATTATTAGGATAATCTGAACTCAGACTGCTCTGGAACCTTCTTGGAGAGTTGTTTCTTCTTACAAATTTTGTTCTTTCACTCGAAGAACATTCACACCCCCCCGCCCCGCGTGTGTCAGACCCGACGCTGGGCACTGCTGATTCAGGGACACAGCCCTCCACCCATGAGGAACTCCAAGAACAGTGGGGAAGAGAGAGCCCCAGAAACAGACACCTTGACGTGGTGTGCCAAGGCTTGTGCAGAGGCCAAAACGGGGCTGCATGAACACAGCAGGGGAGATCAGTTGCACACAGGTGGGAATTTGCCACTTTATAGTGGAGTGTGTTGTGTGGAAGAGAAATTTTCTACTGTTCTGAGAACTGTAGTACTTCAGTACAGCCAGTTTTAGGAGTGACAGGAAGAATTGTATAAAGAAGAGACTGGAGAGGTAGGCAGGGGCTAGATCATCAAAGCCATGAAAGCCAGGCTGAGACTTAAAACTTGTCCTAAAGGCAAAAGAAATTACCATGGTGTTTGTGCAAGGGAGCAGCATGTTTAGATTTTTTTATTTAGAGCCACCACTCTGTGTAGAGTATGGTCTGGAGGAGGCAAGGCAGGGCGATGGTGAGAAGGCTGTTGTAGTCCAACTAAAGATGAACTCTTTGGTGACCTGAACTTTGGGTCAGCATTCAGTGAAACTTTTTCAAGCTTGGAGCTAACCATACGGATTGGGGAAACTGAGAAGAGGCCATATGTTTAAAGCAGGTGCATACAAATTTGGGGCAGCCAAAATATTTATTTCTTCTAGCTAGCCTTTACTCACCTGCATGTGGGCAGAGATCAGCACCGTTTTGGAGGCCTACACAGCACTTTGTCAAGTTCTTTATTATGGCACTTATCACATGCCTGGGATTATTTATTCCTTTGTTGGCTTCCTCTGAGAGCTCTGGTCTCAATGTTAGGCACTCTGTCTTATTCATTTTTGTATCTTCAGCGTTTGGAAACATTAATAAACATTTGCTAAACGAATGAAGAGGAGAGGGAAACTGTGTGGTGTAGTGGGAAAGGCAATGAACTTGTCTGGAACTGAGGCTCTAATTCTGGCTTTGCTACTAAGTGGCTGCATGACTTTGAACAAGTCTCCACGCTACTCTGGGTCTCAATGTCCTCATCTGTAAAATGAGAATAAAAATACAACCCTCCTCCTCAGGGTGATGGAGATTAAATGAGGTAACAGAGCTCACCAGCTGCCTGCCCTGTTTGTGCCCTGCCCTTGTGAAACAACCTGGACTATTGTTCCTTTCATTTGGATCTCATTTGCTCTCTCTCCTGGTGAGAGCCAAGCTGAAAGCTACTGCTCAGATGGAGGGGAAGTTTTGCAGCAGTGGTGTTACATACTAGCTGGGTGGCCCGTGTTGCTGGAAGGGCAGACACTAAAAAGAGGGGGACATGTTAGGCTAGAGAGAGAGAGACCTGCTTTTTTAGTGACCCCTTAAATCTAAAGGAGAACTCAAAGTGGAGAGAGTGAGGCAGAGATCTACATCATGCGGGATGGGTCAGAGGAAGCCCTTAAACCATGTCCCTAAGCCCAGGAATTTAGCAGCATCTGAAGGAATGCCACTTCTATGAAGACCACTCATTTACCTAATGTCATAATTTTTCAGTGCCTTGGACTGATATGACGAACCCTATCATGATTTTGCAAGTTCTAAGAAATACATAGAAGTGAGGTTAAAAAAATTGCAATGCCAAGTAAAAGGGGTACCATTCTGGAAAAATGAGAAAAAATTATGATTTTAGACACTGCTATCTGAAGAGATAACAATCAATTTCCAGGTACAATGTCTTTCTAGAAGATACACTAGCATTGTTCTTTTTACATTCATTTTCATCAAAACTTGATATATCCCCACCTTGCAAGGTATGTGGCTGGGGAGGTCCTGAAATCCATAACAGATCATTTGTAGTTTTCTTAGAATCTCATTTATTTAGTTGCATGGACTTGGCCTTAACACAGGAAAAGTGGTCAAGGAAAGAGGATAAGAAAGAAAAAAAAGAGGGATTGAGACCAGTGATCCTTCCCCAAAAGGTAAGTCAGTCCTGGGGTTAAAGCTAGTGACCTTAACAAATAATAAAAGTATGTTTTCATTTTGCAAGGCTTTTAAAAAATATTGTGTGCTCAGATGGCACCTTTAATCACAAATAACTTTTGGCGGAGTTCCAGGGCGATTCTGCAGGCACAGAAAGCTCTGAGATCATACCCTATATTCAGTGCATAGAAGAAATATTTCATCCATTTCTGAAACAAAGAGGGAGAAATGGATCACATTCGAACAGTTTCATAGCAAGACCATACCCGGGTGAAAAGTGAAGGACAAACCTATCCATGTGGAGCTATAGAAACTATTAATTCTAAAAACTTAAGTGGCATTTTTTCATTCTCAGAGAGTTTTACAATAAGCTCAGAAGCTTGAATAAATCTAAAGGCAATCTCCTATTTCACAGGTATATAAATGAAAGCAGACAGACTTTGTGATTTTCCAAAGTCTACTTTAAATTTAAAAAAAAGAAAGGAGGAAGGCAAAAGGGAAAAAGAAAACAACTCCCAAAGTAGCAGTTTGTGACCCAGGAGTATGAGCTCTTAGAGCTGAATTTAATCCACACCCAGGCCAAATATAATTCTCCAGGATGGAAATGGTCCAGGACACCAGAGCTAACATTCTCTACCTTTGCCAAAGAGCCTGAGGTGGTTTGGTGACAAACAGTCAGAACTTCACTTCTATTTCTCAACTGAAAGAAAGTAAGGCCAGCATCATATGACAGGCACTTCCCACCATGGCAGGGCACTGGTTCAAGTCCATTAGAAGGAAGTGTGCTTCCCCTTGATTCACCATTGCCTCTTGCATCACTGTTATTCTTTGGAGGTTTCCTATTCAAAGGTTTATTTGTTGGACAGTTGGGTCAACACAATTTTAGGTGGCAAGGTTGAATCAGTTTTATTCTGTGTGCCAGTCTTGAGTGCAAGATTATAGACTGTACTTCTTCTTTACTCCATCTCCCAAAACCTTAGCTGTAGGAAAGGCCTGGCGATTGCTCTGTGTATTAGAAATTGAAACCCCACCACTAAATGATGAAAAGTGGTCCAGGCAAAAGCTGCCATGGAAATCTGAAAGCCATTATCTTTTCCACACTTCCTCTCTTCACCTTCATTTTGTTTGGGAATGCACAGGGACACCCATGAACAAAAATAAACCAACTTGCCCTTGACTGATTGTTCTGCTTTTTGAGTTATCAAATGTGAGTACTTCTGGCTCCCAGATACAGTGAAGTAAAGAGACTACTGGGAAGCCAGCCACAGATTAGAGTTGATTTTTCCAACATTATCTACCTAGAGGAATGGTTCAGGACATTTAGATTAACAATGTGCCCTGTCCCAAAATTGATCTGGCTTCTAAATCACATTTGGATTTTAGAAATGTAAGAAGCAAGCCTATGAGAATCCTAATATGTTTTCTTAGCTCAAAACCGTCCTTACATTCTAGTGGCTCTTTTTAACGCATGACTATATACAGAGTCCATACATATTTTGAGCATCTGCTCCTAGGAACTGTGTCAACTCAGAACACCTTTAAGGAAGGCAGAACCACTTTAGGAGGTAGAGGTGAAATGTGGCAACTCTTCCACAGGCATGAATCAATAGAGCAGAGCCACCCAAGGAAGGCGGTTTTGCTAGAGCTTAAGTCAGGTTGTCAACCCAAACACAATGGGCTTTGTTGCTCCAGTGTAAAGAGGAAATGGAACAGTTTTTGGCCTCCCCAGATTGCATTGTAGGGTCTGCAGAATGGCAATTCCAGGCACAATCTTCACACACACACACCTGCTTTTGACCATTGTGTTCCCCAGCAAGTTAATCAGCTGTTTTAAAAATGCATGGAAATGTTCAGCATTTTCATACTGAAGCCTCCAGTTTTAAGCCTGGAGGTGGGGACTGGGTATATGTGGAATAGGGAAACAGAATAGAGCCCTTTTAGCTAAGGATACTAACACCTGTGACTTATCTCAGAAATCACACGCGCACTGTAAACTGCAAGGCATTTTTTTTCTGGCTTACACACTCCAGATGAGGGGCCTGCTGTGGCATCCCCCTATTTCAAGTGGGGGAGTTATCTCTGGGTTCAAAAGTCCTTGGGTGGGAATTGCAGAGTAACTGAGAAACGAAATACTTCCTTAAGAAATGCCTAATTGTTGGGAGGGGGGACCAGGCTCAGGTGGCTGCGGGGGAAGGTTGCAGGGGGCTATGGGCACATCCTCTCACTGAGCGGTAACGGGCCGGCAAGTGGGTATGGGGACCTTTGCTTTATTTGACAACTTCGAATGGGGGCTGGGGAAGGCTGTTCCAGCACAGAGAAGAGGTCTGTGGGGAGGGGCTCTGCCCCGAGACCTCCTAGGGACCAGAAGAGCGCGCATCCCGCCAAGTGACAGCAGGCGCTCCTTTCCGCCGCTCCTCCGCCCCCCGCCCAGTCTCCGAGCAGAGGTATCTCGCGGCAGCGGGTCCTCCCCCTCTCCTCACTCGTCCGGATGGACCGAGTCTCAGCGGGAGCCCCGCCTGTCTCTAGGCAGCATGAGCCCCCGAGCGCTCACTCAGCCTGTCAGTAACGGCCGTTTGCGCTTTCTTTCTTTTTTTTCCTTCTCTTCTTTTCTTTCCCCGTTCTGCCTTTGTCCAGCTTGGTAACTGAGCTCTGACCAATCGCCGCCTTACCGGCCGGCGCCGGATGCCTCCTGATTGGCCCGCTTGGGGCGCGCAGTCATCTCCCGCTCCTTCTCCCGAGCAAGGCAGACAAAAGACGCAGGCTCCGAGCTCGGGCAACCGGGATCAGCCAATCACTACCCAGTTTATCCTCTCTTCCTCCTCGCTCCTCCCCCTCCCTCCCTCCCGTCCCAGCTCGCGTGCTCCAGGCTTCAACTCTTGGCTCGCGGCCAGCGCCCGGACCGTACCATTCTAATCGAGGCTGGATGAAGAGACTGTGGGTAACGAAGGAGCTGAGGCCCACGGAGCAGTGGAGAGGGTTGAAAGCTGAAATAGAGGACAGTGATATGAGCATTTATTCAGGAACCTGACAGAATTTTCCGTTCATCAAGGCGAAATGGAGTGGAAGGGACAGAGGTAATGCTTGTTGTCCCCCCTGCCCGGCGCAGTTGGGTGGCGCCTCAGCGGGGGAGCTTGGAGGCGGAGGAGGGTGTTCCCCTCTGCGCTGTTAAAATGAAACTAGTGGCTGGAGTCAGAGTAGAGCGTGAAGGGAACCGGCCTTGGCGGGTGTGCGTACAACCCGGTGGGATCGCCCTGCCGAGCACAGCTAACTGGACTCTCCGACGGGCCCCAATCTCGAGGCTGCATCAGCTGGGGTTCCGAACCCGACCAGACGGAGCCCGAGTCCCAGCACCTGAGAGGATAGCTCTGCAGACCAGTGGGACCCCGAAATTTGAACCCAGTACCAAACCTCCCCCACCTTTTATTCCTTCCTTTGTCACTTCCCCACCTTGCTCCCAGAGATTCCCTTTTTTTTCGTCTTTTTTTTTAACCGAAGGACGCAAAAGTGCCTTCTGCGGACAGATTTGGTGGGAGCTCTTCTCTTTGAAGAGCGAATGTGTAGAAGGGATTTTTTGGGGGAAGCCTCTTTTAACACCTTTGCCCTCCCTCGGAGCGTCTTTTTACCTCCCGGAGGAGCAAAGCCCGTTGATTGAAAGTTCGGGGGCATTTTGTCTGGTGCTGTAGCGAAGAGAGGTAGAGGGATAGAGGATCTCCTCTTCGTCCCGGTAGTTGCTTGGACTTGTACCGGTTGTTGGAAACCCTGAAGTACATTTCCGTGTGGGACTTATACAAATATGTACTTTTAAATATCATAAAAATATATGCTTTCTATATATTTCTTGACAACCTGCCCCTGACAGCGCGATGTACAATACGGTGTGGAGTATGGACCGCGATGACGCAGACTGGAGGGAGGTGATGATGCCCTATTCGACAGAACTGATATTTTATATTGAAATGGATCCTCCAGGTACTTGGGAGAAAAAAAGAATTTTGTGATGGGTCTGATTTGTGTTTAACAAGACCTTGGTGATGTTTTCAGGGCAGAATTATTCCAGGGTGAGTTAGCTTTGGGATGTGGGGGCAGATTTGCAGTTAGAGCTGCAGTGAAACTGCTGCTGGTTTGCACGTTTAAAGTTTGCATTTAGGACCCTGATCCTATTGTCCTACGAGGGTGGGGGTGGGGGTCAGAGTGGGGGTGGGAGGAGAGAACCGTAGGTTTTTCTTTTTTTCTTTTACTTTCCTTCCCCCCCCCCTTTTTGCCTTTGCATTTCGTTCAGGTTTTGTCGTCTCCCCCCCTCCCACGCCCCTTTTCTCTTTCAATTAAAGATTCTTCTACTTGGAAAAGATGCTTTATATCCAGTTTTGAAGTCAGTCTTTCCCTTTGGGAGAATTCTTTAAAGCTTGTCATTTCCTGCATTTGTCTCATTTGGTTCCGTTGTTTTACCTTCGTTAACTTCAGAAGCTGGCTTGCCGGTGTGATTATTCATTTTAAGAACAGCACCCCCCCCGCCCCCCCCCGCCCCGCCGCCCCTTTTCTCTTACGGAAACCAAATGCCGGTTAGTGATTTTCAGGGACTGGGCGTTTTTATTCAGTTGTGGCCTTACTTTGAGGATTTTTTTTTCTCCGAATATATTCACTCAGAGAGACCTACGTGCAATATTTTATTACTCTTTAATTTGTGGTGATTGAACTTAATTAATGCGATAGGGTTTAATGTAACTTTAATTCTTGCATTAAAAAAAGGAACCTTGCTTGTGTGAATATATGTGATGTGTACATATATGTGATAGGTTCAAATATATGTGATGTAAAGCATACATATATTGTATTTTTACTTTAGAGCTTTGTCTGAGACCCTTACAGACATTTTGTGTATCTCGTAGGAAAGGAAAAGGAAGGAAAAATGGGAAAGTTGGGTAAATTTTTTTCTCTAAAGTCTATCCCATTTTATAATTAGTAGCTGTCAGATTTTCAAATCCTGTTTGCAATTATGGACAGTGCTTTATGTAATGATTTTGAATAAGTAGAGGGCCTTTGTGACTTACTTTTGTTGAGCATGAATTCGTTTTGTCTTTTAAAACTGTGTTAATAGCTAAACCTACAGAATTGTGTGTCATTGGGGAACCTCAATTATTATAAGCTTATGTGTCTTTGGAAACGTTTGAAAGGATTTGAGACCATGCACATGTAATGAAGTATAACTGCCTTGTAGAATGTGTGCAGAAATTATTTCCTGTGTCCTTGTGAAAAGTGAATTATCCTTTGTTTTTTTTCAATTAGTCGTAGATTGTTAAATGATGGTATATTAAAAACATACTAATGTTAAATCAACCTTTTTTACTCTTATGATCACTTGGAATTTTTTCCTTTTCCCTTCATGTTGGAGTCTTCATTGTTTGCTTTTATAATTGTGACTGCAATCCAGACACAGCTTTTCAGTGTTTTGTGAAGTTTGTAAGATTCGCCACTCATCTATTGTGTGTATTTCCCCTTTTGTTTTCCCCAATGAGAAAGCATCATTTCTATTAGATACATTTGTCATTCATGTGAATGGAAATTTAGTACATCATAGGTTCCTCTCCTGTAAAAAATAAGATTATATTCTAAATTTCCATTATTATAAAAATTATATATTCAAACTGCCTTAAAATCATACTGTGTCTTGCCTTGCAGACATACAAAAGGAATTTGTTGGGCGGAGAGTTGAGTGGGGAGGAGGGGAGAAAATGAAGAAGGCACTAATTTTTGAAGAATGTGGTCCTAGTAGAAGAATATTGGCCAAGTTGAGCTGAGTTGTCCAAAAATGATTTTAAGAAAAGTTGACTATTGTAATTATGTAGTCATGTGGGTTTTATAGGGCCATATAGAAAATTCTGATCCAAACTTTGTGTATTTTGTGTTAATAAACTTTGAGTTTAAAACGTTCATCCTTTAATGAAATTTTGCATACTGAGAGTCTATGTAGAATATTGAAAATATGCATGTGGTGTTTTTCTTTATTGCCCATTTTGTAGTCTTAATGTACAAATACTATCAGTTATTCCTACAGCTTTTTTAAAAAGGAAGCATACTTAAGTATGCTGAAATATTGCCTATGAAGTAAAAGGTTTTTAATGGAAGTAATGTAAATGCCACCCTTATTTTGTGTTATAAATTAAGTTTTTGAGACGTTTAAACTAAGTAAATTATTAGTGAAGAGGTTGCAACATGCCCTGTATCTGTCTTTTTCCCAGCTCCTAACCCAGATCAAGCTCTTATTTTTATTTTATGCCTGCATTGGTATGATAGTGCACTAATTGTTGTCCTGTTTCTACTCTGTCCAGTCCACAGTATTATTAAAGTATCATCTGATAATTTCCCTTCCAATGGTAAATCTAACAATGACTTAAAAAACCCACCAATGGCTTCCCTTTGCCTACTGAATAAAGCCCCAGATTGCTTATCCTGTCATATAAGTCCCTCTATTTTAGCTTCCAACCTAATTTTCCAGTCTATTCGCAGGCTAGAGTCCATAACAAGTTCTACGGAAGCTGTTTTGTGTTTGCTATTCCTTAAATGTATGCTTTTTCCTCTTTCTTGGGTGCCTTTCATTTCAAGTGGTTACTTGTTGAAATCTTATATATGTTTAGGGTCCAGGTTAGATGCCTTCTTTACCAGAATGTATCATTCCCTTGTGTTAGAAGACACTCCTCTCTCTTCTAGCCCTTCTCATGTCCAAAGTTTACAGATATAGTCTATTAGCTCGTGCTTTAGTTTTGACATTGTTACTGTTTTTGTTTTGGGAAGATGTAATGAATGATTTTTTTAAATTAGTGGATACAGTTCTCTTTAAGGTTGTCTGTAGACTTTTAAAAAAAGATTTTATTTATTTCAGAGAAGGGAGGGAGAGAGGAATATATCACTGTGTGATTGTCTCTTGTGCACCCCCTACTGGGGACCTGGCCTGCAACCCAGGCATGTGCCCTACCTAGATTGGGAATTGAACTGGCAACCCTTTGGTTTGCAGGCCGGGACTCAATCCACTGAGCCACACCAGCTATGGCTGTAGACTTTTTCGATGTTGTTCTTATCAAGACACATTTCTGAAATTATCTTTGGGGCAGTAACATCTTTTCAGTAGTAATTAGAAAATTAAATGCTTTAATTGTTTGGCAAAACATAAATATAGGAAGGTCTAGAAAGTGGTTCTCAATTTTTTGTCTCAATACCCCTTTTATACTCTTAAAAATTGAGGATCCCAAAGACCTTCTATTTAAGTGAGTTATATTTATCGATATTTATTGGATTACAATAAATATGAGGAATTAAAAAATATTTAATTCATTTAAAAATAATAAACATTGCATGTTAATGTGACTTTTTTAATGAAAACATACATTTTCCCCCAAAACAAAAAAGTGATAAGAGTGGCATTGTTTTATGTTTTTGCAAATTATTTTAATGTCTGGTTTAATAGAAGACAGAAATTTCCACGTCT
Organism: Sturnira hondurensis; assembly: GCF_014824575.4. Classification (NCBI taxonomy): domain Eukaryota; kingdom Metazoa; phylum Chordata; class Mammalia; order Chiroptera; family Phyllostomidae; genus Sturnira; species Sturnira hondurensis. The sequence continues at coordinate 624,024 of NW_028098007.1, forward strand.
CCTCCTGTATTCAGTCTGTTAAGATATCACAGTTCATAGCCTCTGGAAAGCTCCCCAGTACAGTTGTGAGAGAATGAGAGTGCAGAAGGCAAATAATGTCTTAGTAGTGCTGTGACAGTGTTTTTGACCTCTTGGATCCTCTGAAATGGTCTTGGGGACTCATCGGGATCTCTGGACTACACTTTGAGAACTGCTAGTTCAAAAGTTACCTGACTACACAATTTAATGGCCAACTTAGTAAAGTATCTTCTGATTTTTTTGAAGTCAAATGAAAAGATTGTTTCAGGAAACTTACTCTGGCATACTTGGATTTAGCAGGATTTCCATCCTGGTAAAATTTAGGTTAAGTAGCCTTTTGCTGGAGAACTGGCACACTGGTCCTGTGGTTGGGGAAAATATCTTTGGAGAAACACTGAAGAAATAGGTCACCTGCCACCGTGTGGTCCTTACTGTTAACAGGTTGAGCATTCTACTTCTGTAATTGAATTAGTCTTTATAATTCTGAACATTTGTTGGGTTTGTCTTATATAAATGCTTCTCCTATATGTGTACAATACTTATAAGCTAGGTGTCAGTTTATAGTGATATTATAGTATGGGACAAATGTATATAATATAATCAAATGATGTAAAAGCAATGCCATTTTTTCATGTTATTGAGAAAGGTTAGTCATTGCTTTTTTTTTTCTTTTAAAGATTTTTATTTATTTATTTATCTTTAGAGGGGAAGGAGAGAGGGAGAGACACATCAATGTATGGTTGCCTTTTGTGCGTCCCCTGCTGGTAGTTAGCCTGCAAGGAACCGGCCTGCAACCCAGGCATGTGCCCCGACTGGGAATCGAACCACGATCTTCTGCTTCGCAGGCCCGCGCTCAAGCCACTGAGCTACGCCAGCCAGGGCTGTCATTGCTTTTATTTAATACACTATAGCTTATATTTTATCCAACTAGCCTTGGATAAAATAGAGGTATGGTGATTATTGCATAATGCTTTTAAAACTTATTCTCATCATTGTTTTTATGGTGAATTTTATATTTTCTTATAATGTATAAAAGATTAGACATGTTTATGGTCACCATGTTTAACAAGATAGGTAAAAATAATTACAAATGTCTATGTGACATGGTATAATTTTTATTGATACAGACTGAGTATAATAGAAAGAACAGAGGCTTTGGAAACAGGTCATATGGATTTCAAACTTGGCTTTGCTTCTTACCCTGCCCCCAAATTATATGGCTACTACTTAACCTCTTTGAAAATCTATTTTTTGAAAAATTGAGCTAATACATACCTTTCAGAGTTGTCCTAGGCATTTCATGTACCATATCTAGCATGGTGTTTGATACATGGTATGTACTCAGTTCATTGTAGCCTATATCTTAAAGCATATTAATAACATAATTATTTTACATCTATCTCTTTGGATACTTTTGCAGTCAAACCTTTGAGCTGTCTTGCCCCATTCTTTTCTTCGTTGCTGACATTTATACTGGGGCTACTTTGCTTTTAGAACAGTTCTCCTGGGTCTTTTCTAGTTAGAACATCTCACGAATCTATGGAAATGTCACTCTAAGTCATCTTTCCATTTAGTTTTTATTGCCCTTGTCCAGTTCCGCAGCACTGCACTTTTGAAATGATTTGTAGTGATGGTAACAGTTGCTAACATTTGTTGAACATTAGAGAGAGTAAGAGAGAGAAAGAGAAATAATCTATGTGAGAGAGAAACATCGATTGGTTCCCTCTCATACGCTGCCCAACCGGGGATTGAACTCAAAGCCTAGCTAGATGTGTGCTCTGACCAGGAATCAAGCCCACAATCTCTTGGTGTTCAGGCTGATGCTTCAACCAACTAAGCCACCTGGCCAGGGCATGTTACATGCTTTTATATGATATGCACTAGTTCTTTTAACCACACAACAACCTTATAAAATAGGCGTCATTATTATCCCACTTTACAGACAGGAAACTGAGACTTACAAGTATTCAGTGCTTCACAGCTAGCAAATAGCAGAGTAGGTCTTTTTGACCGCTACCCCCCAGGTTCTTAACTAGTACCTCCTAACTGGTTGCTCTGTTTCTAATTTCTTTTTCCCCTTCCCCTTAAGTTTATCCTGAATTCTTCAGTCAAATTAATTCGGTGAAATGTTTTCATTGTCTTACCACTCTACTTAGAAATAATCAGCAGCTCTCCAGTTTTTAAAACATCTATTAAGAGATCATATTCTTCAACTCAGCATACATGACCATCTATTTAGTAATAGAGCATCAACTACATTTCTGACTTAATCACTTATCCTTTTTTCTCATTTCTCTTGTAGCTCAATTCCTTACTATCCCCTTAATATGCCTTGCTTATTCCCATAGACAGTGCAACCTATTGCATATGCCACTCCTTATGTTAGATTATGCCCATCCCACCCCGCATCTTCAAGTCAGTATCTTTTTCAAGTCCCCCTTCCTTCTTTCTCCAAAAGTTCCAGCACTGAACCCCTTAATTACCTAGGCCTATGGTATATTATTTTGATATAAAATCAAGTTTTATACTATGGCATTACATTATTTTTTTGAATATAATTATCTCCCCAACTATCAAGAAAGCTTCTTGGGGTCAAGCTGTTGTATTTCTTTTATATCTTTTTTCCCCCTAAACACCCAGTATCCAAATATTTTGTCAAATCTTAGTTCTGTGGACCCATCCAGCTTCATTTTGTGACTTAAATTTTAAAATGTTGATATTATTTAGTACTAACATGTGATCTTCAACCTTTAAAGGTAATTTGTTCTAAAAAGGAAATATGAAAAAAATGTAATACTTAGTGTTATTAGCAAAATTTTATGATTTTTGAATAAAAGTTCTTTTATTATTTTTAAAAAATTTTTTAAAGATTTTATTTATTTATCTTTAGAGAGGAAAGGAAGGAGAGAAGGAGAGAAACATCAATGTATGGTTGCCTCTCGTGAGTCCCTGCTGGGAACTGGCCTGCAACCCAGGCATGTGTCCTGACTGGGAATCGAACTGCGAACAGGCCCGCACTCAATCCACTGAGCTACATCAGTCAGGGCAAAAGTTACTTTTTAAATTTTGAAGAATTACAAGTGAGTAGTAAGGTTTGAAAGTTTGTTAGGTTAGTTTTACACAGCACTTGGCCAAATGTAGATTTAAGTTAGCCAGTGTGTCATTATAGTAATTAAATTTAGATTGCATGGGACTTGACTTGGGATAACAAGATAAGGTCAGCTATCAAGCCTTATGAGATCAATTTTCAAATTGCCTGCGTATATGTGTATATTTGTTGTTCCTTGTGCCTATTTGTAAGGTCATGTGAATTAAGAGGGTTATCTTATTTTTTATAGAAGAGGCAGTGGGCTAGGTCCAGCCTGCTAGATCATACCATTTTGTATGTCTCATGTCAATACACAATAAAAATTGCTCTGTGTCCTGGGAATGTGAACCAGTACAAAGCCAAAGTGTATACCATGAGGTATACCATCCATCATTGTCCAGCCTTGGACTTCGTGTGTGATGTTCTGTTTGTGGGCCAGATTAATTGTCTATCCTTGTCTAAGGGTGTATGGCAATAAATCCAGAGCATGTGGCTAATATAATTTAAAATATTTATTCTTATAGTTTTTATTTCAAAAAATTAATTCAATTGTGAATCAAAATTTAAAATGTGTGTAAAATTTTAAAAAAGATTTTATTTATTTATTTTTAGAGAAAGGGGAAGGGAAGGTGAAAGAGAGGGAGAGAAACATCAGTGTGTGGTTGCTTAATGTGCGTCCCCTACTGGGGACCTGGCCCACAACCCAGGCATGTGCCCTGACTAGGTATTGAACCCGTGACCCTTTAGTTCACAGGCCTGTGCTCAGTCCACTGAGCTATACCAGCCAGGGCAAATTGTTTTAGAGAGGGCCTTATTGAAAGGAATTGTTTGTGCTAGGAAAATAATATTTTAGAGTCTTCTTCTCATATATATATATATATATCATATATATATATATATATGATATATATATATATATATATATATAATTTTAACTAACTCTATGAGAGTCACTCATCATGGTATAATTCACATTGAATTTCTAATATGCAGTTGTGGAATTAACCTCAAGCTTTTTTTCTGAGATTAGTTCTGGGATATGTTCCATAAAAATGTATTTAGTTCATATGTTTTCAGCTGCAAGCAGCAGAACCTAATTCAAATTGGCTTAAGAAATAAGAAATTTTATCTTCTTGTAGAATAGGCTCCTGAGTTGGTTGAATACAGCAGTTCAACAATATCAGTAAATCCCATATTCTTTCCTTTGCTCAGTTCTGGTCTCCCTGGGATTGGCTTCATCCTCAGAATATTAGTAGCAAAACGGTCATTAGTGATTTCAGGCACCATCTTTATACACAACAATTTTGAAAAGAAGAAGAAAGGTGCCTCTTCCCATGCCTCTGTTTTTGGAGAGAGGAAATGTTCTCCAAAAACCTCTATCAGACTTTTTTCATATCTTTTTGGCCAGAATTGGGTCATCTTCTCTCTCATTCCTGAAGCAATCGCTAGTAATTACCCTTGAATTTACCATGTCTGTGCCTGAATCTGGAGAGGTGTTCACTTTCCTGAAGCACAGTATTAGAGAGGGATTCTCTTTAAGAGGAAGGAGAGGACGCATGCTATGAAGGCATCCACAATGGCCACTCTGGAAGGTAATTTGGAGAACCATAACTCTTCAATGTTGTATTTGTGTTTGTACATAAGAATTGGCAAGTTAATTTTTTTCTTTTTCAAAACTAAAATATAGTTGTGGGAAACCCATTTTCATTTTCTGAATTGGAATTGACAGGCTCATACACTGTATTGAGAGTTAAATATAAGACAGGCCTTTTCCTGTCTTTCTTTTGCGTTGCTTCCTGGAAGATGGGGGAGCTAACTTCTTTGGTTGACAGTTTTCCTTATCTGAGGCATGTAGGTGTTAGAATAGAGTTTATTAGTCTATTAAGTGAGTAAGTGTGATAGAATTTATAGTTGCAAAACTATAAATTCCAAAATTTAGTAAATTAAGTAATAAGCTAGGGACCTGTGGAATGATTTGTGATTTGAATGACTAGCCTTAAAATTAGGACACTACTTTAAGGTAACCCATAGATCTTGTTTTTCTATTACAATGTACGGTGTAACTGAGTTTGACTCTACCAGTAGTATGTTGGAAATCTAGAAGCAGTACAGTGAGGTAGTAGGAGAAGGGGCTCTGGAATCACACTGCCTGAGTTCGGATTGTGCCTTTGGCAATTCCTAGCATGTATTCCTGGGTGATGCACTTAACTTTCTTGTGTTTTGATTTCCTCACCTAAAAAATGGGGCTGATAATAGTTCCTATTTCAGCAGGATTATTGTAAGGATTTAGTAAATTAATAACTGTAAAGCACCTAACACGGTACCTGGAATTTATTAAAAACCCAAAAATGTTTTTGTGTATGTATTAATTCATTTATGTTTTTCAACAAATATTTGATTGCCAGGCTGTTTAGGTATAGCAGTGAACAGAACAGCAAAACTCTCTGAATTCATGGAACATACATTTTTAAGAGAGGGGAGAAAGTAAAGAATAAACAAATTCATAAGTTAAATACATAGTGATGGTGATAAATGATGTGGAGAAAAGCAGGGAATAAAATAGAGAATGCTGGGTGGGGGAACTGCTGTTTTAACTAGGAGGACAAAGAGGGCTTAACCTTAAGGAAGTGAGGGAGCCAGCCATGTACATATATGGGTGTGAAGGCTGGGAGTGTGCCTAGTAAAGGGAATACCAGGTGACTTACCATGAGGCAGGAACATCTCTGTCATATATTCAGGGATCATCTATGAGGTCAGTGTGGCTGGAGTGGAATGAGGAGAATGTAGTAATAAGAAATGACAAGTAATAGTGTGAGTGGTTGGGAATACAATGTAAGAACTTTGGCTTTTAAAACTTGACTGAGATAAGAAGCCATGCAAATATTGACCAGTGATGTATTATGATTTCTGACCTACAAGGATCATTTAGGCTACTGGTGCAGAGCAGGAAAAGGTGATTGTGGAGAAAATGGTTAGGAGTCTATTGCAGTAATGAGCTGAAGGATGATGGTGGCTTGGGCAAGGGTGGAAGCTGCAGAGGTGGTGAAAAGTGATTGGACTCTGAATATTATTATTACCAGTTATATAGCATGTCATTTCTTAGTCACTTTATTGTCTAATTTTTTACCTTTATATTTCTCTATATGCTTTAATAATTAAAAGATTTAACTTTTAAAATGCCAAAACTATTAATATACTTTGATGTATTTTTCTGGTTTTTTTGAAATGTTATCATTTCTGATCTCTGGTATTTGGGTGCAAAGCAGCATAATATATGGCTTTAGTTATGTTATTTGATGAAGGCTTATTCATTAGTTACTTCTAAAAACATTTCTGTATAAATCTATACTGCACTATAATTTGCTTTCAGAAGTAACTTCGAAAAGGAAATTGTCTTAAAATTCTTAGTTTCTATGGTGAGCTATGAAGGGGAGAAGAAATTAAAGTGAAGGAAGCCATAGTATACATGGTTCATTTTACTTTATGTGTTAAAATTGTTGGTATTTTAGAATAATTAAATTATATTTATGTGGTTTTGCTTATTAGTGTAATACTTATGTGCTTGAGGATAGACATTGCTATCAAATAGAGAATTGCTCAGTGTTTAAGAGCTCTAGACTCAGGTTACTTGAATTTCCAATTCTAGCTCTGTCTACTTCTAGCTGTGACTTTGGACAGTTTTCTAATCTGTATAGCAGGGGAAGAATATTAATCTCATTGGAGGGTTATGGTGAGAATTATGAGTTAGTACCACCTAGTGCAGGTATCTGTTGTTACCATTATTTTCATTATTATTAAGCTAGGATGCTTTGTGCTCTATCTTCTGTTTTCTATTCAGATGAAGCACCACCCTAAAATTTAAATTAAATTGAAAAGCAATTTAAATCTATATTCCAGCCTTCAAGAATAAAGGGTGTTACATTGATACCATTTTTCTGTACTACTTAAAACCCGATTTCTCCGTTTTTGATCAGCATCTTTGCATGGTTAAGTTCAAACTTTCTTCTCTCACAAAATCTCTCATAACAACATGTACAGTTGCATTATTTTTATTTCTTTCCTTCCCATCTCAAACTTACTAGCTTCTACTAGTTCTTCTTCTAGGAGTACCCATTTCCCCTTAAACTCTCTCCTTTTCCTGTTTAATTACTCTGATCTGTATGACGAGGCCCAGGAACAAAGGGAGTAAAGAAAAAAAGCTATGAATACTGGTAATATCAACATTTTTTATGTTGTCACACTTAGCTGCCTATATAGAGGGTATAACATATTTTGTTTTTTAGAAAGAAGTCTGCTTAGTTTTAAAATGACAATCAGATGATTCAGACATGTGGCAGGACATTGGTTCAGGACTTTGAGGTTAGCCTTTCTCCTAGTGGTCATGAACTGTAAGAGCAACTGTTATGTCTATATGAATGAGTCTGACCTGGGACTCTCCTTTGATTCCTCAGGATCAACCATGGATAGAGTAGACTTGCGAGGTAAAATACATGTGTATATCACATGCAGCATTTGTGACATATTATACTAAAAATTATTTGTTGTTTATCTGATATGCACATTTAACTGGGTGTCCTGAATTTTTACCTGCTAAATATGCCAACCCTAATTAAAGAGAGGCTAGGCAGTTGACTAAACAGTATTTCTTAGTATTCTGTATGGTATTTAGGAATGGATGTGTAACTTGGTGTAGTGGATACCAAGATATCTCAGTGCAGTCCTGGCTGGTGTAGCTCAGTGGATTGAGCGCGGGCCTATGAAGCAGGGGGTCGCTGGTTCGATTCCCAGTTGGGGCACATGCCTGGGTTGCAGGCCGGGTCCCTGGTGGGGGACATGTGGGAGGCAACCACACATTGATGTTTCTCTCCCATTCTTTCTCCTTCCCATCCCTCTCTCTAAGAATAAATAAATAAAATATTTTTAAAAAGATATCTCAGTGCAATAACAAATAGTCCAACTCAAATTGGTTTAAACAAAGAGAATTTATAAATTCATGTAATTCAAAAGTCCAGCGGGAATGAGGGTCCCTGGCATGGTTTGATTAAGACCCTTAGCCTTTGGCCCTATTTTTCTACTTTTCTCTTGAACTCTCCCTTCCATCAGCTTTTTTCTCATTCTGGATTCCCTGGTAGTACAAGATGACTGCTTTTGGCTCCTGTGATTACATGTTTCCTCATTTCTGGGGGAGGAAAAGGATGCTTTTCACAAATATAACAAAAATCCTGAGCTTGACAGTAGATGGTCCTTGTGTTCCAAAGGATCACTGTCTTAAAAGCTGAATTTTTTGAACTGTTACTATTATATTTATCCTCACCTGAGGACATTTTTTCACTGCTTTTATAGAGATGAAAGGACAGAGAAATACCAGTGAGAGAAAGAAGTATCATTTGGTTGCCCCCATATATTCCTGGACTAGGGATTAAACACACCCTGACCGGGATCAAACCTGCAACCCATGCATGTGCCCTGACTGGAAATTGAACCCACCACCTTTTGGTTATGGGACAACAATCTAATTAACTGAGCCACACCGGCTGGGGCTTCTTGAGCTGCTATTAATTATAGATTTCTCTGTCTAGTCCAGTGGCTCTTAAATTTGAGTGTTCATCAGAACCACCTGGAGGATTTGTTAAAATACAGATTGCTAGGCCCTGACTCAGTAGATTTGGGGTTGGATTCTAAGAATTTGTATTTGTAACAAGTTTCCAGATGTTACTGACTTGGCTAGTCTGCAAACCACACTTTGAGAACCACTGCTGTGTCAAATAGGGGCAGACTCCTGGAGTTGGGGAGGGAGTCAGACCTGTAAACTCCTTACCAGAGTGGGGAATGAACGAGGTATGTTCTGAGGTTATGACAGTGTCCGCTAAACAGAGGACCGTTGTTTTTGCCCACCCAGCTTCCCTGCTTTCTTACGTAGGTACCGGCTTCCTGGGTTTTTTGGCACCACTTTTTTCCCGTTTGTAGTCAGTGTGGTCTGGGCAGAGTGGGTCCAACTCATTTGCTTTAATGGTGGTACAAGGAGCTAATAATCTTTGTGATATGGTCAGTGCACACTACTATAAATTATTATTTACTGTCCTGGCTAGTGACTTAGAGATGGCATGATCCCTTAACGAGATCAGACTGTAATTAAAGAATACACACATGTAAACAAATGCTTGATGTACTTCTTTTCATAACTTCCTCCTTTTCTCCTAGTATCATCTAATATACATTTCTGTTATATATTATTCCCTTTATAATATTTAACCACACTTATTATTAGTTGTTTAGTGTCTTTAGTCCTCATTAGATTATAAATTTCATCAGGATAAGAAAGGACCAAGGCCATAATTAACTGCTGGATCTCTAGTAATCTGGCACTGTCTCTGGCACATAGAAGTACTCAGTAATTGGTTGAATGAATGTTTTAAGTACAGTGATAGAAAAATGCATAAACAGAGAGGGAATGAATGGTTTACTGGTGGGGTAGTGGCCAGCCTGGGTAAATTCTCAGAGGTGTTGAAGTACATTGGTATGTTTTGGGAACTATAAGTACTTCAGTTTTCTTGAAACATAAAGTGTGTAATGGGAAGTGGTGGCACATGAGTCTGGAGAGGTAGGTGAGGGTCAAATAATGAAAGGCCCTGAATGCTACAATTAAGAGGTTGGGTTTTATCTGGTGGGCAGTTTGGGAAGCCACTGACTGATTGGTTTCAAGTAGGGAAAAGATTTGTTGGTTGCAAAGTGAAAAATAAATTGGAGGAGAGCAAGGTTAAGGAAGGGAAACTGATTAGGAGGCTATTTCAGTAGAGATGAAAGGTGTTATGAAAGCCCAAGGTAAAAAAATATTCATGGTTTGGGGTAGGGAGACTCTGCACAGAATTCAGGTGGACTCATGGAGATTTCCACCATAAATTTTTCTTAATTTTGTTATAGGAACAGAAACATTGTATTAGCCAGTCTTAACTACTGATCCATAGTTTGACATTCATGTGTCCTTTATATTTGTGACCCGAGATTATATTTTTGTTTCATCTTCTAACCATTTTTTAAAAAATAAATGGAATGGCCCTGGCCAGGTAGCTAAGTTGGTTAGAGTGTTGTCCCAATATACCAAGGTTCTGTGTGGGTTTGATCCCTGGTCAGGGCACATATATTTTTAGAGTCAGCCAATGAAGGCATAAATAAATGGAACAACAAATTGATGTTTCTCTTTCCCTTCCTCTCTCTCAATGAAGTTATTTACTTTTAAATTTTTAAAAATTGAGGAAATACAAAACTTCCTTCTTCTTCCCTACCCTGCAAAAATGTAAGTTAAGGTAGCAGCAGTGAGAATGAGTAAGAGAGTTGTTTAAAAAGTAGAATTGATGGGACATAGAGACTATCCTGAGAAAAATTAAAATCTAGGATGAGTTTTAGTTTTCTGGCTTGGGAGATGGTGATACTATAAGCCAAGAGACATGATGAAGGAGCAAGGACAGATGTGAATCATATGTTCACTTATATCAAAATGAGGCAGAGGTGAAATGGCCCAGGTTTTCTCCTTTTGGAAGGATCCTTTTTTAAAAATCTCTTTTTAAAAATATTTATTTATCTTTAGAGGGGAAAGGAAGGAGAGAAGTATCAATGTACGGTTGCCTCTTGTGAGTCCCCCGCTGGGAACTGGCCGCAACCCAGGCATGTGCCCTGACTGGAATCAAACCGAGATTGTGTGGTTCGCAGGCCTGCGCTCAATCCACTGAGCTATGCCAGCCAGGACTGGAGGGATTCTTTTCCTTAGGCTTTACTAGGGGTGGAAAGGTGAGTGGTTTCTACTGCTTTCAGTTTTGAAACCTAGAGCAGATGGTGGTAAATCAGATATTGAGTTCCTAAAGTTGTGGGAGTGATTGCAGTGGGACTCTGACTGCTCCCAGGGTATTAGTTGGTAAGGTCATATTAAATTTCCAGATGTGTAAACTGCCTCATCCTTTCTGAAAGCAAGTGGGCATAAATTGCAAGAAAGTCAACTCTTAAGATTCATGAGTTAGATTTAATACCCAATAATTAACTCCTAAGATTCATGATTTAGGAGGGTTTTTTTTATATTTTATTTATTTATCTTTAGAGGGGAAGGGAAGGAGAGAGGGAGAGAAATATCAATTTATGGTTGCCTCGTGGATCCCCTGCTAGGAACTGGCCTGCAACCCAGGTATGTACCATGACTGGGAATCGAACCATGGTCGTTTGGTTCGCAGGCCTGCACTTGATCCACTGAGCTGCACCAGCCAGGGCCTGTTTGTTTTTTAAAGATTTTTTAGCTGGACTTCCGCCAAGATGGAGGCATAGGTGGAAACACTGTGCCTTCTCCCACAACCAAGTTTGAATACAACAAAGGTTTGGAGAACTAGGACACACCCAAAGACCAGAAAACGGAATTATACGGAAGTCCGACAACTATGAACCGTTCAACAGTGACGGTAAGAGAGGCGGAGCCAGCAGTGGAGCTGGGTTGGGCAGGACAGATCCCCGACCTAGGCACCCAGGCAGCCCGGAACCAGTCGGGGTGTGGGGCAGACTGACTGCGGTCGCACATTCACGGAAAGTGAGACGGACTACGCAAGCCCCAGGGGGCAAACCCAGTGGTGGAGGGCTGACAGCGGTGGCACACTCGCGTGCAGTGGAACAAAACACGTGGGTCTGGTGACGGTGGTGGCTGCGGCGCCGGTGGGGAACGTGGCGGCAGGCGGCAGACGAGAAGCCATTGTCCCTCTTTGACCCCGCCCCCACATACAACGTCACAACCCTGTGACTAAGTTGCCCTGTTCTAGTGAACACTTTAGGGCTCCGATCCTGCTACTTAACGGGCACAAACAGCCCAAAAGATGGTGCAAGAAGAACTCAAAGTCCCAGAGCCAATAACTCTAAGCGACTGAGAAATTGCCAGCCTCTCAGAAGCACAATTCAAGACACTATTTATCAGGATGCTCACAGAACTGGTAGATTATAGTCACAAATTAGAGGAACATATGAAGGCTAAACTAATTGAAATGAAGGGAGATGCACAGGAAACCAATAGTGATGGAAAGGAAACTGGGACTCAAATCAATGGAATGGACCAGAAGGAAGAACAAAACATCCCACCAGAAAGGAATGAAGAAATGAGAATTCAAAAAAATGAGGAGAGGCTTAGGAACCTCCAGGACATCTTTAAACGTTCCAACATCCGAATTATAGGGGTACCAGAAGGGGGAAAGAAACAGCCACGAGTGGAAAACATATTTGAACAAATAATAAAGGAGAACTTCCCCAGTCTGGCAAAGGAAATAGACTTCCAGGAAATCCAGGAAGCTCAGAGAGTGCCAAAGAAGTTGGACCCAAGAAGGAACACACCAAGGCACATCATAATTACATTAGCCAAGACCAAAATGAAGGAGAGAATCCTAGAAGCAGCAAGAGATAAGGGGACAGTCACCTACAAAGGAGTTCCCATCAGACTGTCAGCTGATTTCTCAAAAGAGACCTTCCAGGCAAGAAGGGGCTGGAAAGAAGTATTCCAAGTCATGAAATCCAAAGACCTACATCCAAGATTGCTTTATCCAGCAAAACTTTCCTTTAGAATGGAAGGACAGATAAAGTGCTTCTCAGATAAGGTCAAGTTCAAGGAGTTCATCATCACCAAGCCTTTATTATATGAAATGCTAAAGGGACTTATATAAGAAAAAGATGATGAAAAATATTAACAGTGAAAGGACAGCAAACTCACAGTTATTAACAACCATACCTAAAACAAAAGCAAACCAAGAGGATAGCTAGATCAGGAGTGGAACCATAGAAATGAACACATGGAGGGTTAGAAACGGGGGTGGGAGGAGGAGAAGGGGGGAGAAGGCACAGAAAATAGCATAGGTGGTAGGTAGAAAATAGATAGGGGGGAGGGTGAGAATAGTGGGGGAAATATAGAATCTAAAGAACTTGAGACAGGTGGTTATAAACTAATGGGGGAGAATGGTGGGGGAGGGAGTGTGCGGGTGGAGGGGAATGAAGGGGGAGAATAGAACAACTGTAATGGTATAATCAATAAAATATATTTTTAAAAAATTTAAAAATAATTAAAAAAGTTTTAAATTTATTTTTAGAGAGACAGGAAGGAAGAAAAACATCAATGTGTGGTTGCATCTTGCATGCCCTCAAAGTGGGGACCTGGTAACTCAGGCATGTGCCCTGACTGGGAATTAAACTGGTGACCTTTTTATTTGCAGCCCATTCTTAGTCCACTGTGCCACACCAGCCAGGGCTCATGATTTAGGTTTTGAATGGTGGAAATGTGAATTGCTACAGCAATCTGAAAAATTTCAGAGTATCGAAATTCTTCTTCTGGAAATCTGGTCTGTAGAAATAAAAGTATCAGCATGTAAAAGTATGCGTATGCAATATTGTTTTTAATGGCACAAATTGGAAATAGGCTCAATGTCCAACAGTAGTGGGTGTGGATGTATAAAGTGTAATGCACTTATATGTCTTGTGAAATATTTATTGTGCAACTCAGAGTGAGTTAAGTATGTGTGTCTTGACCTAGAGGACAAGCAAGTTATCAATAACATCTCATTTTTAAAATAAAATAAAAACTATTTTATATCTTTGTTAGGGATTACATAAACATGGAGAAAGGTGTATTTTATTCTAGGTACTCTTCTAATGGTTGGATATATAGCAGTGAACAAAACAAAGTCCTTGCTTTATGCAGGAGGAGATAATGACAATAAGTAAAGTAAGAAGTAAATATATATTGTATGTTCAGTGAAGTGTTATAAAGAAAAAACCTGGGAAAGGGGGATGTAGGGTGGAGAAGGAATTACTGTCTATTTTGGGTAGTCAGAAGAGACCTCATTGATACGGTGATTTATCCTTCTTATTGTGAAATTAAATAGATATAAATAAGTGTATAAAATAGAAATGTACAGTTTACTGACTTAAGAGAAAGTGAATAACTATGTAACCACCACTTAAAGTTGAAAAGACTCAGCTTCTCAGAAGCCAAAAGAATGTCCCTTCCAGTTATATCCCCCTTATTCTCACCAGAGGTAACCATTGACTTGACTTTTTACAGTAATACCTGTTTTTCTTTATAGTTGCATTCCTAGATGATATATTTTAGTTTTGCTTGGTTTGGGATTTGATATATATGGAATTATAACATTTGTATTCTCTTGTGTTTTTGGTCAGCATTATGGTGCCACCTATACTGCTTTCACCTAGTTGTAGATTTTTCTTATTACAATATGGCATTATATATCACAGTTAATTTCTGCAGTTGATAGATATTTGAGTAGTTCTGTTTTGGCTATTATAGACAGTACTGCTATGAACATTTTTTCACATATGCCCTGTTTTCACATCTGTGCATTTCTGTAAGGCATATCTAGGATACACATGTCAGCCTTTCTAGAGAATGCCAAACTATTTGCCTCCATACTAGTACATGAATTACTCTACATTTGCAATAACCCTAGGTATTGTCAGATGTTTATATTTTTGGAAATCTTATATGTGTAATGGTATCTCATTGTAGTTTAAATCCATTTGCACTGTCCTTATTCCTAATGAAGTTAATCATCTTTTCATATGTTGGCCTTTTGTTATTCTTTTTTATTAAATGCTTTTTCATATCTTTTGCTCATTTTTCTATTGTATTTTTTAAATTTATTTTTTTTAAGGATTTTATTTATTTCTTTTATTTTAGAGAGAGGAGACTGGAGGGAGAAAGAGAGGGAGAGAAACATCAATGTGTGGTTGTCTCTCACACCTCCCACTGGACAACTGGCCTGCAACCCAGGCATGTGCCCTGGCTGGCAATTGAACCTGTGACTTTTGGGTTTGCAGGCTGGCACTCAATTTACTGAGCCACACCAGCCAGGGCTCTTACTGATTTCTTAGGAGTTATAGGCTCTGGATATTAGTCCTTCTCTATAACATGTATTGCAAATATCTTCTCTTAAGGTGACATTTTGAGCAGAGACCAGAAGGAAGGGAAGGAGTGAGTCAGGGGAGGGGAGATAGCTAAATGAAGGGTATTACAGGTACAGAGAATAGCAATGACAAAGACCTAAAGGCAGGAGTATTTTTGAAATGCTGCAGGAGCAGAAAAGGATGCTTACTTGTAGCTGGGAAAGAGGGGTAACTCAAATATTCACTGACAGATCAATGGATAAATATCATTTAGAATGGAAGAGCAGATAAAGTGCTTCCCAGATAAGGTCAGTTTAAGGCAGTTCATCATCACCAAGCTCTTATTATATGAAATGTTAAAGGAACCTATCTAAGAAAAAGAAGATAAAAAAATACAGCTATTGCCCTGGCTGGTGTAGCTCAGTAGATTGAGCGTGGGCCTGCGAACCAGACCATCGAGGTTCGATTCCCAGTTAGGGCACATGCCTGGGTTGCAGGCCAGTTCCCAGCAGGGGACTCATGAGAGGCAACCATACATTGATGTTTCTCTCCCTCTCTCCTTCCCTTCCCCTCTAAAGATAAATAAATAAAATCTTAAAAAAAATACAGCTATTAACAACCAAACCTAAAAAGAACAAAGCAAAAGCAAACTAAGCAAACAACTAGAACAGGAACAGAATCACAGAAACGCAGATCACATGGAGGGTTATCAGTGGGGGAGTGGGAGGAGGAGACGGGGGGAAAAGGTACAGAAAATAAGTAGCATAAATGGTAGGTAGATAGGAAGAGGTTAAGAATAGTATGGGAAAGGTAGAAGGCAAAGAATTTATATGTATGACCCATGGATATGAACTAAGTTGGGGGAGTGCAGGTGGGACAGGTGTGTAGGGGAATAAAGTGGGGAAAATGGGACAACTGTAATAACGTAATCAATAAAATATATTTTAAAAACTCATGGAGTGTTACTAGTAAAAATGTAGATTATAAAATTTATTCCTTGATGTTACTACAAATATTTAAAAATAGAACATAGTGAAGGAAAAGAATTAGAATATGATGAAATGAAAACATAGATTTGATTATGGGAGACAACTTTTGTCTTAGGTTTGCTGTTAAGTAGCAAAAACAATGTTTATAAGAACATTTGAAAAGATTTATGAATAGATACTAAAGTTAAATTTTGAAAAATTAATCTTCAGGAAGATGAAGTTGGAGTTCCCTCTTACTTTCAGGCATTGATAAATAGAAACTGTATTAGTTTCTTATTGCTGCTATACCAGTTACCATAAACTTAGTGGCTTTTAAAACAACACAGATTTATTATTTTGTAGTTCTAGATGTCAGAAGCCCTAAAATCAAGCTGTCAACAGCTGTATTCCCTTTGGTGGCTCTAGAAAAGAATCTGTTTCCCTACCCTTTCCTCCTTCTAGAGGGTGCCTGAATTCCTTGACTCCTGACTCTTTACTTCATTTCACAGCCTATGGAGTTGCATTCTTTCTCTCTTTCTCTCCCCCACCCAGCCCTTCCCTCTTTCTGCCATCTCTTCTGTGCCTCTATTGTCAAATCTCGTTTTCTGACTGATATTCCAGCCTCCCTCTTATAAAGGTCTTTGCAATTCTTTGGCTCACTTGGGTAATCCAAGATAATCTTTCCGTCTCAGTTGTCTTAATCACATCTGCAAAGTTTCTTTTGCCCTGTTATGTAACATTCACAGGTTCCAGGGATTGGCATGTAGATATTTTTGGAGGGCTATGACTCTACCACAAACTCTAAATTTGAGAATAAAATTTTTACTACTCCCTGGGTGTTTGATGTGAAGACTTGGAAGTACAGAGAAAAGAGAGAGTCTCTCTCTGGCTGGTGTGGCTCAGTGGATTGAGTGCCAGCCTGTGAACCAAAAGATCATCAGTTTGATTCCCAGTCAGGGCACATGCCTGGGTTTGCAGGCCAGGTCCCCAGTTGGGGGCATGTGAGAGGCAGCCAATTGATGTATCTCTCACACATCAATGTCTCTCCCTTTCATTCTTGCTTCCTTATCTCTCTCTAAATAAATAAATAAAATCTTTTAAAAAAGAAAAAAAGAGAGAGGGCCCTTACTAGGAGAGAAATGAACTTGGTGAAGGTCATACATATCTTAATTTTTAATACTCTACAACATCTGCCATAGAGGGCTACTTCAGAGTTAGCCTTACACATAAGGGGTGCCTGAAAGAATACTGGAAGCTTTTAAGTCATAACTTCATGTAGTTAATGCTTTAAGAGTAAAGAGGATTTTGTTAGAAGATTGGCCTGCTTAACAGCTGTGTGACATTGAACAGTCCTAGTCTATAAAATGGGAGTAGTAATACTTAATTCACAAATATGTTATAAAAATTATAAAATATATATACACACATATACAAATTATTAGTTCAGTATCTGGCATATAATAGGTACTCATTTTCTTGAAGGCAGGTGATTTTGTGATACAGTGATAGGGAAATGTTAGAGAAGTTAGGGTGAGGGACTTGTGCTAGAGGTTTTGCTAAAGGCAGCTGCACATCTCACTTGCTAGAAGCTACCTGATTAGTGTATGTTTGGCTGTAAGATCAGAATGGGTAAGATTTTGGGATAAGACAAATAGTGGATTGATATTTGTAAATAGTACGGTTGATCATCATTCTTGTTCTATGGCTCATTTTACCTTTTTCTATGGGAAATTTAAAAATTTGTTTCTGTCTTCAGGTTGACCTTTTTTTGTTGTTTTTTCTGCCATTAGTAAAATTCCACTGTTGTTCTTTGAGCTTAATTAATCTTGGATCTTTACTTCCTCTTTATGGTAAGCCTAAATGCTGATCATTTCATGCATTACCTAATTCAACAAATATTTATCACATGTCTTCTATCTGTGAAACACTCAGCACTGGAGCTGCAAAGATAAGAAAATGTGTGTCCTCAAGAAGCTCGTACTTTTAGTACAAAGACAAGTCAACAGCTAAACTATAATGAATAAACTTTATATTAGAAGATTGAGGAAAGTTCTGTGAAATCAAAGAGGAGGTAATGCTAATAATTAGGCCTAAAAATGTGAGGGAAGGTTTTAAGGAAAAAACTATATACTACCTGAGTCTTAAAAAAGGTAACTGTGTAAGGGAGTGTAGTTTGAGGGTTTGGGGGAGAGGGAGGTATGGGCATTCTATGAGGTTGTTACAGGGAACCATGTAAACAAAGGCATGAGGAAGTGTGTGTTGGGATGAGCTATGAGCGTTCTGGGGTGGCTTGGGTGACAGGTGCCTGTTGAAAACTAATAGGAAATGACCACAGAAGTGGTGGCAGTGGGCGTACCCTAGGCACACAGATGACGGCTGGTGGACCCCAGGCATGGGGTGGCAATGGGCAGACCCTGCAAGGTGGCAATTGTGAAGCTGGGCATGGCGTGCAAGGCAGCTGGCTGACCGCAGGGTCCCACATTCCCATACAGATAAACCAGGCTAAACTGAGGAGCGAGACAGATTGTGCAACCCAGGGTCCCAGTGTGGGGAAATAAAGCCTCAAAACATCAATTGAAAACACCTGTGGGGGTTAAGCTGCTGGGAGAAACTCCCAGCTTCACAGGAGAGTTTGTTGGAGGGACCCACAGGGTCCTAGAACATACACAAAGCCACTCACACTGGAATCAGCACCAGAAAGGCCTAGTTTGCTTGGGGGGAGTGTGGAAGGGACTGAAATACGACAGAGAGTGGAGCAAGCACCATTGTTCCCTATCAGACCCAGCCCCCACATACAGTGTCACAACCTAGCTACTGGGTGGACCCACCCTGGCAAACACCTAAGGCTCTGCCCCTCATATGTAACAGGCAGGACAAGACAAAACAACAACAACAACAAAATGCCCCAAAGGGAAGAACAGATCAAAGCTCCAGAGTAAATACAACTAAATGACAAAGAGATGACCAACCTATCAGATGCACAGTTCAAAGCACTGGTGATCAGGATGCTTACAGAATTGGTTGAATTTGGTGGCAAATTCAATGAACAAGTGAAGGCTACGATAAGTGAAATGAAGGAACATGCACAGGGAAGCAATAGCAATGGGAAGTAAACTGGGACTCAAATCAATGGAGTGGAACAGAAGAAAGAAACAACCAAACAGAAAAGAAGGAAGAAACAAGAATTCAAAAAAAATGAGGAGAGGCTTAGGAACCTCCAGGACATTTTTAAATATTCTAACATCCCAATTATAGGGGTACCAGAAGGAGAAGAGAAAGAGCAAGAAATTGAATACTTATTTGAACAAGTAATAAAGGAGAACTTCCCCAATCTGGCAAAGGAAACAGACTTCCAGGAAGTCCAGGAAGCTCAGAGAGTCCCAAAGAAGGTGGACCCAAGGAGGAACACACCAAGGCACATCATAATTACATTAGCCAAGATTAAAATGAAGGAGAGAATCCTAGAAGCAGCAAGAGATAAGGAGACAGTTACCTACAAAGGAGTTCCCATCAGACTGTCAGCTGATTTCTCAAGAGAGACCTTGCAGGCAAGAAGGGGCTGGAAAGAAGTATTCCAAGTCATGAAAGGCAAGGACCTACATCCAAGATTGCTCTATCCAGTAACGCTTTCATTTAGAATGGAAGGACAGATAAAGTGCTTCTCAGGTATGATCAAGTTGAAGGAGTTCATCATCACTAAGCCTTATTATATGAAATGTTAAAGGGATTTATCTAAGAAAAAAGATAAAAAACAAGTACAGTAAAATGACAGCAAACTCAATATTAACCACACCTAAAACAAAAAACAAAAGCAAACTAAGCAAACAACTAGATCAGGAACCCAACCACAAAAATGGAGATCACATGGAGGATTAGCAACAGGGGAGTAGGAGGAGGGGAGAGGGGAAAAGGTACAGAGAATAAGCATAGATGCTAGGTAGAAAATAGGGGGAAGGCAAGAATAGTATGGGAAATGTAGAAGCCAAAGAGCTTATGACATGTGGACATGAACTAAAGGGGAGGAATGTGGGTGGGTGAGGGTGTGCAGGGTGGAGGGGAATGAAGGGGGGGAAATGGGTCAACTGTAATAGCATAATCAGTGAAATATATTTTAAAAAATAGCTAATGATACAAAATTTAAAGTGACCATGTGAAGTAAAGATAGAAAAGTTTTTTAAAAAATGAAAGTTTCTGCTGGACTTTGTTACTGAGAATGCTTTAACGAGAAGTATATGTAGTGAATGGGACAGAAGTTAAATTAACAGTAGATTGAAGAGTGAATGGGAGGTGAAAAAATAGAGACAAGTATAGATCAGTCTTAGGAAACTTGGTGTCAAGCATAAGTGAGATGTAGCTAGAGAGAGAGGTGGAACTGACAGATTTTAAAAAATGATATAAGAATTGAACATGTGTTATGTTTTAGTGGAGATAATAGAGATAAAGTGAGTATGGGTGTGTGTGATTTGATGACACAGGAAGGTTATGTTTGGATGTCAGGAAGGATTATTACCCTAGGGAAGAAGGGATACCACTGTCTAATCCTTAGTAGGAAGAAGATGGGTTTGAAGAAAATGTAGGTTGGAAAATTGGGGGAAGTCAGATTTTTTTCTGGTGGAGGGCAGTTGTGAGAGAAGAGGTATGTATAGTGTTGGGCTTGAGATTTAGGGTAGCCACTGGACACTGTGGGATGGAAAAGGTCACTGATCAAAGGCATGTAGATGAATAACTAATAGGATAGTTAATCTCAGTTATGATGAAGGACTTATAGATTTGTGGTGGCACAAATCCTCAGCTTGTGATTTCTTCAGCAGAACACAGCAATTGTGGTATGAGAACAGAGAAAAGAGGTTGTTAGATTGATTCCCCATGGTTGGGAGATCTGTGGGCTGGTGTGTTGGCAAAAGGACAACAAAGAGGGGTGGATGAAGATACTGACGAGAGAGTGATTGCTGCACAATGGAGGGAATAGTTAACTAAATTATGACATATCAAAAACTATTTTGCAGCTCTTAAAATTTATAAGAGTTTATAAAGTATTTATAATGTTAAGGTAATAAAAGTGCTATGTTGTACAAAGGTTTGGTAATGATCAACTATAATATTCTCGGCATAATGATGGAGACATACTCTCAAAACCAGAGAATATTGGTCACCCTATTTGCACATAGATAATAATTTGATTATTATCTTTACTTTACAGGTAAAGAAAATGAAGTTTAGCACAGGTGACTTGTTGAGAGTCATTAATTTGGTAAATGGCAGGGAGATAACTATTATAGTACTTATTGAATAGTATCAGGCGTTGTTTTATATATGCATTCTTTCTTAATGTTTTCCCTAAACATTGCTCTAATTTTTATTTTTCAGGTAAGACAATAGAGGAGAATAATAATATGAGCAATAGATAACTAAGTATCAAAAGAGTGACACTTTAGAAGTTCAGGAGAAGGGGATGTTGTTGTGGCCTAGGGTGGAACTAAGCCTTTGGAGATGATAATTTGAACTTCGATTTTGAAGGATAGGTAGGATAATCCTTTTTGGGGGGTCTCTGATTTACTTTTTTCACATTAAAAAGAAAGGCTTTCTATCATAGTCTGGTATATTGTTTCTGGAACCTTTTGCTCAGATAAGAAAAAACAAACCCATTACTCTTACTAGATTTTATGAAAGGACCAAGGTTGTCATAGACATTATAAAGGGACCCAGTATAGTTTCCAGATCTCTAGTGTATTACATTTGAGACTGCTTTAGAAATAATGAAAGAAATGATGGCTTCCAGCTAACTTTGCAGGTTGAATCATGAACTCCTTGGTAGGCCTTCTAGAATAGGTTTCAAGTATAAGTCTGTGTGATTATCTGTCTGTCTATCTATCTATCTATCTATCTATCTATATCTGTTGTTTCCTCCCTTACACAGTCATTTATATTTGAGTGTTATTTTTATTATAGTTAGTGGGAGAAAACACTTCTCTAGAAATGATTTAAAAGCCACTAAAAAGCCACTAAAACCAAGTTCTTTCATGCTGAGCTGAAATGGGCAGAAATATGGACTTTTTTTAGGATACAGCAGTAGTCCCTATTTACCCGTGGTTTTGGTTTCCATGATTTGTTACCCATGGTCAGCTGTGGTCCAAAATATTAAATGGAAAATTCCGGAAATAAGTAAATCACAAATGTAAAATTTTGCACAGTTCCAAGTAGGACAATGAAATCTCATGCTCTCTGACTTTGTCCTGCCCAGGACAGGAATCATCCCTTTGTCCAATGCTTCCACATTCTGTATACTACCTACGTGTTAGTTACTTAGTAGCTGTCCTGGTTTTCAGCTGAATGAATTACGGCTTTATTTGGTAACTACAAAGAAGTAAAAATAAAACAGACAATTTAATGAACTCTGAAAATGTAGCTTCAATTGGGTAAAACACACTCTAAAAACAACCAAGAATAACTAAAACTGACTTGAGAAGAAATTGAAAGTCTTTATAGTCTTCAACCGTAAAAGAAATTGAAAACAATTGTAAGCCCAAATAGTTTTCTTATTGTGATTTTTTAAATCTCATGAAATTTACAGCTTAACTATTTTTAAGTATACAGTTTAGTAATGTTAAGCATATTCACATTATTGTGGAACGTATTTCCAGAACTTTTTCATCTTGCAAATTATACCCATTAAACAACTCCCTTTTCTTCTTTCTCTCAGCCCCTGGTAATCACCATTCCACTTTTTGTTTCTATGAATTGGTCCACTTTAGTGGAATCATTACATGTTTGTCTTTTTCTGACTGGCTTATTTCAGATAATAAAATGTCCTAAAGGTTCATCTATATTGTAGCATGTGACAGGATTTCCTTCCTTTTTAAGATTGAGTAATATTCCATTTTATATATATGCAAGTATTTTGGTTATTCATTCGTTAGTAGGCATTTGGTTGTTTCTGCTTGTGGCTATTGTGAATAGTGCTGCTATGAACATGGGTGTCCAGCTATCTCTTAGAGACATTGCTTTCCATTTTTGGGGCTATATACCCAAATTGGGACCATACAGTATTTCTAGTTTTTATTATTTGAGGCACTGCCACACTGTTTTCCATAGCGGTTGCACCACTTTACAATTCTACCAACAGTGCAACAGGATTCCAGCTCCTCCAGATCCTCACCCTTGTTATTTACTTTATAGTAGCCATCCTAGTCAGACTCACATAGTTTTATAGTGAGTTCTATCAAACATTTCTGGAAAATAATAACTTTACATAGACTCTTTCTGAATCTAGAAAAATAGCTATGAATTTGTCTGTTGTAGGTATTTTGTATAAGTGGAATCATACATTTTTGACCTTTTGTGTTGGGCTTATTTCACTTAGCATAATGTTTCTAAGGTTTATCCATATTATAGCATCTATCAGAACTTTATTCCTTTTATGGCTGAATAATATTCCATTATATGTATATACCCACATTTTGTCTATTCATTGATCTGTTGATGGACACTTCGTATGTTTTCACAACAAATGTAATTTTATTTTTTAAAGATTTTATTTATTTGTTTTTAGAGAGGGTAAGGAAAGGAGAAAGATAGGGAGAGAAACATTGATGTGTGAGAGATACATTGATTGGTTGCCTCTTGTATGCCCCCAGCGGAGGACCTGGCTCATAACCCAGGCATGTGCCCTGACTGGGAATTGAACTGGCAACCTTTTGGTTCACAGGCCAGTACACAGTCCACTGAGCCACTGCAGCCATGGCACAATTGTAATTTAAAAAATATATGATTATTATAGCAGCAGCAACAATTGAAAAGGTACCTAGGAACAAAAATCAACAAAAGATGCACATGACTTTTAATGGAGAAAATAATGAAATTTTATTAAAAGGCATTAGAGAAGATCTAAATAAGTTGAGATACCTTATTAATGAATAGGAAGACACAATATTATGAGCACATTAGTTTTTTACAAGTTAATTTATGAGTTTAGTATAATTCTATTATAATGATAAGGGTATTTCACATAACTTGACAAGCTCTGTCCAAAATTTATATAGAATAGCAAATTGCCAAGAAAAATTGTAAGAATTTATTTTTTCATATAGCATGACTTCTAAAGCCATACTAATTAACAATGTGGAATTGGGTGCAGAAGAGACCAACAAGTAGGGCAGAATAAAGAAGCCAGAAACCGAACCCATTCATATAAGGAAACTTAATGTATGATAGTGAGAGCTTTGCAGGTGAGTGAGGAAATTATGGACTGGCTTAAACAGTAAGTTAATACATTAAGGTAATTGGTTATCGATTTGGGAAATAATGCAGTTTCTTTTCACACCATATATATAAGTTCCTAATAATTAAAGATGTAATATGAAAAACAACTTTTAGAAAAATATGGAAGAATATTTTTATGTTATGAAGATAGGGAGTGTAAAGAAGGATTTCTTAAATAAAATTTGAAGTATAAAGAAAATATAAATGTGTGTAGATCAAAATAAAAAATGTACAGTTATTAAAAGAAAACATGAAAGGAAAAATATCAACTGGGAGAAGATGATCACATAACATATAACTAAAAAGGATTGATACCCAGGTGTATAAAGAATATTTTATAAATAACAGTAATAATAAAAAGATAGCAGACTGGAAATTCATAGAAGAGGAAATACAAAAAACCTGTAGACATGAGAAAGGGTTCACTCTCATTAGTCATCATGGAAGTGCAAATTAAAACCTCATTTAAATAATATTTTACACTCACCAATTTGGTGAGAATGTGGAATAATGAGAATTCTCATATACTGCTGTGGGGAGTAGCATATCTACTGGAACCCCATTTTAGAGAATAATTAAACATTATCTGCTAAAGTATATATTCTAGGGAAATTTGAGAAGGTGAAAATATGTATACTTGTCACAAGAAAGTTCATAGCAACATTATTTGTTAAAGCCAAAAACTGGAAACAACTCAGAAGCCCATCAATAATAGAATGAAGAAATTGTAGAATATTCATGTAATGGGACAAAGCAATGAAAATAACCAGAGCTACCTGTATCAATATAAATGACCCTTAAAACAATGCAGAGTGGAATGTTATGAAATGATTCCTCCTATATAAGTCATAAAGAGATGAAAGTATGTTCAGAGATGGAGCCTCTGGTGAAGAATAATAAAGGAATTTGAAAGGGGTGAAAAGTGGTGGCAGAGGAGGAAAAGTATGGCAAGGAGCCTAAAAAGGAGCATCCCAACATATAACTAAAAAGCATCAGAACTAGGTAGTTTTTCTGTCATGTATGAAATTGTGGTGCTGGGTTGAAAATAAGCCCTGAATTGAAAGACAACATTCTCTACAGAGGGAATTGTTCTTTGTGTTTATATATTTAAATGTTTTCTTTATTATGACTTAAAAAGGTCCAATAAAAGTCTTTTAAATTAGGTGGAATTTTACAAGTACCTTTGTTGGTACTTGTTGGTGCAAGTACTTTATTGAGCTGTAATTTACATGTCTTCCTTTTTAAAAGCATGCAATTCAATGATTTTTAGTATATTCACAAAGTTGTGCAGTTATCACCACCATCTAATTCCAGAATATTATTTTATCACTCTAAAAGAAACCCTCTAGCCATTAAAAGCCACTGCCCATTCTACTTCCCCCAGTCTGTGGTAACCAGTAATCTAATTTCTGTCTCTGTGGATTTGTCTGCTGCGGACATTTTATATAAATGATATATGGCCTTTTGTGTTTGGCTTCTTTTATATAGCATAATGTTTTCAAGGTTCATTTTTATTGTATCAATACAGTAAATCCTCACTTCTGCAATTTAAAGCAAAATGCACAAAATTAATTTTACAGTAGTCTAGCTTATATACACAAGTGTTAAGTTCCTACAGCATATTTTTGGTTAAAAAAAATCACCAAATTTCTAATAAAGACCCAAAACACTTGTAGTATTAAACCTTGAAATAAATATGAGCTACACGTACACTGAACCAAGATGAATAAAAGCAAGTAAGATCATTATTTTGCATCCTTCTTATTTCAGTTCAAGGTTGGAGCCCATCCTGGCAGTTCAGGGCACAAGGCAGGAGCCAGGTCTGGATAGGACACCACTCCGTGGAAGGGTACACTTTCTCTCTTTACCTTTCTCTTTCTTTCTCAGACTGGGACAATTTAGACATACCAGTTCACCTCGCATACACATTTTTGGGATGTGGGAGGAAACTGGAGTATCTGGAGAAAACTCATGCAGATACCTGGGAGAACATGCAAACTCTACACTGTCAGTGGCCCTGGCTGGGAATTCATTTCTTTCTTCTTATCAATGTTATAACAAAATGATGTTTTTCAAGAACTTACTGCACTTCATTTCTCTTTATGACTGAATATTCCACTTTATGGATGTACTGCATTTGTTAATCCATTCATCAGTTGATGAATATTTTGGATTGTTTTCACTTTTTAGCTTTTAGGAAAATGCTGCTATGAACATTCACGTACAAGATCTTGCTGGACATATATTTTCAGTTCTATTGGAGGTATACCTAGGAGTGGAACTGCTGGGTTGTGATAATCCTTTTTAACTTTTTGAGTAACTGATAAAAAGTTTTCCACAGTGGCTTCATGATTTTATATCCTTGCCAGCAGTGTATGAAAGTTCCATTTTTTTCTGCATTCTCAGCAACTTTTATTGTCTTTTTTATTATAGCCAGCCTATTGGGTATGCAATGGTACCTGATTATGGTTTTGATTTGCATTTCCCTAATGATTAATGATATTGAGAATTTTTTCATGTACTTACTGGACTTTTATATATCTTTGCAGACATGTCTGTTCAATATTTTATTCACTGTGGGGTTATTGTACATAGAATTGGTTTTTTTAAATTTCATTTTTGGATTGTTCATTGCTAGTGTATAGAAATTCAGTTGATTTTTGTATATTGATCTTGTTTCTGCAATCTTGCTGAGCTTGTTTATTAGCTCTAATAGTTTTTTGCATGTGTGTAGCCCTTATAGTTTTCTATTTGCAAGTAGAGATGGAGATAGTTTTAATCTGGATGCCAGCACAACCTTCCCTAATTGTGCTGGCGAGAATCTCCAATATAGTGTTGAGTAGAAGTGGCAATAGAAAACATCTTTGTGTTAATTGGATCTTAGGGGAAAATATTCCGTCTTTCACTATTAAGAATAATGTTAGCTGTGGGTTTTCTAGATGTCCTTTATCAGGTTAGGGAAAGTCCCTTCTATTCCTATTTTGTTGAGTATTTTTATCATGAAAGGGTGTTTGATTTTGTCAGATGTTTTTTCCTGCATCTTTTTTGATGATTAAACCTTTATTCTATTAATATGGTGTATTACCCTGGTCGATTTTTGTTTGTTGAATCAACCTTGCATTCCTAGAATAAATCTCACTTGGTTATGGTGTATAATCTTTTTTAAGTGTTACTGTAGTACACTTGCTAGTATTTGTTGAGGATTTTTGTGTCTTTGTTCCTAAGGGATATTGATCTGTAGTTTTCATTGTGTTGTCTTCTCCTGGTATTGGTATCAGGGCAATACTGACCTTATACAGTGTGTTGAAAAGTCCTTCTTCCTCTATTTCGCTACTTCCACCATCCCAAACATCTAATTTCAGTATTCTTCTGTTTTGTTATTTACTTTAAAAAATATTATTGCTGTTTTTTGTTGTTCTGGTTATTTTTTTATCAATACCCAGAAATACATTGTGGTCTTCATAATTGCATTTAGCTTATTAGTTGGGAATATAACTCATGGTACCCAGTAAAGTTATTTATTTATTTTTAAAAATTTTATTGTTGTTCAAGCACAGTTGTCTCCACTTTTCTGCCACTACCCTTCCACTCCCCATCCACCCCTACCTCCCACCCTCAATCCTATCCTCTTTTGGCTTTGTCCGTGGGTCCTTTATACTTGTTCCTTGACCTCAGTAAAGTTTCAATGACTTTTTTTCACCTTTTGGTATTATTTATTACTTCTAAGAAAGATGGGGATAGTTCTTTTATGCCATACAATACACACCCCCTTTGTCCATTTTTTCAATATATTTATATAATTGTTTCTTAAATTAACTTTTTTTAAAAAGATTTATTTATTTATTTTTAGAGATGGGAAGGGAGGGAGAAAGAAAGGGAGAGAAACATCAATGTATGGTTGCCTCTCATGTGACCCTCAACGGAGACCTGGCTCGCAACCCAGGCATGTGCCCTCACAGGGAATCGAACCAGCAACCCTTTGGGTTGCAGGCCAGCACTCAATCCACTGAGCCACAGTAGCCAGGGCCTTAAATTAACTTTTAGTATTTACAATATTTTATTATGTAAATGGTATCTACAGATAAGCCATTAGTGTATGATTATATTTCTTTTCTTATATAATATTTTGGAATTAATTATTGCTTTAGTTTTAAAAATTTCACCTGAGTTTTTAAGTGTACTTAGGACAGATTATCCTCTACTTTGATGGAACTACAAAGCTTATCTCAGCATTGTTTAACCTCAGATAATCTGTCTTTTTTTCTTTTTCTCCTTTTTCTTTTTTTCCCCGTCCAGTTAATGAAAGGAAAACTTTGTTGAGGCCCCAGCATTGCAGGGTTTGGGCAGAAGGCTGCCTGGTGGGCCTGAGGAGGTGGAAAAGATGCCTTATTTAATCTTGGGGCACAGGTTGTTGTTATGGCTGTGCTTCTTGCAGCAGTTGACAGTGCAGGGGTGCAGGTGGGTGCAACACTTGTGGCAGATCATCTTGTCAGAGTTGTATTTCTGGGCAAGCTGGTGGAGGAAGGACCCGATGATGCCCCGCAGGTGAAGCACCAAGTGCAGGGTGGACTCTTTCTGAATATTGTCTGAGAGATTGCAGCCATTCTACAGCTGTTTGCATGCAAAAATCAGGCACTGCTTTCCTTGTCTGGGATTTCAGCTTTGACTGTCTCAGTGGTGTCACTGGACTCAACCTCAAGGGTGATGGTCTTGCCAGTCAGGGGCTTCACAGAGATCTGCATCTCTGCATCTGCTGGGGAGGCTGCTCTGCTGCCTCATTGAAAAGGATAATCTATCATTTTAGTTTTTTTCTTTCAACATATCTCCTAAGTCACCCTTCATTCTCTTGCTAGAGTCCCAACTATTATTTTCAACTGTTATCCTGATACTTCCAGTTGCCATTATCCTGGGGATTGCCTTTGTTTCTCTCCTGTGTTGGCTTCCATTTTCCTGAATCCACCACTTCTTTCCCATTTCTTCATTTTGGTAGAAGCATCCTTTAGGAGCTTCCTAAGAAAGTGTGTCAAGAAAAAGTTGTTTGAGACTTTTTGAAACTGACTGAAAATGTCAGTTTTACCCTCATATGTACATAATTAATAATTTGGTAGGATATATAATTTTAGTTTGAAAAATCATTTTCCCTCAGAATTTGAAGGTTTTTCTCCAGTATCCTTAGTTTCTAGTGTTGCTGTTGAAGAATCTAAAGACATTTCTGGCCTCAGTCCTTTGTGACCTGTTGTTTTCCCCCCTTGTGATGGAGTTTACGACCACCTCTCTATCTTTGATGTGAAACTCCACATAGACATGCCTTGATGTGTGTCTTTTTCATTCATTTTGTGGCTTACTCTGGGCACTTTCACTCTGGAAATAAATGTCTTTCATTCCTAAAGATTTTTTATTTTGTATTTTAGAGATTTATTTATTTATTTATTTTTAGAGGGAGAGAGAGGGAGGGAGAAAGAAAGGAAGAGAAACATCAATGCATGATAGAAACATCAATTAGTTGCCTCTTACATGCCCCCAGCTGGAACCTGGTGCCCAGCTCCTGTACCTGCGATGACCAGGAATCCAAAATAGTGACCTTTAGGTTTGCAGATGCCCAACCCACTGAGCCACACCAGTCAGGACTTCCTCTTACTTATTTTAAATGTTTTTTTTCTCCCCGTTTTCTGGAGCTTCTCTTAGTTCAATATTAGATCTTGTGAGTTTATCCTCAAAATTTCTTGTTTTCCAGTATGTAGTCTTTTCCCTTCTGGGAGATTACCTCAAATTTATCTACCAGTTTGTCAAATGATTTTTTTAAACCCTATTACAATTTTAATATATAAGGGATCTTATTCTTTAATGTTACTTTATTATAGATCTTGTTTGTGTTTCATAGATACAATATTTCCTTTGATATTTCTGAGAATATTATACTTTCTTTAAAATCCTCACCCTAGTGCACATTTTTTTTCCGTGCTTTTAGAGAGAGAGAAAGGGGAAGAGAGAGAGAGAAACATTGATGTAAGACAGCAACATCAATTGGCTGTCCTCTCACACATGCCCTGACCTGGGATTAAACCCACAACTTGGGTGTGTGTCCTGACTGGGAATCGAACCAACGATTTTTCTTTTTTTTTAAAGTACATTTTATTGACTATGCTATTACAGTGGTCCCATTTTTTCCTTCTCTTTATTCCCTTCTGCCCTACATCCCCCTCCCAGAAGCATTCCTCCCCTTATTTCATGTCCATGGGTCATACATACCAGTTCTTTGCCTTCTCCATTTCCTGTACTAGTCTTAACATCCCTTTTCTATTTTGTGCCTACCAATTATGCTTCTTATTCCCTGTACCTTTCATTCCTATCCTCCCCTGTTCCCCTCCCTACTGATAAACCTCCATGTGATCTCTCTTTCTGTGAATCTGTTCCTGTTTTAGTTGTTTGCTTAGTTCAGTTTTGTGGGTTTTTAAAAATATTTTATTTATCTATTTTTAGAGAAAGGGGAAGGGAAGGAGAAAGAGTGGAAGAGAAACATCAATGTGTGGTTGCCTCCCACATGTCCCCTACAGGGGACCTGGCCTGCAACCCAGGCATGTGCCCTGACCAGGAATCAAACCAGCGACCCTTTGCTTCACAGGCCTGTGCTCAATTCAGTGAACTACACCATCCAGGGCTGCTTAGTTCGTTTTTGTTTTTTTAGGTTCAGTTGTTGATAGTTGTGTTTGTTGTCATTTTAGTGTTCGTATTTTTGATCTTCTTTTTCTTTGATAAGTCTTTAACACTTTATTTAATAAGAGCTTGGCAATGATAAACTCCTTTAACTTGACCTTACCTGGGAAGCACTTTATGTGCCCTTCCATTCTAAATGATAGCTTTGCTGGACAGAGCAATCTTGGATATAGGTCCTTGCCTTTCATGACTTGGAATACTTCTTTCCAGCCCCTTTTGCCTGCAAGGTTTCTTTTGAGAAATCAGCTGATAGTCATATGGGAACTCCTTTGTAGGTAACTCTCTCCTTTTCTCTTGTTGCTCTTAAGATTTTCTCCTTATTTTTATCCTTGGGTAATATAATTATGATGTGCCTTGATGTGTGCTTCCTTGGGTCCAACTTGTTTGGGACTCTCTGAGCTTCCTGGACTTCCTGGAAGTCTATTTTCTTTGCCAGATTGGGGAAGTTCTCCTTTATTATGTTTTCAATGTCATGGTTTTTCTCTTCTCCTTCTGGCACCCATATAATTTGGATCTTGTAATATTTAAAGATGTCCTGGAGGTTCCTAAGCCTCTCCTCATTTTTTTGAATTCTTGTTTCTTCATTCTGTCCTGGTCGAATGTTTATTTCTTCCTTCTGTTCCAAACTGTTGATTTGAGCCCTGGTTTCCTTCCCTTCACTGTTGGTTCCCTGTATATTTTTCTTTATTTCACTTTGCATAGCCTTCACTTTTTCCTCTATTTTGCGACCATACTCAACCACTTCTGTCAGTGTCCTGATTACCAATGTTTTGAACTCTGCATCTGATAGATTGCCTGTCTCTTGATCACTTAGTTCTGTTATTTGAGTTTTGATATGTTTTTTCTTTTGAGCCATATTCATCGTGGCTCAAACCATTGCCTAATACAAGGTCATTAAGATTTAGGCCTGTTTTCTTGTATAGTTATAGCTGTTACATGTAGGACTTTGGTGCATTTTTAAAAGATTTTATTTATTTCTTTTAGAGAGGGGAAGGGAGGGAGAAAAAGAAAGAGAAACATCATTGTGTGGTTGCCTCTGTGTGTATCCATCCCACTGGGGACCTGGCCCGCAACCCAGGCATGTACTCTGACTGGGAATCAAACCAGTAACTGTTTGGTTTGCAGGCTGGCACTCAATTCACTGAGCCATACCAGCCAGGGTGGATTTGTGCATTTTGAGTCAATTTTTGTATACAGTGCGAGATAGGGATCCAACCACATTTGTTTTGCATGTGGATATTTTGTTGTGCTAGAACCATTTTTATAAAAACTAGTTTTTCACAGTTGAATTGCTTGACATCTTTGTTGAAAATTATTTGACAGTAAAGAGTTTCTGTTTTGAAGAACATGTTCATATCATTCCCCTTTTCCCTCAATATTTTCTCTAACACTTTTTGTTAATTAAAAAATTTTTGAAATAGTCTCAAACTGATAGAAAACTCGCAAGTACAGTAACAGTAACTTGATTTTCTGGAACCATTGAGAGTAAGCTGCCAACATGATGATCACTTTTGCCTTTTCACAAACAAGAACATTCTCCTACTTCCAGCCAAGATGGAGGCAAAGGTGGAAACTCTGTGCCTTCTCACACAACCAAGTTTAAAGACAACAAAGTTTTAGTAACGAAAACGCAACCAAAACACAGAAAATTGAACTATATGAAAGTCCAACAACAATGAACCGTTCAGCCAGACCAGTAAGAAGGACGGAGCCAGTGGCGGAGCAGGGTCGGGCAGGAAACATGCGCTGGACTGACCCAGGTGTGCAGGCCGCCACTGGAGGATCCCAGGTGTGGGGTAGGAACGGGCGGACCCAGTGAGGGCACAAGGCGGCAGGATGACTGCGGCCACACATTGGCGCACAGATAAACCAGGTGAAGGAGTGAGCAGTGAGACAGACTGCACAGGCCCCAGCAGCAGGAAGCAGCAGAGGGGACCGCCATTGCTCCTCTTTGACCCCGCCCCCACATACAGTGGCACAACCCAGCAACTGACTTGCCCCGCCCTGGTGAACACCTAGGGCTCTCCCCCTCATACGTAACAGGTGCGAACAGACCAAAACATTATGGCTCAAGAAGAACTCAAAGCCCCAGAGCCAATAGCTCTAAGCGACCAAGAAATAGCCAACCCATCAGATACACAGTTCAAAATACTGGTGATCAGGATGCTCACAGAACTGGTTGATTTTAGTCAAATTAGAGGAACAAATGAAGGCTAAACTAATTGAAATAAAGGGAAATGCACAGGAAACCAATAGTGATGGAAAGGAAACTGGGACTCAAATCAAGGGAGTGGACCAGAAGGAAGAAAAAAAATGACCAAACAGAAAAGTATGAAGAAACAAGAATTCAAAAAAATGAGGAGAGGCTTAGGAACCTCCAGGACATCTTTAAACGTTACAACATCTGAATTATAGGGGTACCAGAAGGGGAAAAGAAACAGCCACGAGTGGAAAACTTACTTGAACAAATAATAAAGGAGAACTTCCCCAATCTGGCAAAGGAAATAGATTTCCAGGAAATCCAGGAAGCTCAGAGAGTCCCAAAGAAGTTGGACCCAAGAAGGAACACACCAAGGCACTCAAAATTACATCAGCCAAGATTAAAATGAAGGAGAGAATCCTAGATGCAGCAAGAGGTAAGGGGACAGTCACCTACAAAGCAGTTCCCATCAGACTGTCAGCTGATTTCTCAAAAGAGCCCTTGCAGGCAAGAAGGGGCTGGAAAGAAGTATTGCAAGTCATGAACTCTGACCTACATCCAAGATTGCTCTATCCAGCAAAGCTTTCATTTAGAATGGAAGGGCAGATGAAGTGCTTCTCAGATAAGATCAAATTCAAGGAGTTCATCATCATCAAGCCCTTATTATATGAAATGTTAAAGGGACTTATCTAAGAAAAAGAAGATAAAAAATATGAACAGTGAAAGGACAGCAAACTCATAGTTATTAACAACCACACCTAAAACAAAAGGAAACTAAGAGGACAGTTAGATTGAGAGCGGAACCATAGAAATGAAGATCACATGGACGGTTAGCAACAGGGGAGTGGGAGGAGAAGGGGGGAGAAGGTACAGAGAATAAGTACCATAGACGGTAGGTAGAAAATAGGGGGAGGGCAAGAATAGTATGGGAAATGTAGTATCTAAAGAACTTGAGACACGTGGACATAAACTAAAGGGGGGAATAGTAGGGGAGGGGGTGTGCAGGATGGAGGGGAATGAAGCAGGGAAAATAGGACAACTGTAATGGTATAATTAATAAAATTTATTTTTTTAAGATTTTATTTATTTATTTATCTTTAGAGGGGAAAGGAGAGAGGGACAGAAACATCAATGTATGGTTGCCTTTAGTGTGTCCCCTGCTGGGAGTTGGCCTGCAGGGAACCGGCCTGCAACCCAGGCATGTGCCCTGACTGGGAACCGAACCGAGATCCTCTGGTTCGCAGGCCTGTGCTCAATCCACTGAGCTACACCAGCCAGGGCTATAAAATATATTTTAAAAAGAACATTCTCCTATAGCCTCAATACAACCATCAGAATCGGAAAATTAACATTGGTGCGTTACTGTCATCTGATTCTTGGATTTAGGTTTTGTCCATTGTACCAGTGTCCTTTATAATCAAAATTTAGTCTAGAGTCACACGTTGCATTTACTTGTCATGATTCTGTACTCTTCTTCAATCTGGAACAGTTCTTTAGTCTTTCCTGACTTTTTGACTTTGACATTATGTAAGATTACAGGCCAGTTATTTTGTAGAATGTCTGTCAGTTGTGGTTTGTGTGATGTTTCCTCATGATCAGACTCAGTTTATGCATATTTGGCAGGATTATCACAGGAGTGATGTGTCCTTCTCAGTGCATCCTATTGGAGGGCCCGTGAATTTCATTATTACTGATGGTATTAACCTTGATTAATTGATTAAGGTGGTGTTTGCCAGGCTTCTCCACTGTTATATTAGTCTTTCTAATTGTTTTATTGTATATTTCCCATTACCATTTATCCCCCCATACCCTCTTCCATGGCTCCCTTTTTTAATTTTTTGATAAATATTTTGTGGGAAGGCTTTCTGAGGTTATATAATTAATCATCCATCTTTCAGTTTTATTTATTTATTTATATCTACATGAGCACATAGATTCCTGTTTTAAAAAATGGTTTATATCTTCTTACTACCATTATTAGTACTAATGCTCTAGTTGTTCCAGATTTGGTAATGGGAACTGTTCAAACTGGATTCTTTATTCTTTTGTCGTGGCCCCTTATTCTTTGAGCAATTGCTTGCTTTTTAGCATAATGCTCCAGATTATTTGGTACTTGCTGTACTCCAGCCCTGGAATCAGCCATTTCTCCAAAGAGCCCTGGCGCCTTTTAATGGAGAATGGCATTAGAAAACAAGATCTGAGTGTCTGTTGGGTGTGCATATTGGAGTGCTGTCGATCTTTGGACCTCTCAAGGGGCAGAGCTCTGAACAGTTGTATTCCCTATAAATTTACACATTTTCATCTATCAAATCCATGAGTTCACATCAATAGCTGTAATTCTAGTCCAAATGAAGAGTTCATTCTAGTTTTTTACCTTTCTGTATTTGTAACTTTTCTGTTTTAGATTGTGAGAAACCTGGTTTTTGTTATCTTTAATGGTTTTACTTCATTGATCCATCCTTTCATATACCCAATCTCATAGTTGTTGCTGCATTCTCTCTGCCACCTCCCATCCCCCACCTAAGTAGAAACTCTTTACCCTTCTCTGGCTTTGCTCCACTATGTTGGGATGCATATCTCCATGGGCTGTGTCCTTATTGTCTTAGTCTCCAATACTGTGCCACCTGCGCCCTGTGCCACTGCCTTTCTTACTTCACTCAGCTTCTTCATCACCCCATGCCAGGTTGTCCCTGCGAGGATTCTCTCCTCACCCTGATCGAGCTCTGAGATCCTGTACTGTGTTTCTGCCCTCCTGTGTGGACATAGACCTCCCTCAGCTGCTTCAGGCTCAGACACCAATTCTTGGCCATTATGACCAGCCCCACTTGATGGCTTTTGGACTGAATTATTTGTGAAGGGAAGCCACATTGTCTTTTTTAAAAAGATTTTATTTATTTATTTATTTTTAGAAAGAGGGAAAGGGAGGGAGAAAAAGACGGAGAGAAGCATTGATGTGAAAGAGAAATATCTATTGGTTACCTCTTGTACACGCCCCAACCAGGACAGAACCTGCAACCTAGGCATTTCCCCTGACTGAGAATTGAACTGGTGTCACTTTGCTTTGTGGGATGATGTCTATCCACCTGAGCCATACTGGTCAGGGCCATATTGTCTTTTGAGAGATGATTAAGTTTTTTCAGACATCAGTTTCAAATTATAAGTTAGTGCTTTATAAGACGAGAAAAGAAGTTCTGATCTAGACGGTGGCATAGGTAAATGTGGTACTTGCATCCTCCTACAACCACCTCAGACTTACAGCTAAATTACAGAATAACCATCATTCAGAACTGCCTGCAATCCAGCTGAACAGAAGTCCTGTAACTAAAGATACAAAGAAGAAGCCACATCAAGACTGATAGGAGGGGCATAGGCATGGAATGGGTTTGCCCTATGTCCACGTGTGGTGGTTAAAAATTGAGAGGGGTGTCTCAGCTTTGGAGATCCCTAGTAAGGAGTGAGGGGTCTCAGCCCCTCCTAGGCTGTCAGTGTTGGGAAGAGAAGTCCCCATACTTTTGGCTATAAAGACCAGAAGAGATTGTGGCCGAGTGAGACAGTGGGTTCCTGGAGTCCCAGGTGTTCCTCTTAAAGGGTCCATCTACAGACTTATTTGGGCTCATTTGTTCTGAGCTCCAGCACTGGGGCAGCAGCTCAAAAAGCACCAGGAAAAAATGGGGAGGAACTGAAGTGTCTGGCTTCAGGACTAGGGCTGGAAGGGCAGCTTTCTCTCAGACAGAGATGCTGGCAGAGCAGGTTGGTGCCATATCCAAGTCTTTTGAGTCTCCACAAATCTGGCTAACACTGTTAGCTGCCTCCCCGAATGATTCCCTGAGATCTCACCCCACTCAACTTTTGGGCCCACCCAAACTATTTCCAGTGGCTTTTCAAACAAAGGGCCTCTTCTGGATCATGCTTTGGACATCCCTAAAATCTCTCAAATAAGCAATATTTGGCCTGTGCCTATCCAGTACCTCTTGTTGAGTGGCACCAGACCTGGCACTAACAGCAGCCAGCCTCAGTTTACAGCTTGGCATCCTGTCCTGGGTACCTCCAAGACCAGCACAAATAGCAGCCATCTGCAGATTGCTCTGTAGCTCATTCCAGGTGGCCCTGGGCAGGGCACAGGCAATGGCTGACCTTGTGCCCACCAAGAGGCCCCAGACCCAGTGCACCTGGTCGACAGCTTTAGACCACGCTGGATCATAACCTGATCACCTCCACCAGTGATAGGAGGGGCAGACTCGGTGGGCACCAAAGCCCCAGTGAAGCTAGTCCTGCTCTGAGGGGTCAAGCTCTGAACAAGCAGCTCCTCTACTGTATTTGCAGCCAGCCCTCACAGCTGATTGGCCCTGAGGGGGGCAATCCTTCCATGTAATGGGCTGATACCAATCAAAACCCAAGTACAATGAGACAGTACACTCAGCTCACAGAGGGCACACTTGGAGCTCCCAGCTCAAGTAACTGGGGAGGTGTGTCACTGGGACCTACAGGACACCTACTACATAAGGCCACTCTACCAAGTTTGAGCAATGTAGCAACTTCACCTTACACATAGAAACAAACACAGGGAAGCAGCCAAAATGAGTAGAAAAAGAAACAGATCCCCGATGAAGGAACAGAAGAAATCTCCAGAAAAAGAACTAAATGAAATGGAGACAATTTATCAGGTACAGGGTTCCAAACAATGGTTATAAGGATGCTTACTAAGTTCCTTGAATGAGAACTTCAACAGAATAAAAAAGGGCTTGAAAACTATAAAAAATAACCAGTAAGTAATGAAGGATACAATAACTGAAATGAATAATTTACAGAGAATCAACAACACTGGAGTAGATGACGCAGATAATCAAATCAGCAATTTGGAATATGAAGAAACAGGAAACAACCAACCAGAACAGGAAAAAGAATAAAAAAATGAGGGTAGTGTAAGGAGCCCCTGGGACAACTTCGAGCATACCAACATTCACATCACTGGGCTACAGGAAGGAGAAAAGAGTGAGCAAAAAATTGAAAACCTGTTTCAAAAAGTAATGACAGCCCTGACTGGTGTAGCTCAGTGGATTGAGTGTGTGGGCCTGTGAACTAAGGGATTGTGGTTCGATTCCCAGTCAGGGCACACACCTAGGTTGCAGGCCAGTTCCCAGCGTGGGATGCACAAGAGGCAACCATACATTGATATTTCTCTTCCTCTCTCCTTCCCTTCCCCTCTAAAGATAAATGAATAAAAATCTTTTAAAAAAGACACATTAAAAAAAAAAGTAATGACAAAACTTCCCTACCCTGGTGAAGGAAACAGACATACAAATCCAAGGAAGTGCAGAGAGTCCCAAACAAGATGAATTCGAAGAGGCCCACACCAAGACACATTGTAATTAAAAAGAAAAAGGTTAAAGACAATCTTAAAAACAGCAAGAGAAAGGAAGTTACCTATAAGGGAGCTCTCCTAAGACTGTTGGCTCATTTATCAACAGAAACTTTGCGGGCCAGAAAGGATTGGCAGGAAATATTCAAAGTGATGAAAAGTAAGGATCTATAACCAAGATTATTCTACCCAGCAAAGCTATCATTTGAAAATCAAAGAACAGATAAAGAGCTTTCCAGATAAGAAAAAGTTAAAGGAGTCCATCACCACCAAACAGTATATTACATGAAATGTTAAAGGGTCGTTAAGAAAAAGGAGAAGGAGGAGAATAAAACATATGAACAATAATATGGCAGTAACTACATATCTATCAACAGTTGTTTTAAATGCAAATGGATTAAATGCTCCAATCAAAAGATGTATGGTGGCTGGATGGATAATAAAACAAGACCTTTACATATGCTGTCTGCAAGAGATTCACTTCAGATGACAAGACACAGAGACTGAAAGCATTGGGATGGAAAAATATTTCATGAAAAATGGAAACAAAACAAAACAAAAAAGCTTGGGTAGCATACTTAAACCAGACAAAATAGACTTTAAAACAAAGACTATAACAAGAGACAGAGAAGGACCTGGCAACTCCACTTCTGGGTATTTATCCCAAGAAACCCAAACACTAAATCAAAAAGACATATACATCCTTAATTGTCCATCAGTACATGAGTGAT
Organism: Sturnira hondurensis; assembly: GCF_014824575.4. NCBI lineage: Eukaryota > Metazoa > Chordata > Mammalia > Chiroptera > Phyllostomidae > Sturnira > Sturnira hondurensis. The sequence continues at coordinate 663,271 of NW_028098007.1, forward strand.
TAAAGAAGTGGTGCATAAAAATGATGGAATGTGACTCAGCCATAACAAAGAATGAAATCTCGCCATTTGAGGCAACATGGATGGACCTAGAGGGTATTGTGCTGTGTAAATAAGTCAGACAGAGAAAGACAAATGTCAGATGATTTCACTTATCTGTGGAATCCAAAAAACAAATGAGCAGAACAGAAACAGACTTAGATACAGAGAACATTTTGATGATTGCTAGATGGAAGATGGGTTGGGGAATGGGTAAAAAAGGTGAAGGGATTTAGAAGTACAAATTGGTAGTTACAGAATAGCTATGTAAAGTACAGTGTAGGGAATTTAGTCAGTAATGTTCAATAACTATATATGGTGTCAGGTTGGTACTAGATTTATTGGGATGATCATAAGTTACATCAGGGTCTAATTACGGGGTTGTATACCTGAACTAATATATTATGTCAATTGTGTTTTGAAAATGAAAAGTAGCCCTGGCTGGTGTAGCTCAGTGGATTGAGCACAGGCCTGTGAACCAGACGATCGGGGTTCCATTCCCAGTCAGGGCACATGCCTGGGTTGCAGGTCAGTTCCCAGCAGGGGCCAGTTCCCAGCAGGGGCCAGTTCCCAGCAGGGGATGCACGAGAAGCAACCATACATTGATGTTTCTCTTCCTCTCTCCTTCCCTCCCCCTGTAAAGATAAATAAATAAAATATTAAAAAAAAAGAAAATGAAAAGTAAATTAAAAAGTAAGGGAAAAACCCAAATAGTTGGAAAATTTCACTTTTCAGGCAATTGTTGGTATAGTTCTAAAAGGATTTTTTTTGGCTTGATGTTTAAGATTTAATATAAAATAACACAATTTGATTTATAATTATGTGAGTCTTGTGTATTAATACATTGGTTAGTGAGCAGTTCCTGACTGAGGGAATTAGAAAACAAATGATAATTTCATTTACAAAATAATACACATTTTTCTTCTAGCTCTTCCACCAAAGCCACCTAAGCCAATGACTTCAGCTATTCCAAATGGAATGAAGGACAGTTCCGGTTCTCTTCAGGATGCGGAATGGTATTGGGGGGACATTTCAAGGTAACTGGAATGCTACTGTAATGGAATGCAGGTTTTAAAAAGTCATTTTTGAGAACTAGTAGTTAAAATGAAACATTGTAATGTCCCATTAGTTGTTATGTAAAGATTACCATTTAAGAAATTGTGTAAGAACATCTCAAAAGTTCCTAAATGCTTTTCTTCCCACAAAAAAGTAACAATCTTTGAATTATGAGTGTGATTTTACTTTTAATTCTATATTGAAGATAGATTTCTGAATAAATTATACATACACTTAAGATATAGTTGCACATGTTTTAGGATTAAAGATACTAGTAGGTACTTAATTTTCCTTACCTTTTGTTTCTAAGGCACTGGTTCCACGATCTTTACATGTGCAAGAATCAATCGGGGTGGGATCCAGGAATCTGCATTTAACAACCGCCCCAAGTGATTTTGATGCACTCTTCACACACCTCATTTTGGGAGACAGGACTCTAGGACAGATTTGCTCTTTTGGTAAAATGTGGTTTTGGAAAATTTTGAATCTAGGGAAGAAATATACACTCTTAAATACGGAGATTGGCAAAAGTAGGTTTACGGTTGCACTGACATCCTTTTGAGTTAAAGCTATTGTAATAATCATAACCTGCATAACTTTTCCCATATGAACCATTGTAAGTAAAACCATTTTTACTTAACCCTGTATATATTCTAAATTTGAATATTCTATTATCTTGTTTTTAAAAAGCACTCACTAAACATTTCTGCCAAGTCAGTTTTCAGGTTGATGTTGTATTTCTTAGTATTCTTGCCATTCTTTTTCGCTTTTCTGTTCTCTCCCATTACCAAAGTGGCACTCATTTTTTTCTTTCGTTTTTTATCATTTGAACCATTTTTAAATGTATAATTTAGTGGCATAAAGTGCATTTAAATGTTGTTCAGTCATCACCACCATCCATCTCTTGGAACTGTTTCATCTCCCCCAAGTGAAACTCTGTACCCATTAATAATACACTAACTCACCTTGCCTCTTAACTCTCTCCCTAGGCCCTCCCTGGCAACTACCATCCTACTTACTGTTTTTATCAATTTGACTACTCTAGATACCTCATATAGCATATAATATTTATTTATTTATGACTGGCTTAGCATAATGTCTTTAGAGTTCATCCCTGTCATAGCATGTGTCAGAATTTCTTTCATTTTTAAAGTTGAATAGTATCGCATTTTTATATATTTATTTATTTATCTGGACATTTGGCTGTGATGTGTGTTTGGGTTGATTCCAGCTTTTGGCTAGTGAATAATGCTGCTATGAACTTTGGTATATACATGTTCAAGTTCCTTTTTTCATTTCTTTTGGGTATATACCCAGAAATGGGATTTCTGGGTCACATGGTAATTCTATATTTAATTTTTTGAAGAAGACAATATATTTTATATTATCAGAAAAATTTTTATTTTACCATTGTATAATAAAAGGTTCTCTTACATTTAAATACTATTTCAATTTATATTTTAAGATCCTGTGGTTCTATAATTCAGGGGTCTTTTATGCCCTGCCATTTTCTTTGAGTATTCTAGTGTTGTTCCTTAAAGTCCCAAATGAGCTCTGTAGAGGAATTTACCAGTATAAATTCATATTGGAGGATATTATATTGAAAGATTGTGAATTTAGTCAATCCTCCCCTGCCATCAGACATAGCTGCCACAGTTGCTTTAATATAACCTTCTTTCTTTTTTTTTTTTTAACTTTTGTTCAAGTACAGTTTTCTTTCTTGTATTCCCAATAACCTTCTTTCTAAACAGCTGCTGGTTTTTCCTGAAACTCTGCAAGTTCAGACTTGCTGAAGGAATCCCTAAAGGCTTAATAGAAACACTATCCCCTATAGAAAGTTGAAATCTGGAAAAGTTTAAGATGCAAACAGCCCTTCCTTAGATTAAACGCCAAAAATAACGCCAAAAATCAAAACAGAATGAACATATGTAGGGGGAGGAACTAAATGACCTCTGAAGGCCCCATGATTATATAACCTTAAACATACCCACCTCCCAATAAGCCTTGGTAATAATAAGAAAACAAATGACGCTTACTTTTTTTTTCATTTTTTAAATAATTCTTCAGGGAGGAGGTAAATGACAAATTACGGGACATGCCAGATGGTACCTTCTTGGTCAGAGATGCCTCAACAAAAATGCAGGGAGATTATACTCTGACTTTGCGGTGAGTATTATGTAGCATTTTGGTTAGTGTTCTACTAGCATTATTTATTTCTGGGTATATAAAAATTTCTGTATTTATATCTTTATATATACATTTATCATGTTTTTATTTAATCTAGATACATAATTTTAGTTGTTTAACCTTTTCTATACATTAAATATTTAAATGTCTTATAAAATGACAATTTTTCTTTTTATGTAGCAATAAAGTAAAAAAGCTAAAATCCTTAGTAACGAAGTAAGATGTATACTGTTGACCTTATGAGTGAAGCAGAAACCATGTGCACAGCCTAAGGTTATTAACGATATATTGAGAATCCACCCCTCTAATAACCCTATCATTCTCTTTAATGTAGACTTCAAAGAGTTAAAACTCAACCTTATTTAGGGTGATGATGATAGGTAGAAGATAAAGCAATTCTTAGTCTGCATCATGCTGTCCATGTGGGCCTATTAGAATCTCATAAGTGGCAGGTGTTTCACTTTGTGTATTTACAAAGATGGAACATATATTTTAAAAGATTAGGAAAATTGCTTTAGATGTTTCTGCAATTAATTTTAACAATGAAAATAGTCTAATTGCAATAAAGTCATTTTTAAAATAAGAATAACAGTAATAATAACAACTTCCTTGTACTAAGCATTTTACATGTAATGTTTATTTCTCACAACAACCTTATGTGGTGTAGGTATTGATATTTCTATTTTATAGATGAGGCAACTGAAGCTCAGCCTGGTTAAGAACTTGCCCAAAGACACATAGCTAGTAACTTACAGAGGATGAGTTCAAAGGCAGATTTATCTGGCTCCTTGCTGCCTTTCCATCCTGCTATCTTTAAGGAAAGCAATCCTGCCCTGGTTGTTGTGCCTCAGTGGATTGAGTGCTGGCCTACAAACCAAAGGGTCACCAGTTTGATTCCTAGTCAAGGAATATGCCTGGGTTGTGGGCCAGGTCCCTGGTTAGGGTGTACGTGAGAAGCAACCACACATTGATGTTTCTTTCCCTCTCTTTCTCCCTTTCTTCCCCTCTAAAAACAAAATAAATAAATAAAATCTTTAAAAAAAGAGAGAGAAGTAATCCTGTATTTCATGCTAGAAATGTGAAGTCACTATATTAGTTTCAGGTAAAGGTATTAAGAAGTTAATACTTTAGGACTTCAGTTGTGCTGAGGAATGATCAGTGTTTTACATTGATTCATTCAACATAATTTTTTCCCACCCTAATCAGACTTCTGTCTTACCACTCTACAGGGACTGGTAAACCAGTGGCCACTGCTCTCTTACCTTACCTGACCTATTAGCAGCATTAGTCATGCTCTTCTGATTTTCTTCATAGTTTTAGGCCACTCCTTTACTTGATATCTAAAGGTTATTTGTTCCCCAGTTCATACTTGGGCCTTTTCTTCTCTGAATTCATTCTCCCACAATGAAGCTTGTGCCATCCCATGTTTTTTTTAAAGATTTTATTTATTATTTGTATTTATTATTTAGGAAGAGAGGGAGAAAGAAAAGGAGAGAAACATTGATGTGCAAGAGATACATTGATTAAGTTGACTCTTGCACGCCCCCAGCTGGGCATCTGGCCTGCAACCCAGGCACATGCCCTGACCAGCAATTGAATCAGCGACTTTTCCGTTCACAGGCTGGCACTCAAATCCACTGAGCCACAGCCAGGGTAGTAGTGTCCTGTGGTTTTAATATACAATTACATGGTGATGATTCATAAACTTTATCTCTAGCTCTGACCTTCAGAACTTCAGATGCATATGCACAGTTGCCTGCTTGCTTTTGCCACTAGATAACTAGGGGATATACTAATTTTAACATGGGCAATGCAAAATTTATTTCAAACCCAACTCCCCCTACCCAAAGTGTTTCTCTTCAAGACCTTACTTTTTTAAGAAATAGACCACTATCTCTACAGTTACTCAAGCCTCAAGTCTTTTTCCCTTTCTCTAACCCTCACATTGAATTCATCATTAAACAAGTCTTGCCAACTCTACCCCCAAATTTATATTCATAATCTCTTCACATTTCTCTGCCATTCTAAATCTAAGCTACCATCATCTTGCTTCGTCTTTTCAGTAACCTCCTAACAGGGCTCCTAGCATCTTAAAGTTTCTAATCTTTCCCACCTGAACATTTTCTGCATAGCAGCCAGAGTGATAATTTTAAGATATGAATCTGATTTCTCCTTTGCTTAAAACTCTTTTAAGAGTGTTTCTGCTGCATCTAAGGTAAAGAATTTAGATTTTATTCTAACTTACAACACTCTATTTAACTCGGTCTTGGCCTCCTTCTTACAATTCCTTTATTGTCATTCTGTCTGTCTATTACATTCAATTGCACTAGCCTTTCTGTATCTCAAGACAAGTGAGGTTTATTTTTGCCTTAGAATTTTGCAATAGCTGTTCTGTCTGCTCTTTGAAATAACTGTTCTGTCTGATCTTTGCATACTTGGTTCCTTCTTTTCATTCAGATCTCTACATTCATACCACCTCTTCAGATCTTCCTGAATCACTCAATCCAAAGTAGCCAACCAAGGATGTATATTGCCTCAATTTACTTCTCTGTGGGCTGCTCACTGTTTTCACCTTCTCTTCCAACTTGTTTATCTCACCCCCACAAAAATTTAAGTTCTTTAAGATTGGGGACTTTGTTCAATCATAGCTATATCTCCAGAGTCTAAATTAGTGTGTGATAATGGATAGGCATTAGATAACAGATGCCTAATAAATAGTTATTAAATGAATGAATGTCCTTATTTATCTGCAAAATGGTTTTAATCCTGTGCTAAGGTACTCTTTTACAATGGCTAGATTCCTCATTATAACCAATTAATAGCAACCATTTTTATATCTTTGGGATGAGAAAAAGAGCCTGCATAATTATGTAATTTACCTAAAGTTTCAGTGCTTTTCAGGGAAAAAGGCCAGCGAGGGGCCCCACTTAAAGCTTTCTAGTCTAGAGTGCTGTGTTAGAGACCTACAGCTGGAAGGAATCTTTAATATTACCTGGTTCATCTAGGTTTCTCCAGATATAGGAATTCTCTGTGTAGTATTTTTCAGAAAGGGCCATTGCTGAGTTTCCATGTGATCTTTCAGCCATAGGGAGCTAGCATGTTCTTTTTTAGGCAGACCATTTTATTGTTTAGAGGATCATCTTTCTGCTTTATATTGTGCTAGGCTGGGGTTATGAACATAAGTACAACATGAATTTCCCTTAAGAGTTCATAATCCAGGTATGTCATGGTGGAACAGGAGAGGTGCATTTATACCATATCTTAATGCAGTGTGCTAAGTTTTACATCAGAGTTCTGTCTCCATTCTCCTTTTTCCAGCCCCCGGTAACTATTGTTCTGTTTTCTGTCTCTGAATTTGACTATTTTAGTTAATTAATATAAGTAGAATCATATAATATTTACCCTTTTGTATCTGGCTTATTTAATGTAGAATAATATCTTTTAAGTTTCATACATGTAGTGTATGTTAGAATTTCCTACCTTTTTAAGGCTGAATAATATTTTGTTGTATTATATATACACTATATTTTGTTTATTGGTTGATTGGTTGACATTGACAAAGAATGTTTTAAGATTTTCATGTGTTTAGCACAAGGTCTGACATATAGTAGATACTCAGTAAATATTTGAAGGAAGGAATAAATAAAAGAAATAAAAATAATTTTTCTCAGAGGAAATGACTGTTGAGCTAGGCCTTGATAGATTTTGCTAGGCAGGAAAGCGCTGGTCTTAATTCAATTTAGTAAATACTCATTGCTCAGGACTAGTTACTCTGCAGAAAACCTAACAATGGGTTAAAACTTTTGTTTCAAGGAAGGCAGACTAGTGAGGGTAAAGGGAATAAAAAATGCTTTGAATTAAACTAAACTAACAGAAGTACAAACAATGTGCTTTGAGGGCTTAAAAGAGGACAAGAGATAGCTTGTTGAGAGAATATAAAATGCTGTTCACCATGGAAGAAATCGCATTTGCAGTCTATTTTGAACAGGGGATAGGTTTGGATATGTAGAAAGTTGGGGGGTGCATTTTCAGGATTAGGTAACAATAGGAAAAATATGTAGAGGTGAGAAACGATAGTCTTGTTCAGAGAGATGCAGTTCCATTTGGTTAGTGGGTAGAGTTTATAAAGAGGAAAAAGTGATGAGGGGGATAGAAGGGTAGAAGGTTGGAAAAGGGTCATGTTGATGAGGGCCTTGAATTCTAAAATTTGGAGTTTGTATTTAATGTTGTAGATAGGCAGGGGGAACCATTGCCATTTTTTTCAGCAGGGAAGTTATATGCACAGGCTATATTTGAATAGAAAGAATAAAAGAAGATAGATATTTACTAGTAGAGTTAGAAGATTCCTGAGGAGTAATGGTGACCCAGAAGAGGATTTATTCTTTAATCATTTAATTTTTAATGAGTGCCCACAGTGTTAATAAGCACTGCTCTAGGAAAAGGAAACGATGAAAAGCCAAACATGGTCTCTTGTCTATAGTGTTCATGTTCAAGGGTAGGGGTAGGTGTTGGGGTAGGAGGTCCCTGGCTGGGTGGCTTGGTTGGAGTGTCATCTGTGCACCAGAAAGTTGTGGGTTCATTCCAGATCCATAGTCAGGGCACATACCTGGGTTGTGGGTTCAATCTCTGGCGGGGTGCTTACAGAAGGTAACGTTTATCAGTGTTTCTCTCTCAAGTCGATGTTTCTCTCTCTTCCTTCCTTTCTCTCTAAAAATCAATTAAAACAAGTTTTTTTTAAAAAGAGGTAACTTCACAGTTATGGAGTGCTACATAGAGAATAAAAAGGGCTTTTTTAATGTAGCATTTTTTATTCCCTTTACCCTCACTAGTCTGCCTTCCTTGAAACAAAAGTTTTAACCCATTGTTAGCTTTTCTGCAGAGTAACTAATCCTGAGACTATACATAGAGAATATGAAGAAAGGGAATTTAAGAGAGTTTTGAGAAGGAAGACCTCTATGAGGATATGACTTCTGAAAACTTAAGGATTAGAAAGATCCAGCCAGAAAAGTGTTCTAGGGAGAGGGAACAGAAAATGCAAAGACACTGATTTGGGGAACATTTGGTGAATCACTGACTACAAAGACCACTGTGGCTGGCTTTCAGTGTGAACCACAGAGTGGTAGGAGATGAAGGTGAAAGTGGGAAGCCAGCTACCGAGAGCCTAATGAGCCATGGGAAGGTATTTGAATTTTATTTCTAAGTATAAAAAATTAATAAGGGCTTTTAATGAAGGGACTGACATGATTGAAACACTGAATACACTATACTAGGATGGTGCCTCTAAGAAAGGAGTTGAGTCAAAGTAAGGTAGTGGAGCTAAGAGCAAAACGGATTTGATAATAGAATATGTATGAGGTTGAGAGGGAGTTGAAGGTGGTTTGAGCCTGCTGGGCTTAGAATGCATGTGCCATTTATAGAAATAGGAAGCACTGTCAGGAACAGTGTTTTATTGGGGAAGTAGGGAAGATGTTGATTTTAGCTGCTCCAGAACTTCTAGGTAAAAATGTATCTAGACTAGATCCAGAAGTATAGGTTTGGTGCCTACAAGAGAATATACAGCCAGAAAAGATTCAGTATCTTCAGTATCATCTACATAGAATATATGGGGGAAGAGGGTAGAGGCTGAAGGCAAATTCTTTTAGGGAATAGCTGTGTTTAGCAGCAGGAAGGAAGCAGTTAAAGAGCATTCTAATAGTTTGAGAGAAAAGAATGTCACAGAAGTCATGGGAGGATGACATATTAAGAAGGATGTGGGGGGCGGCAAGAAGGAAGGGAGAGTAGAAATTTCGCTACAAAGAAACTGAGCCTGGGGTAGAGGGATGGGGCAGAGTCTCAATTTGGTGACTCATTGGTGACCCTCAAAGGAGAGCAATGAGAATAAAATCAGACTGGGGAGAGTAAGTGATCAAGTAGAGGTTTTTCAAGTCAATAACTGCTGTTAAAATCAGTAACTAGTATTCATTGTAGAAAATCTGGATAGTTAACAGATCTTTAGGAATCTGCTTTATGCCAGGCATTGGGCCAGATGTTAGCATATAAGAAGGAATGTCATGGTTCTTCGTTTCAAGATTATGTGAGGGAGAGAGACATATAATTAGAAATTCACCACTCTAGTTTCTTCATATCTTCACTTCCTTCCTCCCTTGCTTAAGAGTCCATGGTTCGTTGTTAAAATAACCCTTGTGAATATATCTCAACAAACTTGCTCCTCTCTCCCTCCATTTTAGTCACCTTACTATATTCTAATACTTGGCAAATTCAACTCCATCTATTCCCTCCTATACCTGGACAGCCAAATTTGAAGAAAAATACACCATGCTGACTGGTCTTGAAAGTGGAAAAGGTGGTGGTCTTGCTGCTTGTCACCTACCAGCCCCAATAAGCAGAGACAGGGATTGAATCTTTATGGGCACTTTATTCAGATGGCTGGTGATCTGAAAAGACAGTGGGTTTGTACCCTAAAAGAGCATCTTAAACTCCATTTTAAACCAACTCTTTTTTTAAATTTTTTTTTTATTTAACTCTTGTTCAAGTACAGTTTTCTTGTATTCCCAGCCCTGCCCCCCGCCCCCCCCCCCCAGTGCTCCCCACCTCCCTCCCTAAACCAACTCTTTTTATAAGGAGAAGACAAGTGTAGGTAAGGGGTTTGTCATTCAGGGAAAACGTTTCAGATAAAAGCTGCAGCGTTCTTTCTTCTGTGTGGTGGGTAGTGGGCAAGTGGTGGGTTTCTCACCCTGGAGCACAGTGCCTCAGATACCATCTTGATTACTTGCAGTCCTCCTGAGACACAAAGGTGGAACTGCTTATGGTCTCCTGGAGTCAAGGTGGCTCACACCTTCAGTTCCTGAAACAATAGCTTTTCACAGGCATTGATTACTAAGCTTATTAGCTATTACCTGAAACTAAAAATTTCCCAACATTTGAGTCCCCCATCAGTCTCACATTTAAATTTGTGACTATTAATCTTAAGCAGGACTTCTGCTTAGATGACTTTCTGCATTTCCCCAGTCTATTTGCTTTCTCATTTTCCTAGATGACAATTTCACATGTACTTTTTTTCTTCAAATCAACAACACATCTTCCCCTTTTATTTACAGAAGTTGCTAAGAAATGAAAGGTGTCTGAAGAGATCTAACTCTTTTATGCTACTATTGCCAAGTTATCAACATATTTGTGCCCTGGCTGGTGTAGCTCAGTGGATTGAGTGCGGGCCTGTGAACCAGACAATCGAGGTTCGATTCCCAGTCAGGGCACATGCCTGGGTTGCAGGCCAGTTCCCAGCAGGGGAGTCATGAGAGGCAACCATACATTGATATTCTCTCCCTTTCTTTCTCCCTCCCTTCCCCTCTCTCTAAAAATAAATAAATAAAATCTTTAAAAAAAACATATTTGCACTTGAATGTGAAGATTGCCTTTCTCTTGGTCCAGCAGGGAGACTGACTGTTTGTGTTCTTGTTCAGGATCTCCCTCTTGTGGACTGGATCCTGACTCTATCTAATTTATTCAAGGACACTGCCTTGGGAATTATCTTGTCTTTTTTTTGGATCAACAGTTTTTGTCTCTCTACTGAGTCACCATTAGCATATAAATATGCTCTACTCTCCCACTTAAGAATAGTAAATAAAGAAAATTCCCTTGACCCTATTTCTCTGTCCAGCTATTTCCCTATTTTTCTGCTCTTATTTACAGCAGTATTCTTCAAGATAGTTGTCTGAGGAATTTCTTTTTCCTCTTTCATTCTCTTTATTCCATTCCAGTCAGGCTTCCACCTTAGCATTACACTGAAACCACTTTGTCAATATCACTTAGTGATCTCTACTTTGTCAGCCCCAGGTCAGTTACCCAGTTGACCATTTTCTCTGTTGAAATGCTTAAAAATATTTTTCCTTAAAACTCTTAGTTCTCCTTTTATTTCATTAATTGCTCTCTCTTGGTTTCCTTTGCTGGTTCTTCTTCAGTTCCCTGACCAGTAAACATTAGTGAACCCTGGGGCTTAGACCTTGGACCTCTTCTCTTGTTTAGCTATGCTTATCTTCAGATAACATCTATAGGGTGACTGTTTTTATACCTATAGCCCAGACCTTCTTCTGAACTTCAGATTCTTCCAGTAGGCTGCTGGACCAGTCATCTGCTCTTGGATGTTCACCAGGCATCTCATGCCTAACCTGTCTAAAGGCAAAATGTTTTTTCCTGTTTAAATATGTATTTTTTAAATACAGCCTTCCTTTTCAATAAATGACAATCCCATTCCTCTAATTGCTTAAAATAAAAACCTTGAAATCATTCTAATTTTATCTTTTTCTCTCATACCCATATTTAGGCCATTAGCACATTCTGTCAGCTCTCTCTTCAAAATACAGGGTCCAGCAGAAGTAATGCCTGCTTGAATGTGGTTGTTAGGTTAATAATATGAGTGTAATAATTTATAGTCTTAATTTGAACATGTCATCTAAAATGTCACATGGTATGCTTGAGTCTAATACTATTATATTATAGAATTATATGCTTATGATTTTGTAAAAAGAGATTTTATAATAAAAAGGGGGTCATTATTTGTGCCGGACCATGTATATTCAGAATCCCACCATTTCTCAGTGTCTCCACTGCTGTTACCCTTGTTTAAGACATCATCTTCTCTTGCTCAGATTATTCTAATAGTCTGCCTTCTGATCTTTTCACTTCTACCCCTGCCCACTTTGCCTGGTCTCTTCTCAATCGAGCAGCTGGTGAGTCTTTTAAAACACGAGATAAATGATACCATTTTGCTCAGAACCCTCTTGTGTCTCCCCATCTTATTCAGTAAAAGCCAGAACCCTTACAATGGCCTGTAGACTATGACATGACCTACACATGTCTGACTTCATCTGCTACTACTCTCCCTTTTTCTAATTCAGCCCCAGCATCGCTGGCCTCCTTGCTGCTTTTCAAATATGTCAAGCTTGCTTCTACTGCAGGGGCTTTGCACTGTTGTTCCCTTCTGCCTGGAAAACTTTCCCTCCAGATATCTGCTGTGCTATCACTTAGTGTAGATTCTGAACAGAGTGGTTTTCCCTTGTGCAACGTGAATAAAACAGCAGTTCCTTCACTCCCAGAACTGTCTCTGCCCTTTACTCTGTTTAGTTTTTGTTCCATAGGATTTATTACCATTTGATAGTTTATTTTTATGTCCTATGTTGATGAGAAATTCTTTATGCTCATTATAAGCTTAAAGATGGAGATATGTTCTTCATGCTTCTAAACTGTAAGTTCTATGAAAGCATAGGTTATCAGTAGCTTGTTTGTCACTATATCTACCTAGAGTCATATAGTTCCTGGCACATAGTAGATGTTCCATAATTTTTTTGAATGAATGAGTGCCTTTTAACTTTGCTTTAGCAGAGACACCAGCTTGCATTTATTGTGAGTATATATGGGGTGTATTCACCTATAGGAGTTACATATGATTATGTGGTCCTTCTAATGTACATTTTATAGGAATGATTTTTTCATTTATCTAAATACTTACCTTCAAAGCATTATTTGATTCAAATCAATCTATAAATTCAAACCTATTGTATTTGAACTTTCATACAGATCCCAGTACCTCATTTATCATGTGTAATAGCATGGCATAAATTAGAGGCATTTTCCCCCTCATTAAGTCTGCATGTTGCTATAAGAAGGGTTGAATGGGAATTATGCAGTATTTTGCTAAGATACAGTAATTCAACCTGATTTTGTTTTAGATTATACCTTAAAGGACTTAACAAAACATTGCCATTTTAAGCTTTGGTTATAAATTACCTTTTAAGGCACCATTGGATAGAACTCAATAAACAAAAGTGGTTAAAACTATTCAAGAGTCAAATTACACTCATCTAATGTAAATGGCTCTTCCAAAGCTATACTTTGTAGAACAGCTGAATGACTTTGGATCATTTACATACTGTGTGGCCTAGAGAGTAATTTCCAAGAATTATAAGCAAATATAAAAGACAAAGTAATGTAAGATCTAGATAAATTACTCAGTCATAAGTCATTCCAGCAGCTTAATTTTGTTTGGTCATTGATGATAAAACCTTGAGTGTTGGTGATTGTGTGACAAATGTTTATCATCCCCGTTCATATAGAGATGGCTTCTGCTTCCCTCCACAGACACACAGCCATGTAGCTCTGGGTCCTAAATAGGTTGTTTCTGTTCTTCCTTAAAACATATTAATAGAATTTAAGTTAGATAATTCATTTAGAAAATAAACTAAAGATACAATACAGTATTTTTCTTAAGTGATTATATTGACCTTTATAAGATATTTATAGACAAAAGAAATAGTTGAAAAATAGCATGATATTATATATACTTCTACACACATAATTTGATACGCCTTTTTGTCTGTTTCAGCCTCAACATAATAAAACTTGTTTATTATGTGACATCAAGCTTTTATATCCTCATATGAAAGTAGTACTTCAGTAGAATGGTGGGGAAAAAAATCTACCCTTGTTGTCTTGTTCACAGGAAGGGAGGCAATAATAAGTTAATAAAGATCTATCATCGAGATGGTAAATACGGCTTTTCCGATCCTCTGACGTTTAATTCAGTGGTGGAGCTCATTAACCACTATCATCATGAATCTCTTGCTCAGTACAATCCCAAACTTGATGTGAAGCTGATGTACCCAGTGTCCAAATATCAACAGGTATGGTTACAAAAGTTCTTGATAGCTATTTAGCAAGTCATTATTATTTAAGAGCCTCATTTGATTTTTTTATCGGGCTTATCAGAAAAAATCTACTTAAAATTTTCTACTGAAGATTTAAGAATTTTAGGACTTATTTTATGGCAACTATTAATAGCTTGCTGCATGTATTTATTATGTAAGTATACTTCTATTTACATTTTCTATTTATACTTTATTCATTTTTAAATTAATAATTTTTGTTGTGTTATAAAGACTAATCTTAGTGTTAACAAAAGAATTTAGTGCATTTGCATGCTTGATGTTACCACAGTGGCTTAAACTTACAGCAGAAATAAAATTAAAAACATAAATTTTTAAAAAAATAAGTAAATGTGAAAATTTATGTTAGAATTGTTAATATACTTTATTTCTTTTGTTTGCCTACGTAGGATCAGTTGGTAAAAGAAGATAATATTGATGCAGTAGGTAAAAAACTGCAGGAGTACCACTCTCAGTATCAGGAAAAGAGTAAAGAATATGACAGGCTATATGAAGAATATACCAGAACATCCCAGGTTAGTACAGTTTTGTTATTTAGGCCAATAAGTATGCAGCATTACAGTTATATCAGGTTTTCTTTAATTCGCCTGACATTCTTTAGTTGTCTTAATATTTTAAATAGTCTTTTTGAGACTTTGATGATACAAATATCTCTCCCATTCACTAGTCAGTATTTTATTGGTTGAGAATATATTTTATATCAGTATTAACTAGAATAAGGTTTGACTGCAAGTGACAAAAATAATAACAAAATAACAAAAGCTTCCACTGGAAATTTATTTTTCTTTTATGTATAGGCAGTTCAGGGGTTTTATGGAAACTCCAAAATCATTAGGGCCAAGGGTTCTTCTGTCTTGATGCTTTTCTATCTGTGGATATGGCTTACTCCAGTTTCAGCCATTGACAACTATATCCTAGTAAACAGAAAGGAAGAATAGGAAAGAGAAAGGACTATTTCTTGTTTTTAAGGTTATTTGCTAGAAATACAAACTGCTTCCACTCCCCACCCCCCCTGGATAGACATGACTGCCAGGTCATAGCTAAGCTGCAGGGAATGTGGAGGAAGTCTTCTTTTTTTTTTTAAAGATTTTATTTAATTATTTTTAGAAAGGAGGGAGAGAAACATCAATGTGTGGTTGCCTTTCACATGCCCCCTACTGGGGACCTGGCCCACAACCCAGGCATGTGCCCTGACTGGGAATTGAACCAGCGATCCTTTGGTTCACAGCCTGCACTCAGTCCACTGAGCTATACCATCTGGGATAGGAAGTCTTCAATAACCATGAAAGAATGAGGGAGTTTGTGTTTACTGATTTTGAGTGATTTCTAAGATATATTAAGTAAAAAAAGCAAGCTATAGAAAAATGTATGTAGTATCCTTTCATTTATGGTTTAAAAAAATAGAGAGTAGAGGGTGTTACATGTGTACATGTTAAAAAAACATGCTCAGAATGTTTCTAGCTAGAAACCGATATATCTTCTGGGTGAGATCATTAAGACAGTAAGAGCCCAAAAGTAGAAAACTTACCTTTTATATATCCTTTATATATTTGATTTATTCTTTCTGTATGTATGTGTTACCTTCTTAAAATATCTAAAACTAACTGAATTAGAATTCAGGAGATTTATTTTCTAATCCTGGTTATGTTAAAAATTGCTTATATCCCTTGAGAAAGTCTGTTTAAAGTTCCCATCTTTAAGATGAAGATAATGGCAACCCCAACTATATTTGAATGTGTGTGTGTGGAAGAGAGACAGAGAATCTGGTTTAAAAAAAAGTTCAGTATGGTAACCCAAAAATGTTTGTTGAATATCTAGTCTATGCATGATACTAATTCCTTAGTTGTAAGACTTCCATTCAGTCAGGTTCAGGTGGTTCTGAATGATGGTTGTTATGGAGTTTAGTTGTGATTTTGATGTGGTTGTGGGAGGAGGCCAGTACCCTATTTACCTGTGCTGCCATCTTTATGGGAAGTTTGGACCTCATTTCTTAAACTCTCTTCTCACTGTACTCCAGCGACACTAGCCCCCTTGCTGTCCCTTGAATATACTAGACCTGTTTCCTCTCTTCATGGATTTGCACTGGCCGTTTCCTTGACTTAAACACATCCCCTTACCCCCAGATAGGCAGTCACCTGGCCAGCCCCTCAGTTCCTTCAATTCTTTGCTCAAATGCTCTCATCAAAATAAGGCCTACCTGACAACTTTATTTCAAATTGTAACTCGTATTTCAAATTTTTTTTCCCACTCTACTTCTTTTCATAATACTTGTTACCTACTAACAAACTGTGTAGTTTATTTACTTACCATGTCTGTTATTTATTGTCTGTATAACCCCTTAAACTGTAAGTTCCTAGGGCAGAAAAAATGTTTTAAAGATTTTTTAAACTTATTTTTAGAGAACTGAAGGGAGGGAAAAAGAAAGGGAGAGAAACATCAATGTATTGTTGCCTCTTGCACACCTCCCTGCTGGGGGACCTGGCCTGAAACCCAGGTATGTGTCCTGGACTGGGAATTGAACCAGCAACCCTTTAGTTTGCAGGCAGGTGCTCAGTCCATTGATCCATACCAGCCAGGGTAAGGGCAGAAATTTTTATCTAAGCTTGTTCACTTATATATCCCAAACACTTCAAATAGTGCCTGGTATAGAGTTAGTGTTCAATTATTTTTGAATGAATTTATGGAAGGTAATGAACTAAAAGCACTCCACCCTTGGCAAGGGCATAGAGTCAGACTCATGGTATGAAGTGGAGTCTGGGGAGGGCTAACCCTCCTGTGAGTAGAAGCTAGAAAAAATGGCCACTGTTGCATGCAGCTTTGGTTTGGTATTGAGCTGCATTTTTGCTCTCATGACGGGAGAAAGCAGAGAAAGCTACACATGTTGTGAACATGCTTAGTAATACTGGGGATTTCACAGCAGATTCTGTGTTCTGAGCAGCTGAAATAAGACTGGATTCTGGACTTGGAATCCCTGGTTGGAGCATTGGGTGTGGGGGGTAGATGGAGGCAACCAAAAAGCCCTAAGTGGGTCGAATTTAAACGAGGGCTAAATTTCTCTATGTGAGAATTCAGATCAGGGCTGAGCACAGAAGAGCCATGGAGGCTTAAAGCTTTGGGATGTGGAGGAAGAGAGGGAGGGATATGCTGGGGCAGTAAATGTTAAAGAGAGATTAAAGAATTGACCTCCTCTGTTTACAAGTGTTACAGACCTCCTTGTGTTACAGTGTTTATTAGTATCGCAGACCTCTTTATTTCTGTGAAATATTAGGTAAAATCTAGATTGCTTTGATATAAGTGAATTCCTCCCTGATAATGGGAAAGAGATGGTGGTGTATAAGTCAGAGTTGGCACAAGGGGATAAGGCGAAAAGATGGCATATGGGGATATTTGACATCTGGATTACGTATAATTAGAAGGAAAAGTGATAGGATTTAATGATGGATTAGGATAAGAGATGGGAATTTGGCAGTGAGGTCATTCATTGGTGGCCTTGGAAGGGCCTGTGGAATGGTGAGTACAGAAGCCAGAATAGGGTGAGTTGGAGTGTGAATGAGAGATGAGGAAAGAGAGCCATATAAATAACTTTTTCAAGAAGCTTAACTGTGACTGGGAGAGACTTTAGGGTTTGGGTTTTTTTTTTCCAGAGCAGTGTAACTAGAATTTGTTTGTATGTTGATGAGAAGGAACCATTAGATTGGGAGAGTTCAGGATGTCAGAGGGGCTGGCTGATGTGATGGATGAAGTACCTGAGAAAGGAAGCGGAGGTGTTATCCAGAGCACAAGTAAATAAAAGAAGGAAGAAAAGGGGGTGGATACGGATAGGTTTATAGTTTTGGTGGTTGGCATAGTGGCATTGTTTACGAGGGAGCTGCTGCTTTGGCAGTGATACCAAAAACCTTTCTGTTTGCTTCCCTTCCAGCACATATACCAGTGTTAGTACACTCAAATTAATGGTGTTTTCTTTGAACATACAGGACCAGCGCTTTGTAGGTAATTTCTAATCTTACAAGGGAGTCAAGACCCTCCACTGTAATTTCATAATTGTAAAATTTGTAACTAAATATGTGGATATGGGCATTTCAGTATGTTTACTGTATTTTTTGAGATAGGTATGATGTAACCTCAACTATATGGAACATTATAAATGTTTGAGCTTTCCTCATCAGCCCCTTATGTCCCGACCCTACTGAGCAACTGCTTATTCCTGAACATACCCTATTATTTCATGTCCATGCCATGCCATGCCTCTATGTACAATGCTGAATGTTCCCCCCACAATTCTTTAAGCCCTAGCACATTTACTGCCTTCTCCCTGAAGCCTCTGTAAAGCTAATTCACCCTACTTGATTTCCTTTACCATGACATGAAACAAAACCTATTAAAGTTTAGAAATCTATTGCACCTGTATATTACAAATCCTCTTCTTTATCACCACTTGGTACTTTCTTTATAGTGGGTTTTCAATAATTGTTTGTTGAGATTAATAAATGCTGGATAGTTTAGGAACTATCTAATAAGCACCAAACTTTAAAAATTGCAAACATTCAGGATAGTAATGCTAAAGTCGACAGAAGGCTTCAGAGCTCATTGAAGTGTATGGGACTACCTGCCTTAGTGCTGAAAGGCTTGGTGTGCTGGGCTTTGTTCTATGGAGTTTGTAGTTTTTTATCTTACTCCACATCTGATTTTAGCAGCTATTCTTCTCCTTTTCATTTTCTGCTTTTAATCAGATTAACCTGATGATGAATCTGTTTGGAAAACTACATGCTTTAGAAATGAAAGTAAGAATAACTAGACTTTATAGGGCTCTTCTGGGAATAAGGCTTTGCACATTGGTGCATGGACTCCTTTGCTTTGTCCCCTCACTCCTTCTGCATCTTCTGGGGGTCAGCAGTACAATAGGTGCAATGGCAAAACTTAGTCCTTATCTTCAAGCTGTTCAGGGTTAATCCCTCTTAGAAGCACAGAGGGCTTTCTGTGGTTCTCAGCTATACTTCAGGTAATAGTTCTTTTATTTTAGGGTTTGAATGATGCATTTTGCATAGTAAGAGTAGGAATTCAATAAAGGGTCTTGTTTTTAGCCCAGTGATTTTCAACCAGTGTACCACAAGAATTTTTACATATTTATTTATTTTTAATCCTCACTCAAGGATGTGTATTGATTTTAGAGAGAGAGGATTCGTTTACTGATTTTAGGGATTTTAGAGAGAGAGAGGGAGAATTGATTGGTTGCCTCCCATACACTCCCTAGCTGGACATTGAATCTGCAACCTAGGTATGTGTTCTGACAGGGAATCTAACTTGCAACCTTTTGGTGCACAGGATGATGTTCCAACCAACTGGGCCACCTGGCTGGGCCACGAGAATTTTAAAAACATGTAATACCTGACTATTTAGCCCTGGCTGGTGTGGCTCAGTGGATTGAGTGCCAGCCTGTGAACCAAAGGGCCACCCATTTGATTTCCCAGTCAGGGCACATGCCTGGGTTGTGGGCCAGGTCCCCAGTTGAGGATGTGTGAGAGGCAGCCACACATTGATGTTCCTCTCTCTCTCTTTTGCCCTCCCCTCCCCTCTCTCTCTAAAAAAATAAATAAAATCTTTAAAAAATGATAACAGTGAACACAATAGCTGTCCAGTGGGAATGAATCAAAATTATACCTATTTTGCGGTATGCAACAGAATTTTAGTAATTAGTTTATGTGTGCCATGAGTCATGAAGAAGGTTGAAAATTGCTGTTTTAGACTTCTAAATTGTCTTATATGGAATTGTAACAAAATTATACAGCAAAGAAAAACAAGTGTATGTCTTTTCTTTTTCTCTCTTATAGGAAATACAGATGAAGCGGACTGCAATTGAAGCTTTTAATGAAACAATTAAAATATTTGAGGAGCAGTGTCACACACAGGAACAATATCGCAAAGAATACATTGAGC
Organism: Sturnira hondurensis; assembly: GCF_014824575.4. Lineage (NCBI taxonomy): Eukaryota > Metazoa > Chordata > Mammalia > Chiroptera > Phyllostomidae > Sturnira > Sturnira hondurensis. The sequence goes on from NW_028098007.1 coordinate 683,202, forward strand.
GATTTCGTAGAGAGGGGAATGAAAAGGAAATTGAACGGTAAATCCACTTAATACCTGCAAGAACATCAGTGAGACAAGCCATCCTTTTTCCCCAGTAATCTCTGTTGTGTTTGCTTTTACCCCTAAAACTTCACAGTCCTTCCATACGGAAATACTTGGCTGTTCCCACCAGTGGCACCAAGTGGAACCTCCTCTCTTCTGCATTCTTTCTCCATTCTCCTAAATGTTAACTCCTGCTCACCCTGTAGGACTCAGTTTAGACATGACTTTTTTCTAGAAGATCTTCCCTGACTTCCTCACCTGATATGGGGGCTTTTTTCCCTACCCTTACAGTATCTAGTCCTGACCTCTAATGTAACGTTTACTGAATGCCCCTTTCTTAGCTGCAAGCTTGTTGAAAGTAAAGATGTTGTCTTATTTTTGCTGATAGTTACAGCACCTGCTATGGTTCTGGAGAGTACATAGTGGAGCTTATGGAATATTTGTTGAGCTAAAAATCAACAGCAGGAATCCAAGAATAAACTGGAGGTGGAGCAAGACCGTGGACAGGAATGGCAGACTGCCTATCACAGGCAACTGTAGTCTTTGTGATCATCAAGTTAAAAGGTGGTGAGGGCCTGAACCAGAGCAGGAAAGGAGGTGGAGTTAATGGAAATGCTGAGGACTTGAGGCTTGAGCAGCAATGATAGCTGTGGGATAAGTCAAAGACTATTCCTATTGACTAAGGGATATGAGTCACTAAGGGATGGTCTTATCCACCAAAATAGAGAGTATGCAAGGAGAGTTTAGAATTGGAACCAATGAGTTTGAGGTTCCTGTGAGAACCCAAATGGAGTTGCTGAAAGTCTATTGGATTTGGAATTCAGTACAGAAAAGATTTGGGAGGCATAAATGTGTAGGTCGTAATAGATGCTAAAAATAAGATTACACGGAGTGAATGAGCAGCATGAGAAGTGTTGGATCTGGCAACCAAAAGGGTATTATTGTAAATGCAAATTTAGTGGAATATTGAAAGACTCAGCCAGATAACAGTGGGTTGAGGAGGGAAGAAGTGGATAACAAATAAAAATGAATCCTGTGCAAGGGAAAAGCAAAATTATTTCTCATGTTAGCACCAAAGTGTCAGTGAACTTCTGTGTGCTAAAGAATAGGGCTTAGTGCTGTGAGGCAGTATGGCTTAATGGTTGAAACAAGGGGCTTGAATTCTGTGTTGAATATTTATTTACTAGCTGTGTGACCTTGGTTGAGTTACTTAACTTTTCGAGCCTGTTTTCTGCTCCATAAGCTGTGGATAATACCTTGTTGAAATGCTGTGAGAATTAAGTGATACACACACACGTATTCATGATACAGAAAGGCATGTGTGTGAGTATATCTTGGCATATGCTGTCAATCAATGACAATTATTAATAATGAAATAGAGCCCTGGCTGGTGTGGCTCAGTGGATTGAGCATGGGCCTGCGAACCACACGATCACAGTTCAATTCCCAGTCAGGGCACATGCCTGGGTTGCAGGCCAGTTCCCAGCAGGGTACTCATGAGAGGCAACCATACATTGATATTTCTCTCCTTCTCTCCTTCCCTTCCCCTCTAAAGATAAATAAATTTAAAAAATTTTAAAAAATAATGAAATAGAAAAGAACTTGTAGTTTAGTTGCAAAGAAAAACAAAGTAACATGATGATGTTTTAATAGTAATGTAAAACCACCTATTGAATGACCAATGAATGAATAGTGTGGGCAATTGATGCCTTAAGGATTCAGAGCACAGCAAAACTTTGTGTGCTAGAAAATTTATAGCTGTTATATACTGAGTACTTACCAAGATGCGTCAGGCATCGTTTAGTCCTTTACATGTATTACCACACCACATTTAATGTACCCAGTAACCCAGTGAAGTAGGTACTGTTTAAGTACCCATTTTAAACAGAAGAAATGAAAGCACAGAGAATTTAAATAACTTGCCCATAGCCACACAAGAAGTAGCAGGCCAGAGATTTAAACTTAGGCAGGGTGACTGCAGGGCCATTGCTCTTAACTGGTATATTATGTTATCTTCCGATATCATACATACAGCTTCACTTGTTCAGTCATGACTTGATCCAAAGCCCAAACAAGGTCATCAGGATTCTCTCTCGTACTCTTGTCTTTTGGTTCCATTTTCCTCTGTGTTGGCTTTATCCTTAGGTAGGCTTCTCTATGAGATGGCAGAGTAGCAGCCGGGAGTCTTAGAATCACACACATATTCATAATTTAACAATTCCAGTGGAAAGTCTCTATTATAGTTCTAGCAATAGCCTGGAATCAACTCTCATTAGTCAGTTGGGGTCTTACTGCTATTCCTGAACTAGCAGTCACTGTAACCTGAGGGTGTGGATAGGATGGAATGGAATACTTATTTCCTTTTTATTGAATTTATTGGGGTGACACTGGTTAAGAAAAGTATACAGGTTTTAGGCACACAGTTCTATAACACAGCATGTGTACGTGTCTTGTGTGTTCACCACCCTAAGTTGGAATGGAATACTTTTATTGTCCAGGCTGGGTTGTGTGGCTCTTCACCGTGAATCTGAGATGGGGCAGGGAGCCCATCAGGCACCATCAGGGAGCTATTATGAGAAGAGTGGGTATGAATGTGGGCCAGGTAAAAACAGCAGATGTTGGCTGCACTTAAAATATTAGGGTTGTGCTCACTCTATAAAATGTCTGTGTTTGGTTCCTGTTTTACCTTTAATACGTCACATATTTTCACAGAATTATGATGAATTATGACAAATTGAAATCACGGCTGGGAGAGATTCACGATAGCAAAATGCGTCTAGAGCAGGATTTGAAGAAGCAAGCTTTGGACAACCGTGAAATAGATAAAAAAATGAACAGTATCAAACCTGACCTGATCCAGCTGCGCAAGATCCGAGATCAACACCTTGTGTAAGTAGTGCTGCCCTGTGTGGGAGGGAATCACCAGCACCAGATTACTACTAGCAGTAGAAACATTAGAGGCAGAAGAACAGACCTGTAATTGAGAACTAGACAGTGAAGTTGTAAGAATGTGGAGAAGCAATCTTGTTGGGAGTAGTGTACCAGAGTTCACCTGAAGTCAATGTGTGGGAGCAAAGTAGGACTCTGATCCATACAAATGCCTTGGGAGTCTTGGGGTGGCTGTGGCATGAATAAAATGATGTAGCTTAAAAATTACAGAGTAACATTTGCCTAAAACACAAAAACCAGAATCTTTGGTAATATAGAAATAGAAATTATTCCTCATAGGCACAGGCAAGGACACTGATAGTGCAGGCCTATAGATAAGTATACAGAATAATCTACTAAAGGGATTTTATTTCTAAGAAGTGAAATTCTACATTTAAGTAACAGAAATGTGTCGATAGCAGACATCGTGAAAGATAATTTTATCTGAGGAGTGGAATCCAACTTTTTAATATTATGGAAAACTGTAAGATTTAGCTAGATATGGGGATATTATCCAGATATATAGATTGAAAGATATAATGTGTTTTGATATGTATAATGCACACATTTTTGCCCAGATTTTTGGAGGGAAAAATAAGAGTGTACATTATATGTGGGTAGTACTAATTCCGTACCTATGTAAATGTTTTTAATTTTTTTATTTATACTTATGCATTAAAAGTGTAACTATAGAAAGTAATAATGATGCCCATATGCAAAATAATACCCTGGAATATGATAATCAGTTTTGTTTCTAAATGTAAATAAATAAATAATTGAATTAAAAAATTAAAATAAGCCCTGGCTGGTGTGGCTTAGTGAATTGAGGGCCAGCCTGCGAACTGGGCGGTCGCTGGTTGCGTCCCCAGTTAGTGCACTAGAGGCAACCACACACTGATGTTTCTCTCCCTCTCTCCCTCCCTTCCCCTCTCTAAAAATAAACACATAAATAAATTAATTAATTAAAACAATATTTTTTAACTGAAAGTTTGAGCCAAAAAGGCATTATACATGGTGAAATATGGTATTAGCAGAACAAGTTGTATGGATTATGTTTTTAGGACAAATGACTGCTTCAAAGAGAAAAATTTAAGAGAAAATGAAATATATTAGGTTTAGTTCTAGGTAAAGAATAGACTCTTATGAAATATGTTTATGGGTCTCATGCATGTAAAACAATTCAGTTCAAATTCCTGGCAGGAGAAGATGGAGTAAAGACCTCTGACTGTGTTTTCCATAGACATCAGGCTTTCTTTGTGAGAAAGGGAGAGGGAATAAAGCACAAGCCTAGATGTTGGAACAGTGGCTAGTGAGTTTCAGTGGAGGATAATTGAAGGTGATTGTTTTGGGGTCAATTACAACTACACTATGCCAGGTAGTTTTTAGTACAGTCTTCTCTAGAGATCATTTCCATTTGCTAATATGGCACCAAAAAAAGTCAAGCAAGTACATACAGCATACGGAAGAGCTTTGGAAACAAGGCAAGGAGATACCCTTGTCTAAAATCAGGGTGTGTCTGCTCTTGGAATACTTACATGGTACTAATCACATAATGAAGCTGAAGAAATGCCCAAGAAGTCTTTGCCATGGACCAAAGGATTGAATAGAAGCTCTTCTTTGCTCTGGAAAGCAGTGATATTTAGAAATACACCATCCCAAAGAGCATGAATAAGTGTAGCAAACTAGAACTTAAAAAGTTTCTTTAATGAGTTCAATAAGCTAAGTATAAAAGAGTTTTTGATAACATCATGGATAATAAGCCATGACCTGCTAGTAAAGACAATTAGGAGGTTTAGGGAGACACCAACAAGTCCTGCGTCTTCGGGCAGGGTTGTTTCAGGGAGGACAGTGCAGTGTTTAACACAGATAACACTAGGCTTGGTGGACTGGATCTGTTCCAGTGCTGGGATTGTCCAGTCGGTCCTGAAGGAGACTGGGTGTAAAATGCGTGCTGCATACTGAGTGTGACCTCTCTTTGGTCCTGTTTTGAAGTTGGAATAGGTTGGAATTCGGTAGTACCTGATTAGAGATTGTCATTAGTTCATCAAGCCCCCTCTGGGCGTGGACATTTTCCTGACTTTCTACTGCATAGCCTACAAGGATTCTATGAGATTCTTTGCTGGTATCCCAGTGTACTGTTTCTAGGATATTCTTGAGAGCTTAAATATAGAACTTCATTTCTTAAACATAGAATAAAAACTTCTTAAATATAAAATCCTTTAAAATTTCCTTTCCAAAAAAGGAATTTGGTTGTTCATGTGCAGTTCTTTTTATCAGCAGCTAGTTTTAATGATTACCATATACTTTCCTTCATATTTATAAACCTAAATTCATAAATTTAAAATAAAAAATAACTTAACCATAATAATACAGGTGCATTAGTGATGAGTTTTGAGTAAAATGTGCAAGAGGGGTTTGCAGCTAAAGAGTTTCTGTGGAGGGTGGTGTGTTCTCTTATTTATTTGGTTTAACAAAATTTTATTGAGCCTCAACTGGTGTGGCTTGGTTGGGTGTCATCCCGAAAAGTGAAGGGTCACTAGTTCAATTCCTAGTCTGGAGCATGCTTGGGTTGCAGGCTTGGTTGGGGTGCATATGAGAAGCAACCAAATGATGTTTCTCTCTCACATCAATCTTTCCCTCTTTTTCTCTCTCCTCCCTCTAAAAATAAAGAAATAAAATCTTTTAAAAGTTTTATAGTGATTAGTTTATATCCCATACAATCTACCCATTTTGAAGTGTATAATGTAATATTTTTATTATATTCACAGATATGTTCAACCATCATCACAGTCAATTTTAGAACATTTTCATTAATCCGAACAGAACCCATGTACCCTTAACCTAGAATCCCCTATCATCCTGTTCTCTTCAGCCCTAAACAACCACTAATCTATTTTCTGTCTCTCTTGCCTATTCTGAACATTAACATAAATGAAATCATGAAATATGTAATTTTTTGAGAGCAGCTTCTTTCACTCAGCATAAAGTTTTTACTCATCCATGTGTTACATGCATAATATTCCATTGTGTAGATCTACTACATTTTATCTAACTATTTACTCATCAATTGGTGGACATTTGGGTTGTTTCTAACTTGGGCTGTTATGAATAAAGCTGCTCTGATCATTTGTGTATAGGTTTTGTATGGATGTCTGTTTTCAGTTCTCCTGAGCATATGCTGAGGAATAAGACAGCTGGGTCACATTGTAACTCTGTGTTTAATTGGGGCACTGCCAGGCTTTTCTGAAGTGTCTGCATTGGTTTACATTTCCACCAGTGATGGTCTGGGTTTTTTTTTCTTAAATAATGAATCACTCCTTAATTTAGCTCATAAGTTAAAATTTTTAAAACTGATTTTTCATTTTAAGGTGTCTTACATTTTATTTCATTATTATGTAGGGAGTATGAAGTTCTGTTTATAAAATTTTTTATAAGACAAATCGTATTCCTCTTTTTTAAAAATATATTTAGCCCTGGCTGGTGTAGCTCAGTGGATTGTGGTTCGAGGGCCTGTGAACCACACGATCGCGGTTTGATTCCCAGTCAGGGCACATGCCTGGGTTGCGGGCCAGTTCCCAGCAGGGGACTCATGAGAGGCAACCATGCATTGATGTTTCTCTCCTTCCTTTCCTCTCTAAAGATAAATAAATAAAATCTTGAAAAAAATGTATATTTAATTGATTATGCTATTACAGTTGTCCCACTTTCCCCCCCTTTGTCTCCCCAATTTCCTCTAGCAGTCCCTGACTTAGTTCATCTCCATGGGTCATGCATATAAATTCTTTGGCCACTTCATTTCCTGTACTGTTCTTAACATCCCCCTTCTACCAATTTAAGATTTTATTTATTTATCTTTAGAGGAGAAGGGAAGGAGAGAAGGAGAGAAACATCAATGTATGGTTGCCTCTTGTGTGTCCCCAGCTGAGAACTGGCCTGCAACCCAGGCATGTGCCCTGACTGGGAATCGAACCGCGATCGTGTGGTTCACAGGCCCTCACTCAATCCACTGAGCTACGCCAGCCAGGGCCAATTTGTACTTCTTAATCCTTGCACCATTTCCCCATTATTCTCCCCATTCTCCCTCCCTACTGTTAACCCTCCAAATGATCTCCATTATCTATGGTTCTGTTTCTGTTCTGCTTGTTTGCTTTGTTTTTTAGAATCAGTTGTGGATAGTTGTGCATTTATTGTCATTTTCATGTTCATAGCTTTGATCTTCTTTTTCTTAAGTAAGTCCCTTTAACTTTTCATATAATAATGGCTTGGTGATGATGAACTCCTTTAACTTTACTTTGTCTGGGAAGCACTTTATCTGCCTTCCCATTCTAAATGATAGCTTTGCTGGATAGAGTAATCTAGGTTGTAGGTTCTTGTTTTTCATCACTTTGAATACTTCTTGCCAGTCCCTTCTGACCTGCAAAGTTTCTTTTTTATTTATTTATTTATTTATTTATTTATCTTTAGAGGGGAAGGAGAGAGGGAGAGAAACATCAATGTATGGTTGCCTTTTGTGTGTCCCCTGCTGGGAGTTGGCCTGCAGGGAACCGGCCTGCAGCCCAGGCATGTGCCCTGACTGGGAATCGAACCGCGATCCTCTGGTTTGCAGGCCTGTGCTCAATCCACTGAACTACACCAGCCAGGGCCTGCAAAGTTTCTTTTGAGAAATCAGCTGACAGTCTTACAGGAACTCCTTTGTAGGTAATTCTTTGCTTTTCTCTTTCTGCTTCTAAGATGGTCTCTTTATCTTTAACCGTGGCATATTAATTATTATGTGTCTTGATGTGGTTCTCTTTGCATCCATCTTGTTTGGGGCAATGTGCTTCCTGAACTTGTATGTCTATTTCCTTCATCAAATTAGGGACATTTCCTTTCATTGTTTTTTCAAATAAGCTGTCAATTTTTTAAAAAGATTTAATTTTTTTATTTTTAGACACAGGGGAAAGGTGGGAGAAAGAGAGGGAGGGAAACATCAGTGTGTGGTTGTCACTTGTGTGCCCCCTACTGAGGACCTGGCCTGCAACCTAGGCATGTGCCCTGACTGGGAATCGAACCAGTGACCCTTTGGTTTCCAGGCCAGTGCTCAATCCACTGAGCTATACCAACCAGGGCAGTTTTCAATTTCTTGCTCTTCCTCTTCTTCTGGCATCCCTGTTATTTGGATATTCGTACATTTAAACATGTCCTGGAGGTTCCTAAGCCTGTCCTTGTTTTTTTGAGTTCTTTTTTCTTCCTGCTGGTCTGATTGAATGTTTTCTTCCTTACGTCCCAAATCTTTGATTTGATTCTTGGCTTCATTCACTCCACTGTTGATTCCCTGTAAGGTTTTTCTTTATTTCACTTAGTGTAACCTTCATTTCTGCCTGGGTCTTTTTTTATGCTGTTGAAGTTCCCAATGAATTTCTTGGGCACCCTAATAACAACTGTTTTGAACTCTGCATCTGATAGATTGCTTATCTCCATTTTATTTAGTTCTTTTTTTGGAGTTTTGTTCTGTTCTTCATTTGGGCCATGTTTCTTTGTCTCCTTGTTTTGGCATTCTCCATGTGTTTATTTCTATGTGTTAGGTAGAACCACTTTGACTTCTTGTCTTAGTAGCATGGCCTATTGTAGAAAAGTGCACCTGTAAATTGGATGGAGTGGAGCCTTAGGTAAGGCCTTGTCCCACTAGTCCCGTAGGACTTATTCCACTAGTCCCTCCCCCCGCCCCCTACCACTAGTTTTTACAGCCAGAAGTTATGGGGACTTATCTTCCCGGTACTGGAATCCTGGGCTGGGTGGTCTGGTGTGGGGCTGGGATCCCTTGCTCCTGCGGTATCCTCATGATTTTTATGCTTGTTCCACATCTCTGCCATTCCCACCCATCTGGATGAATGTGACTTGTTACCTTGGTTGTCAGACTTCTATGCAGCTTGGTTTTTTCATGGTTCTAGGTGCTAGTTATTTTGTAGTTTAGTTGTAATTTTTGCTATGGTTGTGTGAGCAGGTGAGCTGTGTTTACCTATTCCTCTATCTTGACCCAAAGTTAGGAAAGGATCTCTTTTTCTTTAAATTAAAATTAATTTATTTCAAGTTCCTACTTTGCTATATGAAAAGCATTTTATTTCAGTTATGATTAGGACTCTTCCTACCTTCTACATATATACACATATTTGGATCACTTAAGAAAGTCATCAGAAGTACTGCCAGGAAACTAGTGGAACAAAAAGTCCCTTGTCCCCCATCACTGCCATCACTGGGTGTTTCCTCTGCCCCTGATCACTGAGTCTTGCCATCTGGTTAAATACTGCTATTCCAGAAAACTCAGAGGTACTGTTCATAGTGATCTCCTTATTGGCACTAACAGGCTCTGCATCTTAAAACCTTCTTGTCCTCCACCCAAGGAACCTTGTATGTGGGGCATCCTGTTCTCTTGCTCCATCTCAAAAGTAGCCAGGCTCTAGGCAAGCATAAATTCTCCTCCAGGAATTCCCCTCTCAGGGACTGCCTAGTTTAATCCTCATTCTTGTACTAAAACGCAAGTTCTTTTTCTCTTAGAGGGTGGTAGTTGGGTTGTAGGCTAATTAGACTTTTAGAAAGGATTTCATATATATATATAATTTTTTCTCTACTTGCTGGGTTGGGCACTAGGTACGGATATGCTAAGACCAGCTATTTTTTTCTTGTTTTTCTTAACTTCTGTGTAAGATATGGGAGTAGTATTTTTCCTGTATTTTTTTAAAGAATACTGAGGCATAAATAGATGCTGAACAACACAATTAGTAACAGAATGAGAACTGGATGTTAGGTCTTTTGATTATTAGATTCAGTTTTTTCTTCTAGAATATACTGTCTTTAATGAGTGATCTAGACATTACTGAATAACAAGATAAATATGAGTCACTATATTAAAGTTACTCGAACTTTTACCAAATTACTTTTAAAAGCTACTTAGTTCCTCACATTGTTGTTGAAGGACTCAGAACTACGTATTAGTGTTTGAAATGGACTTTTGGTATATTAGAAAAGTCACATTTGTGAAAAGGCAGAAAACCATCATAGATGAAAGGTGGGCACAAAACACTCTTCTCTTTTTCCTGTATTTTCCTGAGTGTCCTAACATTTGTGGTAGAAAGGGAAGCTCAGTTTAAAGGGGTTGGTGGTGAAAGAAAATGAGAACTCAAGAGAAAATGTAGTGTGGTTTGTTCACTTCAAGTCTTCTACTCAGTGTGCTTGTCTCTTTAATAAAGGAAAGATCAGTTTTTAAGGATAGAAAAGTTTGAGTAAGGGTGTTTAGAGGAGGTAATCTGGATATTTTGCTAATAGAAGTAGTGGTGAAGGAGGGGGGTTGTTACTAAGTAAATTCTATCAAGACCATGTTAGTTGTTTTCTAGCTTCACTGATCGTGTAAAATGAAATCCAGGTTAACTGAAGGACACCTCTTATTGAGAAAGGCTCTGAAATCTGTTTAAGTAACTTAAAAATTAGGTGTGATACCAAGTTATTTAGTGTACTTGGAGTCAGAGCTACAAGATGACCTTGGAGTTGACCATGAAGATTTATTAAAAACAGCCCACCAGTAAATACTTATTGACTATTTATTGAATATCTGCTAAGTGCTGGCACTCTTTTCAGCATTAGGATTAGCCATGAGCAGGACAGACCCCCTTCCTTTACAGAAGCTTACATTTTAGTGGAGGAGACAAACATTAACAAGTGAAAATATAAAACAATTCCAGGCATGTGCTGTGAAGATGATACAGTAAGGCAAAGTACAGAGAGTGACTAGGGGCTGCTTTAGTTGGGATGGTGAGGGTAGTCATCCCTGAGAAGATGGCGATCAGGAGCCTGGTTGGGGGATGGCAATGAAAGAGTTTTTATATTCTACTCAAGTTTTAGACCATCAGCCATCTCAGTGATTTATATCATTTTACATCTAAAATGTTGCTGTATTTTAAAATACTAATATTTGCCTGTTAATGAAGTAAATTTGTATTGATTACTCAGATTGCCACCCTAAATTTCTTTTTTTTTTAATTTTAAAAAAGATTTTATTTATTTATCTCTAGAAGGGAAGGGAAGGAGAGAGGGAGAGAAATATGAATGTATGGTTGCCTCTTGTGTGTCCCCTGCTGGGAAATGGCCTGCAACCCAGGCATGTGCCCTGACTGGGAATCAAACCATGATCCCTTAGTTCACAGGCCTGTGCTCAATCCACTGAACTACACCAGCCAGGGCACCACCTTAAATTTCTTATGACTTGCTCAGGTATAAAAATAGACGTTGAAATTCTGTTTTAGAATTGTAAACTCAATGTAGTAGATCACTGAGGAATTGAATCTGTAAATGCATGACTCTATACTGACCTAACTTATGGCTTCAGCAACACATGTCCCTCTGTGTTTGAGTGTCAGTGTGTGTGTGTGCTCGTGGTAAAGCCTAGAAAAGGAAAGTGAAAAATAAGAGAAATGCCTCATTTCAAGTAGCTCTTTGTGTTGCTGCCTTTTTGCAGAAAGTTGAAGGAAAATTAATGGAGAAATGAGTTTAGGGAAATCTCTGGCCACTCTCAGTGGAACTGGGGAGACTAGCAAGTCCCTGGACTCTGGAAGTTTGGTTGGCTTGGACGTGCATACTTGTTCAGGCAGAGTTTGCACAGATACTGACACTGGTGTCATCCCTTTGGCAGGTGGCTCAATCACAAAGGAGTGAGACAGAAGCGCCTGAATGCCTGGCTGGGGATCAAGAATGAGGATGCTGATGAGTAAGTTCTCTCTGTACCTCTCTGCCAGGGCTTTGTTTCCAGGGTAGGACATGGGCCTTCTTTATACATGTTAAATGTTGGTCCTCATGGACATTTGAGGATATTGAATCAGGGACTTTACACCTCTTTTGAATTGAATTGCCCTATAGGCACTTGAGTTCAGAGACCTTCCGAACCACCATGAGACAAAAGCATTGGTCATTTAGACATCCATGCATCAGCTATTGGATGAGACACGTGAATTCTGTGCTTTTTGTACCATAGGAAATAATAATGTTGTTAAAAACCATCCAACTGATTACAATTTCATTTTGTCATTTTGTGGTTAAAGGTTTAGAAGAGTTTTATTTATAAATTTGCTTTTAGCTGTAAGTAACCCAATCGTTTGAGTAACATTTGGCCATTTAATTTTTAGGACCTATTTTATCAATGAGGAAGATGAAAACCTGCCCCATTACGATGAGAAAACCTGGTTTGTTGAAGATATCAATCGAGTACAAGCAGAGGACTTGCTTTATGGGAAACCTGATGGTGCATTCTTAATTCGTGAGAGTAGCAAGAAGGGATGTTACGCTTGCTCTGTGGTGTAAGTCTTCTCTGGGGGTATGACCTTTTGAAAATGTCTGCTTTAAGAGAAAACCAGTCCCTCATAAAATTCAGAATAGTTCAGGTACAGTAATGAGGGCCTGTGGCTTTGACCATTAATATTGTATAAGGAAAATAGTTGCTTCATGAGAGATGATATCTGAAATCATTTGGGGGATTTTAATTTAAATGATAAATAGATTAGGCCCTTCAGTGTTGCTACTGAATTTCAGGTGTTTGTGAAAACTAATGTGAGATCTTCCATTGAAAAGATGACTTAATTCTTTAGTGGCCTCTTGCATGACTAACTTGGTCTTCATTGTCAGATTTAGGAAGGCTTGATTAAATAGAACTGTTCTTACTTCAGAACAAAAACTTTATAAATATTGTACTTAAATAATATTCAGTTGAGGTACTGATAGAAAATGTTCAGTGTTTTCTATAAGATGATCTCATGACTTTGTTTGGAAAAGCCTAATTTCATTTTCATGGAAAATGCAATTCTGGGGGCTAGTAACTATGCATTGGTCAGATTTTGCCTAAGTATTATGTATATTCTTTAGAAAGGCAAATTCCTTCATTGACAAAGACCACACTTAGAGTGAAGGTGTAGTGTGATGGTTATGAGAGCAAGCTTTGGTGCTAGATGCACTGGATTCAAATCCTCACTCTGCTGTTCAGTAGATGTGTGACCTAGGGTAAGTGACTTAACTTTTCTTTGCCCAGTTTCCTTATCGGTAAAATAAGGATAATAATATCTACTTGAAGGTTTTTGAGTTAAACCTTAACTCACAATGAGTTAAATGAGTTAAAATGTGTCATGTAACATGCTTTGATCAGTGCTGGCACATGATAAGTAAACGTTGACATGTTATTGATAATGACGCTACTGATGGACATGGCAGAAGGCAAGCCAAAATGACAAAATGATTTTCCTCTCAAAGAGGGCCAGGTGGTGAGGACAGACATAAGGCACTCTTATTAACGGAGTGTTCAGTGCTTTACATGGTCATCCTGTCTTTAGTGGTCTGCCTCTGTCATTGAGTTAGAGTTTGAATCCAAGTTTACCTGGTTTCAAAGCCCTCATTTTTCTATTACACCGCACTTCATTTCACAAATATCCAAGATAAATAGAATCACTGTGAAATAGATATCATCAGTAGTCTGCACACATGCATAACTGTTAATTCTGGTGGAAAAAGAGGAGATTGGGAGGGTTTTTGTGGAAGGGGTGGTGTTTGAGCTGGACTTTGGAAGGATGAATAATGGGGTACCTATAGGCAGGAAATGATGGAGGAGTTGTAAAGTATATTGAGTTACTGTTATTCAAAGACAGAGCTTGAAAAACATTTCATTTCTCTGAAACAAACACTGCTCAAGTTATCTGAATGGAAATAGCAGAAGATGATGGTTTTTGCAGGAATTGAGATATTTTAAGAACAAAAAAAGAAGGAAGGTCATAATCCCAATGCATGCTCACCCCTGGTCACTGGATGGCAATCTGAAGTAAACCCAGGGAGACCAGGGAGTAGCTGGAACAACTTAGGGATTCCTTTTTGCCTTGCTTTAGCTACAGACTGGACCAGAGTCAAGTCCATGGCAGTGTGGATTTCCCCTGCTTGTTAAGTCCATAGAATGAATTACAACCAGATCTCAAAAACAACACCCAGAACTGTCAGAAAGTCAAGCTGTATGGAAGTCTGACAACCAAGGTTTTAAAGAAGCCACATACATCCAGACGGGTAGGAGGGGAGGGGTTGTGGAGTTGCAGAGGTGCAGTGGAGAGATGGTGTGGCACATAGAGGTGGCTTTGGTGGCAGCGGCAGAATGAACAGTCCCACATTCACGTGTGGTGACTAAAAATCGGGGGAGCTACCTTGGGAATGAGAGATCCTAGTCCCAGGCCAGAGTGAACAGTCCAGGGTTTCAACACCGGGAAGATAAATCTCCATTACCTCTGGCTGTAAAAACCAGTGAAGGCTGGGGCAGCAAAAGACACTGCTGGATTTTTGCCACTTAAAGGGTCCACATGGGCTATGAATGTATGCAAACTTCATGGCATTAGCTAGAAGGGTGCCAGTCATATGCAGGAGGTACATGAGGTGACTGGAAGCAGGGTGAGTGCTGGGCAGTCCTCCAGAAGCCAGGAGTGGCATTGTACCCTCTTGAAGCCCTCTCCTTCTCACTCCCCACAGAGCCACAAAGCAGTAAAGCAAGTTGCCCCATCCTGGCAATTATCTAAAGCTCCATCCCACACAATTTACAGGTGCCTTTTCTACATAGGCTACTCTACTAAGACAAAGTCAAAGCAGCTCTACTTAATACACAGAAATAAACCCAGGGAGACTGCCAAACTGAGGAGGCAAAGAAATACAGCCCAAATGAAAGAACAACAAAACCTCAGAAAAAGAACTAAATGAAATGGAGATAGGCAACATAGATGCAGAGTTTAGAACACTGGTGATCAGGATGCTCAGAGAACTCATTTGAGTATAGCCACAAAATAATGAAAGAAATGAAGGATATACTAAGTGAAATAAAAATCTATAGGAACCAACAGTGGAAAGGAAGAAGCTGGGATTCAAATCAATGATTTGGAACAAAAGGAAGAAATAAACATTCAACCAGAACAGAAAGAAGAAACAAGAATCAAACAAACAAACAAAAAATGAAGAGAAGCTTAGGAACCTTTGGGACAGCTTTAAACATTTCAGCATCTGAATCATAGGGTTACCAGAAGGAGAAGAGGAAGAGCAAGAAATTGAAAACTTACTTGAGAAAATAATGAAGGAGAACTTACCCAATCTGGCAAAGGAAATAGACTTCCAGGAAGTCCAGAAAGCTCAGAGAGTCCCAAAGAAGTTGGGCCCAAGGAGGAACACACCAAGATACATCATAATTACATTACCCAAGATTAAAGAGAAGGAGAGAATCCTAGAAGCAGCAAGAGGAAAGGAGACAGTTACCTACAAAGGAGTTCATATAAGACTGTCAACTGATTTCTCAAAAGAGACCTTATAGGCAAGAAGGGGCTGGAAAGAAGTATTCCAAGTCATGAAAGGCAAGGACCTACATCCAAGATTGCTCTATCCAGCAAAGCTTTCATTTAGAATGGAAGGGCAGATAAAGTGTTTCCCAGACAAGGTAAAACTAAAGGAGTTCATCATCACCAAGCCATTGTTATATGAAATGTTAAAGGGACTTATTTAAGAAAAAGAAAATGAAAAACTATGAATATTAAAAAGGACAACAAACTCACAACTATTAATAACTGAATCTAAAAAATAAAAAAGTGTCCTAGCTGGTGTGGCTTAGTGGACTTAGTGCTGACTGGCAAACTGAAAGGTCACTGGTTTGATTCCTAGTCATGGCACATGCCCAGGTCATAGGCCAGGTCACCATATGGGGGCATGTGAGAGGCAACTGATCGATGTATCTCACACACATGGTTGTTTCTCTCCCGCTTTTCCTCCCTCCTTCTCTCTCTAAAAGTAAATAAAATAAAAAATCTTAAAACCCCCCACAAAATAAACTAAGCAAACAACCATAACAGGAACAGAATTATAGATATGGAGATCATTTGGAGTGGAGGAATGAGAGGGAAAATGGGGCAAGAGGTGCAAGGAATAATAAGCATAATTGATAGGTACAAAAAAGACAGAGAGGTTAAGAATAGTATAGGAAATGGAGAAGCCAAAGAACTGTTATGTATGACCCATGGACATGAACTAAGAGGGGAGATTGCTGGAGAGAAGGGGCTGCTGGATGGAAGGAGGTAAAGGGGGGGAAACTGGGACACGTGTAATAGCATAGTCCATAAAATAAACTAAATAAATAAAAAATAAATAAAAGAAGGAATATAAATATAAAGGATGGAAATAAGTGAAATAGAGAGTAGAAACAATTGAGAAAATAAGTGAAATCAAAAGTTGGGATGAGCAAAACGGACAGCCTCTAGCTAAATTGGCACACACACCACTATACAGTCAAAGAGAGAGAAGACACAAATTACTCAAATCAGGATGGAAAGGGGGACATTACTTACAGTCCTTTACAGAAATTTAAAAAGTTGATGAGTGAATATTATAAATAATTACATGCTAAAATCAGATATCCTAGACGAAATGGACAAATTCTTAGAAGCACACAAAACCCCAAAACTGACTTATAAAGAAACAGAAAATCTGAATAGAGCTATAACAATTAAAGAAGTTGTAGCCCTGGCTGGTGTAGCTCACTGTATTGAGCACAGGCCTGTGAACCAGAAGATCGCGGTTCGATTCCCAGTCAGGGCACATGCCTGGGTTGCAGGTCGGTTCCCTGCAGGCCAACTCCCAGCAGGGGATGTACAAAAAGGCAACCATACATTGATGTTTCTCTTCCTCTCTCCTTCCCCTCTAAAGATAAATAAAGAAAGAAAGAAAAGAAATGTTACTCATTTAAAAAAAAAAAAAGAAGTTGTAGTATGAATTTTAAAAAAAACTCAAAGAGAAAAGCCTAGGCCCAGTTAGCTTCACTGGTGAATTTTACCAAATATTTTTAAAAGAATTAACACAGGTCCTTCCCAACCTGTTACAAAAAATGGAAGAGGAGAGAATACTTCCCATTTCATTGTATAAGGGTAATACTAATATTACTCTGATACCAAAACCTAGACAAAGATACCACAAGAAAGTGAAACTGGGTACACATGGTAGGATTCATCCCAGGAATGCAAGGGTGGATCAACATAAAAAAACCCCAACAACGACAACATAGTAAATCAGTGCAATAACTATAGTAAGAAAATAAAGGACAAAAATTACATGATGCTCTGAGTGGGCTGGTTTAGTGGGTTGGGTGTTGTCCTGCAAACCAAACACCAGTCAGGGCATGTGGCTGGGTTTTGGCCAGGTCCCTGGTTGGGGGCATGCAAGAGGCAGCCAATCAGTGTTTCTCTTGCACATTGATGTTTCTCTCCCTTCTTACTCCCTTGCCTGCTGCCTAAAAATAAATTTAAAAAAATTGAAAACAAATTACATGATTATTTCAGTAGACTCAAAAAGCTTTGACAAAATCTGACACTTACTTATTTCTCACCTGAGGATATGTTTATTCATATTTTTACTGTCTCCCATACGTGCCCTGACCAGGGGTTGAAGCTAAACCTAGGTGTATGCCCTGACCATACTCGAGCCCATAACTTTCTGTTTTACAGGACAGTGCTAGCCACACTGGTCAGGGCAACACTGTTTATTTTAAAAGCCACTAAACAAACTGGGACTAGGAGGGCACTTCTTCAACCTGATAAAGCATTATCTGTGAAAAACTCACAGGTAATATACTAAATGGTGAAAGACCGAATGCTGGTTCTTAAGATCAGGAAGAAGGTGATGATGTCCATGGGTACCACTCCTAATCATCATCACACAGAGGGTTCTAGCCAGGGCAGTTAGGCAAGAAAAAGAAATAAAAGGCATTCAGATTGGAAAGGAACACATAAATACATACATACATACATACATAAAGCTAATAAATGAGTTTATCAGGGTTGCAGGTTAAAAGATCAGGATAAAAACTCAGTTGTATTTCTTTATATTAGAAATGAATAATCTGAAAAGGAAGTGAAAAA
Organism: Sturnira hondurensis; assembly: GCF_014824575.4. NCBI lineage: Eukaryota > Metazoa > Chordata > Mammalia > Chiroptera > Phyllostomidae > Sturnira > Sturnira hondurensis. The sequence continues at coordinate 701,105 of NW_028098007.1, forward strand.
GATACCCTATTAATAATAGTATCAAAAGTGTTAAAAAACCTAGGATTAAAACCAAAGCAGTACAGGAGCTGTACTGTGAAAAACTATAAAACAACATTGAAAGAACTTGAAGATCTAAATAAGTGGGAAGACATCCAGTTTTCATGTATCAAAAGACTTAATACTGTGAAGATGACAGTACTCCCCAAGTTGGTGTATGTGTTCAGTGTAATCCCTTTTAAAAATCCCAGATTTTTGCAGAAATTGAGAAAATGATCCTAAAATTCATGTGAAAATTCAAGGGATCTAAAACTGCCAAAATGGTCTTGAAAAAATTGAAAAAAGTTGAAGTATTACCTCCTGACTTCAAAACTTAGAATAAAGCTATAGTAATAAAAATTGTGAGGTACTGACATAAAGATAGACATGTAGATAGATCAGTGAATAGAACTGGGAAACAAGAAATTCTTACATTTATGGTCAGTTTTTTTTTAAGGTTTTTATCTACTTATTTTTAGAGAGAGGGGAAGGGTGGGAGGAAGAGAGGGAGAGAAACATCAGTGTATGGTTGCCTCTCACATGGTCCCCACTGGGGACCTGGCCTGCAACCCAGGCATGTGTCCTGACTGAGAATTGAATCGGTAACCCTTTGGTTCACAGCCGGCACTCAATGCACTGACCTATACCAGCCAGGGCTGGTCAATTATTTTTCAACAAGGGTCTCAAGATCAGTCTGTGGGGGAAAAAAATCATTGTTTCAACGCATGGTGCTGTGACAACTGGTGAGCCACATGCAAAAAATGAAGTTGGACCCTGCCTCATACCAAGTACAAACATTGATTCAAAATGAATCATAGACGTAAGTGTAAAATGTACAAGTATAAAACACTTAGGAGAGAACACAGGCATAAATCATTATGACTTTGGACTAGGCAGTAGTTTCTTAATACACCCAAAGAACAAACACCAAAAGAAAAATAGATAAATTGGACGTCAGCATAACTAAAACTTTTTTCATCAGAGGACACTGTTCAGAATGTGAAAAGACAACCCACAGACTAGGAGAAAAGGTTTGCAAATCATGTATCTGTTAAATGACTAGTGTCTAACATATAAAGAACTCTTAGTAAAAAGATAAATGCCCCAATTCAAAAATGCCAAACATTTGAATAGCCATTTTTCTGAAGAAGATATGTAAGTGGTCAATACATGGGTGAAAAGATGCTGGGTGTCATTGGGAACTGCTAATCAAACCCACAATGAGATAACACCAGGATGACTACAAAATAAAAAAGATGACATTAACAAGTGTTGATAAGGATGTGGAGAAATTGATCCTCTTACAGTGCTGGCAGGAATATAACAAGAAGCAACCATTTTGGAAAACAATCAGTCAGTTCCTCAAAAAGTTAAAACAGGGTCACCATGTGACTCAGTTCCATTCCTAGGTATACATCCAAGAGAACTGAAAATATATGTCCAAACAAAAAACCTCATTCCTGAATGTTCAGAGCAGTAGTATTCGTAATAGCACAAAAGTGGAAACAACCCAAGTTGGTTCGTCAGTTGATGGATAGAAAAAACAAAATGTGGGATATCCACACAATGGAATATTATTCAGTCATAAGAAAAAAATGAGGCAATGATACATGTTACAACATGGAAGACTTTGAAAATGGTGTGCTGAGTGAAGACCAGGTACAAAAGGTTGTGTGGTGTTATATGATTCTGTTCACATGAAGTGTCCTGAATAGATAGATCCATAGAGACAGAAAGTAGGTTCATTACCAGGTCCTAGATGGAGGGAGGAATACAGAGTAATTGCTACATGGTTTTATTTTAGGGTGATGAGAATATTCTAGAATTAGATACTGGTGATTATTGCACAATCTTGTGAATATTCTAAAAAAACCTGATTTATACACTAAAAAAATTGTTCTTGGTTTGTTCTGGCCCTCTCTAGTGTTCTTGCCTAAAGAAGATCCAGAGCTGAGTGAACAGAGCCATCTGGTTTAGCTCTGCCAGGTCTTAGTGGGAGGTGAGGGGCATCTCTGTGACAGGTTTACAAGGAGGGGGCGTGGGGACACACATGGATGTCACGTTTTACCAGCTTGATTGACAGAACATTTCTACTCCTTCACAGAATAGTTGTCCTCAGACTTCTGGTCATTTGGGGTCCCTTTATTTATTTTTTTGCCTTAATTCCCGCGGTGTTTGTGTGTTGTATCTTGCAGTGCCGATGGGGAAGTGAAGCACTGCGTGATCTACAGCACGGCGCGGGGCTACGGCTTTGCGGAGCCCTACAACCTGTACAGCTCCCTGAAGGAGCTGGTGCTGCATTACCAGCAGACGTCCCTCGTTCAGCACAACGACTCCCTCAACGTCAGGCTAGCCTACCCTGTCCATGCACAGATGCCCTCGCTCTGCAGATAAAGAGGGAGTGGGAAGAGAGGTGACTCTCTAGCATTTTTTCTACAGTTTTTATTAGACCACGAGGGCATTCTTTCTACGTAGACTGCTTGTTTTGCACAAGAAGTGATTCTGTGAATGTGGAGAGGCCAAGCAGCAGCCGGCCAGAATGGGGGCATGAGGGGCCCGAGGTTCTCTGGGACTCCCTCTGCCGCTGCACTGGCTTGGGAAGCTGGAAGCAGATGTTTTGGGGAAGTCTGTTTCATTGGGATCTTTGTTTTGTTTAGCCAGGCACCCTCAACAGAGCACATTTGGCTGGGGGGTGGGGGTTGTATCTGGAAGCCTCTGACAAGTCCGTGTCTTCTTTTGGTCTTCAACTCTGAGAATGTGGCAGGGGCATGGCTCTGTGGGAGCTCAGTTTTGATCTGGCAGTCGCTTTTAACTTCCTCCCAGAAGAAGGTTGTTTTGGCTTGTGGTAGAATGGCATTCGGTGAAAAAGACAACCAAAGGAAAACGGGGAGGCTTGTGACTTCATCTATGGACTCTTAGTCAAGGGGGTAAAAAGCGTTCAACTGAAGGTAACTGTATTTCTTAACTAATGTAACAGGCATCGACATTTCGTAGCTCCTCCCTCTGAAGCAGCATTGTTTAGAAGCCAAATTGATCCCAGCAAGACAATGTTTGTTACAGGACTAAGGTCTGATGGATGAAGGCAGTGCTCATGTCTGAATGCATACTGTACCAAAACTTGAAAGTAAAAGGAGAACTAGAATTTATTAGTTTTAGCAAACACTAAAAGCAGTCAGTGTAACTCTTCTGCCCTGCCCTGTTTCTCAGAGATGAGAATAGTGTTCTTTTTGTGGGCGTGGTGAGCTTTGAATCATAAAATGAAGTTGGTGCTTGTGTGGTGTTTCTTTAGCCTAAAGAATGGTCTGTTGTTTGAAACCTTTGTAACTTGTTTGTATGAGTAAAGAAAAGGTGCAATCCAGTGCTTTTAGATGGCTTGATATACCAAATAATGATATAGGACGATATTCTTATATGTGCTTCCCCAGTGAACATGGTTTGATTACTCATCTCCTGTCCTTCGCTGGGTAGGGCTTCGAGGGTCATACATAGGCTGCTAAGGCTGTGGCAGGAAGGGGGCCAGATTGTGGTCAGGGACCTCAGTAAATCACAGACTTGGGGGCTCTGGTGTCCAGGGCAGGGGTCACCCCACATTACTCACGTGCTTCCATACCGTGCTTTCTGAAACTTTCGTAAGGAGAGATAAGGACAGTTTGGAATTTGGACTGTTAGTAGAAACCATCTGGAAGCTCTTCTCTTCCCTTTTTCTGTGATCCTGCCATTAAGACGATGTGCACACTGTCCTGATTTTAGGCCAGGATCTTCTGCTCTGTGTGGTTTAAGCCTTCCAGCTGAGTGAAGCTAGACGAATGGAGTCAGAGGCAGGCGTCTCCTACTTCCATTATGCACCATCCCCATCAGTCAACACTCATTTGACAAATAGAGTTCAGCTGCCTCTGAGCCAATTCTGGCACCATAATAGGCTCAGAGTGAGTCAGCTGTTTGAGCCCCAAGCTGTGCAGTCAGGCGTCCTGGCTGAGCTGGACACGGAGCCAATATCTGGATCTTGATATATCTGGGCTTACAGCTCGGAAAACTCTAGTTGGGGGATGGAAGAAACAAATATTGCTTTCCCTGAGCACTCATCTTGGTGACAGGGTCTAGAATGCACCATGATGTGGAATTTACACAGAGATAAAAAGTTTTGTAAAAACCTGAAGTTACTAACAATAAAGATAGGAAGGAAAGATTATCACATCTTTGGCTTTTCTTTGGTTATGTTGCAGTTTCAGGATTGGGTGAGGCAGATGAATGAACCTCGCCCCCCTTCAATGTCATTGTTCTGACTTAAGCCCTAAACTGATAATCAGCGAGCTGCACACCCATTCCCCAAGTTGCCAGATTGAAATCTTTCTGAAAGTTTCACTGAGTAACAGCAGGCTAACTGCTGCTAGCCTTGTACCTGGTTGTTCAACTTGCTTATGCAATTGGAAGTTCAAGAGTAGGTGCAAAGAGTCCCTCCTTTCTGGTACTAAAATTTAGTGCTTTGAAAGTCTTAAATGAAAATGGGAGTAAGGATACACATCTGTAGTGCTGAGCTGTGTGTTGCTCCTTGTCAGGTAGATATTAAGGGTGTGCAGGGAGAGGGCATCATCCATTAGCTACACTTGGGCTGGCTTGTGGAAAAGGGCTTCTTTTTTGGTTCTACATTCCTTTTTATCTTTCCCGTTTTTCGTTTTTGAATTGCTTTGTGGGGACTAGACCTAGGGATCATTTGAGAAGTTGTAAAGTGAGTAGTAGCCATGATTTGCTTGATCCTGAGTCAGTGGAAATGGCATAGGGACCAGTCTACTAGCCACTTGGAGGGGTAGTATGCTGCTCCTTCCTCCGTGGTCTTGGCAGCAGGTCTTGGCTTCCATCCGAGTCTTGTTCTGTCCCATGACCTGACACCTCTCTCATGACATCTTAACTGCAGCCTCACTGAGGCAGATGGTAAAGAGAGAGAACAAGACCACAGGGGCCCATTGTTTCCCTGGCTAGAGAAACCAGCTACCAACATGGAAGCAGCTTGGGGCTGGCTGGACACAGGCCGGTTTTGTTCCAGGTAGAGCTTTTATCACAGAACAATGCTGTCTCCACCCAGCTGTAGATAATAAACCTTGGCCTCAGGCTTGTGCAGGGTAGCTGTGTCCTTAACCACTTATTGGCCAAGGTTGAGGACTTCCTAATAACTCTTCTACCCTGTCTCGGCTCCAAGCCCTGATGGGACCTCCCACTTATTTGGGGCTTCGTGTGGTCTGAAGAAACTTTGACAGCCAGTGTGGTGGCTCTTCTTACTGCAAGGAACCAGCCTTCTGGGTCTCCTTGGGCCAAGAGTTGGATGTAGGCAATTCCTGGTTTTCAATATCGTCTGTTGTCAGTTAAGACTCAAATAGTCTTGTGGGGTTTAGTGGCCTCAGAGGGTCCAGATAGGGGTCTGGCTGGGCCCTTTGCCGCCAACTGCTCAGCCTTGCTCCAGCTCCAGCCACTTGTGACAACCCTGTGTCCTTACGAATTCCAGCATGTGACTTTGGTGCCCTGTTGTTACTTGTGAAAAACCTATTCTGTCGTCTTTGATGTAGTCAAAAAATTTCATGTAGTTTACATAAAAATATCAGATTCACAAGGAAGCCAACTATATGTCTTGTGTTGGGACTTCACAATGTAGTTCCTAGACCACTTTTGCAAATTGTTCTTGTCGCCAGATGTGTTCAGACATTGCTGTGCAGTTGTGGGGGAGGGTGGGGGGAAGGTGGGGGAGGTACTTTTTGTTCTTTTTGTTTTTTACCTTCCCTAAGAGGGGACAGTCTGGCCAACTTCTCCAGTAATGCAATAAAGACATTGCAATAAAGTATCTCTGTTCTCTTGCTGGGGGGGCGGGGGGCGCTGGACAGGGGGCTGGGAGCAAGGGGAGGGCTGAGTGTTGAAAAGCCCTGAAACTTCAAGCCTTCTCTCCCATGAGCACCGGTTGGACCTGGGGCTGAACTGGGGCCACCAGAGGCCCTCTCCCATCTCTGAAGAGGAAGGAAGGCAGTCAGTCCTAACAGGTATGATGCCTGAATCCTGTCTGCCCGACACAGGATACAGGGAGATTCAGAAACTAATTCTGAGAGCCATTTCCTCCTCATCCCACTCCTATTAGAAAGCCCAATTTATTCTCATCATATCCTTTCTGCCTGGAAATAAGTTTCCACATTCTATTTTGGAGGCAGGGGAAACGGGCTCAGTCTCACAATTTGTCCTCTTGTTGCTCTGGCCCTTGTCACCCTCCTGCCATGGCACTTTGTTGAGGTTCCTATGTGTTGGGAACAGAAGCAACAATTACTAACCTCTGCTTGCACAGAACACTGTAGTTCTCGCCAGCCGCTCAGGCCCGCAGGTGCACTGAATTACCAATCAGATCAGGGAGGGAAACGGTCTTACTGTTCTAAATGACCTTGCCTATGACCTTTCTTCCCTTACTACACTTCAGCTACATAACATCCCCCAGGCCACTGCCTCGAACTATGGACAGTTTCCCCGAATCCCAAGAGTTGCTTCCACTCCATGTGGGACACACAAATTCCTATCTTCAGTTCCACCTGCTGGCTGGGTGTCTCCACCAGGGCCCTTGGCATCACCCGGGCACTGCAAGCTTTTGGTTTACAGAGAAAACATGCTTGGTTATGAGTTCCCTTAATCTTCATAACACCAAACCTACAGAACTATGGGTAGCCACAAAACTCCTTTCTCTCACCTTTTCAATTACAAAAGGTGGCCCTATTCCAACTGAAAGTCCATCTTTCCATATGTATTTTGGATTTTCTTCTGCCTTCTCAGGAATCTCCCATGAGCAGATACCAATTCTTTCACTGTTGTTTTCTCTCACCTGGACCAATTGACATTTGAACATGGTTGGCTACTTGACCCCTATTGGCTAATGTAGTTGGAAAATCTGATTGTGGGCCTCAAATACCCTAAGTACCATGTGTCCCTCCATTTCTGTGGTGTGAGCTCCTGCTCGGTTTCATTCTGTGCTGGGGTTCACGGATCCGCAGCATAGGACCCGTAGGAAGAGGCCTTGATAGGCTCAGCCTGAACTCTGCCCCTGTGGTGAGACGGGACTTGGCATTGACTGTTCCACAGGGATGACCTCAAGTACAGGAGGGGTGCTTTTATAAGGAAGCAATGATGACCATTCAAGTTTAAAAGAAAAATAGCAGAAATGAGTTTTCACTCAGAAACTTGTCGGAATAATGTAACAATCATAATAGTCAATGAAATGTTCCATGTGATTTAAAAAATACTGCATGCTTATTCTTCCATCAATATAATGAAATAAACTTAAAAAAAACCACCCCGAAACCTCTCTACTTTCTCAATCCTATATCCTTTTCCTTCTCTTTCTCCTCCTGGAAGGCAAACTTTCTGGGGGAGAAAACCCTAAATTTGTCTTAATTGCTTCAGTGTGTCCTAACCTTCCTCTTCTCTGCTATTTCCAACTCCCTAAGGGGGCAGTTCCTCCCTCTGATGAACTGCTGCAACATACACCTGCCCCAGCCCCTTTACCTCGTGCTTCTATCCAGATCCAGATACACATGGGGATGGGCTGCCCCAGGCAACGAGTTAGCTGTGTATTCCCAGCTTCCAGTACAGGGGTTGGCTGTCAGTGAACAACTAAATGCGAACATGAGTTCAAGAGGGGACCAGAAGCCCCACTTGTGAGCTCTGTCACAGGCAGGGCGCGCCCTCTGGTGGCCACAGCCTTTCCATGTGGGGTGACCAAGGTCTCCAGGGTGCTTAAAGCACCCAGCCAGTGTCCCATAGGCATTTTCCAGTTTCCAAGCCTTTTGATGCCTCTCCTTCAGTCCTAGGCATTGGATTATGGGACAGTTAGTGCAAGACAACAGTTTTACAAGTCCTTCATCTCCTGGGGCACTCTTCTAGCCGCGGTACCCCACCCACCGCAGCCCTGCTCCCGACTCCTCCAGCACAAGGGTCCCACAGACGCCCTCCCTCTCCCTTCACCACCACACCACCCACTGCGGGCTGCCTAGTTCAGCAGTGTCCATCTCCACTGCCCAGGCCTGCCTGACCACAGCCCAGGAAGGGCTTACTGGCTACAAATGTTGATGACTTTCTACTAAATACACAAGGCAGTTCTTTATTTTCATCTCACCTGGCCTCCCAGCATTTTACCAAGTAACTTCACCCATTTTAAAACTCTTTTCTCTTGGATTTTATGACTTTCTTCTGGCTTCTAAATCTTTCTTTGCCTTAAATGCTTGTGCACCTGAGTTTATCACTATTGCTCCATTGATGGCTCTCAATTTTCTATCAGTCTAGACTCCTCTACTGAGTTCTAGACCCATTTATCCAGTTACTTTCTGGGTGTCCACCAAGTACCAAGTTCAACTGTTCATCTCCCCCTTTCCCCCCTCATTTTTTGGTTAAGAGGCATTCCAATTTGGAAGAGGGAAGAGACCTAGGTTCTAATCTTGGCTCTGCCCAAGCTAATGATCTTGTTAATATCTGGAAACCTGAGTTCCCTTATCTATCTAAAGCAGGATTGTTAATTGTTCCACAGCCTTGGATTCCCCATCACCTACAGAAAGTCTAAATCCCTGGAAGATCACTATCTATGACCTTTGCCTCAGTCACTAGACTCATTTCCACTTTGAATTACTTTCAGTTCCTTGAATCTATCATGAATATGGTAAAGTGTTACACTTTTTGCCTGGACGTTATTTCTTACACCAATTTCTACTCTTCTAATCTAGCACACCACTAGCTACCGCTTATCTTTCAGGTTTGAGCTCAGTCATTAATTTCTGGGAAGTCAAGCTGGTTTACTGGCCCCTTCCCTGACAGTGGAAACGGTCTTACTCTGTTATCAGCAGCGACACAGGACCTTGTGTTACATTTGTGGTGACCAAAGGAAAGCAGCAAGCAAAAGACGAGAGTGGTTTTTCCAAGAGCATGTATTACACAGGCCTGAGGGCAAGAAACACCAGACAGCTGCTATGTTTGCTTTAAAAGCTCATCAGGTGCCAACACCAAGTCCTGATGCTTTTGAGGGCCCCCTGGGTCTCGGCCCCTCCAGAGCGGGCTGGACCCAGGCTCCTGGGTGAGGGGACTTTTGCGTGGAACATGCTGCCTCCTGTCACTTGAGGCATCAGGCACTTTGGTGATGCCCAGGGCTGGCTCCTCTTTCTCTGTTTGTGCGTACTCAGGTTCCCACAGCCAGCTTTGGCTGGGAAGCTCACGAGGTTGGTGGGCTAGCCCAGGGTCTTTGGGTGGCCGAGACTTCCCCTTCAACCTAGGAGACAGGTTCTTGTGGTGGGCTGGAGTTGTGGTTTCCAAGTCCTGGGAGCTGACCAGCCCGCCTTCCATTGTTGAGTTTCTGCTTGAGGATGCTCCCTCTGAGCCCTTGATCAGGAATTTCCAGGGCCATGGGCCTGGCTCTCCTGAGATGGAGCAGACGGTGGGGCCACTGGCAGGGGTGAGTCCTGATGAGCTGGGACAAAGTGCTGTTAGTGCCTGGACACGGAGGGGCTGAGCCTTCAAGCAGCCTTCAGGGGGGACGGGGTCTGTGGGTCCAGCCCTACCCATGCTGGGCGCCAGTGACAAGGAACCGGCTGCCTCCTCAAAGACTTGCAGGATGCCAAGCCTCCTCTGGGGGACACTAGGGCTTTCCATTCTGGGATCCTTGGGCAAGAGGGCATCTTCTTCCTCACCCTCCCCTGCTCCTCTGAGGGGCAGGTCCTGGCCCACTTCTGGGTTAGGTACCATGCTTGACTCCTGGACACCATGGCTGTTCTCAGGCTCCTCATCGGTGTCATCCTCTGAAGAGTCGACCTCACGGATGGCTTCTTGCTTCTGCAGTGACTCTCGCCGCTCAGCTCGGTCCTGTCGGAGGGTGCCTAAAGCTCGTGAGGAAGCAGGCTGCAGCACCCCCTTCCCTGGCAGCGCCCCTTTCCCAGACAGCATACTCCTGGTCCCAACTACCTCCAGAGGACTGACTTCCCTGGGTGGCAGTTCCTTCTTTAGCTCAGGGTGGGGCAGGTCAAGGCTATGCTTTCGAGAAGTGGCTAGCTTCTTCTCAGAAGCAGCAAGTGCAGCCGCCAGTTTCTCAGCTGACTGCACCCTCTTGAGTAGTGGTGAGCGGGGAGGCTCCGCACCCTTGGGCCGAGACAGCTGCCTGCCCAGGGGAGGCGACAGGTGAAGCTTGGTGGGGAGGGCCTGGGTTCCATGGCCAGACAGGGGTGATGGGGAGCGCTGGGGTGAGGCCACTGGTGGTGGTGAAGGGGTGTGGGCCAGTGGTGACAGTGGGATGCTGCCTGCTGACTTGCGCCGTGGAGAGCGGTACTGCCGTTGCAACTTGGGTGCCAGACCATGCAGGGAGCTGGGCCGTGTGTGCCCAGAGCCGGCTGGAGAGCTGGGCACACTGGAGCTGGGGGAGCTGCTCTGTGACGAATTCCCTCCCACTTTGCAGGAACAGACAGACAAAGGTAGAGCAATGTTAGCTGTTAGAGATGACTGAGGGGCAAGGCAGGGCTTAGCCCTGGACTGTCCCAGGATCATCAAGGTTATTTACCCCACCAGTGAACCAGGGCCCAGGCTATAGAAATGAAGTCACCCTCCACCACTGTTGCCGCCTCCCCAAGACTGCAGGATCTTTCAGGGGGTGGGCTGAATAAGAGTTCCAGAGTGGGACCAGCAAGAAGCACAGAGGGCCCAGGTACTTTCGTACCTCCCAGAGGACTGTGCCTGTGATCTGCAGGGAGACCTTCCTACCTGAATGGACAGCGTCAGGGGTCACCCGGTAGCCCTGAGTGGGAGATCGGGGGGAAAGACTGTGGCTGTGTGTGGGAGAGCCCGGCCCACTCTCCCCTGATGATAAGGAGCGGTTCAGGGAAGAGAGGCTGCGGCTGGTGTGGAGCAGGGTTGCCTGCTTGGTGATCTTCCGGAACAGAGAGCTCCTTTTTCTGCTGCAGAGACAAGAGTCAGAGGCTGTTGCTGACTTCTGCACAGGGCGCAGCATACACGGGCTCAGGGCCAGGCCCCCAGCACACCTGAGCACCATATACTGGCTAAGAGCAGACACTTGGGCTAAGTCTGGCTCACCTTTCTTGCCCATCTTTGCCCCGACTCCACTTGCTCCTTCGGGCCATCTTGGCCTTGTAGCTGCCCTTCCGAGCTGGTCCCACTTTGATGGATGTGTTCTCCAGGGGTGTTGTTGAAATGGACAACTTGTTTCCACTCTGGGGAATAGAACATGAGCCTAGGCTAAGGTGGTGGCCATGTTTTTGACCCAGTCCCTGCCCATGGGCATGGCCAGACCACAGCTCTAGCCCTTGTCCCTGCATCAACACGTCTGAGCCACAGAGCTGTCTTCCCTCTTTATAGGGTAGCAAATGGCTTCAACTGGAGCCCAAGTAGTTGGGGTTGGAAGGTAGAGAAGAAGCTTACCAGTCCTGCCCTCCAGCCCTGCCCATAGCTCAGAAGGATACCTGGGCCTCGGTCGATGAGGATGCTGCCTTCCAGTGAAAAACTCATTGCTATGGCCACACCCACGTTTTGTGTGTATGCGCATCTGTCCTCAGTGAGGTCCTGGTGCATGTCTGCCCAACTCTCCCACTCCCCTGGGGCCAGTCACAGACTCACAAGGCTGGGGCTGACCACAGCAGCAGCACACTCGTCACTCACCTTCAGGATCAGCTCTACCACCTCTGTGTGCACCAGCCCATGCACAGGCTCCCCATTGACGTGAGTGATGAGGTCTCCCTGACGAAGTCCTGCCTCACTGGCTGGACCTCCGTCCTCCACGTGCTGCCCCAGGGAGAGAACAGTTCTCAGTTCCTGCCTGTAGCCTGGGCATGACCCCCAACGGTAGGTAATGTGGGCAGAGACAGGCAGGCCCCAGTAGAGAAAGGCAGAGGAATCATGAAGCTGGGAGACAACAGACGGGGACGGCCAGACATACCCACACCATGTGGTGCACAGTGTAGACATCTGAGTCACCCATGTAGACGCGGATGGCCCGCAGGGTAAAGCCGTACTTCTTGCCAGCTCGGTGGATGACAATGGGGGTCCTCGAGTTGCTGAGGGCTGGCAAGAAGTCCCTGCTTGGAGAAGAGTCCCTGGATGATGGGTTGGATGACTGGGAATGTGGGGACATGGGGCTGGCCAGCGGAGAGCAGCTGTGGTGTTCTGGAGAAGGAGAAACCTGGACTTGGTAGTGGGTCAGGGCACCCTGGCCTGGCCATGCTCCCAGACCAGCCGTGTCCAGGCTGTAGACCCCACACAGCTCCAGCCAGGGACAGTGCCTGAGCCAAGGCATGTCTTCCCAACAGCCTCTGAGCAGCAAAGCCCCTCATGTACCCAGACCCTCCCAGGCCCCAGGAGGTGATGGGGAATTGCATCTAGTATTTACTGAGTTTTTACTTAGATGGATCAGGGACCATATAAGCTCTTTATACATATTTAAACATCACAATTATCCTGTGAGCTACCACTATTGATATATCCATAGCTTTTGATGAGGAACTTGAGGCTCAGAGTGGTTAAGAAACTTCCTCAAGGCCAAGAGTCACTTAGTAATGGAGCCAGGATTTGAAATACCCTCTGTGCCTCAGAGCCCACACTTCTGACATAGTTCATATCCTGCCTTCTGAGATGCACACACAGAACCCAGACACAAATGTGCACCTTCAGAGACGTCTAGTTTCACACAAAGGGACAGCAGTGACACCTGGTCTCTCAGACACCTGTTCCTCAAGATAGGGTGCACAGACACACGTGGCCTGTGCAGACCCCTGCCACAGGCCCAGGGATGCCAAGGCCCCTCCTGTGGGTTTTATCTTAGCTCCCTGGGGCCTTACCTGCAGGAATGAGGAGAGACAGGGCTGTGGCTGAGGCAGACTTGATCACTTTGTTGATGGGGCGGGCAGTGCGCTTTTCTATGGAGTCCCCAGAGAGTAACCGGTGGCGTGCCCTGCGCACTGCCAGGTCACTGATGGCCTTGGCTGTGGCTCCCTCGGCCAGCTGTGGGGTCCCACGGCCTCGAGTCTCCATGGCTGTGGGTCCAAGAGAGCAGTGAGACCTGCAATGCAGCTGAGTCTCCCCTCCCTGCCTGCCTGCACTATCGTCCAGCCTCGGCCCTTTGGCCACCTGCTGGGCCACACCTGGACTAAAGCCACTGCTCTGGCCACCAGGATCCCCGTCCAGCTTCAGCTGCTGCTCCACCGGCCGTTCAGGGATAGGCCCAGGCGCCCCTTCTCCAGATAGGGGTGTTAGAAGCCACACACCCTCCTGCTGCTGCTTCCTGGGGGTGCTGGTAGCCTCCTCAGGGCTCTCAGGGAAGCGAGGTACATCCAGGAGGCCCGAGCAGCGACGTCGCACTGTCAGCGGAGGGCTGGAGTCGCTTTCCGTGTGGGACGACTCAGACACCGACAGCCGCTTCCGTAAGCTGTGAGACAAGGCCCACGGTGAGATGGCCCAGGGTCTCCCTCCTCCAGCCTAGGCTTCCTCAGGGCTCACAAATCCCTTCCTCAGGAGACAGTCCTCGAGACATTCTTGTGAATGTCCCTCACTGCCACCAGCCCTCCTCCCCAGCCTCTGAATCTGCCCCTAATCTATGACAACTGATGGGTGGCTGTGCTGCCCACCCTGGGTGAGCTCTGGGTGCTCACATCTCAGGGGAGCCAATCACCCAGCTTCGGTCCCGACCCTTCAGCCCTGCCAGGCCGTCCGAGCGGTCTTCCTTCTCTTCGCTCAGGCTGCGCTTGGTGGGGGGGGGTGTCCGGTGCTCCTCGAGCAGCGACAGCCGCTCCATGCTACTGTACACCTGTGGGCACAGAAGACACGCCTAAGGAGCAGAGAGTACCCTTGCACCTGAAACCCAGGAATCCGAACCAGTTCCCCGGCCCTCCCCAACACACACCAGTAAATATTCAAGGACACAGCGATTCCACTGGGCTGACCCGGCCTCACCCCTGGTATCCCATATGTCAGGGCTGGAGTGTTCTAGAAGTAGGTCATGTGCAGGCCCAGCCCTTTCCTCCTCTTTTTCCCGAGGGAGCTCCATCACCTCCTCCCCCAACCTGCCCCTTGGCAGGTTCTCTTCTCCCAATTCTCTAGCCAGTTCTACCCGGTCTGGGTCTGCCTCAGTGGTACCTTGCTGAATCTGGGAGAGCAGGAAGAGAACTGGCGGATCTCAAGGCAGCCGTCTTCACTCGCTTCCTCCTCGTCCTCCGAGTCCAAGTGGTGGTATCGATCTGAGCGGGCTGGGTTAGACACACAGGGCAGCCCCCTTCAGAGGCTCCTTTTGACCCACACGGATCTCAGGAGGGCCTGGAGAAGTTGCTCTCCCAATGCCAAGGTTCAGGGTACACAAATGTTTCCGGAAAAACAGGTAGGAGCCCTGCTTCCTCCCATCAGTGGCCTTACTGTCAAAGTAGCTGGTGTCATCCTCAGACTCCAGTTGAGGAATAAATTCAGCCTTCTGGCGAAGAAGTCCAGTCCAGTCCAGACCGGTAAAGAATGGGTGCTGCTTCACCTCACAGGCACTGCCTGTGAACAGGGAGGGTGTGGGCAAGGGGCCGGATGAGCCAGATGGAGTCCAGGTCAGCAAGTTCAGTGGGAACTCAGACCTCACGGGGCAAGGCCTGGAGGCCTCAGCTCCGGAACTTTCCAAGCTCTTCTGCCCAGAGGGAGCAGGGCGAGTTTTGGGATGCAAAGGCACTGCCCACACTTGAAGCCTGACCCTCCTGGCTGCATGCACTCAGCTCCCCTCCTCCATTTTCCAAGTGGGGAGAAAGGTTCATGGGGCCCGTCCTACCTGTACCCAGTCTCTCCAGAGGGTTCTGATGGAGCAGTTTCGAGGTGAGGTCCTGAGCATCTGGTGGCAATGCATCATCCCCCTCAGGCCACACAATCTCATCTGAACAGTGATTGGGGGTAAGAAGAAAGGAGCAGGCTGAGAGAAGAGTCTGAAAAGTTGTGGGCAGAGTGGGGAGATGGAGATGATCCTTGGCTAGGATAAATATAAGGAGGCATAAAGGGCTCAGCCTAGAACCCCTAAAAGGTTGCCCAGGACCCTAATTCCTTAAGTTCTACAGGTTCCTGATCTCAGAGACCACACGCCCTAGACCACAGCCTGCTCTCTAATCCAGGCAGGCACTGCAAACAGAGACTTAACTGTTCTGATGCTCCATCCCACCCGGCCTTTATACTCCAGACACATGCACACTAACACACAGACACACTCACAGAACACACACATAGACAACACAGGTACACCCATGTACACACGGGGGATACATGAACATAAACAGAACAAGCCCCAGGTGACACAGAGAGCATCCCTGTGTGTGCGCACACACACGCATCTGGGTGGCAAGCCCGCCATCACACACACACAAACTCAGAAAAGAACTCGGAAGCCTCACGGGTGCACGCGTAAATCGTACTGTGGATCCAGACTCTGCCTCCCCAGGGTGATGGTACCTACCACTGATCACTTGCCCAAAGAGCTCCTCCGGAGTGTCTCCAAAGAAAGGGACGCAACCCACCAGGAACTCATACAGGATTACACCCATGGCCCACCAGTCCACTGGCTTCCCATAGCCCTGACGCAGGATCACCTCAGGCGCAATGTACTCCGGGGTCCCGCATACCTAGGCACAGAGAAGCCAGGCTGGTTCAGGAGCAGCTCATTGGCATGGCAGCTGGAGGGACAGGGACATTCCCACCTCTGGTGTAGAAAAGTCTCCGAATGAAGACTAAAGACTCAGCCAACTTCGGTTAATGCACAAGCTCAACCAGGGTACTGGAGTTGGGACTGTCGGTGAGCCGAGTCTGTGTTTCCCGATTATACAAAACACCTCAGTCTAGCCTGGACCCACCACTCCCTGACCCCTCCCCACCTCCTCTGCCATCTCGGGTCCTCATCCCACAACTGCCTCCACCCTCCACTGTTCCAAAAAACAGGCCCTACACTCATGTGGTTACAAGAGGGACTCGTGAACAGTCACGACCCAAAGGGTCAGGCAGGGAATGTCCGGAGACTCCCATCTGGATGCCCGCCATGGCCTGGTGGCCGCAGGGAGCTGTGTGCTGTGAACAACAGGCTCCGGAGAGCCTCGCTCCTGACTGAGGCTCGGAGGTTCCGACTGAACTCACACCAGCTTCTGAGTGTCAGTGGTCAGACGACCCATCTTCTCCAGACTTGGAGGAGGAAGAGGATTTTTGGATTTTGTATCTATGTAATTCTATGGCCCACCCTGTTTTCTAAGTGTGCTACCCTATCTCTATGCCTCCCTGGGACCACAATGGAAAAGATAGGACCTCACAGTTGTAACGTATACTCAACAGGGCAAGCACCCAGAACCTGGTCTTTATTCTGAGGCCTGGAATTCACCTCACAAGGTCTCGACCATCCCTCCTTACCTGCTTGTCCAGGAACTCCCGGGCATCCTTTTCAATGTGGCCCTCATACAAGTTTGTTGTCAGGCTCATGAGGCCAATTTTTGAAAGGCCAAAGTCAGTGAGCTTGATGTGGCCCAGGGATGTAATCAGGAGGCTGAGACACCAGAGAAACAGAAGGATGGGAGTTATTTCCTAGTTTCCTAAGAGTGCTGATTTGAGTATATGCTGCATTTTCCCACTCAGGCTTCCAAGGGGCTACTGTGGGCATTGGAAGGGAGCCAGGGAGCTGTCAGAGAACACAGGGCTCTGGCTTTGTGTTCTGTATTCTGTATCAGAAACCTGCTTCCCGCCCATCCCCCAACCCATTTCTGTTAATTGTCTTCCACTGGATTCTCTACTGGGGTCAGGTATCAGCCAGCTGAGAAACACTTCCACAGAGTGATCAGCCTCATCTAAGGATGTAGCCAGTCCCAGTTCCCTCTCCTCACCTGGGTTGCTCACAACACCCCTGACTCAGGGGCACATACCCTTGCCCCATGTCCACAGTTGGTCTTAGAAAGAAGGTTGGTTGGGAGAAACTAGAAATAAGATCTCACAAAGAATTCTCTTTCTTCTCTCTTTACGTACTCTGCATGAGCCATTTCATTTTGTGTGAAGGCTGCTCCCTGCCATCCCTTTATTCTATGATTTCCAAATCCGTATCTCTAGCCCACACTTCGAGAGCTTCATGTCTCCTAACTGCCCAGAAGCCTTACAACCACCACGAACTCAATGTGTCCAAAACAAGGTTGTGCTTCCTAACTGGTCCTCTTCTTCTTGGTAAAGAAGCTGTTACCAAAGCTCTGTTAACCACTGAGCTTTGTTATAAGTGCTTTATTGTTATTTACAAAAATATCTTGGCTCCTGAAAGGTTGTTAAGAGTAACTAATACAACAAAAGTAGGTATTATTACCTCCATTTTAAAAAGGAGGAACGTGAGGCTCAGAGAGGCTTAATTCACAGACTCCAGCTCAAGTTAACGAGTGGTCATCTGAACTCAGGTCTGTCTAATGACAAAGCCACTTTCCTCTACAGAGGCTCATCACCATGCGTCAGTCCCAAGCTAGAAATCTGGAAGAAATCGCAGACTCCTCTCTTGCTTCTCTCTGCATTGCCATCCCCACCTCACCACTTCCCTACTCCCCACTACCCGCTTTCTTCTCCATCTTGACTCTGTTCCAGTGCAGGCCTTGTTCTGGCCTTGCCCACTGCAGTGGTCTCTCCCTCTTTCTGCTGGCAAAGTGATCTCCCTAAATTAAAACAAAATCTGAGTGTGTCATTCTATCATACCTTTGGTTCATAAACATTTCAAAGACCTTTAGGACCCTTTAAAATAAAATTCAAACTTAACAAAAAGGCCCTTGATAATCTAGCCTACTTATAAGGCTTTAAGTAGCCTTACCTCTTACTACTCCAACAGACCGATCTCAGCTTCAGCCGCACTGTACCCTTTGTAGTTCCTGAATGGGCCACACCTATGTGCCTTTGCAAACCCGCTCCTCAGCTTCAGAAAGCTCCTCCACCTTCTTCCAACTGACTAACGCCTTCCGAGAAACAGGCTGTACAAATACATGTATTTCTGTCTCCCACACTAGACCAGAGGCTATTTTATAGCCCCAATAACATGCTTGGCACAGAGTCGGTGTCAGTAAATATCAGAACACTTGTTCAGCCATCTATTATATATGCTGATTCTTGTGTTCTTGCTTGGTTTCTGGAGTGGTACTCCTTAGTAACTCTCACATGGCCCAAAGCCTTACAGTGCCCCTGCTGGACCTTGCTGGCAAGGGTCTTTGCATCTGGGGTGGTCAGGGGAGAGGGTACTGGGCCTGGATGGATACCCACACGAGCACTGTTTTCCAGCAGCCATTCTGACACAGATTCAAACGTGTTGTGTTTGCCTCCACTTATGGAGAGAGCCAAAAGGAAGAACTGGGAACAAGGGGCTGAGACAGTGGGCATACTTGTCAGGCTTGAGGTCCCGGTGCACGATGCCATAGTTGTGTAAGTACTCCAGGGCTAGCACAGTTTCTGCAAAGTACAGACGCGCCATGTCCACAGGCAGGGCCCCGATGTTCTTCAGCAGAGTGGCACAGTCTCCTCCTGCAACAAGGGCAAGCCACCATGAGGGTCCAGTCTCTGCTCTAGATGGTCTCAGGCTTTCAGCCTCTAAGGCTGCACAGGAGACAGCATCATGGAAGACCTTGGGGTTAGGGACTGTGATTCTAGGCCCTCTGTTGCCGCCATGGATGGGAGACAGAATGTTCAGGGGGAGCAGGAGGTAGGCGAATGGCTGTCTAGGCCATTGTTCAGGCCAGAGAGGGGAGGAACCCCTTCATGCCTGTCCGTGATTTGTAGGGATAGGACCAAGTTACTTTAGGGTGGGATCCTGCATATTGTAAACACATCTGGCCGAGACATCAGCATTGTTCATTTATTTCCTTTCTGATGGCTGTCCTTTATTTTTTGAGTGAAGTAACACTGTAAACTCCCAGGATGCCCCACAAATTAAAAGGGGAGTGTTGTTCAGCTTCAACTTCAAGACTTAGGCAAAGTATCTTTGGAAGCTGTACTGGCATTGAGAAGGGGAGAAGACAGGCCACTGGCCAAGCTGCCCCACGATGCTCTTGTGTTCCATCCTGTGAGCATTTTGTGTGGCCTCTGGGGGTGGTCCCTTCACAAGTATCAGCAAGGGCAATGGCTTTCCTGTCTTCTGAGGGCCCAGAGGCAATCCTCCCAGTGTCCAACCCTGGGCTTTTGTGGCTAGGCCACCTCTCTTGTTCCTGTCTGGTGCCAGCAGCAGAGGCTGTGCAGACTCAGCGCCGCAGGAGTATACAGCCACTAGGCTGACACGTCCTGTCCCAGTGTGCCTCACATCGCACTTGACACCTGCAGCCTCCAGGTAGCTACTGCTGCAGAAGCCTCTTCCTGTGAGGGGCAGGGAGCTCTGTGCTCACTGTAGCCAAATGGCCTAAGACTCTAAGGCAGAAACCAATGGCACAGAGACAGGGAAGCTGGGGCCTGAAACTTTACCCCTAAACAAGCTATTGGTCCCGGGTCAAAGCTAAGTCTCAGCGTGTGCCTTGACGTCCACGCCAGGCCACCTTTCTCCGAGTACCTTCAACATACTCCATCACCATGCAGAGGTGGCGCTTGGTCTCAAAGGAGCAGAACATGCTGACCACAAAGGGGTTCTCGGCAAAAGTCAGGATGTCACGTTCCACGAAGGCCTGCTGGATCTGGTTCCGCAAGATCAGGTTCTGCTTGTTGATTTTCTTCATGGCGAAGCGTTGCCGGGCGGACTTGTGCCGCACCAGAAATACAGCCCTGGGAAACGCAGCCCACTCAGTCCTTCATGGACCCTCAGAGCCTGGGCTGCGCTCTCCACCACTCAGAGCCTGGGTGGCCAAACTCCCACCTCTAACAAAGGAGCAGAGCTATGCTCATCGATAAGAAGGATCTGGGCCCATGCCTACAGAGCTCTTCAATTTCCTGATATACCAAGTCCTGAGGACACAGCTCAACCCTTCCCCAGAGCTCAGTGGGAGGGGTGCTACCAACAAGAGTGAGGATAGCTTGGGAGAGGAACAATGCTCAGTTATTAGAGGAAACTGAACTCTTGCCCCTCCAGGAGGCTTTGGGGAAAGAGAGAGCCCATCCTGAGGCATCATATACTTCTAGAAGGAAGAGCCCAAGGGCTGACTTAACTCCAGTCCCGGCCACACCCTGACCCCTGCCTTTACCCATAGGCGCCATTGCTGATGAGCTTAATGGTTTCGAAGTCCTCTTCACAGGGTGTCTTTTTAGATGTCCGAGATGCCCCTCGGCCCTGGAAGATGAGGGAAAAGGCAAGAGGCAGGCATGCCTCTTAGGGCTCCTATGTTTAGGGAAGCTGTGGCCCCAGAATCAGCTCAGCTCTTGGCCCTGCTGCGGCCTCCTGCCCAGTCCTCCCCCGGAGCTGAATGACTTCTCAGGCATGCCCCCACCCCCTTCCTTCAGGCGTCCTATTCAAGAGAATGCAGGGCCCTTTGCTTCACAGGGCCCAGGCTCCAGGACTGGGGCGGGAGCAGAGGGTCTTCACCTCAACCGAATCATCCGTCTCTGGGGTATCAGGACTGTCATAGCTGCTCAACTGGGCCATTTCTAGAAACAAAGCAAGGACACAGAGAAGGATGTGCGTGGCACTGTCAGGCACCTCAGCAGTCCACTCATTACACGCCAGGTGCGTGCAGGGTGGGCACCGGTGCTCTGCAGCAGACCAGATGCAGATCTGGCCCTGCGCCCCTCCTCAGTGTGATCACAGCTTTTGAACTTGTTTGCCGATTACATGGCCACTCCTATTTCTAGAAGTCCAGAGCCATTACAAGGCCTGGCAAATTCTATAAAGCTTCCCCCAAACTTGGGACAATTGCCAGAAAATAGGGCCTGAAACTGGGCTCTGGGTCCCCATCCTGCTGGCTAAGACTCAGCTTTGCTGGATGGGGCCAGGAATCGGGGAAGACAGGATGATGAGAGAGCAGGGAGCAGGGATGCGGAAGCCCACAGTTCAGGCAGGGGCTCGGTGTGAAGGCCCGGAGAATGGAGATCATCTTCTGAAACAGAGTTAGGGCTGCCCCAGAGACATACAAGGACTTGTAAGGCGCCAGCAGGAGAGGTGGGCATGCAGAGGAAGTGAGCATTTTTACAAATGTGACTGTGGTCCTTTTGTTGTTAACCTCCTTTGACCTTTGGCTCTATATCCAGTCCAGCTAAGCCCCAGGCAGTCCAGGCTGGGCTATGTCAGGCTGATATGAGCAATTTTGAAGGAGGGGCTGTTTTATGACAAAGAACACAGGGTTCTTTCTATGGCCCTGAGGCCCCTGAGGCTGTGCCAGGTCCACGTCCAATCTAAGCCTCTTCTCCAAGTGCTTTCCCTGCTGTTAGAGCTTGTTGGCTGTTGGGCTTCTCTGCAGCCACTGGGTAGCATGCTTACCCTCAAGGGGATCCCGTGTGAGGCCCAGCTGGCTAATGATGTATCGGGGAATGTCACATTTAATCCCTTGTCCCACTTTGGCGTGGCCCTCAGCTGCTTCTAACAGGTGGTAGAACTCTTCAGGGTCAAACTCCTGTACCAGGGGAGAAAGGTAGTCAGTGACGAGAACCACAGAGGAGGGCCTCCTTGATTTTACGCCATACAGCCAGCACGGGACGAACAAGACTGTCCCTTTGTTTTGAGACACCCCTCCCCTTCACCTAGAAACATCATGATTCAGGGGCCATGAGCACAGGGACAAAGCAGTCTCACAGGGATACTTTCAGACTGGACATCCTGAGCATAAGCTGTCTCCCCAGCAGTAAGAACTAGAGCTGTTGATTTCAAAAAAGCTCAGCCCATTCCCCTGGTCCAAGGCCTTCCACCAGCCAGATGGCACTGTCAGGCATGTTTACACACAGTCCACAGGAGCAGCCCTGGCTCACTCTGCACTACGACTCGCAGTCCCAGTGGTGCAGGCATGCCTTCAGGTGTTTACTGAGCACCTCCTGTGTGCTAGGAGCTGGAGAGCCACGGGCATCCGAGCACAGCAGTCCTTGTCTGTATGGAGCACGTGCAATGGGGGTCCCGTGTGCTAACTGCCTAGGAAGTGCCACACTTGGGTCCAAACTCTGGTAACACTTTTGTAAATCACACCTTTATAAATGTGGTTTAAAAAAGTAAATCTGGCCCTGAGACTGGTGTGGGGTGTGGCTCAATGGTTTGGGCATCATCCTTCAAACTGAAAGGCTGCTGGTTCGATTCCCAGTCAGGACGTCATGGGCTAGGCCTCCGGTTGGGGGTGTGTGAGAGGCAACCAATCCATGTCTCTCTTGCACATCAATGTTTCTGTCCCTCTCTTTCTCCCTTCTATCTAAACAAACAAACAAACAAACAAACAAATAGCTTAAAAAAAGAAAATCTGTCACTTTCTTACCTACTTCAAGTGGCTTTGAAGTAGGGGTGTCGAACTCATTTTCACCAGGGACCACACCAGCCTCGAGGTTGCCTTCAAAAGGCTGAAATAAGTTTAGGACTGTCTAAATGTAACTTACTCTTTAACAGTTAAGGAGCTGAAGTTACGTTTGGCCCTTTGAAAGCAACCGTGAGGCTGATGTGGCCCCCAGTGAAAATGAGTTTGACACCTCTGTCCTAAAGGATAAATGCAAACTCCTAAGCCAGGCACCCAGCACTCTCTGTGAGCTTGTCACGGACTGCCTTCCAGGGTTATCCCTCACCAATTCTTCAAGCCTGGCCTGTGATGTGCTCCATGCCCCTTACCTGACAAACTCAGTTACCTTCACGTTGCTGAATAAGCTCCATGCCCCCCAGGGAGCTTTCACTGACCACCCATCCCAAGTTGGACTGGAGGACTTCGTCCCCACGTCCCCACTGCACCTTGTGCTTACCTCCCTTGCAACACTCCCTGCAGTATCATAACTATTATTTGTATGTCTTCAGGCCTTAGACCTAAGGCACTAAAAGACTAAGCCTAACTCCGCTACAGAGGAAGCATCTTAGGATCAGGGACTCAATTATACGTAAGTCTGTTTCTCCACTGTCTAGCATGAAGGCACTCAGGAAAGCGTTGCTGAATGATTAAATGAAGGACTCAACGTGTGCAAACAAAACTGGCCTTGCTCCTCACCCCTCAGACCCCCACTCACCAGGGACCTGCTCAGTGTGGGATGGGCCGGACTAGTATCTCTCCCTGCGGAGAGCCCTCAGGACCACCCAGCTTTCTCACAAGAACTTGTTGGCTCCCCGGTGCTTGCATACTGTAGTCAAATAAGGACTTCAGCAGCAGAAGCGGCAGTGGGTGCCATCAGCAGAATACTGTATTTTCCGGACTATAAGACGCACTATTCCCCGCCCCTCCAGATTTGGGCGGGATAATGGTTGTTCCAAATTTGGGAGGAATAATGCTGCTGTTGAGTTCTTTTTACATTTACATTGGTGAGATATTATGTTATTTATGTTATTAAATAATTTACCACATTTTTTGCTTCAAAAAATTTTCCCCCTCTAAAACCTAGGTGCATCTTATGGTCTGAAAACAACGGTACTGCCTCTATAGCCCCATTCCCACCTCTCCAGCCCCCACCCCCAACCCTCAGCAAAGTCCACTCACCAGGCATTCCAGGAGACGAGCTGGGCGGGCAATGACAATCATCAGCTTTTTCACCAGCTGCATCACAAACGCCACCTCTGAACTCTCTGAGCGCTCATGAGCCTATAAAGACAAAGGCTCCTTAAGCAATCCATTGGTCCAATGTGCCTGAGCTAAGCGGGATGGGGCTGGGCAAAGCTGTACTACAGGAAGAAACACTTGGTTGTATGGAGAGCTCTGCAAAGCCAAGAACTCTGAGCAGGCCATAGGGCTGTTGAGAGGGAGCAGGCTGTTCACTGGGAACCACGGGAGTTTTAGAGCCCTACATGACACCAAGGAATGTCACAGAGACACATCGCTTTACCTACTCCTCCATCCACAAGTTTCATTTATCCTCCAGACACCAGCTTACGGGGAAACTCTTAGGGAAGCCTTTCTGAGTGTTCAATTTTCACCCCAGACAGACGAGAACAGAGTCCTCCAAGCAGGAGAGTCAAGTGACCAGATAGGTGTTTTAGAAAGACCACTCTGGCTGGGGTGTAGATGATACACTAAAGAGGGCAAGCCCGAAGGCTGGAAAACCCATTAACCTGCAATAATATTATTGTAGATAAGGGGCACCAGGGAATCTCCCCCATTGCCAGGATGGGATGGGGAGGTTCTCGCACTGAGAACACCAAGAGCTAGAGAGATGAAGAGATAAGGCCTGAGTACGCCAAGAGCTAGTGGGATGACTGGATAGAGAAAGAAAGCCCTCCCCTCCCTATCCTCGTAGGAACCAGGGGCTTGAGCAGGAAGAGGGTGGGCTTTGGGATGGGAGTCCACTGTTCTCCTAGTTGGCACCTGAATAAACCTCTTTCCTTTTGCACCAGAACCTGTCTCACGAGTTTGATTTTTGCCACCACAGGCAGCTGCACCCACGTTGTTCAGTTTCAGTAACGCGGATGAAAAAGGCATAAATCCAGGCAGTAAGAATGGAGCGAAATGGACCGATTGGGGCCACTCCATCTACCACCTCAGAGGCAGAGGACTGAGTAGACCTGAGGGTGGATGAGCAGGAACAGAAGGTAACTGCAACTACAACTTTAGAGGGACATCAGCAGTTTAGGTGATGATAGGTAGAGAACACTGTGCATTTGGTTTTAGAGAAAAAGTAGGAAGGTGAAAACAAACTGTTTTGGACTTGCAGTGCTTGTACTAGGCACTTTCTCGAGCATTTGCTTGGCCTAGAATCCTTCCTCTTTCCTATGGGAACTGCTCTCCTTTCTAAGAGCCACATTTGTGTGTGTGGTATCACCTTTCCTCCCACCTCCAACAGCTGTCCAGCGTGGATTACTGTCCTAGGGATTAAAAACGGATGGAAAGACAACTGTTACTATTAGTGTGGCAGACTATATAACCTATTCTTGGGTGAAAAGAGATGGCCATATTCACCACAGAGATAGAGAAATAGAAGCACAGAGAAAAAGAGACGAGAGAGGGGGATCAATGCTTTCTGGGCTTTCAGAGGTTCTGGTTTCTAGTGCTGGTCCCTTCGTAAGGCCTGGTTGCATTTCTGTCTTTAGTTCTCCAAGACCCACCCCTTTTATAGTTAGTTCCCTTTCCCTGCTTGAGCTATTGAGTTGGCTTTCTATTACTTGTAACTGAAGAATACTACTGATCTGGGAAGGCAAAATGGAGGAGTCCAACAAGCAGGTGGGAACAAGAATCTGGAGCTCAGGAGAAGAGGGAGGAGCGCAGTCACATGTGGGGGTTCTCAGCATGCAGTGGGAGAACGTGAAGAAAAGAACGCAGAGACGGGGTGCCCAGGATGAGGCTCTGGAACATTAGATTTCAACAGACACGCAGAGGAGGGACTTGCGGAGGGGCAGCAAGAAAGCAGACTGGAGAGGACAGTGTCATGACAACTGGGGGTGGGGGATTCAGGAGAAGTACTCATTGTGTAAAGTTCTGCAGAGAGGTGAAGAAAGATGGGGACTAAAGGGTCACAGGATGTGGCAATTGGCCAGTTGATTCCTTGGTGACTTTTGCCTGAAACGGTTTTAATGGAATGGTGAGAGGGGAATGTAGGAGGTAGAAGACTGAGCAGTGGCTAGTTTGTAAGGAAAGAAATAGCAAATGAGGACCATTTGGAAAAAAAATGGCTATGAAATGAAGAGAGAGGCTGGGCACTTGATGAAATCTTGTTCATTCTTTTAAGACTTATCCCAAACATCAACTCTGGGAAGCCTCATCTAAGTCACTGTCCCCCCAACCCCCTCCCCTGCACACAAGAAAAACAAGAACTAACTGCTCCCTTTTCTATGTTCCCCCAGCCGTTTGCTCACACCACATGGTACCATCACGTTGTCTACAATTGGTTGTGTCTCTGCAGCCACACTGCAGGGCCTTGTGAAGAGAGGGGCTGGGTCTTCTTTCTTTTCTTCCCTCGAGTGCTAAGCCTAGCAAGGTGCCTCCTAGGAAGCAGATGTCAGTCAATGTTTGTTGACTAAGTGTTTGAAAATGTATGATCTTCAGCTCTGGGATAAGCCAAACCTGGTCTGGGGGTCTAGCTCTGCTACTTAAGAAATGTGTTTTCTTGGGCTGACATAGACCCTCAAAGCTTCGGTCTCCTCATCTGTAGATTTAGGGAACAATATTTTCCTCACAGTGTTGTTTAAAGATTAAGATGGATAAATTAAATGAGATGATGTAGTGTCTAGCATGTATAAAGTGTCCTATAAATGACAGTCATTTTTTGTTATTTTCAGTCTAAATCTTAACACCCCATTTCAATTTAAATCCATTCAGTGATTCCCCATGCCTTCCTGTTAAACTCTAAGCTTCTCACAAGGCCCCTCAACTTTTGCTGCCTCCCCACCCCATGCCTAATGCTTCACATTCATCTACAGCTTTGCCCTGCAGGAATCCTTCACTCCAGCCATGCCACACTACTTTATCTGTGGTCCCTGGACTGTACCAAGGTCCTTTACCCCTCTGAGAGGTTGTTCACACCGCTCCCTTGGTCTAGTAAACTCCTACTCACTCCTCAAGACTCGGCTTTTCCTGAACCCTCCACGTAGCGCCACCACATCCTCCTCTGTGCTCAGAACTGACCTTCAATCAGCAGTCATCAATCACACTTACTATAATAAACACAAGTGAGATAATTTCATGCAGCATTCAGTGTAGTGGCTAGCACACAGTACATTTAACAAATGATAGCTGTTATTTTTACTGTAAGTATGTGCTGATAGCTCTGTAACCCTAGTCACCAGTTAGAACCTGCAAAGAACTTTCTCTGCATTCCCGGGAACCGAGGATGCACCAACTCCATTTTCAGTGGTCTTCCTACTGCACCAAAAGCCCAGCCCCTGGGGGCAATGAGTCTGGGAAAATGCCTGAAGGTTTTGGGCAGCGCTCTGGCTACAGCATTTCAGATCGGCCTGAGATGCACAAGAAACCTTGGCAATCACGATGTTGGTCCTTCACCTGATGCTGCAAATTCCCGACTCCTACCCACTACTGAGCTGTTAGACAGGTATTTCTGAACAGAAACAATGAGCTGCCAATAATTTTCATGAGACTTTAGCTTCCTAAGGTCATATTTATACAAGGTTTAAACTTAAGTATTCTTTTGAAATCAGAAAAAAATTTTTCATAGAAGGAAGTACTTTCTCATCTATTAAATCAAAACTTCCTCACTGTAACTCTTGCTCAGTGGGCTAGTGTACCTTTTCGGGGACAGAGAACAATCTGCTACCTATTATATATGAAAACTTTCCCAATATTTGACAGTGATAATCATGATGATCCTCTTTAGTCATCCTTTCTCTAGATTCAACTATTTCCTACATTAAAAAAAAATGCCCTGCTCCTAATTTCTAGACTGATACACCGAAGTCCTGTTTGATCATTATCACTCAGTTCTCAGCTCAGTGGGCACTACACCGGAGCAAGGTCATGGGTCTGGAGGTAATGGGGGTCTGGACTGGGAAATACTCTAGAGACAGGAAGAGCCCTGAGGGCACAGGCACGTCTCCTCTCCCCGAAACTGAACTAACGATATAATTTGGGAGAACTTCGATCTCAGTGGAAAGGCACCTGCCTGCCTTAGTGGAGAGGCAGACAAGATGGCGAGCTCCCGAGCATGGAGCAGCGGTTACGAACTCAGTGTCTGTCTGGTCTCCACCACCTCTGGGTTACTTTACCTCCAGCCTCTCGGAGACTCTTCACCCTGGGGAGGATCAGGTCTCTCCAAGCTTAAGTCCTCATTAAATAACTTCTTACCAAGCAAGTAGAAAGTCAGCAAACAGTTAAACCCATTGTGCAGGCCTTGGGCCTGCCTTCCCTTGGTTCAGGAAAAACAGTTTGAAAGCCGTGCTTATACCAGTATTTCTACTAGAAGAGAGCTGCCCACAGCAACGAGGGCCACTTTATGGCTTGAGTTACAAAGCTCCTATGCAAATATTTATGAGCACTACCAAGTTGGTGCCTTGGGCAGAGTAATTAGAATCACAAGAAGAAAGGGCACACAGAACTGAGTTCTTCTGACACCAAACAGGCTCCCTCAGTGACGGTGGGGACTGAAGAAGAACCTAAGTCCATCAGTACCACACTTCAGGGTGGGCCTTAAACACCAGCAAGGAGGTGGCAAGCAGGCTGAGAAGACTGGGAACACCATTAATGCCCTAATCTTGGCTTAGGACTACCAATCCACTACCACATGGCTAATTCACCAGAGTTCCAGTACAAGGACACTCACATCTTGCAGAAGTTTCTCTAGATTCTCTTGAAGTTCGTAGAAGTACTGTGATGTAATGAGGCCACTCCGAGATTTATCCAGGCAGTCTCGAGCCATCTCTATCACTTGATGATGAATAAAGCTCAAGGCTCCATCTGCCAAGGGCAACACGCTGTCTGGAGCGTTGGAGGAAACGAACTCTGCTAGGCGCTCTTCCATTTGTGCGGTGGCCTGGGAATAAAAATAGGAAAGGTGACTTCCTTTCTAGTTCTAGCTCAGCTGGAACCAAGCCTGAAGGACCCAGTAACAGGCTAAGGGTGGGCTCTGTAGCCCTGGTTTCCTGATGTTCTATTTGGTGCATCTGATGATTGGAGATCTGAGAGGGTCACCCTCAGGTCAACTCAAACATTGTAATTGAGGCCCTCTCTCACCTGGCCTTGTCTACGCCCCCCAGCCTTGTTGGGCCTGCTCTTTTGCTCTCAGGACACTGAAGTGTTTGTTGTTCTCTTCCTTTATTACGCTGTTTCATGCCTCTGTCTGTTTATGCTGTCCCATGTGTAACTTTCTCACCCAGCAAACTCCTATGAGTCCTTCTAATCTCATTGCAAGCATCATCTCTCCTCTGGGAAGGTTTTTGATTCCGTCAGGCAAACCAGGGTTTTCTTTCCTCTGTGCTTCTACTGGCCCTCTCAGCTGCGTAAACTTAGTGAATGGACACTGACAGCTTCCAAACCTTCTGAACTGGGAACTCCTTCAAGTCAGAGAAAGTCTGATTTATCACTTGACCTCAGGACCCATCTGAGTGAGCCAAGCAGATGTCCAGAGAACGTTGACGAATGTGTGTACCTGCCTGCTCACGGGTCTGCACTCCCAGCAGAGCAGAAAGTGAGCCTGGCTCAGAGACCTCTGGGGGACCTAACTGCAGAGTCACATCAAAATGACAAACAGACATCAGTTAACATGCTCCTAGATGCCTATCTAGGTCTTGGTCTTTCTTCCTTTGCCACCAGATGGTGATTTCTGATTTCCAGTAAGTGTTTAGGGGTGTGTGTGTAAACATGTACATAGGTATACACATATACCACACACATATATACACATATATATGGTATGCATGTGGAGGGATGGAGAGAGGGAGAGGGAGCAGGAGAGGAGTAGGGGAGGAGAGAGGAAACTGGAAGGAATTCTAACACACCATCTCTAATGAAACAGTCCATCTTACATGAGGGACTTGGAGATAATGCCCATGAAACACAAACGTGCGATGCAGAGCGGCGACGTACCACCGAATGTAACAGGAGGAGGAAACGTATGAGATGCATTTCTAAACACTACACGCCCCCAAACTTCTTAACAAAGGAATAGCATTACAAAATGGTGTCCTAGCTGTACATTTTGCTGCTCTTCCTCTCCACGGCTGGTCAGCACAGACCACAGGGCACAGGCAGCAGAGAAACAACAGCTACTACTCACTGAGTGCTCACTATGTCCTGGGCACAGTTAGGAAAGCTTAGTGTTCGCTAATCTTCACAAACTTCCATGAGACAAATACTCTTATTATCCCAAATTACAGGTGAGGCAAGTAAAGCTCAGAGAAGTTAAACACTCTGTCCAGGGCCATATAGCCAGTGAATGGTAAAAGCAGATTTGAATCCAGCCAGTCTGGTTCCAGAACCTGTGCTCCTCCTACTGCTGCTTCACTATGTATGTCAAGAGGGAAAGCCCAAAGTCTTCACACCTTCGCACTCTGCCACCCACGTGTGTCCAGGAGGCTGTACCTGAGCCTAGAAAAAAGATACTCTCTGGAGGGGCAGGGAACCACCCATGGCAGACCCAGGGGTAGATACAGATACAGACCAATGGGAAGACCCAGGGGCGTCTGAACAGGGGGTGCAGGAGGCTGAGGACTCCCTCTCCCTGCCGTCATGGATGGGGCGCCCACGTCAGTGCCCTGGCTCTCTGTTGGACAGAGCTGGCTGTGTTCAGCAGAAACGGCCCATCACTAGAAGGCCAGGTCAGAGTGACAGGCACACGGTGCTCAAAAAGAAACACAAGTGGGAAGCAAGGTCCTGGCTCCACATACAAGGAGGTTGGTGGCCAAACTGCAGAGTCGCGAAGATCATTTCTCAAGTATCTCCGGACAGTGTCCTACTTTCCTCCCTGAGCATTTTCCTGCCTGAAAACACGAACCCCGCTGTCAGTGGGCAGCCCTGAGACCTGTCGCCCACATTACTGCTCCTTCCGGCCAGCTTCCCAGCCAAGCACATCTGTCTGTGCACTCTTTTGTGCCCAGCAAGGAGGTGCTGCTTATGAAATGTGCACAAACGAAGGTTGCCCTCTTGGAGGGCAAACCCCATTCTGGGGGAACTCTGACTCATAGGTCCTGATGCACTTGGTGAGAAATGAGATCTCCAATTCTTTCTTTCCCACTAATACATAGTGGATTGCTTCTTGACATTTCCCTCTAGATCCCTCTCCCTCCGAGGAGCGAAGAAATAGAGGCCCTACAAGTACACTCCTTAACTTACAGTCCCCTGTGCCTTCCTCTTCCCCAGCAGTCTGGAAGCCCTTGTGCCTGCATCCTCCTCTCCTCTGGTGCCTTCTGCTCTTCTTAATTATCTCTGGAGACTGCACTCCATCCCCTCACTCTAGTCTCCCTGTTAGGGCTGGCGTAGGCAGCCATCCTCAGACACATTACCAATCTCCTTTAAAATGGATCTTACCTTGGGGAATCTTTCTTTGTATACATGATTCATCATTATTATTTCACTGTCAAAGGAAACTGGGGACCGTCCAGGACTAAATAAGAACGAAACAATTGCGTTACTTTAGTGCCATGGAACTTTTGAGAAAAAAGATGGCCCTTCCCAGAACCCCTGCCCTCCCACTGTCCCCAGTACCCACATGCTCCCACCTTAATGAGTGCTGAGGTCTAGAGCCTTCCTTATTCCTGGAGTGAGCCACACCCTCAGCTCAATGATGGTATCTGTGGCTAGGCTACCTTCCTACAAGAAGCCTGGCCTTTAAAAGACCTCTCTGCCAGGGCCTGAAAAGGCCTACAGCCCAGGAGACCAATCCTGAGCCTGCTGGTTTCTAGGGTGACCTCCCTCAGAACAGGACTCTCTGGGTCTTCTTCACTTTGGCCAGTGGAGTCAGGTATACTCAGCATGTTTTAGGCATCAAATAAAATCAAACCACCACCAAAACACCAGAGAAAGACAGTGTATACCTGTATATTTTTCCAAACAAGCTGCAGCCAATGGGGGCTAACTCAGGCTCTGACCTGGGGCACAAATGAGGCCCCAACAGATGGGCCACAAACAGATGATATATTATAGAATTGCATACCTGAAGCCTATATAATTTTATTAAACAGTATTAGCCCAATAAATTCAATAATTTTTTTTAAAAAGCCATGCTCATCTTAATTTATATCATCTTCCATCACCTGGGATTTTGGCATAGCTTTACTAGCTAATGCCAAAGAGAAGAGCCAATTAATAGTCTAGGAGGAGTTCACTGATAAAAAAGCTGTTAAGGTGTGGTTAGATGAGCCCAGGTTATCCAGGAAAGTGAGACAGAGTCAGATGGGCATGAAAGTCTCCCTTTGAAATGGCTTCTTCCTCGAGTCAGCCACATGAGTCTTCAGCAGCAACTTTCTTAGCTGGCCTTGTTCATATACCATGAGCCTCTGAGATCTGCAGCCAGGTAACCATCAGAATAGACGCTACTACTCTCCTGTTACTAAATGGACTCTAAAGAGCATTTCTACTGCTAACCACTTTCAAAGGGAGAAAGTGGGGACCACTCGACACCATTATCAGGTACCTCCTAGGGAGGTGAACTGAACTGTACCCAAAGCCAAAAAATCTTGAGCTTCACTTCACGTCAAGTTGTGCCAATGTGCTATGCCAGAGGTTGACAAACTATGGCCCCAACACCAATTCTGGCCCACTGCCTGCTTCTGTACATCCAACTCACATAATGTCTGAGGATGCTTTCTTACTACAACAGCAGAATTAAATAGATGCCATAGATATGGTATTGCCTGCAAAACCTGAATTATTTACTATCTTGCCCTTTATAAAGTAAGTTTGCTGACTCCTGTGCTGTGCACACAAGCTGAGCTCCACAAGTCCTGGGGCTCACCAAGCAGAGAGCACCCCTTACCTGAGGCTGCGGGAGCGGGGTCGCATGGCTGGGGACTGCCGTCCCTCCTCGTCTGGCACACTCTCTGTGCTGAAATGCTTTGTCAAAAAGTGCAGCTCATCAGCTGTGGGCTGGAAGGGCAACTGGTGTAACTTTTCCTGCGAGGAGCATGATGACTAGAGGGGAAAATGTTTAAAAACCAGCATTAAAGGCATGTCTGACGACAGTCCCGGAATGAAGAAGAACTGAAAAAGGTCAGGGCCACCCCAGTCAATGCAAACCCAGAGTCAACCCAAAGCAGGCATTTTTTCCATGGCTCCCATTAGCCTCCACTGTGCATGATCCCATTCATCTCTACCCTTGCAGGCCCTGGGAGGTCATGTGATATGAGAGCACTACTCAGAAAGCTTCTTTAGGTGGCAAAAGCAGATTCTTCTGCATGGAGCCTTGGCCCTCACTGAAGCTTTTGGCTAGTTGTGATGGCAAGTATTTAATAAATCATGCTTTCTGGCTTAGGAAATTGGTATGCTCGGCCTACAAATGCTGTCCCCTGATGAGAACCTTTCAGAACCTTTCCCTTCCAGAACCCTCAGGATGGTTCAGCAATATTTCCTTTTGGCCGTTTATCCAGAGGACAACTGGCTTTACTGAGTCTGTGCAGGCTGTTCCCAGACTCTGGGGAACAAAATCCAGGCAACAAAATCCAGCAGGGAAGAAAAGGACTTTGGATCTAGATCGCTTTTAGACTTCTAAAAGATCAGACTTGACCTGAAAACAACGAAGAATTCTAAATATTGCCCAATGGCTGAGATTCTAGACAAGAGCCCACTGCCAATCACAACGGACTCCTGAGGGAAGGGAGTGGTACTGCTCCAGGCATTCCACAGGTGTAGCCATGGCTGCGGCAGCCAGGACCAGTGAACGCTCCTGTCCGGCTAAGAGGCCAGGCAAGTCTAACACCACTGGCCCAACTTCTGTTCACCCACTGATACAGGATCTGGGTTGAAATAGCTAAATCCATGTAGTCAAACTTCAGCACCACACTGAGAGAACTCTGTTGCTAATGTGAGCCTCAATACCAAGTGAGAAATTTAAAAAAAATTTTTTTTGGCTAACAGTGCATACTTCTCTCATGGAATACTGTCATATATGAAGTTGTGAACAGCCAGTGAAATGTCTCCACAGAGCTCTGTTTTGGCCACAGTTTTTAAATGATTTGGATAGAAATTTCAAAAAGTATCTTCACCTAACCATAGCTAACATAAAGCAAAATTGGTAAAATATCCCACTAAAATAAGCTGGAGTGACGGATTGGGTCTACTGAAATTTATTGAACAGAATACATACATATCCAATATAAATGACTCTACCGTGGGTCTAAAAAACACCTGTTTGAGTAAAGAATTATGGGGAAAGGGGTATTTAATAAGGAAAGATCTGAAGCTTAACAGCTACCAAAAGACCAATTAGATCTTTGGATTAATTTAAGAGTAACATCAAGGTCAAGGGAGGAAACGATAGTCCTTTAACCTTCTTGGGATTCATGAACACAGACACACTAAGCTTAGAAGACCTGAAGAATGATGGAAAAGTCAGGGAACAGGTCACCCAATCAGTGGCCTGATTTTACACAGCCTGCAAAGCCTAAAATACTTACCATTTGGCCCTTCACAAAAAAGTTTCCCAACCCTGTCATCCCAACTTTAAGAGTTGCTTAATGAGGAAGACTCATTTTAGGGTCACTTCTGCACAATAGAAATTAGGACATTTGTTGTGTTTTTAGAGAAGGGCTCAGCTTTTTTTCTGAGACACATTACATAACAATCATCCTTCTGTCCTTTTTTGAAAGGAAAAGGTGAAAAGGGAGAAGAAGGGAATATCAAGCTTTGGGATACCAAAGGGGTTACCTGCTCTTAGTTGCAGTCCTAGAAATAAGGGGAGAGAATAAGAGAGATCCTTGAACCATGCTTAGGAGTCCCACTGCCTGGTCTCACTGGCAAAGCAGAACTCCCTCCTTAAGCCCGCCTGATTCCACCAGGAGTAACTGATGCCCAGAGAGCACCCTGGCTATTTCTTTCCAAAGGTATTTTTGTTTTTTAAATGGATCTGGCTATGGCTGTAAACAGCCACCAGCCCTCTGTCCCACTCAGCCTTATCCCTAAGCAACTTCTTTGTGTTTGGCTTTAGAGGAAAAGTTGAGAAACATTTTGCAACAAGATAGGGATAGACAACAATAATTTGTAGAGAATTATTTCCTAAGGATGAGGAGGTACAGCCACAGATCTGGCTACTTACTGAGACAGTAGAGCTAGGAGTGTTGGTTCCATAGCCTGAAGAAGGTAAAGAGGCCAAAGACCAGCGCCGCCCATCGGTCCTATGTAAGAAAAGACTATTAGACAGTTTCTACAGGACCCCACCCTGAGCCTTGGATCTGCCCATCTTTCCATCAGTATTATTTTGGGTAGTTGGTTCACTTTCTTGTCTCAAGACAGCACTGCTTAGTCTAGTCCACACTTTCATGTCTCTCTCCTACATGGGCCTATTGTGTGTCTTCCACTGCAAAGACAGACATCTCTTGACTACAAAGGAGTTCTTTTCTTTGATTTCAAGTAACAGAAGAGAGCACCTGTTATGCAATACTGTCGTTTAAACTCCCAACTTAATCACTTTGGGAAAGCAATGACAGAGGATACCAGCTAAAGGTATCATCACAAGGAGAGAACTGCCACTCATCTAGCTAT
The DNA here is from genome assembly GCF_014824575.4 of Sturnira hondurensis. Lineage (NCBI taxonomy): Eukaryota > Metazoa > Chordata > Mammalia > Chiroptera > Phyllostomidae > Sturnira > Sturnira hondurensis. The sequence continues at coordinate 736,282 of NW_028098007.1, forward strand.
TCCCTCTTTTGAAGGCTCCATGTGAAGGGCTTTCCGGTCTTTCCCAGGCCACTGGGCTGACAACCATCTGGGTCTCAGTATGAATCAATCAGTGGCTAACAGTCAAAGGCTACCTAGGATCCAGTGGGAGCCACAAAACCAGTGTTTGAGAATGTGTGCCAAAGAGTGACAGTACATTATGAGGCAGGAGTGAGGTAGCACAGCATCAGTTGTACATGAGGCTTTGGGGGCAGGCTTCCTGCTGCTCTTGGAAGGATGCACCCTTAAGTCTAATCATAAAGAACCACAGTAGGATCCTTGGAAAAAAAAAAAGAAGAAAAGAAAAGAAAGATCAAGCAGCTATCTGGTTTGAAGCTTTTATAACACGGACAACTGATTCTTTTCTGGACTCTGGATTCTTTTCTGGATGTGCTGTAACATGAGTGTTCTTTCTTGCAGAGCTTGGGCGTAGAGCCCACTCTGGTTGAAGTTCAAGAAAAACTTCTTTGCTGCTACCCACAGAACCTCAGAACATTAGCAATGGAGGACCTTTAGGAGTTATGTTCCATAACCTCAGTCTCAGAGAAAACATTAAAACCCAGAGGTTTGTGTGATTTGTTTCAGGCTTCATAGCTAAGGGGTGTGGAGGGAGAAATGGAGAGGAAGGAGAAAAAAGAGAAATCGATTTTTTTTAGGGCTTCTTTTGAAGCCCCTTTCCCTCCCCCAGTACCCCACACTCTGTAAGGGGCAGTCCCAGTTCCATGCCACATGCACATGACTCCAACTCCATGCCACCCAGGCAGCCAGCTCTGCTGGAACCCAGTCTCTGAGGCAAAGAACTGTCCAGGAGACTGCTCAAACATGAGGTTCTTTCCGACCTCTTTGTTGAGTCCTCAGTCCTGGGAGCTCTACACAGACAGTAATTCCAAGAAAACAAAGCTCAGCAAAGATGGACTAGTCTAAATGGGAAGGGATTTCCCGAACCCTTGTCAAATACACCTTTTCACAGGTGATTTTTCCTCCTTTAGTTAGAAATGGAAACCAATTGCATAGCAACTTTTTTTTTCTTTTTTTTAAACTGAAGAGCAGGGACTACCAGAGTCAGAAAGAAATGCCACTAAAGGATGTTTTCATTTCCTCTGCCTGGTCACCTCAATGGGCAACTGAGGAAAGTTGTGGGAATGAGGGTGACTTGTCCCTAGGCTGAGAAGCCTTAAACTATTTAGCAATTCCTGCCTCCAAACATATGAGCTCTGAGCCTTGGTTCCAGCAGGTGGAGGGGGTTCTCTTAGGGCCTCTCTGCTAGTTACAAAAGGCCAAATGTTTCTACCCACAGCCAGGGAAGACTCGTCACAATCAGCTCTCACCACGCACAAAACCATTTTGTCTGGCCATGCATAGCAGTTTCCCAGCCCCTCACCCCACCACGTCCGCTATTACCTGTCTGCTCTGTGGCCATGGCTGTAGTAAAAAGACATACATTATGGTGAGAATCAAAGGAGTCTGGACAGACTGATTTGTTTGGCCCCTGGCATTTGGTCAAGCTTGGCAAAGGTGGTCTTTCTGTTTAGAAACTTATGGAATTTGAAGTCAAATTGTAGAACTGACCGGTCTATTGTTAGCATGGCATTAAATCTGTGTTTTGTGTGATATTCCAAACTGATGTGATCCTGTAAGGCTCAAGTCTGACCTCAGTAATCAAGGAAACACATTTTTTAGGTACTTTGGCAGGGTTGAATCTTCCTTCCCAGTCCACTGATACTTAGCTGTTTTCCCTACTATGTCCTATTATAAGAGGATAGTCCAGGGTTCCATGACCCATGCCTATGCCTCAAACTTAAAGCCACCAGGCATACACTGTTTGGATCTCAGTAGTAAACAGCCCCTAGCTGACCCTACTCCAAAAACCCAGGGAATGAAGTAGATACACAGGCACCAATGGAACATACTATCCCATCTGCCCTGAATAGTCTACACACCTGTGTCCTCATTCCCAACATGGCAGGCCCTTTCTTATCCTTCATGTCTTAGTTTGAAAGTCAGTCCTCCAGAGAGGCCTTCTACTGTCCACCCAGTATAGATTCTCCAGCCCCATTCTCCTCCTATACTTTCATATAGCATCATGTTCTTTCCCTCCATGGTACTCGTCAGTTTTCAGCTATGTATTTGCTTGTTTGCTTGTTCATTATTCTTCCCCACCACTCATTCAGTCAATAAGCACTGACTAAGTGCTCACTACAGACCAGGAGACACAGTTTTCAATATATTAAGGAACCTCTACTAAAGGTACTTTTATTCTGGTTGAGGGGAATAGAAAACAAGCCAATAAGAAAACATCAGGTATTAAATGGTACTAGCTTGAAGATTAAAACGAATCATTTGATGAAGGACCCATCAGGTTTCCCTGGTATTGTGTGGTTCGGGAAGGCCTCTGTGGAGTTGACATTTGAGATATTTAAGATGAGAAACAAAAGACAAGAAATGAGAAATGAGTTAACTAGGTGAAGACCCAAGGGAACAGCATTACTTACAATGGGAACAACAGCTCCACATACTCTTCTAAATCTACTAAGTTTCAAGAAAGTAGGAGTTATATCTATATAACTAAGTACCCAGTACAGTGCCTGGGAATACTAGGTGCTCAGTAAACATTTACTGAGTGAGTGGGAAGTGACTCGATGCCACTTATCAAGATCAGTCACAGGCCTTGCTGTCCCCTAATCTGAGGCTACAGTTCACACGTAGTCAAGGCAGGGAGTTTGGGATGAGTAGGACTTGCCAGCTGGGCTGGAAAAACAAATGCACCAATACAACATATTTGTATACTGTCAGGGGCTCCTACTCAGATCCTTGGTTAACTAACTGGAAGTCACACAGAGGAGGAGAGATGAGTCCTCGAGACAAACTCAGACAACATTTGTGCAGAACCAGGTAACGGAGTCAGAAGGGGCACTGGCACCCAAATCAGTAACCAAACATCTCCCAACCTGTCCATGTTTTTTCAGCTATACAGAACCCTAAAGAGGAAAGGGGTGATTTGTTTCTGTGTTGTCATTTGAATAGTGAGTTAATGCTAGATTTCAGAGAATCTGCTCTTTTCTATTGTCTCTTTTCAAAAAGCAGTTTAAGTGTAGAATTTGGGTCAAGCTGCGCACACCATTCTCTATTCATTAAATCTGTTTAGCACATAAGGTTATTTCTTCCAAATCTGGAGCCATGATTTTTTCTTAATGCCAGAGACCGACTCTAACTGAGTATTTTCTAGAAGATGTTCCAAAAAGTAAATCACTTGTCTGTGGAGTCTTGGCATGTGGTTTGGACGGACTCATTTCAGTCAGCTCGGTACTTCTCCAGGAGCCAGGTGATACCCTGGCAATGGGCCAAGCTGTCAGGACTGTGCTCATGTGCCAGAGATGAACTTCTATCGCTTCCAGAGACTTGAAATGTGAGGAAGACTATAAGGACGGTTCTGTAACACACCAAGTCTTTGTAAACCATGGAAAAATAAGTCAAGACCGATAGTCTCTTGATCCCCAAGGAGAGGAGGCATATAAGGCCCATTCCGGCTCCTTGGGACAGGCTGAATTAGAGGAGTAAAAAGATATCTTTGGGTCCTCCTGGGAAGAGAACCCATCTTCCCCCTTCATCGATCATGCTAAGAATAGCTCTCAATCGAGAGTATAATGTTTTGGCATACACCCCTCAGGAAAACCCAGGACACGTGCTTAGAATTATAAAAATAAATTCACACCTAATATTGATTCACCCACCCAAACATTCCAATGCAATACCTACAGCACAGAGAAAGCAAAACTTGAACCTAGGTGAGGAAGGCAGGAAAGAGTTTTGGTAGTTGGTGGCCCAAGGTAACACACTTGGGAGGGTGGTCAGAGGAGGAAGCTGACGCTAATTGATGTTCACACAAGTGTCACGCATGCCAGTCACAACGGAGGTTTTCTATCAACTTACCTACGGGCTGAAACAAAGGAAAAGTGAGCGGGTGCATTTGGAGAGAAATTCCGGGGGCTGTCCAAAGGACTGTTACCTGAGGGAAGGAAAGTGAACCCTTTGTGAGATTTGTTTCAGAGAAGGGTTAAGACAACCTTTAGGGAAGAAATCTGCCCCGAGCATTGGCAATTAGCACATAGGGTTATTTTTTCAGGACCACCATTAGTTTAATGATGCTCTTTGTAGAAGATTGTCAGCCCAGAGGTTTCTCCTTTGTTCCCAAGTTGCGTTTAACCATCTCTGTCTCCCAAACATCCATTCTAGATGCACCAGTGACTTCCAATTTCTTGCCCTCTTAGGAAGACCTCAGGTTCCAATATGCCTAGCTGAGTTAACTCAACTTCCAATGGCTTGAAGAACTCATTCAGTACAGAAGGCATGACCAAATACTCAAACATTCCTCAAAGGGCACCAGGACTCCTGCTCCAAAAGTCTCTTATAAGTAATCTCTGCACACTGTGTCCAAGGGGCTAACCCAGAAATACGTGTGCTTAAGAGAAACTGAAGCTCTCAGGTGGGGACTTAGTACAGCAGTGTTCCTTCAAATAGTCCACACACAAGGCCTCCAAGTCTGCCCAGCAGACTTAGTGTAGGAATTATTCTCATCTCTTTATTACTCTTCACATGTACCCTGTAACTTGCTGACTTACAGCTCAGAAACTTTGAACAAAACTGGGTGCTTACCTTTGCACTAGTCACAACAGTTCTCAAACCTAAGTCTGCCATACTTCTCTGATGTAACTTCCAGCTAGGGGCTGGTTATCAGGAGTTCCCAGCTGGCAGAAGCTATCAATGTGTTCCAGGATCTGTGAGATCTGTGGATGTGACTGATGTGAAGTTTGATCTGTATGGAACAATCAGTGCTGCCTTTCTCACCACCTGGGTAAGTATGGGGCCTACATCCATGAACTGGGCTTTTAAATCAGTTCTGCTCCCTTGATCTGAGGTCTGCCTGGATTTTCTGCAGCAATTTGAGGAAAGATAATAATGATAGCTAACATTTATGATGATAATAACTAAGCATGTTACAGATACTAACGCAAAGCTAGAGTCCACAGACCCAGGCAGGCTGAAAAGGCTAGATGATGTTCTCAATCAAAGCCACTTGAGTAGGGAAGATTTAGTCCCAAACTGTGACTGCCAGGAATCTAAATAGAGAGATAATCATCTCAGAGAGGAGCAGCCAGCAGTAATTACCGCTCAGTACTCATGTTACAGCTGGGAAACTATGTACAAGGTCTAGATGTGCTAAATTTACTTCTATATGATGAAAAGGCCAGGTCAGATATAGGCCGAGTTTTCACAAAGTTCCAGGGTAGAATGTGCTCTCTGAGCTAATGTATAACCCAGTCAATTTTTCGGCTAAGTACCTAGGCACAGTAAGATTTTTGCTTTAAAGGCCAAGTATGGCTTCAGTTCCCTGGGTCCTCCTCCCATGCTCTTGGTGGTGTCTTCTAATGCAAGAGTTAGTATTTGAGAGTTTAAATGATTCTTGGAAAAGGGCCACAAGCACACTCAACAGCTCAATCTGGGCCCAGTAAAGTGAGACCCTTCTATCAAGGACAATGATCAATTTCAGAATTGCCAGACTCTCAAGGTGCTCGAACTACACCACATGTACCCTCACTTCCTCTCTGCCAAAGACACAGTAAACTGTGAGCAAAGAGACAAACTCAAGTGCAACATACCTGTCTTTGTTTTGCTGCTTTGGTATTCTTTTACTGCCCAAAGACAGACAAGGCCCATGGCTTACCAAACCCAGGCAGCCAGCTCTGAATGGCTTCCTGTGGTGTCAAGTCTGCTCCACTGCCCTTATACCTAGGTCTGGAACTTCCACCGCAAACAGTGTAGCAATGAACAGTACAGCAGTGCAGGCATCCTTTCAACACCCAAGTCACCTCATCTGGTTCCTCTGGGATACAAGAATACACGTCCAGAGCAAAATACATGGCTAATGCAAATGAGGTCTTCTGCCTTATAATTTTTATAGATTCCTCAGCCAGAGGCAAGTAACTCCGTAGGAGCCCATGTGGAGCAGAGTCTGAAAGCATGCGGTCATTTGCTTCAATTTCAGTATGACGACATGAAACAAATATTTCTCTCACTTTTGTTAACTCCTGTTCTAACAGAGGGAAAGTTAACAGAAGTCCCATTAGGCAGAAAATCATCACTGTGAGCTTTAATCCAGGGCATGGTAGGCGAAATGTTAATGGAGCCCTTATCACACGGCCCGATAACTGCAGCCATAACATGCTCCTAATACAGTAGAACAGAGGCTATGGCCCCAGGATACATACCTAGCTCCAAGATAAGCACAAGACGAAAAAAAATGTGGACAGGTCAAGGCAAGAAACAACTAAATCAAAAACAGACTGAACACATTCTCCCATAGAAAGCATGCTCATGAGCTCTGTATGCTTCAGTCAGAAAATGAAGTGACAGTGTAATGTGCTGAACTATAAAAAGTAAGAAGGAGAAAAGAAATTAGGCATCTTTCATTCCACCTTTCTTAACCTTCAAGCACTCACCTGTGTGGCCATGGAGTGGTGAGTGCGGCCGTGGTAGTGTAGGTGACGTGCTAGAGGTCACAATCAAACTCTTACGGTTACTTGTCCGACAACTGCAACGAAAGCACAAATGTTAGTTATGACAGAGCCACCACGAGCCCAGAGGCCTTGAATGGCTATGGAGGAACAAAAGACTGACACCATTCCACGGACTGAGCAGCACATTGTTTCTTACTGGGTTAGCAACTACTGTTTGCACCAGTGAAATCTGGTAACTCACTGTGTTCCACCTCAGAATAACTTTTATCGTTGTTTAACTTTTACTTTGTATTTCCACTGCCATTTTGGCTTTTGCATCCCAAGCAAACACAAGGAACCCCCTAAGGGTAACAGTCATTTCTTAAACGGTATATAATGATGAATAACCACTGCAAATTTGAGTTAGAAAACAAAATCACAAGTCATGGGCTACATATTCTCATCTCTCCTAAAAATTAATGTTCTAGCCATAAAAACAAAACTATTAACCTAATCTATTTTTTATTTTTTAATGAAATTTTTTATGAAAAAAAATTTAATGGCTTAATCCATGAATTAAGTAATATTCTCATATCACCATACATTTCAAAACAGGCCTGGGTTCCTTCTAAAGTTGGTTTTCTATTACATGTTAATGCCTGAGGCTTTTTCTTGTGGTTAGAGTAAACCAGGTCAGGATGGAAAGCCATTTCATGCTCCACCTGCTGCTGCTGAAAAGTGTGTAAACATTTATTTGAAAGTCAGCCTATCTTTTAAAGGCATTAGGGAAGCTTGTCACTTATATTCATCCAAACAAATATTTGCTGAACATCTACTATGTACCAGGCACTGTTCTGGTGGGGGGGAACGGTGGGGAAGAAGAGAGAAGGTCTCTATTCTCAAACTAGAGTTAATAGTACTATGAGAAAAGATAAAGAGAGAAAGAGAATGTTCAAGAAATAGCAAAGAAGTCAAGTGGGTGGCAGGAGAGAATGACAGGAAAAGAAGTAGATTATAGAAGCTATGGGGGTGGGCCGCACAGAATCTGTAGGGCTGGAAGACTGTCATAAAGAACTATTGGAAATGCGATGAAAAACCCACTGGAAAGACAGATCAATTTCAAGAACAAGATTATGATGATAAATGACAAGTACCTTTCCCCAAGAAACCATCATAACTAATGTAATCATGAGTACCCCTCATTACCTCAGTCACCATCAAATGTCCAAGACTTCCATTCTCCAATTCAACAGTCTCCCTCTGCTCCTTGAGCTTCAAAGAAAGCTGACACTGTGCCTCCTTGAACTCAGTCTGTCATCAGTAAACTTCTTACATATTCAATTTCTTTTCTGAACATTCACTTTACATTCTAGCTCTAACCGAAACCTGCTGTTTCCCAGGACACAATAGTCCTGGTGAAATCCTTTTAAAACCCAAACTTCCATCTATTTTGCAGCTGTACTTGGGTAGCTGAAGGTGACTAAAGAAAAATTTCAAATCATGCTGGCTGGTATCTCTTTATGATGATAAACATCAAGTGGGTCTTGTCAACCGTACAACATTTGCCTCAGCAATAGGCAATGTGCACACTTGTGTGTGTTCTCTCTGTCTCTCCAAGGTAATTAATTCACATCTTGCCCCCAAACCTCCGGCACTCCTTCCCCACATCTCACCCTTACCTTCTGATTGCTGTTTATTCAACTAGGGGGCAGGAAGGGCATAAAGCAGTACTACATGTTCCTCAACAAAAATCTATTAATCTAAACCTATATCCATATGCTCTACTTCCTCATCTATAAAAGCAGAATGAAAGCCCAAGCTCCTATCAAAGTGAACTCCCCCAACTCCCCCATTCAAGAAGTCTGCACCTGCGCTGCCTCCTCTCTCCTATGGCACGAATTTCCACTTTCTCCTGGATCATTCCCATCATCATAGAAACATGCTGTCATTTCTTCCAGCTAAAAAAAATAAAAGCTTTCATAGACCTCCCCCAAGTCCCCCATTTCTTTTCTCCTCTATTTAGGAAAAATTTCATGTAGCGGTTCTGTGCTTGTCACCTTCACATCTTCATTTCCTAGTCTCTCCTGAGCTCACTCTAAACAGTCACCCCCATCCTGCCACTGAGACCACTGTTTTCCAGATCACCGGTGACAACATTCAATTCTCAACCTGCATTTTATGTATCCTCTCAATATCGCTTGAAAGGTTTAACTCCCCTTCTAAAAAAAACAGAATATAATTTACAGTTAATGAAACATACAGGTCTTAAGTGTTCTGTTCGATGAGACTTACCTCTGTAAGTCCACATAACAACTCACCAAACAAGACAGAATAATGCACTACTGCAGAAAGCTCCCACGTGCCCTTTTCCCGCCAACCTCCCGTGCCCCAACCACTTTCTCCTCTCCCCACGTTAATTTTGTTTTGCCGATTCTGGTGGGTAGAATGATACATTTTGTGTGTTTGGCTTCTATTGTTCCATCTAATACCTGTAAACTTTTCCTGAGATACTTCTTTAGTTTCTAGAACACAATATATTTCCTCCTATCTCACTAGCTGCTCATTTTTCACTCTCCTTTGTTGGTTCCTTCTCTCCCTGACCTCTAAATTATTTAGTACGCTATGGCTCAGATCTGAAATATCTTTTATTCTCTCCCTATACTTTTTCGCTAAATAATTTTTCCAATTTCATAGCTTCAATTCTGTGATGCTGATGATACTTAGCTTAGTACTGCTGATTCTGTGCTCTCTCCTGAATGCAACATTCATATATCCAAAGGCCTACTGACATCTCCAACTGGACATCTAAAAGGCATCTTAAAGAGGCACAGAACTCTTGAATTTCCCTCTAAAACCTGCTACTCCTCCCTAAGTTGTCTCTATCTCATTCCATGGCAACACCATTCATCCAGAAGCTCAGCAAAAACCTGTGAGTCATTGTTGGTTCTTCTCTTTTTTCACACCAACATCCAAAACAACCAGCGAGTTCTGTGGATGATACTTTTAAAATACAGTGGTACCTTGGTACTCATCATTATTTCATTTCAGAACTCGTGACAAGTGCCAAAACTGACAAGTATAAAGAAGCATTTTCTCTTGCAGAACAGTGTTATGACTCATACAAGTTCTAGCAAGTGCAATGAGTCTCCAGTAAGTGTCGAGAGGATAAACATTTTTTTATTATAAAAATGCAACAAGTACAGGGTTTGATGAGTTCTAAAGCCAATGAGTACTGAGGTATGACTGTATGTCCTGAGTCTAAACAATTCTCATTGCCTCTAGTTTAAGTCTAAAAAGATTTCTGAGTGATCTCCTTCTCCCTTTGGGTCTTCCTGTCCGCCCCCATGTCCCCAGCAGTCTATTCTTCAACGTGAACCAGAAGTTAGTATTATTAAAACCACAGATTATCATGTGAATTCTTCCTTAGATACCCCAAATGGCTTCCCATCATAGTTTGAATATAATTCAAACTGCTTTACACGGCCATTTAAATTAATCCTACTGGAAAGAATCTACTTTTGCTTAGATAAGGTTTTGTCTTTTGGATTTTCTTACAAAGAAGTATACCTATGCTTATTTAGCCCCTTGTTCTAAGAATAAGATACAAATATTCTCAAAAAATACCTCCAGGCCATGCAGTTCTGAACACGAGAAACTATATGAAACTACAATGAACCCTGGAAAGCTCACCCAGACCAAGGGAATCCTGAGCAGCAGGAAAACTCAGACTTCTGCACAATGGTTTCCACTACTTTCCTCAACACGTGTGTCCTCCCTTCTTACCAAATTCTACCCATTCTTTAGGGACCATGAGCTCCAATGAGGTTTCTGTGTGTGTGTGAATTCTCCTTTATTCTTTTGAGCAGGAAGATGTCTTTCCTTTCTATGAACTACTTTATACGCTAGCACTTGTGGTTCATACCCCTCACAGTCTCTGTGTTGGTGTGGTAAACAGAACAGGGCTTTGTAACTAGAAGATCTGAGTTTGAGACTGGCTATTTGACCTTGAGCAAGTTTCATGAATTCTCATGCTCTGGTGTTCTCAAATATACAATGAAGATAATGTAAATATTATGTGTCACTCTAGATGGCTCTCTCTCTCTCTCATATATTAATACATTATAAATCTTGTTGGCTTTAACATTAAAATATGTCCAAAATCTGACCATGTCTCACTTCTTCCACCACTTTATACCAAAACCCCATTATCTCTTTCCCTAAAACAGCTTCCTCATTGGTATTCCTGCTTCTACACTTATAATCTATTCTAAACAAGACACCCTTAAAAACATAAATCAGAAAAGACTTCCACGTCCAATCATGATGAAGTAACAAGGAAGAAATTTACCTTCTCATGTTGTAAGAAGCTGGGCAACTTATAACATGACAACTAAAAATTAGAAACCACCTCAAATGTCCACAGACAGGAGAACAATAAACAGATCATTATATAGCCATACAATGGAATTCTACTCGGCAATAAAAAAAGAATAACTACTGATTCACACAATGGATGAATCTCAAAATAATGATGCTGAAAGCAAGAAGCCAGACATATGAGTATATTCTGAACAATTCCATTGATATAAAATTCAAGCAAATGCTAACTAATCTATAGTAACAGACAACAGATCAGTGGTTGCCAGACCAGAGGTGGGGAACAGATTATAAAGAGGCATAAGGAAGCTTTTGGGAGTTACACATATGGTCACTATCCTGACTGTGCTAATAGTTTCCCAGATGTATGCCTTCAGCAACTCCCCCATCAAATTGTATATTTTAAATATGTACACTCTATTATACATTATACTTCAATCATGACTCAATAAAGCTGCAAAAAAACTTTAATGTAAGTAATATCAAAGTCACTCTTCTGCTTAAAATTCTCCCTGTCTCACTGAGAGTAAATGTTAGTGGTGTTTCTCAAGAGCCCACAAGGCTTTGTGCATGGTCTGAGTCTCTATCTCCTTCCCTCTTACTCACGCCACTCCAGCCACATGGGCCTCTTTACTTTTCTTGGAACAGCCAAGCATGCCACGGCCTCAGAATACTTCCTTAGTCTGTGTTTCCCCCCTCGCCTTTATCAGGTCTTTGCTCAAGTAAAACCTGCTCAATTAATTTTCCCCTGATCATTCTATTTAAAACTATAACTGCCTCTCAAACTCTTTATCCCCCTTTCCTAATACATTTTTGTCCTTAGCACTTACCACTATCTAAGCATATATCTTGCATGTGCATTTTGTTTGTTTTTTCTCTTTCCATGAAAATCTAAACTCTACGAGGTCAGGGGCTTACACGTGCTTTATTTACTGATGTAATCATCGATGCCTGAACTCTGCCTGGCTTACGGTAGGTTTCCCAATAAATATTTGTTAAACGAATGAATAGATGAGTATAATTTGTTACAAGGTTTAAAATAAAAGAGGATACTTGTATATCTGGGACATGTGAGGTATACTAAACCATATGTCTAAAGTCTTTGTGTATGGAAATAAAGATCTCTTGAAATGGCAGGGACAGGTAATTTATTAGAATTTTATTTGCCGTGATCTTGTTTAAAATTTAAAATAAAATTCAAAACACTGAAGATCGTATGTCCAGGCACATGCCTTTTTATGAAGGTACACATAATCTCACTTGGCAAATCAGCAACAGCTGCCAGAGGAAAAAAGGTCAAGCACCCCGGTACAGATGCCACGACTCAGCTGAGATCCAACACTAGGAAGTGGTTAATTTTTCCATTTCATAAGACTCTGGACATTTCCCCAGGATCCTAGAAGACACAAGGTCTTAATTCTTTCCTCCCAGTGAAATGAAAGTGCTGAAGGTTTACAGGGTCACACTAACTCTCAGCTGATGAGAGGTAACCTGGAAACCTCCTGAGTTGATCGATCCTCTGCTGCCTATTTTAAAGACTGGGTTGAACCACACTGCTGTCCACTACAGCAGTCTCGCCTTACATGCAGGGATGCCTTCCAGGATCCCCAGTGGGTGCCTGAAACCACAGATAGTACCAAACCCTATATACACTATATTTTATCCTACACGTACGCACCTATGATAAAGTTTAATTTATAACTCAGCCACAGTAAGAGATTAACAACAATTAATAATAAAGCAGAATAATTATCACAATATACTGTAATACTTTTTTAAAATGACATTGCAACAAAAGGATCACTATTAAGTAAAGTAAGCACAAGCACTGTGATAACGTGACAATCAGCCCTAATAACTGAGAGGTGCATGAGTGACTAATGGGAGGGTACTGCACACAGTGGGGACATGCTAGATAACAGGACGATTCATGTCCCAGGCAGGGCAGAGCTAGACAGTGTGAGATTTCATCGAACTACTCAAAAGGTGTACAATTTAAAATTTATGAATTGTTTCTCTCTAGAATTTTCTACTTAATATTTTTGAACCATGGTTTACTGAGGATAACTGAAACTACAGAAAGCAAAATGCAGGTAAGGGTAGACTATTGCGCCACGTCAGTCACTTGGTCACTTGGAGCAAGGCCTGGCCTTGTATCTTCTTACATTTTTACCACGATCGTTTCAGTAGACAGTGGGGACGAGGAACTGTGGCCATATTTGGAGAGTTGGCAACCTTCAAAATAACTGTAGTTAACCATATTTTTCAGACCATAAGACACACCTAGGTTTCAGAAGAGAAAAATAGGAAAAAATTTTTGAAGCAAAAAATGTGGTAAAATATCTAGTAACATAAATAACATAATATTTCACCAATGTAAATGTAAACAGAACTCAACAGCCGCATTAACAATCATTATTCCTCCCAAATTTGGGGGGGAAAGGTGCATCTTACAGCCCAAAAATATGTAAATATATAGAACAAGCAAAATTATTATAAACTACGAGATCTATCCCATGTAAGACTGGTTTAAAATCAATTAATATACCACCAGATTTATAAAGAAAAAAGTACATGATCATGTCAATAGCTGCAGAAAACACATTTAACAAATCTGACACATTCATATTAAAATCCTGACACTAGAAATAGGAACATCCTCAACTTGATAAAGGGCATCTATGAAAACCTCACAACTAACATATTTTCATGGTGAAAGGCTGAATAGTTTTCTCCCTCTGAAAGAACAAGGCAAGTATACCTGCTTTCGCCGCTTCTATTCAACACTGTACTGGAGGTTCTTACCAGTGCAATAAGAAAAAAAAATGATTGCACCCATACTGGAAAGGAAGAAGTAAAACTGTTATTATTCACAGATAAAATGATCTTTGAGATTTTCCACATATCACATATATTTTGTTACGTGGAAAATCTCAAGGAATTCAAAAAGAACTGCTAAAACTAATAAATGAGTTTGGTCATAGGTTACATGAATACATATACATCAACTGTATTTCTATATACTAACAACAAACAATCCAAAATTGAAATTAAGAACAATTCCACTTACAAAAAGCACTAGAAAGAAAATATTTAGGAATAAATTTAACAAAATAAATATAAGACTAGTACATCATGGATTAAGAGACTCAATATCAACCAGGTGACAACTCTCCACCCATTCAAAACTGATCTATAAATTCAAAGCAATCCTTATCAAAATTTCAGTGGGCTCTTCCATAGAAGCTGACAAGCTGATAGCTATTTATTTATTTATTCATTGACAAATGGATAGTCACATTCAAAAAGAAAGAAGAAAACTTTGACCTTTATCTCATACCATACACAAAAATTAACTCAGGTGTATAACATATTAAAATTTAAAAGCTATAAACATAAAACTTCTAGAAGAGAACAGAGAAGAAAATCTTTAGATCCTCGAGTTAGCCAAATAGTTCTTAAGTATGATACCAAAAGCATGACCCACAAAAGAAAAAATTTAAAACATTTTTACTTTAAAAGACACCATCCAAAAAACTGAAATACAAAAAATTCACAAATTATGAATTTGATAAAGGACTTGTACCAAGAATGCCTAAAGAACTCAAAACCCAATAAGACAAATGAATCAATTTTTTAAATGGACAAAATATTTGAATTGACAGTCTACCAGAAAAGTATACAAGTGGCTGACGACAACATGGTTAAGATGTTCAAGTTACTGGTTATTAGGGAAATAAAAATTAAAACCACAATGAGCTACCACCACAGATCCACTAGAATGGCTAAAATCAAGAAGACAGAGTATCTAGTGTTTGTGGAGATGTAGAAAAATGATCCCTCAAATATCGCTGGTGGTTGTATAAAATTATACAGGTAGTGCTGACAAGTTAACTTTTTAAAGTATAACCTTACAACACAATTCCATTCCTAGAACTGTGCCCAAGAGAAATGAAAACATTATGTCCACACAATGACATGTATGTAAATGTTCACAGCAGAGTTTACTCATAATAGCCCCAGCCGGGAAACAACCCAGATGTTTATTAACTGGTGAATGGACTGACAAAATGTAGTCTATATAAACGATGGAACATTATTCAGCAATACAAAGAAATAAACTACTGATATGTGCTACAGCATGGATAAACATCATGTTCTTTATCCATCATGCTAAATGAAAGAAGCCAGAAACAAAAAGCTACAATGCATGATTCAATTTATATGAAATGTTAAATAGGGGCAAATTTATACAGCCAGAAGCAGATCAGTGGTTGCCTAAGGCTGGGAGAGAAAAGTAGGATTAACTGCGAATGGGCACAAGGAAACTTTTTGGGTTATAAAAACATTCTAAATTTAGACTATGGCATACAATTTTGTGAATTTAGTATAAATCATTAAATAATTGATAACTGCCCTGGCTGGTATGGCTCAGTTGGTTGGAGCATCGTCCTATAAAGTGAAAGGTCGTGGGATCGATTCCAGTCAGGGCATGTGCCTGGGTTGTGGGATCTGTCCCCGTCAGGATGTGTAAGAGAGGCGACCGATAGATGTTTCTCACATCCATGTTTTTCTCCCTCTCTTCTCCTCTCTGTGAATCAATAAGCATATCCTCAGGTGAGGATTAAAAAATTAATAATTGGCCCTGGCTGGTGTAGCTCAGTGGATTGAGCGCGGGCCTGCGAACCAGACGATGGCAGTTCGATTCCCAGTCAGGGCACATGCCTGGGTTGCAGACCGGTTCCTTGCAGGCTAACTACCAGCAGGGGATGCACAAAAGGCAACCATACATTGATGTTTCTCTCCCTCTCTTCTTCCCCTCTAAAGATAAATAAATAAATAAAATGTTAAAAAAAAAAAAAAAAAAAAGAGTTCATTCCTATAGCCCTGGATGGTGTAGCTCAGTTGATAGAGCGCAGGCCTGCGAAACCAGACCATTGCGGTTCGATTCCCAGTCAGGGCACATGCCTGGGTTGAGGCCAGTTCCCAGCAGGGGATTCACAAGAGGCAACCATACATTGATATGTCTCTCCCTCTCTCCTTCCCTTCCCCTCTAAAGATAAATAAATAAAAAATAAATAAATAAAATAAAAAATTAATAATTGGTAAAATTTATAGCATGTAAAGTGTATCTCAGTGAAGTAGTTTTTTAAAAAATTATACAGGTCCCTGAGGGTGCATGTGATGTACTTAGTGGACTTACAAACCCTCCCCCCTCCCCTTCCACCCTGAATTCTTCAGTCTGGAAGCCAGTAGACGATGATGACAGCCAAGCGGTTGGGGGAAGAGAAGCAGGCACCTGTCATGGGCTGTCAGAGACTGATTCGGGTAAGGAGGTTGTCTGCTTGGAGGGAAGAATGGTATCAGTTTGGCATGGGGAACTTAAGACCCAGGCAAGGTGAAAAGGGCATATACACAGGAGGCCAGTGATTGCAAAGGAAAGCTGGCTACAAACAGAAAAGAAGTGATCAAATAAAGTAAATATTTTGAGGACAATGGTAGTCAGGTTTTTCACTATCAAAGAAAGTTACAGGTGTGGAAATGGAAAAAACTAAAATGAATTAGAATTGAAAGCAGAGGTATAAACGTGAGTTTATAGGTTTCAATATACAGAGATTAAGACGTTTAAAAAGATACGCATGTGTTACGTGTTTACACTGTGGTAGAAAAGGAGCCATATATGAAACCCGACAAGCTCAGGGGACACCTGCATGGTGGCCCTCCAAACTCAGAGACCAAAGTAACCACAGAGGATGGTCTGACATGGAAACTTTCGGACTTAGAACAGTTCAAGGAGGGTAGGCAAGTCCTCGGGCAGTATTTCACCCTAATAAAGGTCAATCTTCACCTTAACTGAGCCTGTTTGCTGTTTTTGTGTATCTAGGACAACACACCTGGTATCACCTTTGGAATAACAGAGTAATTTCTTTTTTTCAGACCCTTCAGCGCACAAACACTACAGCAAAGCAGAGACCACAAATCCCCTCCTGGTTATTATTATCATGTTAATTGTTAACTGTTAACATTCCTATACCAGCCTAGGTAAAAGAAATGTGTGTCTATTCCTTTTACTTTTTATCTAATCCTAGAAACTTCCCTGCTGTACTTTCTCCAGCCTCCCTAATCTATCAACAATGAACTTCATGTGACCCCTTTAAATCTCCTTTGATTCTAATGTATAAAATAAGTGGCAAAACTGCCATTTTCTGGAGCATTTTCTCAATCTGTTGAGATTCCGCTTCCTGCTGATTGTCATCAGCTTGGCTCAAATAAACTCATAAAAATCCTTACAGACTTGGACATTGCTCACGTTGACACAAATTTAAACATTCTTTGGGTTTCATGTCTTTTCTGTAAACTCCATGCATGTAAGTATTAATAAAAGTTGTATGCCTTTTCTCGTGTCAATCTGTATTTTGTTAGTTTAATTCACACGCCCCCAGATACTGAACTAAGGAGGTAGAGGACAAGTGTTCCCTCCCAGACAAGGCGTAACCTGAATCTAATCCTGAGAAAATATCAGACAAACCCAAGTTGAAGGATATCCCATAAATAACCGGCCTGTAATTTTCAATAGTGTTGGTCATACAAGTTGAGAAAAGACTACAGAATTGTTCCAAACAAAAGAAATAACAATAAAATTGTAACACATGATCCTGGATTAGATCCTTTTGCTATAAAAATTATTACTGGGACATGTAGTGAAATATGAATTAAGCATGTGAATTAGACGATGTTGTTTATCTAATTTCTTGACTTTAATGGCTGTATCAGTTATGAAAATCTGTGTTGGGAGGACACACTAAAGTGTTCTGAAAAGAAGAGATATGTCAGGAACTGATTCTCAAATGGGTTAGGGCAAGAGTTGGCAAACTTTGTAAAGGACTAGTTAATATTTTAGGGGTTGTGGGCCGTATGTGGTCTCTGCCACATAGTTCTTGTTTTATTTTTTTTAAACACACCTTTACAAATGTAAAATTCATTAAGTACAAATTGACAGCTATAAAATAGCCATGGAAATATAACAGTATAGCATAGGGAATATAGTCAGTAATATTATAATAACCAAGTATGATACCAGGTGGATACTTGAAATAGGGAATCACTGTGTAAAGTATGATTGTCTAACCACTATGCTGTACACCTGAAACTAACGCAAAATAATACTGAAAAAACATAAAATCCATTCTTGGTTCATGGGCTGTACAAACATAGGCTACAGGCTGCATTTGCCCATTGACTGCAGTGTGCTGACCATTGTTTTGGGACAAAGGGTGCTCTTTAAAATATTCTTGCAATTTTTGGAATTGAAAAAATATTTTTGGTAAGTCCAGAGCAATCACCTGAAAAATTCTGGGAATGGCTGCAACAAAGGAGACTTATAAGGCTGAAAGTCTGATGAATGATAAGCATTCTCTCTCATTTCATCACATGCTGGGAACTTCCCTACTGACAATTGGGACTATTCTCCAGCTAAAAGGACCTAGTATACAGTTGAATTAATGGATGGATGCATTTCCTAAGACAGGGAAACTAATTCCCTCCACATGAGGTTGGGAAATAAATTCTTCATCTTTAAGGAACATTTTAGTATGCCTTTTAGCTAGCTATGATGAGACACCATTTCTCACCTATTGAATTGGCAAAAATTCAAAAGCTGGATAATACATTCATTCTCTTGGCAAAACTCTGAGCAAATAGACACTAACTTACCCTGCTGGCAGAAACATAAAGTGGTATAACCACTGTGGAGGGAAATTGGACAACAACTTATACAACTACTACATATTTATTCTTTAACTCAGCAAGCTGATCCTAGAGATTTTTCCTGAGATACACAATACAAATTAATTTTTCTATGCCAAAGACCTATTTATTGTTGAAGATTATTTGTGTCTCTGACTCTTCCCCCAATGTGCTAGCTCCTCAGTGTGCTTGCCTAGCCAGGAAGCTCCAGCTTCACAGCCCAGGGGATTACAGAATTGCCCTGCCAAGGAAATTAACACTCCTCATTCCCACTCAGTACCAGATTGTTGGGGGGCACAGGGGAAGGTGCTTGACTAAAGAGACCTCTCAGTCTAGCCTGGGAAAGAAGGGACTGGTTGGGAGGTGAGCCCACCTAAAGCCTGTGGAAGCCTGGGGAATTGACTGGTTCTTTTGAAAGAGCACCTGGTCCATCCTAAGCCCAAACTAATATAATCTGGGGGGAACAAAGAAGCTCTCCCACTCTCTCTTGCTCACCTGGTAAAGCACTCACCCCATTTGTTCATGTCCTTTCTTGCCCAGGAGCACATGACCATGTTGCCCTAGCAGCCGCATGGCCCGAGGTCATGTGCACTCCAGCTGCAGGTTCCAGAAGGGAGCCAGAAATGGACAGCAGCTGGAAACACACACTAAGCCAGCTGGATGCTGGATTGGACTGAACTTTAATATGAAGCAGAAACTCTGGACACTAGCTTTGACTTGGCTTTGCTGAGGACACAGGCTTTGACTTGGCTTTGCTGAGGACACAGTTAGACTTTCTCCACGGCAGGACAGAGGGAGATGGGACACTGGATTCCCAGGGGGCAGGTTTTATCCCCACATGAATGAATCATGCCACACCACAACCTCCCACGTGTGGCTCCTTGGGATGCTTTCCTTATGATCAGGTGCAAGAGCCTATCACTGCTTCAGCATGGATGGTCACACTCCCAGGGATGCAACCAGCACAGTCCAGACTGCAGGAAAGTCTACGAGAACAAACAATTCTGTTTTTTCAACAAATGAAATGCAGATGGAAAAAAAGAGGGTGTGGAAACCTACATTAAAAGAAACTTAAGAGCATAGTAACCAGACATCTCAGCTTGTCCATGACAATCGGGTGTATGCTTGTTATCCCAGTGTGAGTGTTCACAGAATCCCTTTTCATTACGAAAAGTTTCTTCCCTTAGATAGTAAATAATATTGTCACCTTCTTAATAGGCACATTAACCAAATAAACTGTGTTGGCATAGTTTGAATATTGATTCAAAAAAATACAGATATTAGCCCTGGCTGGTGTGGCTCAGTGGATTGAGCGCGGGCCTGCGAACCACAGGATCACGGCTGATTCCCAGTCGGGGCACATGCCTGGGTTGCAGGCCAGTTCCCAGCAGGGGACTCAAGAGAGGCAGCCATACATTGATATCTCCCTCCTTCTCTCCTTCCCCTCCTCTCTAAAGATAAATAAATAAAAATCTTAAAAAAATACAGATATTAAAAAAACACTTGAACACTGACTGGACATTTGATGACATTGGTAAATTATTAGTTTTAGGTGAAATAATGATAATATGCCTATGTTTTAAAAGGCCCTTACTTTTAGAGATACAAACGGAAACACTTACAAAAAAAAGTCTAGGACTTGCTTTAAAATAACGAGGGCAGGAGGTGACTGACGCGAGTCTATTTTAGGGTGCTTCGCATTTTGGCCCATGTCCTAGCGTGCTCCAACAGGCCAGTGCTCAGCAGCAACGATTAGTGAAACTGTGTGAGGACAGGCGGGCACCCAGCTGCCACCACTGATCTTATGGCCGATAACAAATCTTCCTCGGGAAGGACACAGTGATAAACAAGACCTACAGCTATCCAGGGGAAAATGAGACTAAGAAAAAACTATGGAAGCAAAAGGAAAATGAATGAAAGCAAGATGATATGTGACAACCAGCAATATGTGAAATTTTCAACAAAGGCAGCAGCAAAATTACTATTATAGCAGCCTGGGTAGTACTCGGAACAATTTTAGATGTATGACCCACTTAACCCTTATAGCAACCCTGAATTACTATCCCCATTTTAATGATGTACAATAGAAAACTGAGGCAGAAAGGAGTAAAGTGATTTGCCCACACTAGGGCCAGGGTGCGAACAAGTTCCCAGATGTTCCTCTTTTAGAGTTACTTTGAAAAGCAGTTGTTTGACCACAATGAGGCATCACTTCACACCTGTCAGAATGGCTATCATCAATAATCCACAAATGACAAGTGTTGGCTAGGATGTGGAGAAAAGAGAATCCTTGTGCACTGTTGGTGGGAATGCAGATTGATGCAGCCTCTATGGAAAACAGTATGGAGGTTCTTCAAAACATTAAAATAGAACTACCTCATAACTCAGCAATTCCACTTCTGGGTATATACACAAAAAAGCTCAAAGCACTAATGTGAAAGAATATATGCACCCCTGTGTTCATCACAACATTATTTACAATAGCCAAGCTATGGCAGTAACCCAAGGGCCCATCAATAAATGAGTAAATAAAAAAGAGCTGAGGTACAGATACACAGCCATAAAAGGATGCAACTGTACCATTTGTGACAGAATGGATGGACCTAGAGGGTATTATGCTCAGTGAAAGACCAAAATAAACAAACAAACAAAAGTGAATTAGACTCACGGACAGAGAGAACTAGCGGTTGCCAGAGGAGAGGGGGTTGGCGGACTAGGTAAGAAGGTGAAGAAGTTAAGAAGTATAAATTGGTAGTTACAGAACAGCACAGGGATCTAAAGTACAGCATAGGGAATACAGTCAATAATATTGTAATAACTATATATGATGTCAGAGGGGTATTAGATTTAGCAGGGTGATCACTCAGTAAGTTGTCCAATGTCTAATCACTGGGTTATACACCTGAAACTAACATAATATTGTATGTCAACTGTAATTGAAAAATAAAAACAATTTTTTAAAAAAGCAGTTACTTTAAAAAAGAAAGACAAGAGCCCTGGCTGGTGTAGCTCAGTGGATTGAGTGAGGGCCTGCAAACCACACGATCACAGTTCGATTCCCAGTCAGGGCACATGCCTGGGTTGCAGGCCAGTTCCCAGCAGGGGACTCACAAGAGGCAACTATACATTGATATTTCTCTCCTTCTCTCCTTCCCTTCCCCTCTAAAGATAAATAAATAAAATCTAAAAAAACAAAGAATAAAGAGGTTGGTTTAAAAAAAAGAAAGACAAGAAAATCAAGTGCTGGTAGAATGAAAATAGTGCTTTATCTCTGGCAAGAAACAATCTTGACACTCCTGAAAAGGGGTTTCAAAGGCCGCTTAGTTTTGGAGAAGACCCAGAGGAGCACCTGCCATCTGCCATAAAAGTCTGCACACAGAAAGCCTCCCACAAAAGTGACACGGGAGAGACGAGAGGCTGAATTAATACTGGCTGCAAACTCCGGCAGTCAACTTCGTATTACTGAAGATGCTCAAGCAAAGGCTGAATAGCTTTTTGCTAGACACCATATGAAAGAAATTCCTAACCAGTAGGGAGTTGCTAGGGCTGGAACCCTTCTAACTGAGACATCACTCTAAGAATGGTTTCGTGCTGCAAACCCCCACTTTAGGTCTGATGAAGTCTATGGCAATTCAAAACTGATTCAAAACCACGCCATTCTATGACCCACAAAGTTGCCAATACCAAACTTCTATTTCCAGGAGGCCTAAAGTCAGGCCAGTGAACAGGCAGAGACACACTTCCTCCTCCCTCTTCAGGGACACCAGTTACACCGCAGACCACATCTAGCACTCCTCCAAAGAGGGTTGTGCCAACAATGCAGTATTCATGTCAGAGTGCCTGAATCGTATTCTTAGAAGATGTACAAGTTAACTAATGATTAAAGGTTAATTAGCACAACTCAAATCACAATCATATTTACTATACCTCTTAAGGTTGATCATACCTGTGAGATTATAGGAATATATATATTCACATACACATTCACACCCTGCCCCACCAGGTTCCTGACCTAGGGATCCTAAAACCCTTAGAAATTCCTAAGTGATAAGAACACTGGGAGCATGGACCTGGAGAGTATTATGCTAAGTGGAATAAGCCAGTCAGTGAAAGACAAACACCATATGCTCTCACTTATATGTGGAATCTAACAAACAAAATAGAAGCAGAGGTGTGGATACATGGAACAGACTGACAGCTGCCAGAGGGGAGGGGATCAGGGGACTGGACAAAAAAAGGTGAAGGGATTAACGAAGAAATGTGTATACAAAACCCATGGACACAGACAACAATGTGGTGATGGCCAGAGGGAAGGGGAGATGGGGCAAGGGCTGGGTGGAGATGGTCAAACAGGGAAAATGAAGACATCGGTAATAGTGTAAACAATAAAAATAAAGTTAAAAAATCCTTACATAGCTTAAAAGGCCTAACATTTTCTGGTTCCTGCTACCTGTCTATTTCTTAATATTCTCTTTCACTAAGTCATTTGCTTTGGCCACACAGATCTCCTTTCTGCTTCTTGAGCACATCAAGAATGCTCCCACATCAGGAATTCTGCTCTAGCTTTTCTTTCTGCCTTGAATGCTTTACATTTTTCAAAAAATGTTTACTCATTCATTCATCTCATATGTGATGTAGTAAAGGAGGATGCCCCAAACCTTTCTATTTTAAATTCCATTCACTCTTATACAGCACATGATATGTACTACACTGCTTTATTTCATTCCCATACAGATATCACCACATAAAAGTCACAATTTAATTGGCTGTTTTATTCTTTATCTCTTTCCATCAAGATGCAGACCTAAGTGATAAGATGCAGTTTGTCCATTAGTTCACTCCCTTTAACAGTACCACCTAAAACAAACATTTGATAGATTTGGACATGTAATAAGTATTTGTTGAATAAAATAAATTAATAAATCTAAAAAAGAAAACTAGGAGTATCTTTTGTTCTACTACAAAGAGTGAGTGGGCTATTAAATGGTTCCTGGATGGGTGCTAGTCACCAGAAAGACCAAGCCATGATTAGAAGCCTCAAATTTCAGCATTCCCCACCCATCCTCCAAAGAGGGGAGAAGGACAGAAAAAGAGTTAATAGGTGGTCATGCCTACATGAAGAAGCCTCCATAAAATCCCAACAGTATGGGGTTGGTGAACACACCCGTAACAAGAGGAAGACACAAGCCCACTCCACAGGACAGAAACTCCCACACGCGGGACCCTTACAGGCCTCGTCCTACGTACTTCTTCACCTGGCTGTTCATTTGTTCCCTTCACCATATCCATTAACAAACTGGTGAACAAAAGTGTTCCCCTGAATTCTGTGAGCTGTCCTAGCAAATTCACCAAACCTGAGGCAGGGACTGTGGGTAACCTGGGGACACAGTACTTGTGACTGGCACCTTAAGTATAGTGGCAGGCATTCTGCGTCACTTGGCCCTTAACCTGTGGGATCTGGTGCTATCTCCAGGTAGATCATATTAGAGTCAAGCTAAATTGCAGGACACTCAGCTGGTGTCACAGAGAATTGCTTGGTATGGGGTAAAACCTCCACACATTTGGTGACCAGAAGTGTCAGAAACTAAAGGTTCTGTGTGAATAGTAAGCAAAGGAGACACACAATAGTGAAGAACTGGGTTTCCCCTACACAGAAGGAGGAAAACTGAGTTTTTCTAATATAATACCCATCCAAGACACCGAAGAACTAGAATCAAGTCCTGTCTATATAACAGACCTATCGCTTAGCATCAGAGAACAGAAATGTACTAAAGAGTTACAGTGGGCATCATTTAAAACTGTCTTGACTGTCCTGTAAATTATTGTAGGCAACAATCTGTAAGGCCCTAAGCATATCACTAAGATGCAGTCAATAAAGAGGTTTAACATTCTGAGCAGGGCCAGTTCAAATAACCATGAAAAAGGACACTGTTTCTACTCCTTTGGGGCAGTGTAGCCAAAAGCCTCAATAGCCGTATTAGTTTCCTAGGGCTGCCCTAACACAGCGCCACAGACATTTACTTCCACAGGTCTAGAGGCCAGAAAGTGTCTGCAGCGTTCATTTCTTCTGAGGCCTCAACTTCCCGGTTCCTGGGTGGCTGCCTTCTCTGCCCGTGTCTGTGTTCTAATCTCCCCATCTCAAATGGACACAGCCATGCTGGAGGAGGGCCCACCCCAATGGCCTTGTTTTACCTTCAATACCTCTGTAAAGAACTTTTTGTCTAAATACAGTCACGTTCTAGGTACTGAAGGTTGGCACTTCAACAGATGAATTTTGGGGAGACACAATTCAGCCCATAACAACAGTTATGGAGATAAAAGACATCCAAGTACAGCCACTGCACAGTGGCCATGTGTAGATCCTGGTTCCCTCCCTCTTGAATCATCTATTTGCAAATAAAGGTCAAACTCACTAGTGCCAGCAGCTCTCAATGTTAAGCTCTTCACTATTCACATTATTTACTGAAATTATTTCTCTCTTCTTGTCCTTACATTTGCTCAATAATATTTGAAATCTGATTAACAACAGCAATATTCAATGGGCATGTGTCTGTGGTAAGGATTTTGTGGAATTTAGGCTCATCACTGTGTTTCATTAAGCACTAATTCTGAATGTGAATGCTAAACAAAACTCAGTTATTTAGTGAAGGACAGCAATGAGCTGGTGTTAAAGATAAAATGAAATGTCATAAGCCTAAAAGAAGAATATTTTTAAAAGACGATACAATGACTATACTTTCAGGGATCATTTTTACAGTTCACTACTAGAGAAGTTTCTCTGTGAAATAAGCCAGGCGTTGAAGGACAAATACCATATGATCTCACCTTTAACAGGAACCTAAACAACAAAACAAACAAGCAAGCAAAATATAAACAAAGACACTGAAATTGAGAACAGGCTGACAGTGACTAGAAGGGAGAGAGGAGGGAATTTCAGGGGAAATAGGGGAAGGTTTGCAGAAACAAGTATAAAGGACACATGGACAATAACAAGGAGGGGGTGGAAACAGGTGGGAGGTGGGGAGGGCTGGGATGGGGTTAAAAGGCAGAAAACTGTACTTGAACAACAATTAAAATTTTTTTAAAGTAAAAAAAAAAAAAAAAAAAAGACAACATTCCCCTCCCCGCCGCCCCCCGCCCAAAAAAAGATACAAAGGTAATGGCCTAGAAGTGACAACGGACTGTGAAATACCAATTCTTAACCCCAGTATAGGGGGATTATTAAAGAATGTTATGAATATGTCACCTTGAGGGGAAAAAGACTAGGGGCTGGAAAATTATTTAGGTTCAGAAAATATTATATACTTAAAGAAGTACATTAGAGGGAGAAGCAGAACAGTATAGTTGTTAGGAATTTGGTCTCTGGAGCCACACTGCCTGGGTTTTAACCTCCGTTCCATCACTTATCCGTTGTGTTGTCTTGGGTAGTTTATTCAGCTCCTCTGTTTCTCTGTTTCCTCCTCTACAGAATGTACAATAATATCTACCTTATAGAACTGGTGTGAGGATTAAATGACCTACAAATTTTTAAATGCTTAGAATGGTACTCGGGAGCTGTTAAGTCCTCAGGGTTTATTCATTTGTTAACTGCATGCGCAACAGCGCGTTTCGTCAGCAACATTACAGCAGAGGGGTTAAAACCACAGACTTGGGAGTGAGATTCTGCGGGGCTGAATGCCAGTTTCCACAGCTTATACACATTACTTCCTTAACCTCTCGGTACCACTGTGCCTTCATCAATAAAATAGATTTACTTGGATTTTTCACCCAGTCACTAAAATGGACTTGTATTATCATCTTACCAGGGTATTTTAAAGATTAATTTCAATACATATAAACCATTTAGAAAAAGGGTTAGAGTTTAGTACACAATAAACGCTAAGCAAATGTTACCTATTTTTATTATTTTGTTTCATTTCTTGATTTTTCTTGACTAAGCAAGGTAAAACAAAGGGTCTGTCCTGCTTCTACCAAGTTTATCTAACATGCGAATCATTCAAGCAATAATTTCATGAAGCAATCTTCACTTTCATTCCTGATGACAGAGCATGATTTCAAAGTCTTAGGTAGATTGGATTTCTACCACCTGCCATAATAGAGACACAGACATCAGATTTGCCCTTGTGCCTTATAAATTTCAAAACCAGAAACACATGCTCCTGGCCAGGTTGCTCAATACATTGGACGGTTGTCCTGTACACCATAGGTTGTAAGTTTGATTACCAGTCGGGGCACATACCTAGGCTGCAGGTTCAATCCCCAATCGGGGCGTGTACAGGAGGCAACCAATCAATGTTTCTCTTTTTTCTCTCCTCTCCTCTCTTCTCTCTCTCTGTTTCTCTCTCCTTCCCTCCCACTCTTTTAAAATAAATTTTTTAAAAAACAAGAACATGTGAAACAATAGTTTTTAGATATTGCACAGAAGGTTAACATAGAAAGTAAGCCTTAAAACTGACCCAAGTAAGTTCTAAGACTGCCCAAGCTTACTACTAGAGAATATTTCTGGGAAACAATGGAAAGTGGTAATGCCCCAAAGCACAGCAGTCTCCATGAGTTGAGGAGACAGAATTAAGAATTTGGGAGACTAACCTGGATAGACTTTGGAAGACAGAATCCCAGGGAGGAGAGGACTATACAGAGAGAGCTCAGAAAAGGATTCCTCAAGTTTTCAGCTGAGTACCAATCAGTGCGTGGGTAAGGAAATTATCCAAAAGAATTACCAGGTGGTACACTCCCCAGAGCTCACATAGGGCCAGGAATAGATCATGTTCCCACAAGCCTGACTGAAAAAACACAATTTGTGAGCATGGAGTAGAGTACTCAGGAAGTGCTGCCTCAGTATTAAGGAAAAATTAGCCCCAAATGCTTCTCTGGGCCCACTAACAAAGACTAAAAGTAATCCCTAAAAAGATCAAACTATTTCCAAACAATTTAACTGTATCTCAAACAAAAGTCAAGGAGCTTTAAAAAATACAAAAATATCCAGCAAAGAAGGTAAAATCATCTTGTCATATCATTAAACTAGTACTTTGCATGGGACAGATACAAAAGAATAGAATGACACACTATTATAGTAACCAGGCATGTAAACAAGTCTGGGGGGGGGGAGGGGAACCCATGAAATTTAACAAGTTTTCAAGCCAAAGCTGCAAGACATAGCTTCAGGTTCCCTAAGATCCCAGGTTCAAGAGATAGCACTTAAAGCCATGTGCTAAGACATTTTAGGTTGTGGGCACTATCCAACTCACAATCATTCTCAGCCTCGTACCAAGGTCTAGTACATTCATCCAGAAGGGGTGACTTCAGGGAAAAGTCAGGCTATCATACTGTCCTATGTCAGTCTAACATTGCCCCAAATTGTGGAATTTGAGCTCCTATATCAAAAAATCTCACTTAAGTCTGTATAAGTTGTGCTTCCACTTAAACTTTTAATTCTCCTTGTTACTTTTTTTTTTCTAACAAAAAGCTTAGCAAGTATCTACTGATTGATCATACCCTCCATCTTGAAAATTTTTGTCTTCCAACAGACCTTTCTGTTGGTTCTTCTACCTTCTAAAGAGCTACTCTTTTTCAGTCTATCCTTT
The DNA here is from genome assembly GCF_014824575.4 of Sturnira hondurensis. Classification (NCBI taxonomy): domain Eukaryota; kingdom Metazoa; phylum Chordata; class Mammalia; order Chiroptera; family Phyllostomidae; genus Sturnira; species Sturnira hondurensis. The sequence goes on from NW_028098007.1 coordinate 764,501, forward strand.
GCTAGTTCCTGATTTCTCCAACCTCTTAGAGCCAGACAGTCTGTGCCATGGTTCAAACCTTTGATATTTCTTCATTCTCTATCAGCAGTCACTCACTGGAGAATTTCATAAATCTAATGATTTATTTCACTTATACACTGACAATTCCTAATTATATATCTTTATCTCAGAGCTCACACATCTCTAACTGAATGTCTAATTAGCTATTGTTTATAATTTCCAAGTCTCGGGTCATAGTAAGTCCAACTTTCTAATTGTTCAACTTAAAGTCTTCCATCCTCATCTTTTTCTCAAACTCTGCATCTAATTCATCAATAAATTCTAGCAATTCTACCCTCAAAATGTACCCCCAAAACTGACTACTTCTTACCACTTGCACCACTACGGGTTCAAACAATCATTGTCTCTTATCTAGATTATACAAGTAGCCTTCTACCTATAGCCAGTGCTCCTTTTGATCTAAATCAGATCATGACTTGTTTTAAACCCTTCAATGGCTTCTCATCTCACTCAACATAAAAACAAAAACCCTTATAATAGCTTTAAAGTTCTACTTCATCTGGCTCCCCACCTACAGCTCACACCTCACTTCCCTCTGTTCGCCTCATAACTTACCCTATACCAGCTTCACTAAACTCTGCTGCACAAAGAACATATGAAGCTCTTAGGTCGGGCCTTTGGCACGTGCTGTTGCCTCTGTCTGAACCACTCTTCTTTCCGATTCCTGTATCCTGGCTCCAATACCTCCTTCAGGCCTTTAATCGTGTATCAACTTACCACTGAGGACCTCCTTGACCATCTTCTATAAAATGACAACCCATGTCCCCTTATCCTACTATATTTTCTCAGTATCACTTAAGTCCATCTGTTCTATAGTTGCTCATTAACTTGTTTGCCTCCTTCCACTGGAATTCAAGCTCCCTGAGGGCAGAAACTCTTTCCCTTTGTGTTCACCGGTTTGTCCTCCTTGCCTAAAACAGTGCCCAACACATACGTACTCAAATAATGTTTAATATATAAAATTAGAGGCAGGAAGAAATGGGTAGAGGGGAATCTTCAGCAGTCTGAACAAGTCACTTAACCTGCTTTGGAACTGGGTTTTTTTCCTGCTGTGTAGAATGTGCTATTGAACTACTTGGCCTTTTAAGAGCTCTAGCACTGTCATGCTATGCTTCTGCTACGGGTGATCACAGTCAGGATGGACACACAACTCTCAGGCTGTGAATTGATATCCTACTTTCTCCTGAAATTTTCAGCAGAGATCCTTGAAATTCCTTTTCTCTGTAACAGGGTCATGGCTTTTACTCAGTTTCTCCCCATTACTAAGGAGAAAAGTTTGGGTTTTATCTATTAGGCCAGAAGCAATTACCCAGGCCCACAGTTCACACCACAAAAGGTCTCTTACCTCCACTGCAGTGGGCGGCTGGAACAGGGACTGCCAGGGCTGCTATGGGCTTGTGGGTTCAGGAAAAAAGCAAGAGGAGCAGCAGCCAGAGCACAGTCAGCACTATATGGGACTTTAATGAGGGACAGGGCTGGAGCCGATGTGGGTGAATACATGTGCTGGTTTACTTCAGATCCTCGGCAAAGAGCAGAGATTCTAACAAGCACCATAGTAAAAAAAGAACAAGGTCAGTGATTGTTTTTAACCAAAAAGAAACACCTTCAAAGTGAATTAATTTAGGCAAGAGACTTAAGAAAAGTAGTAAAAAATCATTCTTAAATATCATAACTCAGTACCAAAGTCAGCACAGAATGACCATTGAGACTAAAACATAATCTTCAGAATTTAAACCAAAAATTTAAGTTTTAGGTATTCGAAGTATTTAGTACTGACTACTGGGAAAATATTGCAAATTTACTATAATTCATCAACTAAGCAAGCAATAGGTGATATTTTGTGTGCAATGACTAAAACTTCCCAGAGAAATTTTATTTTCATAAAAGTAAAACATTCTAAATAATAGTTTATAAGTTGTTAGGTTATATCTACAATGACACCAATTTATTTACCTAACTATTGCCTAATGAGTGTATCAACTAATGTCACAACTCTGTACAACACAATTGGCTTCTACTTAAACTTTAGTTTTCCTGGTTACTTTTTTCCTCTAAAAGCAATCTAACCATCTTGATGTGTTAAATCCTAATAAAGACCAGTAAATAAATAGGATCATTAGACTGAGAACAGACAAATGGTAAATATAGATTTCTACTTTGTTAATGAATGATAGATATGCCATAGATGCTGACAAATTATTAACAGATTCACAGCATTTAATTTGCTACAGTAGCACCATGGCTTTCTACATAAATACCCTATTACACAACAATATTTTATTCCCAAGGTTAAAAAAATTAACTATCAAATGAGCACCTGATTTGTTTTAAAATGCTAGTTTCTTGTTATTGCTGATGGTTTGGATATAGATATGTGACATCCTACTTTTGTTTAAATACATGTATTCAAAGGAAATCTTTACTTTCCTGCACATTACCCTCCTAGCTGTCTTCAGCATATTTCTCAGATGAGTACACAATGTGAGGATATAATAGGATAGAAAAGTGGAGGGTTGACAAGTATTTAAAATTACAGGTGTGCCCAAATTTCCTTAAACTCAACATATTTTTAAAAATTATAACTAAAATATTAATTTCTGACATCAAGAATTTTTACTTTTCTAAAGAACTATTTAAAAATAAGCTCACTAACATATATAAACTAGAGCTAATGACCATATGACATTTTACTTCTTATTAAACTGAATAGCTTTGCTTATTCAAAATTTTGAAGACTTAAATCTTATCACATAAAATGAGGCTTTAGCCATTTTGATGAATATACAATTAGAACTATAAAAAAATCTACCAAAACCAAATGTCTTTCTCCTTTTGCTCCTAATTACCACTCTGCAAACTGGTTATACACTGGGACTAGAGTCTAAAAAGGATTGTTTGAAAGAAACAGTTATTCACCACCTCCAAGGAGAATCTACTCCAAGGAACATTTTTCTCAACCGAAATTCAACATCACTGCAACAGATACAAGGATTACTAACACCAGGGCACCAATATTTGGAGAGCATGGTTTCTGACAACTTATGTTCTCTTAAGCTACAAACTCAATTTAAAAAACTCCAACTTTGCTAACAAGTCCCCTTTACTTTAAATGACACTTTAGTTTACAAAGCTTTTTTTATAGTCTTTAAATTTTTAGTCTTAATATGGAAATAAACCACTTCTTTAAAAGTACAGTTAGCCCTTAAACAATGTGGAGTTGGGGGCACCAGCCCCTCATGCAAATCAAAAATCCATGTATAATGTTGACTCTCCAAATACTTAACTACCAATAACCTACTGCTGACTAGAAGGAAGCCTTACAAACAATATAAACAGTCAATTAGCATATATATTGAATATGTAGTATATACTGTATTCTGACAATGAAATAAGATAAAGAAAAAAATGTTATTAAGATATTTTTAATATAATGTCTATAATATTTATTGAAAGAAATCCACATATAGGTGGACCCATACAGTTCAAACCTGTGTTGTTCAAGGGTGAACTGTATGCCAATTTTTACAATTTTGTACTTCAAACAATTCTAACTTTCCAAAGTCTGGTAGAGTCATTAATTCAATTAATAACACCCACTAATACTGAAGGGTAAGGACCCAAAGGAAGCCCACTGCAGAAGTCTGTCTATATGCTATGCCAGCTGTCTCTGGGTAAGCACTACCACTCAGGGAAAGACAAGTGTGCTCCGTCTCCCCTGTGAGTTACGCAAACGCAATTCAAGACAGATCGCTGAGGTGGAATGGATTCTAGGACACTTCTGTCCCTGGTTCCCCAATGCCCTGGTCAGGGCATTCAGCACTGTCTCATTATATAAGCCCGTGTAGCTCTTGGAAAAGCTACCAAGAGGTGGAAGGCTTCTTTCATTCTCCAGCTTTGAAATTGTCACCTAAGTATGTTTCTATATGAGCCAACATAGAATAAAATCTGGGTCACACCCAAAAGGACTCCAGCTTGGATCTACACAGGCAGATCTGAAGTCCTGTATTTCAGGCCAGGGGCAGAAATACAATACTATCTCTAGTCAAAGAAAGAGATGCCTTCATTTCTATTTTTTTCTCACATTCATGAGGCCTATATTGCAGCTTTGACTAACTTTAAACATCTGCTTTCAAGCCAGGAAAAAAACAATTTATCTTCATTGTTAACTCAGTTCCCCAAGTACCTAAGAACCCCTAAAAGGACAAATAACTCAATATTCAGGATTAGAAACCCCTATGCCCCTGCCAAGGACCACTGTTTTGACCTTGAATTTATGAAGCTATCTCAGCCCTCTTCCTGACAGACATCTCCATAGCACAGTCTTTAGCCAAGTAAATGAAGGTCTGTTAGTTGGCATTAGTTCTTTTCCTGACATCTACCAGTTTCCACTCAGAGACCCCAGCCTCCTTACTGAATCCGCAGGCATGGTGCTCCCAGTCTCTCTCTCCTCCGTTTCATCATTTTCCTGGCTACTCAAGCTTTTGCCCGCTCACACTGGAGTCTTGGCAGGAAGTTCTCTCACACAAGGGGTATGCAGTCTATTAGCCAAAGGAAATTTACAAAGGCTTCCCAAACTTAAGAGAAAAATTAAAGCACTTTTCTTCAAAAACATAATATTCAGGACCCCTCCCCTCCCAAAGACCTAAGAGCCCAGAAAACAGCGGTGAGAGAGTGAGGAGTGCCAGATCCCAAATGAATCAGCTGTCCGTCCTCTAATCTGCCTGACATCATTCACACTCAGCCAGTAACAAATCAGAGCCCTGGAGAGCAGAGCACCTTGTTCCTCCTTGGTAACAAGCACCAAACTCCCTCCCCCACAAATCAGTTGCAACTTCCAAGTCTGAGGTCTGGCAGCAGAGCACACACTGGCAGAAACCCTACATACCAAGTTGAAAACTCACCCTGTGACAGAAACACTATTAACTCTGGAGGCATTGGCCAGGCCAGAACAGCTGTTGCAGCGGCCAGGGGATTGGAGGACAGCACATTAAGGATCCTGAATTGTTAAGTTAATGACCTAAGGATATGTGGGCATTTCTGCATTTCTCAAACCCAGGCTTGTGGGAGATGAAAGGGCCTTAAGGTTAGGGCTTAAAGCATAGTCATTATTCAAATTCCAAATTTTATCAATTTAAATAAATTCTATAGCCCTTGTCTAGACAAAGTTAAGAGCCATTTTTAATTCAATTTCTACTACTCTAAAAACATATCAAACTTCTGGCCAAGGTAGAGGTGAAGGTAAACATGCTTAACCTCCATGCACAACCACTGCAAAAATTACAACTCAACTACAAAACAAACATTACCCAGATTCATCAGAAAATCAAGCTGTATGGATGTCCAACAACCAAGCACTTAAAGAAGCTACATTCACCCACACAGGCCAAGCTACTAAGACAGGGAGTCAAAGCAGCTCTACCTAATACACAGAAACAAATACAGGGAGGCTGCCAAACTGAGGAGACAAAGAAATATGGCCCAAATGAAAGAATAGAACAAAACTGCAGGAAAAGAACTAAACAAAGTGGAGATAAGCGACCTATCAGATGCAGAATTCAAAACACTGGTTATCAGGATGCTCAAAGAAATCATTGGGTACTGCAACAGTATAAAAAAGATCCAGGGAGAAATGAAGGTTTCACTAAGTGAAATAAAGGAAAATCCACAAGGAACCAACAGTGGAAAGAATAAAGTCAAGATTCAAATCAACGATTTGGAACATAAGGAAGAAAAAAACATTCAATCAGATTAGCAAGGAGAAAAAAATTTTTTTAAATGAGAATAGTATTCTATTCTCAGTCTATTCTAGAAGGAGCCTCTGGGACATCTCCAAATGTATCAACATCCAAATCATAGGGGTGCCAGAAGGAGAAGTGGAAGAGCAAGAAATTGAAAACTAGCCCTGGCTGGTGTAGCTCAGTGGATTGAGTGCGGGCCTGCGAACCAGAGGATCGTGGTTCGATTCCCAGTCAGGGCACATGCCTGGGTTGCAGGCCGGTTCCCTGCAGGCCAACTCCCAGCATGGGAGTGGATGCATGAAAGGCAACCATACATTGATGTTTCTCTCCCTCTCTCCTTCCCCTCTAAAGATAAATAAAATCTTTAAAAAAAAAAAGAAAGAAAGAAATTGAAAACTTATTTGAAAAAACAATAAAAGGACTTCCCTAATTTGGTGAAGGAAATAGACATACAAGTTCTGGAAACACAGAGAGTGTCAAACAAGTTGGACCCAAAGAGGACCGCACCAAGACACATGATAATTAAAACGCCAAAGGTAAAAGATAAAGAGAATCTTAAAAGCAGCAAGAGAAAAGCAGAGTTGCCTATAAAAGAATTCCCATAAGACTGTCAGCTGATTTCTCAAAACAAACTTTGCAGGCTAGAAGGGACTGGCAAGAAGTATTCAGAGTAATGAAAAGCAAGGATCTATAATCTAGATTGTTTTACCCAGCAAAGCTATCATTTAGAATTGAAGGGCAGATAAAGTGCTTCCCAGAAAAGGTAAAACTAAAGGAGTTTGTCATCACCAAGCCATTATTATATGAAATGTTAAAGGGACTTAACTAAGAAAAAGATCAAAACTATGAATATGAAAATGGCAACGAATGCACCACTACCAACAACTGAATCTAAAAAAACAAACTAAGCAAAAAAGCAGAATAGGAACAGAATCATAGATACAGAGATCATTTGGAGGGTTATCAGCTAGGAGAGGGAAGGGGGAGAGTAGGCGGAAAGGTGCAAGGATTAAGAAGCACAAATTGGTAGGTACAAAATAGACAGGGGGATGTTAAGAACAGTACAGGAAATGGAGTAGCCAAAGAACTTATATGAATGACCCATGGAAGTGAACTAATGAAGGAGACTGCTGGAGAGAATGGGAGTACTGGGTGGAGGGGGCAACAGGGGAAAAATTGGGACATCTGTAATAGCAAAATCAATAAAATATATTTAAAAAAAGATATTGAGGTAAGCTGCAGAAGAACTCAAGGGTAAGCTAATTCACTTCTGTATGCTTTGATTTTTCCATTTGTAGAATAAAAATAATTAAGGTATCTAATACAATTGTAGTAAGACTAATACATGTAACCCAGGAAAATGCCTAGCACAAAGGAAGCGCTATAGAACTGTCAGCTATTATTACAGTCTTGCTCTCCAGGAGCTAGCTCTTGATGTAAAGGAGGAGATAAGCCTAATCACATAAGAAACCATTGGACAACAACAGCCAGGCATGTAGAGAGCCTAATGATCAAGAAGACTATAGAACTAAACACTGACAACCAAGGAAACCAAAGAGTAAGCAAAAGTCTTAGTCCCTTGCTCCAGGACACACCAATTCTGATGGGCTCCTTTCATTCATTCAGATGACGCAGTATGTGAAGTTGTTTTTCTAGGGTAACATTCAAAGGATTAATTCATACTCTAACCAGTGCTTCTTCAACTGTAGGCCACAACTCTTTAGTGAGTCATTAAGTCAATTTAGGAAGTCAGGACCAACATTCTCTTTAAACAGAAAAAGAATGAAATGGAATAGAAAAGAAAATATTGAAGTCCATCACACATAGTCAGGGCAAGAATAATTTGTAAATTTTGTGTTTGTGACATCTATTACTCACATATTTATAAACATACAAATCCAAATGCATGTGTGTGATGGGTAAAAATGTAAAGTCTATTTGTTATCAAGGGCCATAGTCTAAAAAAATTGAGCAATTGTTCTAATTACCCAAGCAAACTTGCCCTACCTAAATAGCTATAGACACTCAGTTTTCCTCTCCATGTACCAGCCCTATCACTAGCCTCTTATAGCCTTTATTTCAGAAGCCCCTGTTCTCCACAAGTTCTAATGAAAATGAAAATGCTCTCTCAGAAATCCAGCACCCCTCAAAAAGTACTGAATCCCATTTTGGGAAAGTCTCGTGATGGTATCAGAGTCAGTAACCAAAGTCCATACTCCGCCAACTAAGACACCCGTGGAGGTCTATCCCCATCCCAAGCTGAGGCTTTACAGTTAAGGCAGAGCCCTAAGCTTCTACTCAATATTCTCCAGTTCTCTAATATCTATGCCCAAGCTACCAAATAAAACAACAATGACATAACAGCAACCAACATGTATCAAGTACTCACTAAACACTCTACATGTAATACCCAGGGAGTCCTCATTACAGCCCTACAGTAGATGCACTATTATTATTCTTGTAATATTTTTTAAGATCCTGTCTTCAGCTAAGTTGGCGAATCAAAGTAATCTCTAGAATCAATGATATATAATACCTTCAGTAGAAGACTATGACAACAATAGCAAATGGATTTCTCTCTAGACTGCTCTACAATAATAAATTGGAAGAGGAGGGAGAGCACAGAGTTCCTTAAATAATGTTAAAGTCAGAAAATATTTGTTTGCTATTTTAGAGAATGAGAGTCATAGCTTACAGCTTTCATCTGACCAAAGGAAGATACTACTCTTACTCTCCCCAGGGTTTAACGCATCCCCATACAGACCACTTTCTTTAAACTTATTGCCACTGAAATCCATTTGTGCCAATATTCCTATGGCTTGTGGGCACTAGGAAAGCTTAACATTTCCCTGGTGATAGGACTCAACAATTTATAGTATGAAAAATAGAACATCCACCTGTTGTTATTATTTCTTACAACTATTTGTTGACTGTATATCACCCTTAGGGAGGCCTCTTCCATAGGCTCCTCACTTTAGAGGTGCTGCAAGATAACACAAACACACACAAAAATTCATTACAGAAATGGGGTGGCCTCTGTCACTTGAGATCTGGCATTCTGCAAAGTGAAACCCTAAAAATCCATTCTTGTGACCTGTATTGTTCAGACCTCAGGAAAACACTTTGTTCACATCTTTATATATGTCTTTTTTTAATAAGCAACCATGTTGGACCACTGTTTATGCGTTGTGAAAGTGCAAACTTCTGAGAAAACTGTGTGAAATTATACAGTATTTGAGCAGCAGAGAGTCTCAGAAGTAAGCAAAAACACAAATTAACATGTCAAATCCTTCCTCTCAAGTAACATGAATATAAAGGATTTCTTGGCTAATACAAGTATTATTTACAAGTACAGCCAAACACTCATTTACATAATTTCTTTCTGTTCCCAGTCATGGTTCTGACAATATTTATAATTTATCTTATTATCATAACAGATCACATGACAGCTAAGAAATATTTTGCAGAATTATGGAATTTGTATTACTAATAAATGTATTTATGTGCAGGGTTAGATATAACATATAAGGTCAAAGGTCAATTTTTCATACTGATAGTCTAACAATTACTAAAGTTAGTGTTTTAATAAAAATATATACTTAGATATATCTAGATATCAGTTTTTTAATTTAGCTTATTTAAATAATTTTATCTACTAAAAAACTATATGAAAGCATGAAATTTTTCAATTTTCTACACTTATTTTATGTATGTGTTTTTTCACTAATACCTCTTACTCAGTTTTTAACCAAACCAGCGAGCATCAAAATGGTCAATTTTTCTAATGGTAGTTTCTCCACAACAGAAGATAGTCATGACTCTCAAAAGAAGAAATTATTTGGGTTTTTCCTGACTTCAAAATGTTGATCAAATCCTGTATTTCTCAAAGGCTTCTGATGATACATGTAGAAAATAAGTAAAAAAAATCTCAATGACCAAAGCATACCAAATGTCAGTAATGAAAGGGATTCATTCTTTTGGGGAAATGGCTATTTAAAAAAAAATTCAGTCTGTATACACAAAGTAAAGCAATCCCCTTTCCCACTCCAAATCCTGGTTTCTGCACCATGCGCCTACAGGGAAGGCCTCTCCCTCCACCTATGTCACCTCCAGGACCTCTGGGTCCCCACAGGCAGTTATCTTGACCCCCTTCCAAGGCAGCCCACATTCAGACAAACCTCATTCTCTTCCACATTCAGACAAACCTCACCTCTGAACATGATGGGCCTGTTGGCTAAGGCCCTTTTGAACAGGCTCAGAATCATCAAACACATTGAAATCAAAACTGGGCAATTTCTCAGCACTGTTAATGCGCAGATTCACCACACTGCCATAATTTTGAAAGAAACCTTTAAGCCTTTTAGCCAAAACTGCCATCTTGTAGTAATTTGCTAAAATGATTAACACGAAAGGAAAAAGGAGAGGCACCCTCTACATGTTCTATGTCTTTTTATAAACATGCAACCCTGGTTGGTGTGGCTCAGTGAATTGAGTGCCAGCCTGCTAACTGAAGGGTCGCCAGTTTGATTCCTACTCAGGGCACATGCCTGGGTTGCTAGCCGGGTCCCCAGTTGGTGGCATGTGAGAGGCAACCAATCAATGTATCTCTCACACACTGATGTTTCTCTCCCCATCTTGCTCCCTTCCTTACCCTCTCTCTAAAAATAAATAAGTAAACTCTTTAAACAGAAATTCATGGAGTTGCTCCTTTGGCCACATACGTACAAATCTACAAGAAAGGTAATACTGTAGACGTCAAGGGAATAGGTACTGTTCAAAAAGGAATGCCCCTCAAATGTTACCATGGCAAAACTGGAAGAGTCTACAATATCACCAAGCACACAGTGGGCATTGTTAAAGACAAACAAGGGCAAGATTCTTTATATATATATATATATATATATATATATATATAGACAGAGGGGAAGGGAGGGAGAGAAACATCAATGTGAAAGAAAAACATCGTTTGGTTGCCTCTCATATGCACCTCAACCAGGGACTGAACCTGCAACCTATACATGTATTCTGACCAGAAATCAAACCAGCAACTTTTTGCTTTTCAGGATGATGCCCAACCAAATGAACCTCACTGGTTAGGGCAAGGGCAAGATTCTTGTCAAGAGAAATAATGTACATATTGAGCGTATTAAGCACTGTAAGAGCCAAGATAGCTTCCTGAAACATGTGAAAGAAAATGATCAGAAAAAGAAGGAAGCCAAAGAGAAAGGTACCTGGGTTTACTGAAGCATCAATTGCTCTACCCAGAACAACATACTTTGTGAGAACCAAGTTCCTGGAATTTGTTCCCTATGCATTCATGGCATGATAAGTGTAAAAAAAAAATAATAAAAGACTTCTGTAGTGGAAGGGGAGGGGAGGAGAGGGGAGTAAAGAGGAAGGGAGGGGAGGGGAGAGAAGGGGGAAGGGAAAGGGAAGGGAAAAGGGAAAGAGAAGGGAAGGGAAAGGAGAAGGGAAGGGAAAGAGAAGGGAAGGGAAGGGAGAAGGGAAGGAAAGAGGGGAGGGGAGGGGAAAGAGGAGGGGAGGGGAGAGGGAGGGGGAGGGGAGAGGGAAGGGGAGGGGAGAGGGAAGAGGAGGGGAGAGGGAAGAGGAGGGGAGAGGGAAGGGGAGGGGATCTTTAAGCTTTGATTTGTCCATCACATAAGGCCGATTCCCAATGAAAAGTTAATGGCTGTCAAGGTGCCTCACAATTCTTAGGAGTTCAACATCACCTTGCTAACCTTTGCCTCACAGGTTGGTCTAAGTCCCCTCTCGGGAGGAATATTTATTTGCTGTTCTCAAACTCTCTGATCCCTCTGTGGGCTCTGCAGTGAAATCTGAGATCCAGGCTTAGACTCCAGGTGAGGCTGTGAAGCTGGTACTTTAACAACATGAGGTGGTATCCCAGTAACTAGAATAGCTCCACTGGGTGGAAGGTTCTTCCTGGTCACAGATGTCCAGAAAAATGTCCTCAAGTCTCCCTGCACTGTCTCAGCTATGTCTGAAGGTGCTGGAGAATCTTTCTGAGCATCTTCAGGAGCGATTTCTTCCAATACTGGCTCAGACTTTTCCTCCTGGACTTCACGCACAGGTTTTTACTCTAGTCTGATTCAGGATCAGGCTCTGGTCCAGCAACAGGCTCTCTAAATGTACTTCTAAGTCATTGCAGACAGTCTAATCACAGAAAATTATAAAATCATCAGGCATCACTTCATGTGTCTGCTGTCTTTCTTCAGGTCTTTCTTTCCTCTACTTCTTCCTCAGGTCCCTCCCGAGGTTCTGTGACAAAACTACTGAAGACTTCATCTTGGTACCTGAAGATAATAACATTGTGAACACAGAACTTACTTGCAGGCCCCCGGGAGCAACGACAAATGTCTACATGAATCTCCTCACAGTCTGGTTGTTACCAGAGAGCACCCCCATCACCTGGACCATCACACCTCCTGAATGGCATGAGCATCAACATGGTGGATCCTAGTGCCACGACTGCTGCAGAAATTTTATGACGTCACTCCCCCACAGATGAAACTCTTTGCATCCATAAACTGCATCTGCTAGCTTTCCATCTAAATCCAATCCTCCATCCTTTATGTATGTGGACATAAAGAGTTCATACAATCTGTGTAGCATGTCTGGGGCCAGGTTCAGCAGTGTGTAATACTGTCTCACGAATTCCCAACCAACGAGCAAGGGACTAGGCTTCTCCATAACCACTGCTTTAGTCAATTAAACCTGCGTGGCTGAGCGGGAGAGGAACAAGCTTTGCCCCATGGCACAGAGGAAGGGAAAAAAACCTTCATGTAATTGCACTAGCACCTACCTTTTATAAAAATATATTCAAACTTGGTACTCCCTAAATATAATTACATTTTATTTTTAATCCTATAGATCTGGAATTTTCAACCAGTATGCTGTGGCACACTGGTATGCCACAAGAATTTTTTAAAACATGCAATACTACCCTGGCTGGTGTGGCTCAGTGGACTGAGCACGGGCCTGCAAACCAAAGGATCGCAGTTCGACTCCCAGTCATGGCACGTGCCTGGGTTGCAGGCCAGGTCCCAGTGGGGGACACACGAGAAGCAACCATACATTGATATTTCTCTCCCTCTCTCCTTCCCTTCCCCTCTAAAGATAAATAGATAAAATAAAAAATTAAAAAAGAAACATGCAATACCCGACTATTTATTTAATTAGGGTCATGGACCTCTTTTCCATTAAATTGTAAAGTTAAAAAATGACAACAACCAAAATAGCCATCTAGTGTAAATGAATCAAAATTACATCTATGTTTTGTCAAATCAGAAAAAAAAATATTGCCCTGGCTGGCGTAGCTCAGTGGATTGAGCGCAGGCCTGCGAACCAGACGATCGCGGTTCGATTCCCAGTCAGGGCACATGCCTGGGTTGCAAACCGGTTCCTTGCAGGCTAACTACCAGCAGGGGATGCACAAAAGGCAACCATACACTGATGTTTCTCTCCCTCTCTCCTTCCCCTCTAAAAATAAATAAATAAATAAAATCTTAAAAAAAAAATTATTAGTAATTACTTTATGTGCGCCATGAAATGAAAAAGGTTGAAAATGGCTTCTATAGATGAGGTAATGACATAGAAAAATTAGAAAGCAGAGCTTAAGAAAGAAAAAGAAATAGAAAATCTACAAATGTTGGTCTGCTTAAAATTAAAAGAAAAACTCCTAATAAAAGTGAACAAACTTCACTTGCACAAAGAAAGCACATGCACACTTATTAGCACTGAAAAAAAGACTGAATAAACAACAAATAAGCCATAGTATTCAAAAGAGACAAGTAAATATCAATAAAACACTGGTATGATTGTTATCAAAATAATATTATATAATCAATATTTAGATTTTTACTAATACAAAGATTTGCTCCCTGTGGTTTAACAGTAAAATAATCACAGAAAACAATGGAAAATGTATAGATTTAAGATAAATGATTTTGAAATTTGATGCTAAAATAGCTAAACATAGGACTTCCGCCAAGATGGAGGCATAGGTGGAAACACTGTGCCTTCTCCCACAACCAAGTTTGAATACAACAAAGGTTTGGAGAACTAGGACACACCCAAAGACCAGAAAACAGAATTATACGGAAGTCCGACAACTATGAACTGTGCAACGGGGACGGTAAGAGAGGCGGAGCCAGCAGCGGAGCTGGGTCGGGCAGGACAGATTCCCTGACCTAGGCGCCCAGGCAGCCCGGACCCAGTCGGGGTGTGGGGCAGACTGACTGTGGTCGCACATTCGCGCACAGTGAGACAGACCACACAGGCCCCACGGGGCGAACCCAGTGATGGAGGGCTGATAGCGGTGGCACAATCGCGTGCAGTGGAACGAAACGCGTGGGCCTGGTAACGGTGGTGGCTGTCGCGCCAGAGGGGGACGCGGCGGCAGGCGGCAGACAGGACGCCATTGTCCCTCTTTGACCCCGCCCCCACATACAACGTCACAACCCAGCGACTGAGTTGCCCTGTTCTAGTGAACACTTTAGGGCTCTGATCCTGCTATCATCAGGCACGAACAGCCCAAAAGATGGTGCAAGAAGAACTCAAAGTCCCAGAGCCAATAACTCTAAGTGAATGAGAAATTGCCAGCCTCTCAGAAGCACAATTCAAGACACTATTTATCAGGATGCTCACAGAACTGGTAGATTATAGTCACAAATTAGAGGAACTTAGTCACAAATTAGAGGAACATATGAAGGCTAAACTAATTGAAATGAAGGGAGATGCACAGGAAACCAATAGTGATGGAAAGGAAACTGGGACTCAAATCAATGGAATGGACCAGAAGGAAGAACAAAACATCCCACCAGAAAGGAATGAAGAAATGAGAATTCAAAAAAATGAGGAGAGGCTTAGGAACCTCCAGGACATCTTTAAACGTTCCAACATCCGGATTATAGGGGTACCAGAAGGGGGAAAGAAACAGCCACGAGTGGAAAACTTATTTGAACAAATAATAAAGGAGAACTTCCCCAGTCTGGCAAAGGAAATAGACTTCCAGGAAATCCAGGAAGCTCAGAGAGTGCCAAAGAAGTTGGACCCAAGAAGGAACACACCAAGGCACATCATAATCACATTAGCCAAGACCAAAATGAAGGAGAGAATCCTAGAAGCAGCAAGGGATAAGGGGACAGTCACCTACAAAGAAGTACCCATCAGACTGTCAGCAGATTTCTCAAAAGAGACCTTCCAGGCAAGAAGGGGCTGGAAAGAAGTATTCCAAGTCATGAAATCCAAAGACCTACAGCCAAGATTGCTCTATCCAGCAAAGCTTTCATTTAGAATGGAAGGACAGATAAAGTGCTTCTCAGACAAGGTCAAGTTCAAGGAGTTCATCATCAACAAGCCCTTATTATATGAAATGCTAAAGGGACTTATATAAGAAAAAGAAGATGAAAAATATTAACAGTGAAAGGACAGCAAACTCACAGTTATTAACAACCACACCTAAAACAAAAGCAAACCTAGAGGACAGCTAGATCAGGAGTGGAACCATAGAAATGAAGAACACATGGAGGGTTAGCAACAGGGGAGTGGGAGGAGGAGAAGGGGGGAGAAGGTACAGAAAATAGCATAGACAGTAGGTAGAAAATAGATAGGGGGAGGGCAAGAATAGTAGGGGAAATATAGAATCTAAAGAACTTGAGACAGGTGGTTATAAACTAAGGGGGGAGAATGGTGGGGGAGGGAGTGT
Organism: Sturnira hondurensis; assembly: GCF_014824575.4. Lineage (NCBI taxonomy): Eukaryota > Metazoa > Chordata > Mammalia > Chiroptera > Phyllostomidae > Sturnira > Sturnira hondurensis. The sequence continues at coordinate 780,023 of NW_028098007.1, forward strand.
GCGGATGGAGGGGAATGAAGGGGGGGAATAGAACAACTGTAATGGTAAAATCAATAAAATATATTTAAAAAAAGTAAAATAGCTAAACATATAAGATTAATTAAAAATGATGAAACAAATGGTCATTGGCAAGAATAAAAACTTAATGAAGTTATTAATTTAACTGGTGATAAAGAAAAAAATCACAACTAATTCTCTAAAAGGTAAATATTACTCAATTCTACAGACTGTAACAGGGACAAAAGTCATGTTGAACAACTTTGTCATCACATATCGTTGAGTTACCTGAAGAAGAAAGTGAGAATGTAGAAAAAAATGAGAACTGCATTAGCTTTACATTTGATGCGAAAATTGTAGGCTTGACTTATAAGAGAACTAAAAAGCCTCTCAATTTTAATATTAAGATTGCCACACATGCACCTGCAAGTATGCCAGAGTCACTGAAATGAAACCAGCCATTGTGCTACAAACCACCATAACACTAGACAAATTATATGAGGCAACAGTCTTCAGGCAGCAGGGAAAGGCAATGCAAGAGTGCAAACCTCGAAAAAGGAAAATTCAAACACTGAGACATTCCAACTATCCCCGCTACTATGCCTGGGAACAACTTTCTTACAGTGGCACAGAGAGCTAGAGTTCAAGAGCACAACAGTTCTACTAAACTGAGGAGGCACAGTTTAGAGTTCAGGGCAGCTAATCAAACACACCGCACCTGCATCAAGAAAGACCATATAGTAAGCTATCAGAGAAGTCTCAACAAGTTTCAAAAAGTTAAAGTCCTATAAATGATGTTGCTGAACACAGAAATAAATTCAAAATTAACTACAATAAAAACCTAAAAATTTCTCCAATATTTAGAAATTAAATCACAGTTCTAAATAATCTATTAGTCAAAGATGGCATAATGAAGGAAATTAGAAAATATTTTAGATTAATTCATAATAAATATATAACATATCAAACTTTATAGTGTGAAAGTAAAGAAGCGCTTAGAGGGAAATGTATAGCTTTAAATGCTTATATTTAAAAAGAAAGATATAAAACCACTAATTTAATTCTCTACATAAAAAATTTTTTAAGCAAATTAAATTCAAAATGCATGAAGAAACAGAGAAAAATAAAAGCAGAGAATAACAGAAACATAACAAAACCAAAATTTGTTTTTTTAAATATTAATAAAGTTAATAAAAAGTACAACAAATCAAGAAGCAAAGGAGAGAAAACACAAACTTCCACTCTCAGGAATAAAGGAATATCACCATAGATCAACAGACAGTAAAAGAATAATGAGAAGAACAGTAGTAACAACTTATGCTAATAAACAAATAAAATGGACAAAATGTTAAATTTTTTTTACCAAAACAGACAAGATACCGGCAATATAAAGTATGCTAAGTGACATAAAAAAACTATGTGATTCCCCTCACCTGAAATACCTAGAATACACAAACACAGAGACAGAAGTAGAACAGAATTACCAGGGACTGTGAGAATGAGGAGCTATTGCTTAAAGGATAGAGAGTGTCTATTTGGGGTGATAATAAACTTTTAGAAATAGATAGTGGTAATGGTTGCACAACATTGTGAATAAACTTAATGCCACCAAATTGTACACTTAAAGATTTATACAATTCAATGGCAAGTTTTAATATATATATACAATCTTGTAACAATTTTTAGAACTTAAAAAAATTAATTCAAAAGGAATTAAGACACAAACATAAAAGTTAAAATTACAAAACTTCTAAAAGAAAACATTGGAAAAAACCTTCATAATCTTGGGACAGGCAAAGATTTCTTGGACAAACCATGAATACTAATCATAAAAACTCACAAACAGAACACCAAAATTAAGACCTCCTGCTCTTTGAAAGATGCCATTCTAAAGTATCTTTCAAAGGAAAGGTTAAGTCATAGAAGAAAACTAGTCACAATATACCTGACCAAAGATCTGAATCAGAATATATAAACAACACATAACTCAAAAATGTTTAAAAATTTTTTTGCTCTGGCTGGTGTAGCTCAATGGATTGAGCGCGGGCCTGTGAACGAGAGGATCGCGGTTTGATTCCCAGTCAGGGCACATGCCTGGGTTGCAGGCCGGTTCCCTGCAGGCCAACTCCCAGCAGGGGACGCACGAAAGGCAACCATACATTGATGTTTCTCTCCCTTTCTCCTTCCCCTCTAAAGATAAGTAAATAAATAAAATCTTTAAAAAAAATTTTTTTGAAATGCTGAAAGATTTAACTTACACATTTCACAAAAGAGGACATACAAATGGCTGATAAGGACATGAAAAACATGTTCAACAGCACAGTACTGACAAAAAAACAGACCCATACATAAATCAATGGGACAGAATAGAGAGCCCAGAAATAAACCCACACCTTTATAGTCAATTAATGGTCGACGGAGGAAGCAAGCACATACAATAGGCTAAAGACAGTTTACTCAATAAATGGTGTTGGGAAAATTGGACAAGTATGTGCAGAAAAATAAAACTAGACCACCTTCTTACATCACACACAAGAACTAATTCAAAATAGATTATAGACTTAAATGTTAGACCCCAAGCAATAAAAATCCTAGAAGAAAACATAGGCAGTAAAATCTCAGGCATTGCTCATAGCAGTATTTTTTCTGACTTATCCCCTCTCAGGCAAGAGAAACAAAAGAAAAAAAAATTAACAAATGGGACTAAATCAAACTTAAAAGTTTTTGAACAGCAAAGAGAACCATCAACAAAATAAACAGATAACCCAAGGAATGAAAGAACATATTTGCCAATACATCTGACAAGGAGTTAACATCCAAAATTTATAAAGAACTTATAAAACTCAACACCAAAAAAACCAAACAATCCAATTAAAAAATGGGCAAAGGACCTGAATAGACACTTCTCCAAAGAGGACACAGAGATGGCCAATAGACAATGAAAAGATGCTCAATGTCACTAATCATCAGAGAAATGCAAATGAAAACCACAATGAGATATCATCTCACACCTGTCAGAACAGTTGTCATCAATAAATCAACAAACAGCAAGTGCTGGTGAGGATGTGGAGAAAGGGAACTCTTTTGCACTCTTGGTGGGAATGCAGACTGGTGCAGCTATTGTGGAAGGCAGTATGGAGATACCTGAAAAATTTAAAAATGGATCTGCCTTTTGACCCAGCAATCCCACCCCTGGGAATACATCTGAAGAAACCCAAAACACTAAAAGCTCCCCTATATTCATTGTAGTGTTATTTACAATTGCCAAGATATGGAAGCAACCAAGTGTCTGTCAGTAGATGAGTGAATAAAACAACTATGGCACACTTACACAATGGAATACTACTCAGCCATAAAAGAGAAGAAAATTTCATCCTTTGTGACAGCATGGATGGACCTAGAGAACATTATGCTAAGTGAAATAAGCCAGTCAGAGAAAGGCAAGCACCATATGATTTCACTCATATGTGTAATCTAATGAACAAACTGAACAAGCAAAATAAGAGACAAACTTGTAGATAGAGAGCAGGATGACAGCTACAGCAAGGGGAGGTTAGGGGGAGGAGGGATTGAGCAAAAAGAAAAAAGGACTCTTGGACAACAGTGTGGCGGTTGTGGAGAGAGGGGGGTAAATGGTAATGGGAAAAATACAATTTAAAAAATATGGATTAATTTTAAAAAACATGTTCAACATTACTTTTCATTTGGAAAATGCAAGTTAAAAACTACAATGAGCCCTGGCTGGTGTAGCTCAGTGGATTGAGCATGGGCCTGCGAACCACAGGATCGCGGTTCGATTCCCAGTCAGGGCACATGCCTGGGTTGCAGGCCAGTTCCGAGTAGAGGACTCATGAGAGGCAACCATACATTGATATTTCTCTCCTTCTCTCCTCCCCTTCCCCTCTAAAAATAAATAAATAGATAAATAAAATAAAATAAAAAGAATTTAAAAAAACCTACAACGAGATACCATTCTACACAGCCACTACAATGGCTAACATTTAAGTCTGACCATAACAAGTGTTAGTATGGATGTGGGCCAACTAGAACTGTCAATATCGCTAGAAGAGGTATAAAATGGTACAACAATGTTAGAGAATTATGCGACAGCTGTTTGCAAACTGAAATATACCTTTTGTAGCACTAGGTATTTGCTTACCTTTTGAAGGGGGTAAGCAAAAAAAATCCACAAAATAATATATGTTTGGCTCTTTTACTTTTTAAAAAATTTAAAATGTTTCAGTCAAAAGAATTTCCACATAGCAGATACAATGAAAGTGATATTGCAAATAAAATAAAAGGAAGTTAGAGCCAGAAAATGGAAAAAGTATTTTTGCATGGTGCATTCATCTTCTATTACATAACAAATTACCACAAGCATAGCCACTTAAAACAACAAAACATTTATTATTTCACAATCTCTGTGAGTCAAGGACTCAAGCACAGCTTTGTTAGGGTCTCACAAGGTCAAAATCAGTGTCACTCAGGATGCTTTCTTACATGGAGGCTTAGTGGGGAAGGATTCACTTCTAAGCTCATTTGGGCTGTTGCCCAAATTCATTTACTTGTGGCTGTAGAGCTGAGGACCCTAGCTGCTTGCTGGCTATGGATTGGAAGCCAACTTCAGCTCCTACAGGCTACTGCTGTCCCCTGCCACATAGGCTTTTCCACCATGGCTGCCTATTTTATCGAGCAAGTACAGTCTCCACAGTGAGTCTACTAACTAGACAAAGTCTTATACACCATCTGGTGGGATACAAAGGAGTGATATCTCATCATCTTTACAATCTCTTCTGGTTAGAAACAAGTCACAGGTACTGCCCACACTCCAGGGGAACTACAAAAAGGATGAACATCAGGAGGAAGAGACTATATAGGGGCCACCTAGAGTACATTCATCACACATGACTGTGAAGAAGATTCACCAACAAATAATCCCAAACTGATTTCTATAAATTATTTTAGGGCCATTGTAATGTAATCTTGATCTGTAATCAAGATTTAGCTGAATAATATTTGGTTTTCTTTAAAATATCCCCACTGAAAAGATCAAAGATGATCTGAAGAAATGTTTCATAACCCTAGATATTGATTTAAGAAATGATAAAATTGCAATTTAAAATAGCAATTTGTAAAATAACACTAAGATATCGTGCAATATCTTCTGCTACAATAACTTATCATGAAACTCCATTACGAAGTTTGATATATGAAATTCACGGTTCATTTCTAAATCTATATATTGCCTTAAGATCTTTTTTTTGCCAGTTCCAATTTCTACTGGTACAGCAGAACAAATATCCTTTAAACAGAACTTCTTTTTTAACTCTAAGAAACAAAATGACTCAACAAAGCTTGTTAATTTGGCGTTACTGTAAAAATAACATTATTTAAAAATGTTAATATATTTTATTTAAGCTAGTATATTAAAATGTCATTTCAATATATAATACTATAATACAATTAATAAGACATTTTATATTCTTCTTCCCAAATTTTGATATATAACTGACATAAAAAAATAACACAATTTATTAACAACTCTTGCTTATAACATAGTGATTTTGCTAAAACAAAGCCAAAAGAAGTATGAACATTTTAATAACTTATGAATTCTTTGCCTTTTACATTGTGGCTCAAACAGATGAACATCTATTTGATGGGTGCAGTATTAATTCAATTATATTTTTAATATCTTTTCCAACTTTTAATCATAAAAATTAGTAACAGGAAGAAATGATGACTGGTTATAACATCTGTCTGGTTCCCCTACCAATGATGAGGGTTTTTTTAAAAAAGAATCTTGAACTGTTTTCGATTTATATCTGGATGAGAGCATGATTTTATTTCTTCTGGAAAACTGCCTGTTAAACAGCGGTGAAAGTCCTCCGTCAAAACGCTCAGGGGATTCGCCTCGCAGAGCCACCTGAGGGAAGTGCACCTCATGTGGGCTACACCGGCCTCCCAAGGTGAGTCTAAAGTTTACTCACCCTCAACCTATAGGTTTACTCAACCTATAATCAGGTTTTGTTTTAAGTTTGTTTATAGCTGATAAGTTATTCCCATTAATGGTAGCAATGACTGAGATGCTATTTGTATGGTGCAAACATACCCAGGTATGAACCCATGAGAAATGAAAACATGTCCATGAAAAGGCTTGTACATGAAGGGTCATAGCAGCTTTACTCATAATATCTAAAAACTGAAAAACCCAAATATCCATCAAATAGTAGTATATTCACATAAGGAAATACTAAGCATTAAAATAAACAGGAGTACTGAAACATGAAGGAATCCAAAGACAAAACAATAAACAAGTATGATTTTCACACATATGAAATTTTACCACAGGCGAAAGTAATCTATAGGGCCATAAAGCAGATCAATGGTTACCTGAGGCCAAGAGATGAAAAAAGGATTGAAAAACTACATGAGAAATATCTTGAGGTAATAAAAATATTCTACAATTGGTTGTGGTGGTACTTGAGGATTCCAAAGAGCTGATTTCCACCAGTTATAACATGAATTTGTACTAAAAATGCAAACAAAAAATTTTCATTTGCTTAAACAACAGACATTTATTTCTCACAGTTCTAGAGACTGGAGAGTCTAATAAGATCATCATACCAGCAATTCTGATTCCTTGTGAGGGCCCATTTCATGGGCTGCTGACAGTCACCTTCTCACTAGGCCTCATGACAGAGAGAAAAAGGGAGAAAGAAAGAGAGGGAGGGAGGGGGCAGGGTGAGGGGAGAGAGGGAGAGAGACAGAGCTCAAGCACAGGCTTACACTCCATTCTCTTTTCTTCTTCATTTAAGGATGTAATCTGGTCATGGGTGACCCTCCATCATGACTTCATCTAAACCTATTAATTACCTCTGAAAAGCGCCACCAAACAGCATCAGATTGTGGGGTAATGAGACAGCATAAGGACCTGGAGCTGGGATCCCAAGGACACCAGGTAAGAAAAATGGCAGAGCTGGCACCATTGCACCAACCCCTCACTGGGACCTCAACGATACCAGATGGCCAGAAGAAACACCAGATAAGCCCATCACAGGAAGGTCACTACTCTTCCACCCCTTGCTCAAAAACCTGCAGAATTTTGTTTTCCTTCTCACTGTTTGCTTCTCCAACCCCCATGTGGAAAATCCCACTCTCTGCTCAAAGTTTGTGTGAGCCCTCCCCTTCCCCACCTGTAAAAGCCTCTCCTCCCTCAAGGTGTTGAGAGCAGCCCAAAATCTTGTTTTTCTCGGACTGTCTCCTTTGTCCTCAATAATGAGATTATGAAAATCTGACAATTTCCCTGAGGTTTCCTCTTAATTTCTCTCTTAGGGAAGTCAAGAACCCTAATGCCAGTAATAGTAGGGCTTTAACTCCTCATGAGCTTTGGAAGGACACACACATTCAGTCTAAAATACTCCTCATAACTAGTAATTCCAAAACTTAGTGCCTCAAAAGACATTTATGAACTTCATGGTTGAGTGGGTTGACTGCGACTGGCTGGGTAGTTTGAGACATTTTTAAATGCTTATTTGTTGATTCATTTGAAGATAGCAATGATAAACACACTGCATGTTAATATCATCTTAGTATTATTATAAAACTAAATTTGAGCCCTGGCTGGTGTAGCTCAGTGGATTGAGTGCAGGCTGCAAAACAAAGGGTCACTGGTTTGATTCCCAGTCAGGGCACCTGCCTGGGTTGCAGGCCAGGTCCCCAGTGGGTGTCAGGTAAGAGGCAACCACACACAGATGTTTCTCTCCCTCTCTTTCTCCCTCCCTTCCCCTTTCCCCAAAAGTAAATAATTAAAATTAAAATTTTTTATTAAAAAAATTAAATTTGACCACGATGGTCCTTTAAGAACTGCCCTCAACAAACGTATAAATAAGTCCAGAATATGAAGAATAATGAAGAACAAAACTTGAAAACGGGAATGGGTGAAGAGGTGAGTGTATTAAGAAGTACAAATAGGTAGTTACAGAACAGCCATGGGGATATAAAGTACAGCAGAGGAAATGGAGTCGCCAAAGAACTTACATGCATGACAGATGGACGAGAACAGCAGTGGGGGATTGCCTGAGGGAGTGGGAGGTGCTAGCTGGAGGTGGGGAAAACCAGGACAATTGTAATAGCATAATCAATAAAATATAACTTAAAAAAAGTGATTTCCCCCCGTGGTTAATAATACCATGCCATGAATGTGAAAAACTATGAACTGGTTAAAATCTTAGGAAAATTTGCTCAGTTTTAATGGGCCATTCTTCATGGTTTACCATTTATTGTCTTTGCCTGCAATATTAAAGGTTATAGTGCTATTTTTTCCCTGTGTAATAATGCCCAGGTAGCAATTATTTTGTGTTTTACTACAGTAAGTTTCTTTGTTTTATGCTGACTGTTTATGTCCTTAATTACTTCAGAAAATAAACTAAGGTTCCACATAAAAAATCGGTGGTTATTCAAAAATGTGTTACCTTCTATTTATTTTTAAATGTTTCACTGTCACCTTGGTTAAGTAACCGGGTATCATTTCTCAAACACCAACACTCCTATCTTTAAGTGTCTCCACTAACGAACTCTTCCAAGTTTGCTTTTCAAAATCAGGTCCTAATATAGAAAATGGTAAAATAGAAGTGTCAGTATACTTTTACCACCTAGAACTATCTTTGAGATATCCCAAAGGACTTCTTAAAATCACAAGAAGTGTTCTTTCACAATTACAAAGAAGTGCTAGAAATAATTAGGTTTATTTGACATTTTACCATTGATGAGTTTCATGGGAAAAGTTATCCAATCAGAAAATATGCTCAGCCTTCTCCAACTTCAATTTGTACAAGTAAGATGCTATTAGTATAAATTTTCTAGAAATTGTGTAACTTCTGAGGCGTTCCTGGAGATTTGTCAATGCCCTTCTTATCCATGTTTCTGTTTATGAGTCCTGATGGCATTTTGCCAGATTTTAGGAATTAACAGTTTAGTGTTTTTAGTCTTAATTTCATTATTATTTAAAATGCTGACTTGGTAACAATCTTGCATCTAAGATTTGAATTTAGCATCTTTTTGGTCACTGGAGTTTTTTAAAAAATACAGATATCTAGGACTTAACTGTAGACTCTTTGAATCTTATGTTCTTGGTATGTACATAAGATTGCCATAGATTAATATATGCTATACATAAAGGGTTTTTTCCTCTGTAAAAATTATGTCCATCCATGTTTTATAAGTCAGATATAATATTCACTATCTTCTTTGAACTGGACTAGTCTTAGAGACATCTGCTAAAATTTTTTAATTGCTTTTGTTATTCATTTTGCATGCCACAGAAATTCCCTTGTTGCAGTTGCATTATTGTTATGAACTCTCATCACACCTTTCACATTTAAAAATTATCAGTAATAAACTGTCCACAGCTGTTTTAAGTCTCTGTCACCTAAAGATAGATTCTGTTTTATACTGCTTCTAGTGTGAACACTCTACAATCAACTATGAGCCAGTCTTTGCTTTCTTTTTTTTTAAAGATTTTATTTATTTATTTTCAGAGAGAGGGGAAGGGAGGGAGAGAGGAAGAGAAACAGCAATGTGTGGTTGTTTTTTGAGCACCCTACTGGGGACCTGGCCTGCAACCCAGACATGTTCCTGGACTGGGATCGAACCAGCGACCCTTTGGTTCGCAGGCTGGCACTCAATCAACTGAGCCACACCAGCCAGGGCCCAGAATCTGTGTTTTCAACAGGGGATTGATTATCTCAGAGTCCCATGGAAAAGGACTGTAGCAGGTATTTCTACCTACTGACACTTGGGTATAGGCAAGATATGCCTATAGGCATCTTGGGTATAGGCATCTCGGGTATAGGCAAGATATGCCATCACTTGGATAGGTGGAAAACTTCCAGAACATTCCAGTGGACTAAGTCAGAATCTCCAGAACTCTTTTCAGTCAAGAGGCATACTACTAAACTAACATCCAGTGAAATGAGAATTACAGAGGACTGAATGAACTAAGGAGGGATGACTGCATTGAGATGGATAAAAAATTTATTTGTTTTTTTCCATAAAATGGCTCTAGCAGCACTAAGTTGTGTTTAACATCATTCAAAACAGTTCTGTTAAATTGTATTGTGACAACTGTCATTTCAGTAAACATTTAAAAAGAAATCAGTGATTTTTTTTGTGTAACCATTTCAATATTCAAAATGGAAGAAAATATATAACATATATGGCATATTACTCTCTATTAATTTAAGAAAGGTAAAGATGAAATTGAAATGCAAAATAAAAAGATTTGTGCAGTGTATGGTAAAGGTGCTATAACTGATTGAATGCGTCAAAAGTGGTTTGTGGCCCTGGCTGGTGTGGCTCAGTTGATTGAGTGCTGGCCTAGGAACAAAAGGGTTGCTGGTTCAATTCCCAGTCAGGGCACATGCCTGGGTTGCAGGTCAGGTCCCCAGTAGAGCGTGTGTAAGAGGCAACCACACACTGATATTTCTCTCCCTCTTTTTCATCTCCTCTTACCCTCTCTCTAAAAAATAAAAATATTACTTCCGGCCAAGATGGAAACATAGGGAGATATACTTTCCTCCTCACACAACTGAAAGAAGGACAACAACAAATTTTAAAACAAAAAATAATCAGAACTCCTGGCTGGCGTAGCTCAATGGAATGAGTGCAGGCCTGCGAACCACACTATCGCCGTTTGATTCCCAGTCAGAGCACATGCCTGGGTTTCAGGTTAGTTCCCAGCAGGGAACTCACGAGAGGCAAACGTACATTGATACTTCTCTCCTTCCCTTCCCCTCTAAAGATAAATAAATAAAATCTTTGAAAAAAATAACCAGAACTGCCAGAAAATTGAACTCTATGGAAGCCAGAAACCAAGGAGTTAAAAAGAAACATTCATTCAGGAGGGGTGGAGATAGGAAGCTGTGGCAGAGAGGAAAGAGAGCAAGAGGGTGGCTGGGAGGGCTAGATGGCAGCTGGTGGATCAGTCAATCTCACATTTGTGTGCAAATAAACCAGGAGGAACACTGGGAAGCAAGACAGACCAGGCAACCCAGGGTCCCGGTGCAGGAAACTCAAAACTCAAAACCTCTGGCTGTGAAAACCTTTTGGGTTGCTGTAGCAGGGGAAACTCCCAGTCTCACAGGAGAGTTTGCTGGAGAGACCCACAGGGTCCTAGAATGTACACAAACTCACACACCCAGGAATCAGCACCTGAAGGGCCCAATTTGCTTGTGGGTAGGTGGGGAAGTGACTGAAAGCCAGCCAAGAGCAGAGCAACCAGCGTTGTTCCCTCTCTGACCCCTCCACCACATACAGCGCCACGAGGCAGCCAAGTGTGTTGCCCTGCCCTGGCAAATACCTAGGGCTCTGCCCCATACAACATAACAGGTCCCAAAACAAAGAAATATAGCCCAAATGAAAGAACAGATCAAAACTCCAAAAACAGAACTAAGCAATAAAAAGATAACCAACCTATCAGATGCATAGTTCAAAATACTGGTAATCAGGATGCTCACGGAAATGGTCAAGTACGGTCCCAAAATAGAGGAAGAAGTGAAGGCAATGAAAAGTAAAATAAAGAAAATGTACAGGGAATCAACACAGTTATGGGAAGGAAACCAGGACTCAGATCAACAATTTGGAGAAGGAAGAAGTAAACATTTAACCAGAACAGAATGAAGAACAAAAAAATGAACAGAGGCTTAGGAACCTCCAGGACAACTTTAAACGTTCCAACACCCCAAACATAGGGGTGTCAAAAGGAGAACAGAAAAACCAAGAAATTGAAAACTTATTTGAAAAAATAATGAAGGAAAACTTCCCCAATCTGGCAAAGGAAAGAGACTTCCAAGAAGTTCAGGAAGCACAGAGTCCCAAAGAAGTTAGACCCAAGGAAGCACACACCAAGGCACATCATAATTACATTACCCAAAGCTAAAGATAAATAGATAATCTTAAAAGCAGCAAGAGAAACGGAGGCAGTTACTTACAAAGGAGTTCCCATATGACTATCAACTGATTTCTCAAAAGAAGCCTTGCAGGCAAGAAGGGGCTAAAAAGAACTATTCAAAGTCATGAAAGGCAAAGACCTACAACCCAAGATTACTCTATCCAGCAGAGCTCTATCATTTAGAATGTAAGGGCAGATAAAGTGCTTCCCAGACATGGTCAAGTTAAAGGAGTTCATCATCACCAAGCGCTTTTTATAAAAAATGTTAAAAAAACTTATCTAAGAAAAAGATAAGTTTTTCTTATCTAAAAACTACGAATAGTAAAATGACAACTAACAACTATCAACAACTGAACCTTAAAAAAAAAAGTAAGCAAACAACTAGAACAGGAACAGAATTGCAGAAATGGAGATCGCATGGAGAATTATTAGTGTGGGGTGCAGAGAATGGGGGGGAGGTACAGGGCATAAGAAGCATAATTGGTAGGCATAAAACAGACAGGGGGAAGTTAAGAATAGTATAGGAAATAGAGAAGCCAAAGAACATATATATACAAACCATGGACATGAACTCAGAGGATGGAGAATGCTGGAGGTGGGGAAGTGCAGGGTGGTGTGTGTGTGTGGGGGGGCGGCGAGAAGGGAAGAAACAAAATAGGACAACTGTAACAGTGTAATTAATAAAATATACTTAAAAAAGAAAACTGGATAGAAGCAAAAACACAAAAATATTCTTTTTTAAAAAATTTTTATTTATTTATCTTTAGAAGGGAAGGGTAGGAGAGGAGAGAAATATCAATGTATGGTTGCTTTCGGTTCATTCCCTGCTGGGAACTGGCCCCTGCTGGGAACTGGCCTGCAACCCAGGCATGTGCCCTGATGGGGAATCGAACCGCGATCTTCTGGTTCGCACAAAAATAATCTTCTAATGGAAACCTATGTTTTATTATTTAGAGAATACATTATTTGATTCTAGTGTTTTATTGCCTTTGAATTATTTTACAACTCTAAATTATAGATAGCTGATAACAATGCAAAATAGTTCTTATCTATAGATATACAAATAAATTATAGATAGTGGAGGTTCAACTGACTTCCCTTCTCCCTGTAAAAAAATCAGATTTTGTAACCATTAATAAATTTATTTCAACATTTCTTTACTACATATAAATTTTTGCTTTTTTGAACTGGCTTCCTTCTCCTATGAACTGGCTGCAACATCTGTCTGGTACCCTTATTACTATTGAGTTAAATAAATTATTTAACATGTTTAGTTTTTAAATAAGTAGTTTTACACATGTTTTTGTAATTTGTTATTATGAAATTATATTTCTCAAATTAGGAGCATATTTTATTTTATATAACAACATATTTTATTTTACAGGTTGTTAGTTTTACTTAAGACTTTTAAAACATTCATAACTCCATTTGTGTTATTGTCCCAAACCACACAAATGTTAGGAACAGGCCGAAGTTATTACCTACTAGGTGTTAAACTCTACACTAGTCCCTGGGGATGGAGCACTGCACTACACAACATGGTACTGAACTCACAGTTTACCGTCTGCTGTAAACTAAATTGTGTCCCCCCACCCCAAATTTGTATGTTGAAGCCCTAACCCCCAATGTGACTCTATTTGGAGATAGTGTCTTGAGGAGGTAATTAAGGTTAAATGAGGTCATAAGGGTAGGGCCCTAATCTAATGGGACTTGTGGCCTTACAAAAGGAAGACATTCATTCTCTTTCTCTCTCTCTCTCTCTCTCTCTCTCTCTCTCTCTCTCTCACACACACACACACACCCCCCCGAGAAAAGACCACAGTGAGATGATGACTGTCTGCATGTCAGGAAGAAAATACTCTCCAGAAACTGACCATGCTGGTACCTTGATCTTGAACATCTAGCCACCAGAACTATGAGAAAATAAATTTCTATTGTTGAAACCACCCAGCCTGTGGCATTTTGTTACAGCAACCCACGCAGACTGGTAGATCATCCAAAGAGAGAGAAAAAGAGACAAATAATTCTTTATTTACAATTGCTATAAGAGATATAAAGGAAAAGTACAAGGTTTAATGAAGGATACCCAAGTCAGGCTGGAGACAGCAAAGTATAGATGAGGTCAGAGCAGCCTTTCATACGGAGGTGAGAAATACGCTGAGACTTGGTGGATTAAGTAGGAGCTGGCCAGGCATAGATGGAGAAAAAACATCTCAGGTACAGCGAACATACTGTGCAAAGTATGTACACAAAGTCAAGAACCAGACTGTACAGATAGTTTTATAAGCCATGTCATGAATTTCAAGTATGATGCAAAGGATAATAAACTATTCACTGAACAAGTCTAAATAAACAGTTAATAGTCAAATATACACTTTAAAAAGCCATTCTGACTATTTTATGATGAGATCACAATGGCTTGGATTATAAGGACATACCAGTGGTAGCAGAAAAAAGTAAGAAATTAAGAGAGATTTAAGAGGTATAACAAAGGAACTGTGGGTGGGCAGAAAAGGAAGGTAATAAGCATTAACTGTTTTCTGTCTTGAGGAAGTGGTTCCATTAATAAGCTAGAGAAGAAGAGAGGAGTAGGTTTTTTTTATTTTTTTTATATTTTATTTATCTTTAGAGGGGAAGGGAAGGAGAGAAGTATCAATGTATGGTTGCCTCTTGTAAGTCCCCTGCTGGGAACTGGCCTGCAACCCAGGCATATGCCCTGACTGGGAATTGAACCACAATCGTGTGGTTAGCAGGCCCGAGCTCAATCCACTGAGCTACACCAGCCAGGGCTGAGAGGAATAGATTTTTGAGAAAGACAATGACTTCAGTTTTATAAATGCTAAAGTTGAGATATCTCTGAGATATCCAAGTAGATTATAATGAATTGGGAATTGTGAGGTTTTGACATATTTTGTGAGGATTGGCATAACAACAGCTCTTCTCAACACAATAGTAACAAAACAGGCTCTCAAGGATTTTCATTTCTCAGGTCTGGTATCCACATACGTATGGCCCATTGATAAACTACATTCTTGTTTTTTTTAAACAACACAACGATTCCTACTGAGAAATTAGTGATGACAATTACTCTATGCCTGCCAACCTCCACCAATTCCTGCTTCCCACTGAGGAACCTATGTGAGATCATTTCCTATATAGGCCCAATTAAAAAGACCACTAAATGTAACACAAAGCTATCATTCTGGTCTTTACAGTCCTAAAAGGTATCAACATTTCCTGATTTTCAAAGTCCACAGAGAAACAAAAGCCCTGGATCAGGCACCACTGCCACCCCACAAAGGGTATCTATGGGTAGCAGGTGGTATCTCTTCTTAGCACATTCCCCAGAAGCATTTATCCAGGAAAATACCACCAAATTGCATCAGAGAGGGAAAGTACATGACACTGTCTCACATGTCAGTTTCACAGGGACAAAGATTGACACATCACATCCTTAAGCCCCAGAAGCTCCTCCCTGCCTGCTACCTATCATTGCAGACACCTAGTATTTACTTTCTTTTCTTTTTTTCTATTGAATTTATTGGGGTGACCCTAGTTAACAAAATTATGCAGGTTTCAGGTACACAATTCTACAACATATCATCTATACACTGTATTATGTGTTCACCACCCTAAGTCTCCATCCATCACCATTTACTCCCCTACACCCTCCTCCACTTCTCCCCAGCAATCACCATGTTGTTCATCTAATATCTGATGTCCAAGTCCACTGTCAACATCAGAAAGTCTACAATGCCAAAGAATAACTATCCCCAAGGACTATGAGGATAAAGGCCACCAACGGTAATGCATGTGCCTGTGAGTGTGCACCGACAGGTGCTACAGCTATCTTTTCACTCGCAGAGTACGTTCTTGACCTCCACTGAATGCACAGCCTCAAAGAAATAAAGCAAAGACATTTCAAGAAATATGAGGACAAACACCTTAAACTAATTAGAAAAAGCTTAACTTTCTGAGTAACAAGAAACATAAATGCTAATTACATTGAGCTCCCAAGTATGGAGGGCCTAGATACTAGAGCTGAAGTTTACAAAAAATAACAAAAATCCTACTTGAGAGAAATTTCAAAGAGGAGGTCTCTCCACAGAGCTGGACAAGGGAAGCCATTCAGAGCTGTTTCAACTGAGAAAAAGCAAAATACAATACTTCTATATCTTGGGTAAACAAATACAAATAGATTTACTACTTCATTTTCTTTCAATTCTCTTACATAGTCTAGGCCAATAGTTCTACGCTTTCAACAAGATTATCTACTGCCCTAGGCCTGATATTCTAAACTAGATTTTTTTAATGTGTTAAAAAATATCCAGATGGGTTTAAACATGAAATCATTTTCTAAAAATGAGAATGATTTAATTTCAGGAAGCTACATCTAAAAAAATGGTATGAGACAAGCCAAAAAACTTTCATAACCAACTTGCCCCAACAAAGCCCTCATCACTGCAGGCCTGGATGTTCTCATTCCCCATGCTGGAATTTAGTTGGTCTCTTCCCTAATGCGACCAAAGCTAGCCATGAATATCTGTGGCTTTTCTAAGGCATACTTCTATTCATTTAACTTGGTTTAGAATCTTACTAATTTGTTTTTCTTTAAAACTTACAACTTCAAACAGGTAATTATGGCCTGCAAATAATACAAATAATTAAAATTTAAAATTTACCATTTTTTGAAAGTTTACTACTAACAGGCATGGGGCTAAATTCTAAAACAGTGACAAATAGTTATGTTCTTAACTGAAGGCATTGTGCCATACACTTTACATGCATATTCTTTTATAGATAAATCGAGGCAACCGAGGTTACTCTGAACAAACTGCTGGTGCTCCTGTCTAAGGCCAATACCTCCCATATGTACCTAGATGTCCTCAATTTCTGCCTATTTAAAAACACTCCCAAAAAGAGGGTTTAATGATGGAGCTTTCATGGGGAGAGTCTGCCTGACTCTCAAGCCCAAGTTTTTCATTTCTATGCCACACTTCCATTTACCAATTTGGAGACACTGAAGGAATTACTTGTTGGTTCTTAACTTCCTGCTTCTCTACTACAAATACTGGGTTGGCCAAAAAGTCCATAAAATAAGAGAAATATCTTTCATTTTCACCAATAACTTTATTGATTTGGATATTTTGAGTACGTCAGCTGTCTTGCACTATTGGCTTCTAGTGGGTAGAGGCCAGGGGTACTGCTAAATAAACATCTTCCAATGCGTAAGGCAGCCCCATGGCTAAAAAATATTTGGCAAATGTCAACAGTACCAAGAAATTTTGCAAACCACTTCTGACACGTTCAATCAGTCACAGCACCTTCTCCATACACTGAACAAATCTTTTTTGCCTTTCATTTGTGTTTTTACCTTTCTTGAATAAAGCATAATGCCAAAAATGTTGCACATTTTCTTCCATCTTCAATATTAAAGTGGGTTTATAAAAGTTCACCAATGTTGACAAGTTTTTTTTTAATGCACACTGATATGACAGCTGCTGCAATACAATTTAACAAAATTGTTTTTGAATGAAGTTAAAGACAATTAAGCACTATGAGAGCCATCATGTGGGAAAAAACTAATGAACTTCTTGACTAGCCCAAACTCTGTCTTCCACTGCACACTCTTTACAAAGACTTGCCCAGCTCCATGCAGACAGGTACCATGGAGCTTCGGTTATTTGGGGAGATGACTAAGCACAAAAATAACTTTACAATGAGGCAATTCAGGCGCATAAATGATAGTTCCTGTTGAAATCACACAGAACTTGTTAGTGGCAAAGCCTTGATTTAGTATTCATGTTTTCTGGCTTCCTTCCAAAATAAATCTTTCTGTACTCCTCCAATATTAAAGATTAAAAAAGTATTATTTGTTCTGAGAAACTTCTGGCTTGCTTAACTAAAAGTCTTCAAAATAAAGGAATGTTTCTAATTGAATCTTATGACCTAAGAACTTAGTGCCCAACACACAGTACGCATTAATGTATATTTACTGAATAATCGATTACTTAAATGTGAGTTACTTTATTAAAAGTATTTATTTCTGGTCCTTATTAATTAAATATTTTAAGGCAGTTAGAGTACACCTGACTTTAGATACTACTAAAATGAACAGGAGATTCCTCTAGTTGAAAATTAAAATGATCCAATAATTCCCTCAGTTTCAAATGAAAATCCTTTTCACAAGATTTTCTTTCTTCCTTCTCCTCCTCCTTAGCAAACTCCATTCACCGAAGGCACACATTCCTGGAAGAAGCTACCTGCCTCAGGCCTTAATTCAATTCATTTGTATTTGTCTTTAGCAAAGACAAATCTCAGAGAACTTCCAAACAGAGGGAACAAAAAAAAACAAGCAAACAAACACAAAGCTGGATATAGTAGGAAAGTGACCAAGTACAAATATTTGCTGAACATGATGCTAACAAGCCACTCCCTCTCAGGTATGTACACCTACTTGGTGCATAACTTCACTAAGAGTCCTGGCAGTGCACTTGCCCAGTTTCTAGAAAACTCAGGACACTTGCTAACCTAGAATTGAGATCCACTGCTAGAACTGAATTTATTAAAGAAAAAAAATGTGACTCTTAATAAAATGTATCTAAAATTAACCCAATATGTTTGCAAGAATTCTAAAACTAACATACCCTACAACAAAACCATAAGAAATGAAGCTCTATCATATATATTAAATGATCCTTCTAATAGGTACAAGAAAAAGAGAAATAGGTACCATGACCTTCATTTTATAGATAAGGCAACTGAGCTGTAAGGAGATAAGGTGATTTGTCCACGTTTACAAAGCTAATTTACATAGTCAAGACTGACTCATAGTTTTGAGTCAAATCACAATGAGCTTTCATAAACCAGACAAAGGCCTTTACAAAATTCTCAGAGAACAACTTAATCACTAGAACATTTTACAAAATAAAATCCTAAAATGACAGTAACAAAGAATTACTGTGTATGTCATACATTAATAAATGTATAAAGTATACTTAATAAATAAACATGAGTACTGTTGTGTCCTTCTCAATTACATCTATTTTTGTACAAAAAAAGTTTCAAAGCCACTGTTTTGTCATAATCCTACTTCCTCAATGCTCCCCAAATTTGGCCTCATAGCAAAATCATGGTGGGTATTGGGTACAGGTCTATAAACTAAAGGTTCTTGGACCCCAACATGGAGATTCTAATTCAAATAAATCCAGAATCTGCATTTTAAATGGCATCATAGGTGAGTGATTTTTCAATCGGTGTGGCACAAGAATTTTTAAAACATGCAATACATGACTATTTAGTTAGGGACACTGACCTCTTTTGTCTAGATTGTCAAATAAAAAATGTAATAATTGTACCTATTTTTCTTGGTCACACTGGCAAATATATGTGTATATTTTTGGTGTGCCACAGAATTTTAGTAATTGGTTTGTGTGTGCCATAAAAGAAAAAGGTTGGAAATTGTTGTTCTAGATGATTCCTAAATTTGAAGTACTGCCCAAACAGAATTCTTAGAGAAAAAGTGAGCAAAGAAAATACAAGAAATTATAATTGAGGTGCAAAGATAATTCCCCAACCTCCCCTAGCCCTGAAGCCAGAACAGAACAAATGGGTGAAAGAGAGATCTCTTCCAACCCTGTCCCCAAACTTAGCTGTTGCTCTTGCCCCAACCTGTCAGATAAGTTGGCTTCTCCCCTAGGACCATGTGTGGGGCAGATACAGATGCCAAGAGTTTCCATTTTAACATTCTCACAAGTATAGCGCTGTGATGAGGATTTAAGTGGCAGCTTTCCCCAAATGCCATGCAAACACTGAGACACAGAAGAGGATTTGGGGTGGGGAGACAGGGTGAGAGCAGGGAATGGCTTAGCAAGAAAAGTCAATTGGCCCACCAGCTTCCCTGGCAAAGATAGGAATCCACAGGGGGAGTAAAAACACTCATGAATGGGATTCCTCTATATAATATTAAGATGAGTTCCCAGGATGTATTTCTAAGCAGGAGATTATAAGTATAATCAAAACTACAATGGTAATCATCATGTACTTACAAGCTGCCTCTTCTTGGAAGGCTCAACTCCTTCTGAAAACAAAATACAAACATGTTAGAAAACAGGACCCATTTGAGTCTTATAGGTCTACCCTAAGCGTCTTAGGAGATTTATAGCATTATCTTAATAATGGCAAAGACTACATATTTCTAAATGATAACCTTTTACTTTGTCTCTTAACTTAGTGAAATTCTAAGTATCACCTCACTTCCTTTCCAAAAGGAGCGCTCCTAGAACACTTGTGACACTTCCCCACTAGAGGGAACCACCTTGCCAGTGCAGATTCCAGGCACTCCTCAGACCAGCCATTAACATCATCAATTGTGAAGGATTCCTGCCATTAGTACCAGGGATATGAAAGGAATGAAATGAGATTTATTTTTAATTAGAAAATATTTCAGATGAGTAGATATATACAGAAAATACTGTAACAAAGAGATGACTACACACACCACTGGCAGGAGAAAGAACCCTTACAGAAACAGCTGGGGCCCCTGCGACTGGCTTTCCTATCTACCGGTCCTACCTCCCACTGGTACCCGCCTCACAACTAATCTTAATTTGTTTCTCTTTTTTGTATGTTGTCATATTTTATTACATATCCATTCATTAATTGTAAGTACAGTTTTAAAATTATGTACACATAGTTTCAAAGTGTATATATTCATCTGCTGTCACCAATCAACATTATAACTGGGGATATTCACCTATATGGATGTACACTTGACCCTTGAACAAAACAAGGACTGATAGCACCAACCCCCACATGGTCAAAAATCCATGTATATCTTCTGACTCCTACAGAAATGCATGGTTGTCCCTCCATACCCAGAGGGAATGGAATTAGTTGCAGAAGTACCCACAGATACCAAAATCCACTGATGCTCAAGTCCCCACAGACACAGAGGGACAACTGTAAATTCTGGGGGTAATGAGACCAAAACCCTGGATGTCTGGACTCCTGTATTGTTCACATACTGCACACCCCATCCATCAGGATTCTAAATAACTCTAACTTTAAAATGCATCCAGAATACAACCATTTTCCACTATAACCCTTAGATTTAGTCATATTTTAGAATCAGAATTTGGTGGGGGGATACTAAAGTGATAGTATATACATATAATACAAAGGGGAGCTCAGAAAACAGAATTTATTTATAAAAAATTGTGTATTTATTCCTACATGTTTAAACTTCAGTCACTTGAAAGTATTCTCCATTTCATGCAGTATACCTACCCATTGAGACATTTTTTTTCACCACTCAAAACAGTTTCAGAACTCGTCAATTTTGATGCCTTTTAGTGCTTCTGCCATGTTTTGTTTCACATGTTCAACATCGGCAAAACATTTCCCTTTGAAGACTTTTTTCATCAGGGGAAATTTAAAAAGTCGCTAGGGGAGAGACTGGGTGAACAGGGAGGGTAGGGGACGGGGTTTCATGCTGTTTTTTGGTCAAAAACTGTTGAACACTCAGCTCAGTATGGGCAGGTGCTCTCATAAATCACCCTTCATGAAATGGGCAAATCACTGAGTCTTCGAAAAAAATTTTCACTGAGACCAAACACAGCCTCTCCCAACAACACCAGCTAGTACAGATACAGATGGGTTCCTAGAACACTCACCTAGCTGAGTGAGTTTGTACTACAAGGAAGCCCACCCACCAGAAGATAATTCTGGGTTTTCTGGGATCCCCCCTTGTATATAGCACTCCAACAAAGACTAGGGCAACAACAAAATACATTAAATACATTAAAACTTATGTAGCAAAATGTATGATAGCCACAGCAAATACGATAAAAACTCTAAAGGATCTTAGTTCAATTTTGTTACCAAAAGAGTTCAAGTTAGGTCAAGCTTTTCTGCTAAATGAATTATGAAAAACCCTGTTTCTGGTACTGCAATCTAAGCCAGCATGGTCCCTCCCTCAACCATCTCCTAATGAGTATCCCATTTCTGCTTCTACCCCTTTCCCTCTGGAGGCTATTGACCACATAACAAACCGATCCTTTTAAAGGTGAGTTAGAGCACAGCAGTCCCACTCAAAACCCTCAAAGAGATGCCCATTTCGATAAGTTTGATAAATATGTACACTCAGGTAACCCAAAACCCCTATTAAAATATAAAACATGTCCATCAATCCAGGAAGTTCCATCATGTTCTTTCACAGTAAATCCCCGACAAACTACTATTTCTTCATGCCAGTTTTTCAACATAGACTAATTGTGCCTGCTCTGGAACTTCATATGAACCTTTTTCTACAAGGCTTCCATCACTCTGTGTTGTTGTACATGATGGTACAATATCCAATCATATGAATACCACAGTTCATTTATCCTTTCTCCTACTAATGAACATTCGGGTTATTCACAGTTTTGAGCTATTAACATTCCTATAAAATCTTTGAATAAACCTATGTTTCATTTGTCTTAGGTAAATACCTAAAAGTGGAATTGCCAGGTCATGAGATAGGTATATGTTTAGTTTTATAAGAAACTACCAAATTTTTTTCTAAAGTGATTATACCATGGTACACTCCCATTAAGGTATGGGAGTTTCAACTGCTCCACATTCCAGCTAATATGTTACACTCACTAATAACATAAAAATTGCTTTAAATTCATGTCAAGAATCCCAATTGCCCTACATTCACAACAATATATAATATCAGTATTTTAAATTTTAGCCATTCTTGTGTGTAGTGGCATTTCATTGTGATTTAAGTGTCCAAAATCCTGAGGACAGAATGTTGAGCATCTTCTCATGTGCTTGCTAGCCATCAGGACATATTCTTTTTTTAAAAATATATTTTATTGATTATACCATTACAGTTGTTCTATCCCCCTCTTCATTCCCCTCCACCCTGCACACCCCTCCCCAACCTTTCCCCCTTTAGTTTATGACCACGTGTCTCAAGCTCTTTGGATTCTATATTTCCCTTACTATTCTTGCCCTCCCCCTTACCTATTTTTTACCTAACGTCTATGCTACTTATTTTCTGTATCTTCTCCCCCCTTCTCCTCCCACTCCACTGTTGTTACCCTCCATATGTTCTTCATTTCTATGGTTCCACTCCTGATCTAGCTGTCCTCTTAGTTTGCTTTTGTTTTAGGTGTGGTTGTTGATAATTGTGAGTTTGCTGTCCTTTCACTGTTCATGCTTTTTATCTTCCTTTTCTTAGATAAATCCCTTTAACATTTCATATAATAAGGGCTTGATGATGATGAACTCCTTGAACCTGACCTTATCTGAGAAGCACTTTATCTGTCCTTCTATTCTAAATGAAAGCTTTGCTGGATAGAGCAGTCTTGGATGTAGGTCTTTGGATTTCATGACTTGGAATACTTCCTTCCAGCTCCTTCTTGCCTGTAAGGTCTCTTTTGAGAAATCAGTTGACAGTCTGATGGGAACTCCTTTGTAGGTGACTGTCCCCTTACCTCTTGCTGCTTCTAGAATTCTCTCCTTCATTTTAGTCTTGGCTAATGTGATTATGATGTGCCTTGGTGTGTTCCTTCTTGGGTCCAACTTCTTTGGGACTCTCTGAGCTTCCTGGATTTCCTGGAAGTCTATTTCCTTTGCCAGACTGGGGAAGTTCTCCTTTATTATTTGTTCAAATAAGTTTTCCACTTCTGGCTGTTTCTTTTCCCCTTCTGGTACCCCTATAATTTGGATGTTGGAATGTTTAAAGATGTCCTGGAGGTTCCTAAGCCTCTCCTCATTTTTTTGAATTCTCGTTTCTTCATTCTTTTCTGGTTGGATGTTTCTTTCTTCCTTCTGGTCCACCTCCTTGATTTGAGTCCCAGTTTCCTTTCCATCACTGTTGGTTTCCTCTGCATTTCCCTTCATTTCAATCAGTTTAGCCTTCATATGTTCCTCTAATTTGTGTCTAAAATCAACCAGTTCTGTGAGCATCCTGATCACCAGTGTTAAATTATAATAGAATAGGCTATTCTGAGCTATTTATTGCACTCTATTGACTTATTTTTGCATTCTATGCCAGCACCACACTTTCTTGATTCTGTAACTTTATATTAATTATTGAAGTTCAATCATGTATTCCTTTCATTTTATTCTTTTTCAAGATTGTTTTTTATATTCTTAAGTCTTCACATTTCCATATAAATGTTAGACTCAGATTATTAATTTTTACCAAAAATGCCTGCGAGAATTACAGACCAATTTGGAAAGAAATGATATCTTAATATTTAGTTTTCTAATCTATGAGCCTAGTATTGCTCCATTTACTTAGATCTATTTTTAATTCTCCAAATAACGTTTTATAGTTTTCAGCAAAAAGACTGTACACTTCTTTTGGTAAGCTTATCCTAAGTTGATATTTTGTTATTGTAATAAACTTTATTTCATTTTTCAATTGCTCGCTTTAGTATTAAAATGCAATCCACTTTTATATATTAACTGTGTATCTAACTTTGCTAAATTCAATACAATTTATAATGTTTGACAGGTTCCTTAGAATTTTTCTATGTAAATAATCCTGGTCTCTATAAACAAAGTTTTACTTCTTTCCACTTTCTCAGACTGTGATAGACACCCTTACCTGGTTCTCATCTTATCACAGAGAGAAAGAGTTCAATATTTTACCAATGAATCTGATGTTAGCAGTAGGGGTTCTTCCATAGATAATTTTTATAAAACTGATAGAGTCCCTTCTATTCCTAAGTTGTTTATACCTTTTATCATAAATGGATATTGATTTTGTCAAGTATTTTCTCTGTATATACTGAAATGACCATATGGTTTTTCTCCTCTATTCTGTTAATGTGGTGAATTATAGTGATTTATTTTCTAATATTACACCAATCTTGCATTTCTGAGTCAAACCCCACTTTCTCGAATATGTTGCTAGATTTGTTTTGCTAATACTTTATTAATGATTCCTGCACCTCTGTGCATAAGGAATAACAATCTCTGCTCCTACTTTAGCTGCATTTGTCAGATTTAAATGTCACAATTATACTGGCCTCCTAAAACTACCTGGGAAGTGTTTCTTCCTCTATTTTCTGAAGGAGTTTGTATAAGATTGGAGTTATTTATTCCTTAAATATTATATAGTTTTTAATAAAATCATATAGCTCTGTAGGCTTTTATTTTGAATTCTGGTTTCTATTTAATAAGTTAGACTGGCTTATGTATTTTCTCTTTTCAAATTGTCCTTATCAATTTTAGCATCATGATTATACACTATCCTCACAAAATGTGCTAGGGGAGTGTTTCCTCTTTTTCTACTTTCCAAAACAATCTATATAAAATGGAATATCATTCTTTGAATCTACATGACAGCTTTAGATTCTTGAATAGTCTAAATGGGTAACATAGTAGATTATATTTGGGGGCAATAATAATTTTTTAAAAGTCTATAAAATGCATGTGTGTCCATCTCTGAATTCCTTTATAGGCAGAGAAAAGCATCCATGAAAATCCATCCCTTCAACCTCTTTCCCCCTCCTTGCACCCAAACAAAAGCCTGCATTTGCAAGACAAAATGCCCAGAGCTCAAGATCACTACATTCTGTGCCAAGTTCTCTAGTCCCAGAAAGACAAGCCTAACCCAAAGTGGAACAAATAGTGGTCTCCAATCAGATAAACGTAGTCCAGATAACAATGATTTCCCAATCCTCCCCTTGCCAGAGAATACTCACAGCAGGTTGAGGAGGAAAGCTACACAATCAGAAAGTTTGGCTGAGCCCTGGCTGGCATAGCTCAGTGGATTGAGCGCGGGCCTGCGAACCAGATGATCGTGGTTCGATTCCCAGTCAGGGTACATGCCTGGGTTGCAGGCCAGTTCCCGGCAGGGGCCAGTTCCCAGCAGGGGATGCAGTAGAAGCAACCATACATTGATATTTCTCTTCCTCTCTCCTTTCCTTCCCCTCTAAAAGATAAATAAATAAAATGTTTTTTAAAAAAGAAGAAAGTTTGGCTGAGATTAGAGCAATCTCATTTAGGCAAACAACTAAATTCTCTGCCTCATCACTTTCTCTTAGAAACTAGGATGGAAATATCTAACAGTACAACACAATGTCAGGCGAAGCCTGTCCCACTCAGCCTTCTATGATCTACTAGTTAACTCTTGATTCTCCATATTCTTCATAATCTTCCATTAGCTTCCAATTAGCATTTTGAACATATTCAAACCTATTCCACCATGAGATAAGGGGGGCAGGGGGAAGAATTTTTTCTTTTAATTACGACACATCTCTGCCCTGGTTGGGTAGCTCAGCTAGTTAAAGCATTGTCCCAATACACCAAGGTAGCGAGTTCTATCTCCAGTCAGGGCACATACAAGAATCAACCAATGAACGCATAAATGAGTGAAACAACAAATAGATGTTTCTCTATCTCCTTTTCTTTCTCTCTAAAATCAAAAATGAGAAGAAAATTTTAAAAACTACTACACATTCCTCTATAACCACTCTCTTATCAATTCTTTATCCCTTTGTAGCCACAATTCTTGAAGGAGTTATCTATATTCCTCATCTTCAAATTCTCACTTCCTATTCATTCTTCAATGCACTCCAAATATCCCCAGATCTTACCACCCCGTTTAAACCATTCTTTCCAGGTTACCAATGGTCTTCATGTAAAGAATCTCCACTGAACTTTCAGTCCATTGTTTCTTTTCTTTATTTCCCTTTTTTTTTTTTTTTTGGTGAATGCTCAGCATTATCTGACAGATCATTCTTCTATCTTGAAAGATTTTCTTTTCATGGAACCACATTATATTGTTTTTCCTCTTATCTATGAAAATACTACTCAAAACCCTTTGCAGGCTCTATGCTCATCATATCAGACCCTTAAAAGGTGATTTTTCTTGCCCTGACAGGTGTGGCTCAGTTGGCTGGGTGTCATCCCACAAAGCAAAAGGTCCCTGGGTTTGATTCCCTGCCAGTGGATATGGCTGGGTTGCAGGTTCGGTCCCCCAGCTGGAGTGCCTCCAAAAGGCAACCGATCAATATTTCTCTCCCTCTCTTTCTCCCTCCCTTTCCCTCTCTCTAAAAATAAATAATATAAATCTTTTTTTAAATTGATTGTCTTTAAAGCTCAGCCTAGAAACTCCCCTCTCTACATACATATTAAAAGATGATTCCCATGCCCTGGCTGGTGTGGCTCAGTGGATTGAGTGCTGGCCTGAGAACCAAAGGGTTGCTGGTTCGGTTCCCAGTCAGGGCACATGCCTGGGAATGTTTCTCTCCCTCTCTCCTTCCCTTCCCCTCTCTCTAAAAATAAATAAAATCTTTTAAATATGAAAGATGATTCCCCCCCAAAAAAAGAAAGATGATTCCCAAATTTGTATCCCCATCCCAGCTCTCTCTCCTGAGTTATATGGTTCCATGTACAACTAACTACCTTGCCCTTACCATGTCTAAAAACTCAACTTATCTCTACTCAGTCATGCTCCTCCTTTGTTTTCCATTTCATTGACAGTACCACCAAATCCATTCTATTTTTTAAAATAATTTATTTACTTACTTTTCAAGGGAGGGATAGAAAGGAAAAGAAACATCAATGTGAGAGATAAACATCAACTGGTTCCCTTTTACATGTGCCCTAACCAAGAACCAAACCCTCAACCCAAGCATGTGCCCTGACCAGGAATCAAACTGGTGATCCCTCGCTTTAAGGAACAATGCCCAACCAACTCAGCCACAGCAGCCAGGGCCAGAGTCACTCTTGTTAATTCACTTTCTCTCACCCTACACATTCAATTATTCATCAAGTCCTACCAATTCTACCTGTAAAATATCTGTCTTTAGTCATCAATTTCACCTTCTCTCTACTGCTACAATTCCTAGCCCGAGGAAGCACTGTCCTATAGCACCCTCCTAATTGGTCTCCCTTTAGTTTAGTTTTGTTCTCCTTAACTTTAACATTATGTCATGCATGTAATGTTATGTAATTAACATCTGCTTTTTAGGTAACACTATGTGAATTTAATTAAACAAATACTGCATTAAAAAGATCTTTTTTAAGCCCTGGCTAATGTGGCTCAGTGGACTGAATGCCAAACTGTGAATCGAAAGGTTGCCAGTTCAATTCCTAGTCAAGGGACATGCCTGTGTTGCAGACCAGATCCCGGGAGGCATGTGAGAGGCAACCAATCGACGTTTCTCTTACCCACTCAATGTTCCTCTCCTTCTCTTTCACCCTCCCTTCCCCTCTCTCTGGAAAAATAAATAAAAAAATTAAAAAGTTTAAAAAGATCTTTTTAAAAATTGGGTCATTCCCTTTTCTTAAAGCTTCTCAATGAATAAAGTCTAAAATCCTTTCAGTAGCCTACAAGGCACTACCTGGCCACTACTATCTCTTTCTTGAGGATCATTTACACAATTCTCCAGTCTTGTTGGAGTGTGAATTTTTAGACATGCCATACTCTCACTCATCTACAGATTTTCACATCTACTGGACTCTCCCTGAAATCATTTTCCACATCTTTTTTTGTACATTCTTGGACCTTGGCTTAAGCCTCATTTCCTCTGGTAAGATTTCCTTACACATAGTTTCCCCAGCCTCCCTCTATATAGTTCCAACTCTTAACTGTAACTGGTTACTTAATTGTCTATTTTCTGGGTCTGATTGTTAGCCCTGAAGAGAACAGATCAGTCTTGTTCACAATGACATTCCTAGTAGGTACCAAGTGAATATTTGATGACTAAATCAATGAATCAAATAAGTAAATCGTAATTACTAACATCATCATCATCATCATTATAGTGCTCACAATAGGGTTCTGTTCATTTGGAGTTAACTTGATGAAAACTGTCAGCTGCAATTAGGTCAGCAAAAGAGGCTTTACTAAGAAAGGACATACTCTGTGGTCACTTATTTACTGACAGTCGTCGGCTTGGTAGCTAGCTATTCTGGTGACCATTTTTTTAAAAATGCTTTCAGGAGGCAAAAACATTACCTATCAAAGAAATCTACTGTAATACCATTTACTATCTTTAGTCATTTGGCCTTAAAAGGACCTTTATCTCTAAATACAACTTTCTCCTCAGATCTGACAGCAAATAAATCTGCTGGAATACACAAAAATCTCCCTTTTCCATGTAGCAAATGAACCATTACTACTGCTCTGGGTGTTATGGTATGTTAGCTCCCTTTAATCACATTTGAGTGTTAGTCTATTTGAGGTCAGGGGAAATCAGTGTATACGCAGCTATGACACTCTCATTAAATTCTTAATGCATTTCACTCTTGTCCTATTTGCTTGTTCCATTAAATTCACGTCATCACCCTGAGAACAGGTTCCAAGGATAGAGTATGCACATTATTCAATAATACTGAGAAACAAGGGAAAGCACACAAAATTTGAAGTTCAGAAAACTAGGTTCATATTATGGCTCAATAATATATAATTTATGAGGCCTGGAATATCACTACTTACAAGGCTTAGTTTAGCTATAGTGCTTGTGAAGGTCAGATAAAATAATGCTTGTGAGGGTCAAATAAATAATGTACATAAAAGTATTTTATTCTATGAATAGTGACACAGATGACATGTTCTCATATAAATTTGAAGAGTGGTAAAGACAGTTTGATAATTCTCACAGGGTTTTTTAAATTTTATTTTTCAATTACAGTGGACCTAACAGGATACCTCTACATGGTATAAAATACCCAGGGCTCAGAGTCAGAAAAATATTTAAACACAGTTCTACTACTTACTTTGCTCATAAAATCTTGGTCAGTCATTAAACCTGTCTACATCTCATTTCTCTTATTGGCACAGCTGAAATAAAAAATGTCTACTTTGCCTATCTCATAAAAGTTACCCCAAGGCTAGAATAAGAAAATATATTTAAAAGCTTAGGACCTCACATAAAAAGATGTTTCACATAATATGTCATCAAGGAAATGAAAATTAAAATAATAATGAGATGCCACTACAAACCAATAAGAATGGCCAAAACCTAGAACACTGACAACACCAGGTGCTGGGAGGGGATGAAGCAACAGGAATTCTCCCGTGCTGCTGGTAGAAATACAAAATGGTATAGCCACTGTGGAAGACATTTTGGCAATTTCTCCCAAAACTAAACATACTTCTACCACACAAATTGTGGGTCCAGCAATTGTGCCCCTTGGTATTTACCCAAAGGAAATGAAAACTTATGCCCACACAAAAATCTGCATGTGGGTGTTTACAGCAGCTTTACTCATAACTGCCAAAATTAGGACACAACCAAGATGTCCTTCAGTGGATGAACAAATAAATGAACAGTGGTATACCCAAATAATGGAGTATTATTCAGCACTAAAAAGAAATAAGCTATCAAGCCATGGAGGAAAGTTAAATGCATATCACTAAGAGAAAAAAGCAAATCTGAAAAGGCTACACACCATAGAACTCCACGTATATAAACTTCTGGAAAAGACAGAACTATGGACACAGTAAAAAGATCAGTGGTTGCCAGATATGAGAGCAGGTGGAGGGAAATAGGCAGAGCACAGAGGATTTTTAGGGCAGTGAAAATATTCTGTATTATAATGATGGAATGTATGCCATACATATGTAACACCAAGAATGAACCCTAGATAAACTATAAACATTTTGGGTGATTACGATGAGGCAATGTAGAGTTGGTAAATGTACAGTTCTGATAAGTGATATTGATAAAGAGGGAGGCTATATATGTGTGGGAGCAGAAGATTCCATCCATGGAAAATCTCTGTACCTTCTTCTTATTTTTGTTACAAACCTAAAACTGCTCTAAAAAATAGTCTTTAAAAAAACTGTGCAGCCCTGGCTGGCGTGGCTCAGTGGACTGAGCGCTGGCCTGTGAATCAAAGGGTCATTGGTTCGATTCCCAGTCAGGGCACAGGCCTGGGTTGTAGGCCAAGTCCCCATTAGGGAGTGCATGAGAGACAAGTACACATGGATGTTTCTTTCCCTCTTTATCCCTGCCTTCCCCTCTCTCAAAAAATAAATAATCTTTAAAAAAAACTATGCAAAAAAAAGGCTCTAAGTTTTTATGGTTTAGAGTATCATAAATACTAAGGATTTACATTTTTCTAATCTGACTCTCCTGTGCAAAGCTCTAAAGCTAAATGTATGAGGTGATATTCTCCATAAACTAACTCTGCCTCCCGGCAAACTAAAGAATATATTGCTTACAATCTCTAAATTGTTACTATTACCATTTTTTAAATATATATTATTGATCATGCTATTACAGTTATCCCATTCCCCCACTTCACCCCCCTCCACCCTGCTCACACCCTCCCACACACATTCACCCCCTTTAGTTCATGTCCATGGGTCATACATATAAGTTCTTTAGCTTCTACATTTCCTATACTATTCTTACCCTCCCCCTATTTTCTACCTACCATTTATGCTACTTATTCTCTGTACCTTTACCTACTCTCTTCTCCTCCTCCCACTCCCCTGTTGATAACCCTCCATATGATCTCCGTTTCTGTGATTCTGTTCCTGTTCTACTTGTTTGCTTAGTTTGCTTTTGTTTTTGTTTTAGGTGTGGTTGTTAATAACTGAATTTGCTGTCATTTTACTGTTCATATTTTTATCTTCCTTTTCTTAGATAAATCCATTTCACATTTCATATAATAAGGACTTGGTGATGATGAACTCCTTGAACTTGACCTTATCTGAGAAGCACTTTATTTGCCCTTCCATTCTAATCGAAAGCTTTGCTGGATAGAGTAATCTTGGACGTAGGTCCTTGCATTTCATGACTTGGAATACTTCTTTCCAGCCCCTTCTTGCCTGGAAGGTTTCTTTTGAGAAATCAGCTGACAGTCTGATGGGAACTCCTTTGTAGGTGACTGTCCCCTTCTCTCTTGCTGCTTCTAAGATTCTCTCCTTCATTTTCATCTTGGTTAATGTAATTATGATGTGCCTTGGTGTGTTCCTTTTTGGGTCCAACTTCTTTGGGACTCTCTGAGCTTCCTGGAAGTCTATTTCCTTTGCCAGATTGGGGAAGTTCTCCTTTATTATTCGTTCAAATAAGTTTTCCATTTCTTGCTCTTTCTCTTCTCCTCTGGTACCCCTATAATTCGGATGTTGGAACATTTGAAGATATCCTGGAGGTTCCTAAGCCTCTCTTCATTTTTTTGAATTCTTGTTTCTTCATTCTTTTCTGGTTGGATGTTTCTTTCTTCCTTCTGGGCCATACTGTTGAATTCAGTCCTGGTTTCCTTCCTGTCATTATTGGTTCCCTGTACATTTTCCTTTATTTCACTTAGTGTAGCCTTCATATTTTCATCTAATTTGCAACCAAATTCAACCAATTCTGTGAGCACCTGATTACCAGAGTTCTGAACTGTGCATCAGATAGGTTGGCTATCTCTTCATTGCTTAGTTGTATTTTTTTCTGGAACTTTGATCTGTTCTTTCATTTGGGCTGTTTTTGTTTTGTTTTTTTTGTCTTGATGCGCCTGTTAAGTAGTGAGGGGCGGAGCCTTAGGTGTTGGGGCGGATGGCACACACGTGACTGTGTTGTGACACTATGTGGGGAAGGGGTCTTGTGGGAAAGGGTCCAAGAGGGAACAATGGCACTTGCTCCGCTCTCTGCCGGATTTCAGTCCCTTCCCCTGCTTCCTACAAGCAAATTGGGCCATTCTGGTGCTGATTCCTGAGCAAGTGGGCTTGTGTACATTCTAGGACCCTGTGGGTCTCTCCAATGAACTCTCCTGTGAGGCTGGGAGTTTCTCCCACTGCCGCCTCAACCCCCACAGGTATTTTCAACCAGTGGTTTAAGGCTTTATTTCCCTGCGCTGAAGACCTGGGTTGCACAGTCTGTTTTGCTCCCCAGTTGTTTCTCCCATTTATTTGTCCACAAAAGTAGGACCGCCTGCTCCACAAGCTGCAGCCTTGCCTCGAGTCCTCTCTAGGGCTACCTGCCTCCGACCCTTCTACTGGTCTGGATGAATGTTTAACTCCTTGGATGTCGGACTTCCACACAATTCGATTTTCTGTCCATTCTGGTTGTTTGTTTTTAAATTGTCGTCATCCTTCTTCTGGTTGTGCAAGGACACACCAAGTGTCTACCTATGCCTCCATCTTGGCCAGAAGTGACCTACTACTACCATTTTGGATACCTCCAACTGACAAACTTTTATCCTGCCTGCCAAAGAGCTTAAAGTAATATCTGACTACAATGAACAAAATAAAAGATTTTGAACTATATTCTGATGTTGCAAGGAAGCTATACATACTAAATTCTAGAGAAATAGTCACTCATTCCCTTTCACTTACCCACAAAGCAAACCTGTAAAGGCATTACACACAAAACGAGCTGGTGCTGCTCACACAGGGAATCACTGTCTGTACATACACATGGCTGGCATTCGCCTATACATGCATTGCTCATTATTCACAATGAGTAAACCCTAAAATATTTCCCAAGAAATACAAAGGCCAAGTGTCCAAAAGCAGTAACCACTACCCCCACAAGTAAATATGCAGGCCAAGAGTCACAAGACTCGTGTTTGTCCTTTACATCAATAGTCACCAGCAAGGAGATGACTGTGTCAAAGCTGTCTCTGCCTGAGGCAGCTCCTACCCTGAGTCTCCTTCACACTTTCTCCTAAAATTCTCACTCATATTCCTTCACTCATTAACTCATTCATTCATTCCTCTTCCACTGCACCATTTTCCTCAGAGAAGGAAATTTAAGAAGCTCCAAGAAACATAATTTAACCTTCTCCTCCACTGGAAGTGAATGAAGAATTGAGTTTTAGAGACAACTAAACATTCACGATCTCAACTAACATTTAAGATCAAGTGCGGGGGAGGCATCCTCCACCAGTGAAAATCTCAGTATGTCTTCACAGAACTTGGAATTAAACCCATAAAGTGGCACTAAGATAAGCAAGTGCTTGGGGTAAGAGTAGGAATAAAGAACAACAGTCTAGGGCCCACTCAGAATCCAGTGCTAATGACAATTCTGTCCCGTACTTCGTTGTCCCACAGAGTGAAAGAAGACAAATACATTTAACTATTTATCAAAGTACAATCTAAAGACAGAAAAGTACACATAGCATACAACTCAAAAACTGAATAAACCAATATAACCAACAGGCAGATTTTTAAAAAATGAGTATTACCTCCAACCTAGATGCATTCTCATGCCCCCTCTTCCATGCACTATCTATAATGCCCTACCCCACCCACAGTGAACACTATCATTTGATTTCTAATTTTATAGATCAGTTTTGCTGTTTTGGCACTTTCTTTAAATGGAATATACAGTATATATTCTTTTGTGTCTAGTACTTGTGTTCAACATATGTATAATTCAAATCCCAGAAAGCAAAAAATAAATTAAAAAGTATAATATTAAAGGAATAATGGCTAAGAAATTTCCAAATTTAATAATAAAAACCCATATATATTTACTGGAAGTACAATGTACCCCCAAAAGGATTAATTTTTTAAAATACTTTATTTATTTATCTTTAGAGAGGAAGGGAAGGAGAGAAGGAAAGAAACATCAATGTATGGAACTGGCCTGCAAGCCAGGCATGTGTCCTGACTGGGAATTGAACCGCGATTGTGTGGTTCGCAGGCCCGCGCTCAATCCACTGAGCTACACAAGCCAGGGCAAGGATTAATTTTTTAAAAATGCAGACCAGGTAAATGAGAGGAATACTGAAAAACACCAAAGACAAAAAAGAAAAATCTTAAGAGTCAAAGAATCAGATCCATAAGCTTCAAAGTAATGACAATTAGTGTAGCAATATGTTTCTCAATGAGGGAAACCAAAAGATAGCTAAATAATATGTATAAAGTGTAAAATAAAATTACTACCAACTAAAACTGTGTACCTATACAAAATATCTTTCCAGATCAAAGGCAAGATAATAACAATTAAATAAACATAAGCATTTACTACTAACATACCTATACTAAAACAATGTCTAAATGATGTACTTTAGGGAGAAAAAAAATTATCCCAGACAAAAAAGCCTGAGAATCAAAAAGAAATTCTGAGCAAGAAAACTAGTAAACTTATGTAAGTTTCAATAAGCACTGACTGAATAATATAACAATAGCAAAAATATCTAATTTATAGAATTTTTTTAAAGGAAAGAAATACTGGATTAAAAATGCATCAAGTTTGGAGGGGGTGATAGACAAGGATTCCTTTTGGTATTCAGAGAGGTTATAATTTCAATTTGTTCTAACTCACCAGTACAATTAAACAACTGGAATAAGAAAACAAACTTTAAAAAAGCTCTATCAGTACTTTTAAATGGCAAGAAAACAAATAAACAAAAAGAAGCAATAAGGCACAAAAATGCAGGACATAAAATATAAAAAATAATAGGACAGAAACAAGTTCAAATATATCAATAGTCATAAGTATAAATAGACAAATTTACCAGTATAGACCAAAAAACACCCATATGGTATGCCATTTGCAACAGATATACCAAAAGCAAAATGATGTGGAAAGGTTCAAATGAAGGGAATGTTGGCTTTAGAAAAACTAATTAGACAAAAACTTCTGATATTGACCATGAAAAAATAAAACTATAAATACTCAATATCAGAGATACAATGAAGAGCCCTAACTGGCATGGCTCAGTGGGCTGGCCGAAGCCCTGCAAACCAAAAACTTACAGGTCTGATTCTCAGTCAGGGTACATGCCTGAGTTGCAGGCCAAGTCCTGGACTTGGGGTATGCAAGAGGCAATTGACTGATGTTTTCCTTTCCCCCTTACCCTCCCTAAGAGGGTAAATAAATAAATAAATTTAAAAATAATTTCTATTTTTTAAAAAAAGAACAAGGATACAAGTATAGATTCCACAAAAAAAATTTTAAAGGAACAAAAATAATATATTTTTTATTGATAAACAACAGACAAAATGGACAAATTCCCATATATATACAAGGTGTGTGCAGAAGGTATCCAGCCATGTTATATGAAAAACAGAGACATTTACTGAAGATACAAGATAAAAAAAACATTGTACATAGGACGATGATGCCCCCGCCCCCCTTCAAAGTAGGCACCTTGAGACCCACACAGTTCTCCCAATCACCATCAGCTGCACCATCTTAGTCTCCTGAATCTCACTGACAGTCTGAAATGTCTTCCCTTTCAAAGGGGAGTTTAGTTCTGGGAAAAGTCAGAAGTCGCAGGGTGCAAATCTGGGCTGTGAGGATCTGAGCCACCTGGGTATCTGGGCTGTGAGGGTCTGAGCCACCTGGGTGATTTGATGTTTCACAAAAAAACTCTGTACAAGACATGATGCATAAGGCATCTTGTCACGATGAAGCTGCCAATCACCATTGCTCATAGCTGCATCCCTCTGAATCATCTGAATAGTTTCTACAGACGAATGTTCAAGCTTAACGCAAAATCTGATGCAGATTTGTTGCCCTCCTCGGTCACTTTGAATGTGATGGCCACACCATACATGCACTCACAAAACCACCTCCAATGACTGATACAGAGAAGTTGTCACCGTTCACACACATGCATTCCAGTCCACTCTCCTTGGCTGCTAGTTTGCAACGATGTCACGTTATAATGGCTGGACTTTTTCCGGACAAACCTTCACATATCAGGGCAGTCATATTTAAAGTGACTGAGCAGGTAGAGCAATGAACGTGAATCAGATTTTGTATTAAGTGTGAACATTCCTCTGTGGAAACCATTCAGATAATTTAGGAGGCCACAGCTATGGGCAACTGGTGACTGGCAGCTTCATCACGACAACGTGCCTGCTCGTGTATCATGTCTACTGCAGACTTTTTGGTGAAACATCAAATCACCCAGGCGACTCAGCCCCGCTATAGCCCAGATTTGGTACCCTGTGCCTTCTAACTTTTCTCAAAACTAAACTCCCCTTTGAAAGGGAAGACATTTCAGACTGTCAACGAGATTCAGGAAAACATGATGAAGGGACAGCTGATAGCAATTGGGAGAACTGTGAGAGGTCCTAAAGTGCTTACTTTTTGTTTTTTTTTAAGATTCTATTTATTTATCTTTAGAGAGGAAGGGAAGGAGAGAGGGAGAGAAATATCAATGTATGGTTGCCTCTTCTGTATCCCCTGCTGGGAACTGGCCTGCAACCCAAGCATGTGCCCTGACTGGGAATCGAACTGCGATCACGAGGTTCGAAGGCCTGCGCTCAATCCACTGAGCTATACCAGCCAGGGCTTCTAAGGTGCTTATTTTGAAGGGACTGAGGCATCATTGTCCCGTGTTTCTTTGTTCCTATTGTCCTGTGTTCCTACAATGTTTATTTTATCTTGCATCTTCTTTAGTAAATGTCTCTATTCTTCATATTATATAGCTGGATACCTTCTGGACAGACCTCCTATATCTACAACTACCTCAAGAAGAAATAAAAAGCTTAGATTAAATCCACAACCATTTAAAAAAAAGAAATCAGAGGCCCTGGCTGGTGTAGCTCTGTGGGTTGAGCACAGGCCTGCGAAACAGAGGATCACGGTTCGATTCCCAGGCCGGGCACATGCCTGGGTTGCAGGCCAGTTCCCTGCAGGCCAACTCCCAGCAGGGGACGCACAAAAGGCAACCATACATTGATGTTTCTCTCCCTCTCTCCTTCCCCTCTAAAGGTAAATAAATAAATAAAATCTTTTTAAAAAATTAAAAAAAGAAATCATATACCACATGTAAGTTTGGTTTATCCCTAAAATTCACAAGTGGTTATAAAATAAAAAATCAATAAATATCACACATCTCAAATAAATTAATGCAGAAAAATACCATAATCTTAAATGATATAAAAAAGAAGCTCATCAAAAAGATAACAAATCATTACCAGAAATGCAAAGAAACAAGTGAACAGAGATCTTCAAGACATCAGAAAAAGAAAAGGGGACAACAACAAAAATTTTCAAATCAAGACATAAATGTTGCAAACTCAAATTTTACGTAAAAGGCTAGTAAGGTAATATGTATTTCATCAAATCTGAAAAGCTATTATTTGTAAGAGATGACTTTAGTTGAGGTATCAGTACATAAACTTTATAACCACTGCCAATTAAAGTATAACACACCATCAAAAATAACACACCATACTTCCGGCCAAGATGGAGGCATAGATGGAAATACTGTACCTCCTCGCACAACCAAATTTAAGGAGAACAAAGATTTAGAAACAAAAACACAACTAGAACAGACAGAAAATTGAACTGTTCCGAAGTCCAATAACAAAGAACCATTCATCCAGACTGGTAAGAGGGGAGGAGTCGGCAGCAAGTGGAGAGGTGTCTGGGCAGGAAGAGGTGGTAGTTAGCAGAACAGGGTAAGGGGAGGAAATGAGGCATGCAAGGCGGTTGGCTAACTGAGGACACACATTCACGTGCAGATAAACCAGGCAAAAAACAGGCAGTGAGACAGACTGCACAACCCAGGGCCCCATCGCAGGAAAATAAAGCCTAAAAGCACCCACTGAAAAAACTTTTGGGGGTTGAGGTGCAGAAAGAGGCTCCCTGCCTCACAGGAGAATTCATGGGAGAGACCCACAGGGTCCTAGAATGCACACAAGGCCACCCACTGGGAACCAGCACCAGAAGGGCCCAATTTGCTTGTGGAAAGTGGCAGAGGGGACTGAAATCTGAGAGAGAGTGGAACGAGTGACATTGCTCCCTCTCTGACCCCGCCCCCACATATAGGGTCAAACCCAGCACCTGGGTTGCCCCTCCCTGGTGAACACCTAAGGCTCTGCAGCTCAATACTTACAGGCGTGACCAGACCAAAACATTATGGCTCAAACAGAACAGATCACAGCCCCAGAGCCAATACTTTTAAGTGACCAAGAGATAGCCAACCTATCAGATGCACAGTTCAAAATACTGGTGATCAGGATGCTCACAGAACTGTTTGATTTTAGTAGCAAATTAGATCAAAAAAATGAAGGCTACACTAAGTGAAAAGAAGGAAAATGCACAGGGAACCAATAGTGATGGAAAGAAAACTGGGACTCAAATCAAGGGAGTGGACCAGAAGGAAGAAATAAATGACCAAACAGAAAAATATGAAGAAACAAGAGTTCAAAAAATGAGGAGAGGCTTAGGAACCTCCAGGACATCTTTAAACATTCCAACATCCAAATTATATGGGTACCAGAAGGGGAAGAGGAACAGCAACAAGTGGAAAACTTATCTCAACAAATAGTAAAGGAGAACTTCCCCAATCTGGCAAAGGAAATAGACTTCCAGGAAATCCAGGAAGCTCAGAGAGTCCCAAAGAAAGGGGACCCAAGGAGGAACACACCAAGACACATCATCGTTACATTAGCCAAGGTTAAAATGAAGGGGGGAATTCTAGAAGCAGCAAGAGATAAGGGGACAGTCACCTACAAAGGAGTTCCCATCAGACTGTCAGCGGATTTCTCAAAAGAGACCTTCCAGGCAAGAAGGGGCTGGAAAGAAGTATTCCAAGTCATGAAAGGCAAGGACCTACATCCAAGATTGCTCTATCCAGCAAAGCTTTCATTTAGAATAGAAGGACAGATAAAGTGCTTCTCAGATAAGATCAAATTCAAGGAGTTCATCATCACCAAGCCCTTATTATATGAAATGTTAAAGGGACTTACCTAAGAAAAAGGAGTTAAAATATATGAACAGTGAAAAGACAGCAAACTCACAGTTATTAACAACCACACCTAAAACAAAAGCAAACAAAGCGGACAGCTAGATCAGAAGTGGAGACATAGAGATGGGGATCACATGGAGGATTAGCAACAGGGGAGTGGAAGGAGAAGAAGGGGGAGAAGGTATGAGGAATAAGTAGCATAGACAGTGGGGAAAAAATAGACAGGGGGAGGGCAAGTGTGGGAAATGTAGAAGCTAAAGAACTTATGACACATGGACAAGAACTAAAGAAGTGGAATGTGGCAGGAGAAGTGCTCAGGGTGGAGGGGAATGAAGGGGGGGAAATGGGACAACTGTAATGGCATAATCAATAAAATATATTTTAAAATATCTTACACCCTTTTAACACTTCAGAAAATTCAAAATAAATTATGTTCAACTAAAAAAAACACAAAAAGTCACAATTTCAGAGCTGTTAAAAAGTAAAGAGCCCTGACTGGGTGGCTCAGTAGGTGGGACATCATCCTGCAAACCAAAAGGTTGCCAGTTTGATTCCTGGTCAGGGCACATGCTCGGGTCACAGGCCAGGCCCCCAGTTGGAGGCATGCAATAGGCAATTGATCAATGTTGCTTCTCTCACATTGATGTTTTTCTCCTGAATTAATATTTCTCTCCCTCTTTCTCCTCTTTAAAAATAAATTTTAAAAATCTTTTTTAAAAAAAGTAAAAAAGATGTAAGCCTTAGAAATGATAAAATATAGAAAATACATGAAGCAGCAAGGTATAAAATGAGAAAGAGTTGGTGGGTGCTATATTGGTCCATTTTATTTTAAAGTTCCAAAGATGAACAAATAAAACACATCTACATAAGTAGGTTCATAGACCTCCAATTCAAAGCCCACTCGGAGCACCCACTGAATTTCAATTTGTGATCCTGATTTACACAAGAGAATATAGGAATTTAATGCAGAGATGGTAAACAGATTTAATTTCAGGTTACTTAAGATTTCTAGGTGAAACAACTCCATGCACAAAAATACATGCTGCTTTGGGAAAATGTGCTGTTAAAGTCCAGGAAGTGGAGGGACACTAAAGATCTGAGGCTGCCTGATTATCCTTGTCTGCAAAGATGCCGAAACAATCATGAAGACAGTAGAATTTGAAAATTAGGTGCTTCATGGGGATGATGACAGGGAGGTTGACAGGAAGAGAAGGGGGGTAATGACACTCGGGAAGGGAAAATGCAAGAGATAATGAATGAGTATGGAAAAAATAAACAAGGACAATAACAAAAAATCAAAAGTCTGGTATGGCTATAATATAGAATAAGAATATTTGGAGCAGAGAGAAAAAGAGGAGGAACACAGATAAAATAAATCATTCAATTTTTAAAGCTAATTTACTGACATGAAAATATTCAGTAGTACTATGGACTGATGGGTACAAATTATAATTTTTCTATACTTTTATGAAACTTCCCTCAAAAAAGAATAGTGAAATTAAGAACATCAGCAGGATATTATTAGATTACAATTTTATCCATTTGTCATCATCTTTAAAAAAAATAACTTTCAAAAAAAATAACTTTCAAGAAAAAATAGAATGTTTAAAATCTAGAGCTGTTTCTTTTATTTCAATATATTTTATTGATTATGCCATTACAGTTGTCCTATTTGCCCCCCTTCATTCCCCTCCATCCTGCACACCCCATCCCCCACCATTCCCCCCTCTAGTTTATGTCCATGTGTCTCAAGTTCTTTAGATTCTATATTTCCCCTACTATTCTTGCCCTCCCCCTATCTATTTTCTACCTACTGTCTATGCTACTTATTCTCTGTACCTTCTCCCCCCTTCTCCTCCTCCCACTCCCCTGTTGCTAATCCTCCATGTAATCTTCATTTCTATGGTTCCACTCCTGACCTAGCTGTCCTCTTGGTTTGCTTTTGTTTTAGGTGTGGTTGTTAATAACTGTGAGTTTGCTGTCCTTTCACTGTTCATGCTTTTTATCTTTTCTTAGATAAGTCCCTTTAACATTTCATATAATAAGGGCTTGGTGATGATGAGCTCCTTGAATTTGATCTTATCTGAGAAGCACTTTATCTGTCCTTCTATTCTAAATGAAAGCTTTGCTGGATAGAGCAATCTTGGATGTAGGTCCTTGCCTTTCATGACTTGGAATACTTCTTTCCAGCCCCTTCTTGCCTGGAAGGTCTCTTTTGAGAAATCCGCTGACAGTCTGATGGGAACTCCTTTGTAGGTGAATGTCCCCTTATCTCTTGCTGCTTCTAGGATTCTCTCCTTCATCTTCATCTTGGCTAATATAATGATGATGTGTCTTGGTGTGTTCCTTCTTAGGTCCAACTTCTTTGGGACTCTCTGAGCTTCCTGGATTTCCTGGAAGTCTATTTCCTTTGCCAGATTGGGGAAGTTCTCCTTTACTATTTGTTGAGATAAGTTTTCCACTTGTTGCTGTTCCTCTTCCCCTTCTGGTACCCATATAATTTGGATGTTGGAATGTTTAAAGATGTCCTGGAGGTTCCTAAGCCTCTCCTCATTTTTTTAAAATTCTTGTTTCTTCATTCTTTTCTGTTTGGTCATTTTTTTCTTCCTTCTGGTCCACTCCCTTGATTTGAGTCCCAGTTTCCTTTCCATCACTATTGGTTTCCTGTGCAGTTCCCTTCATTTCAATTAGTGTAGCCTTCACTTGTTCCTCTAATTTGTGACTATAATCAACCAGTTCTGTGAGCATCCTGATCACCAGTGTTTTGAACTGTGCCATCTGATAGGTTGGCTATTTCTTGGTCACTTAGCGTTATTGGCTCTAGGGCTCTGAGTTCTTCTTGAGCCATGTTTTGGTCTGTTCTCGCACATTACATATGAGGAGCAGAGCGCTAGGTGTTCACCAGGGCAGGGCAACTCAGCGGTTGGATTATGATGCTGTATGTGGGGACGGGGTCAGAGAGGGGCAATAGCAGTATCCTCTGCTGCTTCCCGCCACTGGGGCCTGCGTGGTCCGTCTCACTGCTCACTCTGTCTCATTGCTTGCTGCTTCACCTGGTTAATCAGTCTAGCTGAACAGTTTGTTGTTGTTGGACTTCCATATAGTTCAATTTTTTGTGTTTGGTTGCATTTTTGTCACTAAAATGTTGTTGTTATTTAACTTGGTTGTGTGAGGAGACAGTGTTTCCACCTACGCCTCCATCTTGGCCGGAAGTTGTATATACTCTAATCTAGAGCTGTTTCTTAAAGATTTTGCTTTTAAGGACTAAATTCTTAACTGAATTACATTTTTATGACAATCATATATTATTAGAACAGTCATAATTTTCAAAATAAAAAAAGTTCCAAGAAATTTTTATTAACAATAATGCTTCCCAGTATACATTATGTTGTGATATGTTCTTCAAAATAATTACATATCCTTGAATAAGAAACTTTAAGTATGCTCATGTTTTAACACCAAGGGCAGTAAAGGGGGGGAAACATCACACAGTTCTCCTGAGAGCAGTAATTGTATAAGCACAACGAATATACTCCATTCAGAGCTGGAAACTGGGTTCTCTAACCAATGAAAATGGATCTCTGTGTCTGCCTTGTGGGCAAATACTTATGTGAAAAGGATGGGTGGGACTAGGGCTAAGAAAGCCGATAATAAATATCTGTTTGTTGTGGCTAGTCAGTTGACCTTTCAAAGTTAAAATAAAATCTCCTCCTACAAAGTTGATTGGGAAATAAGGCAAATATAAGCGTGCCTTCTTCCATTCATGAGGAATTTCAACATCAAAAATCTCCCACTGGAAATGTTCCAAAAGTAGCCGTAGGATGAGTCGATTTTTACCATAAGCAACATCCAAACCTGAACTGCTCTTCCTGCAAACCAACGTCAACTCCTACACAGAATGGAGGCTCCTCTAGTTTGAGAGGTGCTCACACACAATCTCCCAGATGCTGTAGTGTGTTACTGTGCAGGCTGAAACCCCTGCAGCTTTTTTCCTATTAAGTAGGAAGCCAGCTTCAGAATGCAGCCAAAACACAAAGCAGA
Source organism: Sturnira hondurensis (assembly GCF_014824575.4). Classification (NCBI taxonomy): domain Eukaryota; kingdom Metazoa; phylum Chordata; class Mammalia; order Chiroptera; family Phyllostomidae; genus Sturnira; species Sturnira hondurensis. The sequence continues at coordinate 823,620 of NW_028098007.1, forward strand.
GAAACTCAACAAAAGACACTAGATTACCCAACTCTGAAATCCATCTAAATCCCCTTCGTATTAGTAAATAAATACATTTCATTAATATTTAAACTACCTGAGGTCAAGTTTTCTGTTAGTTTCAGTTCACAGCATCTAACTTATACACCTAGCCCAGCCACTTACAAGGTGTCTGTCCCTGAGAAAGTTACTGAGCTGCACATATCTAAAAAATGACCAACCAGAAAACCCACCACCACCTCCACTGTTATCATCCCCCTCCATCCATTAGATGTTCTTGCCTTTTTGACGTCAACAGGCTCATAATTGCTCTTCCTGATGCAGCCCTTGCCTCTATAGCCTGTTCCCAACATGACAATGGAATACAAAAGGGAAGGCATTGAGGTTTTCAAAATCTGACCATGGTTATATGATTAGAATATGGCAGAACAATACTCTAAATCAATCTTCTGTTCCTTTTTTAAATCATCTGCACTTGCCTAATGTGCCCTGGCTGGTGTGGCTCAGTGGATTGAGTGCTGGCCTGTGAACCAAAGGGTCACTGGTTCAGTTCCAAGTTGGGCACATTCCTGGGTTTCAGATCCCCAGTAGGGAGTACACAAGAGGCAAGCACACACTGATGTTTCTCTCCCTCTCTTTCTCCTTCCCTTCCCCTCTCTCTAAAAATAAAATAAGTAAAGTCCTTAAAAAAAAGTATCTGCACTTGAAAATGCAGACAACACCTACAGTATCATCAATGTCAAGATAATTAAACGAGACAATCTACAGCCTAGCAATGTAGGACACAAAACACAATAAATGTATCATTTACTATACTGCCACCTCCCAGGAAACCTGGCAAACAAAGTTGGAGGATCAAAGTAGGTTGCTTCCTGGCTGATTAAAACCATGAGGAAGTCTAACTTATTCACCAAAAAAGAGTTAGTGAGGTCCAAATATTTATTTGGATTTTCATCTTCTAATCTGAGGTTACCCAGTAGATTACCTGTACCACTGGGTACAATTTAGCTTTTGTGTGTTTATATACATAAATCTAAAATTACCATTTAAAGTTTTACATTATAAGTTACCTGTTTAATACAAATAGTCTAGCCCTAGCTGATGTGGCTCAGTTGGCTGGAGCATCATCCTGTAACTGAAAGGTTGCATGTTAGATTCCTGATCAGGGCACATGCCTAGGTTGCGGGTTCAATCCCCAGGCCAGGCATATACAATCCCAGTCAGGGCACATATAGGAGGCAAACAATTGATGCCTTTCTCTCGCATCAATGTTTCTCTCTCTCACTTCCTCTACCTTTTCCTCTCTCTCTAAAAGGCAATGAAAATATGCCCTTGGGGTAAGGATTAAAAAATACTACTAATAAAATAAAACAAATACTCTAAATTGCAAATACTCTAAACTGATGTTTTTCAGAATGTCCCAATACAGTCTTCTCGAAAATAAATTTAAGAGAAATAAAGAAAAAAAAAGGAGGTGGTAGAAAAACACTCTCCAGTGCCGTGTAACCCTGCAAGTTGGAACTCTTGTTAGATAACAAAGACTCAGAGGAAGCGCATCAGTAAACAGCGTAGCAGATACTACACACTGACTCGGTCACAAGGGATAAAGTAATTGAATTAAAACAAATGAGGCACAATAATTGAAAATGTTCCCATTCAATAAATAGGAATCCCTTTCTGAATGCTGGCATCTAAGGAGAAATAAAATATAAATAAGCAATGTATTAATTGTGTTTACAAAGCCAGCCATTTTTTAACAGCTCGTTGAACATACATCACTATTTGAGAGGTCATCTGAATTCTTTACAAATACTTCTCAAAATACCCCCAAGAAATCAAGTGACATATCTAACCAAACCAATGTACTAACATAAGAAATTTAAATAAGGCATAATCTTTTAAAGCGTGGTCATACTGGACAACTGCTGAAATTCAGTGGGTGCTCTCAGTGGGCTTTGAATGTTTACAATGCTATTAAAAAGTACAAATAATTCTTATTATTATCACAAATATCATAATTTGTTTAAATTTTACCAATCCTACATAATTTTTAGCACTTCAAAGAAACCAAAATAATGTTAATTCATGATCACTTATCTAAGTGCTTTGCACCAAAAAAAAGTGCTTTACAAGTGTCAAACAAACAAAAACAAAAGAAATAGCTACATTTCATAATGAGACCTTTATGGGCAGGGGGTGGGGTGCGAGGATTGTTTTACACTGTGAACCCTTAAAAAATTCAATGATGAACTAAATAAAGCTTGCTTATTCTTTATTAATAAGACTAAAATGGGATAATCTAATTTACAAAGTCTGAAAAATTAATGATCAAATTTCAAACAACTGTGGTATATATTCTTTTAGTGATAAAAGCATTCATTAAAACTCAGTTGAAAGTTGTCTTATCATCCTCTCTATTTTCCCTTCATTGTTATATCTTACCGCTTCCTGTGCCAAATTACCCAAGACTTCAAGAGAAGGCTTCCAAAACAAGTGCCAAAAATACGACTATTATACATGGTTATACTGTATGTATGTATGCAGTGACAATTTAGAAAAGTTCTTAAAACTATGTGTAAAGTCAAATATTTCAATTAAGAGGGTGAAGTAGAGAGATAGGCACAGTGGTCAGAACAGAGTATGTTTACTGTAAACAATCTGCCAGCAGTAATGTCTGCTATCCAGAATTAGGGTTACATCCGTCATAGGTCTAATTTAATTGCTCCATTAACTTAACACAATGCCAGTAAGCCCAAGTAGCATTTTTTTCTAACAAAGCAGAACATTCTTAGACAATTTTTCTATTTATATCTACACATGATGGAATAAAGAAGTTAGTGACATATTACCCTGCTTCAAATAAATTAAATAAAATGGAAGTACATTTTCAAATGTTCAGTACATTTTCAAAAGATACTCAGAGGAAGGAGATGAGTAAAAAGGCTCTCTGTTACTCACCTGTAACCCTCTCCTTCGTAGAATACTGGAATCATCCATAATAGATACCAGACACACAAAAAAGCCACTCCCCAGACAGTTAACTACTAGTGCTTACTGCTCGGTAAAGAGGCAAACGATCAATGCCTCCCCTATGCTGTGCCCACTAACCACCGCTCCACTGAACTGGTTCCCTCGCAGTCCGGTGCGAGCAGACGGACAATCACGGCCTCGCATCAGAGCCCCGTCTTTCTTCACTACAGCACAGACAGATTTCATCTGAATCACCATCAAAACTAGGGAAGATCTGTCATATTTTTTTCTTTTCCACACATACCCCTTTAGTTGAAAATATCTGAAGTACCAAAAACAGGACAAAGATTCCAAAAAAATTCCAATCTTTGATATCTTGACTTCACTGCTTATTAAAAAGGTTGGACAAACAAGAGAAGTCTCCACCTACAGCTTGTGAGCTTATAAAATCCATGTCACGTTTTCTTTCCAAAAACAAAACCACTCCACATATGTTTTTTAAAAGATAACAATTCTTCAGAAACACAAAACAAACAAACAAACAAAAAAACCCATTATTCTGATGGCTGCATTTTAAGCTTAGGCTAACATAAAACCAGTTATTGTTTTGACTAAGTCGGCAAAATTCCTTTCATCCTTTGCACAGACAAAGCAAATGTCAGATTCTTTTGATAATGTCACAGGCTCTTTTGTTTCTTTATCTCTAGACACGCTGTTCTTCACTTCTTGGACAGTCACGAAAGCCTCTTTCTTCAGGAGCTTAGGTCATTGCTAAGGCCGGTTTCCCTGCTGTATAATGTCCTGGAGGGGCTAGTACATATGTGGTGAGCCCTGAGCATGGATGAATTCATTCATCTATTCATTGTTAATAGTACTGTCACAGCAAAAGCTCCTCATTCCATCAGACTCCTAAAAGGGCACAGCATGAAAAAGTCTAGTTCTACCAAGGCTTTAATAATCTCAGAATCATTTCTTTGGTCACTGTCTGCCATTTTCAAAGTAGCACTTCAGCCAAATTTAAAGATGCTTCTAGTCTCTTAATTTATAACTTAAAAAATATTCTTTTAGAGTTTATGAGCAAAAGGTTAGTTCTGATGATATGTTTTGTCACTTAAATATTCCGTAAGCAATGCTTTAAACTTTCCAATTCTATAGTAACCACCAGAATCCTAGTAAACACAGGGGGAAAGTGAGGCAAACTGGTGATTTTTCTAATGAGTCACAATAAAAAAAAAATTCCTAGCAAAGACAGCACCCTATTTTTAGGAACACACTATCTACCAATTCACAATTGTAGTTCTCCAAATTATAGGATATACTATACAAATTATACACTCATCAAAGGATTTCAAGAGCTATTAATCCAAATTTCCTAATTTGAGAAATAAAGGTACGTGTAAAGCACCATGAATCAAGCTGTTATATTCTCTCAGAAATAAATATAGCAATGACTATAGAATGGATTCGGTCGGCAACAAACAAGAAGGAAAAGCTGCCCCTCTTATAATTATGGCAGCTGCACCAACAGTCTGCGGCTTAAAAAAAGGTCTATTTACAAAATCTTTTTCTGGTCGTCTTACAGCTGACTTAGTCACAAGAGCTAGCCACGTTGCTGAAAATAGCACATAAAGCAGGATCCATATCCCTTTCATTCAGCAAAAAAGCTTCTAATCCTTAGCACAACCAGTGTGGTCTTTCATTGTTAGAACTAATAAATTCACATCTCCATGGACTCCTTCCATCTGCTGCTTTAAACAAGTAACAGCTGGATTATGTCTATGGGGAAAACAAACATAAGACCCTGAACAGACAGCTTATTTGCATAGGGAGTGCTATCCATTATGAGTGTCTGCAAAGTCACAGGCTTTTAAAGCTATAGAACCCCTCTATCAAAACAGACTGTATTAACTAACTAAAACATATATATGATATATATCCAAGACACATATATTTATCAGCCGAGAGAAAGTAGGAGTGAGTCTCTAATCCATTCATCCCTATAGAAATATTCATGGTATATTCTAATAAACTATTCAGATCAGGGATTCATAATTCAAACTCTTCATTCATTTACTAATTCTGGAATCCTTTATTATGCGAAGCAATGAGATGGGCATGAAGAAAGATTACCAAGATCAACATTACTTAAAACTAATAATTCTATTCTAGAAAAGCTCAAATTGAATGGGGAAAGAAAAATGTAAACAAGTAATTAGAATACAGCATGCAAAGTATGACAAAGTGTTAAAGGAGCATCAAAAATGGCTCAATTAATTACATTGGAAAATCTACAAAAAGGCTTCTAATGGAAGTGCCATCTGGTCACTGAAACTAATGATATAGGATTTATCAGCCCCTGGTCAAGACAGTCTTCCTTTCCTAAAATATGCATAGCTTAAAAATCTTCAAACAGCCCTCACTATCTAAAAAATGAGATTAAAAAGAAGAAGAAAACTCCTCCCCCTGACATTAAAGGCACCCTCTAACACAGAAACAACAGATTTCATCTACACTACTACCTTACTATAACTAGCCTTCCAGTGAGAAAGAACAATGCACTGTTTCCTGAACACACCCCATCCTTCTCCATCTCATATTCTTTGTAGTTAAACAGGAATACAACCATCGATCTTGTAAGACTGTTGAAAGGAATAATTTAAACAACATATATCAATGATTCTTAACCTTTTTCAGCATCTCTAATGACAGAGTAGAATATACCCTGTCCAAAATTTCCTGCCATAACCTGGTTTCTTTAAGACCTCATGTTTTATTCTTAATATTCATACAAATTTTGAATTCTTCTTTCTTATCAAATAAACCTTTATTTTTAATATTAAAATAATGTTTATAATATGAATTAAATTTCAAAAGACTGAAGATAAGTAACCACAGAGGTAAGAGGAAAATCAAGACTGAATGCTGACTTCCAATCAAGATGGTGGTGTAGGTAAACAGGACTCAGCTTCTTGCACAACCACATCAAAATTACAACTAAATTATAGAAGAACTTTCATTCAGAACTGTCAGAAACTGATTGAATGGAAGTCCTACAACTACAGAATTAAGAAAGAAATCACACTGAGACTGGTAGGAGAGGCAGAGATGCTGAACAGACTGGTCCCACACTCACATGTAGTAGGTAAAAATTGGGAGGAATATCTCAGAAGCTATGGGTCCCAGACCCACATCAAGCCCCTCAGGCCAGGGTTCTAGTACCAAGAAGATGAATCTCCATAACTTCTGGCTGTAAAAATAAGTAGGGATTGAGGCTATGGAAGACAGAAACTGCTAGAATCCCAGGTAATTCCTTAGGGCCCACACACAGACTTACTTAAACTCACTCTGAGCCCAGTGACAGAGTAGCAGATTAAAAGACATTAGAGACACACAAAGAACGTCTCTGGGATCACAGTGAGGACTGGGGTGTCAGCTTTCTCCCAGACAGAAGTGCTGGCAGAGGCCACTGTTCCTTTTCTGAGCCTCCCCCTTACACACCCAGTAGGTGGGCACTATATCTGAGACTCCATATGTTTGCCCCACCCTAGTGATTCCCTGAGACCCTGCCACACCCAAATTTCAGGCACACTTAAAGCTGTTTCCAGTGACTTTTCTGTATAAATGGCTTGCCTAGGCCCATGCTTCAGATTTTCCTAAATTATCTCAAACTAGCAGCATTTGGCTTCAGTGGGCCCTGAAATAAGGTGCCCCAGGTCCAGCACTAGCAGCAGCCAGCCTTGATTCACAGCTTGGCCTCTCCTGGGCACCTCCAAGCCCAGTACAAGTAGCATCCATCTGCAGATCTCTTTGAAGCTAATGCTCTGTGTCTCCAGGAAGAAAACTAGAAGTGACTGACCTTGGACATGCCAACAACAATCAAGGCTCAACTATAAGAGGAGGGTGTATACAGTACACACGATAAGCACACTCTGAGTACCAAGTTTGGGTCATAAAAGAGGCTGTGGCACTGGACCCTACAGGATACCTATTACATTAAGCCACTCTATCAAGCCTGGGAGATGTAGCAGCTCTACCTAATACATTAAAGCAAACAAAGGGAGAATGCCAAAATAAGTAAGAAAAAGAAACATGGCCCCAATAAACCAACAGAACAAAACTCCAGAAAAAGTATTAAATAAAATGGAGAGGCCCTGGCTAGTGTAGCTCAGTAGACTGAGTGCGGGCCTGCAAACCAAACAACTGCAGTTCGATTCCCAGTCAGGGCACATGCCTGGGTTGCAGGCCAGTTCCCAGCAGGGGACTCATGAGAGGCAACCATACACTGATATTTCTCTCCCTCTCTCCTTCCCTTCCCCTCTAAAGATAAATAAATAAAATCTTTTAAAAAATGTATTAAAATGGAGAAAAGCAATTTATCAGATGCAGAGTTCAAAACAATGGTTATAAGCACACTCAAGGAACTTAGTGAGGACCTTAACAGCATAAAAAAGGCCAGTCAAAAATGAAGGATGCACTTATTGAAATAAAGAACCATTTACATGGAATCAACAGCAGAGTTGATGAAGCTAAGAATCAAATCAGTGATTTGGAACATAAGGGAGCTAAAAACAACCAATCAGAACAGCAGAAGAAAAAAGAATCCAAAAACTGAGGATAGTATAAGGAGCCTCTGGGACAATTTCAAACATACCAACCTTCTCATCAAGGGGTGCTGGAAGAAGAGAGAACACAAAGTTGGAAAGCTCTTTGAAAAAATAATGAAGGAAATAAACATATAAGTCCAGGAAGTTCAGTGTTAATGTAAGAAATATTTAAATTTGTAGAGAATTTTTGGTGAGTTTATCTGAGTTAAAGTGATGACAACTGTCGAAAAGCAAAATCTTAAAAGAATTGAGAAATGTTTTGTAGAGGGTAGTTTAGTATCTTGTTTTATATATTAGAATCAAAGGAGGAGCCATAGGGGGTTACATGAAGTCCACTGGTGATAGATTAGGGAAGGAAGGAGAAAGCAAGATGGGGAAACCTCTGATGTTGGATGAAAGGTAAAATAATAGACATATTTCTTTTATATGGGTGGGTAAAGGATAGTTAACAATCAACAATTAACATAGTAACAATAACAAGGAGGGGATTTGCGGTCTCAGCTTGTGTCCAAGGGGGGTTAGGAAAAAAGGGAAGTTTCTTGACATTCCAAAGGCTATGTGATCATAGTTGCAAAAAGACAATACACAGACTTAGTTAGGTAAAGTTTGACCTTTGTAAGGGAAAAATATCAGCCTAGGGCATGAATGCCCACTATGAATTGCTTTTAGTTAATAAGTTTTCATTTTAAACCGTCCTTTGTGGTTACTTTAGGTCTCTGAGTTTATACATCTCTGAGTTTGCCTCATAGACCACCCCCGGATCTTCTCAGGTTAATATGTGGGCCCTTTTCTTCCACACATTGACCTTTTGGTCATAAATCAATGCAAAGGATGCACTGATGACCAACCATTTGGTTGGATAACAAGGTCCCATAGTGGTAGAAAGGCTCATTCCTAGGAAGTCTCACAGTCAGTGTTTGTTTGTCTTGCTCAATATGGGAATGGGGCATGACCATAACCTAAGACGGTATTTAAGGTCAAATTGTTATTATTCAAAAAAGGCAGGTGAATGGGAGGCAGTTAGATCATATATGTCCTTGTTCAAAAGTATTCTGGATCATTTCTAATTTTTGAGCTACCATGAGCTGAGTCTTCTCATCACTTGTCTTAAATGATGTTTTTCTGCATCTAGTGTAACATTCAGTGTATACATAGGAGTGACAGTATTGAACCAGTAACATCAATTAGGAACAGAAAATATCTAATACTAGACAAGGAAGAATCTGAGGGGCACAAGCATCTCAGCCAACCAAAAAACCTTTTACATCCATTATCACAATTTATTAAGCTAATAATGTTTTCCTCCTTCATCCATTGTTATTCGTACCTTTGCTGCATTTGGCCAATTGAATTAAGACTTTCACTTTTTAAATTTTAATATCCAAAAGCTCTCATTTTTCTTTTGGCCAGTTAGTTTCCATAGAAATGACTTCTGGAGATGATTACATTCAATTTCCCAATATATTAGATTTTCATTATTATCATAGGTTTTTCCCATTTTGAAGTTATTTTGTCTATAATTTTAGTACTATACTATATTCCAGTTGTTTTTAACATAATCTTGCTGTTATTATAATAAAAATAACTTAGTATAACAGAAATTCTCTAACCTTTCCCAGCAAAAAAATGCCCCTTTCCCACATACCAGATATTGCTACTTATTGGGGTAGATACAATAGGTAGGATTGGGTGAATTCAGCATTCCATATAGCTTAGGGGCATAACCATTCACCTTTTCTATTTTCACAAATAGTGAGGTGGGTTCCCATTGTTTATTATTTTAAATATGACCCATCTATTTCCCACTGGAAGTATTCTAATATTGAGGATGGTCTCTATGCCAGCCAGTTGAAATTTAAAGCTTACTAAAGCTTACTAAAAATTTAAGCTTAGGGTCTAACTAAGGCCCCTGGGCTTTTAAGACACAATGTTGTAAATTTACATTTCCCATCCAAAATTTTCCAAAATCCAGGGGGACCATGTGAGTCCCATAAATGTCTGACCTGGGCTTCTACACCCATTATAGTTGAACACTGTTTCAGAGTTACTTCAGATTCCATTTGCATTAGCATAGACAATAGGCCCTGCTGCATTAGGTTACAGGCACTTTCCCATTGTTGGGTTTGTGCATGAGTTTGTATAATCTGTCAAGTCTGTTCTACCCTCTGAGCTAAGGTTTTATTGCCTTTCCATGCTGTTTCCCACCCTTTTCCTTCTTCCTGAAACAGCATTTCCTCTATTAACAGTTCTTCATTAACTGCTAGTTCACCTTATCCCAGAATACCATGGCCAGCTCCTATACCTCCAAGTACCCTACCTTTTATTTCTTTTAGAGGGCCAATGTTGTTGGATATACTAGGAATGTTGTTGCCATTGGATAGCTATGGCTAGGGAGCAACTGGGGTATACTGAATGGACCCCAAAATGTAGAGTTTCCCATGCCATAGTTAAATGGGTAAGGTAACCCCAAAATGAGCTAGAGTTTGAATATTCCATAGGGCTTCCCACAATCATCCAAGATGCAAGGAGGATGGGCTATTTACAGACATAACTATCCACCAAGTAATCCCAATAATTTCTGAAAGGAGGACCCATTAATTTTCTTAAATTTGTTTCATGGATATACAGCCACAAGAGCATGCCTGATGAGTCCAAGAACAAGATAGTACTGTGACACATTTAGCAGTTCACTGCAAACCCTTTCCTATTATATCCAGGTATTTTCTTAGCTCTTCATCACTGATTCCTATAGCTATACAATACTCATCTACTACGGGAATTACCAGGGAGGTGTTTTGGAAGTATCTGCCCAAGATGGGTCCCTTATAAGACACATCCAGAAAAAAAATGTACCAATACTTATATTGATAGGAGAAGAACAATGTGCGGTCAATAAAGTGTTAACTTCATTATCACGGCTAATAATTAGAATATCATTGTCTAGTAGGTGAGAAGGATTACTAGGTACTCAAGTTAAATTTTCCATATTTAATAAGGGAGGGGGTCTGAGGGGACAATGTTTCCATTAGGAAATCAGGAGGAAGACAATAATATAAAAAATGACTTTATATATATTTATTTATGGTAATAGCATTATGGTAATCAATTTATGAGCATACAGGCCTTGCAGATATCCTGGGATAGCTACCTGCCTTCATGGTCAGCAGCTTCTCATTTTTGAAAAGTTCTTGGTCTCTGCTTTAGATGAAGACCAGTGTCAGAGATGGGGGCAAACGTCCATTTTCAGTTAGGCCCCAGATAAGGTCCTTTTTAACTATGTTGGAGAATCTTTAATGTCTTTTTTAATGAACAAAAACCTCATGATTGTAAATCATGGTCTTTGTTTCTTAGGAGTGTATTGTGAAATGTTACTAATTTATTAGTCCTTATAAATTGGTTAATGAGCCCTTGATTAATGTAGAATTTTTTTTAGTAAAGTTGGCTTATAAGTCTCTTTACTTACATTCATAGGGTGACTGATGACTATATTATAAGAAGAAAGGCTATATTTATCAGAGATTTTAGGCTAAAGAGTACTATAAGAAGAGCTTTTGGTGAAGGGAGATTAAAAGCCTCTGAAAATTTACCTAGTTGAGTTTTAATTGTATCAATTGTATGTTTTATTAATTTGAGGAACTGGGGGTGTTAGACAATGAAAATATTATAAAATACGCCATTATAAATGGATTGTATTGTTTGTCTAGTAAAGGAGTCCCTCCATCACTAACTCAGAGGGAATTTTCCAATTTGGGAATGAAATTTTTTAAAAATAACTTACCTATATAATTAAAGCTCTTGCTCTCCTGCAAGGGAAATATCTCAACCCATAGAAAATTATAACTAATATAATTAGTTTTTTATATTTTTGAGATGGTAGCATTTGGATAAAATTCAACTACCATATCTGGATTTAGAGGAAGTGAGAAATGTTTTTGGCCCTGTGGAATGAATCTCCTGGGCTGTATTTTGGACAAATAAAATATAAAACATATTGTATAAGTTTGGTAGGAAAAGGTGTCCAGTAACACGGTTTATTCCATAAAATCATCTTTTAGGACTCTAATTTTAGCTCATGTATATGTTAAAGTATATCATAGGTAATTAAGCTCCTATAGGTAAGATTGGTTTCTGATTGGGTCCAAGCCATATTCATTTGTCTGGGACAGTTTCCCCCTTTGACTACATTCACTTTTTGTCTACAGCTATTAGAACTATAAAAGAATTGTTACTAATTCAATAGAAAGCGGAGACATTCTCAGGTCTGGATAATTTGGCTGCTTAATGCTGTTTGTCTAGCTACAACATCAGCTAAACACTTTCCTTTTGCTTCCATGGTGGCAGCTTTAGAAAGCTCTGGAGTTTCGATAATTGCCAATTGTTCTAATTTTTGTATGACATTTAATAGTTTTATAATCCATTTTTTATTTTTTTATTGGCTGCCCTGAGAAAGTTAAGAAACCTTGCTATTTTAACAATATCCTAAAAATGGGAAGTATACCAAAGGCTATAGCTATTAGCAGTGTAAATATTGGATATTTGAATTTCAGCCAATTGACAAGTGCAACCTAGAAAATTTAATTAGGCTTGTTGGGCAGATTTTATTCAGGTAGGTAAGAACTTTGTTATGTCACAACAGATGTTATTGCATATTCAGCTCAGTAACATTCCTGCTTACCTTTTAAAGATTCATCTGTAAACCAAATTGAATTAGCATTATCAAGGAGCATCTTATAAACCATTCTGAGAAACAAGAAGGTGGTCAGGTCAATTTGATTTTAATAAGAGCTAGAGCAGCTGGGCCATTAAAAAACATTTTGAAACCACCTGTGACAATAGCCAGTCAAACCCAGGAATCTTCTAAACTGCTTTCTTATTTTTGAAAGAAGAAAAGATAATTCCTCTGAGTCTTTCAGAGGTAGTAGCCATTCTTATATATCAGATAACCAAAGGATTTTATCTGGAGCACACAGATTCAGAGCACGTGCTTTGACATTTGATTGTGTTCTTTGGGGAATCTAGTAAATTTCTAGAACATAAACTAAATTATCCACATATTAGAGTAAAATCTCTAGGAAATTTAACATCATTTAAATCAGCTTTTAGTATGTGAGACAAAGGGTTGGACTCTCCCATATATACCTGGGGCATTACTCTGTAAGTAAACTTATAATCTTCCCAGGTTAAAGCAAAGAGGTACACAAATAGGACACAGTTATTCTTGCCTTGGCTGGTGTGGTTCAGTGGGTTGAGCATGGGCTGAAAACCAAAAGATCACCAGTTCAATTCCCAGTCAGGTCACCTGCCTGGGTTATGGGCAAGGTGCCCAGTGGAGGACATGTGAGAGGCAACCACACACTGATGTTTCTCTCTCTCTCTTCCTCTTTCCCTTCCCCTCTGTCTAAAAATAAATAAAAACTTTAAAAAAAAGAAACCAAGAAAAGAATGTTCAAGGAGGGCTGAACAGTAACAACTGCTACCAAGAGACCCATCGCCAAAGAACACTCTCGAATTTACTGACTTGGAATTCACTGGTGCACTCTGTAAGAACAATTTCAGGGATGGATGGGTGATAGCAACAGTGGGTTGCAGAATGAGTAGATGAGGAAATAAAGATGTTAAATCTAGACAACTCTTCCAGCTTCCATTTAACTCTTTTCTCTCCTTCACAGCCAAATCTCTCTCCACAAAATAAGCATTCTAGAAAAGACATGGATGGGATTTAGAGCATGAAATATTTTTTCCATTATAACAAGAAAAGCAGGTACAGATAACAAAATACCATATCTTGCCATGTATAATGTGCTCTCATGTATAATGCATACCCACATTTTTGTGTGTTATACATGGAGTTATTATAACCATTATTATATCCATGGCATGTAATCATTATACCCATGTATAATGCACATTCTTATTTTCCCCTCAAAAGGACAAAAAAAGTGAACATTATACATGTCAAAATATGGTATCTGTAACTTCAGTGGTAAAGAAGCAAAAGTTTACAAATTATAGCAATTTTCTCTGTGAAACAAAAAGGAAATCAGCAGCCCTGGCTCCAACCAATCAGTTGGTTGGAGCTGTGTCCTGTACACCAAAAAGTTGCAGGTTCGATATGTACTCAGGGCACATACCTAGGTTTCAGGAGCACATGGGAAGCAGCCAATCAATGTTTCTATCTCACATCAATGGTTTTCTCTCTCTCTCTCCCTCTTTCTCCCCCTGCCCACCACCCTCTAAAATCAATAAATACATCCTCAGGTGAGGATTAAAAAAAGAAAATCAGCAGAGAGCAAAATAGACTAGAGATTTGAGAAGATCAAAGAATATTTGAAACAGACAATTTAGAGAACAAGATGAATTAATTGAAGAAAAAGTAGGACTGGCAAGCAATCATGAGGACTGGCTGGCATTACTCATCATAATTTTATAAGGCTACCAATCTGCCTCATATGTGGCTTCCTTCAGTAGACTACACTAACACAAAGGCAAAGACCCCAGAAAGATATACCAGACTGACAAAAAATGGGGCAAAATATTTGTGATATTGACTAAACAGTTAATAGACCATGGAATTTCATCTAAAAGGGAGAAAAGATTGAAAGGAAAAAATTAGAAGGATCAAATGTAAGTGTTAATAAGCCTAAGAACTGGTATATTTTAAGAATAATTAAATGAGGGAGCTAAAAATCTATCAAGTTGTAGTGAGGAAGTTATCCAACATTACAATTTTAGTGGAGGAACATTTCAGAGGAATGGCAAGGCACAAAGTATGGTCCTAAAGTGGGTACTTAAGTGGCTAAAAATGATGATGATCGGAAGGAAAGATCCACAAGGGTTACTGAAGATTAAGACAGTACAGAGAATGGCAGGAGTTGGGAGGAGTAGGAAGACATGTCTGATGATAGTATATAACATAAAAGGAGAGGAATAATTAGAAGGTTAGGAAATACAGAAGCCAGAAATAGAAGGGTTTAATTTAAACACACGGACTGATAATTGAATCCTCCTTCAAAGAAATTTGATTTATTAATGATATGATAATTTAGCTGAAATGCCTTGTTTTATAACTGGCTAAATTAGGACCCCAAAAGGAGATGAAACTTGCTCAGAAGTTGTACAGTAGGACCTTGAACTCATGTTTCTGCTACAACATGTAGATTTCTAAATAGGACAGATATAAAATTTTCTTGTCCCAGAAAGGATGAGTAGAACAATTTCACTGACTTGCCACTATGGGTTAATTTGGTGTTAATAAGACTATTTGGCAATGACTAGGTGAAAACTAGAAAATATGCATAAATCAATAAAATTAAGTACAAAAAAATCTCAGAACGGGTTGCATCTATGTATGTTATCAACAAAAATTACCCTTTCATTTACCAGAAATATCTTATGACTAAACCTATATGGAAAGCTACAAGAAGTTTTACATGCAAGGAGAGCACAATGAGAAAATCAACTTGTTATAAAACCTAAGTCCTGAAGGCAGTCTCTGAGGGGACATTTTCACCAGGCCTTTCACAGCCACTGTATGCAACACTGCATACAATGGAAAGCACAGAGGCTGGAACCTCTATACTTCATGATAGGTTCTCAACAAAGGATTTTTTAAAATTTACCAGCCAATCAGGCAAAATTCCTTGAAAATAAAATAGGATTTTTCATAGGGGTAAAACACGTGTCTCAGGGTAAAAAAACAATAATTTTCCTGATAGTCCCTTTTTTACAATTTGCATAGGTACGCAGTTAAGATTCCTCACTCAGAGTTCCAGCCAAGATAGAGGCGTAGGTAGAAACCCTTCACTTCCTAGCACAACCAAAAGGAGGATAATAACCAATCTAAAAATAATAAACAACCAGAAGCGCCAGTAAATCAAACTCCATGGAACTCTGACAACCAAGGAATTAAAGAAATATTTACCCAGACCGACAGCACCACAATGCAGCAAAGAGGGTTGCCTTGCCCTGGTGAATAACTAAGGCCCCACCCCCTTACAACATAACAGGTGCACTGAGACAAATAAATATGGCCCAAATGAAAGAACAGATCAAAACTCCAGAAAAAGAAGTAGGCATTAAGGAGATAGCCAACCTACCTGATACACAGCCTGGTAATCAGGCTGCTCACAGAACTGACTGAGCTCAATTGCAAAATGAAGGCTACCCAAAGTAAAATAAAGCAAAATGGACAGGGAACCAATGGTGAAGGGAAGGAAACCAGGACTCAAATCAACAATTTGGAGCAGAAGGAAAAAATAAACATTGAACTAGAACAGAATGAAGAAACAAGAATTCAAAAAAATGAACAGAGGCTTAAGAACCTCTGGGACAACTTCAAACATTCCAACATCGAAATCATAGGGGTGCCGGAATGAAAAGAGGAAGACCAAGAAATTGAATACTTATTTGAAAAAATAATGAAGGAGAACTTCCCCAATCTGGCAAAGGAAATAGACTTCCAGAAAGTCCAGGAAGCTCACAGAGTCCCAAAGGAAATTCAAAGAAGCACACAACACGGCACATCATAATTACATTACCCAAGGTTAAAAATAAGGAGAGAATCTTAAAAGCAGCAAAAGAAAAGGAGACAGTTACCTACAAAGGAGTTCCCATAAGACTATCAGCTGATTTCTCAAAAGAAACCTTACTGGCAAGAAGGGGCTAGAAAGAAGTATTCAAAGTCATGAAAGGCAAGGACCTAAATCCAAGATTACTCTATCCAGCAAAGCTATTATTTAGAATGTAAAGGCAGATAAAGTGCTTCCCAGATAAGGTTACTTAAAGGAGTTCATCATCACCAAGCCCTTACTGTATGAAATGTTCAAGGGACTTATCAAAAATATGAACACTAAAATAACAAACTCACAACTATCAACAACTGAACCTAAAAAAAAAGAAAAACTAAGGAAACAATTAGAAGAGGAACAGAATCACAGTAATGTAAATCACATGGAGGGTTATCAGTGGGGAGGGGGAGGAGGAATAATTCGGGGAAAGGTACGGGGAATAAGAAACATAAATGATAGGTACAAAATAAACAGAGGGAGGTTAAGAAAAGTATAGGAAATGGAGAAGCCAAAGAATTTATATGTACAACCCAGGGACATGAACTAAGGAAAGGGGAATGCTGGTGGGGCGCTATGCAGGTTGAAGAGAAAAAAAAGGAAGAAAAAAATAGGACAGTTGTAATAGCATAATAAATAAAATATATTTTTTAAAAAAGAATATATGTATGTAAAAGAACCTAAGTGTTAAGTTCTAATACATATTAGTTCCCTAACCCAACCCAAATATCTATAATAATCGAACTCTGTTTATATAACAGAATGTTCTAATATCAGTACTTTTTAAAAACTTATTGATATTAGAGAGAAAGAGAAACATCAATTTGTTGTTCCACCTAATTATGCATTCATTGGGTGACTCTTGTATGTGCCTTGACCAGGGGTGGAACTCTTAACCTTGGTTTAATGGGAGAAGGCTCTAACCACTGAGCACAACCCAGCTGGGACCCAATATCAGTACTTTTCAATCACTCTTCAACACTGTTAAATACAACTATGTGTAGCAATACATGACATTAATGGCCCAATTAAAAGACTTGCTGTGCAAAATTTTAAGAGAACAAAACCTACAGTTACAACTTTTAACCAATTATATGAACTTTTATGCAAAGATTGTATAAGCTTTGTCATGTATTTTAACCCAATAAATTCAGTAAGATGTCTTTCAATAGCATCAGTCAAGAAATTTATCCTAAAAAAAACCTATATATGTCTTTTTAAAACATGAAAGCCATTATTTTTTAAGGCAGTGCACCTTAAATTCTTTACAAAATATTACAGGAGATACAATAAAAATGTTTAACAATCTAAGATAAAATTCAACTCTGATTTATTCAGGGAAAATAATTGGTCTGTTCTTTTGCTTCTCTCTTAAGAATGCTTTTGAGAATAAGCAAACTAGGCTGTTAATATCCTATTCAAACTCATGAAACTCTCCCAATTTATTTTAAAATCTCTTCTGAAACCTTATTCTCATACCTTTGAAAAGACACTAGGTGGCATTAGAAACAAGTTCCTCTTTTAAAACAGAAGAATGGAACATACAGCAATTCTCAAGTTAAAATCCTTACTAAGTTAAATGCTTCACTGTCTTATATTATTTGCCCTTTCACAAATAAATTGTTCCTGCTTCCCTACATTATTTTTTGCTCCCTGCACTTTCTTGTGTGATGTACAACATCCAAATTCCTATCTATAGTTCTAAAACTAATCTCCTTTACTCAAAATGTCTATTTCTAACTCTTTATCTAACAAGTGGATACCACATGCAGAAGAACAAATATGGACCCCCACTTCACACCATATACAAAAATTAACTCAAAATGGATTAGTGAAGTAAATGTAAGAACCAAAACTGTAAATGTCAAAGTAAAAAGCATAAGGGTAAATCTTCCTGAACTTTTATCTGGCAATGAATTCTTAAATATGAGACAAAAAGTACAAGCAAGAAAAGAAAATGGATAAATCTGACTTCCCCCAAAATTTTATATATCAACGAACATAATTGAAATTGAAAAGACATATATAAAATAAAGGAAAGTATTTGCAAATCATATCATGGATAAGGGTCTAGCATCCAGTATAAATAAAAAACTATTACAATTCAACAAGAAAAAGAAAAACAGAATTTTTTGCTTTATTTTAAATATTTTTAATATTTCAATTAGTTGACATATAATGTTATATTAGTTTCAAGTGTACAACCCAGTGATTGGATATTATGTAACTTTCTGGGTGATTATCCAAACCCAACACCAAACATACTTATTAGAATATTACTGACAATATTTCCTATGCTGTACTTTACAATCCTGTGACTGTTTGGATACAACCAATTTGTATGTCTTAATCCCTTCACCTTTTTCACCCAGTCCCCCAAACCCCCTCACATCTAGCAACCAATTAAATGTTCTCTGTATCTATAAGTCTGTTTCTGATTTGCTTGTTTGTTTGTTTTTAGATTAAATTGTTGATATGTATTTATTGCCAAATTATTATTCATATTCTATTTTTCTTCATTTTTTTCCTCACTCACGGACATTTGTCATTGCTTGTAGAGATAGGAAGAAGGAAGAGAGAAAGAGAAGCATTAATGCAACAGAGAAACATCAACAATAATAGGTCACTGACCAGGGATTAAAACTGCAACCTAGGCATTTGCCCTGACTGGGAATCAAACCTGCAACATTTTGGTGTATGGATGACACTCCAACCAAATGAGCCACATTGGTAAGTGCTCTTCTTCTTAAAGATGATCCTTTAACAATTCATGTAATACTGGTTTCATGGTGATGAACTCCTTTTAGCTTTTCCTTGTTTGGGAAGCTCTTTATACATCTTTGAATTCTAAATGATGCCTTTGCATAGCAGAGAGATCTTAGTCACAAGTCCTTGCTTTTCAACACTTTGAATATTTCTTGCCACTCCTTTCTGACTTACAGTTTTTGTTGAGAAATCAGCTGACAGTCTTTGGGAGCTCCCGAGTAGGTAACTACTTGCTTTTCTCTTGCTGCTGTTAAGATTCTTTCTTTGCGGACTTCCGGCCAAGATGGAGGCATAGGGAGACACACTGTGCCTCTTCGCACAACCAAAATAAGGACAACAACAATTTAAAAAGAAAATAACAACCAGAACTGACAGAAAATTGAACTGTATGGATGTCAGACAACCAAGAAGAAAAAATAGACACATTCATCCAGACCGGTAAGTGGGGTGGAGTCAGGCAGCCAGACAGGGAGGGGTGTCAGCACAAAAAGTGGTGGTACCAGGCACGAAAGGCACCTCAGGCACACAAGACAGCAGCAGGCGGATCCTGGGCACACAGGTGGCGGCTGGCAGAACCTGGGCATGGGGTGACAACTGGCAGACCCAGTGAGGCAGTAAATGTAAAGTGAGGCACTGTGCACAAGGCAGCTGACCAGGTAGCCCCACATTCTCATACAGATAAACCAGGCGAAACTGGGGAGAAAGACAGACGGCACAACCCAGGGTCTCCGTGCATGGAAATAAAGCCCCAAAACACTGATTAAAAACACCTGTGGGGGTTGAGGCGCAGGGAGAGACTCACAGCCTCAGAGGAAAATTTGTGGGAGAAACCCACAGGGTCCTAGAACATATATAAGCCCACCAACACAGGAATCAGCACCAAAAAAGCCCAGTTTGCTAAGGAGAAGCGGCGGAGCGGACCAAAATCCGACAGAGACCAGAGCAAGCACCATTGTTCCCTCTCAACCCCACCCCCACATATAGCATCACAACCCAGAAACTGGGTTGTCCCACCCTGGTGAACACCTAAGGCTCCGCCCCTCGCTATGTAACAGGAGCAACCAGACCAAAAAATTATGGCCCAAACAGAAGAACAAATCAAAGCCCCAGAGCCAATACTTTTAAGCGACCAAGAGATAGCCAACCTATCAGATTCGCAGTTCAAAACACTGGTGATCAGGATGCTCACAGAACTGGTTGATTTTGGTCACAATTTAGATGAAAAAATGAACGCTACACTAAGTGAAATGAAGAAAAATGCACAGGAAACCAATAGTGATGGAAAGTAAACTGGGACTCAAATCAATGGAGTGGACCAGAAGGAAGAAAGAAACAACCAAACAGAAAAGAAGAAGCAAGAATTCAAAGATGAATTCAAACAAGAATTTAAAGATGTCCAGGAACCTTCAGGACATCTTTAAACGTTCCAACATCCTAATTATAGGGGTACCAGAAGAGGAAGAGGAAGAGAAACAAGTGGAAAATGTACTTGAACAAATAATAAAGGAGAACTTCCCCAATCTGGAAAAGGAAATAGACTTCCAGGAAGTCCAGGAAGCTCAGAGTGTCCCAAAGAAAGTGGACCCAAGGAGAAACACATCAAGGCACATCATAATCGCATTACCCAAGATTAAAATGGAGAGAATCCTAGAAGCAGCAAGAGATAAGGGGACAGTCACCTACAAATGAGTTCCCATCAGATTGTCAGCTCATTTCTCAAAAGAGACCTTGCAGGCAAGAAGGAGTAGGAAAGAATTATTCCAAGTCATGAAATCCAAAAACCTACAGCCAAGACTGCTCTATCCAGCAAAGCTTTCATTTAGAATGGAAGGACAGATAAAGTGCTTCTCAGACTAGGTCAAGTTCAAGGAGTTCATCACCACCAAGCCCTTATGATATAAAATGTTAAAGGGACTTGTCTAAGAAAAAGAAGATAAAAAATATGAACAATAAAAGGACAGCAAACTCACAGTTATTAACAACCACACCTAAAACAAAAGCAAACTAAGCGGACAGCTAGAACAGAAGCGGGGCCACAGAAATGAAGATCCCATGGAGGGTTAGCAACAGGGGAGTGGGAGGAGGAGAAGGGGGGTAGAAGGTACAGAGAATAAATAGCATAGATGATGGGGAGAAAATAGATGGGGGGAGGCCAAGAGTAATGTGGGAAATGTAGAAGCTAAAGAACTTATGACACATGGACATGAACTACAGGGGGGACTGTAGGTCAGAGGGGGTGTGCAGGGTGGAGGGGAAGAAGGGGGGAAATGGGACAACTGTAATGGCATGATCAATAAAATATATTATAAAAAATGCAAAGTTACAGCTGCTGAAAGGTAAGACTGAAAGGGGAAGTCGCTGAATTTGGAATCTTTATAATACAGAAATAGGTAAAACAAATATCTATGGGTGCTTCTCTTTGAAGGCATATATGGAAATTAAAGAATAATCAGAAGAATGCCTGGAAAAGGTTCTAAGTAATATCTTGAATTTTTAATTCCTTTAAAAGCATATGTGTAACCTCTAAAGAGTTCTTAAATATTATTAAATTAAAAATACAACAATAATCAAAGTCACAATGTGATATCACTTAACACCCACTAGAATGGCTATATTGTTTAAGAAAACAGAAAATAACAAGTATTGATGAAGATGTAGAAAAATGAGAAACCTCGGACATTGCTGATAGGAATGCAAAATGATGTTGCCATTGTGGAAAACAGTTTAGTAGTTCTCAAAAAGTTACACACATAATTACCAGGTGACCTAACAACTGTACCCCTAGGTACATACCCAAAAGAACTGAAATCAGGAACTCAAACAAATTCTGTACTTGAATGCTCATAGCAACACTATTCACAATAGCCAAAAGGTAGAAACAACCCTAATGTCCATTGACAAATGAATGAATGAACAAAATGTGGTATATCCCTACAATGGGATCCTATTATGCCATAAAAAGGAATAAAATACTGATACATGATGTAATGTGGATAAACCTCAAAAACATTATGCTAAATGAAAGAAGACAAACACAAAGTCACACATATTATATAATTCCATTTACATAAAATATCCAGAATAGGTAATCCATAAATAGAGAACACAAATTGGTAGTTGTCAGGTGAAGGTAAAGGTGAAATGAGAGTGACTTTCTAATGAATCAAGATTTTTTTCTTTTAGAGTGATGGAAATGTCTTGGAATTTGACTGTCATTTTTCAAAATTTATATTTCCCTCTGTTAAATCTCATTTTGCTCATTCTCCTTGAACCATCATTTCTGTCTGTGAGGCTCTCACTGAATTTATCATTCAACTTGGGAAGTGGCATCAGCATACGTAATAAGCATTTCTTCTATGCCTTTACCCAGTAAGTTGATTTTTTTTAAATCTCTTCATAAATATATCTGGATGCCCTTGAAATGAAAATATTTGCTACATTAAGGTTTTTAACTATCCATTCTCCAAACTCTAGTCAAGTCTAGCTTCCTGCAAGTTATCTCCACAATAATTATACCCAGTACAATTACTGTCCCCCTTTTAGTTATTTTTTAAGTCATAATGAACATTTCATTAAAGGTTATTTTTTATTTAAAAATTAGTTGTTTTGCCCTGGCTGGTGAGGCTCAGTGGACTGAGTGCCAGCCTGAGAATGAAAAAGTAGGGGGTTCGATTCCCAGTCAGGGCACATGCCTGGATTGCAGGCCAGGTCCCAAGTAGAGGGTGTACAAGAGGCAACCACACATTAACGTTTCTCTTCCCCTCTTCTCCCCCCATCCCCTCTCTCTAAACAATAAATAAATTTTTTAAAAAGATAAAAATTAGTTGTTTTGATATATGTGAATCTTGTTGACCCAAAAATTATTTGGAGGCTGGGTATATGTACTATATAAGAGGTCTAACTGAAAAAAGTCCAGCCATTGTTAATATTATGAGAACAGTTTACACGATATTGATGTAACCTGGCAGCCAAGGAGAGTAGACAGGAATGTGCAAGCAGGAACAAGGGCAACTTCACTGTACTTGTCAGTGGGGGCAGTAGACGCTATTGAGTGAACATGTGTATTGTGTGGCCATCACATTCAAAATGACTAAGGGAGTAAAGCAATAAATCTGCATCAAATTTTGCATTAACCTTGAACATTCCATCACAGAAACTATTTGAATGATTCAGAAGGACACAGCTATGGGTACCCGGTGATTGGCAGCTTCATCATGACAATGTACCCACTCATTCCTCATATCTTGTGCAGTTTTTGATGAAACATCAAATTATCAAGGTGACTCAGCCTGCCTATAGCCCATATTTGGTACGCTACAATTTCTGGCTTTTCCCAAAACTAAAACCACCTCTGAAAGGGAAGAGATTTCAGACCATCCATGAGATTCAGGAGAATACAATGGGGCAGCTGATGGTGATTGGGAAAACTGTGTGAGGTCCCATGGTGCCCACTTTGAAAGGGACTGAGGTGCCATTGTCCTATGTACAGTGTTTCTTGTATCTTGTATCTTCTTCAGTAAATGTCTCCATTTTTCATAGTACATGACTGGATGCCTTCTGGACAGAGCTTGTGTATGTATAATGTCTCTATTCACAAAAGAGATTATACTGAGGACAGATTTTTCAGAAATGTCACAGCCATAAGTATGCTAAATGAAAGAAGCCAGACAAAAAAGACACATATATTATGTAATTTAATTTCTATAAAATGGCCCTGGCTGGCATAGCTCAGTGGATTGAGTGCGGGCCTGCAAACCACATGATTGCGGTTTGATTCCCAGTCAGGGCACATGCCTGGGTTGCAGGCCAGTTCCGAGCAGGGGGCTCACGAGAGGCAACCATACATTGATATTTCTCTCTCTCTCTCCTTCCCTTCCCCTCTAAAGGTAAATAAAATCTTTATTACAAAAATATTAAAAATAAAATAAAATAAAATGTACAGAATAGGCAAATCTATAGAAATGAAAAGTAGATTAGTAGTTACATAGGGTTGGAAGGGGTGAGAAGATAAGGAGGTGGCAGCTAAAGGGTACATGGATTTTTTTCTGAAGTGCTGAAAATATTTAAAATTAACTACAAGGATGGCTGCACATATATGTGAATATACTAAAAATCACTGAATTGATGAATTCTATGTATGATATGTGAATTATATCTCAATAAGGTTTTTTGTTTTTAAAGTAATTCAGGAATACTCTACTTCAGTTGATCTGGATCAGCAGTCCCCAACCTTTTTGCCACCAAAGACCAGTTTTGTGGAAGACAGTTTTTCCCCAGACCAGGAGAGGGTAAAGGTGGTTTCAGGATGATTCAACCACATTACATTCAAGCTCACCTCCTGCTGTGCATCCCAGTTCCTAACAGGTCAGGACTGGTACCAGTCCATGGCCCAGAGGTTGGGGACCCCTGGTCTAGACTAAGGAATTCCCTCTGCAACATACCACATTAAAATGAAACATTCTGCCCTGGCTGGTGTAGCCCAGTGGATTAAACACAGGCCTGCGAACAAGGGATTGCGGTTCAATTCCCAGTCAGAGCACATGCCTAGGTTGCAGGCCAGTTCCTGGCAGAGGATGCACAATAGGCAACCACACATTGATATTTTTCTCTCTCTCTCCTTCCCTTCCCCTCTAAAAATAAATATATAAAATCTTTTTTAAAAAAATGAAACATTCTGT
Organism: Sturnira hondurensis; assembly: GCF_014824575.4. NCBI lineage: Eukaryota > Metazoa > Chordata > Mammalia > Chiroptera > Phyllostomidae > Sturnira > Sturnira hondurensis. The sequence goes on from NW_028098007.1 coordinate 848,202, forward strand.
CCCCTCTACCAGCACCCTCAGCTGGTAAAGCATGAAACTCTTAAAATAAAACATTCAGCTTTACCTTAGTGGCAATAATTCTCAAAAGGGTGCATGTTAGAAGCTATATGATACTTTAAAGAAAATATAGATGCCTGGGACCATGCCATAACTACTAGATCAAAATCTCTATGAAGGTACATGGTGCTATATTTTTTAAAATTCCAGAGGTTAAAAGGTAGGAGAGGAAAGATGGGCTTTAAGATATGTTAACAACAAGTAAAAAAATCTGAATACAGTCCCTTGTTAAATACTATTATTTAAATTGGAATCAAACTTCCTGGATCTGATCATACAATATAGTTATTTAGGAGACTGTCCTTGATCTTAAGAGAAACACTTAAGGGTGAGGCATCATAATGTCTATGATTTGCTTTGAACACTTTCAGGAAAAAAAGTTAAATACATACACAAAGATAAAAAGTGTAATATAAAATTACAACAAAACTGGTCAATGTAAGTAATCTTTTATGGGTATTCACTGTACCATTCTTTCCATTCTTCTGTAGGTTTGAAATGTTCAAAATAAAAAGTTGGGGAAGGAGGGAAGTTTCTGATCCTGATTCTCTCTGTGGCCTAAGAACCACAAACTTCAGGTCATATAATGAAATCTTTTGGTCCAAAAATTAACTTTTTACCTACTGTAAAAAGACTTCTTTCCCTATTCCAACTTCCCAGAATGAACAAGGAATGTTCATTAATGAACAAGGAATGTTCACAAAGCTTTCTTCTCCATGTATGCCAACTCAAAAGACTCATACTCCCACAGAGTGTATTAGATTGTAATTTAATGGGGACAGGTTTCTGTTATTGTACCCTACAAACACTAGTGTGCTTTGTTCTACAGAAAGAGGGGAAAGTGTGAGACCAGCAGAAAATCAGTGAGTGTGGTAAGTCAAGTGGCAGGGCCTCAGAGGGTAAAAGGGCACAAGACGCAATCACAGGCAGAAAACCACCCGCCAGGAGTACGCAGTTTACCCTTTGTTAGGTCCTGTCTATCACAGAAAGCTGAGACAAAGGAAAGGCTCATTCTTTCATTCAGTATATACTGAAATTCCCAATGCATGCAAAACTGTTTCCTATCTCATGTAATAAACATGTATACCACAGAGTTGTACACAGAAGCAACATGACTTGGTGAGATTTAGAATCATGTCTGTAAGAAAACTCTTTCCCAGGAAATATATTCATCAAAGTCACAATCATACTGAATCTTTTTTATAATTCTCAGTACACAATTAGTATCAGTGACAATGTAAGAGTACAATCAGAATACATCCAAATTCCATTCTTTTTCTATTCTTCACTCTGAGAAAGTAAACTACTCAAATCCTAAAAAGAAAAATAATTGATGTGGCAATTACAAATGACAATCAAGAATTTATTCATAAAACAAGGGACCATCTTTACTAAGACTTACCAAGCCCGCAGTAAGAGAAGGCGCAGACTGTCCAAGGGACTGGTTCCTCATTCGAACCAGGTTTGATGCTTCTCCTGAAGACTGCCACGTCACCTGTCCCACACTGCTATGTACACTGCTGGACAAGGGAAGCAGCTGCTTACCTTCAAACATAAGGTTTGGAAAATATACTTGTAATTATGGATTAATTAGTTAATGAAAAAATACAATGATATCAAGTGGATAAAAGTATATTGATGTAAAACAAAGTTCCTCCATATCCATTTCAGAATCTGTAACCCTTTAAAAATTCGAACAGGAACTATTTAAAAATTCTCTATAATATCCACCACCATGCTACTCTCTACCCCATATCCTGAGACCCAACCTAGCAGGCTGGTTTTCCAGTCTCTTCCATCCTACTTAGTTTCTCACCAACTCAATGCAACATGAGTAGAGCTGACAGATTCTCCTAGACAAGTTTGGCCCTTAGGTTTCCTGAAGACAAACACGGAATCCATACTACTCTCACAAGACTCCATGTATTTGGCCAGGACTGACTACCTTAAACCCATTGAAAGCCTACAAGAAAGTCACTTAATAAAGACTGAGTATCTAGAATTACAACAACTTTCTAACTGAGATACAAGTCCCAGTTCAGCCCCTTCCTTCACATCATTCTTCACATCACTGGTAGTTATCGAACCAAAACAAACGGGATCATGTCTTTCCCTTCCTTAAAAACTTCTAAAGAAGTAAGCCAAACTTTTAAAATACTAAAAGGATCCTCCATAAATTCAGATTATCTAACTGGCCTCATCTCCTTCCAGTGTTCCATACCCATTCACGGCACTTCAATATCATGCCCTGCACTTCCACGTGACTTTATCCTGGTTATCCTATCCACTTGGAAACCTTCCTCTCCCTGACAAAATCCTATTCATCATGGAAATACCCACTAGAATAAAGATATGAGCAACAAGAGATTTTGGGTTGGTTTTTCTACCACAAACTCTTTTACTACAAACAAAATGTGATGGAACCTATTTAGAAGACAATCCAGAAAAACTTATTAAAATTTTAACTTGAATATATTTAGATCCAGCATTCCACTTGTAAAAGTGTAGTATAAAGAAAAAGAAAAAAAAACAGTAGACCAGAATGTTCACCTTAGTGATTCTCATCATAATACTAGAAATAAGGCAAATGTTCATTACAAGTTAAAGAAATAATAATATCTCCACATAATGAAATACTGAAACCAATAAAAATAATGAAGCACTCAACATAGTGCTCATTATTTCTCCTGTAGTCAGGAGAAAAATGTTCAATATTTCCTATCGAGTGAAAAAAGCAGAAGGTAGGTAGCATATCATCCCATTTCTTATTTTAAAGTAAAAAAGTTTGGATATATTTATATAAAATTTTTAATGTATGTTTACGTTTAATGGCGTATATATAAGTGGTTTGGAGGGAGGGAAAGAAGGAAGTAAAATTAAGGGCTTTTCCCTTTCTCCTACAATATCTGCCAGGTTGTCAGAGTCCTGGCCAAGCTCCAGACAGGTGCAAATCAGCCAGTTGTAAACTTTGGACAGAGGCAGCACCAAGATGACTTGAAAGGAGCGCATCCTTGGCCCTCCTAAAGAGAGAAAATCAGTGGCAGGTGGAGAGTCTGCATATGAAGTTTTCAGATACCTTCACCTGAAGGGTGAAGAAACCTGCCTCCATCAGGACCTCAGATGTGTGACAGTCAGCCCTCTGTGCCACCAAGGTAAGTAATGGTTGAAAGAAACTACTGTCAATGGGCTTTGGCATTGAAATTTTGGATCACATCTCAAATTTTAATCAGGAAAACAAAACCCTAGAGGAATAAATTCTGCAGACCCCGAAGAGTGACTAAAAGGAGGCTCAGTGCCTAGGAATTCACACAAAGGAAAACCACCTGAATATTTATGTAAATATACTGCAGGACATGTGGCGACACAGACTACTGATAACATTTACTGTATATTGATCATGTACCAGAATTGCTAAATTCATTCTATGTATCTCTTAATCCCCTCAATGGCCCTACAAGGTACATGCTGTTATTTGCTCAAGGTCACGCATTTAGTGGGTCCAGGAATTATTCTGGTGTTCAATGAATCTGTCTCTCCAAAGCTAGTGGTTTGTTTAGGGCTTTCACGTATAGTGCCCCCAAGTCTTTCCAACTAATTCTCATAAATATATACTTGTCTTCTCCAGTCACCAACCTCATTCAGACTAAGATCCTTCGGGGACAACTGAAATGTCTGTCTTCTTACTTCCAGTGTCTTTACAACTATTACAAATGCCAAATACCTTATTTCAGGCAATCAGCATCTGAGCCACTCTTGTTGCAGCTTGAGGATCCTTTTTGCTCTTAACATACACAGAACATGTACAGACATAACCTTTAGCTTTTAAAAAGAGTCCCCATCTACTTCATTCTTCCTCTCATACACACCACCCATGATGAGCCTCATACCCGTGAGTCTCAGGTTTTTTAAAACGTCCCTCTGGAGAGCCTAAATGGATCACACATCCCCACCCCTAGGCTTGCCCTGTAATAGGGTTTATCACATCCTGTTAAAGCTCTTCAATGCCTGCCCTACTAAACTATAGATTCGATGAGGGTCAGAATAAGAATTTCAGGCCATTTAAAAATTCCTTGAAGAAAGATGGTGTCTGTGACGTAGGAGAGGGACTCAGCACAGAAACCTGGCAGCTGTCCCTTCATCTCTCTCCCCAGAGCCACAAACCTCAGTCTCCCCTCACAGGACTCTAGCCCACTCTATCCTCTCTCAGCCAGAGCCCAGGTTCCTGAAAGCAGAAAAGACCCAAGGCTACCATTTGGCTCACATATGACATCAGATGATCCTAATCTATGAACCGGAAAATCCAGAAGCCAATAAGCTTTTCTCACTTAACAAAGATATGTTGTTAATGGAGGAAGCTTAAAATCTTGAGGAAGGTGATTAAGACAGTGAAGAAGACAGCAGTGGTGAGGGTAAAGAGAAAAAGCAGTCAGAAGGTAAGTGAAGAAAGCTCTAATGAATGTGAAGAGCGGTGATGAAAATGGCTACTAGAGTTTAATCTACATGTATTTTTATTACTGTGTAATGTGGAAATAGAGAGTTGCAAATCAATCAATAAATAAAAATACCTCAAGACTTTACATTTTGGGGGGATGAGAGTGAAATCAGGTTCCCTTATTAGTTTCACATATATACTGCTATATACCTTCTAAATTAGGGGGTAAAGACTTTAATAGAGCCCTAGCTGGGTGGCTCAGTTGCTTGGAATATGGTCCCATACACCAAAAACATTACAGGTTCAATCCCTGGTCAGGGTACACAAGAATCAATCAAAGAAAGCATAAATAAGTGGTAGAATAAATCAATCCATTCTCCCTCTCCCTTCCTCTACCTCTCTAAAATCAATCAATTTTTTAAGTACCAATTCAGTTGGTATACCTTTAAATATTCACAACATAGTACCACATTTAAAAAAAAAATTAGGTACTTACCTGACAAAGAACTGGCCAGGCTTCCTCTCCATAACTTACAGTCATCCTGACTAAGTTGTCGCTGAAGTTTAGCTTTTCCAGTGGATGAAAATATGTCAGGATTACTGAGCTTCCGGAAGAGCAGGGGACTAAGTCCAGGTATCACACCCTTCAAAGAGAAAAAAATAAAACATAAGTCTTTAATGCCTTTTCTGAAAGTGTCTATAAGTTTATATTAAACATCTCTACATACCAAACTGATCTAGAAAGTACTAAGACAAGCCCTAAACAGTATAGCTCAGTTGGTTGAGCATGGTCCCAAAAAGTGAAAGGTAGCCAGTTAGATTCCCAGTCAGGGCACATACCTGGGTTGCAGCCTGGGTCCCCAATTGGGGGCATGCAAGAGGCAACCACACATTGATATTTCTCCCCTGTTCTTTCTCTCTCCCTTCCCCTCTTTCTAAAAATAAATAAGATCCTTTATTTTAAAGATTTTATTCATTTATCTTTAGAGGGCAAGGGAAGGAGAGAGGGAGAGAAATATCAATGTATGGTTGCTTCTCATGTATCCCCCACTGGGAACTGGCCTGCAACCCAGGCATGCGCCCTGACGGGGAATCGAACTGCCATCCCTTAGCTCGCAGGCCTGTGCTCAGTCCACCGAGCCACACCAGCCGAGGCTAAATAAGACCTTTTTAAGTACTAAGATAAAATGAGAAGCATAAAGAGAAATACATGAATCTGTGTTACCAGCCATGTAAACAAGACTCAAGTAAATGGTATCATGGCCAATACTAGAAGCCACAGGGACAAAAATGGAAAAATGTTCACTTCCTTGAGAAAAGATTTTTTTAAAGGCCTCTAAGGTCATATACTGTGATTGGCAGGTACACAAACATGGGAAGGCACTAATGTTGGTTAGTGGTGGCTATCTGGAATATACTTTACAAATGACTAAGCACAAAGAGAGAAGTGAAGCTAATGAAGAAAAATATCGATAGAAGGAAAAGGTATTTTTAATTGGTAGTAAATGTATAAAAGGATAAAGGGATATTCAGGCACTGTGTAATTAAAGAAACTGATGTGAGCCGTGAGAAAGGAGAATTGGAAGCAGTAGTTAATACAAAAAGATAAGGCAGCAAAGCAACCTAAATACCCACTATTTGGTATGTCAAGAATGAAACAGTACCTATGCATCAAGAAGAAACCATGGATGGAAGCAGGGTTTGGGCACTAATGCTAGTAACCCACAAAAAAGGCCTGGCCACTCACAGAAACAACACACCTAGCAAGAAGATCTGGGTAGAGGAAAATGAAAAGGCTTGGAAGATCAAACTGAAGTAATATCCTACGTAAAGGCAATACCAAAGGCAAAGGTCCCATCCCATAAAAGAGCCGGCACTTGACTAGATGACTGTCACACCAAATGGATGAACAATTAGTCAAGATTTTTTTGAAAGACATAACCAAGCAACCCAGAAAGTCCCTGTGCTCCCTTCCAGTCACTACCCAGATCCCTCCAGAATAACCACTGTCCAGGCGTAGAACTGGATAGATTATATAAAGTGAAAACCTTTATATGAATTACTCAGTATGAACTGTTCTGTGCCTTGTGTCTTTTGCTCAACTAGACTAAACTTTAAAAAATAGCAGAACATTATTGAGTTTATCCAATAAGTCATTAAGGGACAGGATAGGAGAATGAAGCAAACACGACAAAACCACAAGTAACCCAAGAGAGAAAGAAAAAGGTCATGGGAAGTAGAACGTCCTTACTGACTTCCATACTAACTTGCTTCTTGCAGTTCTCCAGTTACCATTTCTAATTGCTTATAAGGTCCAGCCAGACTTCATGTTTTCAGGATCAATGGGATACCACAGTACCCTTATAATGAGTTCTTCCTTTCTACTTAAACAAGATCAAATTGGTTTCTGTCACTTCTATGATCAAATAATTCCTAATCAAAACAGGAAATTAACCTTGAGGAGGAGGAGGAGCCTAGAATGACTAGCAGGTTTCTGACTTAGGGGGTATGCTTTCAAGCCTGGATACAGAAAACAAAACAAGTTTATGAATAAAACCCTGCTATGACAATAGTAAAAATTATCATAACTAAAAATTACAGTACATTTCCAATAACTATTATGGGAGTTATAAATGTTTAATCGGGAAGACTAGGGAAAGAGAGGGAATGGGAGGGGAGGGGAGGGAAGGGGACAGGGATAGCTCTTTTCAAATACATGAGGGCTATCTCCTAAGAGAGTAATCTTCTTACTGCAGAGGCCAGAATTAGAACTACTGGATGAAATAACAAAAGGGTGAGTTAGAAGAAAGAACTGTCTAACAGTGAATAGGCCACCTTAAAAAGAAATGGACTGTGCCAATAGAAATACTGGAAAAGGTAAAAGTTGGCCTAAAGCACTCAACTCTCAAAATGTGGTCCCCAGGCTAGCAGCAACAGCCTCACTGTGAACTTATTAGAAACACAAATTCTCAGGCCCCACCCCAAACCTACTAAATCAGAAATTCTGGGGGAGGATGTTACATACACAGTCCCTGGGAGCAAAGGGGAGTCTTCCCCCATTGGCCAAGATGGTGGCATAGGGAGGTTCTTACACTGAGCACTCCAAAAGCCAGAAAGATGAATGGACTGATCCCCAGTGCATCCAAAGCTATCAATATAATTGCATAGCAAAAAAGTGCCCCCTCCCATCCCTATAAGAATTGTGGGCTTAAGCAGGAAGGAGAATTGCCTTTGAGAAGGGAGTCCACCATTCTCCCAGGTCTCATGGCACCTAGATAAGGCCCTCCCCTTTTGCACCAGCACCTGTCTGATAAGTCTGGCTATTTTGGGGCAGAAAGCTGAAACTACCTTTTCAGTTATAAGGAGAGACCAGCAATCTGCAAGGTAACAAGGCCACCAAGTGATTCTGAAGCATGCTAACATTTGAACACTGCCAGACTAGGTCAAAAACTTTCACTATGATGCCACCACACAGATATGTTGATCAATTGTGAAGATTGTATCATAAGTGACACATGCACCTCTACCAAGGACCAAACCTGAAATCCAAAAATGTCCCCTGACCAGAAATCAAAGTGGTGAGCTTCCATTTTACAGGATGATGCTTAACAGAGCCACATGGTTTGGGCCCTACGCACTTCTTGATGTGGAGGCAATCCTGAAGACATCAGCCAGTGTCCCCAGTGTGGGACTCTGGTACTTGTTTTCAGAAGAAGCAAAACAGATCTTTGCAAATCTTTGTTTATGTGTGTTCTAACTTTTCTGGGGACTACCTGAAGGACTGACGCATGGCACTTATCTCTATTTCACCAGATTTTGCTCAATGTAGAAAAGCAGCAGGCATTGCTCAAAATCACTGTAAGGTGATCCAAACACCCACAGCTACCTGGGCAAAAGATTACAAATGAGACCAGAAACAGACAACCTGAGGCCTGGGAGGAAAAGGAGAAATGAGGGCAATCAAATCACCTTTGTATGTATACAGGGTTATTTTGAAAGGCTGGGGCAAAACACATGCTCAGAAAATACCTGAAAAGACTAAGTTTCTATCTGAGGCTGATCTCTAGGTTCAATACAGGCTCCCTAGCTAAGTGTTAAAGGAGAATCCAGCGCAAACTCAATCCATAGACTGGGGGGGTTGTTAGTTTGTTTGTTTAGCTTCTTGAGGTCCCAGAAATCTCTCTCAAAACACAAGCTAAGGAATTGTTTTCATATCAAAGAACACAGTTTCTGAAAAAAAGGTTGGTGAACTAACTCATTAAACAAACGGTCACCTACCATCTTCAACAATCAAAAAACAACAGAACCTGGAGGGGAGAAGCTTATTTCCAGAGTTAACATTATTCAAATGTTCACTTTCAACAAAAAAAAGTCACAAGCCATACAAAGGTACAAAAATATGGTCCATTTAAGAATCAAAACAAATGAACAGAAACCATTCCTGAGAAAGCATCGCATTAAATTTAGTAGTAACCTTTAAATCCACTGTCATTTTTTAAATTTTTTTTTTTAAATTTTAGAGAGAGGGGAAAAAAAGGGAGAAAGAGAGGAAGAGAAACATCAATGTGCAAGAGCAACATCAATTGGCTGCCTTCTGTATGCAGACCAACCAGGGGCTGAACCTGCAACCCAGGCATGTGCCCTGACTGGGAATCAAACTGACAAAACTTTTGGTGTATGGGATGATGCTCCAATTGACTGAGCCACACCAACCAGGGCTAAATCCACCATCTTAAATATGCTCACATATGTAAAGAAAAACCGGTACAAAGAATGAAAGAAAATCAGGGGGAAATGCATGGAAAAAATAAAAATATCAACAAAAAGACAGAAATTATAAAAAAGGAACCAAAAGAAGTTCTGGATAAAGAAAGAATAAAATAAAAAATTGAGAAGAGTGTTTAAAGAATTGATTTGAGTTAAAACAGAATTAGCAATCTTGAAGACAGAAGAATTGCATTATACAGTCTAAAGAACAGAGGAAAAAGAAGGAAGAAAAGTGAAAAGAGTCTATAGGGTGGTGAAGAATCTTCAGAAGAAATGATATATAAAATAAGGGAACCCCAGAAAAAAAAAGAAAGGAAAAGAGAACATCTAAAGAAATTATGACCCCAAACTCCCCAAATTTGATGAAAGACATAAATCTACATGTTCAAGAAGCTCAACAAGTTTCAAGTAGGTTAAACTCAACCAGATCCACACTGAGGCAATATTATCATCACATTTTCAAAGCCAGTAACAAAAGAGAAAATACTCATAGCAGCAAAGGATGCAACTCATCATGTACAGGGTTTCTCATACAGATTAACAGCCACTTTTGCATCCGAACCAGATACAGATGGAATCCGGAAGAAGCATGACACATACAACGTGCTGATAGAAAAAAATGTCAGCTTAGGTTTTTTTTAATTGTCTTACCTGAATAAGCTTCTTCTTAATATTAGACGTGTAGCCATTTGCTTGGTGGGCTAATCGTTAAGGCAAACCTTCTGAAGCTTAGCTTCGCTATGAGATCTTCCAGATAAAAGTTTTCTACCTTTTTTCATAAGTCTTCTGAAGATCAGGGATGCTAAATTATAATTTGTTATGTACTATCTCATACAATGTGAAGAGGCTTAATGTTGTGTTTTGGTTATACTGTCTCATTTCTTACAGTATCTCACTTAGAAAGCCATATATTCATGACAAATGTTATAAAATAAAGGTTTACTTTTAGCACTTTCAACTTCATAGAGATGGCCATATTAAATTAGGGCACACACACACAACTTAGAGGAAAAATACCTTTAAGAAACAATTAACAAAGTATGATTGAAATCATTAGTAAACATTTTCTGAGTAACTTTTGTGTGAACAGCTGCTTTAAGCAAAATTATTATGGTCAATATAACTTAAAAGTGTTTAATTTTCTATTTTATTGAGCCTTGAAAATAGCACTTGTGAGTCTGCGCTACTTATGGTTTGGCAATCACAATATGTACCAATGAATATGATTGAAAATCATATTGGAAAAACATTGGAAAATCTGTGGGCAAAAAAGAACTGTCAACTTAGAATTCTATATCCAGCAAAATGGTCTTTCCAAAAATAAGGGGAAAACTTAGTGCCAGATAAACAAAAGTTGAGGGAGTTCATTACCACTGCCACTGCCCAAAAAGGATGCCTTCAGATTAAAATGAAGACACAAAGCAAAAACTTAGAGCCATATGATCATATAAAGATCTCCAATAAAGGCAACTACATGGGCAAAAATAAAAGCCACTATTTTTGGTTTGTAACTCCACTTTTTATTTCCTATATGACTTAAAAGACAAATGCACGAAACAATTATAAATCTATGCTATTGGGTGCACAATGTATGAAGATATAATTTCTGATCACACCATAAAGAAGGTGGGGGAAAAGAGCTCTATAGGAGCAGAGTTTTTGTATGCATCTGAAACTGGCACAAACTCAAAATAAATTGTTATAAATTTAGGATGTCACATGTAATCCCCATGGCCAGAAAAAATACATATCTAAAAAGAAGAAAAAAATACACATACATATAAAGGCATACACAGAAAGAAATGGGACGGGATCAAAATAGTTCACACCAAAAAAAAAAAAATCAACTAAACACAAAACATGGCAGTAACAGAGGAAAAAGGTATAAAACATATGTAATAAAAATACTTCAATGAGCAAAGACACACATGATTGAATCAAATTAAAAAATAAGTCTCATGCCCTTGCTGGTGTGGCTCAGTGGACTGAGTGCCAGCCTGAAAATGAAAGAGTAGTGGGTTCGATTCCCAGTCAGGGCACATGCCTGAGTTGCAGGCCAGGTCCCCAGTAGGGGGTGTGTGAGAAGCAACAACACCTTGATGTTTCTTTCCCTCTCTTTCTCCCTCCCTTCCCCTCTCTAAAAATGAGTAAATAAATTCTTTAAAAAAATAAGTCTCAGCAAAGAAATAAAACATTTAAAAAAATAAATTTAGAACTAAAAATACATATTAACAAAAAAAATGTTTAAAGGCTCTAACCAAAAGAATGAAGAGGACAGAGTAAAGAAAAAGTAAACTAGGAGACAGAAAAACAGAAAGTACTCAATATGAACAGCAAAGATAAAAAAAGACTAAAAACAATACACAGACTCAGAGACCTATGGAACTATAATTCAGGATCTAAAGTCTCTTTCATTGAAATCTAAGAGGAAAGTACACACAGAATAAGGCTAAAAAAGTTCTAGAATAATAGCTAGAAGCTTCCCAAACATGTTAAGAAGACATAAATCTACATAACTGAGAAACTGAGTGAACCCCAAACAGAATAAACCCAAAGAAATGACAGAAAACATAATTAAAATTCTAAAATATTATAAACAAAAGAAAAAAGCCCTGGCTGGTGTGGCTCAGTGGACTGAGTGCCGGCCTGCAAAGCAAGTGGTCACTGGTTCGATTTCCAGTCAGAGCACATGCCCGGGTTGTAGGACAGGTCCCCAGTGGAGGGCACACTAGAGGCAATCACACTGATGTTTTTGCCCCTCTCTTTCTCCTCCCTTCCCCTCTCTTGAAAATGAATAAATTTTTTAAAAAATTTAGAGAATTTGTCAGCAGAAGACCTAAAAGAATGGCTAAAGAAAGTTCTCTAAGCAGAAAGAAAATAATAAAAGAAAAAACTTAAGGAGAAAAAGAAAAAGAACACAGTAACTAAAAATGCAGATAAATACACTAGGCTATCCTTCTGTAATATACTATTTTTAAAAATCATTTAAGAGGGATATCCTGATTAAATTAGAATGGAACTGTAATCATGGTAATATAAAAGAGAAGGATCAAACAACAGAAATATCAAGGAGATGATAATGTTTGGAGTGAGATTTGCCATATACTCTAAGAACTTATTTATTTTATGTTGTTAGGATATGGATTTACTGATTTTTATCATCACATCTAACATGTTTTTCAAATAGTATGCCATTTATTTATAATTTTGTCATATCTCCCCCATAATCTGTCTGGCAAAACTCCATTTGTCTTTGGAAATCCAGCTCAGGTGTCACCTCCTTCAAGAATCTCATTTATAGCCCTGGCTGGTGTAGCTCAGTGGTTTGAGCGAGGGCCTGCAAACCACACGATTGCAGTTCGATTCCCGGTCAGGGCACATGCCTGGGTTGCAGGTCAGTTCCCAGCAGGGGACTCACGAGAGGCAACCATACATTGATAGTTCTCTCCTTCTCTCCTTCCCTTCCCCTCTAAAGATAAATAAATAAAATCTTTTAAAAAAAATCTCATTTATAGACTTCAGCAGAGAGAGGGTCTCTCTGCCTCTGATACTTTTATAAACAATGTATTTTTCTATTGTTGCACTTGTCATTTTGTACTTTTATTGTTTCTTCTTTTAAACTATGAGCTTCTTAGTTTAAAGAAATTACTTAAAATGTTTATGCCACAAAACATGAATCAGAATTAGATAAACTCACTAATGAGGTAGGAGAGCTCAAGAAGAAACTACAAACAAGCCCTGGCTGGTGTGGCTGGTGTGGCTCAGTGGACTGAGTGCTGGCCTGCGAAACAAAGGACCACCAGTTCAATTTCCAGTCAGAGCACATGCCTGGGTTGTGGGTCCCCAGCAGGGGACACATGAGAGGCAACCACACATTGACGTTTTCCTCCCTCTTTCTCCCTCCCTGTCTCTAAATAAATAAATAAATAAATAAAATCTTTAAGAAAAGGAAAGGGGGCAGCTGATGGCAACTGGGAGAACTGTGAGGTCCCAAAGTGCCTTAGTTTGAACAGGACTGAGGCGTCACTGCCCTATGTACAGTTTCTTGTATCTTGTATCTTCTTCAATAAGTGTCTCTATTTGTCATATTACATGGCTGGATAACTTCTGGACAGATACACACACACACCCAAAAAACTGTAAAGCAGGTGTTCACACAAAAACTTGCATGCGAATGTTTATAGCAGCACTATCCCAATCACCAAAAGGTAGAAACCCAAATGCCCATCAACTGATGAGTGGATAAACAAAAAATGATACATGCATGCAACAGTGTATTACTCAGCCATAAAAAGAAATGAAGTACCGATATGTGCTACAATATGGGTAAGTGTATGCTGAAACAGTATGCTAAGTGAGAGATGCCAGTTATAAAAAGCCACACATTTTATGATTCCACTTCTATGAAAATGTCCAGGGTCCATAGCAACAGAAAACAAATGAGTGGTTGACAAGAACTGGGGGAAAAGAAGAAATGGGGAATAACCACATACTGGGTTCACATACTGATGTGAACCCCAGAAACTAGAGAGTGGTGACTGTTGCACAGCACTTGAAGTACTAAATGTCACTGATTGTAAATTTTATGTTCATTGTATTGTGTTGTATTTTAAAAGTCAAAGCACATGTGGAGGTGGGCTCCCTCGGGCCACACCTCCTTCCAGGAGCCTATTAAATTGAAAAGAGCTGAGATCCAGTCATCTTTCTCTTTGGCATCTCTTCGGCTTCCTTCAGACTTTTTTCCTCTTTCACAAGGCTGGACTGACAAAGTGAAAAAGCTCTCCTAAGGAGAGCTCTCACTAGCCACCAAGACCTGAAGGATTGTGGGGATTGTCAGAGACCAGCTCTACAGGCAGAGGAATTTTCCAGATCTAGCTGTTCTTGGGAAAAGGCCTTTCTTTATTTGCATTCAAAATGGTGATTACCCAAAACTCTGTGGGCCAACAAGGAATTAAAGGAGACTATGGTAGCAGGCTGTCTATACCCCAAATAAGAGTACTTCTACATAGTACTAGGTTACAACTATACTGGGGTTTGAACCCCATGGTAGGGACTAGCTAGATACCAACCCCACACGATTTGCCTTCCTCCTGGGCACATCTGGATGGTATTTCCCAGCCCTCTAGCAGTTAGGTATGGCCTCAGGATTGAATTCTGGCAACGGAATATGGGGGAAGTGATGAAGCCATTTCCAAACCTAGCCCAGCAAAACCTCCTGCAAGATCCCCCACTTTCCTCCTGCAAGATCCCCCACTTTCCTGACCCTGGAAGTGTGTTTAGAAAATACTATGGCCTCCACTAGTCTGGCCTATTTTGAATGTATGTTACAGCAACTAGTGTTCTTTACTATAGAAGACAACTAGCATTAGAGCTAGTAATAAAATGGCCCTTTCTCTTATTGGCCAAAGGCAGGACTCGGATGTTCCTGAGTCACCTGAACAAAACCATTTTGGTATCACACCTCTGAAATAACTTAAGGAATGTTTTAAATACTGTTTCTAAACTCTGCTTTTAAAAACATTCCTGGAGGTCTCAAGTAGTCATGAAAATTAGAAGATCTAACATTACTTTGTTACCTCTGCTTTGCTGAAATACTGGCACAAAAACTGTGTGGCTTATTAATCTCCAACAAATTAAGGGTTAATGGATTTGTGCATCTACTACTCAGATTCACTGGTAAGAAGTACTGATGCATTAAAGCTGGTACAACTAAAGTATCACAGAATTTCCAAAATGTGAAATTTGGAATGTGAAATTTTATCCTTGGACTGAGTTTGTTCTCTTTAAGATTTTATTTTCTTTGAGAGAGAGAGAAAGAGAGGGAGAGAAACAGCAATGTGAGAGATACTAGGACTGGTTGCCTCTCATACGCCCCCAACCAGGGGCCCAGCCCACAAGCCAGGCATGTGCCCGAACTGGGAATGGAACCTGGGACCTTTGAGTTCACAGGCTGGCGCTCAATCCACTGAGCCATACCAGCCAGGGCCTGAGTTTGTTCTTAATTACATTCTAAAACCTAGGGAGACTATATGACGTTCTAAGCAAGTTACTTAATAAAGAAAACCACAAAAATTTCCCTAGAGGGAAAAATGCATGAATTGAATAAAGCCTCCTTTTCAAGCTTAACAAAGAGAAAGAGCAGTTCAGTAACACCAACAAACCAAAGGTCAAGGCACGTCTTTTTTTTAATTATACTTCTTTCTAAAAGCAGATGAGAACACTAAAAGAGATTAACTATATCTTCACACATTCCATGCATGTGCCTTTAAAGTATAATGATAACTAACCATTATTGAGCACTTCTTAGTATCTGGCTTTGTAATAAGTGTTTTATGTGGGTTAATTTCTTAAATTTTCATGATAACCCTATGAAATAGGTAATAATATTATCTCCATTACATATACATGGGATACTTGAGGCTTAAAAAACTTAAGTAACTTGCCTCAGGTCACAGAGTTGGAATTTGAAGTCAAAGAATAACTCAATCACTCTACATTCACACAGAAGTATATATTTAGAACTTTCTATATACGATTCATGAAACATGTGTTTTAATGTGGAGGAATGACAATAAAAAGCAAATATGTGATACCAACAGGTGAATAAAAAGAGAGAAAGAGAATGATTAAAAGTGTTACTTTTAAAAACCTGATTAAGGAAGGTCCTCTGAGGAGGTGACATCTAAATAGACCTGATTAAAATGAGGAAACCAGACACACACACACACACACACACACAGCCTGTCCAGAAAAAGTCCAGCCATTGTCAAATACAACAAAAACAGTTTGTGCAACATCGATGTAAACTGGCAGCCAAGGAGTGTGGACTGGAATGCACATGTGTGAACAACAATGATTTCACTGTACCAGTCAGTGGGGTGGTAGACGTCACTGAGTGAGCATGCGTACTGTGTGGCCATCACATTCAAAATGACTGAGCAGGTAGAGCAATGAATCTGCATCAAATCTTGCATTAAGCCTGAACAGTCCTCCACAAAAATTACTCAGATGATTCAGGCCACAGCTATGGGCAACTGGTGATTGGCAGCTTCATCGTGCCAATGAGCCAACTCATGAATCATGTCTTATGCTGTGTTTTTTGGCAAAACATCAAATCACCCAGGTGATTCAGGTCCCCTAACAGTCCAGATTCAGCGCCCTGTGACTTCTGGCTTTTCCCAAAACTAAAATTGCCTTCGAAAGGTGCTATATATCTGAGACTCAATCAACCTGGCTAACACTGTTTAGCCTGCCATAGAGATCCAGAGATTCTAAACCACCCAACCTATTGCAGAGTCACCAAAATATGACATTTAGGCTGCCTGTCACCTACCAAACTCAATAAGCAGAGACAGGGATTGAATCTTTATGGGCGCTTTATTCAAATGTCCAGTGATCTGAGAAGAATGTGGGTTTGTACCCTAACAGACCGTCTTAAATTCCATTTTAAAATGACCCTTTTATAAGAAGAACAAAGTGTAGGTAAAGGGTTTGGAATTCTGAGTAAAGTTAATTAGATTAAAAAACTGAAGCATTCTCGCCCTGGGCCAAGGTCTTTAGCTGTGTCCTAGGATGGTGGTCATCTCACCCTGGAGCACAATGGCTTAGATACCATCTCGATTGCTTGAGACCCCCTGAGGCCCAAAAGTGGAACTGCTTATTGATCTCCTGGAGTCAGGGTGGGCTGTACCTGCAGTTCCTGAAACAATAGCTTTTCACATGCATTAACTACTAGGCTTATTAACTATTACCTTAAAGTAAAATTTTCCCATTCTTGAGTTCCCCCATCATTACAGGCCTACCCAAGCTGCCTTTCCAAAAGAATGACTGCTCTTGGCTCCTGTATCATATCAAACAAGCAACTGCTGGCTTCAGTGAGCCCTAGCAGCAGCCAGGTTAGAGTCACAGCTTGGCTTCACCTGGGAATCTCTAATCCCAGCACAAGTAGCAGCCATCTCAGATTGCTTTATAGCTCAAGCAGGGTAACCCCAGGCAAAACATAGGTGGGGGCTGACCTTGGCCTGTACCACCTAGGAAACTCCAGGGCCAGCATACCCAGTGGATAAGCTACAGACAACTTTGGAACACCATCACCCTGCCCCTGCACAGCTGATCCTCCATGGAAGGTGGAGGTTGGTTGTCAGTGATCAGAGCCAGTCCCTGCAAAAGACTGGCCTGGGTAAATCCCTCCCATTGATCTGCCAACAGCAAACAAGACTCAACTACAAGAGAAGGATGTAGTCAGCCCACACAGGGGGCACGCCTCGAGTTCCCAGCTTGGGTGAGAGGGAAGGCTGTACCACTGGACCCTGCGGGACACCTACTACATTAGGCCACACTTCGAAGACATGGAGTCAAAGCAGCTCTACCTGATACACAGAACAAACACAGAGAGGCTACTAAAACGAGGAGACAAAGAAACATGGCACAAATGAAAGAACAGATAAAAACTCTAGAAAAAGAGCTAAAATGGAGATAAGCAAACTATCAGATACAGAGTTCAAAACACTGGTTATAAGGATGCTCAAGGAACTTTTTATGCTTAAGGAACACCTTAACAGCATAAAAAAGACCCAGTCAGAAATGAAGGATACACTAACTGAAATAAAGAACAATTTATAGGGAAACAACAGTAGATTATTTGATTCTTCACCCAGAATCAAATCAATGATTTGGAACATAAGGAAGCAAAAACAACCCCACAGAACAAAAAGAAGAAAAAAAATCCAAAAACATGAGGATAGTATACACAACCTCCAGGACGACTTTAAGAGGTCCAACATTCATCTCATAGGGGTGCCAGAAGGAGAAGGGAAAGAGAAGGAAATTGGAAATCTATCTGAAAAAATAATAAAAGAAAATTTCCCTAACTTGGTGAAGGAAATAGACATGTAAGTACAGGAAGCACAGAGTCCCAATGATGATGGATGCAAAGAGGCCCACTCTAAGACACATCATTATTAAAAGGCCAAAGGTTAAAAATAAGGACAGACTCTTAAAAGCAGCAAGGGAAAAGAAGTTAGTGACCAGAAAGGCACCAGATGGGAGAGTGGAGGGGGAGAATGGGTGAAGAGGTGAGGGGATTAAGAAGGACAAATAGGCAGTTACAGAACAGCCATGGGATGCAAAGTACGATATAGGAAATGAAGTAGCCAAAGAACTTATATATGCATGACCCATGGACATGAACAATGGTGGAGGGATTACCTGAGGGAGTAGGAGGTCCCCCCAGAAGGGGGCAAAAAGAGAAAATATCAGGATAACCGTAATAGCATAATCAATAAAATCTTTTTTTTTAAAGAGCCCTGGCTAGTATGGCTCAGTGGATTGAGTGCCTGCCTATGAACCAGAAGGTCATGGGTTCAATTCCCAGTCAGGGCACAAGCCTGGGTTGTGGGCCAGGTCCCCAATTGCAGGTGTGTGAAAGGCAACTGATTGATGTGTCTCTCCCTCTTTCTCCCTCCCTGCCCCTCTCTTTAAAAATGAAAAAAAAAATCTTTTAAAAATTAAAAAAAATGAAAGACTAAAAGCAGAGAAATGCAGTTGAGTTATTACAACAACTAAGACAAAAGTTGCTGTTTTTTATTATTTTTTATTGATTATACCATTACAATTGTTCTATTCCCCCCCTTCATTCCCCTCCATCCGCACACTCCCTCCCCCACCATTCTCCCCCCCTTAGTTTATAACCACCTGTCTCAAGTTCTTTAGATTCTATATTTCCCCTACTATTCTTGCCCTCCCCCTATCTATTTTCTACCTACTGTCTATGCTACTTATTTTCTGTACCTTCTCCCCCCTTCTCCTCCTCCCACTCCCCTGTTGCTAACCCTCCATGTGTTCTTCATTTCTATGGTTCCACTCCTGATCTAGCTGTCCTCTTGGTTTGCTTTTGTTTTAGGTGTGGTTGTTAATAACTGTGTGTTTGCTGTCCTTTCACTGTTCATATTTTTCATCTTCTTTTTCTTATATAAGTCCCTTTAGCATTTCATATAATAAGGGCTTGGTGATGATGAACTCCTTGAACTTGACCTTATCTGAGAAGCACTTTATCTGTCCTTCCATTCTAAATGAAAGTTTTGCTGGATAAAGCAATCTTGGATGTAGGTCTTTGGATTTCATGACTTGGAATACTTTCCAGCCCCTTCTTGCCTGTAAAGTCTCTTTTGAGAAATCCGCTGACAGTCTGATGGGAACTCCTTTGTAGGTGACTGTCCCCTTATCTCTTGCTGCTTCTAGGATTTTCTCCTTCATTTTCATCTTGGCTAATGTAATGATGATGTGCCTTGGTGTGTTCCTTCTTGGGTCCAACTTCTTTGGCACTCTCTGAGCTTCCTGGATTTCCTGGAAGTCTATTTCCTTTGCCAGACTGGGGAAGTTCTCCTTTATTATTTGTTCAAATAAGTTTTCCACTCATGGATGTTTCTTTCCCCCTTCTGGTACCCCTATAATCCGGATGTTGGAACGTTTAAAGATGTCCTGGAGGTTCCTAAGCCTCTCCTCATTGCTTTGAATTCTTGTTTCTTCATTCTTTTCTGGTTGGATGTCTTGTTCTTCCTTCTGGTCCATTCCATTGATTTGAGTCCCAGTTTCCTTTCCATCACTATTGGTTTCCTGTGCATCTCCCTTCATTTCAATTAGTTTAGCCTTCCTATTTTCCTCTAATTTGTGACTATAATCAACCAGTTCTGTGAGCATCCTGATAAACAGTGTCTTGAACTGTGCTTCTGAGAGGCTGGCAATCTCTTGGTCGCTGAGAGTTATTGGCTCTGGGACTTTGGGTTCTTCTTACGCCATATTTTGGGCTGTTCGTGCCTGTTATGTATCAGGATCGAAGCCCCAGGTGTTCACCAGAGGAGGGTCACTCAGTCGCTGGGTTGTGATGCTGTATGTGGGGGCGGGGTCAAAGAGGAGCAATGGCGTCCTGTCTACCGCCTCCCACCGCGGCCCCCACAGGTGCTGCAGCTGCTACCGTCACTGGGGCTCGCCCGTTTCGTCCCACAGCACGTGAGTGTGCCACCACCGTCAGCCCTCCACCACTGGGTTCACCCCCTGGAGCCTGCATGGTCTGTCTCACTGTGTGCAAATGTGCGACCGCGGTCAGTCTGCCCCGCACCCTGACTGGGTCCAGGCTACTTGCGTGCCTAGGTCGGGGGATCCTTCCTGCCAGACCTGCTCCCGATGCTGGCTCCGCCCCTCTTACTGTCCTGGTTGAATGGTTAGTAGTTGTCAGACTTCCGTATAATTCAATTTTCTGTTCTTTGGCTGTCTCTTTGTTCTCCAAACCTTTCTTGTATTCAAACTTGGTTGTGGGAGAAGGCACAGTGTTTCCACCTATGCCTCCATCTTGGCGGAAGTCAAGACAAAAGTTTTTAAATGCTGAATTAAGGTGATGATAGTGAAAATAAAGATTTGAAAGATGTCATGAAGGTAGAATCAGCAGAACCTGAACAAGAGGATTAGAGAACTCAAGGATCAAAAATACAGTTTCGGGTTTGATGACAAAGAAAGAAAGAGGCACATTTTAAAGGAGAAATAATAAATTGTATTTGAATGATATAGTAAGCCACTGGCCTTCTAGAAATCCAAGTCTAGCATCCTGTTCAGGCCTTAATCTTAAGTATCAGCACAGTATAGTACAAAGTATAACAAGCATCGATTCATGTCATGATAAATGGAGAAGAAAGTCATTGGTGAGAGGTGGGCGCTTATTGATCCGCTAGGCTCTTACTTCCTGAATGAATGGAATCCACCCAGTCGCTAACACACAAAACTGAAATGTTTACCTTTTCAAAATCAAATAAATACAAGTTATGAACTTTCAAAGACACTATGAAATTACGAAAATCATGAACATTAAGATCACAAATGCTAAAAGTCTATGATGGAAACAGTAAGCACAGAAATGGCAATATACAGCTAAGGGAAAAGATTAGTCCTAGAGACTCAGCTCACTCTGCAAGAAGGTTCTAAGAGAAAGAAAGGGTTGTCAGTGAACATGTATAATGGACCAATGGGCAAAGCCAAAGTGGGGCAGAATTAAGGGTGGGAGGGAGGTGGGGGTGGGTAGGGAAGGGGAAAGTGGTGGTGGGAAAATGGAGACAACTGTACTTGAACATTAATAAAAAATATGATTAAAAAAAGAAGGTTCTGTGACACAATGCCATGAATAAACAGTGTCAGAGACCCTTGTTCCACATTCTAAGCACTTGCCACAAATAGGGAAGCCCCCTAAAAAATAGAGTACAATTAAGGAAAAAGCTAAGGACAAAGGACATATCCACCAGGAACATTTAGGAAACAGGAAATCAAGCAAAGCACACAGGAAGCAGTCACACAAATAGAACTGGAATGAACATTGTGACAAAAGAAAATATCAAGTAGGAACACATGGTCAATAACGATCAAATATGGCCAAATAGTTCACAGAGGTCAGGAAGGATGAGGACTAGGAGAAATTAACAGATTTAATCATTCAAAAGCCCCTGGGATTGCTATGTATCTCTCTGTGTAATTCTTTCACAATGAAAACTCTTCACAAGTAGCCATGCATTGTTTTTTAATTTAAGAAGACATTTTAGTATCCATCATGGTACATTCATGTCATGGAAAACTATACAGCAATGAAAAAGAACCAACTATTTCCACAAGCAACAACACAGATGGATCTCACAAACATGATTTGAATAAAAGAATCTAGTCACAAAAGAGTACAAACTGTATGATTTCATTTATATGAAGCTCAAGAGGAGGCAAAACTAATCCATGATGATGGAGGCTGGGAAAGTGGTTACCTTTTGAGGAGGGTTCTATGGTACTGAAAATGTTCTACATTTCGACGGTAGTGGTCACATGGGTATATTCATCCTATAAAAATTCACTGGCTGAATGAACATTTGATTTGTACTTAAGTCACACCTCAATAAAAAAGTAAATAAACAAACATACAAAATTACTGGTGACCTTGAAAACATCAGTTTTAGGAGAGCTTAATTAAGTGTAGAAACCAAACCATAACAGAAATGTATACAAGGTGAGGAAGCTGATTCATTTTTCAAGAAGGTTGCTTGTGAAGCAAAAACATAACAAAGTAGCTTAGGTGGGTTTCACAATTCAGGGAAATTGTGTTGTTTTGTTTTTATTTAAGGTTTAAAACAATGAGAAAACAACACACATAACAAGAGCAAATGAGATGGGACGAAATCAAGAACATAAGTAGAGGGATTAGCCTCAGAAAGGGTGATGAATACTTCTTTCCGAGATTGAAGCAAAGGAGGAGTGAACGCAGAAATCCTAATATAAAGTAGAGGAGAAAATCAAGTAATCTTGAATTCTTTAGTGAAACATGGGATAAAGTGAACTCTACCAGGTAAATTGAGTAAGGAAAGGATCTGGGCTTTAAATACTTTTTAAAGTTTTGAATAGCTACTGCAGAAAATATAAAAGGCAAGGGTTAAGGGGAAAATTACAGCAACAGGACAATGCTCAGTGGCCTGCAAGCAAGGGCAGAGATAGTGGACGGTGCACTCTATCCAGGGCTGGGTGGAGAATAAAAGGTGAAAGAACAAAAGGAGAAAAAATTCCAAGGGCTAGCACGTGGATCACTGAAACTGTTGTAAGGAATGATGTGCAAGAAAAAACATATTTAACTGTGGGAAAGAGGCAGGAAATCTAACAGAATTGTTGAAAGATTCAAGGATGAAGTCAGTAGGGTCTGGAGTGCAAAAGGAAAGCTGTCAGTAGAGTTCACTACAGAACATTTTCCTGCAGTTCCCACGAGATCAAAGACCACTTATCCGCCTTCCACTGAACTTCCTACCACTACTAGTGACAACTTCTCCTCCCCATAAAACTGACCTTTAACCCCTACTTCTAACTACACTTACACTTGTTAATAAATTATATAAACACATCGTGTCCATTCAGAAACTCCATGAACATTTTTTTTCACTGCTTTCCGTCTTTTCCCATCAACATGTTTTCGGTGGAAAACTCTTAGAGGGCAGAGCCTATACCTTTAAATTCCAGTTCACAGCATTGGGCTTGGGATTCCGCACATGCAAGTGTTTTCTCGTAAAATAGATCGTTACTGAGAAGAGCTTTAAAAAAGACTCTGAACACACACACTCCCATCAGAGTAGAGTAATGGCCAAATCACACAATGCTTAGGAATAACATCCGTTTTTATAACTGCCGAAACAGTCTCTAGGACCTAGGACTGTTTGCCATATAATATTGACCTTCCCTACTTCACAGTACTTACCCCGCTAGGTAACTCCTTGGACCCGTTTTCGTAAACCTATTCTCTGCAGCGCATTGACCCCCGTCCCGTCTTCCGCCCAGAACTCCTGACTGCGAGCGCCCACGGGACCACTTTTCGCCCCGCTACACCCTCCCTTCCCCATCGAACCCCAACCCATCGGGGCCAGTTCTCCGCTCCCCACTTTCCCGCCGCCGAACCGCTCAGCCCCCATCCCTCAAATGCCCCAACCCGTCTTTCCCGCCGGAGGGCCCCTCCCCCACCACTTCCACTCCACGGCCCCTCCAGCCTCCGCCTCCCGGACCCCGGCCCGCCCTACCTGCTCCTGGACCTCTGGCCCCGCGGGCCCAGTCCGCTCCTCCAGTCGCTGCCTCCCGGACGGCGCTCGCCGGCGCTGGGGCAGCTCGGCCGCCCGCTGAGCCCCGTCCTCCCCGCGGGCGGCCGCCGACGACGGCGGCTGGGGTCGGTCGCGGCAGCGACTCCGCTTCATGTCTGCCGCTGGGCCCTGCGGGCTTCAGCGCTGCGACTCCCCCGGCCCCGCGTTGCTCCGGGCCGCAGCGCCACCGCGCCAACCACCGCCCGCCGCCACCATGGCCCGGCGGGCGCCCCCAGCCGCCGACCCCGGCTCGCAGCTCCCCCGAGCTCCCTGGAGCCTCGAGCGCCAAGGCCTCTCCGGGCGCGTCTCAACGGGGAGGGAGCATCGCCGCCGCCCCTCGCCTCCTTCCACCCGGCACGCGCGCAGCCGGCCACCCGCCACCCGCCACCGACCGCCCCACAGCCCGCGGCCCGCCCGCCCGCCTGCCTCCGGCCGGGCCCCACCCCCGCCCTCCCCGGCGCGCGCGCACGGGGAGCCCGCCCGCCGCCGCGCGCGGTGTCCCGCGCACGCGTCAGGCGAACGGTCGCGAGAGACCCGCCCGTGGCCCCCAAGTGCGGCGGGGCGAGCGGAAGGGGGCGGGGCCCCGGCGCTCATTGATGCTCCCATTCACCCCATTCATGAAAAAGTGCGTGGGGCCGAGGGGCGTGCCAGTCGGTGTCCGACCTGAGTTACCGCTGATCTGGGTCTGCGGGGAGCTAGGGGGTGAGGGACCAGGAGCAGGAAGGGGGCAGATATACAACGAGTTAATGGAACACTAATGTGTGCCTGTTTATGGAGCGCTAGTCTTCACATCACACTTTGGAGGCGGGTCCGCTCATTCTCACGTTACAGATAAGGAGACGGAGGTGAAATGACATGCACTCTGGCAAATCAGTGAACAAATTCCACGAGACACAAACTCTGGCTTTTCTGTCCCTTTCCACTGTTTCTTGCTGCTTCCAAAAAGTAAGCCGGGATGTGCAAAATTCTGTAAAAGAGGAAGAAGTGATGGATTCCTTCTGGGGGGAGAGGAAGACAAAAAGGCTTCCGGAACGATTCCCATGATTCCCCAGCGACGATGAAGTCAGCGTGTTATAACCCAGTCCAGCCTGCCCACCGCCAGTCCAGCTGTGGCCTGAGCAGGCTTCCCGTGACTCATCTGATCAGCAACGTGGCTGTAGATCAGCACTGTCTGGCATCCTCCTTCTGACTTCAACTCGTCTGCCACAACGTCATATTTTCCCCTAGTTCTTACTCTGAATGCTGCACCCATTTTTCCTGGGTCTCCTCCCTGAACCCTTCCTGAAAAATAATAACAACCAATATTATAGAATATCTAGTATCTATAGACACTGCATTCAATTCACACACGCAAACAACAGATAAGCTATGTTTTTTCCAATTTACAGTTGAGAAACTGAGGCTCAAGTTATATAACATTCTAAATATGATATAGCTAATAAATGGAAGGTCAGGATTCAAACCAATATCTGTCAGATACCAGAGCCTACACACACAACCGATGTACTCTATAGCCTATTACCAATCTCCTGTATCACCTGTTTCACTTCCTCACTACCATCCATCCAGTTGCCTCAATCAGAAACCTGGAAGTCATCCTAGACTCCTTCCTTACCTTCTTGCCCCCAAGTCCAATTAATGAACAACTCCTGTTGCTTCTGTAACCTTACTATTTCTTCAGTCTGCCTCCACTTTCCATCCCACTGGCACCACCTCAGCTCAAGTCCTATCTTCCCTCATCTTCTTGACTAGGTAAGCTTTCTATCTGGTTCATCTACACCCACTCTCTTTCTCTTCAAATCATCCTCCAAAATGCCTTTACAAGAATCTCCACATAACATGTTACCCTAAATTTACTATGGTTGACAAGGTCATCCAAAATCTGGCCTCTACCTACCTTACCTTCTATTAACCCCAACTGTATAGAATTACATTAGCTCTTTATAGTTCCCTGCATGTACAGGGTCTGCTACATTCTTAGTACAAACAATAGAAACAAACTCTGACCATCCTGAGCCTAAGAGAGAATTTATTGAAAAGCTATATAGAGGGGCTCACAGAACTGAGTAGAGATTGAAGAAGCAGGCATATGAAATGCAGGAAACAAGGATCCTCTACAGACTACAAATCAGGGACAACTTCAGAACACTGCTGTCACCGCCTTCTCACACCACCACCAGACAATATGCTATGTTGCTGCCACCCACCTGTGCGAAGGGATTCTAACTTCTTTATAGCTGAACCACCACTCCAAACCAGTCTCTGGCAAGAGAATCCACTGACTCAGCCTTGGTAACTCAGGAATCAGAACTCCATTCTAACTTTTCATCTTCCATCATAGGGACAGGGAAGTCAGTGTGGCACACAGACTCTAAGGTAGATCTTATGATCTACTCCCTCCCCAGTATTTATGCCTCTGTGTGATTCCCCTTTTCTTGAGTATAGGTAGGATATGTGACTTGCTTCTGATTAATAAATTATATAGTAAAGGTGATGTCATATTCCTCTATGTTGCATTACATTATATAAGAGTCTATCTTGCTAGCAGACTCACTCTCACTCTCCTTATGGCCTTGAAGAAGCAAGGTACTATGTTCTGAACTGCCCTTGGAGAAGGCCATGCAGTAGGACATCACAGGCAACCTCTAGGAGCTAGGGACAACCTCTCATCCAAGAGCCAGCAAAAAACAATAACAAAAAGCCCGAAGTGTTAAGTCCTACAACCATAAGGAAATTAATTCTGCCAACAACCTGAATGAGCTTGGAAATAGATCCTTCTCCAGGTAAGAACATAGCTCAGCCATTCCTGGACTCCTGATCTACAGAAACTGTGAGATAAGTTATGTGTTATTTTAAGCTGATAAGTTTGTGGTAGTTTATTACACAGTACTAGAAAATAAATACAGCCAGATACTCACTTCCTCAGCCTCTCATCTGCCAGAGTGGCCACATGACACATTCTGGCCTGAATCCACTCTCATCCCTTCTTCCTCAGTTTAATAAATAACAAGCCTTTTTTCAGTTGCTCAGGCCAAAACCTCAGAATGATTTTTGAGTCTTCTCTCTATCATGTCATCTATTCCACTACTAAATCTTATGCAAATTAAGAGGCTATTACAATTATTTGGAAGAAAGGTGATGATTGATAACAAGCATTATGAAAGTGGTAGTGGCAATGAAAGAAAATAGATGGAATTTAGAGAGACTCAGAAAGTAGAAATAGGACCTGTTGTCTGCATCTAGGTGGAGAGAAAGAGCAAGAACTTGAGAATGATTTCCAAGTTTCTGGCTTAGGTAACTGAGACAGGGGACAGTGAAGAAGAATTGTGAAGGAGACTGATTTATTGTTTTAGATGTGTTTGCTCTTAATTGCCAGTGAGATACTCAAGTGAAGATGTTCAATGAACGATTTATTAAATTGATTTAGAGCTCAGGTCTGAGAACTACCAGTATTTAGATGTGTAACTAATATAAACTGTTCCATAGAGTATAAATGTGATGACATCACTTTCCTTTTTTTTAGTTAGTCACTCAGTCCCCTCCTGTCACATTATCAGAAAGGCTGGTATCTCTTTAATCATCTAAAAACTCCAAGGTTCTCATATATTCTAAAAGATAAGTATGGCAATCACCTATTGTTAAATTTTTTTTAAAAGCCAAAATTTGTGGCTTAAAACAGCAATCATGTATTTAGTTGACAGCTCTGTGGGTCAACTGGATAGTTCTTATGGTCTGAGGCAGTTTAGCTGGTCACTCCCAGGCTTGCAAGCTCAGCTGCAGTCAGTCAGCTTAGGACCGAACCGGCTGGTGGCTACATAATCTAGAATGACCTTTCTCACGTGTCTGGCAACTGGCCTAGCAATGAGAGCAACAAGGTCATTATATCTTATCCAGCAGGCTAGCTTACACTTCACACGACAGCAGTGGCAGGGGTCCCAAGAATAGAAAAACACAGCAAGCCTCAATGTGAGAATGTTCTTTCTTGTTTTTAATCCTTACCTGAAGATATATACTGATTGATGAGAGAGAGAGAAACGTCAATCAGTTGCCTCCCATACCGTGTCCCAACCAGAGACTGAACATGCAACCTAGGTATGGGCCCTCACTGGGGATTAAACCCACAACCCTTTGGTGTATGGGGCAATGTTCCAACCAACTGAGCCACCCAGCCAGAGCAAGAGCACTTTTTATGTCTTTCTTGGTGAAACATTAACAATTGTGTCATTGCCAAAGCAAGTCATAAGTCACAAAGCAAGTCAGTGTGGGAGGGGACTAAAGTTACATGGAAAGAAGAAACAGATTCAGATGGGGGAGAATTTGTGGCTATCTCTGCAATATACTCCAGGAAGTCCAACTTCCATAGCCTGGGCCAGAAAACTAGATTAGCTCATTAGCATCATTCCTTCCCGGGACCATGTTATGAACTGAATGTTTGTATCCCTGCAAATTCATATTGAAGCCCTAACTCCCTAGTGTAACTACATTTGGAGACGGAGCCTCTAAGGAAGTAACTAAGGTTAAATGAAGTCATAAGGGTGGGATCCTGATCCAATAGGATTATTATCCTTATAAGACAAGGCACCAGAGAACACTCACTCTCCCCAGCCCCAGGCACGCATGCACCATAAAAGGCCATGTGACTGCAGAGTGAGAAAGTGGCTGTCTACAAGGCAGAAACAGAGACCTTAACCAAAACCAAATGGGCAGGACCCTTGATCTTGGACTTTCAGCCTTTAGAACTGCAAGAAAATAAATTTTTGTTTAAGCCACATAGTCTATGTTATTTTGTTATGACAGCCCAGGCACACTAAAACAGACAACATAACAAGGTCCTCCCAATCCAAACAAGGTTTTTTGAAGGAATAAAACCCCATTACCTCAGGCCACAGTCAGCCAAAGAAGCCCAGGTCTGAGTTCCCGCAACTGAAGCTCTTGTCCTGTATCTTTTCAGGTACCACACATAGCCCCCGTCACTTGCCAGGGAAACAAGCAGTCCCAGGGCAAGTTTCCCAAGGATCCCACATCCTAGGGACCTGCAGTTCTTCCTCTTAAACATTCAAAACAGAGAGGGTCCCTTGGTGATGATTGCTCGCTAATCCTAATGGAGAATACTCTGTGTTTCTAGGGGACTGGGGAACATACACACCCTCTCGGAGGAGGCTGCTTTCAGTGATGCTAGCATGCTCAACTTCTGTATGAAAGAGCACCTACTCTTGTAGGGGATTCAAAGGGGCCCACATTTCTAAGAGTCAGCTTTAAGGATTCCTCATTATAGTCATGACAAAAACAGATACTTGTCTCCCAATATCCATTCTCCCTTTTTTTATTGCTGGACACATGACCACCTAGAATAAAGGCAATTCTGAGCCTTTTTTTCTGACTAAGTATAGCCATGTGACTAATTTCTGACCAATGAGATGTGAGCATAAGTGATGAATGCAACTTTTTAGTTATGTTCTTTTTTAATTTTTTTATTGTTCAATTATAGTTGTCCCCACTTTTCCCCCACCCCCATTGTCTTTGTCCATGGGTCCTTTATACATGTTCCTTGATTTGACCTTTCCCTTTCTTTCTCCCATAATCCCCCCTCCTCCCCTCCAGTTTTATTATGTTCTTTTTGTTATTATTTTATTTATTTTAGAGAGATGGGGAAGGAAGGGAGAAAGAGAGGGAGTGAAACATCAACGTATGGTTGCCTCTAGCACACCCCATACTGGGGATATGGCCTGCAACCCAGGCATGTACCCCGACTGGGAATCAAACCAGTGATGCTTTGGTCCACAAGCCTGTGCTCAATCCACTGAGCTACACCAGCCAGGACCCAGTTTTATAATGTTCTTAAAGAGAAAAAGTACATCTACCCTTTTTTCTCCTCCCCCCTTCCTCTAGTCTATTGCTTGAAGAGTGTTCATGTTAGAATCTTACCTTGGACCACAGGGTTGAAGAAACCTCCTGGGGTGGCAATGCAACAATGTAGAAAATTCCAAGTTGAAGTCATAGTGCAGAGCTTCCATCCTTGCCCTCTATACTATTCCTATCAAGAGAGAACTACACTTCTATCTTATTTAAGTCACTATAATTTTGGGCATCTGTTACATGTAATCAAACCTTCATCGTTATCCCTTAAAATGGCGATTTCTAGTAGCTGTTTTGTCAGAGAAGCTGATGGCTCACAAATGTAATGTTTGGCAGGGCATTGGCTCCAAATGGAAACTGAATCCATACTAAATACACTAGAATACATTTGGCATCTCAGGTAAATCAGTAATCTCGGGGAAGTCCAAAAATAAAAGTATAGCTGGCCTCAGGGAATTTGGAAGTGGAATCATCTCCAGGATCCTCAGCAGTAAAAGTTTAGGACATTTTATTCTATGCTATTGTTACCATGACTAAGCTTCTCTCTTGATCTCTACTTTAATTCATTTGTCTTTTTGCTTTTCCTCCCAGATTAACGAGTTTATTTGCCCCCTGGTCTGTATTATTGCTTCATATCATCATTTCTGCCTACCAATATTTCCTGCTTAGCTAAAACTCTGTCGTGATCTTAGCCTCTTTTCTACTAACCGATCTCTCTATGCAATTTAAAAACTTCATTTCTTTTCTCTAATTCAATCCTATTTCCTAATTCATTTACCTAAGGATGAGAAGCTAATTAGCCAAACTTTGACAGTCAGGTTACCTTAATAGATACTGGATAACCTACACATTAGTCAGCAGTACTTTCCAGGTCCAATCAGCAATGTCTAGAAATTTGAAAAATAGCATCAAGTGCTACAAAATACGACTGCCTTGGACCATCGCTAGGGCTGTACAGAAGGGAGAATTTTCCATACAGGAGGATGGTAGACTTCTCTGGAACTATGCGTATCATATCTTAAATAGATATATTGGAGGGGAATAAAAGTGGAGAGCAGAAACCACTTAGGAGTCTATTACAAAAGAATAAGTAAAACCAATCAGGTATTTGTCAGTCATACAGTAGGAGGACTAGACAAAAGGTACAGATTGAAGAAATATTAAAGATTTAGAATGTACAGGACTTCATGATTATTAGCCAGATAGGGGAAAAGAGCAAATGGGAGGGGTCAGGGACAATCTTCAGGAATCTGGCTAAAATAACCAGGGGGATGCTATTGTCTTTCACTGCCCTAGAAAAATACAAAAGGAAGAGCAGGTTTCATCATTTCATTTGCTCATTTATTCACACAGTCAAGAAGTATGGATTTACCCTTACATGGAAGAGAAATACTGACAAATGCATTCACTGGACATTACAAAAAGCACAATATTGGGACATGTTGATTTTGTGGCACCTATGAGATATACCAGACGAAGGTATGTGCCTGAAGTTCAGGAAATGCTCTCAGCCTGATGTATATGTGGCAGAATAAAAATTACTAACAAGCAAATGTTCGCAACTTTCTCTCCCACCCTGGAATCTTCCCCCTGGTCCAGAGAGTTCCGTGGATGCCTGACTGCTTCTTCAGACTTTGAGAAAGCAGGATAAGGAGAATGAGAAATAGGAAGAACACAGGCATGCCTTAGAGATATTGTCAGTTCAGTTCTAGACCACCCCAATAAAGCAAATATCTTAAGTGTTATCTAAATTTTTTCGGAAGCTATATACCAACAAAGAGACTGATAACTCCGGCATTACATTGAGTTTATTAAGGAAATTCACACATGAGGTGTGTCTCCAGTGGCAGTACGAGGATGTAGATATCCTCTGTGCCACATGGCAGATGCCAACGGGTTCTATAGGACAGAGGAGGCTGGAAAGGGGTCCTGGGGCATGACCCTCCCCGGATAAGGAGAGAACAACGTACTTGACTGCCCAGAGGTGGGGCAATTGTCTGTCCCAGGAACCAGCACAAAACAGCACACTGCAGGGCACAGGGGAAGGTCGACCAGACAGTCTCTTCCCGTTTTGGGGAAGCAATCTCTGTTCTGGGTAGGATCTAGCTGGCAGTCTAGCAGTGGCCACACCATGGAACAGTCTACCCCACAGCAACAAGGCAAGCCACACTGATTTTCAGAGGTTTCCAGTGCATATAGCAGTTATATTTACACTATACTGCAGTCAATTAAGTATGCAATACCATTATGTCTAAAAAAATGTATGTACACCTTAATTTTAAAATATTTTATTGCTGTCCTGGCTGGTGTGGCTCAGTGGATTGAGTGCTGGCCTGTGAACCAAAGGGTTGCTAGTTTGATTCCCCATCAGGGTACATGCCAGACCCCCAGTAGGAGGCATGCACGAGGCAACCACACATTGATGTTTCTCTCCCTTTTTCTCCCTCCCTTTCCCTCTCTCTAAAAATAAATAAAATCTAAAAAATAAAATTGTGGCCTGTAATAGCAATCAATGGCAAATAAAATAAGAAAGTCTATTTAATCCTGACACTCATATTTTGTTGTTAAAGTTTTATAATTTTGAGATTAGATTTTTAAAAATTGGAATAGTTTTAGAGACATCTTTTTAGACTTCAACAATTTTTTTAAAGGGTGGTAGGAAACTGGGTATCGATTTACACGGTTGTTGTTTTTTTAGATTTTATTTATTTATTTTTAAAGAAAGAGAAAGGAAGGAGGGAACAAATAGAGGGAGAGAAACATCAATGTGTGGTTGCCTCTCACACACCCTAAATTGGGGACCTGGCCCACAACCCAGGCACATGCCCTGACTGGGAATCAAACCATCAGTCTCTCACAGTTCCCAGGCTGGTGCACAATCCACTGAACCACACCAGCCAAGGCGACTTCAACCATTATTAATCGTGTTAGTCTCAGATCCATATCTTGCCCCTCCTCTACTTTGCCCTGTCTTGCAGGAAATTAGCTCATTCAGGTTATATTTCTCTCTCTCTCTTTTTAAAATATTTTATTTATTTACTCTTTTTAAAATATATTTTATTGATTATACTATTACAGTTGTTCCATTTCCTCCCCTTCATTCTCCTCCACCCTGCACACCCTCTCCCACTCACATTTCCCTCCTTTAGTTCATGTCCATGTGTCTTAAGTTCTTTAGCTTTTACATTTCCCACACTATTCTTGCCCTCCCCCTGTCTATTTTTTACCTACTGTCTATGCTACTTATTCTCTGTACTTTTCCCCTACTCTCCTCCTCCCACTCCCCTGTTGCTATCCCTCCATGTGATCTCCATTTCTGTGTTTCTGTTCCTGTTCTAGCTGTTTCCTTTGTTTTTATTTTAGGTGCAATTGTTAATAATTGTGAGTTTGCTGTCATTTTACTATACATGTTTTTTATCTTCTTTTTCTTAGATAAGTCCCTTTAACATTTCATTTAATAAGGGCTTGGTGATGATAGCTCCTTGAACTCGACCTTATCTGAGAAGCACTTTATCTGCCCTTCCATTCTAAATGAAAGTTTTGCTGGATAGAGCCATCTTGGCTGTAGGTCTTTGGATTTCATGACTTGGAATACTTCTTTCCAGCCCCTTCTTGCCTGGAAGGTTGCTTTTGAGAAACCAGCTGACAGTCTGATGGGAAGTCCTTTTTAAGTGACTGTCCCCTTATCTCTTGCTGCTTCTAGGATTCTCTCCTTCATTTTAATCTTGGCTAATGTAATTATGATGTGCCTTGGCATGTTCCTCCTTGGGTCCAACTTCTTTGGGACTCTCTGAGATTCCTGGATTTCCTGGAAATCTATTTCCTTTGCCAGATTGGGGAAGTTCTCCTTTATTATTTGTTCAAATAAGTTTTCCACTTGTGGCTGTTCCTCTTCTCCTTCTGGTACCAGTATAATTCGGATGTTGGAACATTTAAAGATGTCCTGGAGGTTCCTAAGCCTCTCGTCATTTTTTTGAATTCTTGTTTCTTCCTTCTTTTCTGTATGGTTGCTTCTTTCTTTCTTCTGGTCCACTCAATTGATTTGAGTCCCAGTTTTCTTTCCACCACTGTTGGTTCCATGTACATTTTCCTTCATTTCACTTAGTGTAGCCTTCATTTTTTTCATCTAATTTGTGACTAAAATCAACCGGTTCTGTGAGCATCCTGATCACCAGTGCTTTGAACTGTGCATCTGATAGATTGGCTATCTCTTGGTCACTTAAAAGTATTGGCTCTGGGGCTTTCATTTGTTCTCCCCTTTTAAGCCATAATTTTTTGGTCTGGTTGCACCTGTATGTATGAGGGGCAGAGCCTTAGGTATTCACCAGGGTGGGGCAACCCAGTGACTGGATTATGACGCTATATGTGGGGGAAGGGTCCGAGAGAAAACAATGGTGCTCGCTCCACTCTCTCTCAGATTTCAGTCCCCTCTGTCACTTTCCACAAGCAAATTGGGCCCTTCTGGTGCTGGTTCCCAGGTGGGTGGGCTTGTGTATGTTCTAGGACCCTGTGGGTCTCTCCAATGAACTCTCCTGTGAGTTTGGGAGTTTTTCCTGGCACCTCAACCCCCACAAGTGTTTTTAATCGGTGCTTTTAGGCTTTATTTCCCTGTGCTGGGGCCCTGGGTTGCATGGTCTTTCTCACTGCCCATTTTTTGCCTGGTTTATCTGCACATGAATGTGTGTCTAGGGTCAGCCAGCCACCTTGCACACCTCAATGGGCCTGCTTGTTCCACCCTGCACCCAGGTCACCAACCACCGCTTTTTCCTGCCCAACCCCTCTCCACCGGCCTCGGACTCTGCCCCTCTTATCGGTCTGGATGAATGGTTTGTTGTAGGACTTATGTACAGTTCAGTTTTCTGTGTATTCTAGTTGTGTTTTTGTTTCTGAATCTTTGTTGTCCTTACATTTGGTTGTGTGAGGAGGCACAGTATTTCCACCTATGCCTCCATTAGGATAAGAAGTCCTAATTTTTTTTTTTATCACTAGTGGGCTGAGCATTTTCTTAGGTGTTTATGGACTAACACTTCCAGACAGGGCAGAGCCACTGCCTTGGGAGCCTCTCCTTGGTGAGGTAGGTAGTGAAGATTCTCCCCAACAGGGCTGAGGGGTAAGGCTTTCTAGTGGATGGATGAATGGATAGGGCCTCAGGAGTTGTTATGCAAATATTTGCATTTCTTCCACAAATGCCTGCTGGCCAGCCACTACTCGCTCCTGCCTAGATCCCCTCCCTCTTTCCAGCAGTTCTTCCATCCTCCTATCCTCCCTAAGAGCTGTGTTTGAGTAGAAGTTCCAGGCTGTCCAGGTCTCCCAGCTCTGTCTTCTGGAAAGTGTTTGTAGAGCGAGTTCAGAAGTCCCCATTAGCAGGAGTCAACACTGTGGCAATCTGTACTATAGCTCAGAAGCTGGGTATATGTGGTACAAGATCCAGCTACCCGGAGAATTTAGCTGTATTGTCTTGCAGATGGAGCATGCACCTGTGAAGACTGAAGTTTCATTCCCCTGACCAGTGTCTCTCCACATGTTTCACTCCTTTCACCTACAGCTTCCAGTGCACAATTCTGTCATCATTTATGGTATATTGTGTTATTATCATCTGTGCTAGTGTCTTTTTCCTCCATGAAGTATCAACTCCCTGAGGACAGAAACTATGTCTGTCTTATTCATCTCTGTGTCTTCAGTTCTATGAAACTCCCCTACTAGACTATCTCTGCCAATATTTCATCAGAGCTTCCTGGCTGAAGAGAATTAAAAACTAGAGACTATAGGTACAGTAGAGACCCAAGAAGGACTATTTGTTATCTGAAAAGCTAACAAACAAAAAGATTATTTTAATTTAAATATTTAAATTTTTATTTTTATTTTTAGAGAGATGGGGAGGGAAGGAGAAAGAGAGAGAGAGAAACATCAATGTGCAGTTGCCTCTCACATGGCCCCACTGGGGACCTGGCCCACAATCAGGCATATGCCCTGACTGGGAATCAAACCGTGACCCCTTAGTTTGCAGCCTGCGCTCAGTCCACTGAGCTACACCAGCCAGGGCACAAACAAAAAGATTTTTGACTGAGGACTGAATTTATGAGACTTATGGTTGAAGGGAAACTAACATTTTCTAAGTACCTACTAAGTATGAGGCATTTGTATTATTCAGTACTCTCATTCACTTGGTTTCTTGCCTATAACTGTCAGGCTCTCTGTGCTGTAAGAAAGATGGTAGCCAGCATTTCCAGGCTTACATTATCATAGATAAGAACCTGTCACCAAAAAGAAAAGGGCTTCTCTCCCACAGTTTATATATTAAGCCAAGAAATGATTCTGATTAGCTCTACTTTGGTCACATGTCCCCTATGAGTCAACCACTGAACCAGGCAGATGAACTACTATGACAGGCAATGGATGTGTTATGTGTCACATGACAAGAGAAGCAAGTTTTGGTACTCAAAGAAGGGAAACGGACAGCCAAGATTTGGACAAAAAGATTTAGTTATCAGGATAAAAAGGATTGGAACAATTGTCTGCCTTGGGAGTCTCTCCTCTAACACTGTACTGTAAGGACTGCCTTCTTGTGCCCTAAGGGGATGGAGTCAAAAATCTTATAAGAGGCCTTTTCATATTTCTAGTTGAGAGAGAACATGCTTTTTTAATTTTTATTTTATTAATTATATTTTATTGTGCTATTACAGTTGTCCTGGTTTTTCCTCCTCTACCCCCTTCTACCAAGCACCTCCTACTCCCTCAGGCAATCCCCCCACCATTGTTCATGTCCATGGGTCCTGCATACAAGTTCTTTGGCTACTCCATTTTCTATATTGTACTTTGCATCCTCATGGCTATTCTGTAACTACCTACTTTTACTACTTAATCCCTTACATTTTTACCCATTCTCCCCCCGCCCCCTTGTCTGGCACCCTTCTAGTAACTAACCTCTGTTCTCTTGCTGCTTTTCAGAGGCTCTCTTAATCTTTAACCCTTCACCTTTTAATAATAATGTGTCTTGAAGTAGGCCTCTTTGCATCCATCATAATTGGGACTCTGTGCTTCCTGGACTTGCAGAAGTCTATTGCATGTCTATTTCCTTCACCAAATTAGGGAAGTTTTTTCACTATTTTTTCAAATAGATTTCTAATCTCCCACTTTTTCTCTTCTCCTTCTGGCACCCCTGTGAGGCAAATATTGGACCTCTTAAAGTTGTCCCAGAGGCTGTTTATAGTATCCTCATTTTTTTTTAAGATTTTATTTTTTTATTTATTTATCTTTAGAGGGAAAGGAGAGGGGAGAGAAACATCAAAGTATGGTTGCCTTTCATGCGTCCCCTGCTGGGAGTTGGCCTGCAGGGAACCAGCCTGCAACCCAGGCATGTGCCCTGACTGGGAATCGAACCATGATCCTCTGGTTCGCAGGCCCACGCTCAAGTATCCTCATTTTTTTTATTCTTTTTTCTTCTTGAATTGTGTTGTGCTTCCTTAGAGAACACACTTTTTTAAAGATTTTTTATTTATTTATCTTTAGAGGGAAAGGGAAGGAAAGAGGGAGAGAAATATCAATGTATGGTTGCCTCTCATGAGTCCCCTGCTGGGAACTGGCCTGCCACCCAGGCATGTGCCCTGACCGGGAATCAAACCACGATCGTGTGGTTCGCAGGCCTGCGCTCAATCCACTGAGCTACACCAGCCAGGGCAGAACATGCTTTTTTAGCCAAGCATTGAATACTGGGTCTGGTCTGAAATAATCCAGAGAACTGGATAGTCAGCACATCTGGGTGAAACTCCTCCCACTACTAGGTCTCCAGATAAGAAGTTTCAGGTCCAGGCAGAATCCATATCAGTCCCCAAGCAACTGGGTTGTTTTGAGACCAAAACACAGTCACACCTTATTTGTTTTGTCTTACTTAATTCCCAGTCCTCCTTCATTAAATGATAACTTGACCTTCAAACTCACTCCTCCTCCAGCCATTTCCTTCATTCACTTTTCAAAAGAGACCTGCAGTTGAAATTCATTCATTCATCTCATCAAAAATAATTTATTAAACACCTGCTATGTGTCAGAACTGTGCTGGGCACCTTAAAAACTTAAGAATAGAAGACCTGAAGGAGGTTGGGCCCTGGCTGGGTGGCTCAGTTAGTTGAAGCACAATCCCATACACCAAAAGGTTGTGGGTTGAATCCCAAGTCAGGGCACATACCTAGGTTCTGGGTTCACTCCCTGGTTGGAACTGTTACAGGAGGCAATGGATTGCTGTTTCTCTCTCACACCAATGTTTCTTTTTCTTTCCTTTCCTCTCTCTCTAAAATCAATAAATATATCCTTGGGTGAGGAGGAGAAAGAGGAGGAGGAAGAGGAGGAGAGGAGACCTACGGTGTCTTTATCTGACCTGATAAAGCTTTCTACTGAGTACTTTCAGACTCTTCCTGAACCCCAGGTCTACAGAACACTGAACAAAGCAGGTGTGACTTACCAGGTGTGGTTTCCAAGTGTCTTCTTTCAGACTCAGTCACAAAATATATAGGACACTTCCTCTACTCTGTTCTGTTGCCAGGGAAAGTGATAAACTCAATTTCCCCAGGCTTGAGTAAGCTCCTCCTCAGTTACAATACATTCTGAGTAATAATGCTTATAATAGATAAGAGGTCCCAGGTGCTTTTAAATGGGGCATATAGCACTCTCTAGTATCTCTCTAGAACTCGGTGTGAACTCTCAAGCCTGTCCTTGCTGTCTGTGTGACAGGGGTACAAACAGCACTAGTTGACCAGCCATGTCTTTTTGGGTGAAACCTTCAACCTGTCACAACCTTATAAGGACACATTCTTCACCAAGAGTTGCCATAGTTTCCTGCTTCAACAGTGCTTGAATGGAACCTTGCAGTCAACCCCAATCCCAGCCCAAATCCATCATTCTGCCACCTACCTACAGCACCCTCAGACCACCCCAAGGTCCTTGCCACCACTCCAGCACACTGCAAAGCCACCCGTCCTCAGCCGCAAATCATGATGACCATGTCCACCTTGCAGGTGCACTAAAATTACCACCAGGACTCAGAGGCCTCCATCAACTACCAGATCAACCTGGAGCTCTACACTTCTTACATCTACCTGTCTGTGTCTCACTACTTTGACCGCAATGATGTAGTTTTGAAGAACTTTGCCAAATATTTTCTTCACCAAATCATGAGGAGAAGGAATGGGCTAAGAAACTGATGGAGCTGCAGAAC
Organism: Sturnira hondurensis; assembly: GCF_014824575.4. Lineage (NCBI taxonomy): Eukaryota > Metazoa > Chordata > Mammalia > Chiroptera > Phyllostomidae > Sturnira > Sturnira hondurensis. Next base: position 887,158 of record NW_028098007.1, read on the forward strand.
CAATGAAGTGGCCAAATCTTCCTTTAGGATATCAAGAAACCAGACTGTGATAACTGGGAGAATGGGCTGAATGCAATAGAGTGTGCATTATGCTTGGAAAAAAAGTGTGAGACTTCCGCCAAGATGGAGGCATAGGTGGAAACACTGTGCCTTCTCCCACAACCAAGTTTGAATACAACAAAGGTTTGGAGAAACAAAGACACAACCAAAGGACAGAAAATTGAATTATACGGAAGTCCGACTACATCTAACCGTTCAACGGGGACGGAAAGAGGGGTGGAGCCAGCAGCGAGCAGGGTCGGGCAGGACAGGGCCCCCGACCCAGGCACGCAGGCAGACGGGAACCAGTTGGGGTGCGGGGCAGACCGCAGGCACATATTCTCGCACAGTGAGACAGACCACGCAGGCCCCAGGGGGCGAGGGCTGACGGCGGTGGCACACTCGCGTGCTGTGGGACGAAACGCGTGGGCCCGGTGACGGCAGCAACTGCGGCACCGGTGAGGGCCGTGGCAGCAGGCAGCAGACGGGGCGCCAGAGTCCCTCTTTGACCCCGCCCCCACATACAGCGTCACAACCCAGCAACTTAGTTGCCCTGCAATACCAATGAGAGCCATTGTCCCTCTTTGACCCCGCCCCCACATACAATGTCACAACCCAGCGACTTAGTTGCCCTGTTCTAGTGAACACTTTAGGGCTCTGATCCTGCTATGGAACAGGCATGAACAACCTGAAAGATGGCGCAAGAAGAACTCAACGTCCCAGAGCCAATAACTCTAAGCGACCAAGAAATTGCCAGCCTCTCAGAAGCACAATTCAGGACACTATTTATCAGGATGCTCACAGAACTGGTAGATTATAGTCACAAATTAGAGGAACTTAGTCACAAATTAGAGGAACATATGAAGGCTAAACTAATTGAAATGAAGGGAGATGCACAGGAAACCAATAGTGATGGAAAGGAAACTGGGACTCAAATCAATGGAATGGACCAGAAGGAAGAACAAAACATCCCACCAGAAAGGAATGAAGAAATGAGAATTCAAAAAAATGAGGAGAGGCTTAGGAACCTCCAGGACATCTTTAAACGTTCCAACATCCGGATTATAGGGGTACCAGAAGGGGGAAAGAAACAGCCACGAGTGGAAAACTTATTTGAACAAATAATAAAGGAGAACTTCCCCAGTCTGGCAAAGGAAATAGACTTCCAGGAAATCCAGGAAGCTCAGAGAGTCCCAAAGAAGTTGGACCCAAGAAGGAACACACCAAGGCACATCATAATTACATTAGCCAAGACTAAAATGAAGGAGAGAATCCTAGAAGCAGCAAGGGATAAGGGGACAGTCACCTACAAAGGAGTACCCATCAGACTGTCAGCGGATTTCTCAAAAGAGACCTTACAGGCAAGAAGGGGCTGGAAAGAAGTATTCCAAGTCATGAAATCCAAAGACCTACAGCCAAGATTGCTTTATCCAGCAAAACTTTCATTTAGAATGGAAGGACAGATAAAGTGCTTCTCAGATAAGGTCAAGTTCAAGGAGTTCATCATCACCAAGCCCTTATTATATGAAATGCTAAAGGGACTTATATAAGAAAAAGAAGATGAAAAATATTAACAGTGAAAGGACAGCAAACACACAGTTATTAACAACCACACCTAAAACAAAAGCAAACCAAGAGGACAGCTAGATCAGGAGTGGAACCATAGAAATGAAGAACACATGGAGGGTTAGAAACAGGGGGGTGGGAGGGGGAGAAGGGGGGAGAAGGCACAGAAAATAGCATAGATGGTAGCTAGAAAATAGATAGGGGGAGGGCGAGAATAGTGGGGGAAATATAGAATCCAAAGAACTTGAGACACGTGGTTATAAACTAAGGGGGGGAGAATGGTGGGGGAGGGAGGGTGCAGGTGGAGGGGATTGAAGGGGGGGAATAGAACAACTGTAATGGTATAATCAATAAAATATATTTTTTAAAAAAGATACAATAAAAATACAGTATAAAAAGTAAAAAAAAAAAGTGTGAATCAGTCACTATTGGACTTGTGCAAACTGACCACTGGAAAAATGACCCTGATTTATGCGACTTCATTGAAACTCATGACCTTGATGGGCAGGTGAAATCCATCAAAAAATTGGGTGATCACGTCAGTAAATGAATGGATCAAAAAACTATGGTACATATACACAATGGAATTTTATGCTGCAGAAAGAAAGAAGGAGCTCCTACCCTTTGCAACATCGTGGATGGAACTGGAAAGCATTATGCTGAGTGAAATAAGCCAGGTGTTGAAGGACAAATACCATATGATCTCACCTTTAGCAGGAAGCTAAACAACAAAACAATGAAGCAAGCAAAATATAACCAAAGACACTGAAATAGAGAACAGGCTGACAGTGACCAGAGGGGAGAGGGGAGGGAATTTCAGGGGAAATAGGGGAGGGATTTAGAGGAACATATATAAAGGATACATGGACAACAACTGAGAAGGGTGGAAATGGGAGGGAGGTGGGGAGCACGGGGGTGGGATGGGATGGGAGTAATAGACAGAAAACTGTACTTGAAAATAATTAAATTAAAAAAATTGGAAAAATTTTTCAAAAAAATTGGGTGATCACATAACCAGCTACACAGGGTGGTGGCCCCTGAATCTAGGATGGCAGAGGATCTCTTTGGCAAGCACACTCTGGGAGACAGTAAAGACAGCTAAACCTTAGGCTGCCTCCCTACAGCCACAAGAGTGACTTCCCAGTCACCAAAGCAGTTCGTGCATGTGGGAATCACCTTTACCTTTTCTACAATTTGTACAAATCATCCACTATGTCTTTCACTTGTACCATTCATTCAAGTAAAGTAATTTGGTACCCTCAAAAATACCTCATAAGAGTAGATTATTTCATGTGCTACAAGACAAAATCTTCACAAGAGCCTTGGGGTGAAAGAAAGTCTAAGTAGGCAGAAATGCTGAGACCACTGCAGTTTTGCTTAGAAAAATCCAGGCATTTGGTCAGTGATTGTGAGGGGAAACTAAGATGAACCTACAAGCAAGTCAAATGTAGTAGCCAGAGTAGCCAGTGGCCATTGTATGCAGAGCTGGCAGAGAAGCTGGGCCAAGAAAGAAAAAGCAGACATCTGCTTGAGATGTCACCTTGTGTAAGTCTCTATTGCTTATATATAAATTGGAATCATATTTTTTATTAAACAGATATACTGATAGAGGCAGCTAGTTTGAAAAGTAATAATCACTCCAGCAACTCCAGGTCAAGTAGAGGCATAGGTAGAAATGCTTTGCCTCCTCAAGCAACCACAAAAAAGAATTACCACTAAATCTCAAAACAAATAACACACAGAATTGTCAGAAAATCAAACTGTAAGGAAGTCCTACAGCCAGGGGTGTAAAGAAGGCAAATACATCTGGAAAGGTAGGAGTGGTGGAGACACTGAGATGGGGCAAAGAGTTGAAGATGCCATGTAGCACAGAGAGGCAGTGGCAGCTGCAGGATGGGCACAGGTGGTCCCCAATTCACATGTGGTGGATAAAAATCAGGATGGATACCTTGGGAGCAAATGATCCCAGCCCCTGGAAAGACCGCACAGCCCAGGGTTCCAGCACTAGGAAGATAAATCCCCATAACTTCAGGCTGAAGAAACAGTGGGTGTTGGGGGCAGCAGAATTTCTGCTGGATTTTCAGAAAACTTCACTTAAAGGGCCTGCACAGTCTTAAAATGTATGCAAACCCACCCATTCTGGGACTCAACGCCAGGGCAACAGCGGGAAGGGTACCAGTCATATATGGGGAGTGGGTGAAGTGACTGGAATTGGAGTGAGTGCCAAGCAAACTCCCAGAAGCCAGTCAGTGGCACAGTCCCTTCTCCAAACCCTCCCCTCACAGAGTCACAAAGAGGTGAAGTGTGTGGCCCTGCCATGGTAATTACTGAAGGCTCTGCCCCACACAATTTATAGGTGCCTTTTACAGAGAATCAAAGCAGCTCTACCTAATACACAGAAACAAACACAGGGAGGCTGCCAAATTGAAGTGACAAAGAAATATGGCCCAAATGAAAGAATAGACTAAAACCCCAGAAAAAGAATTAAATGAAATGGACATAGCCAACCTATCAGATGCAGAGATCAAAACACTGGTGATCAAGATGCTCAAAGAGCTCATTGACTATGGCAGCAACATAAAGGAAGAAATGAAGTTTACACTAAGTGAAATGAAGAAAAATCTAACCCTGGCAGGTGTGGCTCAGTGGATCGGGCATGGGCCTGTGAACCAAAAGGTCACCAGTTCAATTCCCACTCAGGGCACATGCCTGAGTTGTGGACCAGGTCTCCAGCTGGAGGGCCATGTGAGAGACAACCAATGTTTCTCTCTCCCTCTTCCCCCTTTCTTCCCCTCTCTCTAAAAAATAAATAAGGAAAAAAACTTTTAAAAAATCTATAGGGAACCAACAGTGAAGGGAAGGAAACTGGAATTCAAATCAATGACTCGAAACATAAGGAAGAAATAAACATTCCACCAGAACAGAAAGAAGAAACAAAAATTCGAAAAATGAGGATAGTATAAGAAGACTCTGCAACATCTCCAAACATTCCCATATCTGAATCATAGGAATTCCAGGGGAGAAGAGGAAGAGCAGGAAATTGAAAACTTATTTGAAAAAATAAGGAAAGAAAACTTGCCTAATTTGGTAAAGGAAATAGACGAACAAATTCAGGAAGTAGAGAGGGTCCCAAAAAGTTGGACCCAAAGAGAAACACACCAAGATATGTCATAATTAATATGCCAAAGGTTAAAGATAAAGAAAGAATCTTAAAGGCAGGAAAAGAAAAGCAGAGAGTTCCCTACAAAGGAGTTTCCATAAGACAATCAGCTGATTTCTCAAAAGAAACCTTGCAGCCCTAGCTGGTATAGCTCAATGGATTGAGCATGGGCTGCAAAACAAAAGGTCACCAGTTTGATTCCCAGTCAGGGCACATGCCTGGGTTGCAGGCCAGGTCCCCAGTAGAGGACACACGAGAGGCAACCACACATTGGTGTTTCTCTCCCACTCTTTCTCCTTCCCTTCCCCTCTCTCTAAAAAAATTAATAAATAAAATATTTTTTTAAAAAAGAAAGAAATCTTGCAGGCAAAGAAGGGACTGGCAAGAAGAATTCAAGGTGGTGAAAAGCAAGGACCTACAATCAAGATTACTCTATCTAGCCAAGCTATCATTTAAAATGGAAGGGCAGATAAAGTGCTTCCCAGGCAAGGCAAAGCTAAAAGAGTTCATCATCACCAAGCCCTTATTATATGAAATGTTAAAGGGACTTATCTAAGAAAAAGATGACCAAAAATATGAACAGAAAAATGACAACAAACTCACAACTATCAACAACTAAAAACAAAAACAAATTAAGCAAACAACTAGAACAGGAACAGAATCACAGAAATGGAGATCACAAGGAGGGTTATCAGCATGGAGGGGGAGAATGGGGGGAAGGTACAGGGAATAAGAAGCATAAACGGTAGGTACAAAATAGACAGGGGAGGTTAAGAACAGTATGGGAAATGGAGAAGCCAAAGAACTTATATGTATGACCCATGGACAAGAACTAAGGTGGGAGAATGATGATGGGAGAAGGGTACAGGGGGAGGAGGTAGAATAAAGGAGGAAGAAACAGGGACAACTATAATAGCATAATCAATAAAATATATTTTATTATTATTTTTTAAAGATTTTATTTATTTATCTTTACAGGGGAAGGAGAGAGGGAGAGAAACATCAATGTATGGGTTGCCTCTAATGCGTTCCCTGCTGGGAACTGGCCTGCAGGGAACTGGCCTGCAGGGAACTGGCCTGCAACCCAGGCATGAGCCCTGACTGGGAGTCAAACCCCAATCCTCTGGTTCGCAGGCCTGCGATCAATCCACTGAGCTACACCAGCCAGGGCAATAAAATATATTTTAAAAAAAAGAACAAATTATCAAACCAGCCATCACTATAGGTGGCTAGAGCTTAATCCCACAGAGAAATTGTGGGAAATTATGTAGAACACAGGTCTCAGAATTATTCCACATTGGGGTAAGGAACTGGAGCATGTATGTACCAGTTCCCATCAGTCATTGGTTGAGAACTGCTCCAGGGGATATTAATTTTTCCATCACCACCTCTGTCACTGTGCACCCAGTCTGCCACATGCATGGCCTGAGTGATCTTCAGGCAGAGATACAGATGCAAGTAGCTATAAGTCTGTTAGTGAGTACCTATGTGACAATGCCCAAAGGGTAAAAGCAGGGTACCAAAAGCATCTGCTGCCAAAGGGCTGGAGCATGGTATGCATCAAATCTTTGTGAGACTTGGGGCTGACTTGAAGAAGCTTTGTTGCCCTAGTGACAAATTTGGGGAGCTAATAATTCCCCTCTTTCCCTTTCTCTACTATAAACAACAGTGCCAAGGTCAGAGATGGAGGGTGCTTATGTCTGCTGGAGAATTCTGGTGGAGGGCGCCAAGCAATAGGAAGGTTCCTTAGAGAGATGGCTGTAGCATAAGAATATAAACAATTTTCTCTCAATTCCTGTGCTATGCCTCTGAGTATTCCTTAGAATACCTGGGGAGATTTGTGAGGGGCGCTGAGGTCCTTCATGGTCACTGGGGGCTAAGCATATTAAGATGGCTTCTTTCGAACCCATATTCCAGTTGCTTAGAGCTGTGGTGAGCTTCCGTGAGATGGCCTATACAAAAGTGCCATATTGAACACAGAGGCAGATCTACACAAGGCAACTTTTGTTACTTTATTTTATCTCAGTCGATGGAAAGGGTCATGAAAGACAGAAAGGGTACATCTCTCAGAATTCCAAGTCCTACTTTACGTAAAGTTTTTACATGTCTCCCTCAGAGTTTTGGGAATAAAAGAGAATCAGAGCCAATCACTTTACCTACCCCATCTAGACCTTCTGACCTAAGCTATTTATGTTAGCGTGTATTTGTGCGTGTGTGTGATGACATCAATATGTATGTCTCTGTGTGTGTCCACAATGCATACATAGAATGTGCACATGTTAATGTGTGTGTGTCTGTGGGCATGTGCGTCAGTCTGTAGGAGTTGAGCAGAGGTACCAATATGGCCCCATTCTCCTCTGTAACTTGCATCAAACACCATGGTCTCTCCTTCAAAGCTGTCCTATGATCCTGAATCTGGGAAATTAAAGAAGCAAATTATTCAGGCAGCCCTTACTCCTGGGGCCAACTGCAAAGAGACTAAGTGGTGAGCTAAATAGATGATTGATGATCCAGACAGGCACAGTCCAGGCCAGAGCCTAAAGAGCATGTCTATGAGCATGAGTAGGGGGAAGCAGGGTCAGAAAACAGGAAGCAGAAAAAGGTAAGGCCAGGAGTGGAATGGGACAGCTCAGAAACTGAAGCCAAGAAACAAGAACTGAGAAGCCCTTTTCTATGATATACTAAATCTAGAAATGATTTCCCAACCAATTATTGGACTGGCCCAAATTAGCCAGGCAGAACTTCCTGCACAATCTCTGTTCAATGCCAGCCCAAGCTGAAGCAGGGCCAAGTTACAAAATAAACTGTTTGGATGAAGGCAGAAATTCTGCTTGGCTTCCCTGGGACCCAACACAGCAGCCTGAGTCTGAGCAGTTGCATGCTCCATGTGCAGGAAATCCACTAGCCACTTTGGCCATACAGGAAGCAATCATCCTTACAATAACAATGGTGTGTGTTTGCACAGGGACAAATAGTTTATGAGGCCCTTTAACTGTATTGTTTCATTTGAGCCTTATATGGGCCCTTTGGGGACATTGTCATATGCATTTTATAGATGAAGTGATGTAGGTTTAGAGCTGAAGTAATTTTCCTGTGATCATGTAACTAGTTGGTAACATATCTAGAACTGCAATTCAACTTTGTCACCCAAACTAGAAAATTCTGTCTCTTCTGTTTCCTTTCCTAAATTGGTCTCCTTGGTGTTCCCTTCCTGGATACATATACTGTAGAGGCCTCTGAAAAAATAAGGGTCCACTTCATTGGGCCCTATAAAGCCCAAGAACTTGTTTGTCCTCAAGAAGATAAGGTCCTCAGCTCAGTCACATGCTTTTCCTGCCAATTCACTCAGGGAACCCTGTATGAACTGGAATAGAGGGAACCTGGGAGCAGAATGTCTGTCTCATAGTCTATCTTGGTAAATGTCCTATGTGCATTTGAAAACAATATCTATTCTGAGTATACTGTTCTATAAGTGTCAATTAGGTCAAGTTTGTTGATAGTATAGTTCAAGGCTTCTGCAGGATATGCATGTCATCAAGGTCAGAGATGATGAAAACTGACACAAGTTTCAGTTCATCCTTGTGAGCTCAAACTTGTGCTTCTGGCCATTATTTTTCCAGCCTTTTCTATTTCATTTTGGCTAGTGCCTATTGATTTGTCTTCAGGTGAACTGATCTGCAATATCTAATCTGCTGGTATTACCATCCAATATATTTACTATTTCATTCTTTTTTTTTTCCTCTAGAAGCTTTTTGGGGGACTTTTTCTTATACCTTTCATGTTTCTGTTTAATATGTTCATGCATGCTTTCTTCTACCTTTTTGAACATATGAAATGTAGTGAAAATAATTTTAGAGCCCTAGCTGATGTAACTCAGTGGATTGAGCATGGGCTGCAAGCCAAAGGGTCACCAGTTCGATTCCCAGTCAGACACATGCCTGGGTTGCAGGCCAGGTCCCCAGTGGGGACCACATGAGAGGCAACCGCACATTGATGTTTCTCTCCCTCTCTTTCTCTCTCCTGTCCCCTCTCTCTAAAATTAAATAAATAAAATCTTTTAAAGCAATGATAATAATTTAATGTCCTTATCTATTAATTCTATCATCTGTGTCATTTCTGGATCTGTTGTCTAGTGATTGATTTTTTCCTCATCATAGTTTATATTCTTTACTTCTTTGTATGACTGATAATTTTTTATTGAATGCCATACTTTGTCAATTGTTGGGTGCTGGATATTTTTGTGTTTCTATAAATATTTGTGAACTTTGAGCCAAAAAAGAGTTTGATTCTTTCAAGACCAAAACAGCTTTCGGTCTAGCTATAATTTCGCTACACAACTGATGCATTATTCAACCTAATGACCTACTCTGACTCTTGGGAACATGAAATGTTTCCAGCCTATGTGAGACCAGGATTTTTCCACCTACTTTCCCAAGACTTGGATAGTTTTCTTCCATTCATGTACTGATCAGTACCCAGATGAAGATATGAGGAGAGTCTTCTGAAGATGTCCAAAGTGCTATCTCTTCTCTGCATTGCTCTCTCCTCTCTGATACTTTACCTTGCAAATTGTATCCACCTTGGCCTCCTCCAGTTCTCAACGTTGTCTCTTCAACTCAGTGAATGCTGGACCCTGAGCTCTCCCTCCTTGAACTGTGGCAGAAACTTCTCTCCGTGCTGTAAGCTGGGACAATTATGGGCCTCACCTTATTTGTTTCCCTTCTCTCAAGAATCACTTTTCTGTTCTACCTACTTTCCAACATTTGAAATGTATTGTTTCAAATTTTTGGTCCTAACTTTTACAAGTTTTATTCTGAAGGGTAAATTATGGTTGGAAACGAAAGTCTATGAGGAGATACTTTGATATTATGTAAATATTGTGTTCTCCAACATATTTTTATTCAACAGATTTAGCATCCACTGATTATTCTTATTTATATCATCTATTGCCATTATGGTTGAAAATAGTGATTTCCTGACTATTTATCATTCCTTCTACACTTTTTAGTTGGCCTATTACCGTGAAAAATAGCTTTCCCTTTTCCCTCCTTCACTTATGTACTTAGGTATTTAGGAAGTGTGGTGGACAGGCCCCACGGTGTTTGTTCTCCATTATCCCTGCTTCACACTTTGAATGTGTGAGACTCATGACTTGATTCTCACCAGCAGAATACAGCAAAGGTGACTGCACATATGTGATTATCTGTATGTGATTATATTACACAAGATCTAACTATCTTTCTAGGAGAACCTGTCTCTCTTTCTCTAGATTGTAAGAAAAAAAACCTGCCATGTTGTGAGCTACCACAGAGAAGGACACTGTGTGGAGCTGAGGGTGGTTTCCTGTTGACATCCAGCAAAAAACAGGTCCTTGACCCGTAGCCTGTAAGAAACTGAAGAGTGCCAACAACCGCATGAGCCTGGAAGCCAATCCTTATTCAGTCAAGTCTCAGATGAGATCACAGCATTGGTAAATAGCTGATTATAACTTTGGGAAACCCTGAAGCAGAGGATCCAACTAAGCCATCACTAGATTCCTGATTCTCTGAGGCTTCAAGACAATAAATGTGTGTTGTTTTTAAGCCACTAAGTTCAAGCTATGATGGCTTAATAGCAATAGGTAGCTAATACAGTTAGTTATTTGCATCTTTTAGTATCAGGACTGCAAGGATACATGGAACTTTTCTCTGAATTATATTTTTAAACTATAATATCCATTCAATCAAACATAGGAATAAATTAAACCTACACCTGGATCTTCAAATTACTGTTTTACAAGATATTTAAGAAGAATAAAACCCAGTCTGTCTCATTGCTCTCAACAGAAAGCAGTAAAAGGGTTCTTTATACCATGAAAAGTAAAAAAAAAAACAAAAAAAAACTATTTTAGAAATATTGTTTATGTCATATTTATATCATCTTTTAATTTTATAGTTTGTTATATATAATTTACACAAAAATAAATATACATATATTTAGAAGACATTCAAAATATTTTACTGATGAGATACATACAATCAGTTTGGGATATACTGTTCTTTTTTTTTTTTAGATTTTTGTTTATTTATCTTTAGAGGGGAAGGGAAGGAGAGAAAGAGAGAAATACCAATGTATGGTTGCCTCTTGTGCATCCCCTGCTGGGAACTGGCCTGCAACCCAGGCATGTGCCCTGACTGGGAATCGAACCGCCACCATGTGGTTTGCAGGCCTGTGCTCAATCCACTGAGCTAGGAATATACTGTTCTTTATGTATACCTTTTATGCCCTATTATCAAACCCACCTTTTTATTTTTTAAACCCCAAAGCCTTCAAGTCTTTTATTCTAGAACAGTGATTCTCATCCTTAGCTGCCTATTAGAATTACCTAGGAACTGTTTAGAACACAAAAAGGCTGTGCCCCACCCTAAGATAATTTAATCAGCATCTCTGGGGGTTAGGCAGAGTACTGTTTTGAAAACTCTTCAGGTGATTCTAATGAGCAGCCAGGGTTGAGAACTACTGCCTTTGAAATAAGCAATTGTCTTTGAAAAGTACTTTGTGAAAAATGACCCACTTGGAAAAACATCCTGTTTGAGGTGTGATTCTCTGGCTAAACCCAACTCCTGGAAGCCCTGAAACTGACCCCTAGAGGAAATTTAATCCAGATCACAAGATGTCCAGCCAGAATTCACCTCACTTCTCTTAACCAAAATAAAGTCCTGAGTATTAGATAAAGGTCAAAACCAACACATGTTTTAGAGGCAAAGTGGACCTTAACCATACTTCAGGTTTTTAGTTTTGAGGGAAGTAAGGACAATGGTGAACGGTGAACTTTGAGGTCATTCTCTTCTGGTATGTAAATAAGCTACTTACCCTTTGATTCTCTATTGACTCACAAGCCAAATTAGTACTGTATTTTGCCATATATAATGAGCACTTTTTTGCCCAAATTTTCTAGGGAAAAATAAGGATGCATATCATACATGGGTAGTACTAATTCTATATCTACATAAATGTTTTTTAATTCTTTTATTTATGCTTATGCGTTAAAAGTGTAACTCTAGAAAGCAATAACAATGTCCGTATGCAAAATAATTATACCCTGGAATACGATAATTGATTTTTTCTAAATATAAATAAGTAAAAATTTTAATTAAAAAAATAAAATGAGCCCTGGCTGGTGTGGCTCAGTGGACTGAGCACCAGCCTGAGAACCAAAGGGTCACTGGTTTGATTTCCAGTCAGGGCACATGCATGGATTGCAGACCAGGTCCCCAGTAGGGGGCTCGCAAGAGGCAGCCACACATTGATGTTTCCCTCTCCCCCATTCCCCTCTCTAAAAATAAAATAAAATCTTTTTTTTTAAACTCACTTTTTAAAATTAACTGTGAAACAGACGATCGCGGTTCGATTCCCAGTCAGGGCACATGCCTGGGTTGCAGGTCAGTTCCCGGCAGGGGCCAGTTCCCAGCAGGGGATGCACGAGAAGCAACCATACATTGATGTTTCTCTTCCTCTCTCCTTCCCTTCCCCTCTAAAGATAAATAAATAAATATTTAAAAAAAATAAAATTAAATTAAAACAAAAGATTTTTCTCCTGAAAGTTTGGGCCAAAACGTGGGTGTGCATTATATACAGGAATGCATTACACATGGCAAAATACGAGTAAATACTGTGACTGCAGAATAACCAAGCACTTCTGGGCAGGGCACCAAAAAGAAGCAGTGGGTCCTTCATATAATTTGCAGAGATATCTGATCAGATTACTGGGGAGGAGTACCAAGGGGATGTAGGAGGAGGCAATGGTAAACCATCTAGGAAGATATTAGCTGAGAAGCTGAATGCCTCCAGAGCGCATGGAATTGTGGGCTAGAAAGTTTGAAATAAAACAGGGCTAGGTCTCTGGCTCGGAGGCTCTCGAAGGCTCTCAGAGGCTCTCAGGATGGCTCCAGCTCTCAGCCTCTAGGATGCCTGGGTGACCATGCTGCCACTGCCTGTATTTCCCAAAGGACAGTATTTTGGATGGGAAGGAACTCCTGGCACAGCTTAGGGTAGGGCTGGCCTGGCAGAGGGTGGCAGGTTTATTCTTTGGGTGTTCTACGGGAAACAGTGTCTGAGGCAGAAATCTGCTATTCTTCCTAAATTGTATAGCTTTTGTATCTTATGTTGTTTTAGTTTGTAAACTAACCTTATAGAAATAAGATGATTAAAACAGGGGAAATGAAAGAACTCAGGTGTCAAAGAGTTTAGCCTTGATTGATAGGCCTAAGTGACTAATTCATGTGGAAAGCTGTTATTTCAAAGTTGTGAAGCTTTTAAGTAGACTCCTTTCCTTTGGACACATGGACATGGACAACGGCATGGTGATTGCTGGGGGGAAAGAGTGTATAAGGGAACTAAATAGTAATAGAAAGATACAATAAAGACAAAAAAAAAAGACCCCTTTCCTTTGTCACCAAACCTTTGCCTCCGGAATTTTGCCTAGATCAGGGGTGTCAAACTCATTTTCACTGGGAGCCACATCTGCCTTGAGGTTGCCTTCAAAGGGCTGAATGTAATTTTAGGACTGTATAAGTGTAACTACTCCTTAACAGTTAAACGAGAGCTTGGCACTGCCACCAGGTATAAACAAGGTGCCAGGCCAGATAAAACAAGGCGGAGGGCTGGATTCAGCCCGAGGGCCTCGGGTTTGCCACCTGTGGCATAGATGGTGGCAATGGACAGCAGGACCCCAATTGCTGTTCGGTAACAATCCTTCTTTCCTTCCATAGCCACTTCATTTACAGAACCACTGCATTGTTTTCTATCTCCTCTGCATTTCAGTGTCACATTTCTTTTGGCTATTATGAAAAAATCCATTTTGTTTGTGACTGATAATTCTACAGCAAATTTTCTGTTCAAACCTAAAAGCTGGCTCTTTTATCAAGCCATCTTTCTTCTCTGCTCCTTATTTCCAATACAAACTATTATTTCCAAGGGGAAAAGGAAGGAAGGAAGGAAGGAAGGAAGGAAAGAAGGAAGGAAGGAGAAAGAAAAACAGGGGGGAGGGAGAGAGAGAAGGACAAAATAATAGCTTCTGATAATAAATTTAGCCTATTTCATTGTAAAGAAGATTGCTTAATTAGAAAGTTTTCATTCTCTAATCTTTAACATAATCTTGCAAGGAAAATAGTGATATTATCCTAACTGTATACTAACTCAAAATCTTTTTAAAAAATTATATGTGCTCGAACCCAGTAGCAATTAGCTCCCTCTGGTGTCCAGATTGTGATCTCTAAATACCATTTTCCATTAAATAGCACCTATTTACTGGATGGGATACTGACCAATTCATGAATTGTTGAATAAAGCCAATTAGATCTTTAAAATAAAAAAGTATCTAGAGCTCCATGGAGAAATGGCTGATTCCAGGTTTGGGACAAAAATGTCAAGATGGTCTATGATTTCATAATGATGCCAGAAGGTACTCTTTTGTTCACCTTTGGAGGTTGTCAGAGCCCTGAACCATCATTCTGAGAACTGATAAATGACAATATGCATCAAGCTTGTATCTTTAACATTTAAAATATACATTAGGGTAACCAAAGAGATGATGTGGGAAGTTTCTTTTTTTTAATATTTTACTTATTTATCTTTAGAGGGGAAGGGAGGAGAGAAAGATCAATGTATGGTTGCCTCTCATGAGTCCCCTGCTGGGGACTAGCCTGCAACCCAGGCATGTGCCCTGATTGGGAATCAAACCGCAACCATGTGGTTCGCAGGCCCGCGCTCAATCCACTGAGCTACACCAGCCAGGGCTGGAAGTTTCTTTACAGAAGAAGGATCACTGGTAGTAAGCAAATAATTAAAAAGTAGAATGTTTTGGCCCTGGCTGGTGTAGCTCAGTGGATTGAGCACAGGCTGTGAACCAAAGAGTTGCAAGTAAGATTCCCATGCCTGGGTTGTGGGCCAGGTTCCTGGTGGGGGCCATGTGAGAGGCAACCACACATTGATATTTCTCCCTCCCTTCCCCTCTCTCTAAAAATAAATAAAATATTAAAAAAAATAAAAAGTAGAGTTTTTAAAATTAACAGCCTGCAAACTCTTTTAAAAAGTGATAGATTTGGCTACTGTCTAGGCAATATTACATGTGTAAAATTATTTAATTACTACAACTCTAAGAGATAGGCACTCTAATTATTCCTATTTTACCAATAAGGTTAAATAAATTGTACAAAGGTACATTACCAATAAGTATTATAGTACATTTGGACCTAGGCACTCTAAAGCTGGCCTGTACTCTTAAGTACTTCATTATACTTCTTCCTGAACATGATAGGAAACTACTAAAGGATTTTAAGCCAGGGTTTGATATAATCCTACATGTAAAAAGATCACTCTGACCTGCAGGTTGAAGATGGATTGAGCAGGGATAAACGTGAGGCAAAAGAATAAAATGTTATTCATTCATTCATCTAATAAATATTTATCGAGTATCTCCCATGTGCTAGCCAGTGTTCTAGGTACTGAAAATACAGGACTGACAAAAGAGAGAAATACCTGCTTCCACATTTGGATGCGGGAAGGCAGTCAATAAACATGTAAGTAACTAATATTTACAGTATGTCAACTATAAATAAGTATATAGAGAAAAGTATAGATGGGAACTGGGAAAGAGAGTTCTGGGAGAGGGAGGGAAGTTAGGATGGCTTCACCAGAAGGTAAAATTTGAAAAATATCTGAAGAGATGAGACAGGAAGATACATTGGAGAAGAATGAGCTAGGCAAATGCAAGCCCCAAACAGGAAATGTGCCTCTGGTATGAAGAACAGCAATGAAGCCAGAGAGACTAAAGCAGAGTGAATGCAGAGAGAGCCATAGATGAGATCAAATGGAGAAGCAGATCCTGTAGACAATTGAAGACCTGACTTTTTAAGTAAAATGGACCACTGGAGAGTTCTGAGCACAGGAATAATATAATCCTTTTTTATATGAGAGTTTATTGAGATATAATTCACATATCATCAAATTTACCCTTTCATAATATATGATTCAATGGTTTTTAGTGTATTTGCATAGTTATACAACCATCACCATTATCTAATTTTTTTTTTATTCTCACCCGGGGACATTTTCTTCATTGCTTTTACACAGAGAGGGGAAGAAAGGGAGGAAGGGAGACAGAGAAACATCATGTGAGAGAGAAGCATCACTGGCTGCCCTCTGTATGTGCCCAGACTGGGGATCACTGGTGTCAGGACCAGGGGCAGAACCTGCAACCCAGATATGTACCCTGGTCAGGAATTGAACCCACAACCCCTTGGTTATAGGACAACACTCCAACCAACAACACCAGCCAGGGCACCATATCTAATTTTAGAGCATTTTTATTATCCTCAGAAGAAATGCTGTACTCACTACAAGTCACTCCCTTCTCACTAACTCCCGTTAGCTCCTAGTAATCACAAATCAAATTTCCATCTCTACAGATCTGCCTATTCTAGATATTTCATATAAATGGAATGATACAATATGTGGTCTTTTGTGACTGGCTTCTTTGATGTAGCAAAATATTTACAAAGGTCCATCCATATTGTAGCATGCACCAATACTTCATTTTCTTTCATTGCCAAATCATATTCCACTGTGTGACTGTAACACATTTTGTTTATCCATTCATCAACTGATGGCCATTGGGTTGTTTCCACTTGTTGGTGCTTAAGTAATACTGATATAGCCATTTCTGTGGTCACGCATTTTCACTTCTCCTGAGTATATAACTAGGAGTAGAATTGTTAGGTCATATGGCAACCCCATGTTTATTTTTCAGAAATTGCCAAACTTTTCCCTCAGTGTCTGCCCTATTTTAGGCAATTAGGCTGCCCTAATTCCACCAGCAATGAATGAGGGGTTCAATGTCTTTACATCCTCACCAACATTTGCTATTGTCTGTATTTTTTTTTTATTTTGGCCAGCTTAGTGGGTTTAAAATAGTATCTTCTTGTAGTTTAAAATTTTTTTATTTATTTTTAGAGAGAAAAGAAGGGAGGGAGAGAGGGAGAGAAACATCACTGCATGGTTGCCTCTCACGGACCAGACCCACAACCCAGGCATGTTCCCTGACTGGGAATCAAACCAACAACCCTTTGATTCTCAGAGCAGCACTCAATCCACTGATCCCCTCTAGCCAGGGGTCTTCTTGTAAATTTGATTTGCCTTTCTCTGATGACTAATGATGTTGAGCATCTTTTCATGTACTTATTGGCCATTTATATATCTTCTTCGGGGATGTAAAATCAAATCCTTTACTCACTAAGAAAAAAACTATAGCTCTGGCTTGTGTAGCTCAGTGGATCGAGTGCAGGTCTATGAACCAAAGGATGGCAGGTTCGATTCCCAGTCAGGGCACATGCCTGGGTTGCAGGGCACATGCCTAGGTTGCAGGCCAGGTCCCCAGTGAGGGGTGTGTGAGAGGCAACCACACATTGATGTTTCTCTCCCTCTCTCCTTCCCTTCCTCTCTCTCTCAAAATAAATAAATAAAGTATTTTTAAAAAAGAAAAAAACTATAGCCCCAGTCAGGTGGCTCAGTTGGTTGGACCACTGTCTCATACACCAGAAGTTTACAGGTTCAATTACCAGTCAGGGCACATGGTAATTACACCTAGGCTGCAGGTTTAATCCCCAACTGGGGCACATTCAGAAGGAAATCAATCAGTGTTTTTCTCTTGCATCGATATTTCTCTCACTCTATTACTTCTTCTCTCTCTCCCATCTTCTTTCTCTAAAATAAAAAAAAAATATATATATATATATCCTCAGATGAGAATTAAAAAAATTAAATAAAATCAGTGTTTTCATATACCCCAAACTCAGGTTCCCCTATTATTAACATTTTACATTAGTATGGTACATTTTTTTTAATTTTAATTTTAATTTTTTAAGATTTTATTTATTTATCCTTAGAGGGGAAGGGAAGGAGAGAAGGAGAGAAATATCAATGTATGGTTGCCTCTCATGAGTCCCCTGCTGGGAACTGGCCTGCAACCCAGGCATGTGCCCTGACTGGGAATCGAACCACGACCGTGTGGTTCACAGGCCTGTGCTCAATCCACTGAGCTACACCAGCCAGGGCTAATTTTTATTTTTATTTAATTCTTGTTCAAGTACAGTTTTCTGTCTTATATTCCCAGCCCTGTCCCCCAGTATGGTACATTTTTAATAATTAATAAGTTAATGTTGATACATTGTAAACTAAATTCTATGGCTTTGTTTTTTCATAGTTATTAATTTTTACTTTTTTTTTTCTGTTCTGGGATAGCATCCTAAATATCATCTTACATTTAGTTGTCATGTTTTCTTAGGCTGTGACAGTTGCTTAGACTTTCCTTGTTTTTGGTGACCATGAGAGTTTGGGGGCATACTGGTCAGGTATTTTGTAGGATGCTCCTTTATTGGAATTTGTCTGATGTGTTTTTCATAATTAGACTGGAGTTGTGGATTTGGGGAGAAAGATCACAGAGGTAAAGTGCCATTTTCTTCACCTTATATGAAGGGTATACCAACATAATTTATGATTGTTAACCTTTGCCCATTTTTAAATTGATTATTGGACGGGGTGTTGAGTTGGAAGCATTCTTTACATATTCTAGATATGTCCCTTATCAGATATATAGTTTGCACAAGTTTTCTCCCATTATTTAGTTGTCTTTTCACTTTCTCAATGGAATCCTTTGAAACACAAAAGCTTTTAATTTTGTTGAAATCCAATTTACTTTTTTTTCTTTCGTCACTTGTGCTTTGGTGTTGTATCTAAGAAGCCATCCTAAACCAAAGTCCTGAAAATTTATGCTTATGTTTTCTTGTAACATGTTATATTTTGGGCTCTTATATTTATGTTTTTTATCTGTCTATGTAAGAAATGTCAAAACCTGTAGAGAATTTTTGTAATAGTTTATTTGAGCCCTGACGGGTGTGGTTCAGTGGTTTGAGTGTCATCATCGCCCAACCCCAAAGTTTACCAGTTTGATTGAGGGTCAGGGCATGTACCTGGGTTGCAGGCCAGGCCCCTGCTTGGTGGCATCCCAGAGGCAACTGATCGATGTTTCTCTCCCTCTATTTCTCCCTCCCTTTCCCTCTCTCTAAAAATAAATAAATAATTTTTTTTAAAGTTTATTTGAGCCAAAACTGACAACAATACCAGGAAGCAAGATCTTAAATACTCCCTTGAGGGTAGTTATGCCTCCTAGTGGTCTAAAAAGAGGATTACTCTGGCATTTCAAAGATATGTTGTTACCCTGGATACACAAGAACAACAGACAGTGTTGCTTAAGACAAAGATAACCTTTTACTAGGGAAGTTGTAGGTCTGAGAAGCTACCTACTATCCACTGTGACCTCCCCAGTTAGGAATTTGTAATCAGATCACCCTCTGGGGTTACTTTCAATTAGATTTATTACAGCACCTTTTCATCCACATGGTTGAAAGAAACTGAAGGAGAGCTAAACAAATGAAAAGAAATCCTGTGTTAATGGGTCAAAAAATTTAAAATATTATTAAGATAGCAACACTCCTTATGTAAGAAATATAATCTTCCTTATAATCCCTCCTTAATTCCAAATATATAAAAGAAACTGCAAAACTATCATTATCTGGAACATATGAGATATTGTTTTCTCATATTGCTGTCAGTTTCACTCAAATTCATTTTTTTTAAGATTTTATTTATCTTTTTAGAGAGGGTTAGGGAGGGAGAAAGGGAGAGAAACATCAGTGTGTGGTTGCCTCTCATCTGGTGGGTCCCCACTGGGAATCTGGCCTGCAACCCAGGTATGTGCCCTGACTGGGAATTGAACCAGCAACCCTTTGGTTCACAGGCCAGCATTCAGTCCACTGAGCCACACTAGCCAGGGCTCAGATAAATTCTTATAAAAACTTTCTACAGGTTTGAACATTTTTTTTTAAAGATTTTATTTATCTATCTTTAGAGGGGAAGGGAAGGAGGGAGGGAGAGAAATATCAATGTATGGTTGCCTCTCATGAGGCCCCTGCTGGGAACTGGCCTGCAACCCAGGCATGTGCCCTGACTGGGAATCGAACCGTGATCCCTTAGTTCACAGGGCTGCGCTCAATCCACTGAGTTACACCAGCCAGGACATTTTTTAAAAATATTTTATTTATTTCTCTTTAGAGGGGAAGGGAAGGAGAGAGGAAGAGAAACATCAATGTATGGTTGCTTCTCGTGCATCCCCTGCTGGGAACTGGCCCCTGCCAGGAACTGGCCTGCAACCCAGGCATGTGCCCTGACTGGGAATCGAACCACGATCGTGTGGTTCACAGGCCCACGCTCAATCCACTGAGCTACACCAGCCAGGGCCAGGCTTGAACATTCTTATATCAACATTTTATAGTTTTCAGTTACAACCCTTATACTTTTGTTAAATTTATTCCTAAGTATTTTATATTTTGATGCTATTATAAATGGAATTGCTTTCTTAATTTTATTTTCAGATTGTTCATTTCTAGAGTATGGACTACAATTGATTTTTGTATATTGACCAAGTACCTGCAGCCTTGCTGAATTAAATGATTAGTTCTAATCTGTTTTTTGTATACATGTATTCGGTAGCATTTTCTATACAAGATCATGTTATCTGTAAACCGAAAGTGTTTTACTTCTTTCTTTTCAATCTGGTTGCCTTTTATTTCTTCTTCTTTCTTAATTTCTCTGGCTAAACCTCCAGTGAAATGTTCAACAGAAGTAGTAAGAGCAGACATCTTCATCTTATCCCTTACCTTTGGGGGAAAGTATTTAGTCTTTCACTATTAAGTATGATGTTAGCTGAGGATTTTTTTGTAGATCCCCTTTATCAGAACGGAATCTATATGAGGAGTTTCCTTCTATTCCCAGTTTGTTCTGTGTTTTTATCATGAAAGGGCATCTTATGTTTTATATGGATCATTTTACTTGCTGTGTAGAGAATGGATTGGAGTGGACAAGGTCTAAAACATGGAACTGGTTAGGTTGCTATTGTGATAATCTAGGTAAGAGATGATGATGACTTGCAGTTTTTTAGGCAAGAAATGATGAAAGAGAATGGGAACTAACCCAGTGGTAATCAGAATATCAGAAATATCAAATAATAGAATCGATAGAGCTTTATGAAAATTGAATGTGACATTGGGCATGGCATGTAATGTTGCTGCCCTGTGCAGATCTTCTTAACTAGGCTGGTACAACCATCTCACAGCTACTGTGTGGGTTGACTGATAATGATGCAGATCTACATGTCTCTTAACAATTGACATCAGCTACCTCATCCGGAGAAATCTGGAAGGTTCCCATCCCTTTGGAAGACAATGACTAACTGATGTGAGGCTCTAAAAGGCTATGCACTCTATCTAAAGGAACTATATATTACAAAGATTATGATCCTTGAAGTGCCCACTGGGAGTAAAAGTCCATCTCTTAGGCATGATGAATTCAGTGATTAATGAAAACTGTTGAGATTAACTGATAATTGGTCCCAGAAGTTTACTAAGCAATTTTCAGAAGGACTTTGGAGATAATGAAAATACTTGTGGTTAGAAAATAAAAGAAAACAAGTCCTCAAAATCACCATATTTTGCCATGTATAATGTGCACATTTTTGCCCAAATTTTGTAGGGAAAAACAAGGATGCACATTATACATGGGCAGTACTAATTCCCTATTTACATAAAGGTTTTAATTCTTTTATTTATACTTGAGTTAAAGGTGT
This sequence comes from Sturnira hondurensis, assembly GCF_014824575.4. Lineage (NCBI taxonomy): Eukaryota > Metazoa > Chordata > Mammalia > Chiroptera > Phyllostomidae > Sturnira > Sturnira hondurensis. The sequence continues at coordinate 908,640 of NW_028098007.1, forward strand.
AACTCTAGAAAGCAATAATACCCGTATGCAAAATAAAAACTTGGAATAAAATAATCATTTTTCTAAATATAAATAAATAACTGAATTTAAAAATTAAAACAAAATACCCTGACTGGTATTGCTCAGTGGATTGAATGCTGGCCTGAGAACCAAAGGGCTGCCAGTTCAATTCCCAGTCAGGGCACAGGCTTGGGTTGCAGGCCAGGTCCACAATAGGAGGGGTACGAGAAGCAACCACACTTGATGTTTCTCTCCTTTTTCTCCTCCCTTTACTCTCTCTCTAAGAATAAATAAATAAAACCTTTAGAGGAAAAATTTCTTTCCTGAAAGTCTGGGCCAAAAATGTGGGTGAACATTATACACAGCAAAATATGGTATGTTAGTTTATGGATTGATGGGAATAATTTGTCTTGATTGAGGTAGGCTACACAACTTTAACTTGGAATGGTCACATGAATGTGCCTCGCAGATTTTCAACTACAGGGAGTATAATTATTGATCAAGGGCCCTATTTGCTGGGCCTAGAAATCTGTCACCACATTTGAACCAATGCTACATTTCAATGGGCTATTCCTAGACAATGACTGGACACAGCAAGGATACTAAGGCAGGTGCAAAGTGAAAAGTCCTAAGAAGATCAACTTGAGCTCAGACTCCCAAAGGCCATGCCTACTGTTCTTTCCTAGACTTCCTAGCATTCAAAGACACTCTCAACATTTTTCCCTTCTCTTTTTCACTTGGATCAGGCTTGCATTGTGATCGCAGTCTTTCCTGGTTCCCTCCTCATTTCTATTACAAGTATTGCCCTAAAATCCTTGAATGTTTGATTTGATACTGGCCATCTGCTTTAAGGACAACCTGAATGAATACAATACCTTTGTCAAAACTTAGAAGTATACATTCAAAAAGGGTGAATTTTACTGTATATAAATTATACCTCAATAAACTTGACTTTAAAAATTTTTATGTTAGTTTTAAACATTTATTAACAGTAGGTAACTCGTGCCTATCTCTTCTCCACCATCTACTTCCCTTCCTATTCCTGGAATAGGCCACCACTTAGAACAGCTACAGTTCCACATCTCACAATGACCATATCTACCTAGCCTTGCAAATTGCTTGCACAGTTACTCCCCAAATATGTCTTCCATGGTTTCTCAGGGTTACATAGAGAAACAATGACATAGGACTGAAGTTTACAACCAACATATGAGGAAAAAGTGAGAGATCTGGACATGGGAGAAGAATGCCTAAGCTAGACAGAAGAACTGGCCCTAGAGAACCTCCACCATCTGACTGCTCAACAATCAGATCTGTAGGGCACATGTAATTATTATTTAAGGACTCAAAAGACTGTGATCTCAAACAACCTAACTGGGTTTTTATATGCAGAAATGTGTAACCAACATTTGTTGTTCAAAAAACCAAAACAAATGAAAACAGCAAAACACATACAATAGCTTTTTCACTCAAAAGAAAAGCCAAAGCTTCTCTTATGTATACAAGACACTACATGATACTGCTTCTTACCTGTCTGCCTTAATATCCTGACCTTCTTCCCCCTTGCTATTGTTTCTTCAGTAATGATGGATTCCTTGCTGTTCCTTAAACATCCTAAGTATATGCTCAGGATAAAACCTTTGCATTTACTTTTCGGTTTGTCTAGAATTCTCCTCTACAGGGCTCCCTCTCTCCATTCAGGCCGCTGGTTAAATGTTTTCTTAGGCTTTTGTTGACACTGTTGTCTAGAACACCCCTTTCCCCAATATGTCACTCTCTAGTCCACAGGTGGCAAACACAAGGCCCATTGGCCAAATCTGGCCCTCCACCTTGTTTTACCCAGCCCAGCACCTTGTTTCTATCCGATGGCAGCACTGAGCTCCTTGCCCCTACTTAAGGAGTAGTTACAAGTAGTAGTCCTAAAATTATATTCAGCCCTTTGAAGGCAACTGCAAGGCTGATGTGGCCCCTGGTGAAAATGAGTTCGACACCCCTGCTCTAGTCCCTTATCCTTTATTATTCTTCATAACACTATCATCCTCTGACATAAATCTATTCATTTGTTTATTTTCTCCTTCCCCAACTAGAATGTAAACCTATAAGAGCAGGAATTTTGTTTTGTCCACTACCATATCACCATGATCTAAAGTGCATGACCAATGTGGCACATTGTTGATACTCATTAATTATTGGTTGAATAAATCAAATAAGTAAAGTTAACCATCATGTCTCCTTTCTATTCCCCCCTCAGTTTATCTCAGTTAAAGTAGAAAGAAAATTTGGCAAAAGAAGAATCTTAGTAAAGAGTAGACCTCAGCCACAGACTTATCTGGGGCTTTGAGCAGGGTGGTATGTTCCACTGAACAAGTTGTCTGGGACTTTTTTAAATAAGATTTTATTTATTTTTTAGAGGGGAAGGGAAGGAGAAAGGGAGAGAAATATCAATGTATGATTGCATCTCATGAGTCCCCTGCTGGGAACTGGCTTGCAACCCAGGCATGTGCCCTGACTGGGAATTGAACCATGATCCTCTGGCTTGCAGGCCTGTGCTCAATCCACTGAGCTATACCAGCCAGGGCTTCTCTGGGACTTTTGAGAGTAACTCTTTTAGTCCATTCAACCACTATCTTACAAAATCCTCAAGGTCTTTGACCCTCTTTCTTTTTGTGGTACTCACATAGACAAACCTTAATTCTGGAGCTCCAAAAAAGTAGATATTTATTCTATTTTACCAATGAAGAAATTAAAGCACAGATAACTATCCAAAAGACACACAGCTAGTAAGAAACAGTCTGAATGTTTAACTCAGGTATTCTGATTCCAAAGCTTGAGCTTTTAACCCCTACTGTCCAGGCAATTTAATTATTTTTTCCCAGTCAGCTCTACCTCTACTGCTAACTATATCCTACAGGGCTATTTTGTTTGTCTAACTCCCAGGGGTACCATTCATGTTTACATTATAAGTAATACTTACAAGGTAAATTTATAGCCTTAAATCTATATTTTAAAAGAAGAAAGACTGAAAAGTCAGGAACTAAGCAACCGAAAAACTTAAGAAACTGAAAAACAGAAAAACAAATTCAATAATAGCTAAAGTAAGGAAATAATAAATATTACAGAAAGTAATGAAGAAGGAAACAAAGATGTAATTGAAAAATCAACAAAGCTAAAGTCAGTTTCTTTAATGTGAAAATGTGGATGGATATTTGATATTATTATTTTTGTTTTATTAATGATTTTAAAGTGCTAATAGTTACCAAGTACCTGCAGGGTTGTCCAACCTGCACCCTAAGGGCCACATGCAGCTCAGGATGGCTAGGAATGCAGCCCAACACAAAATCATAAATTTACTTAAAACATTATTGTTGGGAAGTACCCAGTCTGGTTTCAGAAGCTGTAATCCCCTATGGCAAGGGCTGAGTAAAAGGACCTTGGGACCATAAGCCATTAAGGAGACAAAGCTTATCTTCCTTGTAGGGGCACCACCTCTTCCCCCTTTGACTTCATCCTGTTTGACCCTGGGCGGATGACTGGTTAGCCAATGACAGGTAAGATTCCTCAAAGGAGGGAGGACCTAAGACAGGCATGGTCATGAAGGGGCCCTTGAGGAAGGACTTGGGGGCTATAGAAAAAGGGGGTGATGGACCCTTGCCCCTCGGCTTTGACATAGCCTGAGTCCTCATTCAGTCTGCCAGAAGTCTCCTAATCTCTTGGCTTCTTTACTTCCCTTGCCTGACTTAAGCCTAAAACAATGTCTTAAGCCTGAAACAATGCTGGAGGTGGGTGCGGCCCTGCTCTGGAAAGGGTGGGTTCCCTGGGGCAATCAGGCCTAAGAAAGAATGCATAAAATCCTATGAAACCTACTTTACTAATACCCTCAATTTAAATGATAAGGGTCCAAGCATGAAGTGAGTTTATTCCCCAAAGTTTTATGGCCCTTTAATTATCTGACCCTGACTCAGAATACACCCTCAGAGTTCTTTGGATATCTATTGTTTAATCATTTCTGCCTCACAATGAATAGTGAACTTTACATATATACACTGTATTCCTATGCAAATTAAACCAAATAAAAGTCCACTGAGGAATAGGTTCCTGGCCCTTCTCCTTTGAGAGATTGGTCACTTTTCCTCCCCAAGCAGACCATCTCTTGGTAGATTTACTCTCATGGTGGGGGGTCACTGTGGGCGGAGAATTTTTTGTGTGTGATTACATGTTGCAATATATTTAATGTGTGTTCCAAAACAACTCTTCTTTTCCCAGTGTGGCCCGGAGACACCAGAAGGTTGGACACTTCTGGAAGTGTTAACATACATTAACAAATTTAATCCTACAACAATTAAATGATGTAAAATAATTAGACATAGTTTAGCTAAAAAAATGAGTTATAAGAAAAGTTAGACAGCCCTGGCTGGTATAGCTCAGTGGATTGAGCATGGGCCTGCAAATCAGAGGATCATGGTTCAATTCCCAGTCAGGGCACTTAGAAAAAAAAAAAGAAAAGTTAAACAGCTTGCTCAAGATCTCAGAGTGGCAGAGCCAGGTTTTTGGATTTAGGCATTTGGCTCAAAATTCTATGCATTAATTCCTATATTATACTGCTTCCACAATCAACCTTACACTGGAAATCTTAGCCAGCCAAGTAAAACAAAAGAAAATGAAGTATAAGATATAAGCTTGGAAAGAAAGAAACAAAACTGTCATGTGGGACTTCCAGGCAAGATGTAGGCATAGGTGGAAATACTGTGCCTCCTCACACAACCAAATTTAAGAACAACAAAGATTTAGAAACAAAAACACAACCAGAACAGACAGAAAATTGAACTGTATAGAAGTCCAACAACAAACAATTCATACAGACCAGTAAGAGCGGTGGAGTCGGTGGCAGGTGGAGACGGGATGCAGCAGGAAAAAGTGGTGGTTGGCAGACCTGGGCACAGGGAGGAAACGAGCAGACCCAACCCAGTGAGGTACACAAGGCAGTTGGCTGAACACGGACAAACATTCGCACGCAGATAAACCAGGCAAAAACAGGCAGTGAGACAGACCTTGCAACCCAGGGCCCCAGCTACAGGAAATAAAGCCTAAAAGCACTGATTGAAAACACTGGTGGGGGTTGAGGTGCCAGGAGAGACTCCCAACCTCACAGGAGAGTTCATTAGAGAGACCCACAGGGTCCTAGAACATACACAAGTCCACCCACCAGGAAACCAGCACCAGAAGGGCCCAATTTGCTTATGGGAAGCAGCAGAGGGGACCGAAATCCGAGAGAGAGCAAAACAAACGCCATTGCTCCCTCTCTGATCCACATACAGCATCACAATGCAGCAACTGGGTTGCCCCACCCTGGTGAACACCTAAGCCTTCGCCCCTCATACATAACAGGTGCGAACAGACCAAAACATTATGACTCAAGAAGTAAGAGCTCAAAACCCCAGAGCCAATACTTTTAAACAACAAAGAGATAGTCAACCTATCAGATACACAGTTCAAAGCACTGGTGATCAGGATGCTCACAGAACTGGTTGATTTTGGTTGTAAATTAGATGAAAAAATGAAGGCTACACTAAGTGAAATGAAGGAAAAAATGCACAGGGAACCAATAGTGATGGAAAGAAAACTGGGACTCAAATCAATGGAGAGGACCACAAGGAAGAAAGAAACAACCAAACAGAAAAGAAAGAAGAAACAAAAATTCAAAACAGTGAGGAGAGGTGTAGGAACCTCCAGGACATCTTTAAATGTTCCAACATCCAATTATAGGGGTTCCAGAAGAAGAAGAGGAAGAGCAACAAGTGGAAAACTTGTTTGAACAAATAATAAAGAAGAACTTTCCCAATCTGGTAAAGGAAATAGACTTCCAGGAAGTCCAGGAAATCCAGGAAGCTCAGAAAATCCCAAGGAAGGTGGACCCAAGGAGGAACGTACCAAGGCACATCATGATTACATTCGTCAAGATGAAAATGAAGGAGAGAATTCTAGAAGCAGCAAGAGATAAGAGGACAGTCACCTACAAAGAAATTCCCATCAGACTGTTAGATGATTTCTCAAAAGAGACCTTACAGGCAAGAAGGGGCTGGAAAGAAGTATTCCAAGTCATGAAATCCAAAGACCTACATCCAAGATTGTTCTATCCAGCAAAGCTTTCATTTAGAATGGAAGGGCAGATAAAGTGCTTCTCAGATAAGGTCAAGTTGAAGGAGTTCATCATCACCAAGCCCTTATTATATGAAATGTTAAAGGGATTTATCTAAGAAAAAGAAGATAAAAAATACAAACAGTGAAAGGACTGCAAACTCAGTTATTAAGACCACACCTAAAACAAAAGCAAACTAAGTGGACAGCTAGATCAGGAGCAGAGCCACAGAAATGGAGATCACATGAAGGGTTAGCAACAGGAGAGTGGGAGGAGGAGAAGGGGGGAGAAGGTACAGAGAATAAGTAGCATAGATGGTAGGTAGAAAATAGACAGGGGACATAGATATGTTAAATAGCTGTGGCCAAGTTTTGGGGAGGGAGAAGTGAGTGGCTGCTCCCCAGGATGTAGTTGGGGGCTGCTTCTCTGAAACAGTCCCTGCTTGAGAGCCATGTGGCTTTAGCAGAGTGCGGACCCCCTCTTGGCCAGGCGAGGGGGCAAGCCACTCTGTTTTGGAAAGATGTAGACCCCTGTAGCCATCACGAGAGAGAGTCATGCGGCTTTAGCAGAGTGAGGACCCCCTCTTGGCCAGGGGAAAGGGAAAACCACACAGCTTTGCCGGAATGGAGATCCCTGCGGCCAGGTGAAGAAGAAAGACGCGCTTTTGGTGGAGTGCAGCTTTGGTAGAAGAGGCCCACACAGCTTTGGGACACTCCCTTTAGCCGAGTGTCCTGGAAAGCAGGAGAGACTTTGACTGGAATTTGGTACAAAGAACTCTTGCCAGTGGAAGGTGCCACATGACTTTGGATTAGTTGGAGATCCTGCCTGGACAGGCGACACAGCTCACAGCGCCAGCGACCTGAAAAACGGACGTGTGCTCTTTTCCTGATTTACGAAAATGAAATAGTTCCTAGTCTGCAGTGCACTGACAAAACAGGAGGACAGACCACTTACCAGAAGCAAGGGCTGTGCCAGGCTTCGTGAGCAGTCCTGTACAACCGCTGGCTTGGAGCAACATGGTCCCCACAGCCCTGACATCTCCAGGCATCGTCACCTGCACACAAAACCAAGGAGGGGTTCAGAGGCCCAAGGTACCAAGGAAAAAGGGGATGGGGTTCCTAATGTGTGGAAAAAGTCTGAGTTAGCAGACTCTCAGATTGAAAGGGTTAGTCCAGCGTTCAGCCAGACGCACACTTCCCTCCTCAACAAGATCTCTGGGAAGCACAGCCCGCTCATCTCCCCAGGGAGAGGAAATTCATGGCCTCAAAAGTTGTCTCATTCCATTTTTTAAAAAATGGCTCTGCCCTGGCTGGTGTGGCTTGGTGGGTTGGGCATCATTCTGCAAATGGAAAGGTCACCAGTTTGACTCTCTCGGTCAGGGCACATGCCTGGGTTGTGGGTCAGGTCCCCAGTTGGGAGGGTGTGAGAAGCAACTGACCAGTGTTTCTCTTGTACATCGATGCTTCTCTCCCTCTCTTTCTCTATTAAAAAGAACCACAATCTTAAAAAAAAAAAGAAAGAAAATAGACAGGGGAGAGGGCAAGAATAGTAGGGGAAATATAGAATCTAAAGAACTTGAGACACGTGGACATAAACTAAAGGGGGGAAATGGGGTGTGCAGGGTGGAGGGGAATGAAGGGGAGGGGAATTAGAACAACTGTAATAGCATAATCAATAAAATATATTTTAAAAATAAATATCAATTTTCTTGTAAAATAACCTAGTCAACAAAAAGTCAGAGGTCCCTATGGATTCAAATCCTTCCAGCTCCTGCTAGACAATGCCCAGATTTACACTGAAGGGGCACCCAGCAATCTCTTTCACTCATTTCCAAGTCGTTGATAATTTTTCCTAATAATAGGTTCATTTTTATCATTTTTAATAATGCAACCAAAAAGAAGAAATAGAAATTTAATGCACTGCTGGTAGTAAGTGTAAAATTTTGTTAATATTGTCAATAATGGTTTATAGCTATGCATGATGCCAGGTGGGTTATTGAATATCACCCAGGGGCCACTTTGTTAAAGTACATGATTGTCTACCCACTATGCTCTACACCTGAAACTAATACAAAATAATATTGAATATAAATAATTGAAAAACAAATAGACCACAAAATTTGTTAAGTTTTTTTTTAGGTATATTCATTTACATACACAAATATGTGGTATTATTGGGTTTGTTGTGGAATATTTTTGTTCACTCTGCGCTGGGGTCAAAAAGCTTTTAAGCCATGAATGTGACATACGTGGTTCTACAGTGAAAAGAACTGGTCGTTTAGAGTTTTCTCTTCCCTCAAAGTAGACATACATTCACAGTGCCGGGATCTAGTAAAGAACGGAGAGAAACTATAAATATCATATCATTACATCGTACACCTTAAACTAATTATGTGTATGTCCATTTTATTTCAATTAAAAAATTAAGTTAAAAAAATGAGAAGCGCCTTGCCGAATGTTCACCTCTGTCTTTCCCTGGCACTGAGGTTCTCGTGCTCCCTCGGGCTCCCTCCCTTTTGCGGGCTCCCACAAAAGGGAGACAGCGTCCGTGGAATGGAAAGAACGAGCCCGGCAGGCCCACGGGCAGGACGCCTCGCTTGCAGCTGAACGGTTCTCAGTCAGAGGGAACCAAGCACTAGCCTGGGGCGGCGGCAGCGCGAGCCGCAAGGACGCCGCTACAAGAGAGCGGAAGAGCACTGCGCAGGCGCAGACCCGTCCGGGGCGAGTGAAGCGCGAGAGGCAACTTTCTTCAGGCCTCGCCTCCACCCCTGGGTCCACCGCGCCCGGCCCTGTCGCCCCCACCTCGGCGTCCAGGCCAGGTTTCCCCCGCCCTCTCCGTGCCGGTGCTGGTCTCGAGTGTGCGCGCAGGGCGTGAGCGGGCGCCGGCGGGAAGGGGAAGCGGCGGGTAAGGAGGGCCTGCGTTCTGGGTGCGTTTTTGACGGGGTTGGGAATTTCCTCAAGGGCTCTCTCCGGCTCTCGGAACCCCTGAAGAAGGGAAAAGGAGCCTCGGGAACCGTTCCCTCCCGCCGCTCGGGCATACCTCTGCTAGTCGAGTGTTTTTGTCACAAAAAACGGAGCTTCGTCCACTCCGCGCCTCCGCCCGGGCGTCCGAAGGCCCAGCCCCCGGCCGGTCTGCTCTCCCCGGTCCTGACTGAGGCCCTCCCCGCCTCAGACGGTGCCCGGCTGTTTATCCGCCATAAGTGTCTCAGCAGCGTGAGGGAACCCCCGGGTCCAGCGCTCAAATCAAGTGCAAAGAGCCTCGTGGCCTTGTTCGTTTTGACGCTTGGTGGTCCTGGGATTCTTTCAGACACTCTTTTCTGAAGGAGCTTTCAGGGTCTACGAGGACACCAAACGTAGGGTTTGTTTGTTTGTTTGTTTGTTTTACTTCTTCTGGGCTGCTCTAACCCGTCCTTCAAGTTTGAGTCTTGATGCTGGTCTCTTACGTCCCTGTGCAATGTCCCCAAAATATGATCTTTCCCTGTGGAAATCCAGTCACGCCACGTGGGTCTTTTGGGATGAAGTACGCTACTATGGTAGTGGAATAGTATCAGTAGTTTTGTTTTAACATTTTATTTATTTTTAGAGGAAGGGGAAGGGAGGGAGCAAGAGGAGAGAAACATCAGTGTGTGGTTGCCTCTTGCGCACCCCGAACCAGGGCCCCGGACTGCAACCCAGGCGTGTGCCCTGACGGAATCCAGTGGGTGACACTTTGGCCCCCAGGCCAGCAACTCAATCCACTGAGCCACACCAGCCAGGAGTATCAGTAGTTCTAAGAAGCGTGGTAATAAATGACAATTTCTGCCGTCGCTGCTACCACAGTGAATAGATAGTCTGTGAACTCTTTAGTAGGAGGTAGCATTTTAGCCCAGTGACTGTGCCTGATGCCCTGAAGATACCTTGTAATTAGACCACCGAAGTACAAAATCTGCTGACAGGAAGAAATCTGGAACAGAATAAAGGCTGATAGCCAGGTCATGTTTAATAATATCTGCAGGTCAGAGATGTATATGCCAGTTAAATGTACTATATTGACATTCTGTAGATACTGATGTGAAGTTTTAGCAGCTGCCTTGCAACTTCTCCAATTTTTCAAATTAATTCCTAGGTAGTCATGATAATCAGCTTAGTTATTTTTACTTTGGTAAGTGTGGACGCAATAAACTTACCCACGTTTTTCTAACGTCAGCCCACATGATTCCTGTCAGCCTTATTACCAATTCTCCGTGACACTTACATTACAAAACCTTAGTCATCTTAGATTTCCCCTGTGCTTCATCTGCTTATCTCATATTCCTGAATCACATGGTTTATTTAGTCAAAAAGCAACTTGCAGCCCTGGCTGGTGTAGCTCAGTGGATTGAGCGCGGGCCTGTGAACCACACGATCTCGGTTGGATTCCCAGTCAGGGCACATGCCTGGGTTGCGGGCCAGTTTCCGGTTCCCGGTTCCTGGCAGGGGACGAATGAGAGGCAACCATACATTGATATTTCTCTCTCTCTCTCTCTCCCCCCCCCTCCCCTTCCCTTCCCCTCTAAGATAAATAAATAAAATCTTTAAAAAAAAAAAAAGCAACTTGCATTATATCTTTGATTCTCATTCCACTAACACTGTGTCCTTGGGAAGCTGAGCTTGTTTCCTTCTCTCATTTTGAATAACAATATCCTTTCTTCCCGCCGGTTAATTATTGTGAGAATTCCAATTGGCATAATGTGTGATAAAGCTATCAGAGTTTAACAGAAACAACACAAGCTCTTCTTATTTTTCATTGTACTCATTCATTTTACGAACACTTGAAAACCTAATATATGTTAGATTCTTGTGCTGTATCTATGAAAGATACTTCCTACATTTAAGGGACTGTCAAGGAACTATCAGAAGAGAGAAAGAGTAGGTAGTAGGGCGATAGAGTGTCTGACAAGATACAGTGTGATATAGGCTGTAAAACAGGTAAACATAGGGTGGGAACCAAACCCAGAGGAGAAACAGGGACGAGTTCTTTAGGAAATTATATTTGAACAGTCTTGAATTGCAACAAAGATCCAGAAGGAAATGGTTGGGAAGGGTGCCATGAAAGAGTCACTTTAAAGAACTGCAAATTGTTAGGCATTGTTAGAATATTAAGTTCATAGAGGAGTATAGGAGAAAGGCCTGAATAGGTAGACAGGTGAGATTTGAAAGGGTTTGTGTACTAAGAGAAGTGTACAAATTGAAGGATTCTAAGCAAATAGTTGCCCTGATTACAATTGCTTTTTGAAAGTTCATTCTGGCTGCAATGTATGCTTTCCTACTGCAGTGTACAAATACTTCTTTCTGTCTGTGTATCTTTCCTTATTTTCTTTACTTCACCCAGAAAGGCTAATGCCCACCTCATAGTTTTTATCTTTCAGTATCCAGTTCAGGTCTTTTGTAATGTATCCTCTAATTATTTTATACTCCATTACTTAGGCCATTCTCTGAAACCCTAGGAAGGTATCACACAGTTTAGTCCTTATTTGTTTCATGTGTGTTTTATGTTCCTAAGTAGATTTAGTAAGACCCTTGAGGATAGGAATGTTTCATATGTATATGAGTGGAAGACTTGTTAAACGCAAAAATATGTTTGATCTCTTTCTGTTTGTTTTTCAGGGTAGGACCAGATTATGGGCAACAGTCCTTTAAATTAATTAATCATCATGATGATGGCTAATGAGGGCTGTCCCAAGGCTGGTGATAGTTCTTTTTCCTCAGATAAACATGCCCAACTCATCTTGGCCCAGATCAATAAAATGAGAAATGGACAGCATTTCTGTGATGTGCAGCTACAAGTTGGGAAGGAAACTTTTCAAGTTCATCGGCTGGTTCTGGCTGCCAGTAGTCCTTACTTTGCAGCTTTGTTCACTGGAGGAATGAAAGAGTCCTCAAAAGATGTTGTACAGATTCTAGGAATTGAAGCTGGAATATTTCAAATACTTCTAGATTTCATTTACACAGGTATGTTAAGTGAACCTTTAGCTTTAAGTGGAGAATGATGCAATCACTCATGTACTGCTGTGGAAACATAAATTGATCTTATGTGTATGGAACATAATCTGACAATATGTTATTATGAGTCTTTGAAAAGTTCGTATCTTTTGACACTCTATTCCTTTTCTAGGAATCCTAAGGAACTGATTAGTGATATAGGCAAACATATATGTACCAGGATGTTTATAATAACATTATTTATAATAGTATGTAATTGAATACAAGCTAATCGTCCCTCAGCAGGTTAAATAGTTTAAAAAATCATGATACATGTATATGTAATGGAATATTTTTTAGATCTCACAAATGATTTAAATATGTACTATCATGGAAGAATGTTTGCAATATATTAAATGAAGAAAATATGGATATAAATACCACCTCAGTTTTGTCTTAAAAAATTATCATTTGTGTGTGGGCATGACTGGTAGGGCTCAGTTGGTTGGGCATCGTCCCACAAACCAAAATGATTGATAGTTTGAAAAGCTATCAAACTTCAAAGCACATACCTAGGTTGTGGGGCCAGGCCCCCGGTTAGGGGTATGGGAGGCAACTGATGATATTTCTTTCTTTCTTCCTTCCCCTCTCTCTAAAAATAAATGATTTTGGTGTTTTTCTCCCTCTCTTTCACATCAATTGGTTGCCTCCTGTGTATTTCCAACATGGGGCCTGGCCCTCAACCCAAGCATGTGCCCTGATGGGGAATTGAACTGGTGACCCCTCAGTACGCAGGATGACACCCAACCCACTAAGCCACACCAGTCAGGGCCATTTGTGTGTATTTGTGCATAGAAAAAAAAAGACCAGGGTTGATGTTTACCTCCTAGGTGATGGAATATGAAAAATTCTTATTTCTCCTCTTTTTTCTGTTTTTTTCTCAAAATGTTTATAATCAAGATGTATTATTTTAATCAAAACTTTTATCTTTAAAATGTTTTTGAAGAGTTTTAATGATATAGAAAATCCACACAGAACTATGTATAAAACATGCCTCATATGATATACAACATAGATAAATATACATAGAAAAAAGATTTGAAAGAAATAGACAGCATTTCTATTAGACAGCAAGGAGAAAGGTTCTTCCTTTCCACCTGGCCGCAGCCATAAGGTAAGCCAGGAGTGTCAAACTCATTTTTACTGGGGGGGCCACATTAGCCTCCTGGTTGCCTTTAAAGGGCTGAATATAATTTCAGCTCCTTAACAGTTAAGGAATAGTTATGTTTATACAGTTCTAAACTTATCTCAGCTTCCAGTGCTTCCTTCTCAGGGTGCACTGCTGGCAGTACTGCCAGCTCTCTGCACTCCACAGGGCCACCCACCCCACCAGGCCCGATAAAGCATGTAGGCTGGGATATAAGGCCAAGCAAGGTTATGTCATATATCAGATTTGTGTGTGCCATGGTGGCCACAAATGCCCTGTTCCTAAGGGTATGACCTATGGCAAGCCTGTCCATCATGGTGTTGACCAGCTGAAGTTTGCCCAAAGCCTTCAGTCTGTTGCTGAGGAACAAGCTGGGTACCACTGTGGGGCTCTGAGAGTCCTGAATTCTAACCGGGTTGGTGAAGATTCCACATACAAATTCTTTGAGGTTATCCTCATTGATCCATTCCATAAGGCCATCAGAAGAAATCCTGACAACCAGTGGATCACCAAACCCATCCACAAGCACAGGGAGACGAGAGGTCTGACATCTGTGGTCCACAAGAGCCATGGCCTTGGAAAAGGCCACAAGTTCCACCACACCATTGATGGTTCTTGCCTTGCAGCTTGGAGAAGGCACAATACTCTCCAGGTCCATGGTTACCGCTATTATGTGTCACGTTTGTAAAATTCTTATCTAATAAACAATTTAGGACAGTTAAAAAATATATAATAAAGTGTTAATAGTATATGTGTATTAGAAAATGTGTGATTTTCATATTAATCTTTGTATTTGTTGCCTTAAAGTTTTTTCTGTAGTGAATATGTATTACAATCAGGAAAAAGAGTTTGAAAACAAAGACTGTTTGGTCTAATTGTGAGGACATACCATGCCTTCCTTTAAGGAGATAATTATGTGGTCTGAAAAAGTGTTTCTTTTTTGTTGTTTTTGTTTGTTTGTTTGTTTGTTGATTTTATTTATTTAGTTTTAGAGAGGGAAAGGGAGGGAGAAAGAGAGGGAAACATCAATGTTTGCGAGAGATACTTCAATCTATTGCCTCTCGCACTCCCCAGCTGCAGACCTGGTTCTCAACCTAGGCATGTTCCCTGACAGGGAATTGAGCTGGTGACTTTTGGGTTCACAGGCTGGCACTCAATCCACTGAGCCACACCAGCCAGGGCTCATGAGAGGTTCTTGATCTAACTTTTCTAAGTGACTTGTGTGAGCTGAAAACTTTTTCATAAATACCCTTGTTTCTCATATTTGCAAAGTAGAAATTAACACATTAACCCAAAGGAATTAGTGTTGAACTACATAAAAACAGAATATCACAAGCTGTCTATTCTGCCTCTGTTATCTGATAGTAACAAGAAGAGATGTGTAGTGAAAGGATGTTCATGGCATCAATGTCATATTGCTGGTGATTAGCATTTCCACCAAAGAAGGAAAAAACGGTAAAACCCAGAGAAGTAAAAGCTACTGGGCACATCTACAGGGAAATAACATTGTACAATGTTGACATTTAAGGCTAAAATTGGTATAACAGTTAAGAACAGTGTTTGGCTGCTAGTAAAAGATAAATGTGTCTTAGTAAGATAGGAATTTGCTTACTTTTCCACAAAAATGAATCTGTAGTAATTCCAAGGCTGATATGGTGACTTCATGATGTCATTGGTGTCCTATTATTCTTTTAACATTTTGCTCCACCATCTGTAGCTTATAGCCTCTAATGTCATGCTCAGTGAACTCCAGCCAGTGGAAGGAGGAAGAGGGAAAAGCAAAAGAGTCTGCCAGCTGAATCTATCATCTTTTTAAGCTTTTTTGGTAACCCTACCCAATAATTGCCACCTATATCTTGTTGGCCAAACTCAGTCAAAAAATGCAAGTGGAGGCTAAGAAATGTAATTCTCAGCTGTGCATAATTGCCACCCAAACTCCAGGTTCTATTAGTAAACAGGAAAAGAAAATGAATTTGGGATATTTATTGGTCAGGAAACTTGGTAGTCTTTGATACAATTAGTTTTAAAAAAGAAACATGTTCTTTGATTTCACTGTAATAACATTTCCTTTTTGAGAGATGTGGGGGGCAGCAAAATTTGTTGTTTTGTTGATTCTCCTTTGGACTTGGCTTTGCTTTTGGGGTGGGGGGAGGGAGGGAGAAAGAGAAACATCACTGTGTGGTTGCCTCTCACATGTCCCCTACTCTGGGGGTCTGGCAAGGCAACCTAGGCATGTGCCCTGACTGGTAATCAAACCAGTGACCCTATGGTTCACAGGCCGGTGCTCAGTCCATTGAGCCACACCAGCCAGGGCTCTATGTATTCTTTATTAACCATTCACAATTCTAATAGGTCTTAACAGATATTTCTTACCTTAGATTTTTATGCACTTCATTTAGAGTCAGATGACCTTGGTTCGTGATCTAGCTCTGCTACTAATTAGCTGTGTGATGTACGGCAATTCATTTAGCTTTAGTCATTTATTCATTGATTCTTTCAACAGATATTTATGAATACTTTTTGAGCTAGGTACTAGGGATATGAAGTAAATAAGACAGTCATGGCTTCTGCCTTCACAGAATTTTCTAGGTAATGCAGATAATGTATTTACAAAATAGAAGTGAGTTTGTGAGAGCCTCATTTTCCTTATTGTAAAGTGGGGATAGTAGCACTTTATAATTCCTGTGAAGGTTAAATGAGATAAATTTTAATACTTGTAAAAGTACATTTTGTAATCTATAAAACCTTATTAAGTTGGAGGGCATTCTTTTTATTACTCTGAAGTAACAGCTTTATCCAGTAGCAGTCATTCATCCCCCTTTAGTTCACAATCCATGATCTTATCTTCTCCAAGTTTGTGGTAAGTTCTCATTTTATTCAATTAAGTCTTATCTCAGTTTTCCCTGAAGCCACTATCATTTACTCCCATGGTGGATTCAACCTCTTATACTTTTGGAAAACCCCTGGTTTGCATTCAACAAGCCATATCCTTCCTCTTACCGTAATTTCTTTGGCCACTCATTTATTCAAAACAAGTTTTTTTGAGCACCTAGTATGGACTAGGCATTGGAAATACAGAAGGAGCAAGCCTCACCCTGACAGACTTTATAAATCTAATTGAGATTACAAATTTTAGGCAAATAATTTAATGAAATGAATGGGAATTAAAGGGATAAAGAGAAAGTATAAAATTAATGGAGAGTTTATCCCTATAAGGAAGGGGAATTGCAGTGGTTTCTTTTTTCCTTCTAAATATAATTGACTGATGTTCTGAAGTCATTATGTAAATATATGAAAGTAAAGCCATCTGGAAAGAAAGTGGTATATATAGTTACTTAAATGTGAAGTATTAATAACTTCTCATATGTTATAGACTCTTCGTTATAACTAATATTAAAATTAACATTTGTATGGCACTTATCATAATCGAAGATAGAGACCCTGTCATACCTTCCCCGCTGCCTAAGTAAATGTTTGGTAGACTCATATAACCCTATGCTAAAAGCACAGGCTTTGGTGTCAATCCCTACCCTCAATTCACTTAACCATGTGACTTGGGGACAAGTTACTTAACTTGTTTTCTTAATACAAAAATAAGAAAAAAACCCTTTACTATATGGGGTTGTACTCAGGGTTAAATTGATGTATAAAGCAATTAATGCTGTGTCTGGTTCATTGTAAGCATTCTGTAAATGTTAGGTTAACATTATTATTAAGTTTTGTGCCCTTTCTATAAATTCTTTGTTGCTTTTTACTTAGCAATCAGTGGAATCAAATATAATTTTTTAAATATAAGCCTAATGTTTGTTTTTATTTTACTATACTGATTATTTTGTCTTATTGTTTCCCTAGGCATAGTGAACATAAGTGTGAATAATGTCCAGGAGTTGATTGTTGCAGCAGACATGCTACAATTGACTGAAGTTGTTAATCTTTGCTGTGAATTTCTGAAAGGACAAATTGATCCACTGAACTGCATTGGCATCTTTCAGTTCTCTGAGCAAATTGCCTGCCATGATCTTTTGGAATTCACAGAAAACTACATTCATGTCCATTTCTTGGAGGTTCAGAGTGGGGAAGAGTTCCTGGCACTTACAAAAGATCAGCTGATCAAAGTTTTGAGAAGTGAAGAGCTTAGCATTGAGGATGAATATCAAGTCTTCTTAGCTGCAATGCAGTGGATTCTCAAAGATCTGGGAAAGAGAAAAAAATATGTGGTGGAAGTGCTAGACCCAATTCGATTCCCTCTATTACCTCCTCAGAGGCTTTTAAAGTATATAGAAGGTAATTTTTTTGTTGTTGCATATCATATTAGTCAATTAATTGTCTGGTTGCTTTTTCTGTGTGAAATGTGGTGTTTTTATTTTTCAGTTTAATAGCAGATATTTATTGAATGATTATGCCAAGATACATACTTTTGGTTTTGTGGGTAGACAGTAGTATTTCCATATCTCTACCTTTTATTTTAACAAGATGGTTATGTACCTTCTTGAGATTAAGTACTAATAGAGATGAGTGTTATAGATAAAATTACAGAGCTGAGATATTGCTGTTTTTGATCGTATCAATTATTTTAGTGTAAGATTTCCTAGTCACTTTTTTAAAAAAATTGATTCCAGAGAGAAAAGAAGGGATAGCGAGACAAACAGCCATGTGAGAGAAACATCGATAGGTTACCAAACCTGCAACCTAGGTACTTGCCCTGACTGGGAATCGAACCTACAATCTTTCAGTGCGTGGGACAATGCTCCAACCCACTGAGACACACCAGTGAGGCACCTTGTCACTTTTAAAAAGTCAGCAAAGCCCTGGCCCATGTGGCTTAGTGGGTTGGGTGTCAGGGCACATGCCTAGGTTGCTGGTTTGGTTCCTGGTACAAAAGGCAAGCAATCAGTGTTTCTCTCCCACATTGATGTTTCTCTCCCTCTCTCCCTCCCTTCCCTTCTCAAATAAAAAAAAATTAATTAATATAAATTAATTAATTAAAGCTAATTATTTAAAAAATAGAAAATAAAAACTCAGCGAATTCTAACATTTGAGTGAAATGTATATGCTAAAACCAAAACCTAAACATAAATCCTACAAGTCCTCACTATAAAATAAATTTTATATTGATAGGATATCATAGCTCCTAAGTAGCCTTTGAATCATCTTTAGGTTCTAAACTTTGAAAATACTTTTCACCATAGTATAAAATAGTTTTTATCTTTATATTAGAAAAAATAATAATATTTAAATTTTATTTTTAAGAACTGTTTTAAAAATTTTATTTATTTATCTTTAGAGGGGAAGGGAAGGAGAAAGGGAGAGAAATATCAATGTATGGCTGTCTCTCTTGGGTCTCCTGCTGGGAACTGGCCTGCAACCCAGGCATGTTCCCTGACTGGGAATCAAACCGCAATTGTGTGGTTCGCAGGCCCGCGCTCAATCTACTGAGCTACACCAGCCAGGGCTAACAGCTATTTTAGACCTGACTTCAAGATTTGAAGTTTTTACTCTTGTCCTGCACTTGAAAATTTAGGATATGACTGAATTATAAATGATCTTATGAATTAAATATACTTAGAATTAAAAGTGTAATTCTGTGAAGTATATTTAATGTGGATTTTTATTTTTTCTCCACTGTAACTTAACAGTGTTAACAGAATTTTGTAGGTTTTCTGAGTGATACTGTTTTAATTCAACTATATAATCAATTCTTTTTTTTTCTTTTTTTAATTTATCTTTGGAGGGGAAGGAGAGAGGCAGAGAAACATCAATGTATGGTTGCCTTTCGTGCATTCCCTGCTGGGAGTTGGCCTGCAGGGAACAGCCTGCAACCCAGGCATGTGCCCTGACTGGGAATCGAACCGCGATCCTCTGGTTCACAAGCCTATGCTCAGTCCACTGAGCTACACCAGCCAGGGCTTATATAATCAATTCTTATTATTCATGGCAGTTATGTTCTATAAAGTTGCCATAAACATCGAATTGGCAAATACTAAGCCATTGTTCCTAGGGGAGATACGGAGTAAATTCTTGAAACCTCTGGTCATGACATTTTTGTCAACTGATCAATATATAACCTTGTTTTATGTATATTTCTGTTAAAACACCTTATTTATTATTATGTATTGCTGGTACATTAACATTGAACTCATAGTCAAAAGCACTGTGACTCCTATCTGCATGCAGCCTAACATGTGCATTTTCTATGTAAGGCCATCACAGCCTTCTTGCACGTAGGGATGCTTAGGCAGCACTTAAGCATTTTAAACAGCAAAATCAGCAACAAAGAACCCCAAAATGTGAAAAACATGACACTAAATCTGAAAGGACACTTGTTTACAGTATGAGAACTGAAACAAAAGATAGAGTATCACCTTGTTCAGTCTCATTTAGGAACATTCAGGTCAGATGATTTATATTTTTTGCCATTTTGTGGCACATCGTGAATGACCAGGAAAGCACCATGAGTGTTGTTTTGGGTTACAAATACATTTTTGGAGTATATATAATCACAGGCAAAGAATCCATAAACCCATACTAAAACAAGAAGAGGGAAATTATCCATATACATTTTTGCATGAATCATGGGAGAATCTAGGAGTAGGGCAAACTTTCATGATAGAGTTAGTTTTTTTCAAGTGCCATAGATACAGCATGCTAAAGAAAAGTTTCTCTGCTAGGAGCAAAGGAATATTCCCTAGAATTGGGGTATATTTTCCTACAGCTTAGTATTTTAATAGTCCAGTCTTATACTGCTTGTTATAAGCGTGCCCAATAGTTACCACCTAAAGGTATTTATTTCACTGGAGGAAAACTGCAAAGAGTCAAGAGAGGAGTAAGTGGAGGATTTTTTTAAAAAAGGCAACTTTAAGCCCTGACTGGTTTGCTCAGTTGGTTGGAGGATGGTCCTGTACACCAAAAGTTTGCAGGTTCTATCCCCAGTCAGTGCACATACCTAGATTGTGGGTTCAATCCCTGGTTGGGACGTGGATGGGAGGCAGCCAATCAGTGTTTCTTACATTGATGTTTCTCCCTCTCTTCCTCCTTCCCTTCCTCTCTATCTAAAAGAAAAAGAAAAACAAAAACAATAAACACATCTTCAGGTGAGAATACATAAATAAATAAATGGCAACCTTAGTATTTTTCAAGTTTGAAACTTTTTCTTTTTGGATATGTTGGAGAAAAGACAATTTATGTAAAAATGTATTGAGACTCTACCACAAAATTCAGAGAGGGCAGAAGCCTTCCTTGAAATGGTTAAAGTATGTTATGTGAAATGTGTAGATTTTTAAAATGGCACATGGTTTGCCCTTACTGGTGTAGCTCAGTGGGTTGGGCATCATCCCACAAACCAAAATGTTGCTGGTTCTATTCCTGGCAAGGACATGTCTGGGTTGCAGGCCAGATCCCTGGTTGGAAGTATATGGGAGGCAAGCAATCAATGTCTCTCTCTCACATCAATGTTCTCTCCCTCTCTTTCTCCTTCCCTTCTCCTCTCTATAAAAATAAAAATAAATAAAATTTTAAAATGGTACATGGTTTTATAAAAAGTTTAGGTAATTAAGTATTAAAAAAAACAATAAATCACCCAAAATCTGTCACCTAAAATAACCAGTTATAATTAACATTCAGATATCACTGTATAGGAGGTTGGATGATGGTTGGATATGTGGTTGAATGAATAGTTAAAAGAAAAATAACAAGAGTATGAATCATTCTGTAGACTATTTGTAATATGAAAATGTACTTAAATCTCACTAAAAGTTAACAAAGAAGCTGAAGTAATAACTACCATATATTTGCCATGTATAAATGTACACTCATATTTTTGTGCACATTATACATGGGATTATTATACCCATGTATAATGCACATCCTTATTTTTCCCTCAAAAATATAGGCAAAAAAATGTGCATTAGACACAGCAAAATATGATAATTTCAGATAAATGTCTATCCTAAGAAATACTCATTCTAAAAAGCTCTTAATAGAGTTAAGGACAAAAGATGAAAGTCACTAAAAGATGAAATCATAGTCTCATTTTGTGTTTCAGTTTTAAACAGTATAGACTCTATGCTAAGAAAAAAATTAGATAATTAGCATTCTTATTTTTCTTCTTACCCTCTCTTCATCCTTTGTATAGATTTTTTTGCAGTCATGATTCTGTTAGCTCTGTGCTTTGTTCTATACTTAAATGGATTTAATGCCCTCTACAAGTTTTGCAATCATAATCTTTTTATTCCTGAATTTTCTTTTTTGATTCATCATTTGGTTGGCTGGATTTTATCACAAAGTACTTTTTTCAAGAAAGGCTCGTGGTGATTAAATTTTATGAATTCTTTTCATGTTTGAGAATTTCTGCCTGATGTATTTTTAATTTGACAGCAGTTTTGGTGAGTATAATATTCTAAGTTATAAGTGATACTCCTCTCTGCTACCCCTCAAACTTTATAAGGCCTTGTTCTTTTTTTCCCCCCAAAAAAGATTTATTTGTATAAACCCATAAAAGATTAGCACCCAGGCATGCTTTTGAACTAAGAACAGTTTCATAGTTTTAAAACATTAGCTCTCCTTGCTTTTTTATTAATTAATAGTAACCTGTTATTTCAGGAAGCAAATATAAAGCTAAGTATATTCTCTGAAATATTCTAAAATTAGTAGGAAATGATCATGACATTTTATTTTTTCATTATTCTTAATTTGTGTAAAAGTTTGTTATTTTTTATTAGACTGTATCATATACCCTTTCCTTTTAAATTCGATTTCAGTTCATTTGGGGGGAATTTTTTTGAATGAAATCTCTGAATACTTTTAATGTTTCATTTGGTAGTTTTCATCCTTTTGTTGAAACTTCTTTGTCTTTTATATTTATCATCTAATATTAAAATATTTGTCTTTTGCTGTGTTCACAGTTGTTTTCTCAAGTCTTTATTTCAAATTGCTGATTTGATTTGTCATATCTATTGTTTCTTGTTTCTAGTTTATAGAATACTATTATTTCAATGCTAGTATTTCAGTTCTCACTTTGATTCCTTATCAGTGCAACTCATTCTGTCTTTGAGCTCTGTTTTTGTAGGATCTATATTCTTAATAATTCTGTCTTTGATAATTCTATATTGTGAAGTATTTATGGGGAGTTTGTATCTGCTTGTGGCTGTTTTCTTCCAGACTAAATTCTTCAGTCTCTTTGTCATCTTTCTTGGGATATGTTTTAATAGCTATATTGCTGTTTTTTTAATATATTGCTCATGCTTAACATGAGCAGCTCTATCAAACTTGTCTTAGTAATATAAGAGCTAATTCTCCTTGATACCCTTTCTACCTTAGTTTATTTTTTTGTCATTTTTTCTTTCTAACTTAGTATAACTACTTTGTTTCTCCCATCTAAAATTTGAGAGCTATGTGTTGTGTTCTCACCACTTCTTTCTAGCCTGTGGCATGAGGGTGGTAGAAGAATAGAGATTTGCTAAAGCTGAGGTCCTTCCTTAGGGACCTAAGCTCTGAGCTCTCTTAGGAGATCCTAATTTTGATCTGTGTCAGGGCCTACTTAATCCAGCCAAACATGCATCTCACATAAATTTTAGCTAGCACTGTGCTTCCTTAGATGGCAAACTCTGGTGATCCTCTCTACCTTTACTGATGGTGCTCTAAGGGACTTTTTATAGTCTTTGGTCTTTGACTTCTCAGTTTGGCTTCTTAACTGCTCAATCTACCTCTCTCCAAATTATTAATTATTAGTGAGAATTCTCAAGATTTTGTTAGTTGACCTTCTTTGCTTAATATTGCTTCTGGAATGTTAAGGACAAGGCTTAGAGATAGTCCCTTGCTAGCACATATGGGGCCTTTGTGCAAATTTTAAAGTAGTGCCCTTTTAGGGGATCTTAGAGCTTATCAAGTGGGACACAAGTTGACTTTCATCCCCAGTTCACCTCCTCAGCTAAGCTCCCTTGAGCAGGAACAACCTATAAAATCATGCTCAATGTCTTTTTAGGAAATGAACCTCATTCCAGCAGAGCTTTTGTTTCTTGCTTTGACTGTCATTTTTGAAAGCTTATGACATAATTTTACATCCACTTGTTATTAGGTTGTATGTGTAGAATTTTGGGCTACTTTATATTTTATATTTTTATTTTGTTAGATAATTGTGATCCTCTTTCACCTTGCCATCTTTATTTAGAAATTCTCATACATGTATTTACAAATTGCATATTATGAAACATATTTTTTAAAAAACCTTTGATATAAAGAAAATATTTTTAGTAGCAATAAGAAAAATATTTGATATTGTAGAAAACAAACACCATTGTTTGATGATGATTTTATTTAATTGATTAAATTTACAGAGAGAGAGGAAGGGGGAGAGGGAGAAAGAAATCAATTTGTTGTTCCATTTATTTATGCATTCATTAGTTATTGTTTTTTTAAGATTTTATTTATTTTAGAGTTACAGTAAGGGAGGGAGAAATAGAGTAAGAGAAACATTGGTGCCTGAGAGAAACATGAGTCAGTTGCCTTTTGCATGCTCCCCAACCAGGGATGGCCCCACAACCCAGGCATGTTTTTATCATGGTTGGTTCTTGTGTGTGTTCTGATAGGTATTGAACTCACAGCCTTGGCGTATTTGGAGGATGCTCTAACCAGCTGAGCTACCTGGCCAGGGCATGATGATGAGATTTTATTTTTTTGATTGTTAAATGTGTTTTATCTTAGGTAGGCATGTCTTTTCAATATTACTTACAAGTTGGCTAAACATTATCTTTTACAACATTGATTTAGGAGTATCTGATTTTAATCTTCGTGTTGCATTGCAAACACTTTTGAAAGAGTACTGTGAGGTGTGCAGATCTCCCAAAGAGAACAAGTTTTGTAGTTTTCTGCAGACATCTAAGGTTCGACCTCGGAAGAAAGCAAGAAAGTACCTGTATGCAGTAGGTAAGAACCTTTTAAAAAGTAATAGAAATTACCTCTATTGTAGGAATTTTAGGATCAAAACCTTTTAATATTTTGTTGTTATTGTACATGTCAGAATATTCAAGTGTGTCAAATAGACATTTAATTTCCCATACAGGCTACCGATTTATAAATTTATAAGTGGTTATATAATACAATGAACACATCTAAGAATAAAATAGCTACTCATCTGACATTTATTATTCTGTGATCTTTATCTTTGGGTTCTTAGATTATTCCATTATTGTCAGTAGCTGACTAAAGAAATATTGCTTTAAAAATTGAAAATTTGAATTCTAGTAAAATATAAGGAAGATAAACCTAAAAAATATTAACTATTCATGGTGTCTTATATGGTTATTAGGGATGATAGGAACCAGTGGTCTCCAAAGTGTACGTGTGCAGAATAATCCAGAGGCATATCACATAAACATACTAAAACCTCTTTTTATGTTAAAAAGCATTAAACCTCATCAGTATTTGATATATATATATATAGATATATACAGATTGACCAGATTTTTATATCTAATATAATTTATATATAAATACCTTCTGTATAATTTATATATGTGTAATTATATGTATGATTTTATGTATGCTATGATATATAAATATGTAATTTTTTTAATTTTTTATTTATTTATCTTTAGAGAGGAAGGGAAGGAGAGAAGGAGAGAAATATCAATGTATGGTTGCTTCTCGTGAGTCCCCTGCTGGGAACTGGCCTGTAACCCAGGCATGTGCCCTGACTGGGAATCGAACCGCAATCGTGTGGATCGCAGGCTCGAGCTCAATCCACTGGGCTACACCAGCCAGGGCAAATATGTAATTTTTGAGTGGATTATAAACTTCTTTTAATGATAGGGTGTGCAGTCAAACCAGAGTTTCAACTCACTATTTTTAATTAAAATAGACACTAATAGAAGCCATAATGAAACTTTTTAAGTAGACAGATAACCAGCTCCTAGATTTATGTTTTAGCTAATGTTCTATTATAACCAAGACCAGGTAGTAAAAGACTGTGGTTAACTCATTACATTTAAGCCATAATCTCTCAGAACTTGGCACATTTAAGAATAGTATGTGTATATATGGCAAGCTCTAAAGCCTTTATTCCTTGCTGTGAAATATGTAATACTGAGTGTCTAGCTGTAGAGGGCTAGATTTTTCTTCTTACTACCATTTCCATATTTAGCAATAAAGGATCTGCTATGTTCCTTCTATCCTTCCTTTGTTCAGGTGGATATACTCGATTGCAGGGGGGTCGTTGGAGTGACAGTAGAGCCCTCAGCTGTGTAGAACGTTTTGACACCTTTAGCCAGTACTGGACCACTGTGTCTTCGCTTCATCAGGCTCGATGTGGGCTGGGAGTAGCAGTTCTTGGAGGGATGGTGTACGCTATTGGAGGTAATAATGATAATGTCTTATTTTCCTTATTAGTCTCTAGCTGTAAGTTGGCTGAATTCTTTTTTTTTAAAATATTTTATTTATTTATCTTTAGAGGGGAAGGGAAAGAGAGAGGGAGAGAAATATCAATGTATGGTTGCCTCTCGTGTGTCCCCTGCCAGGCATTGGCCTGCAACCCAGGCATGTGCTCTGACTGGGAATCAAACCACAATCCTCTGGTTCACAGGCCCACACTCAATCCGCTGAGCTATACCAGCCAGGGCAGTTGCCTGAACTCTTATATTCTTTGTGTGTATGTGTGTGTATTGCTAGGTACAATGGTGTATACATAGATGCAGTTGTACTTATTAAATATTTATTGAAAAAAATGAGTGAAAAAAGAAAAAGGAAACATAAGATACTGAATATTTTAGACTAGAGGGATACTGTGATTTATTATAAGGCAGAATACTTAGGTTTGGTTTTACTGAAAAGTTGTTCATAAAATGTGGCATCAAAATTTAGGTCAGGAAAAAGTCCAACTTCCGGCCAAGATGGAGGCGTAGGTGGAAACACTGTGCCTCCTTGTGCAACCAAGTTTAAAGACAACGAAGTTTTAGTAACAAAAACACAACCAAAACACAGAAAATTGAACCGTACAGAAGTCCGACAACAACAAACCATTCAGCCAGACCCCGTCACAACCCAGTGATTGGGTCACCCTACCCTGGTGAACACCTAAGGCTTCGCCCCTCATACATAACAGGCACAAACAGACCAAGACATTATGGCTCAAGAAGAACAGCTCAAAACCTCAGAGCCAGTACTTCTAAGCAACAAAGACATAGCCAACCTATCAGATGCACAGTTCAAAACACTGGTGATTAGGATGCTCACAGAACTGGTTGATTTTAGACACAAATTAGAAGAACAAATGAAGGCTAAATTAATTGAAATGAAGGGAAATGCACAGGAAACCAATAGTGGAAAGGAAACTGGGACTCAAATCAATGGAGTGGACCAGGAGGAAGAAAAAAATGACCAAACAGAAAAGAATGAAGAAACAAGAATTCCAAAAAAAAAATGAGGAGAGGCTTAGGAACCTCCAGGACATCTTTAAACATTCCAACATCTGAATTGTAGGAGTACCAGAAGGGGAAGAGGAAGAGCCACAAGTGGAAAACTTATCTCAACAAATAATAAAGGAGAACTTCCCCAGTCTGGCAAAGGAAATAGACTTCCAGGAAATCCAGGAAGCTCAGAGTCCCAAAGAAGTTGGACCCAAGAAGGAAACCACCAAGGCACATCATCATTACATTAGCCAAGATTAAAATGAAGGAGAGAATCTTAGAAGCAGCAAGAGAGAAGGGGACAGTCACCTACAAAGGAGTTCCCATCAGACTGTCAGCGGATTTCTCAAAAGAGACCTTCCAGGCAAGAAGGGGCTGGAAAGAAGTATTCCAAGTCATGAAATCCAAAGACCTACATCCAAGATTGCTCTATCTAGCAAAGCTTTCATTTAGAATGGAAGGGCAGATAAAGTGCTTCTCAGATAAGATCTAGTTCAAGGAGTTCATCATCACCAAGCCCTTATTATATGAAATGTTAAAGGGACTTATCTAAGAAAAAGGAGTTAAAAAATATGAACAGTGAAAGGAGAGTAAACTCACAGTTATTAACAAGCACACCTAAAACAAAAGCAAACTAAGAGGACAGCTAGATCAGGAGCAGAACCATACAAATGGAGATCACATGGAGTGTTAGCAACAGGGGAGTGGGAGGAGGAAGAGGGGGGAGAAGGTACAGAGAATAAGTAGCATAGACGTTAGGTAAAAAATAGATAGGGGGGAGGGCGAGAATAGTATGGGAAATATAGAATCTAAAGGACTTGTGATACACGGACATAAACTAAAGGGGGGGAACGGTGGGAGAAGGGGTGTGCAGGGTGGAGGGGAATGAAGGGGAAATGGGACAACTGTAATGGTGTAATCAATACAAAATATTAAAAAGGGAAAAAACAAATTTTAGGTCAGCATTTATGATAAAAATTTTTAAATTCTGAAAGCTGCATTACAAATTTTTAATTGTTATCTGGACAGTGGGATATATAAAAAACTAGTCAACTAGACATTATGATATATTTCTTGATTGAAATTGTGTTTTCTGAAAATATTCTGAATTATAAAATGGTTAATAAAATTAAATTAAGGAGATTTGAATGTTGGACGGAAATAATTACAGAGAGCTGTAAAGAGAAAATGCTGACATTTAACATCCATATTTACTTCTGGATAATTTTGTTGTTATAGCAACAAATTGAGATAGTTAATCTCTAACCCTTATGGCTAATCTTTTTGTTTTATTTCTATGAGTCAGTCTGAAACACTAAAAATCGTATGTCAAAAGTGTTATTATTTTCTGACTGTAATATTGTTAGTACGGAATAGTTTATTTTTATCCTTTGGAGAGGACATAGTTGTCTCTCAAAAAGTTCATTAAATCAATAAATTTCATGGTGCATATGAAAATCCCAACAAAGACATTAGAATTTTAAGCCTTAAAACCATAGTTCTTTATAATCTTTCTTTGACTAGAACTCTAATAGTTCTTTTTATGTATATATTTTGGCAATTGTGGGTAGTTTCCCTGCATAAACTCTCCTGTTTAACCTAGTGTCACAGTGTCCCATGTGACACTTGCATATATATGTATCCCCTTTTCTAATGCCATAGAGTATTTATGGGGGCTCTTCAAAAATGCTATGACTTTGCTAGCTATTATTAATACTACCAACATTACTATCTTAAGATTTCACATATATACTTTTAAAATATTTTTTTATTATCAAAGTAATTCAGGCTTGTTGTAGAAAATTTTGCTAAAACCAAAGAATATTTAAAAAAATGCCCTAGCTAGTGTGACTTAGTGGATTGAGTGCCAGACTGCAAATCAAATGGGCACCAGTTCAATTCCCAGTCTAAGGCACATGCCTGGATTGTGGGCCAGATCCCTGGTAGGGGACACTCTAGAGGCAACCACACATTGATGTTTCTTTCCCTCTCTTTCTCCCTCCCTTCCCCTCTCTAAAATATATAATAAAATCTTTTAAAAAGGAAAGGAGGGAGGGAAGGAGGGGAAAAGAAAATAAAGCCCTGAACTGTGTGGCTGTTGGTTGGGCATCCTCCCACAAAGCAAAATGTTACTGGTTCAATGCCCAGCCACAGCCCATGCCTGGGTTGTGGGTTCAGTACCAGTTGGGGGCACATATGAGAGGCAACTTATTGATGTTTCTCTCTCACATCAATGTTTCTCTCCCTTGCTTCCTCCCTCGCCCTCTCTCTAAAAATAAATAAATAAAAATCTTTAAAAAGTAATAAAAAAAGAAAGATTACCCATATTGTAATTATACCATCCAGAAATAATCACAGTTAATAGTTTAGTTTATTTCCTTCTAGATACATATCTGGGTTAATTTTCTAAATACTACTTTTAAAAATTAAGATATAATTCGCATACCATAAAATTCACCATTTAGCTTATACAGTTCAGTGGGGTTTTTTGTTTTTTGTTTTTAATTTTATTTATTTATCTTTAGAGGGGAAGGGAAGGAGAGAGGGAGAGAAATATCAATGTATGGTTGCCTCTGCCGAGGACACACAATGTATCATGTGTCCCCTGCCAGGAACTGGCCTGCAACCCAGGCATGTGCCCTGACTGGGAATCAAACCGTGATTCTCTGGTTCGCAGTGCCCGTGCTCAGGGCACAATCCAATGAGCTACACCAGCCAGGGCTTAGTTCAGTGGTTTTTAGTATATTCACCAAGTTGTACAACCATCACTTCTAATTCCAGAACATTTTCATTACTTCAAAAAGCCATTCTTATTAGTTGGGGAAAATTTTATATCCATGTAGGGAACTGTTTACTAGTCAAGTTCCCAGACTCCAGCCAAGGGTCAACCTTGCAAAGGAGGCCTTTCTAAGGATAGGCAGTCTTAGGTCTGCTATGTTAACTCTTTTCTGCACAGTAGGATGTACACAGTAGTTTTGTATACATTCAGGATTCTAGGCCCTTGTAAAGTTATATGTGCTGTAAATATCTTTCCTACTCTGCTGCTTCACCTTTCACACTCTTTATGGGATCTTTTCATAAACAGATGTTTTCCATTTTAATGTAGTCAACTCTATTATTTTTCTCCTTATGGTCAGTGTTTCTTATATGCATGTATATATTTATATATTTATTATCCTCACCCAAGGACATGTTTATTGATTTTAGGGAGAGAGGAAAGTAGGGAGTGAGAGAGGGAGAGAAACATTGATGTGAAAGAAACATCAATTGGTTGTCTCTCATACGCACCCGACCTGAGACTGAACCCTCAATTTAGGCGTGTGCCCTGACTGGGAATTGAATTGTGGCCTTCAGTTTATGGAACAAGGTTCCAATCAACTGAGCCACACTGGCCAGGGCTCTTGTCCTTTTTAAAAGAAATCCTTCTTTATTCCAAAGTCACAAAGATATATATCTTTATTGTTTTCTAAAATTGTATAGTTTTTCTGTTTACATTTATATCTGTAATCTCCCTGGATTTCAGTTTTTATAAATAGTGTGAGTAAGAAACCAGGTTTTTAAAAATATCTGTCTATCTAAACAATCATTGTAGCATGGAAAAACTTTGCCCACTACTCTGTAGTACAAACAGTAGTCATATATCAAGTAATTACACATGTATGGATCTATTTCTAGATTTCTGTTCCATTGGTCTTTTTGTTTATCCCTACATTGATTACTAGAGTTCTATTTTAAGTCTATAAGCCTATCTGATAGGGCAGTTACTCAACATTATTTTGTGAGTACTTGGCCCATTGTACTTCCCATTTCGATTTTAGAATCAGTTTGTTTTTGAAAATAATACTGTATGATTCCACTTATATGGGGTACTTAGAGTAGTCAAAATCATAAAGACAGAATGTAATAGTGATTGCCGGGGGTGGGGGAGGGAAATGGGGAGTTTTTGTTTAAAAGGTATAGTTTCAGTTTAATAAGATGGAGTTGTGGGATGGATGGTTGTGATGGCTGCACAACAATATGAATGTGTTAACATTATTGAACTATAAACTTAAAAATGGTTGAGACTGTAACTTTTGTGTTAAATGTAATCCAATAAAAAAGAAAGGATATCTTAAAAATTGGGATTAAATTATATCTATACATCAGTTTGGGGATAATCATCTTTACATTGACTCTTCTAATTCATGAAGGTGATATATTTCTTCACTTATTTAGATATTCCTTATTTAAAATTTTATCTAAATAGCACTGGCCAGTGTAGCTCAGTTGATTGGAGCTTCATCCCATGCACCAAAAGGTTGCTGTTGATTCCCTGTCAGTGCAAATACCTGGTTGTGGTTAGGCCCCAGTCAGGCATGTGCAGGAGGCAATCAATCAATATTTCTCACTCTCTTGTCTTTTTCCTATTCTTTCTCTAGAATCAGTGAATATATCCTTGGGTGAGGATTAAAAAGGAAAACAATTATTTAAATAAAGTTTATAGCCCTGACTGGTGTGGCTCAGTTGGTTGGTCATCAACCCACAAAGTGAAAGGTCACCAGTTTGTTGCCAGTCAGGGCACATGCCTGGTTGTGGTTAGGTCCCTGGTCAGGGTGCATATGAGAGCCAACTGATGGGTGTTTCTCACATCATGTCTCTCTCTCTCTCGTTCTCCCTCCCTTCCTCTCTCTCTAAAAATAAATACGTAAAATATTAAATAAAGTTTATCAATTTTAACCATAGAGGTCTTGTACAATATTTGATTTAGATTTATTCCTAGGTATAGTATATTTTAAAATTCTATTTTGTGTATCATTTTTAAAAAGATTTTATTTATTTTTAGAGAGAGGGGAGAGGAGGGAGAAAAAGAGGGAGAGAAACACAAATAGGCTAGAGAAACATTGATTGGTTGCCTCTCACAGAACCCCAACTGGGGACCTGGCCTGCAGCCCAGGCATGTATCAAACTAGCAACCTTTTGCTTTGAGGGACAGCGCCCAACCCACTGAGTCACACCAGTCAGGACTTAAGTGATATCTTATTTTAAAGTTTCATTTTCTATTTGTTGCTAGATAAGGATTACATTAAAATTCAAACTTTACAAGAGTTAAAATGCAAATTATATGGATTGTTTGGTGGTCATAGATAACAGGAAAATGTTACCATTGCTTCATTAAATGGCGTTTACTAAATAATGGTGCTATGGTTTCAACGTAAGACGTGAATTTAACAGACAGTATAAATCAGACATAATAGTTGAATTTCTGGCAACATGGAATGCTACTGAATATTGTAAATATGATTCTAGGCTATTAGCGTCACTAAACCTCCCCATATGTGTTTCTTTTATTTAACTCAGGTGAAAAAGATTCAATGATTTTTGACTGTACCGAATGCTATGATCCAGTTACTAAACAGTGGACAACTGTAGCTTCAATGAATCACCCTCGCTGTGGCTTAGGAGTGTGTGTCTGTAATGGGGCTATCTATGCTTTGGGTAATTATGCTGTTCACTTAAGGATATCTAATATTATTTAAATTCTATTTTTAAATTCTATTTTATTGATTATTCTATTACAGTTGTCCCAATTATTCCTCCTTTGCCCTCCTCCACCCAGAACCCTCTACTTCCTTAGGCAATTCCCATACCTCTGTTCGTGTCTATGTCATATGTATAAGTTCTTTGGCTACTCTGTAGTAGTCTATACTGTACTTTATATCTGTGTGGCTATTCTATAACTACCTATTTGTATTTTTTTAAAGACTATTTTTCTTAATTTATTTTTATAGAGAGGGGAAGGGAGGAAGAAAGGGAGAGAAACATCAATGTATGAGAAAAACATAGATTGGTTGACTCTCACATGCCCCCAGCTGGGGACCTGGCCCCCAACTTAGGCATGTGCCCTAGCTTGGAATGTAACCAGCAACACTTCTGTTTGCAGGGCAGTGTTCAGTCTATGGAGCCACACCAGCCAGGGCCCTAATTGTATTCCTTAATCACCTCACCTCTTCACCCGTTCCTAAATGCTCCCTCCCATCTGGCAAATGTGGAAACCTTCTCTGTTATCTGTGATTCTGTCTCTGTTCTTTTTGTATCCTTAGTTTGTTTTTTAGATTCAATTGTTAATAGATATGTATTTATTGCTATTTTATTGTTCATATTTGATCTTTTTTATTTTCTTAAATAAGTCCCTTTATCATTTCATATAATAATGTTTTGGTAATGATGAACTCCTTTAGTTTTTTCCTTGTCTGGGAAGCTCTTTATCTGTCCTTCAATTCTGAAAGATAGCTTCGCTGTGTAAAGCAATCTTGGCTGTAGGTCCCTGTTTTTCAGAACTTTGAATATTTCTTGTCAGTCCCTCCTAGCGTGCAACATTTCTTTTGAAAAATAAGCTGACAGTCTTATGGGAACTCCCCTATAAGTAACTAACATCTTTTCTCTTGCTGCTTTTAAGATTCTCTCTTTATCTTAAACCTTTAGCATTTTAATTATGATGTGTGTTGGAGTGGGCCTCTTTGCATCCACCTTCTGTGCCACTCTGTGCTTCCAGGACTTGTATGTCTATTTCCTTCAGTAAATTAGGGAAGTTTTCTTTCATTACTTTTTCAGATAGATTTCCAATTCCTTGCTCTTTCTCTTCTCCTTCTGGCACCCTATGATGCCAGTGTTAGATGGCTCAAAGTTATCCCAGAGACTCCTTGCACTGTCCTCTTTTTTTGGATTTTTTGTTGTTAGGGGGTTTTTTGCTTCCTTATGTTTCATATCATTGATTTGGTTCTTGGCTTCATTCACTCTACAGTTGTTTCCCTGTATATTGTTCTTTACTTCAATTAGTGTACCCTTCATTTCTGACTGGATCTTTTTTATGCTTTTGAGGTCCTTACCAAGTTCCTTGAGCATCCTTACACCAGTGTTTTGAACTCTTCATCTGATAGATTGCTTGTTTCCGTTTTGTTTAGTTCTTTTGGTGTGTTCTTTGTTTTGGGCCATGTTTCTTGTCTCCTCATTTGGGCAGCCTCCCTGTGTTTGTTTCTATTTATTAGATAGAGCTGCTATAACTCCCTCTCTTGGTAGTGTGGCCTAATGTAGTAGGTGTCCTGTAGGGTCCCATGGTACAGTCTCCCCTATCACACAAGGTAGGTACTCAAGGTGTGCCCTCCATGTGAGCTGAGTATGTCTTCCTCTTGTGGTTGAGCCTTGATTGCTGTTGGCAGGTCAATGGGAGGATTTACCCAGCTGCAAGAACTGACTATGATCATTGACCACCAAGCTGCACCTTCCATGAAGGATCAACTGTGCAGGGGCAGGGTGGTGATGCTCCAATGTGGTCTGTAGCTGTCCACTGGCTGTGCAGTCTCTGGGATGTCCTGGTTGTTGCAGGCCAGAACAGCCCCACCTGTGTTCTACCTGGGGCCACCCTGCGTGAGCTATAAACCAATATGAGAGGGGCTGCTACTTATCTGGGCTTGGAGATGCCCAGGTGAAGCCAAGCTATGAATCTCAGGTGGCTAGTACTAGTACTGGGCCGGAAGCCACTTAGCAACAAGTACAGGGATTTGGGGCTTAATGAGGCAGGTTGTTGCTTGTTTGAGAGGATTTAGGAAGTTGTGAAGAATGAGCTATAACCAGCCATTCACATGAAAAAATCATGGATAAAAGTTTGGTGAGCTTGTAAGTTGGGTGGAATAAATCAGGGGATCTTATGGGCAGGGCAAACAATATGAGTGTCAGATATGGCACCCACCTGTCAGATCATGGCTCTGGTGGGGGAGGGTTCAGAGAAAGGACAATGGCTTTTGCCAGTCTTCCTCTCTGGTAGAAAGCTGTCTCCTAGTTCCTGCCTTGATGTCAGACACTTCATTTCCTCCCTGTATGCCACTGGTGTCTTTCAAGCTGCTATCCAGGTGCTGGAGCTCAGAGGGAGTGAGTCTGAGTAAGTCCATGAATAGGTTCTTTAAGGGGAACTGCTTGGAACTCTAGAAATTTCTTCTACTGACTCAATCCCTGCTGGTTTTTGAAGGCAGAAGTTATAGGGACTTATCTTCCTGACACTGGAACCCTGAGCTGTGGGGTCTGTGTGAGGCTAGGACTTCTTGCTCCCAAGATATACCTCTCAAATTTTTATCCACCATATGTGGATGTAGGACCAGCCCATTTCACGTCTTTGCCCCTCCTACCAGTCTGGATAGATGTGGTTTCTTTAATTCCATAGTTGTCAGACTTGCATTCATCTCAGTTTCTGACAGTTCTGAGTGATGGTTGTTCTGCATTTTAATTGTAATTGTCATGTAGTTGTGCAAGGAGGTGAACCATATTTACTTTGCTGCCATCTTGACCAGAATTCTGTTATTTAAATTCTTGATCAGATTCTGATTACTTTATCAATTTTCCTTCACTCTCATAAGATACTTGTATCCTTTCAGGTTTATGAATTCTTATTCTCAAGATAATATTACTTGGAGAATATTGTCAAATGTGGAATTCTTAAAGAGAGATGGAGATAAAATATAGATGAGATGTCCAATGAAGCAGTTCAGCTGATAGCTAAATTTCATGGTTATTAAGCATTCTGAATATGCAGAAGTTGTTTTAAAAGATAGTTTTGCAAAAATAATGAAATTTTTGTGAAATACTAAATTTTCTATGCAATAATTAAATTGTTTGTTTTGTTTTATATTAAATCTCTTGTTGAAAAGGCAGAGAGTTAAAAAGTCTGAGTTCTACTCACAGTCAAATTCAAACTTCTCCTGTGATCTTGGACAAATAAGCCCTCTGTTCCATGTGATAATCATCCATAATATGAAGTTGTAAGATCAAAAGTTTTCTAAAGGTTTTTGATAAGTAAGATTCCTTTATTCCAGACAAAAGATTTTTCTCTTTGGTTACAGGCGGATGGGTTGGAGCTGAGATAGGGAACACCATTGAACGATTTGATCCTGATGAAAATAAATGGGAAGTAGTTGGCAACATGGCTTTGTCACGCTACTACTTTGGCTGTTGTGAAATGCAAGGTAATCATTATATAAAATACTTTTCCAGAAAAAATATTTTTAAAATCTGAGCTTGGGGCTTCATTTACACAGAAGTATAGTTTATATTAGTATTAAATGATGAACACTAACAATATTGAAGTTCTGTTTTTATCCTCTTATTTTTGCATTTCTGTATTGCCAAAATAATCAATTTTTTTCCAAAATGAACAAAGCTAGAATTTAAATTCCGAATAGGCAAAAATACTTGACTAGCACAATGGGCATTTAAAAGTCATTCTTTTTTTTTTTTAAGATTTATTTATTTATTTATCTTTAGAGGGGAAGGGAAGGAGAGAGGGAGAGAAATATCAATGTATGGTTGCTTCTTGTGTGTCCCCTGCTAGGAACTGGCCTGCAACCCAGGCATGTGCCCTGACTGGGAATCGAACTGCGATACTCTGGTTTGCAGGCCCATGCTCAATCCACTAAGCCACACCAGCCAGGGCTAAAAGTCATTCTTTATTGTTAATCATTTTCTCTCCTATACAGGCCTTAGTAAGAGTTTCTAAGTAGGAAGAGAATATCAAAAACAATATTCACAGTCTCTTCTTATAGGCTGCTTCAGTGTTATTTTTAAAGGCTGCATTGTGATTCAGTCCACACAGAAATAGTGCTATGATAGATTTGAAATATATTATACTGAATATTAAGGTGGTATACAGACATTATTTTAATTTTCTACTATACCTGAGAGGTGGTAAGCGCTATCAAATAAAACCTGATTCTCTGTCCAGAGTTGGAGAGCAGATTTATATGTACCTGCAGAGTAGGAAGCAGTCTGCCCATTGTTATATGACAACTCAGCCAGCTTTCTTCCCAGCTCAAGTTCTTCCTGCTTTGTGAGTACCTTCTCAGATTTACACTAGCATTTAATGTTCAAATTACATTTTGCAGACTGTATTCTGTTATGTAATATTACAGTGTTCTTTAGTTGTTTTATATTTATTATCTTTATCTTCCCAGCTAAAATCAGAGCTACAGAAGCACCTTGGAGATTATCTATGTTAATGCCTTTATTTATAAGTGAGGAAGTTGAAGATTAGGAAGGCTGTGAATTCTCTTTTTTCGTAGCTGGTTACTGGCAAAGGTGGAGCTAGAACCCAAATTTATTAATGTTTATCTCACACTTCTTAAAATGCTATATAACTCCTCACTTTCAGAACATGGGAATCACACTGGGCACTCAAAAATGATAGATGGTCAGAGCCATTGTTTCAGTCAAATTTAAAAAGGGACTCTCTGTGAATGACATTCTATTGTACTCTATTTTTTGTCCATCTGAGCAATAGGTAGGCTATCACCAAAGATGGTCATGCCATTCACAGTTAAAGAGCATATTTTTTAAAAGATTTTATTTATTTATCTTTAGAGGGTAAGAGAAGGAGAGAGGGAGAGAAATATCAATGTATGGTTGTCTCTTATGTATCCCCTGCTGGGAACTGGCCTGCAACCCAGACATGTGTCCTAACTGGGAATTGAACCATGATCCTTTGGTTCACAGGCTCACTCTCAATCCACTGAGCTACACCAGCCAGGGCTAAGTGCATATTTTTTAGGGGGGAAAAGTCCCTTTCCTTCTCCTTTTTTACCTATTCATGGTAGCGGTACATCTGGAAATTGAGATCATCAAGCAGATAATAAGATGGGAAATCCTTGTCGGACATTTAATAGCATCATTAGGTCCTTTGAAAATTCAATTCCACTTTAAATTCATGCCCCTAATTCTTTGTAATATGCTTAAATGTAAGCCATGATAAATTAGACAGTAGATTTTCTCCTAAAAGATTAATAAGTCCTACTTAAATACAGCATCCACACAGCAAACTGAACTCGCAACTGTTTCTTTTGCTAATTATTATATCCTATTTCTATAGCATCTAAACAAAAATATTTTATTTCCAGGTTTAATTTATGTAATTGGAGGCATCAGCAA
Organism: Sturnira hondurensis; assembly: GCF_014824575.4. Taxonomy (NCBI): domain Eukaryota; kingdom Metazoa; phylum Chordata; class Mammalia; order Chiroptera; family Phyllostomidae; genus Sturnira; species Sturnira hondurensis. The sequence goes on from NW_028098007.1 coordinate 946,266, forward strand.
TGAAGGAATAGAGCTTCGTTCTTTTGAAGTTTATGATCCGCTTTCCAAGCGTTGGTCTCCACTTCCTCCAATGGGAACCAGGAGAGCATATCTTGGGGTGGCTGCACTCAATGACTGCATCTATTCTATTGGAGGGTGGAATGAGACGCAAGATGCTCTTAATACTGTAGAAAAATATTCCTTTGAGGAGGTAGGTTGGATGATTTCAAATAATTAGTATCCCGTTATTCTTTTAATTTCTATAAGATCTGTAGTGGTGTTCATTCTTTCATTCATGTTATTAATCATTTGTAGGTTTTTTTCTCTTTTCCTTCAAAGAACTAACTTTTGGTGTCATTAGTTTTCCTTCAAAGAACTAACTTTTGGTGTCATTAGTTCTACTGATTGGCCACCTTCTATTTAATTCTTTTCTGTTCCTTTTTTCCCCCTTTCTTCCATTTGTTTTGGATTTAATTTGCTCTTATTTTCCTAGATTCTTTTTTTAAAATATTTATTTATTTATTTATCTTTAGAGGGGAAGGGAAGGAGAGAGGAAAAGAAACATCAATGTATGATTGTTTCTTGTGCATCCACTGCTGGGAACTGGCCCCTGCCGGGAACTGGCCTGCAACCCAGGAATGTACCCTGACTGAGAATTGAACCACGATTGTCTGGTTCACAGGCCCGTGCTCAATCCACTGAGCTACACCAGCCAGGGCTCTTTCCTAGATTCTTAAAGTGGAAGCTTAGATGATTGATTTTCAGAACTTTATTTTTCTATAATGTAAACCTTTAAAGCTATAAATTGTTTCAAGCTTTTTTTTAACTGCACCCCACACATTTTGGTCTGTTCTCTTTTACAAGATTTTATAACTTCATTTTATTATTTATTTATTTATTTATTTATTTTTAGAGAGAGGGGAAGGGAAGGAGAGAGGGAGAGAAGCATCAATGTGTGGTTGCCTCTCATGTGCCCCCTACTGGGGACCTGGGGACCCAGGTATTCATCATGGGAATCAAACCAGCAACCCTTTGGTTCACAGGCCTGTGCTCATGCACTGAGGTACCCCAGCCACGGCAGTATGTTTTGTTTAAATTAGCATTCATCTCAAAATAACTTCTGATTTCCCTGGCAAGTTTTGTTTTTGTTTTTGTTTTTTTTTACCAAGGAGTTGTTAGAAGTATATGTTTTAATTTCAAGATATTTGGGGATTTTCCAGTTATCTTTGTGTTACTGATCTCTAATTTAATGTCATTGTCATCAAGAAGCATACTTTGAATGATTTCTCTTCTGGTAAATGTTTCATGTGTACATGAAAAAATTTGTATTTTGTTGTTGAGTGTAGTGTTCTATAAATTTCTGTTAAGTCAAGTTGATTAGTGTTGATCAAGTCTTCCCAATGTGTCCAATTGTTTTGTAAATTAGTAAGAAAGAAGTGTTGGAATCTCCACCTATAAGTATGGATTTGTTTGTTTTTCCTTCCATTCTGTCAGGTTTTGCTTCACATATAAAATCTCTGTTATTGGGGCAGGCCAGGTGGCTCACTTGGTTAGAATGTCGCATCCTGATACACCAAGTTTGCAGGTTTGATCTCTGTTCATAGCACATATAAGAATCATCCAGGGAAGGCATGAATGAGTGGAGCAACAAGTCAATGTTTCTCTCTCTCTCTTTCTTTCTCTCTCTGAAATAAATTTAAAAAATGAATTTCTGTTATGAAGTCTCTAAACGTTGAAATTATTATGTCTTCTAAATGAATTGATCTTTTCATAATATGAAATGTTTTTCTTTGCCTCTGGTAATAATCTGTGTTCTGAATTCTACTTTGATATTAATGCAACCATTAATATAGCCAGCTTATGTTTTGATTAGTATTTGCATGGCATATGTTTTTTTCCTTCTACTTTATGTAAATCTGTGTCTTTACATATGGTTGTAACCTGTGATTTTTTTTGCAGTTTAACAACCCCTGACTTTCAAATGGAGTCTTTAAAATTTCTATTATATATGTAATATAATTGCAGATGTGGTTGGTTTTTAGACTTCTCTTTTGCTGTTTTTTATTTGTATTATCCATTCTTTGATACCTTCCCCCATTTTTCTGTCTTTAGGTTGAATATTTTAGTATTCCATATTATCTCTTTTTTTTTCAATTACCTGTATCTCTTCACCTTTTTCCCTAGTGGTAGTTTTAGGGGTTACATTATGACCATATATATATTTTTTAATTTTTTAAAAGATTTTATTTATTTATCTTTAGAGGGGAAGGGAAGGAGAGAGGGAGAGAAATATCAATGTGTAGTTGCTTCTTGTGCATCCCCTGCTGGGAACTGGCCTGCAACCCAGGCATGTGCCCTGACTGGGAATCAAACTGCAGTTGTTTGGTTTGCAGGCCCGTGCTCAATCCACTGAGCTACACCAGCCAGGGCTTGATCAAATATATTTTTAATGTATCAAATCTAACTTCAAATAATATCGTACAAGTTTACTTTCAATAGAAGAAACTTACAAAAACATACTTTCATTTCCCACTCCCATCCTTTGTGCTGTTTTATTTCTGTATATGTTGTAAACTCTATAGTATTTTGTCACAGTTACTTAAATAGTTATATTTAAAATATTTTTTTAATGAGAAAGTTTTGGTAATTATGCATGTATTTACCATTTCTAGTTCTGTTTATTTTTTTGTGTAGAGCTAAGTTTTTATCGTATCATTTTCTCTTAACCTGAAGAACTTTCCTTTTTTTAAAATATCTTATTAGCTTTGGCTGGTGTAGCTCAGTGAATTGAGCGCGGGCCCGTCAACCAGACGATTGTGGTGCGATTTCCAGTCAGGGCACGTGCCTGGGTTGCAGGCCAGTTCCTGGCAGGGGACGCATGAGAGGCAACCACACATTGATATTTCTCTCCCTCTCTCCTTCCCTTCCCCTCTAAAGATAAATAAAATATTGTATTTAATTGATTATACTATTACAGTTGTTCCAACTTTCCCCCTTTTTTCCTCCTCTACCCAACACTCTCTGCTCTCTCAGGAAATCTCCAAACAGTTGTTTGTGTCCATTAGTCATGTGTACAAGTTCTTTGGCTACTCCTATTTTCTGTGCTGTACTTTACATCCCAATGGGCCTATTCTGTAACTACCTATTTGTACTTCTTAAGCCCCTCATTACCCCACACCCACCTCCCATCTGGCAACCATCAAAACACTCTCTGTATCCATGATTTTGTCTCTATTCTTGTTTCCTTAGATTGTTTTTTAGATTCAATTGTTGGTAGATAAGTATTTAATGCCATTTTATTGTTCATAGTCTTGATCTTTTTCTTTCTTTTTCTAATTTTAAATAGTTTATATATTTTTAGAAAGAGAGGAAGGGAGAAAGAGAGGAAGCGAAACATCAGTGTGTGGTGGCCTCTTGAACACCCCCTACTGGGGACCTGGCCCACAACTCAGAAATGTACCTAGACTGGGAATGGAACTGGCGACCCTTTTGTTCATAGGTCGGCACTCAATCCACTGAGCCACACCAGCCAGGGCTTTTTCTTTTTCTTAAATAAGTCCCTTTATCATTTCATATAATAATGTTTTGGTAATGATGAACTCCTTTAGTTTTTTCCTTGTCTGGGAAGCTCTTTATCTGCCCTTCAATTCTGAAAGATAGCTTCACTGTGTAAAGCAATCTTGACTGTAGGTCCCTACTTTTCAGGACTTTGAATATTTCTTGTCAGTCCCTCCTAGCCTGCAACATTTCTTTTGAAAAATAAGCTGACAGTCTTATGGGAACTCCCCTATAAGTAACTAACATCTTTTCTCTTGCTTCTTTTAAGATTCTCTCTTTATCTTGCCCTGGCTGGTGTAGCTCAGTGGATTGAGCGCGGGCCTGCAAACCACATGATCGAGGTTCAATTCCCAGTCAGGGCACATGCCTGGGTTGCATGCCAATTCCCAGCAGGGGACTCAGAGGAGGCAACCATACATTGATATTTCTCTCCTTCTCTCCTTCCCTTCCCCTCTAAAGATACATAAATAAAATATATTTTTAAAAAGATTCTCTCTTTATCTTAAACCTTTAGCATTTTAATTATGATGTGTGTTGGAGTGGGCCTCTTTGCATCCACCTTCTATGCCACTCTCTGTGCTTCCTAGACTTGTATGTCTATTTCCTTCAGCAAATTAGGGAAGTTTTCTTTCATTACTTTTTCAGATAGATTTCCAATTCCTTGCTCTTTCTCTTCTCCTTCTGGCACCCTATGATGCCAATGTTAGATGGCTCAAAGTTATCCCAGAGACTCCTTGCACTGTCCTCTTTTTTTGGATTCTTTTTTGTTGTTGTTCTGATTGGTTGGGGTTTTTTTTTGTTTTGTTTTTTTGCTTCCTTATGTTCCATATCACTGATTTGGTTCTTGGCTTCATTCACTCTACAGTTGTTTCCCTGTATATTGTTCTTTACTTCAATTAGTGTACCCTTCATTTCTGACTGGATTTTTTTTATGTTGTCAAACTCTGCATGTGAGAGATTCCTTATTTCCATTTTGTTTAGTTTTTTTCCTGGAATTTTAATCTGTTCTATCATTTGGGCCTTGTTTCTCTGTCTCCTCATTTGGGCAGACTCCCTATGTTTGTTTCTGTTTATTAGGTAGAGCTGCTATAACTCCCCCTCTTGGTAGTGTGCGGCCTAATGTAGTAGGTGTCCTATAGGGTCCCATGGCACAATCTCCCTCTCACACAAGCTGGGTACTTGAGGTACACCCCTTGTGTGGGCTGAGTAAGTCTTCCTCTTGTAGTTGAGCCTTGACTACTGTTGGCAGGTCAATGGGAGGGATTTACCCAGACCAGTCAGCTGCCAAGTACTGACTATGACCACTGACCACCAACCTCCTCCCTCTTTAGAGGATCTGCCTAGCTGGGGCAGGGTGGTGGTGCTCTGATATAGTCTGTAGCTATCTACTGGGTGCTCAGGTTCTAAGGTTTCCCATGTGGTGCAGGCCAAGGTCAGCTACTACCTTTGTTCTGCCCAGGACGCCCCAGCATTGAGCTAAAAGGCAATCTGCAGATGGCTGCTACTTGTGTTGGGTGTTGGGTTTAGAGGTTATTAGGCAAAGCCACCCTGTGAACCTAGGCTGGCTGCTGCTAGGCCTGGGCCTGAGCCACATCAGAAGAGGTATTGGGGTGGGGGTTCGATGAGACTGGCTGTTGCTTGTTTGAAAGGATTTAGGAAGTTATGAAGCATGAGTTAAGACCAGCCATTGATGTGGAAAAGTCAGTTAACACTTTGGGTGGGGTTGTAAGTTGGGTGGCATGGAGCCTTGGAAAAACACCAGAGCCTGGGGCAAACAGTGTGAGCGAAGTTGATGGAGTCTCAGATATAGCTCCTGCCTGCTAGCTCTGGCTATGTGAGAAGAGGATTCAGAAAAGGAGCAATGGCCACTGCCCCCCATTCTATTTGGGAAAAAACTGTCCCCCAGCTCTCACCCTGATGCCAGACACTTCACTTCCTCCCTGTGTGCCACTCCTTTCAAGCTGCTACCCTGGTACTGGAGCTCGGACAGAGTGAGTCTGAGTAAGTCCATGTGCGGGTCTTCTAAGAAGAACTGCTTGGGATTCTAGCATTTTCTTTCGCTTACTGAATCCCTGCTGGTTTTACAGCTAGAAGTTATGAGGCTTATTTTACTGGCCCTGCAACCCTGGGTTGTGGGGCCTGGTGTGGTGCCAGGATTCCCTGCTCCCAAGATATCCCTCCTGGATTTTTATCCACCAAATGTGGATGTGAAACCAGCCTATTCCATGTTTCCTCCCCTTTCCTCCCCTCCAGTCTTGATGGATGTGGTTTCTTTAATTCTATAGTTTTCTGACTTCCATTGAACTCAATTTCTGGTGGTTCTGAGTAATGGCTGTTCTATATGATAGTTGTAATTTTGACGAGGTTGTGTGAGGAGTGAGCTGTCTTTACCTGTGCCTCCATCTTGACTGGAAAACAAACATCTTTTCATTGGCTTATTGTTCACCTATACATCTTCCTTGAAGAGAAACATATTCAAATTTTATTTTCAAGTGGATTATTTATTTGTCTTTTTATTACTGAGTTGTAAGCATTCTTATATATTCTAACTGCAAGTCCATTGTCAGATACATGATTTGTAGAAATTTTCTCCCATTCTCTGGTTTCTTTCCTTTCTTTATGGTATCTTTAGAAACACAAAATTTTTAAATTTTGATGTTCAATTGATTTTTTCTGTTGTTGCTTGTGCTTTTGGTGTCATACCTAAGAAACTATTGAGTAGTTCAAGTTCACAAAGATTTATGCCTACACTTTTTTTCTAAGAGTTTTATAGTTTTAGCTCTTATATTTAGGTCTTTGATTAATTTTAGAGTTAACTTTTTGTGTGGTGTGAGGTAGGGGTTTGCCTTTATACTTTTACATGTGGCTAGCCAGTTATTCCAGCACGATGTGTTGAAAAGACTATTCTTTTCTATCGGATTGTCTTGGCATCTTTGTTGAAAGTCAGTTAACCATAACTGTGAGAGTTTGTTTCTAGCCTCTTAATTTTATTCATTTATTTGTATGTCTACCTTTATCTGTATGTCTATCCTTATTGCCAGTGACTCAGTGTTTGAATTTACTGTAGCTTTTTAGTATGTTTTGAAATCAGCAAGTGTGAGTTCATTTTGAAATAGGAGCCTTTCTTTTTATTTTTTCAAGTGTATTTTATTGATTTTGCTGTTACAGTTATCCCATTTTTTCCCCTTTATCCCCCTCCACCCAGTACCCACATTCCCTCCAACATTCCCCTCCTTAGTTCATGTCCAGGTGTCATACATATAAGTTCTTTGGCTTCTCCATTTCCTATACTCTTCTTAACCTTCCCTTTCTATTTTGTACCTACCAATTATGCTTCTTATTCCCTGTACCTTTCACCCATTCTCCCTCTTCCCTCTCCCCACTGATAACCCTTCATGTGATCTGCATTTCTGTGGTTCTGTTCCTGTTCTAGTTGTTTGTTTAGTTTTTTTTAGTTTTTGTTTTTTTTTAGTTCATTTGTTGATAGTTGCGAGTTTATTGTCATTTTACTGTTTATAGTTTTTCTTAAGTAAGTTTTTCTTCTTCATAGATAAGTCCCTTTAATATTTCATATAATAAAGGCTTGGTGATGATGAACTCCTTTAACCTGACCTTCTCTGGAAAGCACTTTATCTGTCCTTCCATTCTCAATGATAGCTTTGCTGGATAGAGTCATCTTGGATGTAGGTCCTTGCTTTTCATGACTTTCAATATTTCTTTCCAACCCCTTCTTGCCTGCAAGGTTTCTTTTGAGAAACCAGCTGATAGTTTTTATGGGAACTTCTTTGTAGGTGACTCTCTTCTCTTGCTGCTTGTAAGATTCTCTCCTTAACTTGGTCTTTGGCTATTTAATTATGATGTGCCTGGGTGTGTTCCTCTTTGAGTCCAACTTGTTTGGGACTCTGTTTCCTGGACCTGTATGGAACTCTCTGAAATTACTGGACTTGTATGTCTATTTCCTTGACCAGATTAGGAAAGTTTTCTTTATTATTTTTTCAAATAAGTTTATAATTTCCTGCTCTTCCTCTTCTCCTTCTGGCACCTCTAAGATTTGAATGTTGGAATGTTTGAAGTTGTTAAAAGGTTCCTAAGCCTCTCCTCATTTTTTTGCATCCTTATTTCTTATTCTGTTCCAGTTGAATGTTTATTTTTTCCTTTTGTTCCAAATCATTGATTTAAGTCCCAGTTTCCTTCCTTTCACCATTGGGTCCCTGTGTATTTTTCTTTATTTTGCTTTGTATAGTCTTCACCTCTTCCTTTATTTTGTGGCCATACTCAATCATTTCTGTAAACATCCTGTTTACCAGTGTTTTGTACTCTGCACCCGATAGGTTGGCTATTTCCTCATCACTTAGTTCTTTCTCTGGAGTTTCAATCTGTTCTTTCATTTGGGCCATATTTCTTTGTCTTGGTGCACCTGTTGTGTTGTGATGCTGTATTTGGGGTAGGGGTCAGAGAGGGAACAATGCCACTTGCTTGGCTCCTACTCTGCTTTCAGTCACTTCTTCCACTTCCCACAGGTGAATTACTTCCTTCCAGGTACTGCCCTGGTGCTGATTCCCAGGTGGGTGGGCTTGTGTAAGTTTTAGGACACTGTGGGCTTCTCCAGCAGATTCTCATGTAAAACTGGGAGTTTCTCCCACCGCTGCAACTCCCACAGATTTTCACAGCAGAGGTTTTGAGGCTTTAGTTTCTCACATTGGAACACTGGCTTGCACAGTCTATCTTACTCCCCAGTTGTCCCTCCCAGTTTATCCACATGCAAATATGGGACTACCTGGTCCTCCAACCGCCACCTCTCCCTCCCAGTCCGCCAGCCACCCCCTTGCCATGCATCCTCTCTGCTCTGCCTGCCTATCTCCACCCCTCCTACCAGTCTGGATGAATGTTTTTTCTTTAACTTCTTGGTTGTTGGGGTTCCATACAGTTTGATTTTTTGGCAGTTCTGGTTGTTTTTTGTTTTTAAATTGGTGTTTTCCTTCTTTTGGTTGTTGAGGAAGCGGAGCATATTTACCTTCGCCTCCATTTTGGCCAGAAGCCTGTACTTCTTTTTAAAAAAGTATTTGGCTTCAGTTTCTTGAATTTCATATGCATTTTAGGGTCAGCTTGTTAATTTCTACTAAGAAACCAGCTGTTTTTTAAAATATTTTATTTATTTATTTTCAGAGAGAGGGGAAGGGAAGGAGAGAGGGAGAGAAATATCAATGTGTGGTTGCCTCTCATGTGTCCCCCACTGGGAACTGGCCTGCAACCCAGGCATGTGCCCTGACTGGGAATCGAACTGTGATCCTTTGCTTCACAGACCCGCGCTCAATCCACTGAGCTATGCCAGCCAGCGCTGGTTTTTTTATAAGGATTACAGTGTTTTTGAGATCAATTTAGAGAGTATTGCCATTAACTATTTTAGGTGTTTTAATCATTAATATAAGATGACTTTCCATTTATTTAGGTCTTCAATTTATTTCAACAGTGTTTTATAGTTTTCCATTTTTTGTACTTTATTGGTTAAATTTATTCCTATTTTATTTCTTTTGAACCTATTGCAGATTGAATTTTCTTTTTCTTTTTTTTAAGATTTTATTTATTTATTTATATTTAGAGGGGAAGGAGAGAGGGAGAGAAACATCAATGGATGGTTGCCTTTCGTGCGTCCCCTGCTGGTAGTTGGCCTGCAAGGAACCAGCCTGCAACCCAGGCATGTGCCCTGACTGGGAATCGAACTGCGATCCTCTGGTTCGCAGGCCTGTGCTCAATCCACTGAGCTACACCAGCCAGGGCTGAATTTTATTTTTTTAAATATATTTTATTGATTATACCATTACAGTTTTTCTATTCCCCCTCTTCCCCTCCACCCTGCACACCCCTCCCCCACCATTCCCCCTATTTTGTTTATGTCCATGTGTCACAAATTCTTTAGATTCTGTATTTCCCCCACTATTCTTGCCCTCCCCCTGTCTATTTTTTACCTACTGTCTATGCTACTTATTCTCTGTACCTTCTCCCCCCTTCTCCTCCTCCCACTCCCCTGTTGCTAACCCTCCATGTGATCTCCATTTGTATGGTTCTGCTCCTGATCTAGCTGTCCTCTTAGTTTACTTTTGTTTTAGGTGTGCTTGTTAATAACTGTGAACTTGATGTCCTTTCACTGTTCATATTTTTCATCTTCTTTTTCTTAGATAAGTCCCTTTAACATTTCATATAATAAGGGCTTGGTGATGATGAACTCCTTGAACTTGACCTTATCTGGGAAGCATTTTATCTGCCCTTCCATTCTAAATGAATGCTTTGCTGGATAGAGCAATCTTGGCTGTAGGTCTTTGGATTTCATGACTTGGAATACGTCTTTCGAACCCCTTCTTGCCTGTAAGGTCTCTTTTGAGAAATCAGTTGACAGTCTGATGGGAACTCCTTTGTAGGTGACTGTCCCCTTACCTCTTAGCTGCTTCTAGAATTCTCTCCTTCATTTAATCTTTGCTAATGTAATTATGATGTGCCTTGGTGTGTTCCTTCTTGGTTCCAACTTCTTTGGGACTAGCTGTGCTTTCTGGACTTCCTGGAAGTCTATTTCCTTTGCCAGATTGGGGAAGTTCTCCTTTATTATTTGTTCAAATAAGTTTTCCACTTGAGGCTGTTCCTCTTCCCCTTCTGGTACCCCTATAATTTGGATGTTGGAATATTTAAAGATGTCCTGGAGGTTCCTAAGCCTCTCCTCATTTTTTTGAATTCTTGTTCTCTTCCTTCTCTTCTGTTTGGTTATTTCTTTCTTCCTTCTAGTCCACTCCTTTGATTTGAGTCCCAGTTTTCTTTCCATCACTATTGGTACCCTGTGCATTTTCCTTCTTTTCACTTAGTGTAGCCTTTATTTTTTTCATCTACTTTGCTACCAAAATCAAACAGTTCTGTGAGCATCCTGATCACCAGTGTTTTGAACTGTGCATCTGAAAGGTTAGCTATCTCTTGGTTGCTTAGAAGCATTGGCTCTAGGGTTTTGAGCTGTTCTTGAGCCATAATGTTTTGATCTGTTCGCACCTGTTATGTATGAGGGGTGGAGCTTTCGGTGTTCACCAGTGTGGGGCCACCCAGTCTCTGGGTTGTGATGGTGTATGTGGGGGCAGGGTCAGAGAGGGGCAATGGTGTTTGTTCCTCTCTCTCTCAGATTTCTGTTCCCTCTGCTGCTTCCCACAAGCAAATTGGGCCCTTCTGGTACTGATTCCGAGGTGTGTGGGCTTGTGCACCCTCCAGGACCCTGTGGGTTTCTCCAACGAACTCTCTGTGAGCCTGGGAGCTTCTCCCGGCACCTCAACCCCAAAAGTCTTTCCAGTTGGTGGTTTCAGCCTCTAATTCTGTCACTGGGGCCCTGGGTTGTGCAGTCTGTCTCACTGCTCACTCCTTCGCCTGGTTTATCTGAGTGTGAATGTGTGACTGTGGTCAACCAGCCGCCTTATGCCCTTACTGGGTCCGCTCGTTGCCACCTCATGCCTGGGATCCGCCAACCGCCACCTGCACTCCTGTGCTCCTGAGCTCCTGGGTGGGTCTACTGATCTTTCCTGCCCAACCCTGCTCCGCTGCTGGCTCTGCCCCTCTTACCAGTCTGGATGAACAGTTCGTTGTTGTTGGACTTCCGTACAGTTCAATTTTCTGTGTTTTGTCTGCGTTTTTGTTACTAAAACTTCGTTGCCTTTAAACTTGGTTGTGAGAGGAGGCACAGTGTTTCCACCTACGCCTCCATCTTGGCCGGAAGTCCTGAATTGTTTTCTTAACTTTATGTTTAAATTCTTCATTGCTCATGTAGAGAAATTCAGTTGATTTTTGTCTGTTGATCTAATATTCTTTATCCTTGCAGCACTCTTACTTTGTTTTTTGTGTGTGAATTCCTTGGGATTTTCTAGATGTAAGATCATGTCACCCTGTCCAGGTAGCTGAGTTAGTTAGAGCATAGTCCCAATTCTCCAAAGCTGCAGGTTTGATCCTCAGTCAGAGCACATTTAGGAATAAACCAATGAATGCATAAATAAGTAGAACAACAAATAGATGTTTCTCTCTCCCTTCCTCCCTCCCTCTCTCCCTGTCCTGGTGTCCTACTCTCCCTCTTCCTTTCTCTCTCTCTATAAAATCAATAAATAAAAATGAAAGATCATGACATGTGTGGAGATCATTTTACTTTTTACTTTTTGATCTGGATGCCTTTTATTTCATTTTTCTTTCCTAATTGCCCTTCCTAGAGTCTTCAATACAATGTTGAACAGAAGTGGCAATCTTGTCTTAGTTTAAAGCATGATTTTGATTCTCATTCTGACAAGTTTTAAACTTTAGTGATATTTCTAATTCCTCTCTATATGATTTTATTTGGTAATACAGAAAGTGAACTTTCTGTTACTACTTTTTCAGTATGGATGGAATCCATAGACTTTTGTTCCAGAGTGCTTATCAGTAATAAGTTATTTTGGTTTTCATGGGCAAATATGAAATTTTATTCTTATTTACAATCTACTAAACTCCTACATTATAAATTCAGACCCTTAAAATAATGTAAACATATTCTGGTTTTACAGAGTTTATTTTGAGGTGAGTCAGGATAAAAAGCAAATTATAGTTCTTTTTTAATTTTTTCCATTTATTAATTTCAGAGAGAAAGAAGGGAAGGGAGGGAGAAACATTGATCTGCTGCCCCACTCACTATGTGCATTCCCTGGTTGACCCTTGCATGTGCCCCAACCAGAAATTGTTCCCACACACAACCCTGATATTTTAGGAAGATGTTCCAACTGAGCCACCTGGCCAGGACACAAATTGTAGTTGTAATACATAGGTAGAAATGAAATATAAATATTACCGAATGAGCCTGGTTCCCTTATTATTTCAAGAGCCATTTTCATGGGGAAGTAAAAGTTAGTTCTCCCTAATGAAAAACATAACCCCAACAGCCTAATTTTTCCTAATCAGCTATAGAATTTTATAAATATATCTTTTAAAAATATTTTTTCAACTATGCCAACTTTGTGATATGTTCTATAATTCAGCCTTCAAATTTAATATGGTTCTTCAATTTCAAAGGATTGCTGCTGGGTTTAGTATTTCAGTATTTCATTTACCTTCAGACCAGCAAACACACATTCAGTATCTATAATGTGCTAGAACTGTACTGAAAAAAGTTGACTTTCTAGCATTGAGGAATGATTGTTCACTTTTCAAAATTTTATAAACTTTGTTCACCCTGTACTTTATTTCTGGATACTTTTTTTACTTGGCTACTTGCTCATTTTGTTGTAGGAAAAACTATGTTCTTTTTGCTGACACAGTAAAGAGTTACAGATCAGCAAGTTCTATTAACATGCAAAGTTTATTAGTGATAGGTTTTCTTTTTCTTTTGTTTTTAAATCTTTAAATAAAGATTTTATTTATTTATCTTTAGAGGGGAAGGGAAGGAGAGAGGGAGAGAAATATCAATATATGGTTGCCTCTGGTGTGTCCCCTGCCAGGAACTGGCCTACAACCCAGGCATGTGCCCTGACTGGAAATTGAACCGCGATCATCTGGTTCACAGGCCTGTGCTCAATCCACTGAGCTACACCAGCCAGGGCTTGTTAGTGATAGGTTTTCATAGATGAGGATGGGCCTAGCCAAGGCGAGGGTTAAAGGCGTAGGCTTGGGCTGCAAAAAGCATCAGGTCCTTTGTCTTGAGAACTTATATAGTTGAGGGGTGGGGTGAGGGACTTACATATTGATTGGTGGGTAAAGGTGGTGACAGCTTTCCCGAGGGACTGATGTATGTGTGGATCGTCATAAACCCAGATTCTTGTCTTGCTCCATACCGCCTTTTGTTATCCGTTGTAAAACAGATAATGACCCTAGGCAGTTAATGAAAGTTTAGGCAGTTACCCAAAGTTATCTATGGGCTCTTTTTGTAAGCACTAGAGACCCCCTCTTAAAACAGATAGTGACTAGTGGCAAGCAGTTAACCAAAGTTGTTTTATGGGCTTTTTCTTTGGGCACCATAGACCTCCTCCTTTTTCCCCTTCTAGACCTTGGGATGAATACACAGTTTCGAAGGCTTTCTCCCAGATGGTGGAAATGGCACGTACAGAATTTCAAGGGCTCCTCTCCTCTTGTGCTATCATGGTGTTCCCTGTGATGTTTGGAATACCTGACAATCTTATCAGCCCAGGCTCAGGACTGCTGAGTTAATGGGTGAGATATGTGTCTCTTTCCCTCCCCTCCTTGGTTTAATAACTATCCTACCTAATGGTTCCTCTTTTGATTATTTCCCAGGACCTTAATTGGCTTTCCTATTTTCTGGGTTTGGACATTTTCCTTGAAGTAATTCATTTTGGTTACAGCAGCTTATTGAAATTTCTTCAGAGAATAACGTATACAAGAAGTTAGCAAAATTATTGTTCAAGGGCTATATACAATCTTTTTTTACATTTTTATTTTTTAAGTAACTCTTTGAAGTGGAAAAAATTCTTAGTTTGTAGGCTTACAAAAATAGGCTATAGTTTCTGACCCCTGATCTACACTACCTTTCTGAAAATGTTTTGCAGTCTTTAACTCCAACTAGATGATCCTTGCAGAAAGGATTACATGGTCCTTGTAATAAATTTGGCAAGTGTTTTTTGTTATATCATTCCCTTGGAGGTTTGTAAGACTCATTAGCATTTCAAAGACTTACAAAAGCCCTCTGTACACTGTATCTAAGCAGTTTGGGGGTGGTGTACATTACTTACTTGTATTCCATAGAACTAGCTTTTCAGAAAGCCTACCTGTAAGAAAATCTATCTCAAGATTATTTCTTGATAATTTATAATTATCAATATAAATTACCAGTAATTTTATGATTATCAATAATTTTATAATTAATCAGACTTGTTCTTCCTCTAAAGTAACTATTGGGTTGGCCAAAAATTTCACTTATATTTTTCCATAAGATCACTCTAGTAGCACTTAGTTGTCTTTAACTTCATTTGAAATAATTTTGTTAGATCATATTGCAACAACTGTCGTATCAGTGTGCATTTAAACAAACATTACCCTGGCTGGTGTAGCTCAGTGGATTAGGTTCTGGCTTACAAATTGAAAGGTTGCCAGTTCGATTCCCGGTTAGGGTTAATGTCGGGGTTACCCTGTGGGTCCCAAGCAAGTGATCAATGTATCTCTCTTGTACATCGATGTTTCTCTCCCTTTCTTTCTCCCTCCTCCTCCCTCTAAAAAAATAAATATATATTTTAAAAAAACACATCAAAATTAGCCCTGGCTGGCATAGCTCAGTGGATTGAGTGCGGGCCTGCAAACCACACGATTGTGGTTCATTCCCAGTCAGGGCACATGCCTGGGTTGCAGGCCAGTTCCCAGCAGGGGACTCACGAGAGGCAACCATACACTGATATTTCCCTCCTTCTCTCCTTCCCTTCCCCTCTAAAGATAAATAAATAAAATATCTTTAAAAACATCAAAATTGCTGAATTTTTGTGTAGCCATTTTAATATTGAAGATGGAAGAAAATACACATTTTTGGCATATTATGCTTTATTATTTCAAGAAAGATAAAAGCACAACTGGAACACAAAAAAGATTTGTGTAGTGTATGGAGAAGGTGCTGTAACCGATGAAATGTGCAAAAGTGCTTTGCAAAGTTTCGTGCTGGAGATTTCTCGCTGGATGATGTGTCACATTCAGGTTGAAGTTGATAGTGATCAAATTGAGACATTGAGAACAATCAACATTATACCACATGGGAGATAGCCAACATATTAAAAATATCCAAATTAATAAAGTTATTGGTGAAAATGAAAAAAAATGTGTCTTTTATTTTAGGAAATAAAATCACAGACTTTTCAGCCAACCCAATACTTTGTCTATATCAACTTGAATGTTCATTTTAAATTGTTCTATATACTAATGTGACTGGATGGTGAGTTTGAAATTTAAACATGTAAAAAGAACCACAGAATCTGATTTCTTAGCAGTTTTCTCTATTATCATTTCATAACACTGCTTATTTTTTCTCTCTTCACCAGGAAAAATGGGTTGAAATTGCCTCAATGAAAGTGCCTAGAGCAGGAATGTGTGTTGTGGCAGTCAATGGGCTTCTGTATGTTTCTGGAGGTCGATCTTCCAGCCATGATTTCTTGGCCCCAGGTACTTTGGACTCAGTTGAAGTTTATAACCCTCATTCAGATACCTGGACAGAAATTGGTAACATGATCACCAGTCGTTGTGAAGGAGGTGTTGCTGTACTATGAAATATGAACTGTAAGAGAATATAAGAAACACTTTGAAAGTATAGGACCTGACCTTTGGCAAATCAAACACATATTTGGTTGTAGGACCTTTTGATTCTGTTGAGTTTTTCATTTATTTGATAGATAAATGACTAAAGAATTATTTTTCTAAGAATTTGAGTGAGAAGGAATATGGAATATATCCTAAATTCATAAAGAGGTCACAAAAATTTTCCAAGTTTACTAACAGAAATACTATTTATATGCTCTAGAATTGTCCAGTTAGGAATAGAGTCCTATTTGTAAAAATTATTTGCTGGAAACTTTTTGGCAAATAGCCCCTTTAGTGGCTTCTCCAGTGCAATTTAAGTGGTAATAGGACCCTTCTTTGATGTAAGAATAACAATGAAAGTTTAAAGTCGTGTATACATTCATGATTCAATGCAAAGCACAATTTCCCATGACCATAGTTTAACCTACAGCAAAAAGCCAGTGAAACTATTTCCAACTTTATGTGATACTGGAGTTTCACTAACCCAAACTTTTTTTTAAAGTATATTTTATTGATTATGCTATTACACTTGTCCCATTTTCCCCACCTTTATTCCCCTTTACCCTACACTCCCCTCCTATCCTCATTCCCTCCCCTTAGTTCATGTCTGTGGGTCATACATATGTTCTTTGGCTTCTCCATTTCCCATACTATTCTTAAATTCTTCCTGTCTATTTTGTACCTACCATTTATGCTTCTTATTCTTTGTACCTTTCCCCTTCATCCTCTCTCCTCCCCTTTCCCACTGATAACCCTCCATGTGATATGCATTTCTGTGGTTCAGTTCTTGTTCTAGTTGTTTGCTTAGTTTTTTGTGTTTTTTTAGGTTGTTGTTAATTGTTTGTTGTCATTTTACTGTTCATATTTTTTATCTTGTTCTTTTTCTTAGATAAGTCCCTTTAACATTTCATGGAATAAGGGCTTGGTGATGATGAACTCCTTTAACTTGACCTTCTCTGGAAAGCACTTTATCTGTCCTTCCATTCTCAATGATAGCTTTCCTGAAGAGAGTAATCTTGGGTGTAGGTCCTTACACCCTTCATGACTTTGAATGCTTTTTTCCAGCCCCTTCTTGCCTGCAAGGTTTTTTTTGATAATAGCCCCAAACTTTTTATTAGCAACAGGTATAATGGGAAGGACATGTGGGAAATACCTAGCTATTTATATAGCTATTTATTTATGTTTTGACCTATTGATAACAGCATAAAAAAAGCTTTTGCTCACTTAGGTTTTTTGTCTTGACACTGAGGGTGCAAGTAATTAAGAGCAGATTCTTAGTGATAGTCCTTTATTGCAAGAGTAATAGGGTGCAGTAGATGGTATGCACCTCATAAATTTCTTCCCTGTTTTCTAAGTAGTCACCAAAAATATGATTGGCTTTGGGAAGATAGAATTTTATTAGATCAAGCTTTGTGAAGCTTACTTCTACTTAGACAAGCCTAAGTAGGAGCTTACTACAGAGCTGCTGCCTGGCTTGGAGAAGATGGACTTATAGATGCCTGTGAAAATTCTTACCGACACTAACTCATAAGTATGAGATGAAAGGCTTCTCATCCAAACCTACTTCTCAAAACTTCTCATTTCCCCCCATGAGAAGCATTTTAAAGAATTGTTCTCTATCTAGTTCTGAGAAG
Source organism: Sturnira hondurensis (assembly GCF_014824575.4). Taxonomy (NCBI): domain Eukaryota; kingdom Metazoa; phylum Chordata; class Mammalia; order Chiroptera; family Phyllostomidae; genus Sturnira; species Sturnira hondurensis. The sequence continues at coordinate 963,707 of NW_028098007.1, forward strand.
AAAATTCATGTACATGATCATCACTTTTATTTCTACTAGTCAGTCAGTTGGAGGCATTTCTGTTAAAGATGTTACATACATTTAGGTTTACCTAGCTGATTCCAGGATTTGATTAGTATATTCCTGATTCCCCCCTTTCTGTACTAAAGCCCTTGGGAATATTGTTATAAGAATCAACAGCTTATTTAGACAGAAAACTCTTGGCAAGCATTAAAGACTCAGCTTTCATGTCAAACATATTTGGACTGGCCCTCAAGGATACTTTTCTTCATAACTTAACCATATTCTTGTATTAAGAAGTTTATATAATGCATACAGAAAGCTGTGAAAGTCTGAAGGGCCAAGACACCTGGTTGGGATCTATAATATGTCAAGGAATGAAGTGTCAAGATAATTTGTAGATGACTTAAGCTTACATGCCTTTAATATTTCTGGTTATAGAGAATCTGCATTCTGATTCAAAAGAGATTTACAAAATGTCCCTATAATTTAATTCTCATCATTACCTGGCAACCTAAAATGGCATCATGAAGGGAGGCATTATGTACTGCTCTAGCAAAAATGTAATGTCTAGACAATCTTTGGGCTTAATAGGTCCAGATGATCCCTGAAGACAGGTAATTGTAAATACGCTGTTTCCTAAGTAATGATAAATTGCTTTAAAAAGAATGTACCAATAAAGTATTTTGAGTTTTGCTTTTCATTCTGAGAAAATCTTCTGAAGAATGTGTTTTCTTTCCTTTATTATCAGGCTGTGGTAAACTGTTCTTTATGTTAATAAAGAAGGATCATGTGGTGGTATCAGCCACGGTCTTTAACTGGTAAGCTTCTTAATGATCTGAACAAGTTCTAGCTCTATGATATTTTATATATTTTTTATTATTATTATTTTGCTTAGAGTTGCTAGAATAAAGTACCATAGAAATGTAAACAACAGAATTTATTCTCTTAGTTGCAGAGGCCAGAAGTCTGAACTCAAGGTGTTGGTAGAGTTGGTTCCTTCTGTGGGCCAAGAGAGAGGGATCTATTCAGGTTTCTCTCCTTCACATAGCCACCTTCACATGTACATGGCACTCTCCCTATATGCATGTTTGTCTCTAAATTTTCCCTTGTAATAAGAATACCAGTAATATTACATTATAGCCTACCCTTATGACCTCATCTTAACCATAATATCTCTGTGAAGACCTATCTTCAAATAAGGTCACATTCTTAGATATTGGAGATTAGGATTTCATACATGCTTCAACCCATAATAGGTATGTCAGAAAGTAAACAGGTTACCAGTCTAGACTTTCATCTTTTCACAGCAAGAATCAATTTAGTGGAAATCATATGTACATAATCTACTTATGAAATTTAATATTTGAATACTTAACATAAGATACTTAAGCAAAGATAACATACCAAGATGGTATCATTTCATTATTTATATTCTTACACTACTCTTTTTCTTACACCAGTTAAAATATTTTTCCTTTATTTTACTAAGAATCTTAAGAGACAAGATTTTCAAGTTAGAATTCTAAGGTAATGCTTTAGCTGTTTTGAAAAAGCTTTGTGAGTTAACATGTAAAACCATGCTCAATATCACTAGCCATCAGAGAAATGCAAATTAAAACCACAATGAGATATCACCTCACATCTGTCAGAATGGCTATCATTAATAAATCAACAACCAACCAGTGCTGGTGAGGATGTAGAGGAAAGGGAACCCTAGTGCACTGTTGGTGGGAATGCAGACTGGTACAGCCACTGTGGAAAACAGTATGGAATTTCATCAAAAAATTAAAAATGGAACAGCCTTATAATCCGGCAATTCCACTTCTCGGACTATACCCCAAGAATCCTGAGACACCAATTCAAAAGAACTTATGCACCCCTGTATTCATAGCAGCACTTTTATAAAAGCTAGGTCTTGGAAACAGCCCAAGTGCCCATCAGTAGATGAGTGGATTAAAAAACTGTGGTACATTTACACAATGGAATACTATGCAGCAAAAAGAATTCCTACCTTTTGCAACAGCACAGATGGAACTGGAGACTGTTATGTTAAGTGAAATAAACCAGTCAGCAAAAGACAAATACCACATGACCTCACTTACAACTAGAATCTAATGAACAAAATAAATGAAAAAATAGAACCAGAGACATAGAAACATGGAACAGACTGACAGGAATAGGAGGGGAGAAGAGAGGAGGGCAGTAGTGAATTTATTCTCTTGAAACAGGAAACTATATTTTTTCAGTGATCATAGGTTCTAGCAAAAGGGATTTTTTCACTTTTTTAGTTTACATTTTTCAAAATAATTAAAACATTGAAATGTATGAGTGGACAACTCATACTATGTAATTCATAAGACTGAATGAGAACTGTAACCTAATGTGACATGAAAAGGACTTGTTAAGGATTTTCATGCTGTTGATCATATAAATCCTATGAAATAAAGATTTCTAGAAATGAAAAAAATGTGAATAAATTATCATTGGTGGGAAACAGTTAAACAGTAGTAGGAGAAAAAGGAGATGCAAAACAACCTCACAAGACTTGTAACCATGCTAACATCACCTACAGGGTACTTTTATACTTATTCTACTTGACCAGGTCTCTTGGGTCCTTTCTCTGGATAAGTATCTTTAAGTAGTAAAGTGATTAAAAAGGATAAAAAGGCAACTAAAGTGATTACTATCCTCAGGGCTTTGAACCATTTGGGATAATGTGGCAAGAGAAAAAGTTCATTATGTAATGCTATCCCCAAACCTATTATTACTGTGACTATAGCTTCAGTGAGCCTTTCAGAAACAAGGAAGGCTAACCATGAAAACACAACAGGAGCTGTACTGCCAGCTAAATTTAGGAAGTCTAGTTTGGCTGGACTACCTTCTGGCAGAGCAAAACCCCATCTGATCCCTCCCAAGAAAGATAGGAAACTCGCTCCATAAGCCATCTGAGTAAAAGCTAATATGGGGATGTAAGTCTTTGTCATCAGCATGATCAGTGGTGGTGCAAAGAAAGGGATTAGTCCTGCCAGAGATACATACAATGCCGGCTTTGGGCTGTCAGGCAGGTACATGATAGTTTTGGGTGGCCTGGCTGGAAGTACTGGCTTCTTCTTAAAGCTGCATGGAGAAGTATGATAGTATTGTGTCTTGTTCATACACACTAGAAAGGATGAGAAGGGCAAAGTCCTTAGAAACAAAGGTGAAAGGTTTTGCTGGAGACATGTCTTGAGAGAAAGTATTTCTGTTCTCCTGCTGGCTCCTAGTCCAACCATGAAAGGGTACTTCAGCATCTACAGAGAAAATGGAACCAGAAGACAAAAACAGTTTTAAAAAAAAAATCACCAATGTTTTAGTTAATTCCAACATAGAACAATATAAAAACAAATATTATTGCCCTGACTGGTGTAACTCAGTGGATTGAACATGGGCTGCGAACCAGAGGGTCGCCAGTTTGATTCCCAGTCAGGGCACATGCCTGGGTTGTGGGCCAGGTCCCCAATATGGGGCATGCAAGAGGCAACCACACATTAATAGTTCCCTTCTTTCTCCTTCTCTTCCACTCTCTCTAAAAAAAATAAATAAAATCTTTTTTTAAAAAAGGCTTTAAAACTTTAATAAATTAAAAAATTATCTGCCTTCTGTTAGCACACTGAACTTTACAGAAAGGTTGGACTACATAGTAATGTTATTGCTGGCTAAGATTATTAACAGCTATACAAAATGCAAAATAAACTACTGAATAGAAACTAATGTTTTGGCTTACCGTTAATCTTATCCCATGAGAAAAATATCTCAAAGAACAAGTAAAGACTAGATGTTCACTTTTGGCATTCTAAATTGCCTCTCCTATTTATATATTGCAAAAGCAGTTGCACTAATCACTGGGAATTCTTTTTTTAAAAAAATATTTTATTTATTTATTTTTAGAAAGAGGGGCAAAGAGGGAGAAAGAGAAATATCTGATGTGTGAGAGATACATTGATCAGTTGCCTCTCGCACATCACCAACTGGGGGCCTGGCCCACAGCCCTGGGTCAAACCAGTGACCTTTCAGTTCGTAGGCTGGTGCTCAATCCACTGAACCACCCCAGCCAGGGAAGGTATTCTATTTATGTAGAGAAAAGCAATCTACCTTCCAATTTACCTTTATGAATACTTCATACTTTTCATAACTTCATGTTTTTCTACATGTCTCTGCCTAGAACACTGGCTTACTACTTTACTATCTGGGAACTTGTCTTTCTAAAATCAGCTTAAAACTTTGTCCCACCCGGTTTAATGCTCCTATAAGTACCCCATGTGCACTTCCATTATAATTCTCACAGTGAATTAAAATTGTGTTTACTTGTCTGAGTAGACTCAAGAGCCAAGGGCATATTTTTTCTTTGCCTTAAAAAAGAGTCCTAGGATTTCCGCCAAGATGGAGGCATAGGTGGAGACACTGTGCCTTCTCCCACAACCAAGTTTGAATACAACAAAGGTTTGGAGAACAAAGACACAGCCAAAGAACAGAAAATTGAATTATACGGAAATCCGACAACAACGAACTGTTGAGCCGGGATGGTAAGAGGGGCGGAGCCAGCAGTGGAGTAGGTTCGGGCTGGAAGGATACCCCGACCTAGGCGCACAAGTAGCCCGGACACAGTCAGGGTGCCGGGCAGACTGACTGCAGTCACACATTTGCGCACAGTGAGACAGACCACGCAGGCCCCAGGGGGCAAACCCAGTGGTGGAGGGCTGACGGCGGTAGCATACTCGTGTGCAGTGGGACGAAACGCGAGGGCCCCGGTGACGGTGGCAGCTGCAGCACCTGTGGGGACCGAGGCGGGAGGCGGCAGACAGGACACCATTGCTCCTCTTTGACCCCGCCCCCACATACAGCGTCACAACCCAGCGACTGAGTGACCCTCCTCTGGTGAACACCTGGGGCTTCGATCCTGATACGTAACAGGCACAAACAGCCCAAAATATGGCGTAAAAAGAACTCAAAGTCCCAGAGCCGATAACTCTCAGCGACCAAGAGATTGCCAGCCTCTCAAAAGCATAGTTCAAGACACTGTTTATCAGGATGCTCACATAACTGGTTGATTATAGTCACAAATTAGAGGAAAATAGGAAGGCTAAACTAATTGAAATGAAGGGAGATGCACAGGAAACCAATAGTGATGGAAAGGAAACTGGGACTCAGATCAATGGAATGGACCAAAAGGAAGAAACAAACATCCAACCAGAAAGGAATGAAGAAATGAGAATTCAAAAAAATGAGGAGAGGCTTAGGAACCTCCAGGACATCTTTAAACATTCCAACATCCAAATTATAGGGGTACCAGAAGGGGAAAAGAAACAGCCACGAGTGGAAAACTTATTTGAACAAATAATAAAGGAGAACTTCCCTAGTCTGGCAAAGGAAATAGACTTCCAGGAAATCCAGGAAGCTCAGAGAGTCCCAAAGAAGTTGGACCCAAGAAGAAACACACCAAGGCACATCATAATTACATTAGCCAAGACTAAAATGGAGAGAGTCCTAGAAGCAGCAAGGGATAAGGGGACAGTCACCTACAAAGGAGTTCCCATCAGACTGTCAGCGGATTTCTCAAAAGAGACTTTACAGGCAAGAAGGGGCTGGAAAGTATTCCAAGTCATGAAATCCAAAGACCTACATCCAAGATTGCTCTATCCAGCAAAGGTTTCATTTAGAATGGAAGGACAGATAAAGTGCTTCTCAGATAAGGTCAAGTTCAAGGAGTTCATCATCACCAAGCCCTTATTATATGAAATGCTTGGGACTTACATAAGAAAAAGAAGATGAAAAACATTAACAGTGAAAGGACAGCAAACTCACAGTTATTAACAACCACACCTAAAACAAAAGCAAACCAAGGGGACAGCTAGATCAGGAGTGGAACCATAGAAATGAAGAACACATGGAGGGTTAGAAACAGGGGAGTGGGAGGAGAAGGGGGGAGAAGGTACAGAAAATAGCATAGACAGTAGGTAGAAAATAGGGGGGAGGGCAAGAATAGTAGGGGAAATATAGAATCTAAAGAACTTGAGACACGTGGTTATAAACTAAGGGGGGGAGAATGGTGGGGGAGGGAGTGTGTGGGTGGAGGGGAATGGGGGGGAATAGAACAACTGTAATGGTATAATCAATAAAATATATTAAACAAACAAAAAAAAGAGTCCTGCCCTGGCTGGTGTGGCTCGCTGGATTGAGTGCCGGCCTGAGAACCAAAGGTCACTGGTTCGATTCCAGGTCAGGGCACATGCCTGGGTTGCAGGGCAGGTCCATCTCTGTCACATGGATGCTTATCTCCTATTCTTTCTCCCTCCTTTCCCCTCTAAAAAAATAAATAAATACGTAAAATCTTTAAAAATCAATAAATTTGACCTTCGGATGAACAACAAATGTTTAAAAAAAAAGAGTCCCTAGTGCCTTTCATGGTATTTGACCAAATAACTTTCCCTGCTGATTCTGTGCTTTAGTGAGCAGATTCCAAATCAACCAACAGATCAACAGTAACTCAAGCGTTAGATGAAGGAAAAATGAAATGGTTATTTAAGAATTTTTGTAATTTCTCAAAATGCTAGGAATAATTCCATCTTGGGGTCTCCTTTTTCCTTTTATCTAGATTGTTCTTCCCTGAGCTACTTGCATAGCTCATTCCCTAACTTCTGACCACCCTGTTTATAAAAAGTGTAATCGCAAACCTGTTGTTGACAATGTGTTTCCTTCCTCTGCTTTATAGTTCTCCACAACACTTACCACTTGACATATTAAATATTTTACTTTTTTGTATTTTACCCCCATCTCCACCCCCAAATATATGAGGATAGGATTTTTTGTCCTCTTTTTCACTGCTATTGCCCAGCCAAACCATGCCCAGCAAGTAATGCTCAAATATTTGCTAAATAAACCAACCTTTGAAGATGCTTGAGAAAACTTCTGGATAAAGTGAAGCATACTGGGCCCAAATGAAATCTTGATCAGGAGGATGCCAGGTAATTCTGATTAATGTATTTTTACAGCTAAGTGGGCAAGCTGAATCAGAAGCATGTTCCTGTACAAAATAAGATGTCTCACTTAGTTTTCTTCATTTTATAATTTTTAAAAAGTAATGAGAATTTCTTTCATATAACAGTTTCCTTTGATTGTTTCTCGGCCTTTTGGCTAAGATCAAGTGTAGTAACAGTTTCCTTTGAGAACAATCATTAACTAATGTTTTCAAAAACTCAGTAACATGTTAATAGATCCTTTCCTTCTCTGAAAAAAGTAATTCATAGCTCTAGCTGGTGTGGCTCAGTGGGTTGAGCTCAGGCCTGCAAACTGAAAAGTTGCCAGTTTGATTCCCGGTCAGGGCACATGCCTGGGTTGCGGACCAGGTCCTCTATTGGGGATGTGTACCTCCATCGTTTCCCAGCTGTGTGACCTTGGATAAATTGCTTCCTTGAAGTGACAATTTTCTCATCTTTAAAACTGAAGGTCATAACATCTCTGTTCTTTTTTCCCCCCTTAGTTATCTATTTTGGGACTTTACAGCTCAAAATGATGACATAGTAATACAATTCAGCTGTCAACCAGACAGTGTAGCTTATGTTTTACATCCATTAACTCTTTTAATACAATAAGCACATCAGGTTGGTGCTGAAGACTGTATAACCTGTTAGGCTAGAACAAAGACTTTGGAATCTAACAATCTAGTTCAACCACTTATTAGCTATATGACTTTGGACAAGTTATGTAATCTTGCTATGGTGCAGTTCACTTAACTTTAAAAATAAGGACTATAGTAACTACACAGGATCGTTATAAAAACTAAATCAGTTAATACACATAAAGAGCTGAGAACTGTCCCTGACACAAAGAAAGCACTAAAAAAAAATCAGCTATTATTTCCTCCTTACACAAGAGGGAATGGTTAAAAACCCCGGCTAATATAAACAACCAGTACAAGACTAAGAATGTGAATCCCGATGTCTTATGCGAGTCCCATTCTTAACCTGGAGAATGGTGTCTAAAAAAAATCCAAATGCCACTGTTGCCAATTAACTATTTTAATGGACTACTTTCTTGATCACAGATTTGAGAACTCATTCTATACATAGGAAGCAAGTTGGAAGTTATGCTAGGCCTCTGAGTAAATCTTAAAATCTTCCACATACACCTCCTGACCCCCAGACACACATTTATCTGCAGGGTCCACGCACACCTTTGTTCAAAATCATCTGTGTACTGGCCTTCTGGACCACCCCACTTAAAACCTCAGCGCTCCCTCCGCCTTCAGAACTCCCTGTGCACTGTGATATGTGCTTTCCAACTCATGACTTAAAGCGAATAAACGACAGCCTAAAGCCCGGGGACGGCCAACTGGTGAAGGAATTAAGGACATATCCAAGGGTCAATCCACTCAATTCAAAAGAAAACGCTCAGTATGTACACTGCCCCCAAAGAAAAAGTTGCAAACTACAAGCCTCAGAGGCTACATCTGAGAACGGATTTGGGGTCTGGACACAATGATCCACGGTAAACTTTTCCCAACAATGCCCGCAGCTATAGCTTACTGCCAACTCTTAGTGCACCCCCCCCCCCCCCAACCTGCACCTCTCACAGCAGCCCTGCTACTCACTTGCCGGTGTTGCGCGGGAAAATGGAACGCTGAGCAACTAGAACAACCAGGTACTCCTGAAAAGGAACTTCCGGCGAGTGGGATTAGATAGTCTCCAACTTCCTGGCAACCGAAAAAAAATGATTCCGGGTGGGGACTGACCAGCGCAAAGTGGTTCCCATGTTGGGCTTTCCGTCTTCAGTCCATTCTCTTTAATTCTAGTGAAAGTCGACTTTTGAAGTATGTAAGGAACGATCTTTGCCTCTCTCTATTCTAGGTTTCCCAGCCAGTTCGGGTAGGTAAAGAGCAACTCCTGAAACAATCTCAGAGTGATGGTGGAAGAAGGGAGGCAAAGTTTGGAGTCTAGGCCAAGTGTGACTTGGCCAATTTGCTTGTCACGTCTGAAACTCACCTTTTAGTTTGCCTAAAAACAGGGTTTCTAGGATCGACGGGACATACCTGCGCACTAGGGTTCTGAATTACTAGTACTACTTAAGAAAATAAAAAACTGTCTACTTCCTCTTGCTGGGACCCAGAAATTTAAGAAATAACGAGCACAAGAGGCAGGATTTTCACCCCCATGAAAAGTGTGGTAAGAGCTTTGAGGGTGATTCAGAAAGATCATTTGTCCCCCTCACTTTAACTTTTGTCAGTTATGTGACCCTGGGCAAGTCCGTTACCTTCTCGGGGCCTCCATTTTACAGTCTATCAAAGGGGATCAACACCAAGCAATTTGAGCGGCCTTCTTAAGACAAGAGGACAGCACAAGGGACCCACGCTAGCCAGTTCCTCCATCCCTCCTCCATCTTGATAGTTTAGCTTACTGGCCACAGGCCCATATGTGGTTTAGCTTCCAGTGCAGGAGAGGCTCACAGCAAATTCTGCACAACAGTAATCCCTTGTAGTCTGGATAGGCTTTCACTTTTATTTCCTTCTTTGTCTGTCATAGCAGCACCGCCTCTTCCCGTTGTGCTATACCCAATGAGACTTTGCGTCGGAGAACTTCTCCGCCAGGAAGTGAAGCCAGAAATCCGCACAGTGCTGGGTCGGGGGCGTGACGCCAGCCGTCTAGCGGAACTACTACTCCCAGCGGGTAGTGCGGCGGACCCAGCCGCGCAGGCCTTAAGAGCTCCGCGCTGTGGCCTGCTGGGGGCTGGAGTCTTAGCGACACGCGCACGTGAAGGAGAGGAAGGTGGGAAAGGGTCGGAAAACGCTGGCTCCTACGAAACCGGCTTGCTAGTACTTGTAGAGGTAATTTGGAGATGAGTGCTTGTCCAGAGGTGAGGTGTGGGAGGGTAAAGAACGAAGGGGCGGAGAAAAGCGGGTACACATACACACCACCCAATCATTGACATGCGTCTAGGCCCTAGTGTTGGGCAGGGACAGGAGGGGAGTATCAAACTCGGATGGCCGCCGCCTCTAGCCGAGGGGAAAGGGAGCTAGGGGGCGGGGCGAGGAATAACTGCCGTTCACGCGCCCGAACGTTGGCGGCGCGGGGCGAGGGCAGGGTCATCAGAACGGGGCGCGTGCGCTTGCGTGCCCTGTGGGCGGTTGGAGTGGGTAGGCGTGTGTGAGGCGGGGTCGAATGGGGGCGGGTTGGCCTGGTCATCGCTCCTCCCTCTACACCCGCTCTGCCCCTCCTGGGTCTCCTGGGCAGCCATTTTGGGAAGAGCTTTGTTATGGTTGTGGGCTCTGCACTTCTGCGGGATCAGGAAGCGGAGGACGCACCCTCAGACTCCGCGTTTGCTCCCTAGCCGTTCCCCGGCCGCTGCCTGGTGAGTAGGAATTCCAGACCACGGGGTGATAGGAGACGGGTATGGGATCTTGCCGGTGAAGGACTCCGCCCGGTGCCTGACCGGCCGGCTGCTGAAACAAGTTAAAGAAGGCTCTCACACAGGTGGTTGGGTGTAGGTCGGTCCCGGGAACGGGAGTAGAACCCTCAGGTCTCGTGGTTCGCACCACGCACCTCCCCCAGCGGGCAGCGCTTTCAGCACGAGCGTCGCGGTGTCTCGCCCTGAGTGCTCCTACTTTAACTTTGGTCTGCGGGTCGGGACGCTCACCTGCGGCTCTCTGGCTCCTCTCCAGGCGTTTCGCCTTGGCGGTTGAGTGACTTGGTTTACGGGTTTCTTTTTCTTTTCTTTTTGAATTAGAGCCAACGGCTCTTTTCCAATGAAGGAAAATCTAAGGAAATATTTGTGTAAGTCAAACATGGGGTATGTGGAGGAGAAAAATCCTTTATCCCCCAGCGTTCTGGTTCTCCTTGGTAGCGAGGTATTTTCGTTGATTTAGATTGTTTATCCACCGCCTACCTCCCCCACCCCCGAAAAAAGGCTGGTAGATTTTGAAGTATAACGAATTTTTTTTTTGTTTTAAATCCACCTCTCCCCCCCCGCCCCCCGGCCGTGAAATTCAAAAGAAAGGCTGATCTAAAATGGCTGTAGCTTGGGGAAGTGCCCTGAGCTTCAGTAATTTAAGTACGTTAAGCCGTCTGAAATTTTTAGTTGTTTCACTTAGGGGGAGACAACTGAATCTTTTGATCTTTTGGTCTACTTGCAATTGATGTCTTATCTTGAAGAGTCCTTGGTAGGTGAAAAGCAAGGTGAGGCCAAACAACTTTGCTTACTCCAGAAGTTTACATAAGAGTGGGTGCGGGGCTTGTAGTTGCTTATAGTTTTGAAATTATGCTGTACTATTAATCAGCCAACTTTGTGCTCCGAGGTTGGTTTGTTATATTTGTTGAAATACTTGCTCTTAATGTTGGTATTTATTGCTTGGGAAAAACGGAGTTAATGGGTAGTTTATGCTATAGTTTAGTAACAGAACCCTATCCAAAAATAAAGTGACTGGTAGTCTTCAATAAGTAGAATTAGATTTGTAATTTGGAGGACTGCTGGCTCTTTCTAAAGTTTTTTATGTGTAATACTTGAAAGGGAATCAGAGTGCTGTTAAGTTTGGGACATTCATTAGAAGCGTGCAGACAACTGAAAACAAACTTCAGCTGTAGAGTGCCTGATTTTTGTGCCCTTTTAAACAAAAGACTGTCTTTCTGTTTGCTTTTATTTTTTTTTTTAACCATAAGATCCAGAAGTCTAACTGGAAACAAAAAGGCATAGAATGGAAGCAAGAAACAGTTAACTTCAGTGTTTGGGAAGGTGCTTGAGTTTCAAGTTGCAATCTGTCTAAAAGATAAAATAAATGTGAATAAAATGTGAATGAGAACTTTGCAATTAATAGTAAAATAAACTGTCATCTTCCCTAGGGAGTGAGTTTCAGTTTACCTTCCTACATTCTTTCAACACAAAAGCTTATTTTTGTCAGTTCTTTTAGGATTTTTTTTTTTTGGTTATTCTTAATGGTTTAACAAGAAAAAAACATTTAAAGTGCTTTATAGAAATTACGAGTCGTTTTTTTGCCATCGTTATGTACTAAACATTAATTTAGGTGAAACTTTACTGTGTTTTTTTCAGGATACTTAAAATGGTTTTTATATGTTTATACAAATATTTTTCAGTTGATGCTGGGTAGTATCTTAGAGCTCTTGAAATTTGGGGGGAAAGTGTTGTGAAGCCTTTTATATTTTGGATGAATTGAACTATGTGCTTTACTCCATCAGTGGCTGTTTGTAAAAGCTTGGCTGAGGAGGGCAGATTCCATCCTTTTTAATAAGTTTGGAATAATAAGTCTGGAATAGTAAGATATCTGGGGTACATTTCTCCTCATACTTCATTTTAAATACTCAGGTAAAGATAAAACACAATTCTGAATCAGACTTCAGGTTGTGTATCTTTTATGATTGAATTGTATACACTTAATAATAGTGGCAACTCTAATGTGCCAAGGAGTATTGCTCTAAAAGTACTTTATATTTATTAATTTGTTGCTCCTATGAGGTAAATATTGTTTTACCCCCTCATTTTTTAGTTGAGGAAAATAAGTCCTAAGACTCATCCAGCAAGTGCGTAATAGAGCCCGTATTCAAAGTTAAGCAATCTGTTTCTAAGTCATTTGTTTAATTAACCATTATGACTGCTGCCTTGAACCATGAAAATAAGACTGTTGAAAAGTTGAGACACACGCAATTTTAAACAATCCCTACTGGAAATGTAGTTCATGGAAAAAATTAATTTTGGTGTATTTATGGTTTTTCAACGGGGGGGGGGATGTAGGTGTGCTTAGATAAATGACTATTGATTCTGTTGTCTGGAATTAATATGTGTTTTTGCTGAAACCTAGCTGCTGCCCAAGTCACATCAGAATCAAACTCTGATTTTTATTTCCCACTGAAGTCTGCCTAAAACAAAACTGACTACAGTCAACCTTGAAATACAGTTCTATAAGCAGTGCTGAACTTTTGTCCAAAAGCATAGTTTAACCAAAGAGGTAAAATACTGCTATCGTTAAGTAAATTGAGTTTGTATATTTGATTTCAAATATACGCTATGCAGATATTTAAGAGGTTCTAATAGTTATTTTCCTTTACTAAAGCAAACAGCCTTTAATTGATCTTTTGGGCAAATTATTTTTCATTTTCTTAGACAAAACTTGTCAATCATTCTCCTTTTAAGAAATGCTAGAGGCTTTATGGTGCCAATTTCGGTGTGGTAGGCACTAGGGATACCTAGGTGACCTTAAAATATTTCTGCCACCAAATAACTTAGTAGTTGAACGAATAAGCACAAAAGTATTCACAGGATAACAACATAGAAGGCTGTCTTTTAAGGAGTTGATTTTTTAACATACTCATTAAATTTACCTTCCTTTCCTATGATAAAACTACTTTGCCTTATATTATGTAGACGTCGGGCTGGAGAATCACCAGCATAAACAAAGTGTTAGTAAACTTTCTAAGCAATAGGTCTGTTTGTGTGGAATACGTTTGGTTTGTTTTCAAAAATCAAATTCATATAAGTTTGGGCTATACTTCACATTTAGATTGTAAGCTCTTGTTTTTGCTGATTTTAAGTGTACAGTTCATTGTATAAAATATTCTTTTCTGAATTATTGCTATTTTTGGAGTTTATAAGTATGTTGAAAAGTTGGTTTGGGTGCTCTTCGGTCAGTTAATTAAAAGCTAGAGCTGCTCCACTGTTTCTGCTATGTGTTTATGAAATCATTAGCTCTACTTTTTAATTAGTTTTACCAGGAAGGGTAGTGAGAACCATTTATTGTGGGCTTTGTAAGCTAGAGGCAGTAATGCAGTCTGATATATATTGTCATTCCATAAAACACTTTAAAATAAACATTAACCCTTCTGCAAGTGAGTGTACAGAGGTTCTGAAAAAAATAATTTATGTAACATAAGGAGAGATGGGAGTTTCAGCAGTTTTATTAGATTTCAAAGTGCTGTTTCCATCACATCGTGTAGAGTGATAGTATGATGTGGTAATTAAGGGCACCAACTTTATAGCCTGAGTTTGAATCTCAGCATTGCCACTTAGAGCTTTATGACTTTGGGGGAGTTTTAGTTGAGAAACAGTTTAGAAACTGTTTAGAAACAGTCCCAGCCTGTTTCTTCCTCTGATAAATAGGGACAGTAGTACCTTATAGGGTTATTGTGGTTAATAAGTAAAATGATGTTTGTAGTGTTCTTAAAACAATGCCTGAAAATAAGCACTTCATAATTGTTAAATTTTCTGAAATTGTTGTATGTGTGGGGGTTTTTTGGTTTGTTTGTTTGTTTGGTAAGATTTATTCACTTTCAGGGAGAGGGGAAGGGAGAGAGAAAGAGAGGGAGAGAAACATCAATGTGTGGTTGCCTCTTAATGCACCCACAACGGGGGACCTGGCCAGCAACCCAAGCATCTTTTCCTGACTCGGAATTGAACCAATAACCCTTTGGTTCACAGGCCCACACTCAATCCATTGAACTATACCAGTCAGGGCTGAAATTGTTTTTAATGAACATCCTTTTTACCAGTCCAGTGAAATCTGAACAGATCACTGCACATGGAGTTTTGTTTTTTCTTAGTTATGTTTCAGTTGATTTTTCTAGTGGTGGTGGGGGGATTTGTTTTTGTTTTGCTTTTTGTCAGAATCCATACACTGTAATTGACTGATGTTCTTTCAGGCCTCTTAATTTGTGTTTCTTCTTTTTTCCTTACACTTTCTAAAAAGATTTCGTGGTTGGTTTTTTGGTTTTTTGGTTTTTGTTTTGAGAGAAAGAGAGGGAGAGAAACATTGACCTATCTGTGCTTTGCCTCTTGCATGCCCACAAACAAGACATGGGTCCCAATCAGCAATCAGTGGCTCAACCCATTGAGACACGACAGCCAGGGCTCCTTCTTGCACTCTGTTAAAGAAGCCAGGTCATTTGTCCTGCCTAGTTTCCCATATTCTAAATTTTCCTGATTTCCTGAAAATTGGTAGTTGGATATAGAGAGGCTTAGATCAAGATTGATTTTGAGGGGGAGTGATTAGAAGAAAAGGTAACTTCATAGGTGATTCTGTGCATTTGGGGATTCCCCTGCCCCCATTCAGTATTAACTTCTAAGGTAGTTTGTTTTCTCTCTAGTAAATATTTATTATATTATAAAAATTGAGGTAAGGATGCTGGGTGTACACTGGTTTTGGTTACTAGTGAATAGTTTCCTCATCCTATATTGTCTGAAATTTTCTCTTCTCAGAAACTGCATTTTTAACACTGCATATGTTCATTTAACCATCAACTTCCCGACAATTTTCAAATTACAGATAAGTATTTGGAGCAAAAATAGGTGAAGTAACTTGCCGAAAGTCACACAGCTAGTAAATAAATGGCAGAGTCAGCTAGATCCAGAGTCTGCTCTTCTAATGTAAAAATAATGTTTGGATGGGGAAGCAGAAGTTTATTATTGAGAAGAAATTTTTAGAAATACTTGTAAGTAAAATGAAGTAAAAACATGTATCTTGTGATATAGTAATCACTACTCTTAAATGTCAGTTATAAAGACTAGTTTTTAAAATGTGACAAGTAGTCCATACACTTTCTTTTATAGGGAATTTGGAGCCTTTCAGGGCCAATATAACTGTATATATTACTACTGAATAGCCTGTTTGTAGTATAGTTGATACAGTGACTTTGGGAATAAATGCTATAAAAACATTTTTTCTGGTTCTAAAATGTTAGCTTCGGAAACTTGAATAAATCTAATCCACTTAGTTGTCTGAATCTTAGAGGCAGAATTTAATGTCAGATTACATTAGATAGTAAATGTGTGTATGTATGATACTATTATTTGGAACTGTTTCGAATTTCAGTGAATTCCATTTCTACTAGTGGGATAGTAATTTTAGGTATGGTTACAGCAAGTGTTTGTGATTTTGAAAGACAAAATATTGTGAAGGAGATTATCTGAGAAAGATTATGCATTTTATTTTTAAAGATTTTATTTACTTTTAGAGAGAGAGGAAGGGAGGCAGAACAAGAAAGAGAAACATCAATGTGCAAGACATTACGTGGATGGCTTGCCTCTCATACACCCCCATCTGAGGGACCTGGCCCCCAACCCAGGCACATGCCGTGACTGGGAATTGAACCACCGACCTTTCCTTTCACAGGCTGATGCTCAGTCCACTGAGCCAGACAAGCCAGGGCAATGTAAATTCTATTTTTTAAACATTTTTTGTATTTTGTGAAATTACTTTCAGGAAATGTTTTTTGGAACATGAAGCAGAAGAAGGCACACAGTTAAAGTTTATTACTAATGGGAAAATCGGAAGGATTTGTGGGTTGCATATTCTACTCCTTTGTTGTTCCTTTTGTCTGTTTACTGTTTTAACCCTCTTCCAGAGTTGCCTTTTTGTGAATGTTAGTGGAAGAGGAAACTGGAAAGGCTGTGTGCCTATACCTTGCATGTGTACACAGATATACACATCTTACGTACATATACTTTCTGTCCTAGACCCCGGCAGTTGTGCCACTTTGATACACTTGACTGGCAACTTGCATCTAGAGTGAGAGGTGCAAGGAAACGAGGACAATTTAGAATTCGTTCTGTTAGCTTGTGGCAGTGGCCATGCTTAGTGGGCCAGTTTCCTAAGAGGCTCTTCCTGTGGTGTGACCTTGGTTTGTGAGTTTGACCAAACTTAGTTTTTGCGTGATTGCCACATTAAGGATGCTTTTTCATTCATTCTCTGAATCCCCAATACCTGATAAATTCTTTATCTGCATAATCTACCTAAATATGGTTTCTTTTAACAAAGGACCCTGGTTTTTAAAATTGTAGAGTTTGTACCTTATAGAACATTTTTTTTGTTACTGCTTCTATTTAGGGTAGTTTCCCAAGTAATAAAGTGAAAAACTTAAATGAATGCCTTTTTTATCTCTCTCTCTCTCTCTCTCTTTTTCTTTAAAATATAATCTTAAACAAGAATTTTCCCTTTTGTCTACTCCCAATTCTTAAAAGCAGTAGTTCTCAACCTTTTAAAATTTATCTGGAGAAAGGCCTGGGCGTTTTGTCTTGCATTTTGTGTGATTAAGATTGGCGGGTCATAGAGGTTTCACAACTTCAGCTTTGTATTTGCCAAACTTTCCTAAAGTGGTTGTACAGGTTTATACTTCCACCTGCAATATGTGAGAATTGCTCGTTGCTTTGCATCTTTATAAATACAGAATTTGGTTTTGCCAGGTTAGTAGGTGTGAAGTAGTATCTCATGATTTGACCCAGGTCTTTAAAGTAGGAATTGGGACAGCTAGATCAGGAGCGGAACCACAGAAATGAAGAACACATGGAGGGTTAGCAACAGAGGGGTGGGAGGAGGAGAAGGGGGGAGAAGGTACAGAAAATAGCATAGACAGTAGGTAGAAAATAGATAGGGGGAGGGCAAGAATAGTAGGGGAAATATAGAATCTAAAGAACTTGAGACACGTGGTTATAAACTAAGGGGGGGAGAGTGGTGGGGGAGGGGTGTGCGGGCGGAAGGGAATGAAGGGGGACTAGAACAACTGTAATGGTATAATCAATAAAATACATATATTTTTTAAAAGGAGGGGAATGGACATCAAAAAAAATAAAGTAGGAATTGGTGAGTGATTTCAAGGTAACATTTTCTGTAGTGCTTTATATTATTTCAGAGCACTTGCATATCACTTGCATATTTCTTATGGGCATGGTAATATATAAAATTTTTGGTTACTTTTTTCCAGTTATTTTATTTATTTATTTATTTATTTATTTATTTATTTATTTTATTTTAATTGTTCGAGTACAGTTTTGTCTTTTACTCCCATCCCAGCATACCCACCCAGCCCTCTCCATCTCCCTCCCATTTCCATTCCCGCTAGTTTTTGTCCATGTGTCCTTTTACTTTGTTCCTATAAACCCTTTCCCCTTTCCCTTGAAATTTCCTCCCCTCTCCCTTCTGGACACTGTCCGCCTGTTCTCTATTTCAGTGTGTTTGGTTATATTTTGCTTGTTTGTTTGTTTTGTTGTTTATGTACCTGTTAAAGGTGAGATCATATGGTATTTGTTTTTCACTCCCTGGCTTATTTCGCTTAGCATAATGCTTTCCACTTCCATCCATTGCTGTCATAAAGGGTAGGAGCTCCTTCTTTCTTTCTGCTGCATAGAATTCCATTGTGTAAATGTACCATAGTTTTTTGATCCTGTTCATTTACTGATGGGCACCTAGGTTGCTTCCAGCACTTGGTTATTGTAAATTGTGATGCTAGAACATCGGGGTGCATAGGTTCTTTTGTATTGGTGTTTCAGTTACATTTTCTGACAAGTAAGTTCGTTGTTACTGAGTTTGCACTAGAGTAGAACTCTTTTTCTGTTTATTGGACCCCAATCATGCAATAGCAGGCTTCACTTCTCAATACAGTAATGGTGTTATTGAGTATTTTCTTAATGGGAAAATGCTACAGTGGAAAAAATCTTAAAGTTGTCTTATGTCCCCTTATGTTCCTATTCCCATTTTATGTCCTTTATGAATTTTTTTAGTGAAATTAAAACAAATACTAAGGTAGCCCTGATTGGTGTGATTCAGTTGGTTTGGGTGTCATCATCATACAAAGCCAAGAGTTGCCGGTTTGATTTCCCAGTTAAGGCACATGCTTGGGTTGTGAGTTTGGTCCCTGGTTGGGGTGTGCAACCAATCAATGCTTCTCTCCCTTTCTTTCTGTTCCCATGACTCTAAAAAATAAATAAGATCTTTAAAAAATGAAAGAGCCACTGGTGTATGTCGGTGGATTAAGTGCCGACCTTCGAAACAAAAGGTTGCTAGTTCAATTCCTGGTCTGGGCATATGCCTGGGTTGTGGGTCGCGTCCCCAGTTGGGGGGCATGCCAGAGGCAACTGAAGGATGTTTCTCTCCTTCTCTTTCTCCCTCTGTTCCCTTCTCTGTAAATAGTAAATAAGTAAAATCTTTTATAAAAAGTTTTTTAAGCCCTGGCTGGTGTAGCTCAGTGGATTGAGCATGGCCCTGCGAACCACACTATTTCGGTTCGATTCCCAGTCAGGGCACATGCCTGGGTTGCAGGCCAGTTCCCGGCAGGGGACACACCAGAGGCAACCATAGATTGATATTTCTCTCCCTCTCTTTCCTTTCCCCTCTAAAAATATGGTGTTTTGTTCCACTGCATGCGAGTGTGCCACCGCTGTCAGCCCTCCACCACTGGGTTCGCCCCCTGGGGCCTTTGTGGTCCGTCTCGCTGGGCGCAGATGTGCGACCTTGGTCAGTCTGCCCCGCACCCCGACTAGGTCCAGGCTGCCTGCGCTCCTTGGTCTGTCCTGCCCTACCCAGCTCCGCTGCTGGCTCCGCCTCTCTTACCGTCCCCGTTGAACGGTTCGTAGCTGTCGGACTTCCGTATAATTCAGTTTTCTGGTCTTTGGGTGTGTCCTAGTTCTCCAAAACTTTTGTTGTATTCAAACTTGGTTGTGGAAGAAGGCACAGTGTTTCCACCTATGCCTCCATCTTGGCAGAAGTCCAGGAGTTGTCCTTTTTTAATGTTCTACACAGCCATATAAAATTGGCAGCCTGTATCATCAAAATATTTCAAAATTTTATTCCTTGATGCAGTCCTGCTCTCGTGATGTAATGTCAGGGAAACCAAGAGAAAGGATTTTAAGATGGGCTGGCCCAGGTACGTGTAAACAGTGTATAATCCTTTCAGGGTGGTGAGCCACAAGTTTCTGACCTTTGAGAGTATATTGGTCAGGGGTTTGTTGTTGTTAACAGAAATGTTTACAAACATGATTCTGTGTGTTTCTTCAACCACTGTCAACTTCATGGGTGATGAATAGAAAGAGCAAGATGTGTATTTTACTGGGATTGGCGTTTTGGGGATTGGGTACAGGTCTTCTAGGGAAAAAAAGCCAGTGACTTCAGAGAGTACATGATGATGGACTAGATTGTTTAAACTACAAAACTATGCTAATTGTTCTCACTTTAAATTCATGATAACTTATAAGTATGGGCTGTTACTGTGCTAAATTAGTGTACTTATTAATAGTTCATTTATTCTCCAGTTCTCATTTCTTACCCTTTTTCTTCTCCAGCCTGCTCCCTCCCTTCCCTTACCCTCCCATCCTCACTATGAGCTGAAGACCTTGTGTTGCTACTTCATTGAGAAGATAGAAGCAATCAGAATAGGCATTCTAAGCTCTCATTGTAGTAGTAGTACCTAGATATTCTGCCTTCCCTGCCGTTACAGTAAATGGAGTATGTACAAACCTATTGAAGGCCAGTCTTTGCTGGTTTAGAGGGAGAGAGACATTGATGTGTGAGAGATACGCCAATAGATTGCCTCTCATATGCTGCCAGCCAGGGGCCTATCCTGCAACCCAGGCATGTCCCTTGGCTGGGAATTGAACCAGCAACCTTTGGGTTTGTGGGTCAGCACTCAATTCACTGAGCCACACCAGCCAGGGCCAAAAACAACTTTTTGACTTTATGTCTCCTAGCTACTACCCATTTTCTCTGTTCTACCACACTCAGAGGAGCTGTTTGCCCTTGGAGTCTATAATTCCTTCCATTTTGAATGCATCCAAATCAGGCACTTCACTGCTGCCCCTATCCAATATGGTCACCTGGTAACTTCCATGTTGCTAAATCCAGGGGTCAGTTCTCAGTCTTCCATCTGATTTAATAGCACTTGTAGCTCATCGCTCCTACTTTCTTGAAATATATTTTTGCTGAGCTTCTGGGTCCTCATACCTTCCTGGTTTTCTCTTCAGTGGTCCTAATTTTCAGAGTTATATAATATGTTGAAACAAGAGTAGTTAAAATTAGACACTGCATATTTTGGGGGGGTTCCATTGGTTATTTTCTGGTAATCTGTATTAGAACCAAAACCTCAGTGGTGTTATGGAGGTAACTTTTGATATTATTGTAGATATGTGGGGAGGAAGTAATTGCTGTGGATTGAGGAATAAATGAGGGAGTGAGAAAATGAAGACACTGAGAGTACACTACTCCCTGTAGAAGTTTTATTAAGAAAGACTACAGGGCCTGGCTGGTGTATGTCAGTGGATTGAGCCTGGGCCTGCGAACCAATGGATCGCAGTTCAATTCCCAGTCAGAGCACATGCCTGTTTTGCAATCCAGTTCCCAGCAGGGGACACACAAGAAGCAACCATACATTGATATTTCTCTCCCTCTCTCTTTCCCTTCCTTCTAAAGATAAATAAAATCTAAAAAATAAATAAATAAAATTATTTTAAAAAAAGAAAGACTACATCCAGGGAACTGAACATAAATACCTTAGAGGGAAATACAGACTATGAGTTTTGTTTGAAGTTGGGGGAGAAGTGGGTGTGGATTTTTTTGTTAGTTGCATGAAAACAGAGTAGATAGAGGTTGTGCTTACCAGTAGTAGTAGATGTTGATGACAGTATTGTTCTGTGGGAAAAATGAGAGTGATTGAGATCAAGAACACAAGGTAGAGTGGTAAAGGGAACCTAAGGTAGAGGAGATTGAGATAAGGTGCTTGGCATGGACATCCTCTCCTAGCAGTATAAACTTAATTATAAGATATAAACTTAGGCCTTGTGAAGTACCTCAGAGATTACAGGGGAATAAGTGAAGTGCCCAAAAAGTCATAAGTATTCCAAAGGCCAACTATTTAACAAATGTTTGTGAGTGGTTGGATCAGGTATTCAGATACAGGCAATTCTGACACGTATAATTATTTAATTGTGGCAAAAAAACACATAATTTAAGATTTACCATCATAACCATTTGAAGTATGTAATTTGATGGCTTTAAGTACATTCACAATATTTTGCCATCATCACCACTATCTAGTTCCAGAACTTTTTTATTATCCCAAACATAAACCTCATATGCATTAAGCAGTCCCACTTCCTCTTCCCTATTCTCTGGTAACCACAAATCTGTTTTGTGTCTCTGGATTGGCTATTTCGTATAAATGGAATCATAGCAATATATGTCATTTTATGTGTCTGACTTCTTTGACTTAGCATACTGTTTTCAAGATTCATCAGTGTAGTAGCATATATCAGTACTTCATTCCTTTTTATGGCTGAATAATATTCCCTTATATGGATATACTACATTTTGTTTATGTATTTATCTGTTGGTAAGCATATGGATGGGTTTATATATCTTATGGCTATTGTGACTGAAGCTGTTATGAATACTCACTTATAAATTTTTATGTGAATATATGTTTTCATTTCTCTTGGATATATATACCTAGGGGTGGAAATGTTAGGTCATGTACTATATTTAACTTTCTGAGGAACCACCAAATATTTTCCAAGGCATCTGCACTATTTTGTATTTCTACCAGTGATGTATGAGGGTTCCAGCTTCTCTGCATCCTTGCTTTATTATAATTTATAAAATTAATTCATTAAATCTCTGCATCCTTACTACATAGAAGGCACTATGCTAGATGGCTGTGTGCAAAGGACAAGGCAGCATTCTAGAAGCAACAAGTTTTTGGCCTGCTAGCAGTTAAGTCAACTTTTGTAACTATACTGGAAGGAGCAGGTGTTAAGTGCATTAGACATCACAATTAAACTACTTTGAGGATTTTAGAAGGGAAAGTTACTTGTGGGCAGCGGCTTATTTCTGAACTATCAGACCAAGAAATTTAAATCCTATTCCGTAGTTGGTAAGAAGCCAGAAAATTTCTGAGCAGGGTAGTGATATAATTTGAGCCTGGATTTAGGAAGTGATCTGGCAGCCAAGAGTAGAGACTAATAGTGTCTGTGAAACCAGTCTTTTTAATTGGAGAGTAATTGGAACCTGGAGTGACAAATAGAAATGGAAACTAAGGAATGGAGTACACAGGACTTGGAAACTCTTACAGCTTTATACTCTCTCTAGATCTCATCTTTTCTTTTTTAAAAAATATATTTTTAGAGAGAAAGGAAGGGAGAGAGAAACATCAATGTGCAGTTGCCTCTCAAGAATTACGATTTTAAAGTCATTTGGGGTATTTTCCCCTTTTTTCGGGGGAGGGCTTTTCTCCTTTCTTTAGGTTTATTTCATTGCTCTTTCTGTCATCTAGATTAAAATGCTTAGGTCTGTTTGTTCTTAATTAGTCTTTTTTTTTAAGATGTTGCTAGTTTTGCTTTGTTTTTAAGATTTTATTTATTTATTTTTAGAGAGGAAGAGAAGGGAAAGAAACATCAATGTATGGTTGCCTCTCACATACCCTCCACTGGGGACTTGGCCTGCAACCCAGGCATGTGCCCTGACTGGGAATTGAACCAGCAACCTTTTGGTTCACAGGCCCTCACTCCACCACTGAGCTATACCAGCCTGGGCTGTTTTTAGTCTTTTTTAAAAAGTGTTTTTAAAACTTGTTTTTTATTAAATACTGCCCTAGCTGTAATATTGCAAATTTATTCAGTGTTTTTTGTCACTCAAGTTAGAAAATTTTTTTTAAAAATATTTATTTATTTATTTAGCTTTAGAGGGGGAGGAGAGAGGGAGAGAAACATCAATGTGTGGTTGCCTTTTGTGCGTCCCCTGCCGGGAGTTGGCCTGCAGGGAACCCGGCTGCAACCCAGGCATGTGCCCTGACTGGGAATCGAACCACGATCCTCTGGTTCGCAGGCCCGTGCTCAATCCACTGAGCTACACCAGCCAGGGCTAGAAATTTTCTTTATCGTTGTTTCCTTTGTCACACAGAAAAAAATCTGACTCCAATTCTGCCCTAATTCTTTTTACTTTTCAGTCAATTTGCCGTATATGACCAACCCCAGTCATAACATCCTGTCTTGAATAGATTCCTTGTTCACTACACCCAGGTTGTAACACTTAGGTAAAGCACCTTGCTGCTTGGAAGCCCCGAAACAGTTTGGCCTTGTCCCTCTGCCAGGATGCCCTTCTTATTCCACTCATGTCCCACTTTGCATTTGGTTGCCCTCCTACTGGAACACTTGCCTTATGTTGCCTAATGGGCTCTGACATTCTGCCCTGGGCTGTTGCCATACCTACACACATTTCCGTATCTGCCTGCCCACATGGACACCTATCATATCTGGTTAGGCCCCAGCAGTCTGCACACCCTCTGCCACACATAGATTCTTAACCTTGCTTGACCCCACCTACTGGCTTTGGACAGGATTTCTTCAGGAAAGAGAAGGAGAGTGGGGACTACAAGCGAACGTTTTCTCATTTTAATTTATTTTAACTAATTGATATGGGGGGCATCGATTTGTTGTTCCTCTCATTTATGCATTCATTGATTGCTTCCTGAATATGTCCTGACCAGGGATCAAACCCACAACCTTGTGTATCGGGACATTGTTCTAATCAACTGAGCAACCCAGTCAGGGCTTGTTTTCTAATTTCAATACAGTATGATTAGAGAATATGGAATGTTCTTTGGAATTAAATGAAATGTCTTATAACTAGTATACGGTCAGTTTTTATGACTATTCTATTTTGCTGAAGGACTATATATATATACTCTGGTTGATATGTAAGTATGTTTATATACACATATATGTATTTCAATTTATAAATTGTTATTTAAGTCATGTACTTAACTTCCTGTATGCTTGTTCTATTAATAGAATTTAAATATTACAACTATAAAAAAAGTATAGGGGAAAAGTGAACAGTCATGTACACATCATTCAACTTAAGAAATAATGCATTATGGAGACAGTTGAAGCCCCTGTGAATCTTTTTTGTTTATTTCCCCACAGAGATATTTACTATCGTGAATTTGATATCTTATTTCCATTAACTTAAAACAGTAGAGCAAGGCTACTAATTGATTATATGAGTAATATCCTCCAAACTAGAATTTACCAGCATGTGCCAGTATTGCCCACAAATGCAAGCATTTTCTTATATCAGGAAAGTTTTTAGCCCTGGCTGGCATAACTCAGTGGATTGAGCGCAGGCTGTGAACAAAAGGGTCACTAGTTCGATTACCAGTCAGGGTGGTGGGCCAGGTCCCCAGTGGGGGCCACGTGAGAGGCAACCACACATTGATGTTTCTCTCCCTCACCTTCTCCCTCCTCCTTTCTCTTCTCTAAAAAATAAATAAATAAAGTCTTTTTTTAAAAAAAGGAAGAAAAGTTTTTAGAACCTGGAAGAGAGTTGGGAATTTGCTAAAGGAATATTTGTGTCATCTCTTACTGCCTAACTTAAGTCATAGTTTAAGTCTTCATTGATAACTAAGTGTCTAAAAATAGGTGAATATATGAAGAATTCTATAACATGTATTTTTTTTTTTTAAAGAATCTAGCTATGGTTAGTTGACTGGTAATAAGTGAGTAAGTTACATGGCTCTTTGACCACTTACGGCAAGCTGTTCCATCTGAGAGAATATCTAAATCTAACAGACCAGGCCCTGGCTGGTGTAGCTCAGTGGATTGAGCGCAGGCCTGTAAACCACACGATCGCGGTTCAATTCCCAGTCAGGGCACATGCCTGGGTTGCAGGCCAGTTCCCAGCAGGGGACTCATGAGAGGCAACCATACATTAATATTTCTCTACTTCTTTCCTTCCCTTCCCCTCTAAAGAAAAATAAATAAGATCTTTAAAAAATGTGTTTTAAAAAAAATCTAACAGACCATTAATTTGAATTTCTGAATTACCTTCAATAGCTAGTTAGAGAAATGGTTATATAAAAAAACAAACTCTTACCCTGTCGGGTGATTCAGTTGGTTAGAGTGTCAATCCCATGCATTAGGGTGTTGTAGGTTTGATCCCTGGTTGGGGTGTGTACTGGAGGCAACCTGTAGGTGTTTCTCTACCTCCTCCCTGCCCAGCACTACCACCACCAAAACCAAAATCAGCATATCCTCAGGTGAGGGTTGGTTGGTTGATTTTTGGAAGGCAGACTGTTCGGGTGACTCTTCCAAAATCCTTAGAATTATAGACAGTTACCATTGTTGCCATAGGTGGCAACACATTAATGTCTAAATTAGAGTTCAGAGTTTTGACTCCTGGGACCTTAATTTGATTGATCATTTGACTCTCATTTTAGCAATTATATATAACAGTGATTTAGCCTCATGGTAATAATGTTTTTGTTTTTTCATTTAGAGTGTTATATTCCTGTGGCCTTATAAATGATCGAATAATGATGGAAATGGATCGAAAATAATAAGTGACTTCTCTACTGAAGCAGTAGAAGATTCTTCATATCACCTTCCAGTAGTTCAATTCCAGTCTTCAAAAAGAGACAAAACAAGTGAAATAGAGAAATCTGAAAAGACGACAACTTTGGGACTGTCTACTTGACTACTCCTTAATCCCCCTGTCATTCTATTTGTTTTAATTTTGCTGTGAATTTATAAATAGTGAAGACCAAAGAAATAGAAGATACATTTGGGAGCTTTATACCAAGAAATTTGCCTTGAAAGCTGCTATTCTTTGGAGGGGAAAGTATATCAAGTTCCTGTCTGATTTTTTTTAACAAAATTTCTTATATCCTTAGATTTTGAAGGATAAAACAAATACAAGTAACATATTTGCACATCATTTTTAGCAGCTGTGTGAGAATAATGAAATTTGGAAATTAAGGGCTTTGTTATGTGGATGTTTTGCCACTGGAGTTGAGTGCTCAGAAGGTCTTTTATAGAGAGCTCTTTAATATATTTTTGATCGATCGCTTAGATGACATTATTTGCCCATGTGAATCCACCTGTCTTTTTATTTATGACCTTGTTATGAACAGTGTTTGTACTCACTGTGCAAATGCCCATGTATTATCTATTTAAGAAACATCATAGTGCCATCACTCAAGGAAGTTGAATGAGGTGAACATAGACATAAGTCTTTCCCCTTCCCCCCTTTTTTTAAATGTAACAAATACTTTTTATCTTCCCCTTCCCCCCCTCCCCCTTCCCCTTCCCCCTTTTGGAAACGTATCAGGAACTAGGTAGTTTAAGATGAGCAATTGAGGGGACTGAGAGAGTGATCCACACAGAGCCTGGCTTCTTTGTGCTTCATCGTAAGGTGTGCTGCTGGCCAGCCTTATTAAGCACCCTTCTAAACGAGAACCTCGTGGGAAATCCAGCTGGCAGACTCAAGGAGTTCAGGAAACAGGACCACAGAGGTTGCACTCTGGGGTAAATATTCTCCTGTGTGTAACTTGGAAAGACTGTGTATGTGTATGTATCGTGGAAAATATACTGCTTTCTGATGTATTTAATTTTGAAAAGTATCAGTGGGATGTTTTGGAGACACTAATGGAGCTCTCAGGAAAGCTGATGATAGTTGGTGTTTGAGGAAATTAATGTCAACTAAATAGTACACTTGAAAGATTGTGTCTTCCTTCTCTAGGAAGATCTTTTTCTACTGCTTTTGCCAGGGGTTACCTGAAGTTTTCCTCAAAAGTATCTCTTAATTTTGAGTAGGTGTTTATTCTTAAGGTTCTTTGTAACTCAAGAATTTATAAGCTGCTTTTATATAACTTTTCAGATCTATGTCACTTTTCTCTTTATGCATTTTTCATGGCTGTATATTCATGGGCCACTGCTTTGTTTAGAACTACTAGAGTGTGCACTCTGATTAGTAGTCTAGAGAAGTTTACAGGGTGGGTCTTTTCTGTAAAGTGGAGGATCCGAAGTAATCACAAACTCCTTTCCACTTTGCTGTCAAGATCTTGCAAGCATAAGTGGTTTATTTGAGTTTTCTCCTTTTCAGATCCTGGCCATGAGGTTGGATGCCTCACCTTGCTGAAAAGAGACACTGGACCTAAATGGCGCAACATGATTTTGTTCCTGCTTGGCTAAATTTCTCAACACCACAGGCAGTTAAGGTACTGTTCTATCCCTATACTAACTATCCAAATGGCAATTCTTTTTCTCCCCAACTTGTCTATGGCCTCCATTTTACAGTTTGTGTTGGTTTTTGTTTGTTTGTTTGTTTGTTTGTTTTTGTATATTTAGCTTTGAGGGTTTTAAATAAGTTGTCATAGATTATTACCTTTGTTGTTGTTTGTTTGTTTTTTGTTTTTTGGGGTTTTTTGTAGATTTTATTTATTTAATTTTAGAGAGAGGGGAAGGGAGAGAAAAAGAGGGGGAGAGAAATAGCAGTGTGTGGTTGCCTCCTACGCTCCCACTACTGGGGACCTGGCCCTCAACCCAGGCATGTGCCTTGACTGGCAATCGAACCAGTGACCTTTTGGTTCGCAGGCCAGTGCTCAAGCCACTGAGCCACCCTAGCCAGGACACACATAGTCAGCTGATTTTTGACCAAAATGCTGAGATATAATTCAATGCAGAAGTGGTAGTCTTTTTAACAAATACTTACAGAGCTGGATATATCTATACGGGGGCGGAGCAGAGGGGAGAACTTCAATCTTCATACCATACACAGAAATTAACTTGAAGGGAATCATAACGTAACTTAAAAAATTAAAAACCATAAAACTTTTTTGTGGCTGGTGTGGCACAGTGGATTGAGCCCCAACCTGTGAACCGAACAGTCACTGGTTTGATTCTTAGTTAAGGCACATGCCTGGGTTGCCCAGTTGGGGGGGCGTGCAAGAGGCAACTGATCATTGCTTCTCTCCCACTCTTTCTCTCCCTTCCTCTCTCTCTAAAAATTAATAAAGATATTTTAAAAGCCCACAAAACTTTTTTGTTTATTTATTCATATTTAGAGACATTTTAAAACATTCCAGAAACATTTTAAAGAAACCATTTTCCTTTCCTATTGCAAGATTAATATTTATTTTCAAAGAAAAAATCATTAAGTTTTTTTCTTTTTATTGATTCTAGGAAGAGGGTAAGAGGGGAGAAGATCATCAATGAGAGAGAAACATTGATCAGTTGCCTCCTTCACATTCCCCAACTGAAGACCTTTCCTTTCTGGGGAAAGGAAAATGAGATGGTTGGGCATTAGATGCCCAACCAACTGAGCCACACCTGCCAGAGCAGATTAATAGAGTTAATGATTAAATACACAGCCCAGGACTACTCTAACTCAGAGGCCTGTGGTATCCTAATGATGGCCCATGTGCTCATAGTGGCGGTTTGTACTGCCGTTACTGTTTTCTAAAAGCCTGCTATAAAACCTAAGATACTGAAAGACACCTATTTATCTATTTGCTTCTCTATACTTTATCATCTTAGTCACCTACAGCCACCTTTGAAAAACAGGGAGAGCACCTACCCCGAGGAGATGGTAGATTTGGAATAAGCCGTCGTCGACATAATTCCTCTGATGGTTTTTTTAACAATGGACCTCTACGAACTACAGGAGGTGAGCTATGCCCAATCTCCATAATTACGTTTAAGCTACTCATTTAGGGCAAGTCCAGCATGGCAGTGCATGTCCATAATTTGGAATAATGATCCAAATAAGCATAGTCCTCAGCATTTGGCTTTCTAAGTCTAACATTGCTATGTTCTTATGAGTCCTTTATTGATTGGGAGAACTCGTGTAGAAATTATATTAAAAGGAAAAGATGTATTTTGTGGTTTATTTTCTATGGACTTAATGTTTTATTTAAAAGGTTCCTTGAAGGGCTTTTGGTGATACCATAAATAAGGTTAGGGAGCATTTGGCCCAGTTATTTCTAAGTTTCCAGGAAACAAACAATTTAATGTTTTACTTTACTTACTGTTTTAGATTCCTGGCACCAGCCCTCCCTGTTTCGCCATGACTCAGTGGACTCTGGTGTCTCCAAGGGAGCATATACTGGAATCACAGGGAACCTGTCTGGTTGGCATGGCTCTTCCCGAGGTCATGATGGCATGAGCCAGCGTAGTGGGGGTGGCACAGGAAACCATCGCCACTGGAATGGCAGCTTTCACTCCCGGAAAGGCTGCACCTTTCAGGAAAAGCCACCTACAGAGATTAGGGAAGAGAAGAAAGAGGACAAGTTAGAAAAGTTGCAGTTTGAAGAGGAAGACTTTGTGAGTATAATGGTTTGTTATGTAGTTAAAATCTAACAAATATCTCAAATATAAGACCCCATTAGTAATGAGAACATTTCAGACATTACTAAAAATGGAATTCCTAAATTTACATTTTTATTGTTTTTAGAAAGAAGCAGTCAATGAACATGAAGATGATATTATAAATCTTGTGTAACTTTTTGCAAATCTTTGTGTGGTTTTTTTTTTTTATTGTTTTTTGTTTTCCTGATAACTGGGGCGGGTGGGGGAGAGAATCATTGATATTTTGTTGCACTTTTTTTATGCATTCATTGGTTGATTCTTAAATGTGCCCTGATTAGGGATGGAACCTGCAACCTTGGCGTATTGGGCTGATGCTCTAACCAACAGAGCTACCCAGCCAGGGCTGTTTTCATCTTTATGCCTTTGGAACTTGGGGGGGGGGAGTCCTTAATTTCTCTTCAGTTTTGTAAGGCTCAGTATTCAAATATATAATTATGTAAAAAATGTAATCTTGCATGTTAAACTGTCTTCCAAATATTTGAGGGTTTTTTTTCTTAAATTTACCCTCTTATATGTAAAATTGTTGTAATAACTTGCAAACGTGCAATTAGAAGTACTCTACCTGTTGCCTGTCTATTCAGTAAGACTTAAGGCTATTGTGTATTGAATTACATACTCTTTGGACTCTAAACCAAAAGCAGAGTTTTTAGTGCACCTTTAAAAAGTTTATAAATTAGACTTCCAGCCAAGATGGAGGCGTAGGTAAAACACTACCCCCTCCCACAACTAAATTTAAAGACAGCGAAGTTTTAGAAACAAAAACGCAGCCAAAACAGTGAAATTGAACTGTACAGAAGTCTGACAACAACAAACCACTTAGCCAGCCCTGTAAGAGGGGCGGAGTCATGGCAGAACTGGGTCGGGATGGATCTGGCTGGAAAGATCATTTGGTCTGACCGACCCAGGAGCAGAGGCAGAGGTGGTTGGTGGATCCCAAGCGTGGGGTGGCAACGGGCAGACCCAGTAAGGGCACAGGGAGGCTGGCTGACTGCGGTCACACATTTGTGGGCAGATAAACCAACCCAAGGAGGAACAGTGAGACAGACCCTGCAGCCTAGGACCCCAGAGATAGGAATTAGAGCCTGAAAGGACCAACTGGAAAGGTTTTCTCCGGGTTGAGGGGCCTGGAGAGGCTCCCAGGCTCGCAGAGAGTTCGTTGGACAGACCTACAGGGTCCTAGAGAGTACACAGGCCCACACACCCAGGAACCAGCACCAGAGGGGCCCAATTTGATTTTGGGAAGCCGCAGAGGGGACAGAAATCCGAGAGAGAGCAGAACGGAGCAAAGCACCATTTTTTTCTCCTCTCTGACCCTTCCCCCACATACAGCATCACAACCCAGAAACTGGGTTGCCTGGCCCTGGCGTACAACTGAGACTCCACTCCTCATACATAACAAGTGCGAACAGACCAAACATTATGACTCAAGAACAGTTCAAAGCCCCAGAGCCTATAATTCTAAGTGACCAAGAAATAGCCAACCTTTCAGATGCACAGTTCAAAATACTGGTCATCAGGATGCTCACAAAACTGGTTGATTTTAGTCACAAATTAGAGGAACAAATGAAGACTAAACTGATTGAAATGAAGGGAAATGCACAGGAAACCAATAGTGATAGAAAGGAAACTGGAACTCAGATCAAGGGAGTGGACCAGAAGGAAGAAACAAGAATTCAAAAAAATGAGGAGAGGCTTAGGAACCTCCAGGATATCTTTAAATTTTCCAGCATCTGAATTATAGGGGTACCAAAAGGGGAAAAGAAACAGCCAGAAGTGGAAAACTTATTTGAACAAATAATAAAGGAGAACTTCCCCAGTCTGGCAAAGGAAATAGACTTCCAGGAAATCCAGGAAGCTCAGAGAATCCCAAAAAAGTTGGACCCAAGAAGGAACACACCACACCAAGGCACATCAGAATTACATTAGCCAAGATGAAAATGAAGGAGAGAATCCTAGAAGCAGCAAGAGATAAGGGGACAGTCACCTACAAAGGAGTTCCCATCAGACTGTCAGCTGATTTCTCAAAAGAGACCTTACAGGCAAGAAGGAGCTGGAAGGAAGTATTCCAAGTCATCAAATCCAAAGACCTACATCCAAGATTGCTCTATCCAGCAAAGCTTTCATTTAGAATGGAAGGACAGATAAAGTGCTTCTCAGATAAGATCAAGTTCAAGGAGTTCATCATCACCAAGCCCTTATTATATGAAATGTTAAAGGGACTTACCTAAGAAAAAGAAGATACAAATATGAACAGTGAAAGGACAGCAAACTCAGTTATTAACAACCACACCTAAAACAAAAGCAAACTTAAGTGGACAGGTAGATCAGAGTGGAAATGGAGATCACAGGGAGGGTTAGCAACAGGGGAGTGGGAGGAGAAGGGGGGAGAAGGTACAGAAAATAAGTAGCATAGATGGTAGGTAGAAAATGGGGGAGGGCAAGAATAGTAGGGGAAATACAGAATCTAAGGAACTTAACACATGCTCATAAACTAAAGGCGGGGAGAGGTGCAGGGTGGAGGGGAATGAGGGGGGAATAGAACAACTGTAATAGCATAATTAATAAAATATATTAAAAAATTTAAAAAATGAGCCCTGGCTGGTGTGGCTCAGTGGATTGAGCACGGGCCTGCGAAGCAAAGGGTCGCAGGTTTGATTCCCAGTCAGGATACATGCCTGGGTTGCAGGCCAGGCCCCCAGTAGGGGACACATAAAAGGCAACCACGCATTGATGTTTCTCTCCCACTCTTTCTCCTTCCCTTCCTCACTCTCTAAAAACAAATAAATAAAATATTTAAAAAATGAATGCATTCATTAATTCTGTGTGCCCTGACCAAGGATTAAACCCAGAACCTTGGTTATTGGGATGATGCTCTAACCAACTGAGCTACCTGGTTAGGGCTGTAATAGAGATGTTTAATAATTAAGAAAATTTATATATTTTTTTTCTACTAGGTCTTCAAAATCCTTTGTGTATTCTGTACTTGTAGCACATACCTGTAGATTGCAGAGTCATGCTGCTCATAAATCATATCTGGCTAGTCACTACCATATTTGATATTGCAGCTCTAGTTTTGTGTTTTGTTTTGTTTTTTAAGGGAGAAACATCAATTGGCTACCCATTTGTTCCCTGACCAGGGCAACCCCCAACCTTTCAGTGTATGGGACAATAACCAACTGAGCCACTCTGACCAGGGCAACTCAAGTTATTTTTGAGTGGCACATCAAATTAGCCAGTCATATTTGTGAGAGCTGTTGTATTATGTTAATAAAATTGAATACTCAAATTTAGGCATCTGCTCATTTTCTTCTTCTTTTTTTAAAATATTTTATTTATTTATCTTTCAAGGGGGAAGGAAGGAGAGAGGAAGGAAACGTCAATGTATGGTTGCTTCTCGTGCATCCCCTGCAGGGAACTGGCCCCTGCTAGAAACTGGCCTGCAACCCAAGCATGTGCCCTGACTGGGAATTGAACCGCAGTCATGTGGTTCGCAGGCCCGCGCTCAATCCACTGAGCTACACCAGCCAGGGCTCATTTTCTTCTAATTCTAGCAAATATCCTAGGCGTTCTTGATTTAAATGTCATTTATTAATGTAAACTCATACCTCCCAAGCACCTTTCCTTTAAACCTTTATTCTTGGAAAGCTCTCTACATCCCTGACATATTGAATATTTGTCCAGAATATTCCAGATGTCTCGTAGTCCAGAAGTTGCTATGACATAAAATTGTAACTGATTATTCAATAAACTCATAAGCAAACCCAGGAAGACCATTGGGAATGATAAAGAAACAAAATCTCTGTTGTTCATCACATCTGGGAACTTGGGGAACTCTTCATCAGAATTGTAATCTTATAAAATGAATTTGTTTTTATACTTTCATATCATTAAGTGAACCCACGGTAATTATAATTTATATCTGACATGAATATTTATCTAAAGTACGTCTTCTGCTATGACCACAACTAGCTGAGTATATAAAAACACATTTATCCCTGGCTGGTGTGGCTCAGTGAATTGAGCACAAGCTATGAATTGGGGTCATGGGTTCGATTTCCAGTCAGGGCACATGCCTGGGTTGCGAGCCAGGTCCCTGGTGGGGAACACATGAGAGGCAACCACACGCTGATGTTTCTGTCTCTCTCCTTCCCTTCTCTTTCTCTCTAAAAATAAATAAAATCTTTTTTTAAGTGATTGATTTTTTTTTTAATTAAAAAAGATTATGAAAACAAGTAGTGTGGGTCAACTTCTAAACTAGGTACTAGACTAATTATTGCCATGGTTTGGTAAGAAGGTCCTTTATTAGTTTTGTGGCATTTCAAGTAGGAGATTAATTGACAATGGGGAAAAAAATGTTAAGGTAGTATTATCTTTACCTGCTAAGTTATGTAAAGGGAAGTTTCCTGGCAAATCAAACCTGACCAAGGTGAGTAAGGGCAAATTTATTTTGCGTTTATGTTTTTATAAAATATTATAAGTGTATATAAAATATGAAGAAACAGCCAAGTTAACACATCACCTAACTTTGTGAAATATTAGCATTTTGCTAAATATACTCTAGACCATTATTTTATAAAAGGCAAAATATTACCAATACAGTTAAAGCTTTCCTAATCCGTTTTCCTCACTTTCCCCTAGAGGTAATCACCCTCTTGATTTTCAGTGTTTAATCATCCTCATGTCTATTGGTTATATTTTTTAAGATTTTATTTATTTTTAGAGGAGAAGAGAAGGGGAGAGGGAAACATCAGTGTGTAGTTGCCTCTCAAGTACCCCCTACTGGGAACCTGGCCTGCAAGCCAGGCATGTGCCCTGACTGGGAATCAAACTGGCGACCCTTTTTGGTTTGCAGGCTGGTGCTCAGTCCACTGAGCCACACCATTCAGGGCTAGAAAAACATCTCAAACACCTCAAGCAATAACTATAAGGGGAAAACATTGATAAATCACTTCCCCGATTTTAAAACTTTTTATCTCACATATTCAGGGGAAATATTTGCAAAATGTATACTTGAAATGGGACCTATATCCATAGTAGAAATAACTCCTGCAACTTGATAACTTTTTTATAAAAATGAGCAAAGTTTGAATAGCTCTTCATTCACAGAAGAAGATACACAAATGGCCAATAGGCACCTGAATAAAATGATCAGTGTCTTGGGCATAAGGAAAACTTAGAAATTAAAACTACTATGAGATACTGTTGCACACCCACCAGAATGGCTAAATTTAACATTCTGAAAACACTAACTTAGGTGACATTTCAGAGCACCTGGAACTCTTATTACATTGTTAGTAGGAATGTAAAGGAGTATAGCCATTTTGGGGAAAGGAAGTGGAAGTTTCTTATAAAACTAAACAAACTACCCCTGAGACTTATTAATTCTACTTGTAGGTATTTACTCAAGAGAAATTAAAGTAGATGTGTGTTTATTACAGTTTTATTCATAATGGCCAAAAATTGGCAGTAATTTAAATGTTCCTCAACATAAAAATACAAAAGTTGTGTAATGCAGTGGACTATTCAGTAATAGAAAGGAAGGGCTGACATGATAAACATTATGAATCTCAGCGAAGCCCTACAGTGAAGGGTACATCCTGTATAATTGTATTCATTGTAGAACAGACAAATAATCTGTTGTGGGAAAGAAAATCAAAACAAGTGTTTTCTAGTGTGGAGTTGGGGTCGACTAGGGGATCAACTAGGTTATCGACTAGGTTAAAATGTATGAGGAAAACTGCCGATTGTAGGAAATAGTCTGTATCTTTAGAGAGATTGGTGAAGTATAAGCATTTTTTCAAAACTCCTGGAATGGTATACCTAGTATTGGTGCGATTCACTTTATTTTATTAAGAAGTAGATTAATGTCACTAGTCGTGAAACAAATGTCATAGCGTCTTGGTGTGATGCACTGAGGATCCTACACTAACCTCTGTGAATTCCTTCGAAAAATATAAAACCTTGACTCCAACCATGAGAAAACATTACACAAACTGAAATTTAGATTTCCACTAAAGAAAGAAAAATTCTATAAAAGAACTAGCCTATGCTGTTTAAAAAATGTTATAGTCATAAAAAATGTTGCAGATTAAAGAAAACCAAAGAGAACCACTAAAGGCAGCATCTGAACCTAGACTGTATTCTGGATGGAGAGAAAAACAATGTTTTTGAAACTTTGTCTTGCTATAAAAGACATCAGTGTTAGTGTTCCTAAGGGTTGTAGATTAGATAATAGTGGGTTTTTTGTTTGTTTGGTTTTTTCTTTTTTTTAATATATATATTTTATTGATTATACCATTATAGTTCTATTCCCTGCCTTCATTCCCCTCCGCCCTGCACACTCCTTCCCCCACCATTCTACCCCCCCTTAGTTTATAACCAAGTGTCTCAAGTTCTTTAGATTGTATATTTCTTGCCCTCCCCCCTATCTATTTTCTACCTACTGTCTATGCTATTTTCTGTACCTTCTCCCCCCTTCTCCTCCTCCCACTCCCCTGTTGCTAACCTTCCATGTGTTCTTCATTTCAATGGTTCCACTCCTGATCTAGCTGTCCTCTTGGTTTGCTTTTGTTGTAGGTGTGGTTGTTAATAACTGTGAGTTTGCTGTCCTTTCACTGTTAATATTTTTTATCTTCTTTTTCTTAGATAAGTCCCTTTAGCATTTCATATAATAAGGGCTTGGTGATGATGAACTCCTTGAACTTGATCTTATCTGAGAAGCACTTTATCTGTCCTTCCATTCTAAATGAAAGCTTTGCTGGATAGAGCAATCTTGGATGTAGGTCTTTGGATTTCATGACTTGGAATACTTCCTTCCAGCTCCTTCTTGCCTGTAAGGTCTCTTGAGAAATCTGCTGACAGTCTGATGGGTACTCCTTTGTAGGTGAATGATGTGCCTTGGTGGTTTCCTTCTTGGGTCCAACTTTTTGGGGATTCTCTGAGCTTCCTGGATTTCCTGGAAGTCTGTTTCCTTTTCCAGACTGGGGAAGTTCTCCTTTATTATTTGTTCAAATAAGTTTTCCACTTCTGGCTGTTTCTTTCCCCCTTCTGGTACCCCTATAATCCGGATGTTGGAACGTTTAAAGATGTCCTGGAGGTTCCTAATCCTCTCCTCATGTTTTTGAATTCTCATTTCTTCATTCCTTTCTGGTTGGATGTTTCTTTCTTCCTTCTGGTCCATTCCATTGATCTGAGTCCCAGTTTCCTTTCCATCACTATTAGTTTCCTATGCATTTCCCTTCATTTCAATTAGTTTAGCCTTCATATGTTCCTCTAATTTGTGACTATTATCAACCAGTTCTGTGAGCATCCTGATGACCAGTATTTTGAACTGTGCATCTGAGAGGCTGGCTATTTCCTGGTCTCTTAGAGTTATTGGCTCTGGGGCTTTGAGTTCTTCTTGCGCCATCTTTTGGGCTGTTCGTGCCTGTTAATGTATCAGGATCGGAGCCGTAGGTGTTCATCAGAGCAGGGCAACTCAGTGGCTGGGTTGTGATGGTGTATGTGGGGCGGGGTCAAAGAGGAGCAATGCTGTCCATCTGCCGCCTCCTGCTGCTGCGGCTGCAGCTGCCACTGTCACCGGGGCCCGTGTGTTTTGTCCCACTGCACGCAAATTTGCCACCGCCGTCAGCCCTCCACCACTGGGTTCGCTCGCTGGGGCCTGCGAAGTCCGTCTCGCTGTGCGCGAATGTGCGACCAAGGTCAGTGTGTCCCGCACCCCAAGTGAGTCCGTGCCTGGGTCGGGGGGATCTTTCCTGCCCGACTCTGCTCCACTCCTGGCTCCGCCCCTCTTAGCAGTCCCGGTTGAATGGTTCGTTGTCATCAGACTTCTGTATAATTCAATTTTTCTGTTCTTTGGCTGTGTCTTTGTTCTCCAAACCTTTGTTGTATTCAAACTTGGTTGTGGGAGAAGGCACAGTGTTTCCACCTATGCCTCCATCTTGGCGGAAGTCCTGGAAAAGATCATAGATAATAGTGTTTATTGTTAGTTGTTGGGTTGTTTCAGTTTTTCGGGGTTCTTTCCCCCACCCAAGGATATGTTTACTGAGCCTGCGAACCAGCGGATCGTGGTTTGATTCCCAGTCCGGCACATGCCTGGGTTGCAGGCCAGTTCCCTGCAGGCCAACTCCCAGCAGGGGACACACAAAAGGCAACCATACATTGATGTTTCTCTCCCTCTCCCCTCTAAAGGTAAATAGATAAATAAAAAATCTTAAAAAAATAAAAGGATATGTTTACTGATTTGAGAGAAAGAAACATTAATGTGAGAGAAAAATATCAATCACTTGTTTCCCATACATGCAGACTTTGCAAGCCTTTACCGACTGAGCCACCTGGCCAGGGCTACTGTTAACTTCTTGATTTTTAAATTATACTGTGATTACGTAAGAGAATGTTCTTTTAAGGAAATACATACTAAAATATTTGAGGGTGAATGACATCAAGTCCTTCAACTTGCAAATGATGCAGGAGGAAACTATAGCTACCGAGAATGAATAGTGGAGGAGATGGGGTAAAATGTTGACATACTGGTGAAAGCAAAGAACAGTTTGCCAACTCTGCTTTTGTGGAGTGAGTACAGAAACAGGGCTTCAAACTAGTATATTAGAGTGTATTGGTGAGAACTGTGTGCAACAGCTGGAAGAGTTTGGTTGGGAAAGCTTGATCTCAGTTACCAAGGCAGGGTTGGAAGCTACCTGAGGATGAAAAGCAGAAGAAAATGGAAGAGAGCAAGGCCAAGTTTTAAGAGCCTGTGCAGACTCATGAAGGAAATCTTGGATAAGGAGATTAACAGGGTGACAGTCTCCAATATATCTTTTTTTTTTAATATCTAATTGTCTCTTTGTTTTAAAGATTTTATCTTATTTTTTATTTATTTATCTTTAGAGGGGAAGGAGAGAGGGAGAGAAACATCAATGTATGGTTGCCTTTCATGCGTCCCCTGCTGGAAGTTGGCTTGCAGGGAACTGGTCTGCAACCCAGGCATGTGCCCTGACTGGGAATCGAACCGGGATCCTCTGGTTCCCAGGCCTGTGCTCAATCCACTGAGCTATACCAGCCAGGGAGTCTCCAATATATCTTCACCCTACAGCATTGTGATTAATGCCTGTGGCTAAAGAGCTAACATGGAATGTATCATGAAAGCCCACACTCTTTGGGATAGCTCTGCAATGAGCACTGGGAGATCAGCCATGACCACCCCATTGTGGATACTCTGAAGCAGGAGGCAGAGGCAGATAAGAATGACAAGGCTGTCAAGGACCACTTGCTGCTGCTGTTTGAAACTACCCTGCTGTCTCTTGGCTTCTCACTTGGGGGTCCCCAGACTTAACTCTAATCGAATCTACTGCCTAATCAAATTGGCTTTTGATATTGATGAAGATGAAGCCAGTGTCATCGTTTCTGATGAGATTCCCCCATTGAGAGTGATGAGGATGCAACTCATGTGGAAGTAGCTTAGGAGTTTCTACCTGCAGACCACACACACGGAAGGAAGAATCCCCCATTTCTCAATTACCACTTCAGACCTTGTTGGAAAGGGCTTAGCTGTTCACTGAATGTTGTGATGAAGCTGCTTATCTCCAGTTGCCCATAGCTGCAGCTTTACACATCACCTCAATAGTTTCCACTGAGGAATGTTAAAGCTTAACACAAAATCTGATGCAGATTTGTTGCTCTACTTGCTCAGTCCTTTTGAATGTAACAGGCACACAGTACACATGTTCTCTTGATGGCATATACTTCCCCCACTGACGAGCACAGTGAAGTCATCATTGTTCATGCATGTGCATTCCAGTCCACTCTCTGGCTTCCAGGTTACATCAATGTCAGGCAAACTGTTCTTAGTTACATTAACACTGGCTGGACTTTTTCTTGGAGAGACGTGTGTGTGCAACAGCACAACAGACGCGTGCGTGTGTGTGTGTGTGTGTTTATGTGCGCGCACACACTTCTTCCTGGGTCCAGGCTTCTGTCCACTGAAAAGATTTAAAAACATAAGATTGGAATATTTTGTCACACTAAGTAGCAAAGAAGTAATTAAAGCTACTAGGGTTGTTACTAAGGGATTCATAAACCAAATTAAAGTTTCCCACTGGCCAAACTTGCATCCATCAGTTAAGGATAATTATAGCAAGGGTTTGAATCACAACTGTGATTAAATCTGAGTTCACAATGATACTTCGTTTTAGATAAAACAAGCATGCATTTATCTTTTCCATGTGAATTATACCACTAAGTCACCAAATAGAGGAAGTTCCTTTTTGTGGAAGTATAATAGGTAGTAAAGAAAAGATTATAAAATTAGATCATTGTTTTGAAGCTTATATTGAATTAATAGTTTTTTTTTTAAGATTTTATTTATTTGTCTTTAGAGAGGAAGGAAAGGAGAGAAGGAGAGAAATATCAATGCATGGTTGCTTATTGTGAGTCCCCTACTGGGAACTGGCCTGCAACCCAGGCATGTAGCCTGACTGGGAATCGAACCGCGATTGTGTGGTTCGCAGGCCCGTGCTCAATCCACTGAGCTACACCAGCCAGGCCTAATAGTTTTATTTTAATAGTTTTATGCATCGGTTTCTGCCACCATCACAAAAAGAGTCTTAATTAGACATATATGCCTCCTAAAGGAAAAACACCCAGCAAGAAGTTGCCTTACCAGAATAAAAAGGTGGGGCCCTGGCCAAGTAACTCAGTCAGTTAGAGCATCATCCCACTATGCCAAGGTTGTGGATTGAGTCCCTGGTCAGGGCACAAATAAGAATCAACCACTGAATGCATAAATAAGCAGTAATCTGTAGATTAAGAGATTATTTTGGGGACAATAGGAGAGATTTTCTTTTTTTGAATTTTTGGTTTTTTGTTTTTTTAAAGATTTTATTTTTATTTATTTATCTTTAGAGGTGAGGGAAGG
Source organism: Sturnira hondurensis (assembly GCF_014824575.4). Taxonomy (NCBI): domain Eukaryota; kingdom Metazoa; phylum Chordata; class Mammalia; order Chiroptera; family Phyllostomidae; genus Sturnira; species Sturnira hondurensis. Next base: position 1,004,556 of record NW_028098007.1, read on the forward strand.
AGAGAAGTATCAATGTATGGTTGCCTCTCGTGAGTCCCCCACGCTGGGAACTGGCCTACAACCCAGGCATGTGCCCTGACTGGGAATCATCCACGATCGTGTGGTTTGCAGGCTCGCGCTCAATCCACTGAGCTACAACAGCCAGGTCTTTTTTTGTTTTTAAATCAGGTTTATAAAATGTTTTATGAGAACTTTGTTATCTGTATCTGTTATATATTTTAAAACCAATGGAAAGAGAACAAAACTATCACATAAATAGGGGCAATATTTCTGAAAACCCTAGATAAAATGTGACTTAGAACACAGTGTCTGATGGTGGAGCAAATGTGTAATGGCCACCGTAACAAGAAAGGTTTATTAACTGACAGACACAGCAGGCAACTCTGTAGAGTATAACAATTTATTGTATAGGGTACTTAGTGGAAGATTGGGTTGGAGTGGAACAGAAGACCCAGCATTTCTGGGCAGGTTTTTCTCTACTACAGGTTCCTATTACTATATCTATTTTATAGTCTAACTTGGGTACTAAAAAGGGACAAAAATGCAGTAACACCAGGAGCCATACCTCCTGGTGGTCTCATGACAGATGATTGTTTATAATTGATACTGTCACCAGTTTGGTGTTTACTCAGTTGTCATGCCATTTTGGCTGTCACTAATAAAAAGATGTATGGCTTCTTTGTAAGGAACACAAGTAATCGATTGGAAGACTTTCATATGCTTGCTAAGGACAGTAAGGTCGGTCAAAGTTCACAGCATGAAACTTTAAAAATCTGTCCTGGCTGGCGTGGCTCAGTGTATTGAGCGAGGGCCCGGGAACCAAAGGATCGAGGTTCGATTCCCAGTCAGGGCACATGCCTGGGTTGCAGGCCAGTTCCCAGCAGAGGACTCACGAGAGGCAACCATACATTGATACTTCTCTCCTTCCCTCACCTCTAAAGATAAATAAATAAAATCTTTAAAAAAAATTTTTTTAAAAATCAAATGAGCCCTGGCTGGTGTAGCACAGGAGATTAAGCAAGAGCTTTGAACCAAAGGGTCATTGGTTCGATTCCCAATCAAGGGCACATGCCTGGGTTGCAGGTAAGGTCCCAGTAAGGGGTGTGTAAGAAGCAACCACACATTCATGTTTCTCACCCTCTCTTCTTCCTTTCCCCTCTCTCTAAAAATAAAGAAAATCTTTTTTAAAAAATAAAATAAATAAAAATCAGATGAAATCCAGAACACAATGATGGAGTTGGTTTTGTTTACATCTACGTCTCTAGAGTAGGCCTATTAAAATAAGAAACCACTCTTACCCATGATGGACTCCTGTATAAACCTGCTTGGACCCTACCGTGGGAGATTTTGATTTAGAAGCTCTGTAATACAATCTGGGTATCATTCTATTGTCTAATGTTCTGTGGTCATTTGTGGTGAAAAGCCATTTCTTAACTCAGTTAACCAGATTTTTTAAGTTTGAGCTGGGACACTAGTGTCATTCTCACATTTGCTATATAATTGTTTTTAAAAAAAATATTTTATTTATTTATCTTTAGAGGGGAAGAGAAGGAGAGAAGTATCAATGTATGGTTGCCTCTCTTGAGTCCCCTGCTGGAACTGGCCTGCAACCCAGGCATGTGCCCTGACTGGGAATCGAACCGCGATTGTGTGGTTCGCAGGCCCGCGCTCAGTGCTATATAGTTCTTAAATCCAGTCAGTTACTGTAAACACTTCTCTATCCTTTTCCTATCTTTTACTTCTGTTGCCTTCATTACTCTCCCAAACTATGGAATCGGCCTCGTAGTTGGTATTTAAACTCCTCAAATACACCCGTCAAGCCACCACCAGGCTGCTGTAAACTAATGGTTAGATCATGGTTAACTCCGTTTATGAACCATGGGTTCCCCATTACCTATAGAATAAAAGTCTCCCTGAAATATTCCACAGTCTGGCTCTTGCCTATTTTGCCAGACATCTCTTTCCCCACAGAAGGGTTCCCTCCTTCCCTAGCACTGATCACATTGGACTATTTTTCAGATCACTGAATAGTTTATTCTTTTTCATGTTTCCTGTCTTGGTGTTCATTGAGCACTGTGTTCTTGGAATTGCCCATGTTCCAGCTTTGGGATTCTTCTTTAAGGGTTCTTAGTCATCTCTTCTAATGAAACCTTGTCTAAATAGCACTTGTCTTTCAAATACAATTGACAATTGCTAGTTCTCTTTCTTCTCTAAAGTAATTTTTTTAAGATTTTATTATCTTTAGAGGGGAAGAGAAGGAGAGAAATATTAATGTATGGTTGCTTCTCATGAGTCCCCTGCTAGGAACTGGCCTGCAACCCAGGCATGTGCCCTGACTGGGAATCGAACCACAATCATGTGGTTCGAAGGCCCGCGCTCAATCCACTGAGCTACACCAGCCAGGGCGCAAGGGCTCTTTTTAATTGATTTAAGTGTCTTTGTATTTCCAGCAGTCTCTGGTCCATGGTTTGCTTCTGTCCTAAAGCAATCTTAGAAAGGTGATAAATACTACACGTTTTACTGACAGTTTGTCCTCCTTAAATCTGTGAAAAGTGATCTACTTTCTTCATTCAGCTTTCTGTGCCTTTTATTTGGCATACATGTCCTATAGAAAGATAAATTGCACGATTAGTCTATTTTCTTTTTTCTTTTTGATCCTCTTTTTAAAGAAGACAAAACCAAGAGAGTGTAAGATAAACATAAGGTCTGTTGATTTTGCATTTCAACATCTTTTATCTGTTTGTTCTGATTAGAGCATTAAGTAAGTGTTGCTGATACAATTATGTGATAGGTTCCATGGTGCTGGCTACTTTGCAAAAAGTGCAAAACTGCTTAGCTTTCTGCTTCAATTACCACTTTCCCTTTTTTCCTAGCCTTCTTTGAATCCAGAAGCTGGCAAACAGAATCAGCCATGCAGACCTATTGGGACCCCTTCTGGAGTGTGGGGTAGGTAGATTTTGCCATTTTAAAGGCACAAGTTTAAATTTTTCATAACAGGGAGAGGAGCAAAAAATCTTTATCTTTCTTTTTTATTGTTTCTTTATCTTGTTTCTCATTTCATCCATTTTGTACACTGTAACTAATACCTATTAACCGTTACTCTGCCCCCCAAGGTACCATTGAAATGTATATCATAATGGAGTCATAACACAGCTATTGAGAGCTCGTGGAGCCCTGAACTTGGAAGCACATTTTAGGCAAAGGGAGAATAATGCAAAGCTTATAAGAAGTAATTTTTAATTAACATTGCAAATTTGCTTATACCAATTGAATTGATGTGTTGTTGTCTCCTAAATATAACTGTATTCCAAGCAGTCTTCCATATTATTGTTCTTCTGAGGTGTTATTTGAAAGGGTATATAATACCACAGAGTCCATTTTGTTCAGCCAGGATCCAGTTGATAAGTTTTTCGCGTTTTTTGTTTTGTTTTGACCATTATAAATGATGTTTATTATATAGGGCAAGGAGAAAATATATAAACGTGTGTGTGTGCACACGCACACACACACATATCTAGCCTTATAAATTAACAGACAAATCAGTGTATTTCAAGCCAAACCTGATGTGTGGTTTTGAGGTCTTTGACATTTACAAATTGGATTATCCTAGTGCCTGTGTGAGACATGTTTAGTAGCCAGACATCTTATTGAGAAGGTTTTATCTAAATACCGGGTTTGGATCTTGAGTTTTAGAGTTGAGGGTGGTTGCTGTACCATTTCCCCTTCATTAATGATTCATAGTTTGCTCCAGTTTGCCTCAACAGGTTACATGGCAGGTTCCCCAGTTTCCTCATCTCTATCCCATGCTGTCAGGAGCTCTCATCCTCGGATATATTGTTGTTGGATCTGTGCCTGAGCGATGCACTGCTAATAACATCTTTAGGCTTTCTCATTGGTTTATAAATTTAGAGTCAAGTGCCTAATGTACTGACATTTTTTTCCATGGTTCCCAAGTAGTGTCACTTTTGAGAGTATCTGTTAAGTGTCAGCTCTTTATTGAAAGAGAGGCCTTCTTATTAACTGTGCTTTCTGTTAACCAGTAATTTTGACATTGTTTTGTTTCTCCGTGGTTGTACTTCACAGAAAACCCACCCAGTGCCAAGCAAACCTCCAAAATGCTAGTCATCAAAAAAGTTTCCAAAGAAGATCCTGCTGCTGCCTTCTCTGCTGCATTCACCTCACCTGGATCTCACCCTGCAAATGGGAACAAATTGTCGAACATGGTTCCAAGTGTCTATAAGAACCTGGTTCCTAAGCCTGTACCACCTCCTTCCAAGGTATGACTTGGAATCCATGTCAGAACTGTATATGGCAGAGGTTTGGGAATAGATCAGGAAAATAGTAAATTTATAATTTGGGGGTTTGCTCATTCACCAGATATTCAGAACTTGTATGTATTCTATTGTAGTCTTTCTCCAAACTCTACTGCTGCCAGCTGGATTTTTAGTAGGCCTCTCTTTCATTAACTTCATCTCATAAACCTGCCACTGTTTCCATTAATAGCACAGACATCTGTCTGATCATGTACATGAATATCTTGATTCTTCTCTTTATTCATTTTTCCTATACCAAAAAATTATAAAGTCCCTGTCAGCTTCTCTCTCTCTCTCTCTCTCTCTCATGTCCTGTGTTTTTGTCCTCCTACCTTTACTATTGTGTATACTTCTATTTCCTCATCTTTCCATTCATCTTCCACAGAACTGCCAGAATGGTCATCTTTCAGTATGTCATGTTCTTTCCTAAATCCCTTCAGTGGTTCTGAACCATCTACATAGCAGAGGTTGATAAACTTTTCTGTAAAGGATCAGATAATAAATATTTTAGGCTTTGCTGGTCACACATGGTAATATGGTCCTTGGCCCATGGGTTTATACCTTGCTAACCCATGATCCGATAATACAGTGTCCAAACTCCTCGGTATTGGTGTGTATAATTCTTGATAGCCTAAGCCCAATCTGTCTTTTACATTATACTATTCCTTTGTTTTCTTACCTAAGAAATCATTCAAGTTCATGTCATACTCTGTGATTCCTCTTCTATCACATACATCTGAAGATCTAATTAATCCTTATACCTCCGTGATTAAATACCACTCTGTCTCTTATCATAGTCTCTATAACACTTGGCTTCACTTTTATTTCTTCACTTGGTTGTAATCTTAAATGCAGGTTTCAGATCCTGTTCATCTTTGTATCCCTAGCACCCTCACAAAAGCCCATAATAATTGTTTGAATGAATTCCAGCCTCTGTAAGAAAACAATTAATGAGAATTTACGGTGTGTAAGTACTGTGTTTGGTACTAACGAGCAGTGCAGAGAAGTATAACACTGATCATGATTTTCTATGAGCTGAAAGTCTAATTGATTTGCAAGATACTATGATATAAAAGGTCGTTTATATATATAAGTACATATGTATGAATTAAAATGACAAATCCTAAACACTTGTTATAACTAAATTAAATACTGTTTACATAATTCAGAGGAGCAAGGTTAGTTCAGACTATGACCATCTAGGAAAATTTTACTGAAAAACTGTAATTTTCTTTAAAGATTTTATTTATTTATCTTTAGAGGGGAAGATAAGGAGAGAAACATCAATTAATGGTTGCTTCTTGTGAGTCCCCTGCAGGGAACTGGCCTGCAACCCAGGCATGTGCCCTGATTGGGAATCGAACCGCGATCATGTGGTTCACAGGCCCGCACTCAATCCACTGAGCTACACCAGCCAGGGCAAAAAAACCTGTAATTTAACTGACCTTTGAAGGATGGTTCACATTTGGGTAGGCAGAAGAATCTGTAAGAGTAATGCAAATTACAAGAGAAAAGGTGGTTACAGTTTCAAAACTAGAAGACACTTGGGATATTTGAAGACTAAAGAATGAATTATTTTAATTACTCCTGGTAGCACTGGAGAAATACCGGGACTGAGGATCATTATCCTACTGATAATGAAGCTTTCAGGATTGATAAGTTCTCTAAGAGCAAAGAAGAAGAAGTAAAGAATGGAAAAACAAGACTTGGGGGAACTATTTAATATTTTATAAAATATTAGGAAAATAAGATAGTCATGAGAACTGCAAAATTATAATTCAGACATAGGAAAATTGTTCTACTACCAAAGAAATCTGGATGGGTGAGTTTAGGATAGCAGCAAGTTGAGGTTTGGGGAAAGTAGTATAGGACTGAAAGAAGATTTCAGGGATTCTGGAATTGTGTAGGTTGAAGTGGAGAGAGAGCGTCTCCTTTGGGACCTGGCAGTGAAAGGAAATAGAATATGGGTGGTGCTGACAGGATGAAGAAGGTCTTTAGGAAGAAGCCCCTGGAGGCCATCTTTAAAAGAGGTCATTTTAAAGGATTATAGCCCAAGAAGAAATAATGGGAGTAAAACTGAAAAGTGGAGTTATTTTTTTAAAGGATTTAGGGTATTTATTCCTCTGATGTGGAAGGGAAAGAACAATAATTCACAATGTAGCATAAAAATTAATAGCAGAGCTTTGGAATAAACAGATTCCACTTGTACCTCCTTGATGATATGACTTTCAGCAAGTTCTAAGTTTCCATTTCATCATCTGTATAGTGGGGGTAATAGTATCTGTCTCATAAAGATACTCGGAAGAATGAGAAAATTTTATGAAGTACTTAAAATTAGCATATGGTAAGTGCTAATAAATGGTAGCTGTTACTGTTCACATGGACACACCTTATGTTTGTTCCATTCCTTAAGAGTTTCATAAAGAGTTTTCCTAAACAGTTACTTCATTAGAAATGTCTAAAGGCATTCTGTTAGGTAACAGAATATAAAAAGTGAGTAAGACGATTTCATATCCTCAAGGATCTCAAAAACTTTCAGGGAGTGAAGAAGTGGCAAGGATGAAAGTCCTGACCCAGAGTTCATTAAGAACAGTTTAGTGGTGTTGTGGAGGACTAAGGTGAAGAGAGAAAAAATTGGAAAACTAATCTAAAGGCTGCTGTTGTCTTTCTGAAAGGTAATGAAGCGTGAACAGGGATGATAAAAGTAGGCAAAGAGCCCTGACTGGTGAAGGTCAGTGGGTTGGGCATAGTCCTACAAACTGAAAACGTGCTGGTTCGATTCCTGGTCAGGGCACATGCCTGGGTTGCATGCCAGGTCCCCTGTTGGGGGTGTGTGTATGAGAGGCAACTGATAGATGTTTCTCTCACACATCTATATTTCTCTCTTCCTCTTTCCCTTCTCCCCTTTCTAAAATAAGTAAATTTTTTTTAAAGTAGGGAAAGAAGGGGGTGGTGATGGCACCTAAAGGGAAGCCCACTAGAGGAAGAAAACAGGAGCCCTGAATGGTGGGGCTCCGTTGTCTGGACATCATCCTGCAAAAGCAAGGGGTCGCCAGTATGATGCCTGGTTTGCAGGTTCAGTCCCACTTTGCAGTGCATGCAGGATGCAACCAATCAGTGTTCCTCTCGCATCGGTGTTTCTCTTTCTTTTCCTCCTTCCCCCTCTCTCTAGAAATGAATAAATAAAATCTTTTTTTAAAAAACAGAGGAAACTGAGTATTCTTCCCTGAGAAACTGGAATAACCATGGAACCATTTCACTGGAGTTAGAGGAGTGAGAAAGATCAGTTTCAGGAAAAGGTGGAAATGTTTCTGGGTACTTTTGAATGTGTGAGGAAGGAAGAGGTAAGATGACTAAGATGGCTAGTAAGCAGATGAGGACTCATCTGTTCGTTTTCTCTAGGTGTTTAACAAGCAATTACTAAACATCGAGTATCCGTATACTAAAATTTGTGGGACATGGGAGGCACAAAATAATCTCAAAGAGGTCACTATCTAGTACAGAGACAGATAGTATGTGCCCTTCTTGCCTGGAGAGGATCTTCCGTGTCTTTACTAATAAGATCATATTTGAACTGGTTTTGAAGTGGCAAAGGAAACAACTGCTATTTCTTGACGCCTTACAGTGTTCCAAGATGTTGACTAGGCATTTTATATACATTGTAATATTTACTCCTAATCCTAAATAGAAAATTATGTAATGAGGTTGTATGGCTAATGAAGCCTGGGCTCTTAAAACCAGGTTTGTCTGAATTCAAATCAAAGTGGAGAGTATAAGGGGACTAAAAGGTAATATTTTTAAACTGCAGTATGCTCTGGCTAATGTAGCTCAGTGCATTAAGCACTGGACTACAAACCGACAGGTTGCTGGTTCAATTCCCAGTAGGGGATGCATGAGGGGCAACCAGTTAATGTTTCTCTTCCTCTCTCTCTCTCCCTCCCTCTCTCTCTAAAAATAAAGTCTTTACAAAATTAAAAAAGATTTTTAAAAAGAAAGTAATTATGTCATGTAACTATGGTAAAACAATGAATGAAATTAAAGGTTTTTTCAGTAAGATTTTATTTAATTTCAGAGAGAGGGGAAGGAAGGTAGAAAGAGAGGGAGAGAAACAGAGAAACATCAGTGTGTGGTTGCCCCCACACTGGGGACCTGGCCCACAACCCAGACATGTGCCCTGACTGGGAATTGAACCAGAGACCCTTTGGTTCACAGGCCCACACTCAATCCACTGAGCTACACCAACCAGGGCTGAAATTAAAGTTTTAATTATACTTGGAATATGTAGTACTAACATCTCCTAAGTAGTAGTAGTCAATAAATGGTAATTTAAAAACAGGAATTTATTAGGGAGCAAGTAAGTGGGACATTCTAGGCAGAGGAACTACTGTTACCGAAAATAAAAAGTCAAAGCAATCTATGGGAAAAGTCACACAATTAAATGTGGCTGGTAGTTGGAAAGTGGTAGGTTGTAAGACTGAAGCCAAATCATGAGGGTCTTTATAAAAGCTCAGGAGAAGAGAAAGTTTGGGGTAGGGATACAGTTTTGCATACTATCAACATGATTTTAATACTAACAGTTACAAGTTACAAATAGCCAATTTTCCTAATGAAGTTTGCCTGGGAACAGAAGAACAGTGAGGCTAGACCCTTGGAGAATGCAGTGAAGCATCAAGGAATGGAGAAGGGAAAGGGGAACAGAGAAATGGGTTTGAACAATTACCTCTCATTCTCCAAAAACATTTTTTAAAATTGGCCTTTGAGTGTAATGTATAGAACAAGATTTATTGAAAGAGCTGGTTTATTAAAATGAGAATAGAGTAGACTCTGGCTGGCATAGCTCAGTGGATTGAGCACCGGCCTGCGAACCACACGATCGCGGTTCAATTCCCAGTCAGGGCACATGCCTGGGTTGTGGGCCAATTCCCAGCAAGGGACATGCGAGAGGCAACCATACATTGGTATTTCTCTCCCTCTCTCCTTTCCTTCCCCTCTAAAGATAAATAAATAAAATTTTAAAAAATGAGAATAGGGGTGGGGGGCGGGCAGGGTTGGGAATATAAGACAGAAACCTGTACTTGAACAAGAATTAAATAAAAATTATATTATAAAAAAAAATGAGAATAAAGTATTACAGGGAATTAAATAGTGACTAATAATGAAGTGAAAAACAGTGGATACTGACTTAGAGTGAAAAGTTAAACAGTAAAAGGATGATAGTATAAAGGAAAATAAATCTGTTCGGTCATGTGTGTGTCCCCCTATACACAACTTTAAATAAAATTGATTAGCATATTTGTAATTAAAAAATGGAAGCACTTAGAAGAAGGAAATTAAAGATACAAAGGAGCCCTGTCTGGTGTGGCTGAGTGGATTGAGTGCTGGCCTGAGAACCAAAAACTTAACCAGTTTGATTCCCAGTCAGGGCACATACCTGGGTTGTAGGCCAGGTCCCCCAGTTGGGGGCATGCAAGAGGCAACCAATTGATGTTTCTCTTTCTCTCTCCCTTCTTCCCTTTTATTTACTTACTAATTTAAAAAATTCAATTTATTAAATAATTCTTTTTATTTAAAAATTAAATAAAATTTTTTTAATTAAGATACAAGGGAGAAAAAATTTGATAAATTCTACTACTGTGAAGAAACTCAAGTGTTTCTGTACCCTGTGGATAATTTAGCCTGACATAAGCAGCCATCTTCAGAGTTTTCAGCAAGAAAAATATATTACATACTAGTTAACTATCCTTGGACAAAGTGCATAACTCTCTGTAAAAACTCAACATCATAATTATACCCAATTGGGTTAAATAAAAGAGTATGATGAACATCTTGTACACGGTAGATAATCAGTTAATTTCCTTCCTAAAGCTTAGGCTACCTTCTCTAATACCAAAGAATTCTTTCCACTCAGACCATTCGTTTGTCATAAAGGTCTTCCAGTTTTAATTGCTTCTTTCTGGAGAAAGAGATGTTCTTCAGTTACTTCAGCCTCACTCCATTAACATGCTTTGTTTTCCCTGTTCTTAGACAGGGTGATTGACTCTATATGCCGGCTATGCTGCCGCCATAGTCGGGGCCCGGGCCCACAGGGCTGAGCAGGAGAAGGGCCTCTGGGCTAAACAGGATTGTCCCACCATTTGCATTGCCCTGGACTGGAGCTACCCTCCTGCCACTGAAGTCCCTGGGAAACAGCATTTTTCTGGTGTGCTTTTTTTCCCAGGCTACCAGGATTACATCAAGGTTAACAAAACACCACAAAAGAATATTTTGGGGTCATACATTTGGAAAATGCTGTATATTTTATCTGGTTCTCAATTCACATATACAGTTAAATGCTTTTGAGAAATAACATGATAAACCTATTGAACTTTACTCACCCCAGCATCTCCCAGGCTTATTGAACTAGATTTCTCTCTCTAAGAATCACCTATTAATATCCTGTGGCTCTTTTAATTTCCATTTTCTTTTTTATTGGAGAGGTTGCATACCTCCCAAACATGTTGAAACAGGTAAGCTCTGGAAACTTGTGTTTCCACGTAATATTACTCTCTTTGCCTTATGATCTTACAGGCTTAGCTTCTGTCTGCATGTTTGTTTTGACCGATTTTTTCTTTCTTCCCATGTAGCCCAGTGCATGGAAAGCTAACAGAATGGAACACAAATCAGGATCCCTTTCCTCCAGCCGGGAGTCTGCTTTTACCAGTCCGGTCTCTGTTACCAAACCAGTAGTGCTGGCAGGTAGTGCAATGTTAAGCTCTCCCAAAGAGGTGAGTGAGGGTAAAGCAAAGGCCTTTCTAAGGTTGGCATTTCGCATTCACTTTTACTGAGATATGCAGTGTGACAGGTGAAGCTCTAGTTCTATTTCCTCTGTAGCTCTGCTTAACTCAAACTCATTTGTTTAGTGGTAATTCCTGTTAGCCTGTAAAGATGAGCAGGAGCTGGGTGGGGTGGTTCTGTAATGGACCAGGGTCAGTCTATATTAGAAAAATTAAATAGGTCCTATGTAAGCCATTCAGCCTTAACTGTTTTAAAAAGCTGAAGATTGTTTAAATGAAAAGGATAGTTTTTTGGGTTTTGCTTTTGGTAAAAGATGGAATGATAAATAGGCTAACAGATTATGGAAATGAGTACCATGTAGAAGTGACCCAGAGAATCCCAGTTCTTACTGTTTACTGTCAGGACCAACTTAATTCTGGTGTTTGCACAGAGTCCGTCCAGCACCACCCCTCCAATTGAGATCAGTTCGTCTCGTCTGACCAAGTTGACCCGCCGAACTACCGACAGGAAAAGCGAGTTTCTAAAGACTCTGAAGGACGACCGGAATGGAGACTTCTCAGAGAATAGAGACTGTGACAAGCTGGAGGATGTAAGAGAGAGGGTTTTTCTAGGGCAGCATAGGTGTTTTCCTATGTTACATGTGTGCTTTTGGGGGGGTGGGGGTTGGTTGGTTGGTTTTTCAGATGGGTTTTTTAAAAATATATTTGATTGATTATGCCATTACAGTTGTGCCATTTTCCCTCATTCATTCCCTCCACCCTGCACACCCCCTCCCACCCAAATCCCCCCCTTTAGTTCATGTCCATGTGTCATAATTTCTTTAGCTTCTACATTTCCCATACTATTCTTTTCCTCCCCCTGTTTTCTACTTCCTGTCGATGCTACTTATTCTCTGTACCTTCTCTCCCTCTCTCCTCCTCCCACTCCCTGTTGATAACCCTCCATGTGATCTCCATTTCTATGGTTCTGTTCCTGTTCTAGTTGTTTGCTTAGTTTGTTCTTGTTTTTGTTTTAGGTGTGGTTGTTAATAATTGTGAGTTTGCTGTCCTTTCATTGTTCATATTTTTTTATCTTTTTCTTAGATAAGTCCCTTTAACATTTCATGTAATAAGGGCTTGGTGATGATGAACTCCTTGAACTTGACCTTATGTGGGAAGCACTTGATCTGCTCTTCCATTCTAAATGAAAGCTTTGCTGGATAAAGCAGTCTTGGATGTAGGTCTTTGGATTTCATGACTTGGAATACTTCTTTCCAGCCCCTTCTTGCCTGTAAGGTCTCTTTTGAGAAATCAGCTGACAGTCTGATGGGAACTCCTTTGTAGGTGACTGTCCCCTTATCTCTTGCTGCTTCTAGGATTCCCTCCTTCATTTTAATCTTGGCTAAATAATTATGATGTGCCTTGGTGTGTTCCTTCTTGGGTCCAACTTCTTTGGCACTCTCTGAGCTTCCTGGATTTCCTGGAAGTCTATTTCCTTTGCCAGACTGGGGAAGTTCTCCTTTATTATTTGTTCAAACAAGTTTTCCACTCGTGGCTATTTCTTTTCCCCTTCTGGTACCCCTATAATTTGGATGTTGGAATGTTTAAAGATGTCCTGGAGGTTCCTAAGCCTCCTCATTTTTTTGAATTCTTGTTTCTTCATTCTTTTCTGGTTCGATGTTTCTTTCTTCCTTCTGGTCCACCTCCTTGATTTGAGTCCCAGTTTCCTTTCCATCACTGTTGGTTTCCTCTGCATTTCCCTTCATTTCAATCAGTTTAGTCTTCATATGTTCCCCTCTAATTTCCTCTAAAATCAACCAGTTCCATGAGCATCCTGATCACCAGTGTCTTGAATTGTGCATCTGAGAGGCTGGCTATTTCCTGGTCACTTAGAGTTATTGGCTCTGGGGCTTTGCGTTCTTCTTGAGCCATATTTTGGACTGTTCGTGCCTGTTACCTATGAGGAGCAGAGCCCTAGGTGTTCACAAGGCCCGGGCCACTCAGTCCCTGGGTTGTGACACTGTATGTGGGGGAGGGACCAAAGGAAAGCAATGGCAGGCTCCCTCTGCTGCCTCCCGCTACCACCGCAGGCTGTGGTCTGTCCCACTGCGGGCAAATGTGCTACCATGGTCAGCCCAACATTGGGTTCACCCACTGGGGCCTGCGCGGTCCATCTCACTGCTCACTCCTTTGCTGGTTTATCTGTGCTCGAATGTGTGACTACAGCCAGCCTGCCTCCCTGAGCCTTCACTGGGTCAGCCCTAGGCAGAGCTGCCTGTGCGCCTGGGTCAGGGGATCCTTCCTGCCCGACCCTGCTCTGCTGCTCGCTCCGCCCCTCTTACCGGTCCAGTTGAAGGGTTCGTTGTTGTCGCACTTCGTATAGTTCAATTTTCTGTTCTTTGGCTGTGTCTTTGTTCTCCAAACCTTTGTTGTGTTCAAACTTGGTTGTGGGAGAAGGCACAGTGTTTCCACCTACACCTCCATCTTGGCAGAAGTCTTGTTCTTAATTTTAGTTGTGCAGAGAGGCACAGTGTGTCTACCTATGCCTCCATCTTGACCGGAAGTCCTGTTGGTTGGTTGGTTGGTTGGGGGGGGGTTTGGTTTGTTTGGTTTTTGTTTTTTCTCTCTTTCTTTTCCCCTTGTCTCAGAACAAAGATATAGCGAGTGTTTTTAAAGTAGAGAGACGTGTCTATAGGAGTGATGGTCTGTGGTAGCATGAGTTTAATCCATTGTTCAGCAGATTTCTTTTTTTAGATTTTATTTATTTTTAGACGGGAAGGGAGGGAGAGAGTTAGAGAAAACATTAATGTGTGGTTGCCTCTTATGTGGCCTCCACTGGGGACCTGGCCTGCAACCCAGGCATGTGCTCTGAATGGGAATCGAACTGGTGACCCTTTATTTGTTCACAGCCCACGCTCAATCCATTGAGCTACACCAGCCAGGGCGAACAGATTTCAAATTAGGGCTTATTTTAATGATAGTTGCCTTGGAACTTGGTGTTTTTAAACACAGCAGCATTGCTTAGGTCTTGAAGTGTTCAGTTCTGTTAGAACTTGGTAAATTGTAGAAGCTTTTGTCACACATTATATTTTGTTGCAGTGTAAGAACATAGGTGTCTAGTAGTTTCTGCCACAGTTGACATAACCTGTAAGTGGTAGCCAGTTGGTATCCCTTGGAAATCTTAGCAAGGTAAGCAAGTCCTCATTTTTAAGTGGGGAAATCCTATGGGTTGAAATTGTCTTCTTGTAATATTTCCGAGGGTTCTGTAGATTGCTTATCTTGCCACAGAGGATTGTTTAACCAACTGTATTCTTTTCTTTATTGCAGTTGGAGGAAAACAGCACACCTGAACCAAAGGAAAATGGAGAAGAAGGCTGTCATCAGAATGGTCTTCCTCTCCCTGTAGAGGAGGAAGGGGAGGTCCTCTCACAATCTCTGGAAGCAGAGCACAGGTATGTGAGGATCAGGTCACAGGCCGTGCTATGTGTGGCCTGCGAGGAGCTAGACAGTATTTAAGACAACATTTCAGATTGAGTGCAGCATACACAGAGAAGTCCCACAAGCACCCTAACTTACTCTCTTGGTGTGCCCCAAATTGGCCTGTTTCTCATAGACTCAACCAGCTTTTTCACACTGTTCTTTTGTGCAGCTTAATTTCAGACTCAGTTTATGGCTCCAGTCAATAAGGGGAAAGGGGAACCTGTTTCCTGGGACTGTTGTACTATCCCCTTGGACACTTATGGCCCAACTGAATAGTTACCCTTGAGACCCCCATACCTGGAACTTGTTTTTTAAATGAGGGCTTTGGACACTGGGCAGCTGATGGCACATGGGGCCTGCTACGTATGATAGTGCCTTCCTAAAAGGAGGCCCCTGTCCAGAGGAATCTTAGCTGTTGCAGAATTATGGAGACCATAATGCCATGAAATTGAAAGAGAACTTGAGTACATGTGGAAAGTACTGATTTGCTCACAAGACGAAAATGAGATGCATTCCTCTGTCTAAAGGACAGAGAGGGTCCTTGCAGGTTGGCACCTTTCTTTTTTTTTCATGCTGTCTTATTTTCTGTGGCTTTTATTTTCTCTTCTCTGTAGTTCTTATGCTCCGCAAAGAGCAGCTTGGAGATCCTTCTGTTAATCATAAGCACCTAAATAGCAGTAATTAAAGCTTATCCCATTGAGGAGAAAAGACAAACTAAGTTTTTTTTCTAACCTCCAAATGGGTACCATTGTTCCTGGCAGGAAAGTATTTTGTGGAAAGTTGTGGGCTTCCTACTTACGGCTTAAAGTTGTCATGTTTTCTTTGCCTAACCTGCCTCCTCCAGGTTACTGAAAGCAATGGGATGGCAGGAGTATCCTGAAAACGATGAGAATTTTCTTCCCCTCACAGAGGATGAGCTCAAAGAGTTCCACATGAAAACTGAGCAGGTACGTCATAAACTTCTGCTGGAGGCCAGCTAATGAGTAGGAGGATGAGGAGTCAGGCTGCCCTTTGGGAGCCCAGTGGGTGTGAAAAAAAGACCTTGCAAAGAAAATCTAAAGTTACCATAGTAGAAATACAGAAGAACATCTAAATCGGCCTAGGTGACAGATTTACTGTATTGTGGCAGTTGGCGGTCCTACTACACAGTAGGCAGTCATGTGCTATAATGGAGGCGTCACCATGGCCATGAAGGGGCCACTGTGTGGCCATTGCTGCTAACAGGCACTTCAGAATCCAGGCCCAGATGGTGACTGGATTTTCAGAAGATCTTTCCATGGGTGACCAGCTGTACATCAGCCTGGCCAGGCTAGCCACCAACACCTTTACTGTTGCCCGGCCCCTCCAGTTCTCATTGAATCAGTATGAGCTCAAGAAAGGTGGGCAGATCAAGCCCTACACCCTCATGAGCATGGTGGTCCACCTCCTATGTGAGAAGCAGTTTGGTCCCTATACATTGAGCCAGTCATAGTTTGTTGGGTTGGACCTGAAGACCTTGAAGCCCTTCATTTGATCTCTAAACCTTACTGGCTGCCCCAGTGACTGATGACTCTGTGGTCAGTGGCACCTACACAAAACAAATGTACGGGGTGCCCAAATCCCTCTGGGAGCCCAACATGGATCCAGAACACCTGTATGAGATCATCTCACAAGCCATGCTGAATGCTGTGGATGCACTGTCAGGCATGGGAGTCGGCGTCTGTATCATTGAGAAGGACAAATCACCAGGACACTGAAGGCCGAAATGGACTAATCCTCTTTTCCCAGAGCCCATTTTTTGTTGTTAATAAAATAGTTTTCTTTCAAAATAATACTAATAAAATAAATCTGCCTAGGCAATAGGGATCTCCAGGGTTGCATACAAAGACCAGGTCAGTACTTAGCAGATTTCAGTAGATAGTGTGTTCTTTCACCCTGGAAGCTTTAACCCTCATCCAGGACCATAAGGTTGTGTTCCAAAGCTACGGTCTGAGCCCTTGGTTCCTAGGAGGTTAAGCCCACCCTCTGCTGCTTTTAGCCCTGTGGGTTTCCTCTGGTACTCTGGCCAGAGCCAAGAAGCCAAATTTTAATTTATTCAACAAATGCTTAGATTCTTTCTCTGAGTAAAATATTGCCAGACCTTAGGGTTTACAACAATGGGCAAGAACTTTGGGTCTCTACAGACCTTGTGGTGTATATATTTTTTTAAAATAATTTTTTATTTAATTCTTGTTCAAGTACAGCTTTCTGTCTTATATTCCCAACCCTGCCCGCCCCCCACCCCATGCTCCCCGCCTCCCTCCCCTTTCCACCCCCCACCCTTAGTTATTGTCCATGTGTCCTTTATACTTGTTCATGTGAGTCCATCCCCTTTTCCCCTATGATTCTCTCCCCTCTCCCCTCTGGACCCTGTCAACCTGTTCCATATTTGAGTGTCATTGGTCATATTTTGCTTGCTTGTTTGGTTTGTTTAGATTCCTGTTAACGGTGAGATCATATGGTATTTGTCTTTCACCGCCTGGCTTATTTCACTCAGCATAATGTTTTCCAGTTCCATCCATGATGTTGCAAAGGGTAGTAGTTCCTTCTTCCTTTCTGCAGCATAGAATTCCATTGTGTAAATGTACCATAGTTTTTTGATCCAGTCATTTACCGATGGGCATCTAGATTGCTTCTAAATCTTGGCTATCGTGAATTGTGCTGCTATGAACATTGGGGTGCATAGGTTCTTTTGGATTGGTGTTTCAGGGTTCTTAGGATATACTCCTAAGAGTGGAATTGCTGGGTCAAAAGGCACGTTCATTTTTAGTTTTCTTAGAAAATTCCATACTGTTTTCCATAGTGGTTGTACCAGTCTGCAATCCCACCAACAGTGAACTAGGGTCCCCTTTTCCCCACAACCTCTCCAGCACTTGTTGTTTGTTTCTTTGTTTATGATAGCCATTCTGACTGGTGTTAAGTGGTATCTCATTGTGGTTTTAATTTGCATCTCTCTGATAGCTAGCGATATCGAGCATCTTTTCATGTGTCTCTGGATTCTCTGTATGTCCTCCTTGGAGAAATGTCTGTTCAAGTCCTCTGCCCATTTTTTAATCGGGTTGCTTGTCTTCTTTGAGTGGAGTCGAATGAGTTCTTTGTGTATTTTGGAGATTAAACCCTTATCTGAGGTATCATTGGCAAATATGTTTTCCCAAGCTGTTGCTTCTCTTTTTATCTTGATACTGTTTTCCTTAGCCATGCAGAAGCTTTTAATTTTGATGAGATCCCATTTGTTTATTCTTTCCTTTATAACCCTTGCTCTAGGGGACGTATCAGTAAAAATATTGCTGCATGGAATATCTGAGATTTTTTTGCCAATGCTCTCCTCTAGGGCTTTAATGGTTTCACGGCTTATATTTAAGTCTTTTACCACCTTGAATTTATTTTGGTGTACGGTGTAAGTTGGTGCTCAAGTTTCATTTTTTTGCATGTAGCTGTCCAGTTCTCCCAACACCATTTGTTGAAAAGTCTGTCTTTACTCCATTTTATGTTATTGCCCCCTTTGTTGAATATTAATTGACTGTAGAGGTTTGGGTTTATTTCCGGGCTCTCTGTTCTATTCCATTGGTCTATGTGCCTGTTTTTGTGCCAGTACCAGGCTGTTTTGATTACAGTGGCCTTGTAATACAGTTTGATATCGGGTATTGTGATCCCTCCTACTTTGTTCTTCTTTCTCAAAATTGCAGCTGCTATTTGGGGTCTTTTATGGTTCCATATAGATTTTTGAAGTGTTTGTTCTATGTCTATGAAATATGCCATTGGTACTTTAATAGGTATTGTATTGAATCTATAAATTGCTTTGGGTAGTATGGACATTTTGATGATGTTAATTCTTCCAATCCATGAACACGGAATATGTTTCCATTTATTTGTGTCTTCTTTGATTTCTTTCTTCAGTGTTGTGTAGTTTTCTGCATACAGGTCTTTTACCTCCTTGGTTAGGTTTATTCCCAGATATTTTATTTTTGTCTTTGCTGTTGTGTATATTTAAAACATAAATAACAGCTGTGTCCTATAAAGTGAAAATACAAGCTGATCAAAAGACCTTGCAGCTCAGAACTGTTTCCCAATCATTGTCATCACCTGAGAATTTGTAGAAATACGGAATCTCACAATTTTACCTAAGTTATTCTGAATCTGCATCTGCATTTCAAACAGAGCCTTAGATTCATTTGTGAATGAAAGTTTGATGAGCACCGCTACCAAACTTTAATCTGGTAGGAGGGCCTCCCTCTACATTCTGTCCGGAATTGAATTGAGACCTGATTTCCCAAGTCCTGTTGGCCAGTGTAGATATTAATGTTTTCTTTTTGTTCTTTTTCCTCTGTCCCATGCGTACACCAGCTGAGAAGAAATGGCTTTGGTAAGAATGGCTTCTTGCAGAGCCGCAGTTCCAGCCTGTTCTCCCCTTGGAGAAGCACTTGTAAAGCAGAGTTTGAGGACTCGGACACGGAAACAAGTAGCAGTGAAACATCAGATGACGATGCCTGGAAGTAGGCATATACATGTTCACAGTTAAATCTGACCCATGAACTCAGCTTTGTGTGCTTAGGGAATATACAAAAGAAATCTTATTTTCCTTTTCTTATGTTGCTGTTGAATATTTCATGCACAAGGGAAATAATCATATCCCAAAGAGAGAGAGAGATTTGACTTGTTTATTAGCTTTTGTTGTTGTTCTGTTATCTGCTTAATAGAAATTTGTATGGTGGGAAAGATTTTTAAAACACACACACAGTGTATATGGGGCGATGCACAAGTGGGAGCTGGCAGTGCAGAGAGGAGGCGGCACTGGTCTGCAGCAGCAGCTTCCACCAGCCCTTGGGGCACTCACCCCTGTGCTCAAGCAATCATTGTCAATGACAAAGTGACTATTGAAGTTATAATTGTATTAAATTAATGCTAATAATTTGGATATTTTATTTTATTTCTGGCTGCTCGGGTAACATTAGCCCTTAACTAAGTATATGTGGGTTTCTTTTCCCCCCTTTTTTTGGGTACAGCTGTAAAATATTTGGATATAGGAAATGTGTTATTCTTGCAGCCTTGATATTCAGGGTGGATTGTAACATAAATTTTTTGTGAGATTTCAAAGATTAAGATTATTTTGATAACATTATTTACAGATTTAAAAGATGTGGTTATCACAAGTCTTGAGGGGGAACTACTGCATAAAATAACTAACTTGGAATAAATATTTTGCATCAGTTTGGATTGTCTTGTGTAAGAACTCTGTTTTCTTTAAAATTAGATGAGTGGTTTCCTTTAGGGGAAATTCATCTGGCATTCTACCATCTAAATTTCATGCACACTTGTTTCTCCTTTTAGCAGCTACTTTTTTGATGCAGAAAAACCTGTGCAATAAATTACCAGTAATAAAATCAGAAACCGAACTTTCCTGAAACTGTTGCTCACTACCCCTGTATTTACCAATGTACATGTTTTACGGAAGGACTGTTGCTTAATCTTCCTGCTAAATAAAACATAGGAGGAAACAGTTTGAGCCAGTGCTGGCTGGGTGACCAATGGAGGAGGGAGGTTTTGCATTTGACACTCAGGCTCTTTAGTGTCCCAGGCATTCTGTAAGGCTCTGAGGGATGCAAGGGGTGCCAGTCTAGTAGGGAAGGGAATAACCAGTTACGTTAAAAATGAAACCTTAGAGCCCTGGCTGGTGTAGCTCAGTGGATTGAGCACAGGCCTGCAAACTAAAGGATCGCAGGGTTCAACTCCCAGTCAGGGCACATGCTTGGGTTGCAGGCCAGTTCCCAAGCGGGGGACACACCAGAGGCAACCACACATTAATGTTTCTCTCCCTCTCTCCTTCCCTTCCCCTCTAAGGGTAAACAAATTAAAATCTTAAGGGGAAAAAAAAAAAAAAAAAACAGAAAAAGCTAAACGAAATGGAGATAAGGAATCTATCAGATACAGATTTCAAAACACTAGCTATAAGGATGCTTAAGGAATGTGGGACCTCAACAGCATAAAAAAGATCTGGTCAGAAATGAAGGATACGCTAATTGAAATAAGAATTTACAGGGAAACAACAGTGGAGGGGATGAATCTGAGAATCAAATCAATGATTTGGAACATTAAGGAACCCACCAATCAGAACAACAAGAAAAAAGAAACCAAAAAAATTTAAAAAGTATAAGCAGCGCCTGGGGCAACTTAACTCTTTTAAGTACAATATTTGCATTTGCATAAGGGGTGCCACAAGGAGAAGAGAAGGATCAAGAAATTGAAAACTTATTTGGAAAAGTAAAGAAAACTTCCCTAATTTGATGAAGGAACTAGACATACAAGTCCAGGAAGCACAGAGTCCCACACAAGGTGGATGCAAAGAGGCCCACTCCAAGACACATCATAATTAAAATGTCAACAGTTGGCCCTTGCTGGTGTGGCTCAGTGGATTGAGCACCACCCTGCAAACCCAAGGGTTGCTGGTTCAATTTCCAGTCAGGGCACATGCCTGTGTTGAGGGCCAGGTCCCCAGTTGGGGATGTGTAAGAGGCAACCACACATTGATGTTTTCCTCTCTTTCTCCCTCCTTTTCCCTCTGTGAAAACAAAATCTTTTTAAAAAAGTACAATGTCAAAGTTTAAAGATAAAGAGAGAATCTTAAACGCAGCAAGAGAAAGGAATACCTACGGGGGCGTTCTCAGAAGACTATAAGCCGACTTCTCAAAACAAACTTTGCAAGCTAGGAGGGATTGGCAAGAAACATTCGAAGTCCGGAAAAGCATGAACCTACAGACAAGATAAAACTAAAGAAGTTCAGCCCTGGGTGGTGTAGCTCAGTGGATTGAGCGCGGGCCTGTGAACCACATGATCGCGGTTCGATTCCCAGTCAGGGCACATGCCTGGGTTGCAGGCCAGTTCCCAGCAGGGGGCACACCAGAGGTAACCATACATTGATATTTCTCTCTCTCCCTTCCCCTCTAAAATATAAATAAATAAAATCTAAAAAAAAATGTGTTACTTTTAAAAAAGTTCATCATCATCAAACTATTATATGAAATGTTAAAGGGATTTATCTTAGGAAAAGGATTGACACTAAAATGACAAAAATATATATCAACAATTTAAAAAACATTAAGCAAACAAGAACAGAAAATCATGGATACAGAGACTGTTTTGATGGTTGCTAGATGGGAGGAGAGTGTGGGGGAATGGTTGAGAGATGAGGGGAGTAAGAAGTACTCCCCTCATCTTTAATTAGGCAGTTAAAGAATAGCCATGGGAATGTGAAGTACTCCATTTCTGGTAATGGAGTAGCCAACGAATTTATACACTTGACCCATGGACATGAACAATGGGGGGGTGGGATCGCCTGAGGGAGTGGGGGCTGCTGGGTGCAGGAGGGCAAAGGAGGAAAAATTGGGCAACTGTAATAGCGTAATAGATAAAATACAATTTTAATTTTTTAAAGATTTTTATTTATCTGTTTTTAGAGATGAGAAGGGAGGAAGGAACAGGAGGAGAGAAACATCAATGTGTGGTTGCCTCTCATGCCCCCCAGTTGGGAACCTGGTCCATAACTCAGGCATGTGCCCTGACTGGGAATCGAACCAGTGATTCTGGTTCTCGGGCCCGCGCTCAGTAGATTGAGCGTGGGCTGCAAACCAAAGGGTCGCTGGTTCGATTCCCAGTCAGGACACATGCCTGGGTTGCAGGCCAGGTCCACAGTAGCGGGTGTGTGAGAAGCAACCACCCATTGATGTTTCTTGCTCCCTTCCCCTCTCTCCAAAAATAAATAAAATATTTTTAAGTGCTATAAAGCACTGAGCCATATTATGATGGCAGCAGCCTCATACATATCATGCTTACCATGTCTCTTTTTTTAAGATTTTATTTATTTATTTATGTTTAGCAGGAAAGGGAAGGAGAGAAATATCAGTATATGGTTGCCTCTCGTGCATTCCCTGCTGGGAACTGGCCTACAACCCAGGCATGTGCCCTGACTGGGCATCAAACCGCGATCCTTTGGTTCACAGGCCCGTGCTCAATCCACTGAGCTACACCAGCCAGGGCTTTACCGTGTCTCTTGATTATGTAATTTATTTCTTTTGTGCTTGATTTAATCTCATTTTGTGATGTAATACAGGTGTGTAGCCTAGGAGCTGTAGGCTATCCCATACAGCCTAGGTTTGTAGTAGGCTATACATCTATCTCAGTTTGTGTGAGTACTCGCCGATGTCCACAACAATGATGAAATCACCTACTGAGGCATTTCTCAGAACAGAGTCCCACGTTAAGTGTTACATGGGTGTATTATCAAATTGTTGCAAAGTATTAAACTGGAAATGAGAAATTGCGATGAACATAATCCCACCTGTTTGGTCTTGGGCTTTGCCACTTACTAGCTTTCTCAGAACAAATTTCCAAAAATGTACTTTCTCACTTGGAATTAAGCTGGACTCAGATCACTTACTTGGAAACACTTCGTAACTGCAGTGCTGCTACTGGTCACACCTTACTCGACCTTGTATACCATGGCAAGAGTTGGGGGGCGGGAAGTACTGTAAGTCCCTGACTGAATGAATGATTGACTGACTGACTGATTTTTTTAGAGAAAGGGGAAGGGAAGGAGAGAGGGAGAGAAATATCTATGTGAGAGAGAAACATCAGTCGGCTGCCTCTCACATGTGCCCGAACTGGGGACTGAACTCCACAACCTGAGCCTGGGCCCCAACCTGGAATTGAACAGTCAACCCTTCACTTCGCAGGAAGATGCCCATCCAACTAAGCCACATCGGTCAGGGTGTAAGTCCCTGGCTTGTTTAAAAGGGGGTTTTATTTAGGAACCTGGGGCTAGTTCAGAACCCCTGCCTCTGATGTATGCATGTATTTTGAGAGGTGGTAGAGAGATCCGCCAGGAGGAATGGGCCTACATGGTCCCTGGCTGGTGTCAAGTGAAGGGGATCTTTCTGTATTTGATTCCTTCATCTGATAGACCCATTATATTTTCTCAGAACCCTTTATTCCTTGTGCTGTGGTGATTATCTTCCCTCTCCAGCTGGAAAAACAGGAATCAGAATGGGAGTTAGGGAGAGACTGCCAGCCTTAATGGGACTTAGTTATGAAAAAACTATAGTTGCTTCCAGAAAGGCCCAGAGCAAAGAAAAGCTTTTCAGTCTAGGGTAAAGACATGGAAGTATGCTGAGAGGTCCTGCAGATCTGTCTCTTGCTTCAACAATGTTTAGACAGATCAGACCTAGCGACACCCCTCCTTCCATCCCCCACCACCTTCCAACCTCGTTTCCAGTTGCCACTTTCAGAACCAACTTAGTGATCCTCAGCCTTTTTCTTAAAATCTTAACCCCTCAGTGATCCTACACCTTTTAAAAAAAAAAAAACTTAACCCCTTATTGCCAAGCAGCCATAGCTCCCAGGTATGTCAGAATATAATTTCACCAAGATGGAGGCCACCATCAACCACCTGGTTAAACAGCATCTGCAGGCCTCCTACACCTTCTCTTTGAGCTTCTATTTTGATGCAAGGATGTGGCTCTGCAGTGCAAGGGCCACTTCTCAAGATGGCTAAGGAGAAGCACAAGTGCACCGAGCATCTCTTAAAGACATAAAACAAGCAAGGCAGCAATACCCTCTTTCAGGACATGCAGAAGCCTTTCCAAAATGAGTGGGGTAAAATCCAGGACAGCATAGAAGCCTCCGTGGTCATGGAGAACAAGGTGCACCTGGCCCTTTGGGGTCTGCATGCCCTGGGTTCAGCTAGCAAAGACCTCATTTCTTTACTTCCCGGAGGACCACTTCCTACTGATAGATGAGGTGAAATATCAAAGAGAAGGGTGACAAAAACCGACTGCCCTCCACAGGCTGCCAGCCCCCAGGCTGGACTGGACGCGTGTCTCTTCAAAAGACTCCCCTTCAAACGTGACCAGGAGCCTCTGGAGCCCAGAGACCTCTGAGAGGCCCCTCTGCATCCCCTGGTGTCAAGCTCTGCCTGAGCCCCTCCCTGCAGCCCCTATGGAGCCTTTTAACCACCCTGGGGCCCTCTCCCATGCCCTGAACCAAATGGAAACAAACGTTTTTGCAAAAAAAAAAAGACGTGGTTTCCTGGCAGAAGGCTCATACTCTGTGTTCAAGGAATGGAGAATGACACAAACTTTGGTCACATCCACTGGGACAAAACAAGGATGAACAAGATGACACTTCCCTGCCCTGGCTGGTATAGCTCAGTGGATTGATCACAGGCTGCAAACCATAGGGTTGCCGGGTTGATTCCCAGCCAGGGCACATGCCTGGCCACGTGAAAGGCAACCACACATTAATGTTTTTCTCCCTCCCTTTCTCCCTCCCTTCCCCTCTCTAAAAACAAATAATTTTTTAAAATAGTGATTCACATGAAATTAAAATATTAAAAAATAAAAGATGACACTTCTCAGTCAAAGGCTGTGATCAGTGATGTACTATGTGTGTTACATGAGCCCCATTGGCCTAGGAGGCACTGTTTGTTCCCCTTGATTTTATTAATATAGGCAGAAAAACCAAGGTGTCATATTAGAGACTTGCCTGTCTCATGCAAGGAGGTGGAGCAGACTTTGTGATTTTTTTTTCAAGCCAGGGCCTCCTCCCAGAGGTGACAGAGCCTTCCACAGCCATTCCTCTGACCTGCCCAGGCCTGTGGTTGTGCAGGGAGCTAAGGCTCCTCCCCAAACAAACGGCACCATAGAGACCCAATAGACCCGGCCTTTCCTCTTTGCCTCTGGCTTCCTGTGTCATCGTCCTTTTGCTTTCCCTTACTCTCTGTCCTGTCTTCCTCAGGTCTTGGCTTGGCGTCACGAAAGGGGTTCCATCCCATGGCCTCCCACTCTGGGGAGCCAGGGCTCCTGCCCTGCGGGTCCTGCGGCATGGTTTTCCGCTCCTCGGCCCTGCTGGCCACTCACACTCAGCGCTTCTGCATAGGCGGATGGACCCGGGAGGTGACACTTGGAGCACAGCCCTCAAAAGGCTCGGAACCACACAGTCCCATGGTAAGGGTCTCCTCCATGGCCCCGGGTGATTATTCAGGCCGCCCTCGGAATCTCATCCCACAGGCTGTGCCCAGATATGTCACAAGGACACCAAGGATGCCCAGACCAGGAGGCCAGCAAATCAGCTCTAAGGAGGCTAACAGAGGAAGTGCACCCAACGCTACACACCGGCTTGAGTCTGAGCATCCTCCCCAAACCTACAGACAATGCCTCAGGTTAACCCTACAGGGAGATCGCGGTGTTACTGTAATTCTAGGTTCAGGGGCTGCGGCTCCACCTGCAGGAAATGCAACCCGGGATAACAATGATTCCTAAGGAGCCAGCGGGGCCCAGGGGGCACTCAAAGGCTCCCACCCCGGGTCTCACCTCTGAGGACGCTGGGAACCCCGGTGAGCGGCTGCGGGAGCTGCACCGAAATCACACGAGGCGTGTGGCAGAGACAGAGGCACAGAGCAGGGCTCTGGAGCTACGCAGCGAAGGTGAAGGGAGGAAGGGGCCTAAGGGGGACCCTTCCCTTGGTCTGAAGTTATTCGAACCCATTCTCACTTGGTCCCGTACTCAGGACTGAACCAGCGCCTCCAAGGTTTGGCCCGGACCCGGGGCGGTATAGCACGCCTGTTAGGCCTGGAGCGGGAGCTCCGAGAACTCCAGGCCGAAGCCGGGCGAACCAGGGGAGCTCTAGAGGTGTTGGGAACCCGCGTTCAGCAGCTGCAGGCCGAGCCCAGGTGGGGCCCGTGCGCCGGATCCCGGAGCCCCGCGCGTGGGCCTGCTAGTGGGGCCGAGGTCTGGGGAGCCCGGGAGGGGCCGGACGCACACAAGACGTAGGTCTGGGAGCGGCGGGAAGGCCGCACGTGTGAGTTCGGGAAGGGGTGGATAGGCCAGAGATGTGGGTCGGTGACAACGTCCCCACTCCAGGACCGGACCGAACTCCAGGCAAGGGGCAGAACTCTGTTGTCCGGTGCTGCAGTCCAATCCAGGGACTCTGGCTGCGGAGATCGGGTGAGGTCCGAGGTCCGGGAGGCCCTGGGACGGCCGTGCGGGGAAGCGCAGTTCACTGAGAAGACGCTCTTGCTTTCTTGCCCCCTATTCCTTAGAGCCCTGCGAGAGGCCTACATTCGAGGTGGGGGCCAGGACCCTGGCGTTCTGGGCCAGATATGGCAGTTGCAAGTGGAGGCGTCAGCTCTGGAGCTTCAGCGGTCGCGGGCCCGCAGGGGTGAATGTGAGGGTGGGGGCAGCTAGGAGGGAGTCTCAGAAGCAGTGGTCTAGTGTTGGAAGGAGAAAAGGGTGGAGAGGGAGGGCATGTTTAGCATGGAAACTGCTTAAGCAAAAACCTCGAGGTAGAAAATCTGGGCGGCCTCTCTAGCCCTGACTAGAATGCTACTTAACAAGCCCAACCTTGTCCAGAGAGTTCTAAGGTCAGAGAACTGCTCAGAGCCAGACCAAGCTGGTTACCAGAGGTCAAAGGTTTCAGGTGAGACTTGTTCATCACAGGAAGGCAGGCAGGTTCCACATCTGAGGAGCTTCTTGTCGTGGAGGCTGAAAACCGGCACCTGGAGACAGAAATCCTGGCTTTGCAGATGCAGAGGAGCGCAGGCTCGGCGCCCTGGGGTCAGTGAGCACCTCAATCCCACCCTGCTAGCCCTCCCCGAGGGCCAGGGTTAGAGGGAGGACATGCATGGGGATGAGACACTTGCTTGTGCCCCATCCATGTCCCTGTGCATCTCCATGTGTCCCTGTGGAGGGGGGGTGGGGTATGGCTCTCCTGGTGGGGTTATCAGCCCAGTCACTTGCTGTGTTCTGCTCACAGGTGCCCTTCTCTTCCTCTGCTCCTAGGGTCTAGGGAGTCACAGTTTGTGGCCAATCCCAGCCCACACCTGAGAAGAAGGGAATATCCCCCATGCCTCCCACCGGCGGTGGCTCCCCCACTGCCACCACTTCCATACCCCAGAGGCATCTTATTCTCCGGTGGCACAGAAAAGACTGTGAGAACCAAGGCTTGGGGTGGGGATAGCTCTGCTCTGTGTAACTGGGAAAGCAGAGGCACCTAGGGAGCTTTTTAGAGATTTGACTCTTCCTCACAGTGGCAGCTTCCTGGAGCCATGACCAGGAACCTGGGCCTGGATCCACACTTTGTTCTGCCCACAACTGATGTTCTGGGTCCTGCACCCTATGACCCTGGGTGAGGCCTGCTCTCTCCTTTGACATCCTCTGTAACTTGGTCACCACAGCTGGTTAAGGTTCAGCTTGGGTTGGAAAAATGACAGGGGGCTTTGGGGATGTGGTGAGAGGGTGTGCAGAGGCCCAGAGACCTGTGTTCCCAGGGCTGGCCTGGTCATTTTCTATGACTTCCTACGGGGCCTTGAGGCTACTTGGATTTGGGTGCAACTGATGACTGGCTTGGCTCGAGATGGACAGCATACAGGAGGCACCACAGCTTTGCCCCCAGCCCTTTGCCTACCCCCTCCTCCAGCTCCTGGGCCCGTGGGCAGCTGTGCCATCCTTGCCAGCAGGCAGCCTGTACCCAGGTTAGTAGGTGGGAATGATGACTTCCATGCCCTTGCCATGTTTTCTCATCTGGCTCTGAGGGCCAAGGTCTAGGGAGTAGAGCTAATTCTGGCTTCACACCTCTTTTTCACCGTTTCAGGCTACCACCCTCACCATCAGTATCTTTGGTTTGTGAGCTACAAGCCTGGCAGGGGCTGGCATGGGGTAGGGCACCACAACCAAAAGCCTGGGCCTCACTGGTGCTCTTTGACGGGGACCAGAGGGTACTAAGTGGCCGCTGGCGTCTCCCACTTCGGGCCCTTCCTGTGGACCCCAGCCTTAGCCTTGGGCAGCTGAATGGAATTCCCCAGGTAAGTGTGGAAAATGGGAATAAAGCCAACTTGAAGGCACAGATACTGTATCATTTCACCTCTTCCCAGGTAGGTCAGGCTGAGATCTTCCTGCGCCTGGTGAATGCAAGAGATGCAGCCGCTCAGGCACTGGCAGAGATCAATCCAGCAAGTGCCCACGAGTACCAGTACCCACCTCCGGTGAGGGCTCAGATGGAGCTAGGGATGCCATGGATGTGGTTGGTCTGGAACAGCCAGGCTTTGTTGACCACTATGGGCCAAGTCACTACCAAATGTTCTTTCTGTGGCTTGTGAGCCTCACACATCATGCTATGCAGAGACAAGGAAATCAGAGCACAGTGGGGTTAACTTGGTTCATCTAGACTCTAAGGTAATGCAGTCCAACCCCAGAACCTGTGCTGTTAACCTGTACATAAACCTGCTAAATGCTGCCTCTTCCCTGTTCACAGGTGTCCAGCTCATCTTCTCTGGAGGCGAGCTCCTTTGCCCCAACAACTGGCTTTGTTGACCCCCCTCTTCCTGCAGGCGAGCCCCTTGGCAGCAGTCAGGGATAAAGAGCATGTCTGGCACCAGCTTTGACCCACCCCCATTGCCTTTGAGTCCAGAAGTATATGAATAGCTTGTCATGTATAGGATGAGGGCCTAGATTGAGGCCTATTCCCCCACCTGCAGCTTTAGTACTGTCTGATGGAATGTCTAGAGGCAAAAAGCTGATGAGCACAAAATGTGATCCAACCACAGTTCTACCATTTCTACCAAATGGTAAACCAGTTTCTGGCCTTTGTTTTCCTTTTGTAAAACATACTATTAAATGTATTTGCAGCATCACCTGGCATATAGGAAATTCTTTGTGACCAAGGGGGCACTCTTTAATCACAGCTAAAGGAACTCAATAAACATACCTTTCTGCTGAAGTCCATTTTATTGCCACACCCTTTTCATGTTTTTTTTCTCAGGCTATCCCCCAGGAAGCCATCTAGGCTCTCAAGGGGCCCATAAACAGGAAGCTCTTGTAAACTTGTGTATTTAATTGAGGCAGGGTCCAAACCCAAAAATGTTTATGGTGGGGGGAGGGAGAGAGCAGAAGAGGATGTTCACATGTGAATTCTAGCTGAAACTTTATATATTGGTATACCGGTCCTGAACCCAGACTCTTATGTCAACGACCTCTCTGTACACAAAAACTTCAGGACTTGCAATAGAAGAAAGATTGTCTTTGGGAAGGAAGTTTACAGCCAGATTCTGCAGCCACTTACAACCAGCCCAGAAAACCTCACTTTACTTAGAGCAGGGACCCCCAACCTCCAGGCCTTGGACTGGCCCTGGTATGGGCGTTTAGAACGGGGCCACACAGCAGGACCTGGGCTTCAATGTAATGTGCTTGGAACATCCAAAACCACCTCATTCCCCCACCACCCATGAAAAATGGCTTTCACAAAAACAGCTCCTGCTGCCAAAAGGGTCAGGGACTGCTGATGTAGAGAAAATAGGAACTCTGGAAAATGGAGTTTAGTTGATAATCAGGGTTCCCTCTGCCTCTAACACAGCAGGATGCACCTAATGTCCATCCATCTCATGCAGTCAAGTAGCCATGTGTCCAATGTTAAATCCCCTTAGGTAATATAAGGCAGGCTGTTTGGAATCCAGAGCCAATAGTGCCTAGTGCATAGCAGGTCCTTAAACTAAGGGTGAGCCTTGGACATGGTGAGGGCCAAATGGGATGGTTTTAGTACCAGGTATCCAAGCTCATTCTGTAGAATGAGCAGTCAGGGTCCCCGGGCCAGTTTCTGCCTTTCCACCACACACCCCACCCTGAAGTGCTCCAGGAAGCCCAAGGTCCCACTTTAAGATCTTTAAAGACAAATCCAGACCAGGAATTGTTTTTTTACTGTCTTTATTTGAGAAGTCAAAACTGCAGATGGGTAACAATTCCAAGTGTTGATATATTTCAACCTTTCTGTACAGAAAATAATACAACTCAATCAACCAGCCTCCCCAGGTATTTCCAACCCCATTCAGAGGACACCAGAGTCAGTCCCCACCTTCTCACCAGAAAGCTCACGTCTCTACAATCAGCACACCAGTTTTCCTCAAGATCATTCCTGCCCTCCCCACATTTCTTTACAGTTGTTTCCCCTACTGCCCCCAGGACAGGATCATGGCCTTAATTGGAGAATAGGGGAATAAAGCACAGGTTCCACCCAAGGCCTGGCTTAGAGGCTGTTACCAGCTCACAGAGCCCATCACACAGCACCAGCACCGAAGAGCAAGATCTTTGCCAGGTCTTGTTTTTGTGGCCCCCGGCCAGGGACAGCACCACTGAAGGTCTGCACAACAGCCAGGTCCAGTCAAGTATTTAAAATGGAAAAATATAGCACCATTGGGCCAGCAGCAACACTTGATTCAATCACCTACACATTAAACAGGTATTTGGATTAAAACTTTCACAGAGATCAGTACAGAAAGGGGAAAAAAGGTACCTTTGGCCACTATGTAAAACTGGAGTGCTCCAAGGCACAGATTCAGCCAATATTTAAGAAAGACAAATCATCAAAGCCTCAACCTTTGCGTACAATCTTTATTGAAGTTATACAAAAAGAATTCCCCAACAGTGAAAAAATACATTATATACAAAAACACTTTCCCTTGGAAGGAAGGCTCTGTTCCCTCTTAGCATGCAGTGCTTTCAACTGTAGCTCCAGCCTCCACTGTGCCCTCCACTGCTGCCCGGCTTTCAGCCTGATTCTCAGCCTGGAAGATAAACAGGGAGCCTGGGCATAAGTGACCCTTGTTTAAGCCATTCTATCTTATATACAACTGAGTAGGCCTCAGTCAGAGGAAGTAAACAGGTCCCCTAAACTCTGTTTTGCTCCCTACACCAACAGGGCAATGACCAAAGTGTAAAGCCAGTTTGTTAAATATTCGGTAATAGGGTTGACAGAGTCACTGTTCAAACATTACATGGAAATGAAAAAGCAGAAATGACCCAATGGCCTTGCCAATTAAGTGTCTTCTCATACATTCAACTGGGGGGAACCCGAAGTATGTACATAAGTTCCATGGGTCAGTGAGACACCCTATTTTCTATACCAAACTCTTTTCTGCATAACCTCATTGTTTTTATGAGGGTTACAAGTCAAGCAATCCAAACAGGCTCAAGGTGGGAAACATGCACTTGGGAGACTGGTTTCCCCAGGCCCTGAGAACAAGGGGAAATGAGGCAAGAGTCCAAGCCTTGCTTAACTGCCCACCTCCTCCTCCATGTTTTCTGAAACTTCATTTCCACTGGAGACTGCATCCCCACTGCCGCCGTTCACCTCCAGCTCTTGTTTGGCTTTCTTTGCATCATCTTTCCGAGGGCTCTCTTCCTCTGGTTTCCTCTAAAGATACAATTGTATAGACTTCACAAATGTGCTTAATGTTTTCAAAAAAATAAAATAAAATAAAATAAAAAAAAAGCAATACCAAGACACTTCAGGATATTCCTACCCCTAACCCTCACACTAGCCACAGGAGGCGATGCCAATATGTACTCTGGGGACTAAACTGGTCTGCCCCAACATACCAATCAGTCTCTCTGATGGAAGGGTGGGTGGGTGATAGTGAATAGATATGAACAGTAAACAAACCACAAGTTTGAAAACCAACACTTGAATTAGGAAGTAAGCAAGAGTTTAAGGTTACATGGTCTGTTACTAAATGACTGAAAGAAAACTGACCAGCTTCCTAAAATGGGCTGACTGGACCAATCCACAAGAGCTTTCCTGATAGTCCTTGGGCGAGGAAGAGTATGCAAGAGTATTTCACCTGCTTCAAGAGGTATGCAAGTGAAAACTATCTTTACTTCCAAAGCCTCACCACCTTTGCACCAGGTATTAGGAAAGATATTCCTTGTGTACTGGGGGGCCAGGGAGAAGACTGCGTTTGCGTGTAAATTTACCTTCTTTCTGACAAGGTGGGAAATATCAGTCACACAATTTGATGAAGAAGCACCATCTGTTGGCTTTCTACTGGCAATCTGGCAAAAAGAAAGCCTCTGTTAGCAATGTACAGCTATTTATAAGACAAAAAGTAAGTCTTCCCTCGTTGGTGTGGCTCATTGGATTGAGCGTTGGCCTGCAAACCAAAGGGTTGCCAGTTCGTTTTCAGTCTAGGACACATGCCAGAGTTGAGCAACAGGTCCCCAGTAGGGGGCGTGAGAGAGGCAACTGTACATTGATGTTTCTCTCCCTTTCTCTATTCCTTCCCCTCTCTAAAAAGTCTTTTTAAAAATTATCTTAAAACAAAACACCCCCCACCAAAACCCCAAACGTCCTAACATTAAGTTACTCCCCAAAACAAAAAACACCTTAATACTCACCATGGAAACTGAAGAGCCTCCTCCACTAGGAGTGAAGCCAGAAGTAGAGCTTTCTACCTGTGAACAATGAGAAACCACAGTGGGTCCCAGGTTTTACCAGGCTGCCCACGGTCCTACAACAGGTACCCACCAACCAAGCAACTTATTAATACCTCAGACACTAGTGGCCACCATATAATAGCAACATCTTCCACCCCCCTCTACCCATACCCACCACCAGACGCGTCACCCCCACACCTGGGGCACAGATAGAGTATAGATATTAAACTAAACCCTCCATATCCTATCATCACCCTGACACCTTCGCACCCCAAAACAGAGCCAATCTGTGGCTAAAAGCCTTCAATACCTCACTAACCTATACAGAGGAGCTCTTAAGAGACAGAAATAATAATATACTGTTTTTTGTTTTAACGATTAGAAGTAGCTTAACAAAAAGGTACAAATGAGACAACTAAGGCTAAGTTAAGCAAACATGTCTGTGGCCATACAGAGTAAATAGCAAAGAATGAAAAGTCAAACCCAGAGTACATTCTCTTAAGCATTATACTAACAGGTTCCCTCTTACCTCCAAATTCCCTAGAAACCAAGTTATAACTAAGATTCCTAGCAAATAGAACACTAACACCCCGATGCCTTAAATGATATTGAACATACTGCCCTGGCTGCTGTGGCTCTCTGGATTGAACACAAGACTGTGAACCAACAGGTTGCTGGTTGATTCCCTGTCAGGGCACATGCCTGGGTTGCAGGCCAGGTCCCCAGTGGGTGGTGCTTGAGAAGCAACCACACACTGAATGTTTCCTTCCTTCTTCCCCCCTCCTCCCTTCCCCTCTCTAAAGATAAATACTTAAGGAAATGAAACCAAACCAACCAGAGTTGCTTTCAGAGCCAATTCTGCTACATTCCCACTGCGCTGGGACTCCTTTGCATCTTCTATCTTCTCTCTAATTTCAGGTAGCAGTTCCTTTAGCTCCTCAATTTCTTTCTCATTTTCAGTAGGCGATCCTTCAGCCTCCTTCATCTGCTCACTTAGTACAGCTAAAAAAATAGGCTCAGTAAGTTTTGAGAAAAGGATCCACTGTTTTAACCTC
Source organism: Sturnira hondurensis (assembly GCF_014824575.4). Lineage (NCBI taxonomy): Eukaryota > Metazoa > Chordata > Mammalia > Chiroptera > Phyllostomidae > Sturnira > Sturnira hondurensis. The sequence continues at coordinate 1,038,422 of NW_028098007.1, forward strand.
GTCAGTTGCTGGATATCCATCAAGGTTGTTGTGAAAACAGCTGATGCTCACTCACCCATTCTCTTTTCAATGACTTCAATAGATTTGCTGAACTGTGCCACTGCCTCATCATACTGAGAGTTGTACCCATAGGCCAAGCCCAGCTGGTAGTGGGTCTCTGCAAGGAGACGGTCGTGGGCTTCCAGGTATTGCTCTTGCAGGTTTAGGCAAGCCTGGAACTCCTCCACAGCTTGGACATAGTTCTCTAATGAAGAGAAAAAGAATAGCAACCAAGTGAATAGTATTTGATATTACAGTACTTCTAAATTTTAGACCATTCTGGTCCCCCGGTTTATGTTTCATCTATCTTTATAGTATCTCCATGACTCTTGATTATAAAAAATATCAAAATGACTTAAAAAAACCTAGTAAAAGACTTTTAGTACAAGTACCTTAAGAACAGACTACCCACTGTTCTAAGGACCATAGGGAACCCAAATCTACTGTCTTTTGAAAGCCAACTGCCCATAATTTACAATCAAGCTTGATTTTAAGTAATTTGGAAAAGAATGGGTTGGGGGCAGTGGATGTCAGGGATAGTAAAATGGAAAAAGCATTACCCGATTCAACACTAACTTCTCCAAGTTTAAGATGTGCCTGTGCAGCATAAAGCTGAGCTTCTTTTGTTTCTTGCCTAAAGGAAAAAAATGATCAGAAACCTTGAGAGCATTTGTCTAAACCTAGCTTGTTTCTATTTTCAACCACCAAGCTCCCAACTGGAGCCTTGAAGCACCAAAAGTTTTTTTACCTTTTAAAAATGATCTTTGCTAAATCCAGCATATCCCAGGCAAGCTCTAGGTTCCCAATCTCCTCCTCTTCATTTTCTTGAAGCGACTAGAGTATATCCAAATCATTGGTATTAGAAAGAAGTATAAAAGACAGGCATCTTTAGATTACAGACCTAAATACTGGGTTGGCCAAAAATCCATTTAATTTTTTCCATAAAAGACGTATTTTTCATTTTCACCAATAACTTTACTGATTTGGATATTTTACATGTCGGATCCCTCCCACTCTTGGCTTCCAGTGTGTAGAGGCCAGGGGGGCTGCTAAATATTTTCCAATCATAAGGCAGCCCATATTTGGCTAAAATGTCAGTAGTGCTAAGAAACTTCACAAACCACTACTGATATGTTTGATTAACTCATAGCATCTCTCCACACACTGCACAAACCTTTTTGTGTTTCAGTTGCATTTTTACTTTCCTGAAAACAATAAAGCATAATATGCCAAAAATGTTGCACATTTTCTTCCACGTTCAATTTTAAAATGGCTGCACAAAAATTCACCAATTTCGTGTTTTAAACTCATGCTGAGATGACAGCTGTCACAATACAATCTAACAAATCTGTTTCAAATGAAGCTAAAGACAACTAAGCACTATTAGAGCCATTGCACGGAACTAAACGAACCTTTGGCCAACCCAATATAAACAGCTATGTATAACAATCACACCTATACTAACCAGTAAACCAGTCCTATAGTAAGAAATCAGACAGTGATGCTTAACAAATAATAATTTACCTTGTTTTCAAGAACTGAATCATTTGGTGCTTCTTCAGACTTGTCATTTTCTTTATCCTCCTCTTCTGAGCCCTCGGTTTCTGCAAGCAAAAATTCCTCAGTATTGAGAATACTAAGGATATCTTCTTACTGACTAGTCAGAGAGTCCATTAAAACATCTGTGAAATAATCTACATTCTGAGGGAAGACAGGGCCGGTGCTAAGCCAAATCAGCCAACATCTGAACTGGATATGAATAAGGCCAGTAAGTAGAGTCTAAATTCAAGTCTAATCTAAACTTAGATTGCATTATCTTGTAGTGACTATGGCTTAGACCCTCGACAATCAAAGGCCAAAGGTTTCTCCTCTTAAAGTCAATCTGGATCATTCAGATGAAGAAAGATTAGCTACTGCTTCTTATTCACTGACTAGAAGCTCCCATCTATTAAGGCAGAAGCAGTTGGAGGCATCCTCAGCCAGTGTTCCTAGCATCTTTAAGCCACTTATTAGATAATACTAATAGGCTGAGAAATACCAAAAGCTAAGTTACTCCAGTCAATTCAGAGCAAGAATGCTGGACAGACTAGCTTTCTCACAATAAGGCTGTGTGGAGAGAATAGCATAGCCTTTATCAACTCTCACCAATGAGCATGCTACATACTCCAGCCAGCTCTAGCATGTATAGAATTTGAAAAATGCCACAACCAGTTATTTTATTCCAGCAACATGTTAAAATCTGCAACTATGATAACGCCCTATTTTATTATATGGACATACAAGTCAAATGCCTATTAAGGACAGGCTGCTGATATCTCTACATACAGCACATAAAGTTCAGAATGCCACATTGATTAAATGGGCTTTTGGGATACAATTTCTCTATAGCAAACAAACCCTGTTATCTCAAGTGGCTTGCTTTTCTCCTATTTCTATGGTCTATGTAACTTAGTACTTCTGAAATCCAAATACCATTATCTCTCCATACTCAGACTTCCAAGTGGTTTGTGAACCTAGTTTTCCTCATGTTAGACTAGATGAGTGATTGTATTGACTAGACAACGAAGACTGTCCTCCAGCAGATTTTGTAATGGCATGCGAAATAAAGCTACATAGGCTCGTACCAGACTTTCATTACTTCTAGGGAGACAGGAAGGAAGGGGAGAGAGAGAGCAGTATCTATTGGATGTCTTCTTGTACAAGCCCCAAGCAGGGGATCAAACTCACAACCTTGCCCTGGCTGGTGTAGCTCAGTGGATTGAGCTCGGGCCTGCGAACCACACAATCGCGGTTCGATTCCCAGTCAGGGCACATGCCTGGGTTGCAGGCCAGTTCCCAGCAGGGGACTCATGAGAGGCAACCATACATTGATACTTCTCTCCTTCTCTTTCTCTTCCCCTCTAAATATAAATAAATAAAATCTTAAAAAAAAAAAAAAACCACCTCACAACCTTAAGGTCTATGGAATGACACTCCAATCAACTGAGCCACACAGGCCAGGGCCTATACTGTTGTTCTACACAATCTGGTATCTCTTCCTACGCATATCAGAATGTTAGCAGATGACATCTAATTTGGCATAAAGTATCTAATTATTTGTAATTTTACATAAATTTTTAAATTAAAATTATAACAATGTGAGAAAATTACCAGTTTTTCTTGAGGAATCTGTGTTACGTTCATGAAATGACGGAGAGGGAGCTACGTCGTTAATTAGAAAGCCATTATTTTAAGACACTTTCCAACTTGGTAACTTGCACCCAAGAATTAATGGGAATGCCCTGATGTCCAGAGAGCTATTAAAATATTTTCCAACTCCCTTGAAAATGGAATCTTGTGGTATTCTTTTTTTAAAATTTTTAAAAAATTTTTATTTATTTATCATTAGAGGGGAAGGGAAGGAGAGAGGGAGAGAAATATCAATGTACGGTTGCCTCTCATGTGTCCCCTGATGGGAACTGGCCTGCAACCCAGGCATGTGCCCTGACTGGGAATCGAACCCCAATCCTTTGATTCACAGGCCCACGCTCAATCCACTGAGCTACACCAGCCAGGGCCTCTTGTGGTATTCTTATAATCACACTTCAGGGAAAAATGGAGACACTATACTATATTTCTCTGATCTTGTAATCTAAGGCAAAATAAAGGCAGTGCTGATTCTCTAGTTACCCAATCCCAAGCACTCTCACAGGATAAAGTCTGAAAACCCCTACTGATCAACCAGTACAGTCCACCTGGGCCTGGCCAAGCTTTATGCCCAATATTAAAACTCTATTCACTTACTAATCATATCTAGCATGACATTAGGAAAAAACACCAGACCAATCATCTTTATTAGGGACATAGACAGTCCAAGAGGTGGTAGAAAATGGGGTTTTAAGAGAAAAATCATAGAATTGCTGCACACCAGTGTTGCCACATAAATTCCTGATAGGAGGCCAATTAAGGGAGAGGATAAAAGCTGCTTTCCTCAGTGTGAGGTTGCTTACGAAGAGCAATACATTCAAGTCAGATCTAGGGTTGGATTCCAGTATTAGTTCTTACCATTTGACCCTAAACAAGTCACTTAACCCTAAGCCTCAATTTCCTTGTCACTATAACTGGAGTAATACTACTACCTATTACCTAGCACTGCTTTGGAATCGAAAGTAATATATGTGTGAGAGAGCTCTAACAATAAATATCACTTTTGATCCAGATGATAGTTTTTGAACAAACTGTAGAGAAATAGGACATGTCAAGTGTAGCTTATTATTGAAAGTTCAACTCAAGGTAGCCAACAGAACTTTTTACTATCCTTGCTCAATATCACTGAAGACCATGGCATGGGAAGTTTTTTTAGCCCTGGCCAGAGCATCAAGTTCGATCCCAGTCAGGGCACATATAAAAATCAACCAATGAATGCAAAAATAATTGCAGTAACAAACTGATGTTTCTCTCTCTCCCATATTCCTCTACCATCCCTCTACGAAGAATAAATTTTAAAAAATGTAAAAAAAAAGTCATGGGAGTTTTTAAAAATTGAGGAATCCAGTCCTGTGCTTTTCCTATAAGTAACTCCTAAAAGCCCATGAACAGCCCAATGGTGATACCATTTACCCAAATTCACTTCTAGTTACCATGCCTTTGCTGGCTGGAGTGTAGGAACCTGCACATAGGTAGAAGTTTATCAGAATGAGCTATAAATATTGATAATGTCTTTAAAAATCTATACTTAAGAGAACTCTTGAAATAATCTATCAATTATATGAATGATTAATAACCTGGGGTTATTAACAACAATGTTAGATGAACCTTATAAACCGAACTTTATAAAACAGTAGAATCCTCAAATGATAGTACAACTCGATTCAGACGTGCCAATTATGCAATTACTAGTAATTACTGGAGGCTCATACATCTTGATTAAATTGAATGAAAAGTAGATGAAATAATAGCATATAAAAAAAGCATCCACACTTTAAAATGTTTGAAGTAACAAAAATTTCATTTCGGCAGCCAAAGCAAGCATGAAATGAGCGGAGAGAGCAGAGAGGACTAATTTATTTAATGTGAACAAGCCTCTACGCACTTCCTAAAGAATAAAATTAAAGAGGGTCACCAGAATTCTTTCACTCTGGTAATACAGCCTTCACCAGTTAACTACATTCACTTAAATGGCATGCCTGCTTAAGTGTACCAACCAGTTCAGTGGATTCTACTGCTCTAAACCTGCTTCCTAAAGCAGAGAAAAGGAACCATGTGAACAGTAAGTAAAACAATCCAGAGGCATGCAAGTGAACATCCATTCAGCATTCTCTGCCAGCCTAGCCCACTAATCCTCTACCCACCCCAATATATCCCCATCCACCTTTATTGGCTAGTATGGTACAAGTTACTAATAGCTAGCCAAGCCTCAGAAATCAGAGAAGGCCTATTTTGCAGTTAGTAAAAAGCGTTAGTTTATAAGCCAGCTACAGAAGACTTACTTTTGATTTAACTTGCTCGACTTATCACAACCTTCTTAATCTACCCCCATTTTTATTTAGTCCTTTCCTAATCCAAAGGCAGACGGAAAATCCTGAATGGAAGGCTGACTTTTACCCATGATTAGTGAGTCAAATCCAGAATGTACTCCACCCACTGCAGCTCTTGCATATCCCGGTTACCTTCACCCTCTTTCATCTGTTCTTCTCTCTCTTGTGTTTCTTCATTAGCAGCTATCTTAACTTTGTCTTCGGGGGATTTCTCAGTAGCTCCCTGAGCTACCTTGGTCTCAAACCCATCTCCAGCTGCCCCAGACTCTTCTACAGACAGCTTAGTCTCCGCCTGGCTAGGAACCAGCTCTGCCCTGACTTTCTCTTCAAGTCCTGAGCCATCTTTTCTTCCTGCCAATCCTTCTGTACTAGTCTCGGGTTCAACAGGAGTCTGATCTGCAGCTGACAGTCCATTGACTGCACCATCCTTAGGGAGAACTGTGGTCTCCTGCCCAGGCTTCTTGGAGTCTTGTGATCCATCTTCGACAACCTCTGTTGTCACCTCTCGTGGCTCTTCAGTAGGAGGCACTTCTTCCTCTATCAGTTTCTCAAGAACAGCTTTTCCTGGATCACTTTTAGAATCAGCTACCTGGTCCTTTGGCTCATCCCCACCCACATCCACTGGCTTGACTGTCGAATCTACAGCCTCTGTTTCTACCTCCACTACAGTGCCCTGCTTTTCTATAGTCAAAACAGGCTGCTCTTCTGAAGTTTCTTTTGGCTTCTCCTCTATGCTCACAATTATTTCTCCCTGCTGTGGGTTTTCCTGACCTCCTTTTTCTCTGTATTCTTCTTGGATGACAGTTGCAGAAACAAATTTTCCTTCCTCAGCATCTAGTGCTCCCTTTTCTGGCTTCCCAGAAGTGACCTCAGCTTCACCTGGTCCTTCTGGTGCTGCTGCTCCCTTTACCTCTTCAGTGGTTTCAGTTAAGTGATCTGGAATTGATTCAGCTTTTTCCTGTAGCTCCTCTGCAGGCTCACTGATTTCCATATCTTCTCTTCCACCTGTCTCCACTTCAGCCTCCTGTTCTTTATCAATTTCAAGCTTTACCAGAGACTTCTCTTCTTGTTTTTTTGCTTCTTCTTTTTCTCCCATGGCGTCATAAACCTGCTCTCTCAACTCTTCCCTTGCTTCCTCTACATGGTTAAAGAACATGAAGCATAAACATGTCTTCGAGTTTAATGATAAAGGCATAAATGGAAACTAAAAATAACATTCCCTCTAAACCCTCAAAACAGCCTAGCTTAAGTTTTAGCAGATGACCTACAAATTATATGCCCCCTTGAGAAAAGCAAAGGGAAAGTCCCATCTAGCAGAGCAACTTATTGCGAAAGAAAACGAAGCTCCTTAAATTAGATGTTTTACTTGAGCACTCTGATTATCAGTTAGGTGGAGATGCCAAGTTTCACATTCTCCTCTAAACATTATAGCTAGAAGCCAATTCAGCTAAGAAATAAACATTTAAATTTCTTACAAACAAAAAAGGAAAAAGGGCTCTGAAACCACTACTATTAAAATAACTGAGCTTCACAGACTTTTAAAATTTAGCTATCCTTTTACAAAAGCCTGCGCTCAGTTTCTGTAATCCGCTACCTCCACCAGATGCAGGTTATCACCCACACATCTTAAGAGAGAGACCATCCAGGACAGGGAGGAGCCTTATTTCTGTCACTTATACACAAGAAATATACGTCGCATCTCTTGAATGCCACATGCAACTCCACATACCATCTATGTTATCATTATTTTCTACCAGAGATTCTTCTGTTTTTTCTCCTTCCTCTTCTTCCACATGTACACCTTCCAGGGCATTTCCCAGTACACCATTCTCCATTCTAGGAGAACAAAAGGAAAAAAGACAAAAGGTATGACTGGCGAGAATGTAACTATTTTTGAGAGACAGAAATTGTAGTCCTCTATTATAAAAGCAACAGAAGAGTAAACAAATACACAGAATATAAACTAGGTACTCCTGCAAAACTACTCACATACATTAAGGCTGTAAGAGAACTAAAGGAAATAATCATTTTTCACCCAGTCACCTGAAAAGTGCATATGACTTTCATCAAAGTAACAAAATTGGTATATATTTCCTTTATAATAGGGCCATAATATTTCTCAGTCATCATACCCATCCATATTTTCCTTAATGGCTAAAAAACATTCTGGCAAGACTTTCACGACCAATCACTAGAACACTCCATAAAATTGGAAAACTGACCAGAACTGAGATTAACTAGATCACGAAGAATTTGCAAGTTTTGTATACCCTCAATGTATTTTTCTTTTCTGGTGAGTAAATTCTGATGGAAAACACACAACTTTACGATAATCAAGATTACTTGTTTTAGCCCTGGCTGGTATGGCTAAAAAGTTCACTGATTCGATTCCCAGTCAGGGCACGTGACTGGGTTGTGGGCAATGGGGCATGAAGAGGCAACTGATCATGTTTCTTTCTCTCCCGCCCCACCTCAAAGTTAAATAAATAAAATCTTTAAAAAAAAAAAAGACTACTTGTTTTATTTATTAAAAACATTCACTAGCTAATATGTTCAAACTGTCCTTCACTCAGTCTTTGTGAAGGAAAATTACTTTGGACTGGCCGAAAGTGCTTTTAAAGGTTCTCTATATTGGTCTTTGATAAATTACTGACTGTTCACTAAGGGAAAAGCCTCTGCTTCTAATGACCCCAAAGTCAAAACCTAAGTATAAACTACTCATGGCATCAAGTGCCTTTCAAAACCTCCATCAATATTTCATACTCGTTCTAATCCCCCTTTCTTAATAAAATCAGTCACACTTGGGTCACGTGAAATCTCAAGCCAGTAAATAATCTTAGCAAAGTAAGAAACTAAAGTCTTTTAAAGATTAGAGAGAAAGGAAAGGAGAGAGTAAGTGCAAGAAACATCAATGTGCCTGTAGCACAACCCCCAGCTGGGGACCTAACCCACACCCAAGCATGTGCCCTGACTGGGAATCAAACCAGTGACCTTTCAGTTAGAAGGCCGGTACTCAATGCACTGAGCCACACCAGCTAGGGCAAAAATCTAATTTTTAAATAGACCATTATGGTGATACAAAGTATTGTACTTTTACACTGGCTTGGGTTGCTCAGTTGGTTAGAGGACTGTCCCCATATGTCAAGGTTGCAGTTTTGATTCCTGGTAAAGGCACATATAAAATCAACGAATGGCCCTGGAATGGCTTAGCTGACTGGTACGTCATGCCATGACCTAAAGGCTTCTAGTTCAATTCCCCATCAAGGCACATGCCCAGGTTGTGAGCAAGAGATAGCTGACTTATCAGTGTTTCTCTTTTATTGATTTCTTATATTTCTTTCTCTGTCCCCTCCCACCAGGTAAAATACACCTTAAAAAACTAAAACAAAAAATGCATAAATAAGTGCTATCACAAATCAGTGTTTCTCTCAGAGAAAGGGTATTTGTTTTCTTTTTTAGACTTAAAGAGGAACATGGAACAAAAAAACATTCTACTTATAAACGCAGCTTGAAAGACATACCTTGCCAATTCTAGGAGTGATTTCCCATAGAAAAAAAATGCTTCTCCACACTCATTAGCCGTCTCTCCATACTTCTTACCCCTATAAGAGAATAAATATTTAAGATTTGAATTAACACCTACTCTAAAACATTTATTTCTACTTCTTTAATTATGGCATTCCTCCAGTAACACATTCTAGGAAACTAATACTTCCCTGTCTCTTGCTTTTCAATCAAGGTCAAAGGGACTTTGACCTAAGAAATAACACATTAAGTTATTGCCTGTTCTTCACCTGTATGTATCATATATTGTAAATGATATCAATTTGCTATAGTTACAATATATAATCTAAGAGCTAATCTATATAGAGGACCTTTGTCTTGTATCTAAAGGAAGAGAAAGGCCTAAGGAAAAGCACCATGAAATAGTTAAGAGCTATTTTTCCTCTGGAACAAGAGTGCCTGGGAAGTTAATCTCAATGTCTTAGTTTTCTCATCTGTATACTAGAAATGTTAAGAACTGCTCAAAGACCTACTACAGAACTGAGTTAATGTATGTAATAGTATTTAAAACAATGCTTAGAAATACAAATTTATATAAAAGTTTTAGCTATTATCATTTAGACAGTAGATAGTTAAGAAAGAAGGAGAGCCCTGGCTAGTGTGGCTCAGTAGATTGAGCACCAGCCTGCAAACCAGAAGGTTGCTGGTTTGAGTCCCAGTCAGGGCACATGCCTGGGTTGTGGGCCAGATCCCTTGGTGGGGGGTGTGCAAGAGTCAAGCAACTGATGTATTTCTCACACAGAGATATTCCTCTCTGTCCTCTCTAAAAATAAACAAAAACTTAAAAAAATTGAACCCTACCCTTTAGACAACCAGAATACTAGAGCCACAGTTCTTCCAGGCCTAAATGAAGAGGCCAGCCAGGAATCAGACAAGTTTATTGCAGACATCCAGGAATAAATTCTAAAAGATTCTTTTCAGAGGGAACAGAAAAAGAATGGACTGATATAACCCTGACTGAATGGAAGAAATGAAAATTTTTAGTCCCAGTGAGCCTCAAACTTAAAACCCAGCTTGACTCTAAGCATTTCTTTATTGGGTTGACCAAAAAGTTATTTTCCATATAATGACCCTAATAGTGCATAACTGTCTTCAATTTCATTTGAAACAATTTTGTTAGTTTGCACTGTGACAGCTGTCTTATCAACGTGCATTATTATTTTCTTCAAGCTTTTGTAAGAGAGAAGGGAAGAGGGAGAAAGAAAGGGAGAGAAACATTGACCAATTGAACCTCACAGGCCCCCAAATAGGGACGTGGCCCTCAACCCACACATGTGCCCTGACTGGGATCTGAACCAGTGACCCCTTGGTTCACAGGCTGGCACTCAATCCACTGAACCACACCAGCCCGGGTCATCATGCATTTTTAATAAAACTTAACAAAACTGTTGAATTTTGGTACAGCCATTTTAATATTAAACATGGAAGAAGATACATAACATTTGGCGTATTATGCTTTATTATTTCAAAAAGGGGAAAAATAGCCCTGGCTGGTGAAGCTCAGTGGATTGAGCGCGGGCCTGTGAAGCAGACAATCGCGGCTCAATTCCCAGTCAGGGCACATGCTTGGGTTGCAGGCCAGTTTCAGAAGCAACCATACATTGATATTTCCTTCCTCTCTCCTCCCCTTTCCCCTCTAAAGATAAATAAATAAAATATTTTTTAAAAAGGGGGAAAAATAGAACTGAAATGCAAAAAAATAAAATAAAAATAAAATTTTCTTCAGTGTGTAGAGAAGGTGCTATGATTGACCAAACATGTCAATAGTGATTTGTGAAGTTTGTTGGCACTACTGACATTTGGCCAAATAATTCTTTGCTGTGGGGCTGTCTTATGCATGGGAAGATGTTTAGTAGCATCCCTGGCCTCTACCCACTACAAGCCAAATTGGAGGAGATAGCCAACATATATAAAATATGAAAATCAATAAAGTAACTGGTGAAAATTAAAAACATCTTTTATTTTATGGAAAAAAACCATATGGACTTTTGGCTAACCTAATATAAAAAAAGATTTCTTCAACTCAGCTGTGGTTAATACAATCAACTAATTAAAAATTATTACTTCAGGCCCTGGCTGATATAGCTCAGTGGATTGAGCACAGGCCTGTATTCCAAAGGGTTGACTATCTGACTCCCAGTCAGGGCACATGCCTGGGTTGTGAGCCAAGTCCCCAGTAGGGGGCATGTGAGAGGCAATCACAACTTGATATTTCTCTAAAAATAAATAAAATCTTTAAAAAAATTATTTCAAGGCCCTGGCTGGTGTAGCTCAGTGGATTGAGCTCGGGCCGGCAAACCACAAGATGGCGGTTCAATTCCCAGTCAGGGAACATGCCTGGGTTGCAGGCCAGTTCCCAGCAGGGGACTCACGAGAGGCAACTATATATTGATATTTCTCTCCTTCTCTTCCTCTCTAAAGATAAATAAATAAAATCTTTTTTAAAAAGTTTGGAATTAGAATAAGTACATTTTTAATTAAAAAAAAAAATTATCTCAACTGCTATTGGGAATAGTGACTTAGAGGAAAGTAGCTCAAACCAAGTCATAGACCAAAATTCTAATGCTTCAAGATTTTAACTTTCTCCGAGTACAGAGGCACATTCAAGTCTTTGGTTAAAATAAATCAGGGCCCTGGCTGGCGCAGTTCAGTGGACTGAGCACAGGCCTGAGAACCAGAGGATCACAGTTCAATTCCCAGTCAGAGCACATGCCTGGGTTGCAGGCCAACTCCCAGCAGGGGACACATGAGAGGCAACCATACATTGATGTTTCTCTCCCTCTCTCCTTCCCCTCTAAAGATAAATGAATAGATAAAATCTTTTTTAAAAAATTAAAAATCAATCAATCAATCAATCTTCAGGCACTAAAGCTAACCTTGTTTCCTCAAAATACAGATAACTATGGTCATCTACTAGTAACTACCAAATTCATAGCTGTTACAATAGATAACAAAGTGCTAAGAGTCTATCAAAATTACTGTGCTAATAACAACATTAGTGGCAGGTTGGCCAACCATCATGGCTTGCTTGGGATTGAAGTTTCCTCAGGGAAAGAACTTCCACTGCTAAAACTGGAAAAGCCCAGGAGCAAACTGGGGCAAGTTGGTCACTCCAATTAGCAGCAATGAAAACTGATTACCATACTCAGGAAGATCAAAGGCTAATAAAATTGATCAAAAGTTACATGTAGGTTTCATAGTTATGAATTTGCATATAAAAATAATCTCTTAATAAACTCTTGTGCTTCATTTCTTCTTGTAAAACAACCTTTTATGACTCAAGTGTATTAGGAGCATAGTATCACATAGCAAAACACAGTACTTACAAAAGACTAGCTGCTTCCTGGAATGCATTGACAGCAGCTGGAATATCTCCCATCACTAGATGTTTCTGTCCTAAGCCCAGTAGCTTCTTAGCTTCACTATCCACATCCAGACTGCAAGAAAAACATTTTTCCAAGTGTCAAATACTTTTTAAATAAACATTTTTGGGGAAACCCACTACATTTAAACCATAATTTCTTTAAGCCCGTGATTTACTCTTGCAAAGCTTAGATAACTCATATTTATCACTATAAAGCAAAAGGAAATATCACCAGAATTGGATGTTTTCTCTAAATTAATACAGCAAGTTGTACTACCTAAAAGAAAAATTAGCCCTGAGTGGTGTGATTCAGTGGGTTGAATGTTGTTCCCTCAGACCTAAGGCTATATACTGACTCAAAAAAAAATTCATAGCTATAGCCTGCTTGGATTCAGCCCACAGGATCACAGCATCCTGTCCCAAATAAAAGCTCTTAATTGGAAACAAACAAATAAAAGTGTTCACAGGTTGAACAGGATCATGTAACAAGAATATAAATTTTATATATAAGCACAAAAATTGCCATAATTAAGAGATACAAAAATAGCCCTGGCTGGTGTGGCTCAGTGGATTGAGCGTGGGCCTGCGACTCAGACGATCGCGGTTCGATTCTCAGTCAGGGCATATGCCTGGGTTGCAGACCAGTTCCCTGCAGGCCAACTCCCAGCAGGGTACGCACAAAAGGCAACCATACATTGATGTTTCTCTCCCTTTCTCCTTCCCTTCCCCTCTAAAGATAAATAAAATCTTAAAAAAAAAGAGAGATACAAAAATATATACTGCACAGCAGCATGTATTTTCAAAAATGGGTATTATCAGCCCAAGTATTTTGTGGCTTCCCCCAACAGAGTACATTTTGTCTATATTACCTATATGAGTACAACTATGCTCAAAACTGCTAAGCAATCATTGGTTAAGACAAGAAATAATCCCAGGTGGGTATACAAAGAATGAATTAAAACCTTCTGCCTTTGTGGAACATATCTTCAGGGGGAAAAAAGGCAATGGTCTTTCAATTATTAAAACAGCTTTGATCTTACAGAATTTCTGAAGGGATGCTAGGACCCCTCCAAGGCCATACAGATTATACACTGAGAACTGCTGAATAAGAAATTGACCGAAATCTAAAAGAAGAGAATTTAATTTCTGTCCAGAAAAAGTACAGCTATCATTAATATAATGAGCACAACATTAATGTAACCTGGCAGACAAGGAGAATAGACTGGAATGTGCATGTGTGAACAATGATGACTTCACTGTGCTAGCCAGTGGGAGTGGTAGACACCATTGAGTGAGAATGTGTACTGTGTGGCCACTGCATTCAAGATGACTGAGTGAGTAGAGCAAGGAATCTGCACCTAACTTTGAGTTAAGTTTCAACATTCCTCTGCAGAAACTATGCAGATGATTCAGAAGGCTGCAGCTATGGGCAACCTCATCACCACAACAGCCCACTCAAGCACCAGTCTCTGTGCAGTCTTTGACAAAACACCAAATGACTGAGGTGACTCAGTCCCCGAATAGCCTAGATTTGGCACCCTGCGACTTCTGGCTCTTCCAAAACTAAAATCACCTTTGTAGGGGAAGACATCTCAGACCATCAATGAGATTCAGGAAAATATGACAGGGCAGCTGATGTCAATTGGGTGAACTGTGAGGTCCCAAGATGCCTGGTTTGAATGGGACTGAGGCATCACTGTCCTATGTACAATGGTTCTTGCATCTTGTTCAATAAATATCTCTATTTTTCATATTGCGTGGCTGGATACATTATGGACAGATTTCATATGTGGGTATTGATTAATGCCAGAGGGTTAAGAAATTTCTCTCACTAAACAAACAACAAAACAAAACAAACAAACATGACAGCTGCAGAGAGTAGAGGTGGGGAGGTAAGGAGATGGGAAGGATTGAGCAAAAAGGACTCATGGACAACAGTGTGGTGATTGCTAATGGGCAGTGGGGGAGGTGTAATGGGACTAAATGATAGAAAAACAAAGAATAAAGATTAAATTAAAACAGCCCTGCCCTGGCTGGTGTAGCTCAGTGGATTGAGCGCGGGCCTGCGAACCACATGATCACGGTTCGATTCCCAGTCAGGGCACATGCCTGGGTTGCAGGCCAGTTCCCAGCAGGGGACTCATGAGAGGCAACCATACATTGATATTTCTCTCCTTCTCTCCTTCCCTTCCCCTCTAAAGATAAATAAATAAATTATTTAAAAAAAAAGAAAAAAAGAAAATGTTTGTTAGCAGAACAGCAAAGTAACTTGACCAGGAAATGTGCTGTAACTGCCAGGCTATAAGAAACATCCACTTCAGGTGCCCTGGTCAGACAGCTCAGTTGGTTAGTGTCATCCTGATAAAGCAAGGTTGCAGTTTCATCCCCGATCAGAACACACACAAAGAACCAATGAATGCATAAATTAAGTAGAACAAATCCATGTTTCTCCTCTCTTTCCTCTCACTCTGTATGCATGCATAACTGCATATCAGCACAGTGCTATTTACCACGTATGCTCAGTCCCCAAATTTAAATACTATGGTATATCCCAAGAATAACCCCCTAAAAAGCTTAGGTCAATGTGTGTTTAAGACCAATACCGAGTAGTACTACTTCTACCCCCAAAACAGACACTCAAATCATTAGGTAGTATATCTAGAAGGCACAGTTTAAAGAACCAAAATGACAACGGGATTTTAGAGACAATATGAAAATATAAATAATACTCTTAAAAAACATGTGCAGATATTCCTCAAAAGGATGAAAGGGAATTTTAAATAGTGATTCTCAACTGAAGGGAGCGTAAGAAAGATCAAGAAGCTTTCCCAAAACACAGTAACTTGAATTCTTTTGCCCCTAAGGTGTCCCCAACTGAGAACCTGGCCCACAACCCAGGTATGTGTTCTGATTGGGAATCGAACCTGTGACCCTTTGGTTTGTAGGCTGGCACTCAATCCACTGAGCCACACCAGCCAGGGCACAAATCTGAATGCTAACCAAAGACTACCAAATAAAATCTCTAGGGATGCAACCCAGGCATATCTTTTAGATAAGCTTTCTAGTTACCTTGAGTTAAAAACCATGGTCACATCAAGATGGGAAAGTTACATGAAAATAGATGTGGGCTTGATATAAAGTTTAAAATACTTAGCCCTGGCTAGATAGTTCAGTTGGTTAGAGCATCAACCCGATTCACCAAGGTTGGGTCCCCAGTCAGGGTGCATACAAGAATCAAACATTGGCCCTGGCTGGTGTAGCTCAGTGGATTGAGCGCGGGCCTGCGACTCAGACAATCGCGGTTTGATTCCCAGTCAGGGCACATGCCTGGGTTGCAGGCAGGTTCCCTGCAGGCCAACTCCCAGCAGGGGACGCACGAAAAGCAACCATACATTGATGTTTCTCTCCCTCTCCTTCCCTTCCCCTCTAAAGATAAATAAATAAAATCTTAAAAAAAAAAAAAAAAAAGAATCAAACATTGCTTCTTGGCTTTTTGCTAAGACCAAGTGAAGAATAAAAAAGTGACTGCATAAGTAAGTGGAGCGACAAATAGATGTTTCTCTAAAAACCAATAGAAAAAATTTTTTTTAATCAATGGAAATTTTTTAAATTTTAAACTTTTAAACTAAAATAATGACAAAACTGAAAACAGCAAGCTTACAAAAAAGAGATCTATAACAGCAGAAGTTTCAAAGAAAGAATACATTAGCATTTGTCAGGCATGTTGTATACTGAATAAGCAGCACAACTAAATAACTTTCAATTCTAATATTTTACACAAATGCAAAACACTGAAAACATCATTGTCAGGACTCCATACTCTAAATCATAAACAAGTTAACTTAATATTTAGTCTTATTTGTTAACTATTAAAAATGAGCCCTGGCTGGTGTGCCTCAATGGGCTGAGTGTCAGCCTGCTAACCAAAGAGTCACTGGTTTGATTTCCAGTCAGGGCACATGCCTGGATTGTGGGCCAATTCCCCAGTAGGGGGTGCTGGAGAGGAACCACACATTCATGTTTCTTCCCCACCTCTCCCTGTGGACGGGAGAGAAAGAAAAGAAAAACTGATTTGACCAGGCAAGCCAAGGGAAGGGGAAGCCCTTTGATGGCACTGGTATTATATGGTTCCTTGGGATCTTTTGTGGTATTGGACGTTTTTTGTTAACTATTAGATCATGTGATGCTGGAGAAGGAGGATTTATCCTGGTGACTTTTAGGATACTGGTTCCATTGCAGGCATAATGATACAAAGCTAAGAATCCGGGAAAGAATCACCAGAGAAGGAATTAAAAATAAAATTTTAGCTCCGGCTGGTATAGCCTAATGGACTGAGTGCCGGCCAATAAACAGAAAGGTACCCAATTCAATTCCCAGTCAGGGCACATGCCTGGTTTGGGGGTTAGGTCCCCAGCTGGGGGCTTATGAGAGGCAAAGTCAGGCAACCAATTGATGTATCTCTCACACACCAGTGTTTCTCTCCCTCTTTCTCCTATCCCCATCTCTAAAAAATAATAAAATTTAAAAAAAGGAAAAAATAAAAATAAGGGGTTTTATACGAAAGTACCTACCTTGACCCTAAACAAAAACAAACCAACAAAAGCAGCAAATGAGCAGCTGCACATAAAAACCCAAATACAACTCGCTGATGTCCATGTGAACAAAGCTGAGATCATCGTAAAGCACTGTATGTAACATAAGGCTTTCAATGAAGTAAAGCATATGTAAACTAAAAAATAGTAAGAACGAAACGGCCTTGAAGTTATATAGCTCTTAAAGGTTTTGTTCCAGACAAAAACTAATTGTACCATGTAAATAATCTTACCTCTCCACTTTATCTGCAGAGGTAGAAGGAGCAGGAGCATCTTCTTCAATTCTATAATGAAAAATTAGGGGGGGAAAATACAAGTGGAGGTTATACTAAACCTGAAAATTAAAGACATTAGGAAATATATACGATTAGTGCCCTGGCTGGTATGGCTCAGTGGATTGAGTGCAGGTCCGTGAACCAAAGGGTAGCTGGTTCAATTCCCAGACAGGACACACGCTTGGGTTGTTGGCCAGGTTGCCAGCTGGGGGACTACAAGAGGCAACCCACTGATGTGTTTCTCTCCTTCTCTTCTTTATAAAAGTAAAATAAAATAAAATAAAATAGCCCTGGCTGGTGTGGCTCAGTGGATGGAGTGCAGGCCTGTGGACTGAAAGTTGCTGGTTGAATTCCCTATCAGGTTCCAGGCAAGGTCCCCAGTTAAGGGGGCATGTGAGGGGCAAGCAAAGGATGTTTCCTCTCACACATGATAAATCTCACTCCCTCCCTCCCTCTAAACGAAAACAGAGCAGTGGAAAAATAGGCAACTTTACCATCATGTATCAACACCTCAGAAGCACTAAATTAGAATTTGAGTGTGCACAGAAAAAAAATCCCAACACTTGAAGGAGAGAAAAGCTGTAGAAAATAAGTGTTTTCCCATACATATAATTACTGAAATCTCCCCAAAAGGTTACAACAACACAAATAGAACTGAGTATATCATTTTTTGCACCTGTACTTTCTTATTTAGCTACACCATATTTATGAACACATGTAATATAAGTGGAGACCCCAAAAAACATCAGAATTATCTTCTGGAAGGTAGGCCCCCTGTAGTACAGGCTTCCCACTAGGTGAGTGTTCTAGGAACCCATCTGTATCAAGTGTGCCACCTGACGTTCTTGTGAGAGGCTGAGTTTGGCCTCTGAATTTTTTTTGAAAACATTTTCCATGGTTTGTTGGTATCATGATGAGTGATTTACAAGTGGACCTGCCCACACCAGACTGAGTATTCAACAGTTTTTGACCAAAACACATGACCCCAGTGCTCCACCCTGCCTAGTCACTGGATCTGGCCCCGAGTGACTACTTCTTTTTGTTTCCCTGGATGAAAGAAGTCTTCAAAGGGAAATGTTTTGTGGATGTGGAAGAGATAAAACAAAAAAAGGGCAGAAGCATTAAAAGGCATCAAAATCGAGTTCAAAAACTTCTGAGCCGTGGAAAAAACGTCTTGATAGGTGTATTGCATCAAAGGGAGGGCACTTTGAAGGCAACTGAGGTTTAAGCATGTAAGAACACAAAACTTTTTTATAAATAAAGTTTGGGTTTTGGGGGTCTTCCCCATCATATATGCTTATAGATGAAACAAATAATTAAATGAGCTTACTCAATTTAATAAGTAAGTAAATAAATACATGTAAAGACTAGTAACTACTATGTGATGAGCACTGGAGACAAGCCTCTGACAAAACATTTAAGCAGAGGGGACAACTCATTTAGAAGCACAAAGGCAGAAGAGATTACATGACAGGGACTAATTGTATTAGAGTCTGAGTCTGAGAACATATTTTAGCAATAAAAGGTTGTCAGTTACTTTCAGCAGGATCCAAAAATCTTTGCTCCTAACTCCTAATCCATTTGTGGATATTATTCTGGTTTACAAATTTGATGAAAATCCCTGAGGAATGGGAGGAAATGGGGTTGAAAATAAGCAGAGATTTCATAGCTAGAGCCAGGGATAAGACACAATTTAACAAGCAGTACTTTCAGCAGCAGATAAGCAAGCAGATCTGCCCAGAACTCTGAAATAGCCTGGTATCTTTATCCACATTTTAAAAATAATAGTCAGTTATGTTCAAATAGAAGTTATTTGGGCCAAATTCTAGCACAGAGCTTCTCGAATTACCTGTGGTTGAAGGATCAGCTTTTTTTATTCCCAATGTGTAAGAAGTGGGGTTTCTATAAAATATTTATAACAAAAACATCAGTAATGTTAAATTTGTTTCTAAACACTGACTTTAATTTCTTATACTTATCTCTGTTTTGCATCAAAGGGATGCAAAACATCCCCTTTTCTTAAAGGAAAAGGGGATGTAAGAAACAGTTCAAAACCAAAACAATGTGATAGATAACAAATGTCTAAACAGAATGTAGGCAATAAAAAAAAATAATGCTGCACATACATGCTACAAAGGTTCACACACCAGTGACAACAATGGGAAAAAAATGTTCTGTACCCCACATAGGTGAGGGATGAGGTACAATGCTATTTAAGCATTCCTAATTAGCCAGGATTCAACTTCTGACCTCAAAACAAGCATGTAAGCATGTAAGCATGTATGTCTGCCGTATGTATGTCTGCCTTGGGTGTCAGCTCTGGCTGGTATGGCTCAGTGGATTGAGCCTCAGCCTGAGAACCAAAGGGGTCACTGATTTGATTCCCAGTCAGGGCACATGCCTGGGTTGCAGGGCAGGTCCCCAGCAGGGAGCGCTCGAGAAGCAACAGCACATTGATGTTTCTCTCCCTCTCCCAACTTACCCTTCCTATAAATAAATAATTTTTTAAAAGGTTAAGGTCAAAATACAGGAAACATCATGCAATCATCTTTAATTGAATAGCAGCCACTTACTTTAAGAGAAAATTCACTATAATTCCCACCATTTCATATTTCCCTATCCAGTCTTCAAGGCTTTACATGCCTAAGCCCTGCTACAGAATGCCAAACTGCTAAATTCTGGCTATTCTTTAGAAATTAGTGAAAGAGAAAGGGGTAGTTCCAGAATTTTTCATTTCTGGGGTTGGAAACAGCACTATCCAGCCAAAATAAGATACAAGAACAGGATCCATTAGTGAAAATTGGGGATGAACACGGGCCTGTGAAGCGAAGGGTCGCCAGTTCGATTCCCAGCCAGGGCACATGCCTGGGTTGCAGGCCAGGTCCCCAGTGGGGGACCCATAAGAGGCAACCACACATTGATGTTCCTCTCCCACTCTTTCTCCTTCCTGTCCCCTCTCTCTAAAAATAGATAAATAAAATATTTTAAAAAATAATTTAAAAAAAAGAAAATTGGGGGGTATGTATGAAGATCAGTTGATTTGAGGTATTTATGGAACAGGAATAATATTCAATAGGCAAATCAGAGCAAACAAGACAAACCATGTGTGGTGCCTATTACATTTTCATTCAATTCTCTCTCTCTCTCACACACACACACACACACACAATCCTTGTGTGAGGTGGCAAAATTTCCATGTTACTGAGAAGTAACAACCAATTACAGATGACTTCATAACCTACGTGACCCCCCCAACACAACTCATACTATATCTCAATTTCCTATTGACTTTCTGTACTCTCCACCAGGATTTAGCTCTAAGGAAAAAAGTATGTCTAATTTATCCTAGCTGTACCCTAGCACCAAGCACAAGGCCTGGCACCTAAATCATTACTTGATAAAACTTTATTATTGAGCTAACCCACTTATTTTTATTTTGACATCTTCTAAAGCAACATTTAAGCATCTTGGTAATTATGAGATAGCAAAACCAATATACTACGAATCACATTAGACTTCCTCTTTCTGAACTTTCTCATGTCTTTCTCAAACATTACAATACAAACCATTATATCCTTTATATTTTCTATATAAACAAAAGTTAAAACTAGTTAGAAAGCTAACTATGAGGACTGATTTAACATTTACACAATTACTGATCATTTTTAGCAATGTTTAACTGGCAGAAGGAACAGAAGCCAAATTGAAGTTAAAAAAAAAGATTAAATTAAAACAATAATAAACAAAACCAAAACAAAGTAAAACCATCAAGAAGTGATGGTACTGAATGCTTAAGAAAATGTTTGTTAGCAGAACAGCAAAGTAACTTGACCAGGAAATGTGCTGTAACTGCCAGGCTATAAGAAACATCCACTTCAGGTGCCCTGGTCAGACAGCTCAGTTGGTTAGTGTCATCCCGATAAAGGATGCCAAAACTGTGGTCCAACTTCAGCAATGAAGTTGGTACTAAAAAACGGAATTGAATCTCATTCCACTTCTTCTCTACTGATTTGGAAGTTACACAAGTTTTTATTCTTTCAATGGTTATGAATGTATTCTTTCAATAATTATAATGTACATTCTTATTAAAGTCTATACTCAAAAGGCATTTCCTATACCCTCCCCCTTCAACACCTAAGGCACTATTAACTCTAAATGACCCCAACCAACTGAGGAATACCACCTTTATTGTTCTCTCAGGCTAGCTAATTAGGTTTTCAGGCAATTTCCTCTTAGGTGCCTAAGGACATAATAAAAACTTGAAATACTGGAGCTTAACACAGACTCCACAACTTACTAATTTGGAATTTCTGCATTCTGGTCTCAATTCTTCTCACTTTCAGAAGATAACTATTTCATGGTATACTCATGTAGATCAAATATAAACACTCAAAAAGACCCAAAAAGTGATAGGTGGCACAGGCAGAGATAAATAAACCTCTGGTAACTGTAAATATACTAGCACAATCATAAAGTGTAAGGCTATAGATTGAGCAAAAAGGAAGGACTCATGCATATGGACAACTGGGTGATTGCTGGGGAAGGGGGTATAAGGGGACTAAATGGTAAAGGGAAAAATATAATAAAGACGAAACTTCAAAAAAAAAAAGTGTAAGGCTGTGTGGCTCAGTGGATTGAATGCCAGCTTGTGAACCAAAGGGTCTCTAGTTCGAGTCCCACTGGATACATGCCTAGGTTGCTGGCCAGGTCCCTGAGGGCATGGGAGAGGCAACCAGTTGATGTATCCTGTATCTCTAACACATCGATGTTTCTCTCCCTCTCTTCCCATCTCTCTATACGTACATACATACAAAGTGTAAGGCTACAGAAATAAAACATAAACCATAAAAACCTCACAGCAACCTTTCCATGTATAGCGGAGACACCTAACTTCTAAAGTGCACAAAGGAAAAATTAACAAGGCCCCTAAAAATTAAGGGAAGATTGTTAAGTCAGACCTGTTAAATGGAAAAGAGCGTTTGTTTTCCGTAATGAACGGAGTGCTCCCTTCACTATTCAAAAATACCTCAGGCACTGTGATGTTTTCGAAGCAATCCTGTCTTCTAACATTCCCTCCAGTCATTCTACTACTACTTCGCGCATACTACTGCTCATTCACCAACAACAAAACACCACTGCCAGTGGGTAAAGCTTGACGAAGCTAGAGGAAGATGCTTCGCATCCCGAAGAAGCCTCAGAAGGTAGCCTGTCTCGCTAACACTTCCAAGTCCAAAGAACCACGATGCTCTCCACCGCAGGCCGATGTACTGGGCTAGCACAAAGGGAAGTTACATGGAAAGTTACATGGTGATCAAGAGGTGAGCCAAGATACAGCAAGAAACAAGCTTCACCGCGCCCCACTGCGGAAGTCCCAAGCTCAGCCCTAAACAATGGAAGTTTTCCCGCCTCCTCAAGGCCCCGCCCCCTGCCCCAGACCCGGCGGAGGCTAGCTAACACTGGCGCAAAATCCCGCCCCCGAGAGGCTCCGCCTACCCTGGACCCCACGGGTCCATGCTGTCCAGCAAGGCTTTGCTTTTTTTTTGGCGCCAAATCTCTATCGACTATTTTCTCAGGTTGTTTGGGCATCCTATTGAAGTCACGAGCCAGTAGTCCAGGTAAAGTAGGGGCGTGAGGGCACGCAGGCGCGCTAGGGCCCCACCTCCCCGCCGACAACCCCGGGCAGAGGGAGGAAGAAAAGGGGCTGGCGATGGAGACAGCAGCGGCCGATGCCCCCGGCAAGATGGCGGCCGCGAAAAGCGGGGCAGGGGGCGCAAGCCAACCGGCGTAACTGCTAATGCACGAGGCTCTGGGCAATGGGTGAGCTTCTCCAGTGTCCAGGCCTCCACGAACAGCGACGGTTACTTATTGGGAAACAATCCCTCTAACCCACCGTACGGGGCCCGGGGAGCCCCAGTCGGCCACCCCCTCCCCGCGGACTGGTCAGTGCCTCAAGCTCTCCGTAGTCCCGCTTACTTGTCGGCAGAAACCAGCTCCGCAGCGATGGCGGCAGTGGCTGTGGACTCTGCGTCCATCGTTCCCCTGAGGTGGTGGGCCAGCGGACAAAATACACCCTGTGAGGAAACAGGGGGTTTCGGAAGCCAGACACTTACACAGACAGAAAATGGCAGATTGGAGACCCCGCGCGCCTGGGCCCTCTTATATATCAGGGCCCTTCGCCCCGCCCATCCACTTCCGGATCCTCCCCCTGTAGTTTAAAGGGCCAGAATTCAGTCCAGTTGTTCTCCAGAACAGCCTCTAGCTAGATTCCCACTCCGCAGGGTACCTTTCCTTTCTGATCTGCTTTCTCCCCAACAAGCAACTTCCACCGTCAATAGCGAGTCGCGGAAGAACTAGAATCTTAGTACTACAACTCTCGACTGGAAGTCAGCCAGCAGCTTCCAGAGAAAGGGGAGCTGGTGCTGATCTGCATGTTTGGAGCGAAGAGTAGAGAGCCTGTTTCCGGCC
Source organism: Sturnira hondurensis (assembly GCF_014824575.4). Lineage (NCBI taxonomy): Eukaryota > Metazoa > Chordata > Mammalia > Chiroptera > Phyllostomidae > Sturnira > Sturnira hondurensis. The sequence continues at coordinate 1,062,237 of NW_028098007.1, forward strand.
CGGATAATCTGGGAGATTGTCGTAACGGATGGACGCGCAACAGACGAGCACGGGCACAGTAGCAACGGCTAGAACTGATAGCGGTAAGAGACGCGAGGCTGTGAGCCTCAGCAACAACTGACCGAAGAAAATGCTATTTTAGGATTGGCTACCGCTGAAACTACCGCGCTTGATTCAAAGCTCACTTCTGTAGCGGTAAGCCTCTGCTCCGTCCTCTGGACACGCCCTCTTCAGGTGGCCCAATCCACTGCCTCCATCCTCTTAGGCCCTACCCAGGCTCCAAATCTGACTAGTTTTGTGTTCCCGCTCTCTCCCCTCCACTCATTGGTATGATTATTTTCTTACTAGGTGCGAAGATACTGTGCTTAGACCCCTTAAGCTATTAGCAGTCTTATTTAATCTTAACAACGCTACAAGTCATATTGGTGTGTTCTACCCCAGTTGGTAGAAACAGAAACCAAGGCTTAGGAAGGGTGTCACTTGCTCAAAAAATTTGCAAGCCAAGTCGGTTATGGAAAGCAATGCTCCTCATATCCTGCACCTGAGGGGAAGATAATTGGCAGACTGAAATGGTTGCACTTCCCCACACCTGGAACATCATCCATTGCATTTTACCATGGCCTTGCCTACATTGATCAGAAGAGGATTTTATTTACATTCAGATGCAGGCATACCGGTAAAGATTCTTGGAGAGGATTCTCATTTCAGTCTGTCAAGGCTTAGGCAGGGCGAAATCTTTGGGAATACAGCGCTGGACCTGAAAATGCCAATTTCTAATAATGGGTTCTTCCGTTATTAGCTAGGTAACCTGAGCCAAGTCATGTAACATTTTAGATTAAATGTAAAATGAGGACAATATCAGTATCCACCCCTTAAGGATATTGTGAGAATCAAAGCTAATAATGCTTGCTTCAACAATAAGCATTGTGCCTGGCTCATGCTACCATAGTGTGATAACATGGTGACTGCGGGTTGGGGTGGGGGAATGGGGAGAAATCTCTCCAGAGTCCTTGAAGCCAGGGCTAGAGCCTGAGAAACCCAGTTCAGTAAATTGTGTGACCCATGCATCCATTAAAATAATATTTACTGAGCAATTATGATGTGCAAAGGTTTGTACTAGGTCCTAAGGAGAAAAGACATCATCTCTGCCTTTGAGGAAGTCAGTCTTATGAAAAATTTTATTTATTTATTTATATTTAGAGAGGGAGGAAGGGAGGGAGAAAGAAAGGGAAAAAAACCCATCAATGTGTTGTTGCCTCTCATACACCCCCTACTGGGGACTTGGCCTGCAACCCAGTTATGTGTCCACATTTTGGTTCCCAGGCCAGTCCAGTATGTGCTTTTAGTTCCAAGGCTGGTGCTCAATCCACTGAGCCTCAACAGCCAGGGCTCAATTTAAGCTTTTTAGTCTAGCATTTGCTAAGAGCGTAGGCCCTTTTCTTACTGCTCCATCACTACTACTTCACCAGCCAGGGCCAGATAAATTTGTATTTAGATGAAGAAGTTCAGCTCTTTAAAAATTTTACCAGGAAATGCAGGGTGGAGGGGATTGAAGGGGGGGGGGGTGGAATAGGACANCGTAGGCCCTTTTCTTACTGCTCCATCACTACTACTTCACCAGCCAGGGCCAGATAAATTTGTATTTAGATGAAGAAGTTCAGCTCTTTAAAAATTTTACCAGGAAATGCAGGGTGGAGGGGATTGAAGGGGGGGGGGTGGAATAGGACAACTGTAATGGCATAATCAATAAAATGTACTTTAAAAAATTTTACCAGGAAGCAAATTTTTTAAAACTACCTAAGAATTGAACTCATGAAGTGAGGAAAAGAGCAATAGAGAAATCTCAACAAGAGGGAAAGACACAAAAAAGATAGGGTAGAAATCAAGAGAGAAGAAAGAAATAAAAGATTAATCATTTTTTTTATTTAATATATTTTATTAATTATACCATTACAGTTGTTCTATTCCTCCCTTCATTCCCCTCCACCCTGCACACCCCCTCCCCACCATTCCCCCCTTTAGTTTATGACCACGTGTCTCAAGTTCTTTAGATTCTATATTTCCCCTACTATTCTTGCCCTCCCCCCTCTCTATTTTCTACCTACTGTCTATGCTATTTTCTGTACCTTCTCCCCCCTGCTCCTCCTCCCACTCCCCTGTTGCTAACCCTCCATGTGATCTCCATTTCTATGGTTCCGCTCCTGATCTAGCTGTCCTCTTGGTTTGCTTGTGTTTTAGGTGTGGTTGTTAATAACCGTGAGTTTGTTGTCCTTTCACTGTTCATATTTTTTATCTTCTTTTTCTTAGATAAGTCCCTTTAACATTTCATATCATAAGGGCTTGGTGATGATGAACTCCTTGAATTTGATCTTACCTGAGAAGCACTTTATCTGTCCTTCCATTCTAAATGAAAACTTTGCTGGATAGAGCAGTCTTGGATGTAGGTCTTTGGATTTCATGACTTGGAATACTTCTTTCCAGCCCCTTCTTGCCTGTAAGGTCTCTTTTGAGAAATCTGCTGACAGTCTGATGGGAACTCCTTTGTAGGTGACTGTCCCCTTATCTCTTGCTGCTTCTAGAATTCTCTCCTTCATTTGAATCTTGGCTAATGCAATTATCATGTGCCTTGGTGTGTTCCTTGGGTCCAACTTCTTTGGGACTCTCTGAGCTTCCTGGATTTCCTGGAAGTCTATTTCCTTTGCCAGATTGGGGAAGTTCTCCTTTATTATTTGTTCAAACAAGTTTTCCACTCATGGCTGTTTCTTTTCCCCTTCTGGTACCCCTATAATTCGGATGTTGGAACATTTGAAGGTGTCCTGGAGGTTCCTAAGCCTCCCCTCACTTTTTTTGAATTCTTTTTTTTAAATTTATTTATTAATTTATCTTTAGAGGGGAAGGGAAGGAGAGAGAAGGAGAGAAACATCAATGCATGGTTGCCTCCCGTGAGTCCCCTGCTGGGAACTGGCCTGCAACCCAGGCATGTACCCTGACTGGGAATCGAACCGCCCGTCTCGTGTTGCTTGCAGGCCCGCGCTCAATCCACTGAGCTACGCCAGCCAGGGCACTTTTTTTGAATTCTTGTTTCTTCCTCCTTTTCTGGTTGGATGTTTCGTTCTTCCTTCTGGTCCACTCCATTGATCTGAGTCTGTTTCCTTTCCATCACTATTGGTTTCCTGTGCATTTCCCTTCATTTCAATTAGTTTAGCCTTCATATGTTCCTCTAATTTGTGACTATAATCAACCAGTTCTGTGAGCATCCTGATGACCAGTATTTTGAACTGTGCATCTGAGAGGTTCGCTATTTCCTGGTCGCTTAGAGTTATTGTCTCTGGGGCTTTGAGTTTTTCTTGAGCCATATTTTGGACTGTTCGTGCCTGTTACATATGTATGAGGAGTGGAGCCCTAGGTGTTCACCAGAGCAGGGCAACTCAGTGGCTGGGTTGTGATGCTGTATGTGGGGGCGGGGTCAAAGAGGAGCAATGGCAGTCCCCTCTGCCGCCTGCCGCCTGCCGCCTGCCGCCTCCCGCCTCTGGGGCCACGCGGTCCATCCCACTGCATGCGAATGTGCAACTGGTCAGCCCGCCGCCTTGCGCCCCCACTGGGTCTGCCGCTAGGGTCTGCATGGTCTGTCTCACCTCTCACTCCTCTGCTGGTTTATATGCGTGCAAATGTGTGATCGTGGTCAGCCTGCCCCGCACCCTCACTGGGTCCGCACTGCTACCCCAGCTGTCTGCGCACCTAGGTCAGGGCATCCTTCCTGCCCGACCCACTCTGCTGCTGGCTCCGCCCGTCTTACTGGTCTGCTTGAACGGTTCATTGTTGTTGGACTTCCGTATAGTTCAATTTTCTGTTCTTTGGCTGCGTCTTTGTTTACTAAACCTTTGTTGTATTCAAACTTGGTTGTGGGAGAAGGCACAGTGTTTCCACCTATGCCTCCATCTTGGCAGAAGTCCAGATTAATCATTCTCACTCGGAGTTTCAAGCTGATGGAACAATGAGCGTAAAGTATATAGTTCATTGCTAAGAGGTACAAACTTTCAGTTCTAAAATAACCCTTGGGGATGTAATGTATAGCATAGGGAATATAGTCAATAATTTTGTAATAACTTTCTACAGTAACATGGTTATTAATCTCACTGGTGATCACTCATTAAGGTACACAAATGTTTAATAACTGTTGTACATCTGAAACTATTGTAATACTGTATATTAACCTATACTTTGCTTAAAAGATATAGAGCAACCCTGGCCAAGTAGTTCAGTTGGTTAGAGCATTGTCCTGATACACCAAAGTTATGTGTTCAGTCTCGGGTCAGGGCACATATAATAATCAACCAATGAATGCATAAATAAGTAGAACAACAAATCGGTGTTTCTCTCTAAAAATCAATAAATAAAAATTAAAAAATATAAAGCATTGCTTGTCATTATTTCAGAAACAGAATTCCTTCATAAATCGTATTTTCCTGAATACTGTGACTTCTTTAAAATGTGTTGGGTTGGTTTAAGTCTGTTTAGCTTTTCCCACAAAATAAAAGACATGTTTTTTATTACCTACAACAACTTTATTGATTTGGATATTTTGAGTATGTTGGCTGTCTCCTGCATGGGATAACATTGATTGTTCTCACTTGATGTTTCCGTTTGATTGCTATCAACTTCAACTGTTTTACCGACTGTGGAGCATCATCTAGCAAGAAATCTCTGGCATGAAACTACACAAACCACTTTTTGTTGTTTGTGTTCAATCAGTCACAGCACCTTCTCTATACACTGCACAAATCTCTTTTGGCATTTCAGTTGCATTTTTACCTTTCTTTTTTTTTTCTTTAAAGATTTTATTTATTTATTTATTTAGAGAGAGGGGAAGGGAGAGAGAAAGAGAGAGAAATATCAATGTGTGGTCGCCTCTCACGTGGCCCCCACTGGGGACCTGGCCCACAACCCAGGCATGTGCCCTGACTAGGAATCGAACTGGCGACCCTTTGGTTCACAGTCCGCACTCAGTCCACTGAGCTACATCAGCCAGGCACATTTTTACCTTTCTTGAAATAATAAAGAATAATATGCCAAAAATGTGTAATTCCTTCCATCATCAATATTAAAATGGCTACATAAAAATTCACCAATTTTGATAAGTTTTTTTAAAAGATTTTATTTATCTTTAAAGGGGAAGAGAAGGAGAGAGGGAGAGAAATATCAATGTATGGTTGCCTCTCATATGTCCCCTGCTGGGAAACTGGCCTGCAACCCAGGCATGTGCCCTAACTGGGAATCGAACCATGATCCTTTGGTTCGAAGGCCTGCACTCAATCCACTGAGCTATGCCAGCCAGGGCTTGATAAGTTTTTTAAATGCACACTGATATGACAGCTGTCACAATACAATCTAACAAAACTATCTCAATGAAATTAAAGACAACTAAGTGCTACTAGAGCCATCTTATGGAAATAAACAAATGTTTTGGCCAACCCAATTTGTTATTAGTCCCTCTTCGTAAGTATCCTTTTTTAAGTTTGCCAACCTTTAACTACAGGTTCAAAATCTTTCACTTGAAGAATGTCAGAAGGTCTCATTCTCCTACTTGAGTGTGAGATAGCCCCCTCCTCCCTTGCCAACTGGAAGACAGTTTTCTTTTTCTTTTTTTCTTTCTTAATTTCTCTTTCTTTCTTGTTTTTACAAGACAGTTTCTGAAAGGGTCTTTAGACTGTACTTGTGTATAAAGAATTTTGATGTGATGAACTGTAATGTGGTGCTAGCCTGTGGCTGGTGAGTATTCTCTTCATTCTGGAATGTAGTCTTAGAAAACAAGTCTCATTTTAAAATTACAAGCCTGTGATCTTTTATTCAAAAACAATAATCATATAAAGAATCCTTTTTGCCCTGGCTAGTGTAGCTCACTGGAATGAGTACTGGCCTGAGAACCAAAGGGTCACTGGCTTGATTCCCAGTCAGGGCATACGCATGACTGGCTGTCCAGTTCCCCAGTAGAGGGCACATGAGAGGTAACCACACACACTGATATTTCTCTCCCTTTCTCCCTCCCTTCTCTGTCTAAAAATAAATAAATAAAATCTTTTAAAAAAGAAATTTTTTTTTGCAAAAATACTCGTGTTCCCAAAGCCTTCCTTAATACTTTGATATTCCAAGCACCTTCTTTTGAAGTCTAGGGCCTTTTGATTTTCTTAACTGTCAGATGCTCACTTTTCAACGTCTTTGGTGAAGTGTGAAGTTCCCCAAAATCACTTTAATTGCTTCATAAAGTACTATCTTGTCTGATTTGCAATTTCACTTTGTAGTGAATGTCCACGGTACTATCCAGTGATAAGACCAAGATGTCAATACAGAAATGCTATTAATCGTGGTGACAAGTTTGAATCAAGAATCATTTTTAAGTAGCCAGTTTATTAATGAATGATTCCTTTTTTAAAAATATTTTATTTATTTATTTTTAGAGAGAGGAAGGAAGGGAGAAAGAGAAGGAGGGAAACATCAATGTGCAAGAGATACATCGATTGGTTGCCTCTTGCATGTCCCCAACTGGGGGCCTGGCCTGCAACACAGGTATGTGCCCTTAGTGGGAATCAAACCCGTGACCTTTCAGTTTGCAGGCTGGTGCTCAATCCATTAAGCCACACCAGCCAAGGCTAGTGAAAATTTCTTGTTATAACTTTGGCTTCCTTATATAGACTGAATTGTCCTCCTTCTCCCCACTCAAATTTATATGCTCAAGTTCTAAGTCTCAGTCCTGAGAATGTGACTGTATTTGGAGACAGGGCCTTTAAAGAAGTAATTGGGTTAAAATAAGGTCATTAGAATTTACCTTATTCCAATAAGACTGGTGTGCTTTCCATATATACTTAGAGAGAAGACAATTTAAAGACACAGGGAGAAGATGACTATGTACACGGTAAGGAGGGGGGCCTAGAACAGATCCTTTTCTCATGTTCCTCAGAAGGAACCAAGTCAGCTAACACCTTGACCATCCACTGCTAGCTTCCAGGGCTGTGATAAAATAAATTTCTTGTGTAAGTCACCCATTCTGTGGTACTGTTCTGGCAGCCCAGCAAACTAATACACATCACAGTCAAACTACCTCATAACTATGGAGACCTAACTGGTGTGTCTCAGTGGGTTGGGTGTCATCCCTCAGACCAATGTGTTACCTGTTCAATTCCCAGTCAGGCACATGCCTGAGTTGTGGGCCAGGTCCCAGGGTGGTGGTATGCAAGAGGCAACCAATCAGTTTCTCTCATATACTGATTTTTCTCTCCCTTTTCCTTCCCTTCCCCTCTCTAAAAATAAGTGAATAAAATCTTTAAAATAACGGTGGAATTGTGGATCATGAAAGTGTGAGGGAGCTATGGAATCACAGTAAGCCACCGGGTAGGGTGAGTGCAGGAAAGATATCCTAGAGAAGTGACAGCTACACTGAACATTTAAGTAATAGGCATTAACCCTTAGCCCGTACAGAGGGCCAAGGAGTATTGGTCCAGGTAGAAAGGACCTGGGGAGTGGGAAGAGGAGAAGGGGGGAGAAGGTACAGAGAATAAGTAGCATAGATGGTAGGTAGAAAATAGACATGGGGGAGGGCAATAGTATGGGAAATATAGAATCTAAAGAACTTGTGACACATGGACATAAACTAAAGGGGGGGAATGGTGGGGGAGGGGTGTGCAGGGTGGAGCGGAATGAAGGGGGCGAATGGGACGACTGTAATGGCATAATCAATAAAATATATTTAAAAGGAAAAATAGGACCAAAGACAAAAGACTAAGTTCCAACATGCCTCCGTCCATCTACTTATCGCTCTAATCCAGTGCACAAGGGTTGTTTCTAAGTTATAATTGTAACCTTGTTCCCTTGAAACTCTTCCATTGTTTCCTGCTATTTTCAAGATCTTTTTAAAAGATTTTATTTATTTATCTTTGGAGGGGAAGGGAAGGAGAGAGGGAGAGAAACATCAATGTATGGTTGCTTCTCATGGGTCCCCTGCCAGGAACTGGCCTGCAACCCAGGCATGTGCCCTGACTGGGAATTGAACCGAGATCATCTGGTTCACAGGCCTGTGCTCAATCCACTGAGCTACACCAGCCAGGGCTATATTCAAGATTTAAAAAAAAACCCAAAGTATAACCCAGTCTCCTAGACCCTCAGTCACCAGCCCCCAGCCTAGTTCCAGCATTTTGTCATCCACCTTCCTCACTTTCAGGCAAGTCTTGAAAAAGACTACTTCCAATTTCAAGGCTTTTCCCCTCAAGCTACCCAGTCTGTATGGAACACAATTCCTACTTCACCTAATTTAACTAATTAATCCCTATTTACCCTTCAAATCTCAGCTGATTAACACAATAGGCTTCTCACTCTGCAACTTTTCATAGCACTTCTTCCATAATGTAATTAATTATGCAAGTGCATTGAAGGCTGTCTCAAGTAGACTGTGAGGACCCATGAGCCTTGGTTACAGCTACACCCTCAGGGTCTGGTATTGTGCCTAACCCATGTAAGTACACAATAAATACTTGTTCAATGAAGAATAGTGGCCTGATTGGAAAATTAAAATGAGTTTTATGTGATTGGAGTTTACAGGGATTTTCAAAAAACCCTCCTAAAATCTCAGTGGCCTCTAATGGGACTATTAAGATAGAAACCTAGGTACAGACTGACAACCTTTGAGGCTCACTCTGTCTCCTTTAGGTAGCTTATACACACAGAAGGTGGTGTCTGAAAGAAAAAGCTCCTGTCCCCTTTTCTGATATTGAAAGCTATTAAGTTTTTTTGGCTCTCCATATTCCTAAGCCTGGGTACTGACCAGGTTAGGGGATAGGGTGGAAACTCAAGACTCAGGCCCAGCAGTGCAAATAACTCTCATTGCCATGTTATCAGTACTGAGGTGACCAATTTTTGGAGTTCTCAGTAAGAAAACTAGGGTCAGCACGGCAGCAGCATGCAGTGCTCACAACTGCCAGTAGATGGCGCCAGTCCACTAATGTACCTAATTCAGAAAAGCGGAACTGGAATTCAGTTCCATCCTAGTTCCTCCAGAACCAAGAAAGGAGTTCTGGCTCAAGGCCCGTAGTATCCAGCATCCCTAAGGGAAACAGTTTTCATCCCAGGTCCGACTAGACAAATAAGACAATAAGTAGTATAGATATTCCAATGACTTTATTAACTTGCTCTTTCTGGTGATAGCAGAACCTGGTTAGCTGGAGAGCTGGAAAGGAAGCTGTGGTTTCAGTATGGGTCATTAAAGGGGTACAAAGGGTGCCCTGCGTCTCTTGGGACCCTCTTCCCATCCACCTGGAAATAGAGAAACATAAGATCCCATTAGGAGTTAATATTTCAAAGATACCAGACATCTTTCTCCAAAACTTCCTCAACCTCACTTGTGTTCAGCATGACACCAGATGGCAGTGACAGGGGCCCAGCCTCAGGGAATGCCTGAGTATCAACAGCATTCCCCTCAGACCCACAGCCTGGTACATAAAGTTGCCGTCTCAGCTGGAAAGGAACTCTCTATTTTCTTCTGTGCCAACAGGCTTCCACCCAACCTCAAATTCTAAAAAGGCTGAGAATGCCTTCTAGGCTCTCCTCATTTGTATCATATACTGAGATTTTTCTACGTTCATGAACTGGAATCACTCGACAGATAAGAAGCTAAGGCTTGCAGAAGTTAAATAATGTTCTAGCTTACAAGATACAGAAAAGTAAGACTGGGACTCACAGGCTGTGTATGCCTTATCCCTGAGCCACAGTACTTCCCCCGGCTGAATAAAAAAGCCAATTGTGTCCAGGACAGCAATCCTACCCACCCACCATTCTGCCTCTCTCTGACTAGCAAGGTTGAGGCCAGACTTGGGCCAGAATCCTACTCCAAATCTAACATTCACTGACTCTGGCGGGTGAAACATACCGTAAGCAGGGGCACGATGTATCGCCAATTTTTGTTCAGGGAATCTAGCTGCTTCATCTCTTCTGGGGTAAAGGCGAAGTCAAAAACCTAAGGATGGGGATTAGGGGGTCAGGAAAGCCAACTTTGTGAGTGGAGGTCAGGATTCCAGAACACCCACTTCTTAGCCAGGCCAGGCTGTGTCCCTGTGGGTCCCATCACCAAGTACCTGGATGTTCTGAAGGATACGAGAAGGTGTGATACTCTTGGGGATGGAGATCACTTCCCGCTGGACCTGCCACCTAAGGTGGGGGATTGAGGTAGATGAGGAAGAGGAGTCAGTCAGTACTCATAAGCATTGTTTTGTCTTCCATGCAGCCTTTTTAAAGCTCGTGGAGGCCCTGAGCCCCACTGGAATGGGGAACATGCTTCAGAGTGGCCTCCTGCAGATCACATGGCAAGAGTCTCACCCAGGCACTTAAGTAAGAAGCCCCTAAACCTTTGACTCCCAACTCAGAAGCCCTTTCCCTGACCCAACCTCCTTTCCCCAAGACTGCCTGTACCTGAGCAAGATCTGGGCGGGAGACCGGCCATACTTTTTAGCCAGTGCCAGGACCACAGGTTCCTCAAGCAGGACAGGCTCATCAGGGTTACTCCAAGCACGATCAGGGGAGCCCAGAGGGCTGTAAGCTGTCACCTTCAGGTCACGTGCTTGGCAGTGAGCAATCAGCTTGTTCTGAGCCAGATATGGGTGGCATTCCACCTGAGCCAAGAAACAACCCATCACCATGAAGTAGCCACATGTAGCTTGCCTGACTGCACCCAGACATGCCATCCTGACCACCCCCAACTTCTCTTCGGCCCGCTTCACTCTGATTTCACTGTCCATTTCATTCTCATCCCACATGTCAATGCAATCCCTTTCTTTATGCAGAGGATCCCTGCACCAATATTTCTGACAATTTGCTAGCCATCTCCATGAAGTAGACCTGTATCATCTGCTCACTCACGCTCTTGCACACCCCCACCCCAATAACTGATATGGTGTGCTGTGCTCACCTGCAGGACAGCTGGGCGCACAGAGGCCACACTGAGCAGATCATCAATCTGTCTACTGCTGAAGTTGGACAGGCCCAGTGCCCGCACCAACCCCTTAGCCACCAGTGCTTCCAGTGCCTTCCAGGTCTCCTTGTAGTCAATGAAGTCATAGCGGACAGTCCCATCAGCGTTCTTAGGGAAAGGGTCATCTCCCCGCCTGAGTGAAAGACAGCCCCCCAAGTGTGGGCATAAATGCCAGGCTTTTGCCTAACCTGCCATCCAGCCCCTCTATGTCCCATACTCCAAACCCAGAAAGAGCAAAGGGCCAAGAATGAGATGTCTTCCTCCTCAAGGAGTTGCATGCTCTTGCAGCTGCATTTTGGCACAGGGCACAAAGCTGATGGCAGGCTCCTCTCACACCCACTGCTGGAACTTATTTACCCCAGGGCCTACTTCAGCAGGAGCTAGTACCTTTCCTGAATGAATAAAGGGAACAGGAAGGAGCACTCATGCATACCCTAGGATACATCCCATGTGCAGCTGTATTCCCTTTTCTGTAGCTAAACTCGTAGCAGAAAGGACTGAGTTTCCATGCCAACCAAGCTTTTTAACTTGCCACAAAGATGAGTGTTCCTATCCTGCTCTGCTACTGTGACTTACGATAAGTTACTGACATGACTCCCCAGTCACCACCTCCCTGGAGAAAGACCCAAACAAAGCTCACTCAAAGGCATAAGGCCAGTGTATCAGGTACAGGTCCAAATACTCCAGCTGGAGATCAGCCAGCGTCTTCCGGAGGGCAGGTTCCACATCCTCAGGGTGGTGTTTAGTATTCCATAGCTTGGAAGTCACAAACACCTCCTCCCGAGACACCGCCTGGTGCAGGGGGCAGGGCCCATAATGACAAGAGCCATGGGAACCCAGTCTCACCCACCCTCACCTCTGGGAGAGGAATGAGAAGGGAACAGATACCAGACCCCTCTAGCCAGGCCCCAGCCCCTTAGATCCCTCACCCCATCCCTCTGTAGCCCCCAGTCCTCACCTTGCCAGGTCCCACGTTCTCCTTCAGGGCCTCCCCAATCTCAGGCTCATTGCCATAGACAGCAGCACAGTCAATGTGGCGGTAGCCTACACTCAGGGCATACTTAATAGCTGCTTTTACCTGCCAGGTGAAAGAGCAGAGGGTTGCAGATCTGTTGGTCTGCACCATAAACTGCCCTTCTGAGGGTCACTGATGTGGGGAGGGGTGCAAGAACATACCACTGCAGTCACCTATGCAGTGGGCATATGACGAGGGAATATGGTCCTAGTCGACAGGACCAGGAGCCTCAAACCCTCTGTCCCCATCCCACTAACCCCTAAGTTTCCTTCCTACCCAAAGTGTCAGCAGGGCCCAGCAAAAAACTAACAACGTGCTCCCAGCTACAGGCTCAGAAGATGGACACTTTGACAGAGGACAAAAGTATAGGTTGTAGAGCCAGGCTCCCAGCCCTGAAACACGATACATAGGTAAAGAATTCCTAGGCCAAAGCCATTCAGAGAGAGACCCACAGGGAACCATGTAGACCACGCAAGGTCTGGAGGATCAGGCAAGCAGAAGAGGCAGGGTGGAGGGGAATTAGGAAGGTAGAGAAGTGAGATGGAAGCCAGGCCCAGAGCCACCTGCCAGGAGAGAAAAAATCAGGTACCAAGCAAGAGGACATGTCAGTTTATATTATCTAACACCTGACTAAAAATGTGGCATCAGAAGGTGCTAGGCCTTGGCCATTCAATACCCCCATCTAGGTGCGGCTCTTACTATCCAGACATATTCCCCTACCTCTGACCCTACCCTCCGATGTTCTATCCCAGCCTCCCCACCTTGGCCTTGGCTCTGAGCTCCACCCTTGCCTTCATCTAATTCCTAGACTAGTCCTGGGCCATGCCAGTGCTTGCCTAGAGCACAAAGACTCCAGTTCCAGAGTTGTAAGCGGCCGTAGGAAGGAAATCAAAGGGGAAAAAGGCAGTCTAACCTTTCCCCCTTTCTTCCCTATTTCACCCAACCACATCATAACCACTAGCCACAATCCCAGAGGCTATTCTCGACAGCTGGGTCCCTCCCAAACTTAATCCCCAAATTTCTCTAAACTCTGACTCAGATGTCCAAGGAAGAATGACACAGCACTGGGGAGATGCCCCACTTTAGGTGGATGCTGAGTCTCTTGCTATCACCCCCAGGGAAACAGGCCTCCATTCCCACGATTCCCAAGGCTGGAAGAGTGTACATGAGGGGTCATCAAACTCCAGCTCACAGCCACCATTTGTGTTTTCCAGCCCTTGAGCTAAGAATGAGTTTTATATTTTTAAATGGTTACACAAGTACATAATCACCTCTATTTTGCAACTTTCCAGCAGGATCTAAATTATTAACCATCTAGTTCTTTAAGAAAATGTTTGCTAACCCTTGGTCTATAACACTTAACCTAATTATTCTTCAGTCCCTGACACCTACTGTGTGCCTACCTCTGGAATAAGCACTAGTGAGAGGCCCCACCTTCAAGGAGCCCAGCGTGGAGCAGGAGACATGATCACAGCACAGGGTGGTAAGTGACTATTAGGGGTCAGCAAAGGGCCAGGCACAGAGTGATCCCATGTCTGCATAGCACTCAGTGTAGATCCAGTTAGGGAAAGGGTTCCTTTCTGTGCCCTTGGTCTAGCTGACCCCCTCAGCCCCTCCTCTGTGTCAGCTGGGGAAGCCAAGGGCACTTCGTTAGGTCCTCCTTTTTTTTGTTTCTCCCACTGCCCTCCAGGCTCATCCCACCTTAAGTGGGATACAGGAGCAGGGCTGATAGGGAAAATGCAGGGACTATTTCCTAAATACTGCTTTCTCCCTAGAAGAGATGCAAGAAGCCCTTCTCGCCTCCCCCCACCCCAATCCCTCACTTCGCCAGGATTGCTCTTCCAGGTGCCCAGTCCAATCAGGGGCATCTTCTGCCCAGTGTGCAGGACAACACAGGAAGCTGCCATTGCCGCCTGAAACATAAATGGAAAGAGAATGGTGTGGGGATCAGTGCTGCTGCTTGGGTTTCAGCTGCTCACTCGTCAAGGCTCCTGTAACAAATGGGTGGCAAAGCAGGCACAGAAGTGACAAGAGAACAAACATGCAGTTGCATGTATGTGCCTGTGAGCAGAGGCAGTGAGACAGAGGGCCCAGAAGGAATCACAGCCAGTAGCTCCTGGACAAACGCTAACCAACCACCAGCCTGGCTGCCCTTCCTTCCACCAGGCTAAAGGTCTGTGTTTAAAAGCTCTAATACCTAAAATCAAACGCAGGGCGGCTCCCCACAAGTACTGTCTTGACTACATAAGGTCTCAAGCCAGTGTAAGACAAACAAAGGCCGTTATGAGTCAATGTGAGACCAGATGACAGAACAGGCTCAGGAAAGGGCCAGTTTTCTGAGGCTGAGACAGACATTCCCAGGAGATTGTCAGAACCACATACGGAGACTCTCTGAGTTCCTCTCACAGAGGAATCCCTTGTGCTCATTCCAGAGGAACACCATGCTGGTAGGCCTCTTACAAGGGAAGTATACCATCTTTTAGAGATTTCATTTAGTTATTTTTAGAGATAGAGGAAGGGAGAGAGAAGGAATGGGAGACAAACATCTTCATAGGAGAGAAATATCCATCAGTTGACTCACACTCCCCCAGCTGGGGGCCTGGCCTGTAACTCATGCAGATGCCCTGATGTAGAATTGAACTGGCGACCTTTCAGTTCACAGGCTGGTGCTCAATCTGCTGAACCACACCAGGCAGGGTGGGAAGTATACCATCTTATAGATGAAAAAACCAGCTAAGAAAGGTCAAGAGATTTGCCTCAAATCAACAGCTAAGAAGTGGCAGAGCCACAGATCCAAGGGGAACTAACAGAAAAAGGGAAAAGGCAGGTAAAGACAGACCTATAAAATACATGTGCTAACAGTAGACACATGCATAATTTGCTACAGAAAACAAGTGCCTTTTGTTGGGCAAGAACCAGGGAATAATGACATTTGCTTTTAAGAATGAGTTGGATTTTCCCTAGAGTCAAGGGGAAAAGACTTTCCTGGAAGGGGAACTACACATTGGACTTCAGTGCAGCAGAAAGCAATAAAATTCAGATGTAAAAAAACTTCCAATGGGCCCTGGCTGGTGTAGCTCAGTGGATTGAGCGCGGGCCTGCGACTCAGACGATCGCGGTTCGATTCTCAGTCGGGACACATGCCTGGGTTGCAGGCCAGTTCCCTGCAGGCCAACTCCCAGCAGGGGACGCACGAAAGGCAACCATACATTGATGTTTCTCTCCCTCTCTCCTTCCCTTCCCCTCTAAAGATAAATAAATAAAATCTTAAAAAAAAAAAAAAAAACTTCCAATGGAACAAAAGCAGATGGGCATCGTATTTTCGGACCATAAGACGTACCTAGGTTTTAGAGGAGAAAAATAGGGGAAAAAATTTTGAAGGAAAAATGTGGCAAAGTATTTAATAACATAAATAACATGATATTTCACCAATGTAAATGCAAAAAGTTCAACAGCAGCATTAAAAACCATTATTACTGACTTTTAGCTTTAAGTACAGAAACCCCTCTAATCATCGGGGAACTCCAAGAACTCCTCGTCACTACTGTCCACATTTATGAAGCTCAGTTCCTCAGAATCACTATTATCCCTGTCTTCACTCTGTTCATAGAGGAAGTCCTCTTCAGAGCCATCTAAGGCATTGCTGATGCCACATTTTTTGAAGGACCTCACAACGGTTTCATCCTTAACTGACCGCCATGAGGCTTTCACCCACTCACAAACTGGGGTAATCGTGGGCCTCTTCATTCATCCAGTTGGTGTCAGATCCTGATTTCCAGAGGCCATCCATTTGTTCCACTCTTCTCTCATGAAAACTTTAAATGGTTTCTTTTTTTTTTAAAGATTTTATTTATTTATTTTTAGAGGGGAAGGAGAGAGGGAGAGAAACATCAATGTATGGTTGCCTTTTGTGCATCCCCTGCTGGTAGTTAGCCTGCAAGGAACTGGCCTGCAACCCAGGCATGTGCCCTGACTGGGAATCGAACCGCATCGTCTGGTTCGCAGGCCCGCGCTCCATCCACTGAGCTATACCAGCCAGGGCGAAAACTTTAAATGGTTTCTTGATGGAAACATCCAAAGGTTGCAACTGGCTGGTAAACCCCCTAGGAATTACGACTAGATGGGTTTTCTCTTCTTTAATCTCTTTTTTGTGGCTTCAGTGATATGTGCCCTAAACTGGTCCAGCACTAACGGTGCAGGTTTTTTCAGAAGCCCCCCAGGACGTTTGGACCACACTTCCTATCCATGTCTTCAGGCCATTTTCATCCATCCGTCCTTTGTCATGAACATGAACAGTAACTCCTCTTGGGACTGCCTCTTTTGGCATGTTTTTTCTCTTAAAAATCAGCATTGGTGGCAGTTTGGTGCCATCTGCACAGCAGAACAACACAACTGCATAAAGGGTTTTCTCACGCCCTGAGGTTTTTCACGGTTATGGTTTTGGCACCTTTCATATCAAGTCTTGTTTGATGGAACATCAAAGGTTAATGGGACTTCACCCAGGTTCCCAATCTGGCTTATTTTTCAAATCCATTTTTCTTTCTTGTATCCAGTACAAACTTGCAAAAAGATACAATCTTGGATTCATATTCTATAGGCATTTTTTGTGCAATCCCAGTTTTGGTGCGCACAGCAAGGCCACATCTCTTCATAATTCTGTGGCACCACAATGGTGATACAGTGAAGTCCTCAATGCCTTCCCTTCTCTGCAGCAAGACATTTGGCTTCATGTATGATCATTTTTGTTGACAGTGAAAAGCCATTGTTCCTGTGACGTGTGATCCACTCTTTCATATAGGCCTCTAACTGTGGCCATTTTGCAGCACACCCATGAAAACATTGTTTCTTTTTGTCTTTTTTTTTTTGCAGTAGATCCTCCTGTTTCCTCCATTCCCGTATCATTTTTTCAGTTGGAGGTGGCCCAAAGTGTCTTTCCACTGCTCTGTTCTCATGTTCTTTGGTGTACTTCACTACCTCCAGTTTAAGAGATTTTATATGAAATCCTTTTCTGCTTTGACATCTTTCCACAATTACAGTAGACTCAGCAGGAGACTACGGTACGCTATCATAAATTTCTACAACAAAGTACGGTAATGACAGAACTAGCAGCACTGTGTCTTTCATAGTTATGGGTGCACTGGAGCCATGGATGATGCACTGTTATCGGGCATCTGCTGCTGGAGGGCCACAGGTTGTGCAAAACTCTGGTGTGGGGACAGCAGTTTTGCACAACCTGTGTCGCTCTGCAGCTGTTGCCAAATTACAGCTCCCATCTTCCCAACCTGTTCAAGCATGATGAGTTGTACTTTTGCAACAGCTACAAGGCCACAGGTGACCCTGCAGTGGAATTTGCCTATGTTAATGTTAATGGAGGACACACCAGTCACATGATGGAGGTATGTATGGGCACCGCAGGCCTTCTTCTCCTAACATGCATGCATCACCTGTACCCTCCTCCCTAGCACAACAGTATGCCGCAGTAGGGACTCCGCTCCTACCTCCCTTGCTTGGCACCGCTGGGACACCCCTACTCCCAGCCTAAGGCCCAACAGCATTGCCCCACTCCTGCTGCCATCGGCATCCTGCAGTGGTGACCCTTCTCCTGCCTCCTGTGACCTTGCTCCATCACACCTCCCTGCCACAGTGAGCCAGGTAAGCTACATTCGGACTATAAGACGCAACCCCATTTTCGTCCCAAATTAATGGGGAAAGATGCGTCTTGTAGTCCGAAAAATATATTAATTGTCACAGCCCTCTTTGGAGAGCTCTAAAAATCAGAAGTCTCCAAATGGCCCGAGAATGCTCATTCAGTCAGCAAGTGATGAATTTTTCAGGCCTTGTGGTAGACTCACATATTCAAATAGAGTCCCCACCCTCCCGGAGCTTATAGTTTGCTGAGGGGGGAGGAGAAGGAGGACAGAGGATATGGGCACAATGCATGAGAAATGTCACCAAAATCTGCACAAGTGCTGCAGGGAAAGAGTAAGTTGGCTAGGATGGCTTCTTGATTCTGATATCTGAGTCAAGTCTTAAAGAACAGGAGTTATCTAAGAGAGAGGGAAAGGATAAAGAATGCTGACCCCAAGAGCCAATAAGGTAGAAACTTTTCCTTTGATCTCATCCATACTATAAATACTCCTCTCTCAGGATTGGTTTCATTGTCAGCAATACATTTATAAATATAACTTTTGTTTCCAAGTTCTGAAAAGACACCAAGAATATTATGGTAGCCCTGACTGGTGTGGCTCAGTGGGTTACCCATTGTCCCGCAAACCAAAGGGTCACCAGCTCAGTTCCAGGCTGGGGCGCATGCCTGCGTTGCAGGCCAGGTCCCCAAGAGGCAACCAATCAATGTTCCTCTCCCTTTCTATTTCCCTCACTCTCTCTCTAAAAATGAATAAATAAAATCTTAAACTAAAAAGAAAAAAAGAACCTTGACTGTTGTGGCTTAGTTGGTTGGACATCGGCCCGCAAAGTGAAAGGTTGCTGGTTAGATTCCCTGTCAGGGCACATGCCTAGGTTGCAGATCTGGCCCCAGGTCCGTATGCTTCTGAGAGGTAACCTATCCATGTTTTTCTTGCTCTCTTTCTCTTTCCCTTCCCCTCTAAGAATAAATAAATAAATAAATAAATAAATAATTTTTTGGAAAAGAATATTATGGTAGAATAATAGGTAATAAGGCAAGTTGCATGTACAACCTACACACCAAAATTGTCTTACTTAATACTTCTGACTCAGGAAGAATTTTACAGTCTAGCATAACCAGTTAAGATGACCACTCCTTTCTGCTGAAACAAAAATGTTCAATCTGGGAAGCAAAGCACAAAGATCGCTGACAGCAATACTCTTTATTACCAGGCTTTCCAGGGATCAGGCAAGCATGTCTGGACTTCCCAGGAAGAACTAGCCTGCCAGCTACCACCAGGGTCTGTGGCTGGTTTCTTGGACTTGATCCCCAAACAAGTAACCTGTAACCACCCCCACCAACACCAAATTTCCCAGCACAGAGGAAGGCTCTGAAATCACAATTTGTCTGAGAGCTTGAACAAAAACCATGCCTAAGGTAAAAAGGAAGAAGAAATCTGATGCTTGCTTCTCCCTCTTTTGTTGGTGAAACTGAAAACCAAAAGGGCTGAGGCTTGGTGGGGGGTGGGGGAGGAATCATGGAGGAAGGTAGGAAGACCTAACAAAGATCTGCAAAGAACAAGAGCTCCAAAGGAGGAAATGCAGAGGTCCAGGCATAAGACTGATGTTTTTCCCTACGAAAGAAAGTCACCCTCGCCAGTTCTTGACGTCCTCATCTTCTGCCTGAGACCACAGCATTCCAGCCTAGCCCTGCATTAGTAGGCTTGGAGCTTGTCAGGAACTGCCTCACTGGACCTCATGTTATGGTGGCAGAGGTTCTAGATATAAAAGAGAAACTGGGTGTGTACGGAGAGAGGGGGGAGAGGGTAGCATGAGGAGTCAGGTTTTATTATTCCCAAGTTGGCACCTACCTTCTTTCTCAATGGGGTTCAGTCTTCCCTTCTCAATGGAGGGCTCTGTAGTTGCTGGCTGGATGCAGGGAACTAGAAAACAAGGGAAAAAGAGGAAGCAGTATTTGTATGAGCATTCCCTAGCTGTATGGGCCTTTCCTCTGCCTCTCATAAACACTGGTGTCCCTCAGGGTTCTATCCCCAATTCTCTTTCACTCTACAGCCCAGAGTATGTCTTCGGTTATCACCTTAAGCACTGATTCTTCTCAGTCCAGTTCTCTATATTCAACTCCCTCTATACATCTCCATAAGTGTGTTCTATAGGTATCTGAAACTCAGCATATTTTAAAACTCTACTTGACAATATGTCCACAGTATAATCCATTGGTTCTTTCTTCTTATTATTAGATTTTATTTACTTGTAGAGAGAGGGAAAGGGAGGGAAAAAGAGAGGGAGAGAAATATTGGTGTGTCAGAGAAACATTAGTGGCAGCCCCCAACTGGGGACCTAGCTGCCAACCCAGGCATGTGCCCTGACAGGGAATCAAACCAGCAACCTTTTGGTTCACAGGCCTACACTCAATCCACTGAGCCACACCCTTCAGGACCCACTGGGTCTTTAAAAAGCCATATAAATAAAGTATTTCAGTTCATTTCAGGCGTTTCTGAGTATTATCAGATTCTCGTTTTGACAGGTGACAAAGAGGGGAGTGCCATATTTTGCCGTGTATAACATGCACCCACATTTTGGGCCCAAACTTTCAGGAAAAGAACTTTCATTGTAATTTTAAGATTCAATTATTTATTTATATTTAGAAACAAATCCAATTATCGTATTCCAGGGTATTATTTTACATACAGATATCATTATTGCTTTCTAGAGTTACATTTTTAATGCATAAGCATAAATCAAAGAATTAAAAACATACACATATGGATTTAGTACTACCCATGTATGTGTACCCTTATTTTTTCCTCAAAAATTTGGGTGGGGGGTCAGGGGGTAGAGGGATTGAGCAAAAAAGAAAGAAGACTCATTGCAGGAGACCATTCTGCATGGCATGGGCCTCGTCCCCAGTGGCAAACATTTACTGCAAAGTAACTTCCTAAAATCCATGCTAAATTTTCCAAAGATGAGTATAACCTGTTCAACCACTTTTGCCCTATTCATTTGCAAATATCCCTCTTCTGTGATGTGATTAGCAGCACTGGCTGCTTTGTTTTCTGTAAAAGGTAAACCACCTAAAGCAACCTATGTATGGTAAATGAGGACCATCATGTAATGTGCCGAGAAACCCAATAAAGGTCCCGTTAAGGGCCGAGGCTTTTGCTGCCCTTGAGAGAAAAGCCATGCTGTCCCTTTTCCTCCACCAGACTTGGTAGTCCGTGTGAATGTCTCATTTCATCCATAATGACGCAGACACTGTGGGCTGGTGTCTGCATCAACTCATGGACATGGACAACAGGGTGGTGATTGCTGGGGGAAGGCAGGTATAAGGGGACCAAATTGTAATGAAAAAAATATAAAGGTTACAAAAAAAAGAAGAAAACTGGGCAAAAATGTGCACATTATACACAGCAATATATATCTTCTCCTGGACTTCTAAGAAGCCAACATAAAAAGCCACTTTATATATGTAATGGTTACCAAGATTTGGTCTTTGGCTGGGTTAAAAGTCCTATTAATATACGGCTTTATATTAATAGATCTAACTTTATATTTAACTTGTAAATATAAAGAAAGGTACTGCCCTGACAGGTGTGGTTCGGTTGGGCACTGTCCTGCAAAGTGAAAGGTCGCTGGTTTGCTTCCTGGTCAGGGCACGTGCCTGGGCTGCAGGTTTGGTCCCTGGTCAGGGCATGTACAAGAGGCAACTGACGGATGTTTCTCACATCGATGTTTCTCTCCCCGTCTTTCTCCCTCCCTTCTCTCTAAAAGTAAGTACCAGGGATCTCTCTGTTCCAGTGTGGCTCTTCTCACCACAATCCATTAACTAAATCTGACCACGTGATTCCCAGGTTCAAACTCTTCCAGCAGTTCTTTCCTACCCAGGGCAAAGTCCAGACTCCTTTGTATACCCTCTATAACCTGGATCCTTCATTCTTCATTCTTCCTCATTTCAGACTCCATGTTTTAGAATTTGCAGAGTCAGTCACGACTTAATTGATGGATTAAACCACTTGATTCCAAGCCTCTGCACACTTGCGGAAGTCCCACTCTTACCTGGCCAACTGCTCCTCATCCTTCCGCTAGCACTTTAAGCTTCTGGCTCCTCCCATGTACTTATAGCTTATGCACACAGCTGCAGTTATCTGTCATTTAAATTTCCCCCACAATCTGGGTACTCCTTGATGTCAGAGCCTGTCGTCTGTCTGAATGCCTCTCTTCTAGGGTGTCTGCCACATACATGCATTTCAAACACGCACTAAACACACACACAGAGGCAAAGGGGGTTGGTTGATCTTGACAGAAGGAGAGGCATTTGAGAAAGCCACTGCTTTCTTCCTTTACTGCTTGAGTAATCTGGAAAGAGTCATCTCTGGAAAATACCAAAGAACTTTACCATCTCCCCCCCCCAAAAAAAAATCCCAGGGAATCCAGACAGTTTGATACTGAGATTTCTCCTGTACCCCACCCCTCAAAAAAAAAAAAAAAAAGAACCAAGAAGACAAACTGAGACCTTGGGAAAAATAACAGGCCCAATCAGAAACATGAAGACTCTTCTAAGGAGGTCCTGCCGACCTGAGTATATTCAAGCGGAAGGGAGAGGTTAAGAAAAACCCCTTACTGTGAAAGGTCAGGTTCTAGTCTCCCTGTAACATAACTCTGGGGCAACAGAAAAGAAAACCCAAACCCAAGGCAGGCGCCTGAGTAAGCAAACTCTATCCCCTCTCGACATTTTTGAGAAGCATCTCTACAATTCCTCAGAAAGGCCTGATCTCCTTCCTGGAAAAAAAAACATGTTGGTGAGCGACCAAAATGGAGGATGGCAACTAAAGCTTACTGAGCACCTAATATACGCCCAGCTCTTTAAAAACTTTATGCCATTAATTCTCCCTACATTTCTGATGTAGGAACTCACTTTACCGCTGTGGAAAGAGAGGTCCAGAGAAACTGAGAACTTACTCGAGATCACACAGCGAAGAGTTCAAATCTGAAACAAAGTCTGGCCCCCCTCCAGAACCTGCGCTCTCCACTGTATCCCTGGGGCGGAAACCTTGAAGGATCAACGACGACAACTCCTCTACAAGAAAGGTGGGGCGGCAGCAGGAGAAACTCACCTCCGCACGAGCACTGAGCGTGAAAGCGGCGGTGCTCCTCACTGCGCCCCAGTTCTGAGCCCTGCTAACAGTGCACTCCGCTTCAGCTTCCGGGATCGGGGGGCTGCGCAGAAAGTCGGCTGACGGTGGACGCAGGGATCTGGCTTAAGTCTGGCAGCGATGAGAAAGCTCCTCCCAGAGGTGGGGCGAGGACCGGGCTTTCGGCCTCTCTCGCAAAGGTGGACCCAGCCCGTGCTCCAAGAGGGAGGTTGTGGGCTCCGGGAAACGAGCACCGGGCGCGTGGGGCCGAATCCAGCCGCGCCTTTGCTGGCCCACATTGCACTGCGCGTCGCGGCGACTTCGCTCTAGGCCACTTGAACTCCTGCTGCCGGAGAAAGGAGGAGAAAGGAGAGCGGAGTCTCAAAAAACACTTCATTCTGGTGTCTGGTCTCTCTCCCAATTCAGTAATTGAACTCTCACTCCCTTCCCCCTTACAGTCTGGTTGGCTGGTTTCAGAATATACCTAAGCTGGCCCCCTTATATGGTTAGGCAAACTGAGGCCCAACACAAAAGTTGACCATAAAAAGGAAGACCTTGGGTCTATAGACTCCAAGAGATAAAAAGTTCATGATTTCTGCCTGGACCATGGACCTTGGTCACACATTTATGCACCAGGTGCTGTGCTAGACATTTATTTATTCATTCATTCATTTATTTATGGAGAGGGGAAGGGAAGGAGAGAGAGGGAGAGAAATATCAATTTGTGGTTGCCTCTCTCGCACACTCTCCCACTGGGGACCTGGCCAGGAACCCAGGGGCATTTGCCCCAGACCTGGAATTGAACTAGTGACCCTCTGGTTTGCAGGCCGGCACTCAATCCACTAAGCCACATCAGCCAGGGTCTAGACTTTTATTATTAATAATTTGAGAGAGAGAAACATCAACACGCTGCTGCCCCCCACCCCCCATCTATGCATGCATTGGTTGACTATGATGTGTACCTCCATAGGGGGTTGACCTGCAACCCCGGTGCATCTGGAGGATGCTCCAACCAACTGAGGCACTGGGCCAACTGAGATACTGGGCTGGGTGAGACTTTATAAACATGATTTTATTGAACCTTCACAGCAGCTCTGGAAGGATAATGTTCTCTTTTTTTTTTAAGATTTTATTTATTTATCTTTAGAGGGGAAGAGAAGGAGAGAGGGAGAGAAACGTCAATGTATGGTTGCCTCCCCGGCGTCCCCCGCTGGGAACTGGCCTGCAACCCAGGCATGTGCCCTGACTGGGAATCGAACTACGATTGCGTGGCTCGCAGGCCCGTGCTCAATCCAATGAGCTATACCAGCCAGGGCAGGAGAATGTTCTTTTTAATTTTATTTCTTGTATGTATTTTTCTTGAACTATGTAGTATAGTGTACATACAAGAATATGTACAAATCTTAAACGTACAGCTCTGTGACAGTTTTTTTGTAATGTAACTACCATCCAGGTGAGTATAACAGGTTACCAGCACGCTGGAAGCTTCTCAAAAGTATTTGCAGTCTATTTTACAATCTGGACAGATTCAGTAAGGTAAAATAGCTTGCCCAAAGTCACACAGCTGTTAAGTTACAGATTTGAAATTTCGAATAGCCCCTGCCTCTCGACCTGAGAGGTGTTTTGCGTTTATGTCTTCTTTGGCAGGAGTGGAGCAGGGTTGTCCCAGTTAGTTCTGCCTATCTCCCCCCACACCTGGGGCTTCCCTGCTCCTCCTCTCTACTTCCCTGGTGGCACTCAGGTCCCCACCTCTTCATTGTTTTTTTAACCACCCTGGAATACTCCTTGTTGTCTCAATACAGGTGTGTCCTAATGGACAAGACGTCCATCGTTTCACAACATCTATCCCAAGGCACTCAGATTCCAGCTTTTGTAATCAAAATTTAGGATGCCTCAAACTCATCTTAGCCTAGCAAAAGCTTACTGTCAACAGGCAGACACATGCTGTGTATCCCACCATCTTCTCCATGTTGTGATGCATTCCCTCCATCTTTTCTTCTGCAGGATATTTATTTATTTATTTAGAGCCTGACTTTTTAAAAGCCTGCAGTGAAACAACAGTCAGTTGGTGGCTGGCACCTGATTAACTGCTGAGTCATTGTTGTAACACAGTGGGTTCCCACAGCACTGTGGCTTTTGCTGTTACTTGTGGCCCCAGGGCATTGTTACATGTAAGGCACAACCAAAATTTCAGAGCAATGGGTCTAACTGATAGTGTATTGTTTTCTAAAATAGTTAAGTTTGAGAGCCTACCACCCCTTTCATAATCCTTTTCTATTTTATAAAAGACTAGCTTCTCAGCCACTTCTAGGATGCATTGTCCCAGTGTAAAAACCTTGAGGCCAGTAAAAAAAGGGATCCTTGGATCCCTGGCTGGTGTAGCTTAGTGGATTGAGCGTGGGCCTGCGAACCACAGGATCGCAGTTTGATTCCCAGTCAGGGCACATGCCTGGGTTGCAGGCCAGTTCCCAGCAGGGGATTCACGGGAGGCAACCATACATTGATGTTTCCCTCCTTCTCTCCTTCCTTTCCCCTCTAAAGATAAATAAATAAAATCTTTTAAAAAAAGGGATCAGTGATTGGAAATAGTGATTACTCCAATGACTGGATCCTAAACCCTTATGTAAGTCATTTCCATTTCTTTGTACTGAAAACTACTAGTAGATTATAAAAAGTAATTTTGGATAATAGATTTTGTGATTTTAGGCATATAACTTGGAAGAGTTAAAACAAGTGACATTGCTCTAAGAAGACTTCTGTTTTCTTTTAAGTTTTTTTTTAATTTATTGATTTTAGAGAGAGAGGAAAAGAGAGAGAACATTGATTTATTGTTCCACTTGTTTATGCATTCATTGGTTGGTTCTCATATGTGCCCTTAGCAGGGATCAAACCCCACAACGTTGGAATATTGGGGCAACTCTATAACCAACTGAACTACCCAGCCAGGGCTATTTTGTACTTTAGATTCTACTTGTAAGTGAAATCATATCATATTTGTCATTCTCTGATGAATTTACTTCACTTAGCATAATACCCTCTAGGTCCAACCAATGAAAATGTTTTCTTAGTGTTAGCTTTTCTCAGAAAAAAAATAATAATAAAGGTTCAGAGATAAGAAGATTGTTCAAGGAACTGGCAAGTGCTTTGTTATAACTCTAAAATAGTTTCTCTACGGGGAACGTGTTAAGTATGGCTCTGTGTGTTAAGTCAAAAACCTTCACGTTCATCCTGAGGAAAACAGGACGATGGTCTAAGCAGGATTATGCCATGATCAGATATGGGTTTCATAAAGGTCATTCTGGCAGTAGCGAAGAAAGAGGCCACTGGTAAAAGGGCAACACTGGAAGCAGGGACACGTGTTAGGAGGCAGTCGTGTAGGTGAGCGGAGGAGGGCCTGTCCTATTACAGCAGCTCACACCTCATCATAAATTAGAAATGACACGTTTTAGAAATATTTAGGAGCAGAATTAGCAGTGCCTCGTGAACCACGAAATGTGTGCGGGTGAAAAAAAAACTGCCCTGGCTGTTTTGATGTTTCTCTCCCTCTCTTTCTCCTTCCCTTCTCCTTTCTCCAAAATTAAATAAATAAAATCTTTTTAAAAAACCCTAAAAGTCACAATGACTCCTGAATTTCCAGTACGTGAGAAGATTGTGGTTATAACTGTAACAGGAGAAATATCAGGATCCCCCAAAATGGGGAAGTTCCCCCACTAATATGGCTGGGGGAGGGGGAAGCTGAGTGGGGCCTTTGAGAGCTGCTTTATATATTTAAAGAATTTTAATGTTAAGTAGCTGTGCCTGCTTGGCTGGCATGACTCTAACTGGTGATGGACGGTGGCTGGAGGGGCTTGCTGCACCTTCGAGAAAGGCTTGGAGGTGGCTTCTTCATCTGGAGGCCACACTGGCCTAGACTAATAATGGCAGCCGAGAAAGGCAGAAGAGACCAGACTACTAGCAGGTATAATCAATCCAGTGTGGGAGGAGTCAAAAATGGGTTTATGGAGGAAGATCTGCCCCAGGATTTAAACACAAGGGCAATAACCATGCTACAGCTCTGGACCATGTGGAAAAGAGTAGGAGAGCTGTGAGAGGTGTGCTTGCTTTCTCTCTCTCTCTCTCTCTCCTCTTAACCATGTGACGTGGGAGCAGAGAAGGGGGTCTTGGCCATGCAGTTTGAAAGGAAAGGATGCAGAAAGACCCCCGCCAGCCCACAGTAAGGATGTGGTTTTGTATGAAGAGCAGGAGGCTGGCTGAGCAGGGATGACTGGGAGAAGCTGGGAATGCTGAACGGAGCCAGCAGGGTGAGGGTGGGAGAGTGGGGGACAGATACTGAGCTGTGGACTCCTATTTCTTTTCCTGAGAGGCAGTACCTCTGACAGGCCTGGTTTTGCAAGGGGAGGTAGGATTATGAGTTTGTGGGTGCTTTTGTTTCTAAAGGGCATGGGATTTAATGGGAGAATTCTGACATTATTCTAAACCTGTATAACTTGAATAAATAGTTCCTTTCCTTTTCATAAGACTATGGTACGGGAGTCATGGTTATCAGTGGTGAACAATAGAGCCCAGTGGTCCTGTTACGTAACTATAGATTTTGTTGCCCTGATAATTATTTATTGAGCCTCCCATTAAAGGCTTAGCATGTAAACTTTGCCCTGAGCTCTTTGAAATATAAAACTATATTGGCACTGGCTGGGTAGCTCAGTTAGAGTGTCATCCCCATATACCAACCTTATGCATTTGATCTCTGCTCAGGGCACATACAAAAAGCAACCAATGAATGAATAAATAAGTGGAACAACAAATCATATTTTTCTCTCTCTCTAAAAAAAAAAAAAGAATAGCCCCTCCCCGCCCCAGAAAAGAGCCAGAAGTGAATAAAATGTTGGGGAAACTAAGACAAAAAAGAACAACTAACATTGTATTGATGATCTACTACTTGCCCTACTCCTAACATTCATGCTCTCTAATCTCTACAGCAGAAACTTGGATTTGGTTGACATGAGAGTTATTGGCGAGCTGGCTTTGTGGAATGATTGGTTTATTCCTGAGGAAGATGGTCTAGATTTAGTATAGGAGGAGATGAAGATTTGGAGCACAAGATGGCAGAATTCTCAAGAATACTCATTACAAAGAGTATTACAAATACTCATTACAATTCTCAAGAATACTTATTACAAAGCCTATGTAATAAGAGTCTTAATCAGGGAAATACTTCAGTAGTGGAATAAGGTGCATTCCCTTCTAGATGGTGAAAAATCGGTCACGTGGGAGGATGACCTTTGCTTATTCTTGAAGTCAAAGGGAGGAACCACTCCTCCTCTGGTCCATCAGGTAGAAAAGGAAAAGTTGTTGTTTTTTAAAGATTGTATTTATTTATCTTTAGAGGGAAAGGGAAGGAGAGAAGGAGAGAAATATCAATGTGTGGTTGCCTCTCGTGCATTCCCTGCTGGAAACTGGCCTGCAACCTAGGCACGTGCCCTGACTGGGAATCAGGGCACATGCCTGATCCTTTGGTTTACAGGCCTGCGCTCAATCCACTAAGCTATACCAGCCAGAGCTGGAAAGGAAAAGGTTCTTAGAGGCAGAGAGGTAGCAGAACAAAAAGAAAATTATTAGCAGAGAATGCATTATTTTAGGCAAGGTTGTCCTCCTAAGGGGTCTATTAATGGATTGCCTGCTATCGCTAACTAGAAAATTCCGGGTTGGCTGGTTAAAAGTCATATTTCTGGGGAAAGTTGGAAGTGTAATTAGGTTACGTATTAAGTCTTGATTTGCTGCTGTGGGGCCTAGGACATGTGACTTGACTTTGAGCCTCTTGTCTCTCTCTCTTTTTTTTAGATTTTATTTATTTATCTTTAGAGGGGAAGGGAAGGAGAGAAGGGAAGAAACATCAGTGTATGGTTGCCTCTAGTGAGTCCCCTGCCTGGAACTGGCCTGCAACCCAGGCATGTGCCCTGACTGGGAGTCGAACCAGCTACCCTTTGTTTTGCAGTGAGGTACTCCATACACTAAGCCACACCAGCCAGGGCTGGTTGACTTTTTTTTTTTTTTTTTAGATTTTATTCATTTACTCTTTTAGAGAAAAAGGAAGGGAGAAAGAGAGTGAAAGAAACATCCATGTGTGAGAGATACATCGATCAGTGGCTTCTTGCAGGCCCCCTACTGGGAAACCTGGCCCACAACTTCGGTGCGCACCCTGACAGGGAGCCAAACGAGTAACCCCCTGGTTCTCATGCCAGTGCTCAAAGCACTCAGCCACACCAGCCAGGGCCAATGGTTGATTATTCTGTGACTGGGAATTGAACCTAACCTTGGTGTATCAATTAGGACGATGGTCTAACCAACTGAGCTATGTGTCCAGGGCTAATTCTATGTAAGTCCTTTTTGGGACGATGGTCTAACCAACTGAGCTATGTGTCCAGGGCTAATTCTATGTAAGTCCTTTTTGAGTATATAAACGCTGGGAAGCTCCCCTGAGTTAAGAATTCCCAACAAAAGTTGACTTGAGGGTTAGGCCTTTGGTTTCAGTGAATAAGCCAGGCCTCGCACAGGCATCCAGACTGCATCTGTGGCTGCTTAGGAAACTCTAAGAGTAAAACATATTTGAGGTAGTAGTGACTTAGATAGTGGTAGAAATAATAAGGTGGTGAGAATTGGTCAGATTTAGGATACATTTTGAAAACAGAGCTGAAAGGGTGAATTAAATGAGATAAAGAAGAGTAAAGGAAGACCCCTGGGATGTTGACCTGAGTGACTAGACAAATGTTGGTGTCCTTTACTAAAATGAGGAACACTGAGAAAGCAGTATATGAGTGGTAACGAAGAAAGAGTGCTTTTTTGACAAGTTGAATTGGAAATCCCTCTCAGACATAAAAGAGGGGAGCCAAGCTGAATGTTGGGTATATGAGTCTGGAGGCCAGTGGTGATATTGGGGCTGTATAAATGTTTAAGGGCCTGAAACTGGATGAACTTACCCAGGGAGTAAGTGAGACAGAGAAATGAGGACCAAGGTTCTGTCCTGCCCCGCAACATTGAGAAGTCAGGAAAAGGCCCTGGCTGGTGTTGCTCAGTGGATTGATTGCTGGCCTGCAAACTAAAGGGTCGCTGGTTTGATTCCCAGTCAGGACACATACTTGGGTGTGGGCCAGGTCCCCAGTAGGAGGCAGGTGAGAGGCAACCACACAGTGATGTTTCTTTCCCTCTCTTTATCCTTCCCTTCTCTTCCATCTAAACTAATAAAATCTTTAAAAAACATTAAAAAAATTTTGGCTAATTTCACAGACAGTATACATTTGTTTCTCTTTTTTTGGTTAATAAAAAGTTATTAACCTGGCTGGTGTAGCTCAGTGGATTGAGCACGGACCTGCGAACCAGAGAATCGCAGTTCGATTCCCAGTCAGGGCACGTGCCTGGGTTGCAGGCTGGTTCCCTGCAGGCCAACTCCCAGCAGGGGATGCACGAAAGTCAACCATACATTGATGTTTCTCTCTTTCCCCTCTAAAGATAGAAAAATAAATTAAATCTTTTAAAAAAGTTATTAAAATGTAAAGTTATTTGATCTTCTAACCCATGAGCATTCATCCAGCTGCCTTTCAACTTGGTCCATGAGCTATGCTGTCATAAATGCCTGGAAATCTTCAGGATAAGAGGTTTGCCATTGCTTAAACCTCTTTGCTGCAGGCCTTGTAGCCAATCCAACTGTTCACACCTTTATTTATTTTATTCATTTACTTTTTATTTTTTATTTATTTTATTTTTATTTATTTATTTATCTTTAGAGGGGAAGGAGAGAAGGAGAGAAACATCAATGTATGGTTGCCTTTTGTTCATCCCCTGCTGGTAGTTAGCCTGCAAGGAACCGGCCTGCAACCCAGGCATGTGCCCTGACTGGGAATTGAACCGCGATTGTCTGGTTCGCAGGCCCGCGCTCAATCCACTGAGCTACGCCAGCCAGGGCTACTTTTTATTTTTTTAAATATATTTTGTTGATTTTGCTATTATAGTTGTCCCATTCCCTCCCTTCATTCCCCTCTACTCTGCACAACACCTCCTACCCACATTCCCCCCTTTAGTTCATGTCCATGTGTCATAAGTTCTTTAGCTTCTACATTTCCCACACTACTCTTGCCCTCCCCCTATGTTCTGCCCACTGTCTATGCTACTTATTCTCCGTACCTTCTCCTCCCCCTCCTCCTCCACTCCTCCTCCCACTCCCCTGTTGCTAACCCTCCATGTGATCTCCATTTCTGTGGCTCCACTTCTGTTTTAGATGTCCCCTTAGTTTGCTTTTGTTTTAGGTGTGGTTGTTAATAACTGTGAGTTTGCTGTCCTTTCACTATTCATATTTTTTATCTTTTTCTTAGATAAGTCTCTTTAACATTTCATATAATAAAGGGCTTGGTGATGATGAACCCCTTGAATTTGACCTTATCTGAGAAGCACTTTATCTGCCCTTCCATTCTAAGTGAAAGCTTTGCTGGATAGAGCAATCTTGGCTGTAGGTCTTTGGATTTCATGACTTGGAATACTTCTTTCCAGCCCCTTCTTGCCTGTAAGGTCTCTTTTGAGAAATGAGCTGACAGTCTGATGGGAACTCCTTTGTAGGTAACTATCCCTTTACCTCTTGCTGCTTCTAGAATTCTCTCCTTCATTTTAATCTTGGGTAATGTAATTATCATGTGCCTTGGTGTGTTCCTCTTTGGGTCCACCTTCTTTGGGACTGTCTGAGCTTCCTGGACTTCCTGGAAGTGTATTTTCTTTGCCAGATTGGGGAAGGTGTCCTTTATTATTGGTTCAAATAAGTTTCCCACTCATGGCTGTTTCTCTTCCCCTTCTGGTACCCCTATAATTCAGATGTTGGAACGTTTAAAGATGTCCTGGGGTTTCCTAAGCCTCTCCTCATTTTTTTGGAAGGCAGCTATGCTCACCACTATACCACCAACGCTCTCCTCATTTTTTTGAATTCTTATTTCTTCCTTCTTTTCTGTTTGCTTGTTTCTTTCTTCCTTCTGGTCCACTCCATTGATTTGAGTCCCAGTTTTCTTTCCATCACTCTTGGTTCCCTCTGTATTTTCCTTCCTTTCACTTAGTGTAGCCTTCATTTTTTTGTGTAATTTGTGACCAAAACCAAGCAGTTCTGTGAGCATCCTGATCACCAGTGTTTTGAACTGTGCATCTGATAGGTTGGCTATCTCGTATTCACTTAAAAGTATTGGCTCTGGGGCTTTGATTTGTTCTTCTGATTGAGCCATTTTTGGTCAGGTTGCTTCTGTTAAGTATGAGTGGTGGAGACTTAGATGTTCACCAGTGTGGGGCCACCCAGTCTCTGGGTTGTGATGCTGTATGTGGGGGTGGGGTCAGAGAGGGAACAATGGTGCTTGTTCTGCTCTCTCTCAGATTTCAGTCTCCTCTGCCGCTTCCCACAAGCCAACATCTTTTCAATCGGTGCTTTTAGGCTTTATTTCCCTTCACTGGGGCCCTGGGTTGCGCGGTCTGTCTTGTTGCCCATTCTTGCCTAGTTTATCTACACCTGAATGTGTGACCGTGGTCAGCCCCCCACCTGCATGCACTCCGGGGTCTGGCTGCCACTGCCTTTTCCTGCCGAGATCCC
Source organism: Sturnira hondurensis (assembly GCF_014824575.4). NCBI lineage: Eukaryota > Metazoa > Chordata > Mammalia > Chiroptera > Phyllostomidae > Sturnira > Sturnira hondurensis. Next base: position 1,094,648 of record NW_028098007.1, read on the forward strand.
TCTCCCTGGCCGCCAACTCTGCCCCTCTTACCAGTCCAGTTGAATGGTGGTCGGACTTCCGTACAGTTCAATTTTCTGTGTGTTCTGGCTGTGTTTTTGTTTCTAAATATTTGTTGTCTTTAATTTTGGTTGTGTGAGGAGGCACAGTGTTTAGACCTATGCCTCCATCTTGGTTGGAAGTCTATTCCCGCACCTTCATTTTAAATGTCTCCAAAATGTGCACCCCAAACATTTCATCCACAGATGAAAATATGTATCCCACAAGGAAAAAAAAATTAAAGCTAGTCCAGACATGTCAAAGACTCAAATCCACCATTCTAACTTCCAGTTGTTTCTTTTTAGTGCCTGTCTGCCCATGGTAAGAGTGTGATGCTTGTACTTTAGGACCCCAGCAGCTGTTCTCCTTTCTTTTGTAACAGGGTGCAGCCAAGAGGGGGGCCCCAAATAGGGATTTGTAATGGGGTCCAGAACCCAGGGTATCCAGGAAATATTAGAAAAAAATATATAAGATGTCCTCACCCCCACAAGTCTGAGATGGGGGAATGGGACCCGTGGCGGTGGGCCATCTAGAGCCGTGTTATATAACAACAGCTTTGCAGCTAATCTCTAGCATGGTCATTTAATATATCTATAACCTTTAACTGGTTTCATGAATATGTTAAAAAGCTGTGGCTTTGAGCCAGGGGGATGAAAGTGACTTCCACCCAAGATGTAACTGGGAGGCAATTAGACAAAAACTAGACAGCCTTGGGAGAAGGTGTTTGTGGAATGGATTACAAAGCGCCTGTGTGAGAGCTTGGAGAAGACTGGCTCCATGCCATGGGGCCACACCTGCCCAGACTTATGATGGAAGCCCAGTAAACTTGGAATAATACAGGAATGCTGGCAGGTATAACTGATTGTAGGAGGAGTCAGAAATGGGGCTGCAGAGGAAGATTGGCCCTGGGATTTAAACCCAGACAAGGAACCATAGGAGGGATAACCACTCAGCTTTGGCAGAGTAGGGACTTTGTGGCTTTGGCGAGAGTCAAGACCACACGGCTTTGGGGTGATCCCTTTTGCCACATGGCTTAGGAAGCGGAAGAGACTTTGACTGGAAGAAAAGGGGTGAAAGGACTCTTGGTGGTGGGCCATGAGAAGGGGCCACATGGCTTTGGATTGACTGGAGATCGTGATGTTGACACAGCTGATGGTCTGGATCAGGGACTTGTACTTCTTTTCCTGAGATATAGTACCCCAGATGAGGGCAGAGGGAAAAGGAAGGACTGTGTGTGTCTGTGGCTATTCTAAAGGACTTTAGTATTTTAACGAAGATGTTAAGTCACTACTCTAAGTCTGTAAAATAATTCCTTTCCTTTTCACAAACCTCTGGCATTGAGAGACGTCTTTCCTCTGGTGGCAGGCATAGTGATCCTAGTGGGGGGCCCTTTCAGTAGTAGTATATTGTACACCCCCCCTTGGGTCTGTTCTGTAACACTTTGGCACAGAACTAGAAACCAGACAGAAAGAATACCCAATGAAACTTACTGTGCAGCCACATTAAACATTAATGTCATAAACATGTAAACTAAAGATTAGCATTTTTTCAGAAATCCCTTCTGTCCACTACTCTTAAACCATCACAGGCTTAAAGACAATGTACACTTCACTAAGACCAACAAAGGCTGTTGAATCATTAAATGAGGATATACAGAGATGTGTACTACTCAGGAAGTTTGGTGGTAGTTATGGAGTGCCTAGATTGTCAGGCTGGGGAACTGGAATCTCACAGCCCTGAACCTTCAACCTGGAGGCAGACCCACTACAATGGCTGTGAATCAACCAAGGTGGTTGTTTAGACACAATTGTGTTTAAATCCTTGCTGAGGCCTTTGATAGTTGTGTGGCCTTGGGCAAATAGAGTTTAAATTCCTTTCTAGAGAGAGGTGAAGGGAGGGAGAAAGAGGGAGAGAAACATCAATCAGTTGCCTCTCACATGGTCCCAAACAGGGATCAGGCCTGCAACCCAGGCATGTGCCCTGACTGGGAATTGAACCAGCAACCTTTTGGTTTACAGGTTGGCGCTCAACCCACTGAGCCACACGAGCCAGGGTGATATAGCCCAGCCAATTTGAAATTGCCAGGTTCATTTCCACTCTCAGCTCTTCTAAAACAACTCCTCGCAACTTCCCTCCTTCTCTCCATAAAAAGCAAACCCCTCTCCTTTGTTCTCAGGACTTGTCTGTGGTTCCAGAGAAAATTCCTCTGCTATTTCAGAATAAACACATTTTACTGGAAAATAACTGGTTCTTTGTCTTATTTAAGGTCAACAGATTAAATGAAACAATGGATGTAAAGTGCCTGGCAGTACATAGTAGGAACTTTGTGAATGGTGGTGATTATTATTTGTATTCAGAATAAACTGCTACAAGCAAGGCTGGGGGAGGAGAACTATCCTCTATGCACCCAGTTAAGCTGCTGAAATTCTTACCCAGACCCTAGAGAAGGGGTGTCAAACTCATTTTCACCAGGGCTGCCATCAGCCTCCTGGTTGCCTTCGAAGGGCTGAAATAATTTTAGGACAATATAAATGTAACTACTCCTTAACTGTTAAGGAGTTGAAATTACATTCAGCCCTTTGAAGGCAAACACGAGGCTGATGTGGCCCCCAGTGAAAATGAGCTTGGCACCCCTGCTAGGGAGATGGCCAGATCCCTGAATGAAGGAGGATTCTGCGGAAAGGTCGAACCCGCTCTCTGTGTCTGGCTGTCATTCTCACACAGATGGATGGGATAGGGGACTCAAGAGTTGGAAAATTTTAATTTAAGGTAAATAGTTTATAAGCCTGGTAGGTAATGCATGTTAAAGCTATTGTTTCAGGTACTGCAGATAAGGCCCATCCTGGCTCTCCTGAGAGACAGCCAACCTCCTGGGGCACCTCTGAAGATTACCACCTGGGGAACAAGTGTAGGCAACCTGGCCTTTGTGCTCCAGGGAGCGGCAGATAACTGCCAGCCCCTGGGAACAACTAACTGCCTGGGGCGAGAATACTGCAGGTGGTTTTTTTTTTAAATCTAACTTTCTTTAAATTTCAACCTCCCTCATTACACTTTGTTCTCCGTTATAAAAAGGCTGGCTTTGAAGGAAATGTAACACGGTCTGTTAAGGTATGAACCAGCTGTCTTCTCAGATCGCTGTCATTCCAAATAAAGCGCCCATGAAGATTCAATCTCTCTCTGCTTACTGGGTTTGGTATGTGACAGGCAGCACGAACACCGGTCTTTTCCGGTTTCATGTGTACGCATTTATGTAGCACTGTAGGTGTTGGTATAGAAGCTGTAATTATATCAGGGCAGGAATCACAGTCACACAGATGCTGCGTTACGATGGTGGAAAGGAGGCTGCAGCCAAGTGAAACCCTTGGTCTGACGCTAGAAAAGGAGGGGAAGAGGGTGGAGTGGTGTGGGCAGGGCCAGCAAGGCAAGGCAGAACCACAGCAGGAAGCAGACAGATTAAGTCATATGACAGTGCTGATTTCTCCTGTGAAATTCACTTCCCAATTTTACGTCCTTCCATTGCACATCACCCACAGAGGCCACTCTGTGCTGAAAGTGGGTAGAAGTGATTGATTTATTCATTCAATTGACAAACCTTTAAAGCTACCTACCATATGCCAGGAGTTTCCTGGAAGGATAACCAGTTGCTGGTCAGGGAGTTAGAGGTAGCTGGAAGGGGTGGGCTGAGCAGAGGAACTAGGTCCCGAGCTGTGGTGGACTGAAGTAGGCGGGATGTTGCATTCCAGGGGCCACATGTGGTTGATGAGAAGGGAACATGGGGTTCCTGGGAGAAAAGTAGGGGGGGGACTAAAGGAGGATGAGGCCAGTTCATAAAGTACCTGAGATGCCACATTAAATGTCTACATAATTAACTAACCATTTGGGGAGGGGGGAGTTGGATTCCTACCTTATACTACACACAAAATAAATTTCAGAAGGTTTGAATATTAAATGAACAAATAAAAATAAGACTATTTTAATAATCTTGGGGTGGAGGCCTTTATTAATTTTAAAACCAAAATTATAAATTATAAAGGAAAATATTAACTATTTTCACTATCTGAAAGTGGAAGTTTTCCAGCAAAAGTCAGCATAAAAAAGATTAAAAGACAAATGCCAAAGTAGAAGACTGCAGTATTTAATGGTCAAAGGATTCAAATCTCACTTTGTAAAGAACTGCTATGAAATCATTAAGAAAAAGACACATATTTTAATAAAAAATAGGCAAAGTTCTTAACAGTTAGTTCTCAAGAGAAGAAACAAAAATAGCTATGAAATATGAAAGGACAAAGCCAATGCCGTTTGTTATCTTGGTACCATTTGCTAAGCAGGCCTACGACTTTATTAAACGTGACCGCCATCTTACTCTTTTGACCTTGTCCCCAGGACTGGAAATTCCTGGAACAAAAGAAGAATGCAACGTGATTAGCCACTCCTTATATCCTCAGGCAGAAGATAAGATTGGAATAAACTGCAGCCTGTGTAAAACACAGCCCAGGGGCCAAGCAACACCCACTGCCTCCCCCTCCTTTTTAATCCAATAAAAGCTCAAAGCCTTGACCTAGCCCTTTTCTTCTTTGGGGAGAGTGAAATAAAACCTTTACTCTCTGCACTTTTTTTCTTGGTGAATTCTTTCACAACCAGGGTCACCCACCACCTTAACAAATAGGTTACTCGAACACATTAATAATGAAAGAAATACAAATCACTTTTCCCATTAGATTGATAAAATTAAAAATGTCAAGCCCCACCATTGGGGACAGTATGAAAAAAGGGATCTACTTAGATACTGTTGGAAATGCAGCTAGTATATAATCTTTATAGGGTAATTTGGTATTAAAATTTTAAATGTGTATCCCTTCTGATTCATCAATTCGAAGGAATTTAGCCAAAGGAAATAATAAAACGGGGCAAGGATCACTATGTTGTTTATAGGATAAAAACTACAAATGTTGGTAAGAAGGGAATTGGCAGAAGAAATTACTGTGCGTTTGTACAATAAAAACCTACACAGTCCTGAGGATGAAGTAGGGCTGTGAGTGCTGTGGTGGGAAAGCGTCTGTTAGGGTGGCTGGTGACGTGGGCATCACAAATTCCAAACTTTGACACCCTTCACAAACCTTCCTGCAGCTTTCACAAACTTTCTCTTTTTTTGAAAAAATATTTTGTTGTTGTTCAACTAACAAGCTTTCTTATCCCTATCTCTAACAAGCTTTTCTTATGGTTGTAGAAACAACCATCTTTAAAATAAATTACTTTGAATCCTGTTCCTTCAAAATTGCATCTCCATGCCTCTTGCCTTGTATTATTAAAACCATACAGTTTCTTTTTTTTAAAGATTTTATTTATTTATCTTTAGAGAGGAAGGGAAGGAGAGAAGGAGAGAAATAACAATGTATGGTTGCCTCTTGTGAGTTCCCCCCTGCTGAGAACTGGCCTGCAACCCAGGCATGTGCCCTGACTGGGAATCGAACCACGATTGTGTGGTTTGCAGGCCCGCACTCAGTCCACTGAGCTACACCAGCTAGGGGTACGATATAGTTTCTTAACTTGAACTTAACTTTTAGAGATCTTTGTTTCCACAATGACCAAAAAGTAAGCAACCAGCATTCCCTAGATTTGAAACTGGAAAAGACTGACTTCTGTGCTGTCACACACGGGACCAAATCTTTGGTGTCCCAGGAGGTCGGCTGTCTCTCAGGAGAGGCCGGATGGGCCTCATCTGCAGTTTCTGAAACAATAGCTTTAACATATGCATTCCTTAGTAGGCTTATTAACTATTTACCTTAGTCTAAAATTTTCCAACTCTTGAGTCCCCTATCAGAGTGAGTTGTGAATACATTTCATGACCATTACAAACAGGTTCTTGTCTTGGCAAACACACTCTCACTTTCAGGAAACACAGCTCCAATAAAGCACAAGACATTTATCTGCAGCTCCAGATCCACGCCACAGCCACTTGGTACTAGAAAGCTGAGAGATGGTGGCCGATGGACTCACAAGTGTAGGTAGTGTGCTGCAGGAGGGGCAAGGTTTCCACTAACACCACGAGGGTCTCTGGCCCCATGAGTGGAGTTTGACAGTAGTCCTCGCTACAAGTGGGAAAAAAAAAAAGGCCAAGAAAAAGTCTAGCAATCTACATTTTGGTATTTCATGTTATTTCAAAAACCTAGACGTTCAATAACATTTATCAGAATTTGCTAATTTAGAAAGGATCAACTGGAATAAGTTAAATTGACTTGCTCAGCTATAGCTAAGGTCTCCCCCCTTTTGGTACGAATTATCTCCCCAAAGTTTTTATTTTATTTTATTTATTTTTTAAAGATTTTATTTATTTATCTTTAGAGGGGAAGGGAAGGAGAGAAGTAGAGAAACATCAGTGTATGGTTGCCTCCTCTGAGTCCCCTGCTGGGAACTGGCCTGCAACCCAGGCATGTGCCCCGACTAGGAATCGAACCGCCATTGTGTGGTTCGCAGGCCTGCACTCAATCCACTGAGCCACACCAGCCAAGGCTATTTTTTTTCTTAAAAATTGTTTTATTATATTCTTTCCCATTACCATTTAGTCCCCTTATACTGCCCCACCTGCAATCACCACAGTGTTGTCCATGTCTGTAAGTCCTTTTTTTAAAAAAATTCTTGTTCAAGTACAGTTTTCTGTCTTATATTCCCAGCCTTGCCTGCACCCCCCCCCAGTGCTCCCCACCTCCCTCCCATTTCCGCCCCCCACCCTTAGTTATTGTCCATGTGTCCTTTATACTTGTTCATGTGAGTCCATCCCCTTTTCCCCTATGATTCTCTCCCCTCTCCCCTCTGGACCCTGTCAAAGTTTTTATTTTAAAAGATGGTCTAGACAAGAGTCCTTGCAGTAGACCAGGTATTTGCATTTCAAAAATGTAGGGAAAGAAAAGCAAGCTTCTCCTAGAAGGGCTTTGGTTTCATCAGGGGATGGGGCAGAAAAGTTTAAAATGCCCCTTTTTTCCTCTTCATTGAGAGGCAGTCTCAATTTTTCCCAGGATTTAGCAGCTCCAAGGTTTCCAGGAGGAGAATATAGAGTGTTTTACAGTCTGGGAGGGGGGTGAGATTTTTTCCCCCTCTTTGTATCCTTCTTTTTACTTAATGCAGGCACAGTGGAGCTACGCCTAAACTCCAAACAGGAGTTGAATGCATGACTCGGGTTAGGCAGGTAAGAAATAGATGAAGACAATTAGAATCCTCTCTCCAAACCTCACAGAGACAGGGTTAGGGGGTTAGCCCTGGTCAAGCTTCCGCTGTCCACTGTTCCCCTAGTCACAGGTCTCAGGAAGCCAGAGGGGAGGGAGAAATAGAGAACGTCCCCATATGGGCCACGAAAATGTTAGGGTGGTTGGTGATGCAGGCTGTAAAAGAATTCACAAAGAGGACAAAGTGTAGAGAATAAAGTTTTAATCTCTCTCCAAGAAAGGAGATATGGTGTGGAGAGATACACCAGCACTGAGGGTTGGGGACTTTGAGCTTTTGTTGGATTATAGTTGCATTAAAAGAGGGGGGTGGCTGTCGTGGGGCCCCTGGGCTGTTGGGGCTGCAGTTGGTTCCAATGATACCTTCCGCCTGTATCTGTAGGGAGAGGTTAATCACGTTCTGTTCTTGTTTTCTGGTACCTAATTTCCAGTCCTGGGGACATAAGCTCAGAAGAGTGAAATGGGAGTCATGTTTAACAAGGTCATAAGGCCTTAGCTTAGCAAATGGTGCCGTGATGGCAACTGGCAATGACTTTATCCTTTCAATATCCATGATATGTTGTTAAGTGGAAAAAAACAAAAATGGTTACAAAATGCAGGTTTGGCATTAGCTGTGTTCAGCTCATTCAGCCTCAAAGATCAAAGTCCTAAGGCTGCAGAAGGCCAGGGTGCCAGTTCCTGTCCCTGGATCACGGTTGTGCAACCTCGGGGACGAGGCCAGCCATGAGCCTGGCATAGGGGTGGGGATTTGTTCTGCTGCTTGTTTTTGCCATTACGGAGCCCCAAAGCCAGATCCCTGCAATGGAGCCTGGATTTCCTTCTCTAAGCAGAATGCCGGTGAGGGTCAAAGTCTCTCGTAGGTACTGGTGCCCTTCCCCCTTCATTAGGGTAAGAAGGTGACTTCTCTGAATTCTGCTAGTGCTGATCTTTGGGAAGCTGACCTCCCTTTACCAGGAAATCTAGCAGATAAGCCTTTGCCATAAGGGTGCCCTTTCAGTCGGGGCACAAGTGGGAGGCAACCGATCAATGTTTCCCATGTTGGTGTATCTCTCCCTCTCTTTCTCCCTTCCTTGCTCCGATCGAAAAAGAAATAAATAAAATCTTTAAAAAAATTCTCCAGTGAACACCCCCATGCTGGCTCTTCCCTACCTAACGTACTAGGGGCCAAATTCTGTTTTTTTTTCTTTTAAGATTGTATTTATTTAGTTTTAGAGAGATGGAGAGGGAAGGAGAGGGAGGGGAACATCAATGTGTAAGAGATACACTGATTGCTTGCATCTCGCATCTCCTTGACTGAGGAACCTTGGTCACAACCCAGGCACATGCCGTGACTGGGAATCAAACATTCAGCCCTTTGGTTTGCAGGCCTGGGCTCAATCCACTGAGCCACACCAGCCAGGGCCCCAATTCTTAAACACTTTAAAAAAAAATGCCTGCAGTTTTTTGTTGTTGTTTTCTAGAAACAGGGAGGACAGAAGTCACAGTGTAATTCCCAGGCCCACATAGTGCCGTAGACAAGTAAAGTTCTCTCCAGTTAGCAATTCCAGGCCACCATCCAGACGAGAGTAGCTGTGGTTGGCTCAGTTTTAGTGGAGCTGAGCCACAAATAGGAAGGGAGGGCTGTTTTTAGTTTTATATTTAGTCTTCCTGCTAGCCTATAGTGGAAATCAGCAGGAACCTCAGTTCTTGAAAGTGGGGAAACTGAGACTGATTAATTCAGCAGAGATGTTCAGTACTTCCTCTGCTCTCCAAAGGAATGAGGGATTTACATACTTAAGACCACACTGATACCAGTGCACAGGGTGTGGACAGAATCCCATCAGTCTCTTGGCTCCAGGCGGTTCCCCTTTGCATTCTCATCATACTCAAAATACAATCAGTGGATTGAGCGCTCACCTGTGAAGGAAAAAAGGTCACTGGTTTGATTCCAAGTCAGGACACGTACCCGGGTTGCCGGCTGGGTCCCCAGTTGGGGACATGAGAGAGGAGCCACACACTGATGTTTCTCTCCCTCTCATTCTCCCTCCCTCCCTCTCTAAAAATAAATAAATAAACTTTAAAAATATATAACAACTGTACTTGAATGATTAAAAATATTCAAAAAAATGAGAAAAAATACAATCATGAGAGGTGTGGCCAGCCCCTTGAAACCATTCATGCATTTATTCCACATTCGTTGAACACGAACTACTTGCCTGCCGATTGCTGACCACTGGAGAGGCAGAGGTAAAGGTGTGGCCTTGCCCTTCAGGAATGGTTAGTCTAATGCAGTCGTTCTCAATCTGTTTTCTGTTCAATGCTTTGAGGTACTTCCTATCACTATGACATTTATCTATTAAGATCAGGGTCCTTCTAGGGGACATAAAAATGAATAATGAATAATTATAGAACGATGTGATAAGTATCATCATTGATAGAAATAAACACAGTATAGCGGAAATGTTACAGCAGAAATGGCCAGAGGGGAAATAGAGGCAGGGTCCTCACCATTACAATCTAACAGAGAACTTGATAGAGGAGGATAAAAGCAAAACTCACACATTGACCCAGGAACTTGGAGCCTGGTCCAATAAGGCTGCCAGGCTTCCGGAACAATAAGTGAAACTATGTAGGAGAGGGGGGACCCCTTGAAAGTCTGTGTGCACCTCTCCACTAGCTGGGAAAAGGGAAACCTTGAGACTGTATATTCATTCCAAGTCCTGGAAAGGAGAAGGGGACGGAGTCTACAGCGCCCAAAGAAAAAACCCCATAAAACAACTTTGGATAATTGCCTGCCTTCTATCATGTAAGCAAAATGAACAAATAGACTCTAGAGCAAGATAAGGATTCAGGCTGACAGACCCACACTCATACCTAGGTTTGGGTTGTCATGTCTCCCCAGGGGAAGCTGGCACCACTTCTACCTGTCAATCAAAATGTAATTTCTTTGCCCACAATCCACCAAGTATGTAAGTCCTCAGAACAAGGGACTCTCTCTCTTCTCTTGGCCTCTCCGCTGTTTTGGCCTTGGCCTCTGGCCACCCTACTTTTGCCACCCCTGCTTTAGCTACCCTTGCTTTGCTTTCTTTTTAGAACTCAGTATTAATAAACTTTGCTTGCACACTAGTAGGCTCCCTGGCCTGTAATTCTTTACTGGGCCAGTGAGAAGAACTGAGTTTTGGGGAGTAACAGAAATACAGAGGAAGGAGTACTGAAAATCATATTCGGGATGGGAGCATTGTCAGACAGGGTAATAAGAAGCTAGGAAAATTCCTTTGCAAGTGGAACAGGGAAACAGACAGAGAGCTGAACATAATAGGGAGCGATTACAGCCAGGTGCAGATTGTCACCAGGGCAAGGGTCCCATGTGCTTATCAGGGGGCAAAACTGGGGAAACAATGACCTCACCTCCAGGGTAACCTCTTCTTTCTTGGCCTTTCCTCCTTGGAAATGGCATCCAGGAAGTAACATCTAGGCCTCAGTTGTATTTCAGCTCCAGGCCCAGAAAAGTAGCAAAACCAGATGGGCAAGGCAAGAACCAATTGCAATGGCTAAAGAACAGTTGGTGTGATGGGGGATTCAAATGCTGGAAAAATGTTAGTTTCAGGTAATAGCTGACAAGCTTAGTAATCAATGTATGTAAAAATTTATTGTTTCAGAAACTGAAGGTATGACCCACCCTAACTCCAGGAGACCACAAGCAGTTCCACCTTTGTGCCTCAGGAGGACTGCAAGCAATCAAGGTGGTTTGTGAGCCATTGTGCTCCAGGGAGAGATTCCCACTGCCAGGACACAGATGAAAGGATGATGCAGGTTTTTTTTTTTTTTTAAAGATTTTATTTATTGATTTATTTATCTTTAGAAGGGAAGGAGAGGGAGAGAAACATCAATGTATGGTTGCCTTTCGTTCGTCCCCTGCTGGGAGTTGGCCTTCAGGGAACCAGCCTGCAACCCAAGCATGTGCCCTGACTGGGAATCGAACCACAGTCTTCTGGTTCGCAGGCCTGCACTCAATCCACTGAGCTACACCAGCCAGGGCAGGATGATGCAGGTTTTTAAAAATATATTTTATTTTTTTGAGCACGGGCCTGCGAACCAGAGGATCGTGGTTCGATTCCCAGTCAGGGCACATGCTTGGGTTGCAGGCTGGTTCCCTGAAGGCCAACTCCCAGCAGGGGATGCACAAAAGGCAACCATACATTGATGTTTCTCTCCCTCTCCTTCCCCTCTAAAGATAAATAAATCAATAAATAAAATCTTTAAAAAAATATATATATTTTTTTATTTTTTTAAATTTTTATTTATTTATTTTTATACAGAGGGGAAGGGAGGGAGAAAGAGAGGGAAACGTCAATGTGTGATTGCCTCTCATGAGCCCAGCACTGGAGACCTGGCCCACAACCCAGGTATGTGCCTTGACTGGGAATTGAACCATCAACCCTTTGGTTCACAGGCCAGGTATAGCTCAATCCACTGAGCTACACCAGCTAAGGCAAATGATGCAGCTTTTATCCGACTAATTTTTTCCCTGAATTCCAAACTGGTTAGCTGCACTTTTCTTCTCTTTATAAAAAGGATCGATTTAAAATGGAATTTAAGATGGTCTGTTAGGGTACACACCTGCTGTCTTCTCAGATGGCTTGCCATCTGAATAAAGCACCAAGATTCAACCCTTGTCTCTGCTTATTGGTTTTGGTAGTCACAGGCAGCAAGAACTCTGACTTTTCTGGTTTCAAGTGGAGACGAGGACCCTGAAGGGACACACCTGTAGAACTGATGAATATTACTCTGAAACCCTCCCCTGAGACTTCCTCTAAGATTCCTGCCTGCAAGAAAGAGATAAAAGCCTTAAGACAAAGGACCCAGGGAGTGTGCTTCCCCTCTGGGGAACAGCCAGTGGCATTCCTTTCCCTTCTTCATTCCCTGCTTTCTTTGCCCACAGGCATGAGTCTCCTAAACTAAGGCAATGGGCAGCTGTCCACTTGTCCCAGGCTTGTCCCCTGAGCCCGTCCCTAAAGCCACCATTTTCTCTGGCTTCCCATTGAGCCTAGGCTCTCCCAGCCTAGGCTCTCAGGTGGCTTCTTCTTTGCTAAGCTCTTGCTTCACTGTTCCCAGTTTTAATAAATGGATCCTCACTGTCACCTGGACTTGTGTTGTGAAATCTTTCCTACACGAAGTTCAGAACCAACATACTACTGCTGGCCTTAGGTAGACTTGCTCCAGAATGGTGACAACTGAGCCTAGATTTTCTTTATTTTCAGGGAGGGGAAGTGAGGGAGAAAGAGGAAGAGAAACATCCGTCGGTTGCCTCTCTCATGTCCTCCATCAGGGGACCTGGCTCCAAACCCAAGCATATGCCCTGACTGGGAATCAGATCAGCGACCTCTGGATTTGCGGGCTGATGCTCAATCAACTAAGTTATGCCGGTCAGGGCCCAAATATAGTTTTATAAACTGAATTCTTGTAAATTTAAGGATTCCAATATTCTCTCAGAACTGTTAAATGTGAAGTTTTCTTTTAGTGGTAATTCAAAAAATTAACATAACTATATTCTGAATCATCTGGTGTCCTCATAACTGAGTGCTGCCCAGTGATTTTGATTTCTATGATGGCATGTGTTGTTACAATTACATGGAAGCATTTACCTTTAATGGCTTATGGGTTTAACTTTAATGGTTTACAAGTTTAACTGTAATGATTTATAAGCACACAGCAGGCTGCGGTTAGCAGGTCCTAATGTTAAAGTGATCACTGTTTTGCAACTTCTGCTTTGTACTCATATTGAATTGCCTTACCTGTTGTAGCTTGTTGCTGTCTACCACAGCAAATCAGTACAGTGATGTAACTGCTGCTTTGTTAAGTGAAGTCCAGATAATGTCAAAGAGCACTGTATAAACAAAGGTTTCATGCTAGCTTGGACAGAAAAATGGTGGGAGAACTGAGTCATCGTCAACAAGGCATAGGCAGTATAGGTGTGCAGAACCTGAAGGAAGATGCACTATAGAATTAGGACTGTATTCATGTTCACGGAGGATAGTGCTTACAGGAAACTCATCTTGGGTATCTTTTCTTACAATAATAGTTTATTTGCAGCAAGAGTAGGAATAATTACCCAAGCAAACATTTTCATAAAACAGTGATTTCAATTATTATTATTTTAAAAATATTTTATTTATTTATATTCAGAGGGGAAGGGAAGGAAAGAGGACGAGAACTATCAGTGTATGGTTGCCTCTCATGGGTCCCCTGCTGGGTACTGGCCTGCACCCTAGGCATGTGCCCTGACTGGGAATTGAACCCTGATCGTGTGGTTCACAGGCCCATGCTCAATTCAGAGTCACACCAGCCAGGGCTCAATTATTATTATTATTATTTTAAAGATTTTATTTATTTATTTTTACAGAGGAAAGGAAGGAGAGAGAGAGAGAAATATCGATGTATGGTTGCCTCTGGTGTGTCCCCTGCTGAGAACTGGCCTGCAACCCAGGCATGTGCCCTGACTGGAAATTGAACCGCGATCATCTGGTTCGCAGGCCTGCGCTCAATCCACTGAGCTACACCAGCCAGGGCTATTTTTTAAAAATATATTTTATTGGCCTTGGCTGGTGTGTCTCAGTGGATTGAGCACAGGCCTGTGAACCGAAGGGTCGCCAGTTTGATTCCCAAGCAGGGCACATGCCTGGGTTGCGGGCCAGGTCCCCAGTGGGGGATGTGTAAAAGACAAACACACATTGATGTTTCTCTCCCTCTCTTTCTCCCTCCTTCCCTCTCTCTAAAAATAAATAAACAAAATCTTAAAAAAAAAATATATATATATATATATATATTGATTACACCATTACAGTTGTCCCATTTTTCCCCTTCATTCCCCTCCACCCTACACATCCCCTCCCACCTACATTCCCTCCCTTTAGTTCATGTCCATGTGTCATACATATAAGTTCTTTGGCTTCTACTTTCCCCATACTATTCTTACCCTCCCTCTGTCTCTTTTCTACCTACCATCTATGCTACTTATTCCCTCTACCTTTTTCCCCTTTCCCCCCCTCCCACTCCCCTGTTGATAACTTTTCATGTGATCTCAATTTCTGTGGTTCTGTTCCTGTTCTAGTTGTTTGCTTAGTTTTGTTTGTTTGTTTTGTTTTGTTTTAGGTGTGGTTGTTAATTGTGTTTTTGCTGTCATTTTATTGTACACGTCTTTTATCTTCTTGTTCTTTGATAAGTCCCTTTAACATTTCATATAATAAGGGATTGGTGATGATGAACTCCTTGAACTTGACCTTGTCTGAGAAGCACTTCATCTGCCCTTCCATTCTAAATGAAAGCTTTGCTGGATAGAGCAATCTTGGATGTAGGTCCTTGCCTCTCATGACTTGGAATACTTCTTTCCAGTCCCTTCTTGACTATAAGGTCTCTTTTGAGAAATCAGCTGACAGTTTGAAGGAAATTCCTTTGTAGGTAACTGCCTCCTTTTCTCTTGCTGCTTCTAGGATTCTCTCCTTCATTTTAATCTTGGCTAATGTAATGATGATGTGCCTTGGTGTGTTCCTCTTTGGGTCCACTTTCTTTGAGACTCTCTGAGCTTCCTGGACTTCCTGGAAGTCTATTTCCTTTTCCAGATTGGGGAAGTTCTCCTTTATTATTTGTTCAAATAAGTATTTAATTTCTTGCTCTTCCTCTTCTCCTCCTGGTACCCCTATAATTCGGATGTTGGAATGTTTGAAGATGTCCTGGAAGTTCCTAAGTGGCTCCTTATTTTTTGGAATTCTTGTTTCTTCATTCTTTTCTGGTTGGATGTTTCTTTCTTCTTTCTGAGACAACACTGTTGATTTCAGTCCTGGTTTCTTTTCTGTCATTATTGGTTTCCTGTACATTTTACTTTATTTCACTTAGTGTAGCCTTTATTCTTTCATCTAATTTGCAACCAAATTCAACCAATTCTGTGAGTACCTGATTACCAGAATTTTGAATTGTGCATTTGATAGGTTGGCTATCTCTTCATTACTTAGTTTTATTTTTTTTTCCTGCAGCTTTGATCTGTCCTTTCATTTGGGCCATTTTTTTTTTTTTGCCTTGACACACCTGTTACGTATGAGTGGCAGAGCCTTAGGTGTTCACCAGGGTAGGGCAACCCAGTGGCTGGGTTGTGACGCTGTATGTGGGGGAGGGGTACAAAAGGGAACAACAGCACTTGCTCTGCTTTCTGCTGGATTTCAGTCACTTCCTCCGCTTCCCACAAGCAAACTGGGCCCTCCTGGTGCTGATTCCCAGGTGGGTGGGCTTGTGTACGTTCTAGGACTTTGTGGGCCTCTCCAATGAACTCTCCTATGAGGTTGGGAGTTTCTCCCACTGCTGCCTCACCCCCCACAGGCGTTTTCAATCAGTGGTTTCCGGCTTTATTTCCCCAAACTGGGACCCTGGGTTGTGCGGTCTGTCTGGCTCCCCAGTTTTGCCTGGTTTACCTGCACGCAAACGTGGGACTGCCCACTCCACCAGCCTCCGCCTTGCCACCAGTCCTCTCTGCCTGGCTGCCAGACTCCGCCTCTCCTACTGGTCTGGATGAGTGAGTCTTCTTTAACTCCTTGGTTGTCAGACTTCCATACAGTTCGATTTTCTGGCAGTTCTGGTTGTTTACCGTTTTAAAATTGTTGTTGCCCTTCTTTTGGTTGTGCAAGGAGGCACTGTGTGTCTACCTACACCTCCGTCTTGGCTGGAAGTCTGATTTCAATTATTTTCAACACTACATCTGGACAACCTATTAAAATATTAAATAATCTGAATGGAAAAAATTGAAAAATTAAAGTTAAATAATTAAAGTTAACAAATCAACGCAACATTTTTTGTGGGGGCCCTCAAGAATATTTTTCCTTTCGCAAGGGACCTCATGCTACTCTCAAGTTTGAGAATATTACTTTAAGGTAATGGAGAGAGAGCTAAATCTTCTGAGGAACTGTACTGGGAACCAGAGCTTTGCCCAGCAAAGAAGAGTCATACTTATTTGAATTGGGCAGAGAAAAAAATTGAAGGACCTCGCTTCTAAGTAATAAGGCAAAATATTGAATACGGTTTGTGCAAGCATTTTCTCAGTACGTCTCTGACCCCAGGCAATCCTTCCAAACGAAGCCCCACATAAAGCCCTCAGCAAGGAGCAGGTTAGTATCAAACTTTGTTTTTATTTAAAGAATTTTAGAGAAAACTTACTAAATAAAATTTTCAGGAGGCAGCTTGTATATCTAATTGACTTCTTAACTCATTTCTTTTTCACTTTTATTTTTTGTTATTCTTTCCTAGGTGCAATAAACTTAAGTGCTGATGGTGGTGACCAAAGGAAATTGTTCCTGGTGGAAACAGTTCATCTTCATGAGTGACCCTCTATCCAGAAAATGCTGTTCTTTTTGAGTTGCCTTTAACTGTTTTTATCCCCCTCCTACCTTCACAGAAATTCTTTGAGGTTTTAGTCTTAGCTTACCTCTTTCCACTCTCTCAGGAATTTCATTTCCCCCCAGGTTCAAGTGTCCATGATATTGTGAATGATGTAAAAAATATAATTTATTAATATATTTAACAAGCCCTGGCTGCTGTAGCTCGGTGGATTGAGTGCGGGCCTGCAAACCACATGATCGCGGTTTGATTCCCAGTCATTATTGATTGGGAATCAATAATGCCTGCAACATGCCTGGGTTGCAGACCAGTTCCCAGCAGGGGACTCATGAGAGGCAACCATACATTGATATTTCTCTCCTTCTCTCCTTCCCTTACCCTCTAAAGATAAATAAATAAAATCTTTAAAAAATATATATATTTAACAAATATTTATTGTATCTATTACGTGCAAGGAAACATGGTCCTAAATATTAAAATTATAACATAATGAACAAGGTAGCTATCCCATAGGCTTCCCCTCATGTTTACGCATTTCCAACTTCGTTCTGGCCATCTTTCCCTGAAATCTTAAATTCGACCTACCCCAAAGTGGGCTCTTAATCATCTCCTCCAAAATAACCTGTTTCACTTCATTTCTGTGAATTTCACCACTCTTCATCCTATTTAGTGACTCTTCAAAACACTTTAATAGATGGTGTCTCATTTATCTTTGCATGTGTGGTACCTAGCAGAGTATAGGCCTCCTGTAAACAGCAGAACAATAAATATGTAATTAAACTACTGTGCTGCTGATTCTAAATCTACATCTCCAATAATGATCTTTGAATACTTCCTCCTGGATGTCTTGGGAGTATTTCAATGTTGTTTTCCTCAAACCAAACTGATTATGTTCTCCTTTAAAAGAGGAGTCAGGGGCCCTGGCGTGGTAGCTCAATTGGTTAGAGCATTGTCCTGATACACTAAGGTTGCGGGTTCCATCTGCAGTCAGGGCACACACAAAAATCAGCCAATGAATGCATAAATAAGTGGAACAAAAATTTGATGTTTCTCTCTCTCAAAAAAAAAAATCAACTAGAAAGAAAAATAGGAGTCGGTAATAGAGTAAACTCCACAGTTATACAGTCTGGTCATACCAGAATGTAAGGCATATAACTGTAAGGCATCACTGCACACCATGGGACACCTTAATGTTCTAGTCTCTGTAATATTACCTTAGCATACTTGCTTCTAGCTGGCGCCCCAACCTGGGAACAGGTTCACAACCCAGAAATGTGCCCTGACTGGGAACTGAATCAGTGACCTTTCACATTGCAGGAAACACTCCATGTCTGACGGGGTGTTTGTCATTATTTCTACCCTCCAACCTGCTTATTCTCAAGTGTTTCCTATGTCACTGAGCCTATAGAAACGTGATTTCTTTCCTTCTTCCAATCCTGCTGCTAATGTCATATTACAGTCCTGAGAATTCTCTTGTCTGGACCTTTGCAGTAGCTTCCCATTAGATTTCTTTAGGTTCTGGTACTATGAAGATTAAAAAAAAAAAAAACAGGTAAAAATTCTTCCCAGACTACTGCTGAACAAGTCAGGACAAAACAGTGGCATATTTGTAAAAGTGGAGACAGAGACATATACCAAGTCCCGTAGAAGGATAAACGGAAAAAATCCCCTCTGCACCCATTTCTGAAATTGTTACTGTCCTCTAAAAAAACAGATCCCACAATCATTTAATTAGACAACAAATATTCAACAGATTTCTTCTCTTTTTAGAACTCTTGTACTGCTGTTTCATTTTTTATATTCCCATGGGGCTAAGTGTTGCCATTTTCCTGAGCCAGCATAACTCTTTTGGTCCTTAAATGGGACAAATAAACCCAAGTGCCCAGCCCAGGACGTGGCATGTTAAAGATACAATAAATGGTAATTTTCTTTTGACTGAAGTAGGCCAGTGTGCTGTTGGTTTAATATGCACATGCCATTAATCATCCACTAATAAGCTCTGAAATCTATGTCTCCAGTGCCTCCTCAAGAAGAAAATGAATAATGGCCAAATAACTGATCAGTCCCAGGCTGGTAAGGGAAAACAAATAAAAAATCACTACTTTTGCAAAATAGGATCATAAGTACCAAAAAAACTTGAGATGCTTAGCCACCATGACACAGCACTTTCCATTTTCTATTCTGCTATAAGGTCCAAAGGAGTTAGTAGGATTGTGGGGGCTGGAGGCAGAAAGGGGGACATGATAGTACTATTTATTAAATGCCCCTATTTTAACATCAGGTGCTCTGTTGTTCCCTGTGGGGCAGAGAGATGGATGTGACCCAACCTTTACCCTCCAGAAGATCACTCTAGCAAAAAGAGGCAGACAGGTAAGCAAGGAAAATAGTTTAATTCTTTGGGGGGGGGGGTGGCTATACAGGCTATTGTATAGCCACCCCCCTCGATGTTTCTGTCCCTCTCTTAAAAAAAAATAAAGAATGATCATTACTGGGGGTGAGCCAAGGTCAGAAATAGCTTCAGAATACCTGATGCTTCAGTTGAGCTTTTAAAAAACGATTTTATTTATTTTTCCAGAGGGGAAGGGAGGGAGAAAGTGGTCGGGATACATCAATGTGAGAAACATTCATCAGTTGTCTTCCTCACGGCCCCATCCAGGAACCGAACCCGAAACCTAAGGCATGTGCCTCAACTGGGTATCCTACCGGGAACGGAACTTTCGGTTTGCGGGAGCTTACCCAATCAACTGATCCACACGGACCTGGGCTTGACCTAGTTTTTTAAACCACAAATCGCAGCAGTGACAGATTTCAAAGATTCCACCCAGGCACTGTGAAAAGGATGGATGGGGGATGGAAAGCATTGTTCCGTAACTGGAACAATGAAGGAGGCTGTCTAAGCAGACACTTCGGAGTACTGAGGGTCAGCACTAAGGCAGTGAATGTGAGGACACCTCCGAAAGGGGGGATACATTATTTGGTTAGTTCACAGGGCTTGGTGTGGTTAAATGAGGTTTTACGTGAGCAGTAGCGAGACCCCTACCCTGTTTTGGGTTTTAAGGGCAAGGCGCACACCACCCTCCGGGTCCTGAAGAGATCCTGCATAACGGAGACGTTAAGGCTTGAAGTCTATCAAAATCGTGTGCCTCACTCTCTGACCCCAACCGCAGGCTGCGGGTAGGGGGAATTTGCACTTTGGGAACCCTCTCCGGGAGAGAGGAGAAGGCGCTGAGTCATACCGGGCGGGTGCGTTGGATGTGGGCGGGGCTTCGGCCAGATCCCCCTCCTCTCCCCTCCTCCCGGACCGAGACCCTCTCTGACTCTCGCGAGAGCCCTACAGGCTATAAAAGTAGAGCTGCATACTTGCGTACCCTTCGTGATTCTTCTTCCTGACCTGCTTCTTGTTGTCTTGGTGTCTCAGAGCCGGTGAGTGTGTAGGCAGTGCGGCCTCGGGGAGCGGAGGGCCCCATATCCTGCTGGTTGCTTTTTACCGCTCCCCTTGGTGCGCCCCCCCAACTGGGATTGCTCTGGGGAGGTGGCCTGGTGTGGCCTGCCGCCCGAGAGTGGTCAGGCGGTTTGCGCACCTTCACGCGGACCCGAGCTGTGGGTCCCGGGTGAACCTTGACGCCAAAGTCGGCTCGAGCCTCTCCCCGGCAACCCAGGCAGAAGGCGCTGATTGGCTTGGAAGAGCAGACTGGTGGTAGTGCTTGTCGGGCTGTTCTAGAAGCTTCTAGAATGGACTGACCTCAGGTTAGGGATTAAGGCCGTATCTAGTCCTGGGCCGTTACTACCTGTGGAACTTCAGATATTAAGATTCTCTTCCTAGCCCTTATTTTTCCATTTGCGGAATGGGGTTTGTGGTAATCCCAAATGCTCTCGTTAAAGACTTTTTAATGGTGATTTCCGAAGTGCTGTGGTGGAAGTGGTGATGGGAGTGGCAGGACCCTAAGGGGTGGGGGGGTGGGGAGCGTGCTTTTCACCAGGGAGGTTCCTGGTTAGAGCTGAAGAGGCCCAGTGGGCTGGAAATCCAGCAGGCTTTCCCTGATTGGTTGGGCTTTAGTGCATGTAGGGGACACCTGGAAAAGCCTGTCTGAACGAGGCCGTTTATTTTAGGGTCACACCCTATATTTGCTCACCAAGTTGCCACGTCCCTTAGCAAGTGGGTTTTTGTTATTAAAGCAGTAGAAAGTTTGAGATGATCAGTGCTCACTCAATGTTTCTTTCGAACTTTGGCACTTGAAAATTAGCCTCTTGAGGCTTTCAGACCCATGGCATCCCAAGTCCTAAATCTTAACTCCTTAGTCTTAGTGTTGGCTCGGGTAAATCCAGTGTAACGTTGCATTTCAGCAATAAATTATTGTATTTACTGCCCCAGCATCTTTGTCCTGAGGTCATAAACTCATTTTTCATTTTTGAAAGGACTTCTAGGGCTTAAACATGACAAGCTAAAGTTTTGAAATTGAGCAGATTGGCTTTAGGGTGTGTGTCCTTGGCAGATCTACCTGGAGAATATCAAGTGTGCTTCCCACATTATGAAGATAGATGGAAGCACAGTCCAGACAAAAGGCAACATTGCCTGCTTTGGGGAGTCAGGCATTCTGGCATTGTGCATTGTCCCCACTCTGCTTCTGCATAATGAAAATACAGAGGAAATTGCCATTGTACAAATAACAGTTCAGAAAAAGTAGTAGAGATTACTTCAATTTGCAACAAAATTGCTGTTTTTATTTGTTTATTTATTTTTAGAGAGAAGGGGGGAGGGAGGGAGGGAGGGAGGGAAACATTAGTGTGAGAGAGAGATGGGATCAGTTGCTTCTGTATGTGCCCTGATCTGGGACAGAACTCGAAACCCAGGTAATGGAACTAGAGAGACCTTACATTCTATGGAATTAGGCCCAACCAACTAAGCCTTACAGGTCAGCGCTATAAAGAAATTGCTGTTTTTTAGCCCTGGCTGGTGTGGGTCAGTGGCTTGAGCACAGGCCTGCGAACCACATGATCGCGGTTCGATTCCCAGTCGGGGCACACGCCTGGGTTGCAGGCCACTTCCCAGCAGGGGACTCATGAGAGGCAACCATACATTGATATTTCTTTCCTTTCCTCCTTCCCTTTTCCTCTAAAGATAAATAAATAAAATCTTTAAAAAAAAGAAATTGCTGTTTTTAATTGAAAACAAAAGCTGATATTCAGAGATATGTGATAATCTGCTTTTGTTTCAGAAGTTGGAAAACTAAGCTTATGCCTCCTCCTATTGTAATGTAAGTTAATGTATTTATTCAGGGCCACCAGACAGATCCTTTATTGTACTACAGTTAAGTCTAAGTAGAGGAAGGGTGCTGGTTATCTAGAGGAAGAAGACTTGTCTCAAATTTATTTCCTCTTTTTATCTTTTCTAGTTGATAGCAACATGTCTTCAGGAAATGCTAAAATTGGGCACCCTGCCCCCAACTTCAAAGCTACAGCTGTTATGCCAGATGGTCAGTTCAAAGATATCAGCCTCTCTGACTACAGAGGTAAGAGCAGTTACATTAGGTTCATGGAAATGCAATTATTTTGCTATTTAGGGATGGCTTGTTCAACTTTTGTATCTTTGTATGGTTGTAAAATGATTTATGTCTCCTAGGTCAAGGTGTTTCGGGTGCCAAGTGGTGATTATCAAGTTATTACAGAGGTAGTTTTTCTAGATCCAGACTGTTCTGAGGAAAGCACATGCTTCATTATGCCTGAACATAGTAGCTTAGTTATCTTCTCAATACTCCTCATTGTATTATTGGAGATAGTCTCATTATCTGTCTCATCACCTTGTAAAAGGTCTTCAGCAATTTAAAGTCTCACAGCTCATGCTTGGTTTATGAAATATGCGTCATAGGTACTGTATTATTAGAGTGTTTAGGCACATTCCCTTGACTGTTTTGCCTCCTTTCTGATATAGCTTCATGCAGACACAAGTCAGGTTCTAATAAGGCTCTCCTTTACCTCACAGTTGGGAGCAGCTGGGTCTTCTGGGATAATTAAGACTAGATTCCTTTTAATACAAACCTGAAAGTCAAGAGACAAGTATGCCTTTTTTAATGATGTATAGTAATCAGTTCTCAGAGTCAGCTTTTGGGTAGAACATGTGACTAGGCTTCCTGGCACATATACTTGTTAGAGAAGGGGAGGGAGGGAGAAAGAGGGATAGAAACATCCATGTGCGAAGGGACGCATGGATCAGTTGCCTCTTGCGTGCCCCCAACTGGGGACCTGGCCTGCAACACAAGAATGTGCCCTGACTGGGAATCAAACCAGCAACCTTTGCTTTGTGGAAGGATGCCCAATGAACTGAGCTGTGATGGCCAGGGCTCTCTGCCCTTTTTGAAGCTGCTTGTTAGGCAGTACCCTGGGGAGGTTGTTTGGAGGAATTTCTACTGGTTCTGATTTTCAAAGTGAATTTCATAGGAACAACTTTTTTTGGCTCTCAAACATTGTTGCTTCTTGGAAGTGAGTATTTGTTCCAGTAGCTCAGCCCATGAGGTGTGAGAGGCTACCTGGTCAGTTAAAGATCTACGCAGTTGGTCATCTGAGTGACTTCAGTAAAATTCCAACAAGAAATCCTGTTTTCTACCAGGATTTTTGGAATATTTGCCATATAAAATTTTTCTTTTTTTAAATTAATTGAACATACATTATTCTCTTAATTTTGATACCTACATTTTTAAACAAGATTATGTTTAGAGAGAGGAGAAGGGAGAGAGAGAGGGGGAAGCATCAGCATGTGGTTGCCTCTTGTGCACCCTCTACTAGGGACCTGGCCTGCAACCCAGGCATGTGCTCTGACTGGGAATGAACCGGCGACCTTGTGCTTCACAATCCAGCACTCACTCCACTGAGCTGTACCAGCCAGACCTGCCATATAAAATTTTTCTCAGGCTTATTAGGAACACTTTGGGGTGATTCAGGTGATCACTTAAACCTTACCCATTCCGTGACTGTGGTTCATTGCGAAAGAAGTGCAAAGGCTCTGACTTCCTCTTTTTGGTCTCTCACTGCCCTGCAGCAGAGAATCCAGCATCTCAGCTTTTATTAGGCATT
Organism: Sturnira hondurensis; assembly: GCF_014824575.4. NCBI lineage: Eukaryota > Metazoa > Chordata > Mammalia > Chiroptera > Phyllostomidae > Sturnira > Sturnira hondurensis. Next base: position 1,118,330 of record NW_028098007.1, read on the forward strand.
GATTTTAAAGCATTGGCATTGGGCTCTCCGGTAGATAACTACATTCTTGCTCTTCTTCATCGGAGAACTTGGTGTCTGCTAATTTTAACTACCCAGAGAAGATCAAAATTAGACTGAACAGTGGTCTCTAATGGGCAGCTAATACGGAGACAGAAAAATAAAGCATCTACTGGAAGGAACTTTTTTACATGCAGTGCCTCCTGTTGCAAGAGATTCTGAAAGTAGCTGCTAGGAGGCTAAGCGACATTTGTGTTTGAGCATTTTGGTATCTAACATTTGTCTCTGGTATCAACTTAAAAAGGCCTCCTGCCCTGACCTGCATAGCTTAGTGGGTTGGGTGTCGTCATACAAACAAAAGGTTGCTGATTTGATTGCCTGTCAGGGCATGTGCCTGGCTTGCAGTCTAGGTCCTGGTTGAGGGTGTGTGAGAGGCAACTGATCCATGTTTGTCTTGCACATCAATGTTTCTCTTCCTCTATTTTTTCCTTCTTTCCATTCTAGAAATAAATAAAAGTCTTTTTTTAAAAGTCCCCCTTTTCTATGGGAAAATGTCTTTAGTTTTCTGTTCTTTATAAAGCAAGGATGTCTGTTTCAAAGGCTAATTTGGGGCTTTTGTTTTTTTCTAGGAAAATATGTGGTATTTTTCTTTTACCCTCTTGACTTCACCTTTGTGTGCCCCACTGAGATCATTGCTTTCAGTGATAGGGTGGAAGAATTTAAGAAACTCAACTGCCAAGTGATTGGTGCTTCTGTGGATTCTCACTTCTGCCACCTGGCATGGTAAAGCTATTGGTCCATTTGGCATGTGGACTTTTTAATTAAGCAGGAACTGGGACATGGAGGCTTTGGCAATAATGTTTCTCTAGTATTGGCTTCTGGCATCTCATGGAAGGAGGGTAAAGGCTCTGACTTCCTCTTTTCGCTTTATTACCTGGCAGCAGAGGAGAAGCAGCTTGGGTTGCATCTGAGTATACCCAAGTTTGACATTTTGGGGGGAGGTCAGGAATGTTAGAAGGGGGGTGTGTAAGTAGAATTAATGTATTTGCTATATAAGAGTTTGAATGAATGTGCGTGCCTTTTCCTGTAGGGTCAACACACCCAGGAAACAAGGAGGACTGGGATCCATGAACATTCCCTTGGTGTCAGACCCCAAGCGCACCATTGCTCAGGACTATGGAGTCTTAAAGGCTGATGAAGGCATCTCATTCAGGTATATACCTGTGGGAATAGGGGCTGACATTCATCAGGAGAGGTATGATTGGCTGAGGGCCTTCTATTTGGAGAAAGAGACCTGATCAGTACAGACTTCTTTCTCATTTTATTTTTTTTACCAGTTTTATTGAGAAATAATTAACATACAAAACTGTGTTAAGTTTAAGGTGTACAGTATGATGGTCTCATTTCATTCTTTATGTAGGGGCATCTTCACTAAGGTCAAGGCCTATGCAAGTCTGAGAGACTAGCCCACTCTGTTGCTTCTGTATTCTAACAAACCAGTTTTTAAACCTGTACTGCCCTTTCTCAAACCTTCAATCTCTTCTTCCCAGGGGCCTCTTTATCATTGATGAAAAAGGTATCCTTCGCCAGATCACCGTAAACGACCTTCCTGTTGGCCGATCTGTGGATGAGACTCTGAGACTAGTTCAGGCTTTCCAGTTCACTGACAAACATGGGGAAGGTAATTCAGTCCACCTGGCGACCAGACAGAATGGTGGTAGAGTGGGAAAAGTGTAGGGACAAAGTCTACCAAACAAAAAGGAGGGTGATTCTGTCCCTTCAAGAAATTGAAGTCTCTGAATTATAGTGGGTTGTGGGGGCAGGGTAATTAAAAAGCTTGGGGAGGAGATTATAAAGGCTGTGTATTATTCCACCTGTACATTTCCAGCTCTTTCCCTGCTCATTTAGAATTATTCACTGCTCCACATTTAACTTACTATAAAGGAATGTAGGAACATCTCATAGGTGTATAAGGGTGAAACGAAAGGTTGAGAACCACATTTAGAGTTAAAGTTTGCCATTCTTTAAGTGTTACTGGGAGAAGAGTTAATCTCTCTAATCCATATTTGTTTTTATTGGGGTTTTAAAAAGTAAAAGTAATATATGTCTAGCTTTGAAATTTGGAAAATAAAATAGAACTACTACTACAACTTACCCAAAGACAATAAGCAGATACAGCTAACACATTTCTATTTTTTTTAAAGATTTTATTTATCTTGTGGTTCACAGGCCCCACACTCAATCCAGGGCCAGATTTTATTTATTTTTAGAGAGGGGGGAAGGGGGGAGAAAGAGAAGGAAGGAAACATTAGCCTGCAGCCCAGTCGTGCACCCTGACTGGGAATCGAACCTGTGACCTTTTACTTTTCAGGCCAGTGTTCTATCCACTGAGCCATACCAGCCAGGGCTATTTTTTAAAAATATATTTGAGGAGAGTTACAGCTAGAAGGTTTCAAATGAAACATCAAGGTTCTTCACTTAGAAATTTCAGGATCAAAGATAATGTGTGTGTGAGTCTGACCTTGTAAAGTCTAAACAAAACTGAGCAGATTCCACTTACGAATTTTATTTTATTATCTTTTAAAGATTTTACTTACTTATTTTTGGAGAGATGGGAAGGGAGGGACAGAGAGGGAGAGAAACTTTGATGTGTGTGAAAGATACATACAATAGTTGCCTTTCACAGCCCCTAACCAGATACCTTCCCCACAACCCAGGCATGTGCTCTGACTGGGAATTGAACCAGTGACCCATTGGTTCTCAGGTCGGCGCCCAATCCACTGAGCCACGCCACGGCAAGGTTTTTATTTTTCAAAGATTTGTTTATTTAGCTTTAGAGAGAGGGGAGGGACAGAAACATCCATATGTGAGAGAGACATCAGTTGGCTGCCTCTCACACACCCCAACTGGGGACCTGGCAGGACCTGGCCTGAAACCCAGGCATGTGCCCTGGCTGGGAATCAAACCTATGACCTTTTGGTTCGCAGGCTGGTGCTCAGTCCACTGAGCCACACCAGCCTAGGGGTCAATTTAAGGTTTTTAGTTTAGCATTTGCTAAGAGTATATAGGCCCTTACTGCTCCAGCACTAGTACTTCTCTACATAAAACATTTAAAAAAAATTGATTTTCAGAGAGAAACCCTGATTGATTGTTCCACTTATTTATGCATTCACTGGTTGGTTCTTTGTGTTCCCTGACCAAGGATCAAACCTGCAACCTTGACATATGGGGACAGTGCTCTAACCAAATGAACTACCTGGCCAGGGTCTCTCCTTAAACATTCTGATTGCCAATACTGAACTGCTTGACCCCAGCTTGTGAATTTGTAAGGCTATAGCTTTTTTACTCCTTTTTTCATCCCCTAGTGGTGGTGTTATGAGACAACCTTATCCCAACTAGTAGTTTTAAAGACTCAGTTCCTGTGGCTATAGGTGCTAGGTATGTGGGGGTAGGGGACCATGAACCCTACCCCCCCAACTTAATGTAATTGAGAACAGGATAGTTGTGATTAAGTGCAACAGGGTCAGATTAAGTGCACACTGTGGACCTGCACAAATTTCTTGTATTACTATATTTTCTCTAGAAATTAAGTGCTTTAAACTAGCTTCCCAAAGCTCTTTGAATTCTTGATACTGTGATTCAAAGAAGATGGGATTTTTTTTCTTTTTTAAATATTTTATTGATTATACCATTACAGTTCTCTGTTTTTTTTTAAAGATTTTATTTATTTATTTTTAGAGGGGAAAGGAAGGAGAGAGAAATATCAATGTGTGGTTGCCTCTGGTGTGCCCCTGCCGGGAACTGGCCTGCAACCCAGGCATGTGCCCTGACTGGAAATCGAACTGCAATCGTGTGGTTCACAGGCTCGTGCTCAATCCACTGAGCTACACCAGCCAGGGCTTGATTATACCATTACAGTTCTATTCCCCCCTTCATTCCCCTCCCCCACCACTCCCCTGCTTTAGTTTATGACCACGTGTCTCAAGTTCTTTAGATTCTATATTTCCCCTACTATTCTTGCCCTCCTCCCTTTCTATTTTCTACCTACTGTCTATGCTATTTTCTGTACCTTAAAGAAGATGGAATTTGTTAGTCTGGATTAGTGGTTATCTGTTTGGGGGACCCAAAAATGAAACTTGGCTAGAGTGGGAGACAAGGATCAATAGGGATCAGCCCTGGCTGGGGTAGCTCAGTGGATTGAGTGTGGGCCTGTGAACCAGAAGATCATGGTTCAATTCCCAGTCAGGGCATATGGCTGGATTGCAGGCCACTTCCAGCAGGGGACCCACGAGAGGCAACCATACATTGATATTCTCTCTCTCTGTCCTTCCCTTCCTCTCTAAAGATAAATAAATAAAATCTTCAAAAAAAAAAATAGGGATCAATGAGCACTGATACCAGAAGGCATCTTTTGCAAAAGCCTGTGTGGGACTAGACTGAGGGAGCAGAAGGCTGCTGAGACTGCCCCCTAGTGGGGGATGAGCACAGACAGGAGGAGTGGCAAAACTGGCCCTTCACTGGATTTTCTGAAAGGACCTTGCTCTTGGGCTAGGCTTCTGAACCCAAGTGTTCATGACTGAAGCTTGCTTCTTCAGGTTCTGTTGGTCTCTGCTGCTTCCCATCCCACTAGAACAGACACAGCTTTCTGTGTGCAGCCTTTTATGGCTTATGGTAGTTAACATTTGAGAGGCTATGAATCCTAAGCACTTTTATGAAGTATATTACATGTGTTATTTTTTTATTTTTTAAAACATTTTATTTATCTTTAGAGGGGAAGGGAAGGAGAGAAGGAGAGAAATATCAATGTATGGTTGCCTCTCATCCGTCCCCTGCTGGGAACTGGCCTGCAACCCAGGCATGTGCTCTGACCGGGAATTGAACCATGGTTGTTTGGTTTACAGGCCTGCTTTCAATCCGCTGAGCTACACCAGCCAGGGCTGTTGCTTAATTTTTTTAAATTTCAGCCCTGGCCAGTTGGTTCATTTGGTTGGGGCATCATCCCGTACACCAAAAGGTTGTAGGTTCGATCCTGTCAGGGTGCATACAGGAGGCAGGTGATTGATGTTTCTCTCCTTTCCTCGCTCTCCAAAGAACATAACAAAATAAAAACGTATCCTCAGCCTTGGCTGGTGTAGCTCAGTGGATTGAGCGCGGGCCTTCGAACCAGAGAATCATGGTTTGATTCCCAGTCAGGGCACATTGCCTGGGTTGCAGGCCAGTTCCCGGCAGGGGACACACCAGAGGCAACCATACATTGATATTTCTTTCCCTCTCTCTTTCCCTTCCCCTCTAAAGATAAGTAAATAAAATCTTTAAAAAAACAAAAAAAACGTATCCTCGGGTGAGTTAAAAAAAACTAAATTTCAGGTGCTGAATCAATAAATTATATGTAAAAGGGCTATGGTGAAGATTAAATGGCATGTTGTTAGCCTTGCACTAAAAGGCTGAATGATCTAGACTAGTAGGTTAAGTTTCCTGTTACTTGAGTGATTTATGCTCTTTAGGGCTCAGATTTGGTTTTGAGGTATCCATTTGTCCATGGGAGGAGAGTGGAGGGTGGAGCTTACCACTGAGCAAATTATTAATTAGTGTTAATGTTCTCTTACAGTGTGCCCAGCTGGCTGGAAACCTGGCAGTGATACCATCAAGCCTGATGTCCAGAAGAGCAAGGAATATTTCTCTAAGCAGAAGTGAGCAGTGGGCCATTATAGGGTCATGGCGGCAGTACACAGCCATGAGAACAAAACCTCTCTTTTACTATTGTCATGCTTAAAACACAAGATCTTAGATTTAGGCCAGATGTGATCCTGGATAAAACAGGCCTTTCCTGCAGGGTTTGGGGAGGCCAGCCTTTTCTTTTTCTAGAGGAAATGACCTGAACTTATGAAACAGGCCAACTGACGTGCAGTAGTGGGGCATCACCATTTTTTGTGTAGTTTTTATTAAACTTCAACTGATACCTTGTTGTTTGTTTATTTTAGAGGGCATTAGCTTTTGACTTACAGGGGAAAGTGAGAAGTGAGAGTTGCTTCAGAATCAGAAAATTACAGAGGGGGAATGGAACTAAACCAGGATATTAACGTTTTCTTCTACTATATTTGGGAAAAGAGCAAGACCTGCTGTGGTGTTGGCCAGAGTCCTTCAGTTTATTTTATAGGCTGCATTGTAGGTTACCCTTTCAGTGATGTTGATTTCTTGGGCATTTACCCTTTACACTATTGGGAAAGCTGCATGAGAACCTGGAGCTTGGCTTTGTCTGATAAAAGCCTGTTACTGGTGCTATAAAAGAACAGAATTAGAGGCTCTGTACCTTTGGAACTGAAAGGGGGAGAAGACCTAGCACCTGGGCTGGTGTTTGTAGGGTAGGAAGGACATTTGGTATCAAAAGCAAAGTTGAACACTTGTCACTTTCCCTGGGTTCTAGCCTTGCTTTGAGGGTAGCCTTTTTTTTGGCCTCATGTCATTGTTCTGAGAGAGAGAGGTGAGGGTTGGGACAACTCCTGGGGCCTTGTGGTTAGGGCAGATTGAGAATGGAGAATATTTCAGTGTATGCTAATGATGGTCTTACAGACACTCGACTTTATCAGCTACCCTCAGCCTATTGATGTCTTCAGTATTCTAAATGGTGAACAGCAATACAGGATTCCCAGGGCCTTCAATAACATGACACACTGCATACTATTATGATAAGCATTCTTTCTGAAATTCATTACAGTCCTGGCCAACTTGGCTCAGTTGGTTTTAGTGTCATCCCAGAACTGAAAAATTGCTGGTTTGATTCTGGGTCAGTGCACATGCCCTGGTTGCAGACAGTCCCCAGTTGGGGTGAGTGCAGGAGACAGCTAGTCTAGTCAGTGTTTCTCTTCATGTCCAATATTTCTCCCCCTTCCTCTCAAATGAGAATAAAATAAACATTTAAAAAACCCCTCAGTCCCTAAAACAACACACTTTTTAAAGGTTTTTATATTTGGAGGGGAAAGGAGGGAGAAAGAGAACACAGAATTGTTGCCTCCCCCAAACTGGGGGCCCAGTCTATATAACCCAGGTATGTGTCCTGACTGGGAATCGAACCAACAATCTTTTGGTTCTCAGGCTGGCACTCAATCCACTAAGCCACACCAGCCAGAGCCAGAGCCATTTCTTTGTATCATTACTTTGAGGATTATTGTCCCTAAACTATCATGTAGCATCTTGGAGCACTGGAGAGCATACACATGCCAAAACAGGCGGGAATTCTGGATCTGCCTTCCCCCCCTCCCCCTATTGAAATAAATAGTTGCCTTGGTCTTAGATCTTTGTCTTGACAAAATGTCTCTCAGCCATGTTATCTTCATTGAAGATCTCTTATAACTTATCAAAAGTAATCATCTTTTACCTAAAATAAAATCTATACCTTGCCTAAAGTCCTAGCAAGTACCACTAGTGTAAATAGGGATCCCACAGGGAGTGGGTGAGGGGAGAGGATATCAAGGACCAGGAGTTGTAGGTGGTGAGGTCCTGAGGCTGAGCCACCCTTGGGTTCTGGGATTCTGAGGCTTGCTGGGTATGAGTGTGGTCAAGAGAAGGTCTGGGGATGAAGAGCTAGGCTGCTCTGAGGGTTGGGCTAAGCCCAACAATGCCAAGCGTTGGGCGGGTGGTGTGGAAAAGTAGGCCTTCTGCTCTTCTGAGTAGCGCTCCTGAGGTGTCACAGCATCCCTGTATGCCCAGTCACGCCAATGAAAATTGAAGCCTTCAAGCAGGGCAATTCGGTCAGCTCTTGCTGGTACACAGTCGAGTGGTTTAGTGGGTGGCAGATCTGGCACCTCTACTCCTGGCAGCAGCACTACCCCTCGAATGGCAAACCAGCCCCCAAATTGGGGATGTATGCACACACCTGATATATGCTGGGGAGAGGGTAAAGAAAAGTAAGGTCATGGATGTCACCTTAGCACCAAATTCAATTACCATCAGTGCAACTAAGCTTATTCATTTCTTACTCAGCGGACAGTGACTCCACATGTGAACCTGTAAGTGGGCAACCTTTTCACGAACTCACTCTGGCCATGAGGAGGGGTTTTGGAAGCTAACTGTCAATCAACTTCAAAGTCTCAGCACCGATCTAATCACTGCTCTGCCCCCTCCATTCTGTAATAGGGTTTTACAGACCAGGTTCTCTGACCTGATGTCCCAAGGTGGGACTCCCAGAAAGCACATGGGGCTGGATCTCAGGATTGTGTCTACAAATTCTTTTTCCCATGGGAGGTGGAGGAACCTCAGACCTGGTATCTTGATAGGCCTTTACCATTTTCTGTCTTTAGTCATTCATACTTGACCTCTGACCTGGGTTCCCCAGGGGTCAGCCTCTACATCCTGTCGTTGGTAGTAGTAAGCAGCTCCTGCCACATGGGCTGCTGTCTGGGCCAGAATCTTGGGGCGCCGATTAGGGTGTACCTCGTAGTCAGCGATGACTTCCATCTGCAGTTCTGGGAGGCTCTGGGATAGAGGATAAGATGGAGGCTCCTTTCAGCATGAGAGGAATCATGATATGTTCTAGGGAGCCCTAATTTGTGTTAACATGGTCCAGTCCTCAGAAGTCATGTTTGAAGGGAAAACATAACCTTAAATGTGGGGGAGGGGCTCCAGTGTGAAGAAAATGATATTCTGTCCAGGAGGCCCATGTTTGAAGGTCTTGCTCAGAAACCTTTATAAGGGGTGACTTGCCTCTGCCCTCCACAGTCCCAGTGTAATTTTATGTATGGAAATGTATCCCTGGCTGGTGTAGCTCTGTGGATTGAGTGTGGGCCTGCGAACCAAAGGATCCTGGTTTGATTCCCAGTCAGGGCACATGCCTGGGTTGCAGGCTGTTCCCCAGCAGGGGATGCATGAGAGGCAACCATACATTGATATTTCTCTCCCTTCCCTTCCCCTCTAAAGAGAAATAAAATCTTTAAAAAGAAAAGGTCTCATATGAAATGTTAAAGGGACTTATCTAAGAAAAAGAAGATAAAAAATATGAACAGTGAAAGGACAGCAAACTCACAGTTACCAACAACCACACCTAAAACAAAAGCAAACCAAGAGGACAGCTAGATGAGGAGCAGAACCATAGAAATGAAGAACACATGGAGGGTTAGCAACAGGGGAGTGGGAGGAGGAGAAGTGGGGAGAAGATACAGAAAATAAGTAGCATAGATGGTAGGTAAAAAATGGGGGGGGCAAGAATAGTAGGGGAAATACAGAATCTAAAGAAGTTGAGACACGTGGTCATAAACTAAAGGGGAGGAAGGGTGGGAGAAGGGGTGTGCAGGGTGGAGGGGAATGAAGGGGGGAATAGAACAACTGTAATGGTATAATCAGTAAAATATATATTAAAAAAACATTTAAAAGAAGGTTCTCTCCTTATCTTTAAAAACAAACAAACATGTATCTGTTGAGTGTGAGGTGGGGAAAAAGTGTTTCATCCTCAAAAGGCCTCAAAGGCAGCATGAAACTTCCAGGATAGGGTAAAGATAGGTGAGAGAAGCCTGGGGCATGTTGGGCTTATTTCTATTTCATTTGGAGGTCAAGGGAAGTCTGGTCTGAAGTTCATAGAGTCACCCATCAGCATAGGGTGAGTAAGGATGATTTCAGACCTGGGGGGCTGCTAGAGGAAGGTGGCTGAACCTGGATTGAGCAGGTAGAACAGGGACAGATCGCAGTAATGTCGAGGTTCACTTTGCCACACCAGCCAGAGCCAGAGACATTTCTTTGTATCATTACTTTGAGGATTATTGCCCTTTAGGATATCATCCTAAAGGTCTAGATACTGCACTGAGCTTGGAGGGGCTTGAAGCAATTGCACACTGGGGAAGCTGGAGGAGGATATGAATGTTACTCACTGCTCTAACACGGTCCAGATGGTAGGCCACACACTGGTCCACGGGGTCAGTCAGTGATTGGAGGTGGCAGCTCTGCAGGAAGGGCTTGAGGGCCCGGTCAAACATGGCAGGTGTGCTGAGTACCAGGAAGGCCAGGGTAGGTCCTGGCAGGTGTAGGTGGAAGGCCGGAGGTAGGAGTGCATTGTACCATGCCACCTGGAACAGGAAATTCATGCCTTAACCTAGCATTTAAGGCTTCATATATTTTGCCCCAGCCTCCAGCTCATTCACTGAATCATTGAATTTCTATTGATGATCTGTGATGTGTGTTTATGGAGGACTTGCTGAATTGGACAGGACATTTAGAATACAGAGGCAGAGAATTTTTGAACAACTAGGAACAAGAAGAAATTGATTGTACTGTGATTGGTGCAATGATAGGGCCAGGTGAAGGTCCTCTGAAATCAGAAGTCTTCTTGGAAGCTGAGACTTTAAGGCTGGGAGGCAAGCTGACAGGTTGATATGGGGAGGAAGAATCTGTTGTGTATTCTAAATGGAGGTGACAGCATAAACAAAGGCAAAAAGTACAGAACATATTTGGAGAATAGCAAATTGTCTACTTTGATAGAAATAGAGGGTTTGTAGAGAGAAGCAGAGGGAGAGAAAGGCTGGAGAGATCAGTAGGAAAGATTGGCTTTGAATACCAACTTAAGGAATATAGGTCTAATTTGGTAATAACACAGGGCCATTGAAGATTTAAGAAGCAAACTGACGTGATCAATTTTGAGAAAGATTAATCTGGCTGCAGAATTGAGGACGGATTGGAGGCAAAATGACAGCAAGGAGGCTACTGCAGTAAATCCAAATGAGAAATGGCCTGGACCAGAGCATAGATGTGTTGGATGGAAGGGCATTAATTTGAGAAATTTGGAGACAGATTCCTAAAGGTCCTTGTGTCTGATTGGATGTGGGGTTGAGAAAAGTAGGAGCCTAGAATGACTGGCAGGTCTTCAGTACAACAGCTCCAACTACCCAAGTCCACCTGACCCACCAGATATCATCCTTACTGTCCCCCCATACCTGTTACCTACCACCTCCATGCCTATACTCAAAATTTTCCAGATATTTGGGATGTACATAACCCTTCTTCCTTGTAATCTGTTTTCATGTAAAGCTCAACTCTATTTTTTTTGGAAAATGCTCTCTCAAACTAGACCCAAGTTACTCCTCCATCTACATACATTCTCTGCTATGGGAATGTATGTAGATGGTACATACATACCAGCACTGCTATGGGCCACCCAGTGGAAGGGGTGAGAGTAGCCTGTCTCTTAAACGTTAGGCAAAGGGCTCAAGCTACACAGCTCAGTGCAGGAGGCACTGGAAGGAATGGAGGAAATGGACTTATGTAAACAAGGGAAAGTTGTGGAGCCGGACTTTTGTGCACTTTGGGTAGAGTTAATATACCCCGCCCAGTGACAGTGACTGGCAAAATCGTGAACTATGCTTCTGCTGCTGGATGGAACAAAGCAGCCAGTTGGTTTGCTTGTTCAACAACAGGAATGTCCTTCCCTCCTCAAATGACCTAAACCCTAGCCATGCAAACGTTCCACGCCTTGCTCTCTCCTAACTCCTTCAGGAAACTTTCAAAGTGACTTTGGCCCCAAGGGTGCCTTTCTTCCCGTTAATTCTGTAAGTGACAGAGTCACACGGTCACTGGATCATATGGTGTCTCCCACTCACCAATCTGGCACTGTCTGGGTGTAAAAGAACAACCATGCAACTGCTCCTACTTACCCGAGCCCCTTTGACACAGTCCTGGTAAATCGGATGGACAAAGGACCAGAGGAGCTCGGGAAGGATCAGAAGGCTTACCGGCCTCACGCCACTATCACCACTTCTAACATTAATACACCTCACCCTAGCATCGCAGGAGACAAAAACCAACCTGGAAGGGGTAAACCTCGAAGCCAAAAGGGCACAACGTGTCCTCAATTTTCTGCTTCAGGTCCGTGACTTGAGGTTCCATACTGAACGCTACGCGCCGAGCCTGCTGGGCAATGAAGTCTCGAGACAGCCTGAGTTGTTAACTTTTAGGGGAGCTTGGACTTCATTTCCCAAAAAATGTGGGATGCGTAGCGGGACTCTGCGCAATGCATACTGGGATATGTAGTTCATTTGGTCCTTAGAAACAACCATTGTAGAACCAGAAAGACTCGGTTTCCTAGCAAGCTTCACGGTAGGGGTGTGAATGCACATATTGCCTCCAGGGAAACGTAGTTCTGTAGCCAGCTTTAAGCATTGTCTACGTGAGAAGGGAACTCCATTTCCCAGGTCGGGCTGCGGGAACTGGTCGAAAGTCGGCCTTTCCTTATCTACTGGAGGCTTTGAACCCAGAGGCGGCAGTAGCAGTTGGCGTTGGTTCGGTGTGATGGCGACAGTATCCTGTGTCTGAGGAGGTCTCGATCAAGATTCGGCACCTTCAAGTCCCTCCTGATGTGCCCACATCAGGGTATCCCGTTTTCCGCAGCCCCGTCCCCCCCCCCCCCCCGTTTCCCAAGAACGCCTCTCCCCTGTCTAGTCCCAGGGGCGCAGTTTTAGTCTGATATTGCATCCTTATCCTTAGTATTCCCTATTTCAATCTGACATTGTGGCCTTTCCTGTGCTGTGCGTCGGTTATTCCGTAATGGGAGACTAAGGGCACAAGACACCAGGGAGACAGACCCCTGCTGCAAGCTATGAGTAAGAGTCTGAGCTGGTCCGAGCAGCTGGACGCGCTTCTCAGTGCTACTGACGGAAATGTGGCCAGGATTAAGGTAAGGGGAAGTGAGGACCCCGGTTTGGGAATGTGGGATAAAGGACTCAGATTTCATTGAACATGCACTTGATTATTATTATTATTATTTTTTGTAGCAGCGGTTGTATCCCCTTGGCGTCTCTGCTACAGGTAGGTATTGCCCCCCTTTTCTATCCCCTTTCAGGATCTCTTTTCCCCTTTCAGGAAGATTTCTTTCAGGGTCTTCCTTTTCCACCACCTGTACCATCCACTCTTCCTTTCAAGTGTCCAACTATTTCCTTTCTTGAACAAAGATCTGTACCCCCTCCTTCCACCCCCAAATCTTCTTTCCTCAGCAGGAGACCTGACTGGAACCTGGATTTCTCCTCATCACTTGCCTCCCCGATCAGAATCCCAAGCTCAACAGCCTTGGGCTCTAGAGACTCCTATTGTGCCAGAGAGGCTGAGTTGGGCTGGGGCCCATAGCAAATCTCTCAGGGATGAAGTTACTATTCTCAGATCCCAGCTTCGATCCCAGGCTCAGGTGAGGCTCGAAATCCTAGGCATGTATGTATGGTGTTGAGTGAGACGAGGATACCATGGGTTGGGGAAGCCCCTTACCCAGTAGCTCATGTGGTTTTCTGTCTGGGTAGGTGACTGAGGCACTAAGGCAAGCTGTGCAGGGCCTGCTGGAAGAGCAAGAGCAGCAGAAGTACCAAATTTGTGCCCTGGAAGGTATCTGGCCAGTTTATTTCTTCATACACAAAGCCTTATACATATGCAAACAATTTTATTGCACACCTATTGTGTGTGCATTTGCGTCTTGAATTGAAAGTGGAGTCTATAGGCTCATATGTGAAGCTCTTAGAGGGGTTGATCCCCCAACTTGTCCCATTATAGCATCACTAAAGTTGCTGCAGGGGGGCCCAGAGCGGAAGGCTCTTCTTTTGGAGCAGCGCCTGGACAGGCTGAGAAGGGAACTGCAGGGTCTTCGAATCCAGGTGCAGGAACAGGCCCAAGCCCAGATACAAGCAGGACCACAAAAATGCAGTGCTACCAGTGGCCTTCACCAAGAGCTGCAGAATGAGTAAGTGATGGGCAAGACTTCCCCTTCAGGCCTTTGAATTCCTGGTACTCTGGTAGCCTCCTCTGGGCTTGTTTATTGGCTTTAGATGGACTGCTGTCATCCTTGCAGGAGGCAACTGCTGTGGGAGGAGTCGGAGATTCTGAGGGAGGAACTGAAGTTGCTGCGGGACCAGCTGAGTAAGTAAAAGACTGGAGGAGGGTATGAGTTCAGCTGTTCCCTTTTCTGGAAAGCCTTTTTCTCCCAGTAAGTGGCCATAGCTCTAATTGCTTGAGCTACTTAGCAGTCTGGCGAACATTTTGGTCTTGTCTCCAAAGGTATGAGTCTACTCTTCCTAGTCAGCTTGGAAGCTTCCTGTTATCTGGACCAGCATGCGTATATCTCAGTTCAGCACCATACTGGGCACAAGGCAGGGAGGGGGAAGGAAAGAAGTTGGAGAACAGCTTTCTTACATTTTCTGTTATCTGCAGCCCAGCATCAGGAGCTGATGCTGAAACAGATGGCTGAGGGGCGGCAAGCTCAGGCCCGAAGCTGGAAGGTAGGACCAGGATTGGACCTATCCCATCAAATCTCCCTGTGGAGGCTCCTTCCTCTCTCTTGTGTATCCTGTTCTACAGGCAGGCCAGGATGCCCTCTCTCCCCCCTGTCTCTTTCTCTTCCCTGTGATGATTCCACCTCCATCCAAAGCTTTTCTTCCCAAGCCCTCTGTTCCAGGCCACGAGAAACTCCTTGCCCACTAAAGGTTCCATGTGTGTTGAAGAGGTCCATTATGGAGAGGTGGGGGGTGTTTCTCCTGAACAAGGAGAGGTTTGGTTCTACCTGGCACCATAATCTGGCAGATGTTGGAGCAGCTGCAGAGTGACCAGGCGAGCAAGGAGGCTGCCAGGAGAGAGGCCCGTGATGCCTGGCGGGACCAGGACCTCCCCAGGTCAGGGGGGTGTGAATACCTGTGGCAGTGGAAGGGATTTGTTTCACGAAGGCCAGGCATTGGTGTCCAAAGTTTAGCTATCCTATATATGACTTGGGCCAGCAGGGGAAGTAGGAGTATTTGGGATATAGTCCATAAGGGGAGTACTGAGCATTCTTTACTTGATATGGAGTCATTGAGGTATCTTTATGTGTTTGGAGGATAAAGAGGGAGTTCTGGCCTCAGAAAGGAGGACAGTTCTGTGCTGGAAGGGTCCCCTTGACCCACCATCACCATTTCTGCCTCTGATTTTGTTTCCCTTTCCAGGACTTCTGTCCAGGTCCTCCAGTCTAAGCTACCCCTAGCTGCCACCTTTGCCTCATCTCTTCCTTCATCTAGCTCTGAAGCCATTCGTGAAAACAGTAACAGGAGCTGGGAACTTCTAAGGAAGTTAGGTGACGGTAAGGGCAGGGAGCCTAGTTTTGGGGGAGCCTCCTGGGGGAGGCTAAATCTGAATGGTGCCCTAATGCCACCTGCATAATTGTTTGGCGCTGGGTAGAATGGAGTCTCTGCCTCTTTGTGAGTCCATCAACCTCTTTTGCTACTTATCCCAGGTCAGGCCTGTATTTCTCTCCGAATCAGACAGGTCCAGGGCCTAGTTTTGTGTATCACAGGGCTTGCTGATGTTTTTTTTTTTCTCTTTTTCCTTTCTCTCCTCTTAGACCTCCAGAAGAGCACTCTTTCTAACCTGGAACCCAGCAACTTTCAGCTCCAGACCAAGAGCATTGAGCAGGAGGACCTGTCCTTTAATGGCCCCAAGATACTCCTGAGTGACCTGTAAGGACTTGGAAGAGTAGTAAGATAAAGACTTCTTTGCTCACCTTCTCCTCCAAGGCCTTGTTTCTGGGCTCCCTGCCCCCCCCCCTCTTGATCCAGCTGGTATCTGCCCTCCCTGCTGAGGCTTGTCACTGCCTGCCCACATGCCCACCAACTGAAGTAAAATGGTTTAACTCTCCCTGATGTGTTNCCTCCCCCCCCCCCCCTTGATCCAGCTGGTATCTGCCCTCCCTGCTGAGGCTTGTCACTGCCTGCCCACATGCCCACCAACTGAAGTAAAATGGTTTAACTCTCCCTGATGTGTTTTCTGTGAATCCACATCCACATGGGATAGACTCAGCTCTATCTTTTCTTCCTGTAATGTGACTACCTCTTGCCACTGCTTTGTCTGAAATCTAAGTACCTTCTGAGTTCAAACTCTGTGCTCAGTGGAACTTGGAAGGAGGTGGTAGCTCCCATTCTGGTGGGTAGAATGATGTAGGACAAAGCTCTGGGGCAGTACTGTTGTGGGGATGCAGAAGCAGGCAAGACACTCTGGTTGGCCATGGGTGTAGGCAATAGGAGGATCTTTCTTCTTGACTCCAGCTTCTGCTCTTGAGGCTCACTCCTGCCCTTTCACACCTCCTCATCCTTAGCAGCCCAGCCTACATTTCTGTATCAGTCTACTCCCTGGTCTCTCTTCTTTCAGTGTCTTTGCCTCTAATCCAGTGGCTTTCAGAATTTTTTGACTGTGACCTCCAGTAAGAAATAGGTTACGTTATAGCTTAGTAAGTACATATGTGTATATTTATTAACTGAAACATTTAATGATTTAATACCTATGCTTACTAGGAGTGATGTACTTTGGTACTTCCTATTTCATTAAAAAAATGCTTTGTGGCTACTGATTCTGATCCTTCCACCATTGGGTTGCTCTTTGGAAAATATATCTTCCTAGGTAGACTAAGAGAAGCATTACTTTCTTTTTACCTGGGCTTTGTATTCTAGACGGGATTTTTGTAGTAACAGTATCTCACTGAAGTTTCATGAGATCTCTTCCATGTCTAAGTGTAGCCAAAAGATAATGCCATTCATCAAAGTGGATGTTTATTGAGCATGATACATACCAGTTCTGGTATGTATTTGCCTTGAGCTAAGGTGTGCATTGGGCTCATTTAAAGGTCCCAGCTCTTAGCTCAGTCCAGTTGGGAGGAGGAGATGGTTAAAGCATCATAAAAGGCCGATGGCAGGAACTACTTCCTTTATGGGGTGCATTCAAGGCCCTGGCATAACAGATCATAAAGAGTGGACTTTGACACCTGAATAAGGTGATCCTTGGTTCTTACCCTTCAGCATTAGGGAGATTGCTGAGCGTGGGATGGCAGAGACCAGGCCTGGGACAAACAGAAGCTGTTTACTTGATCTTAGCCAAAAGGCTGAGAAGCGATCAAACAGCTTGTTAAAAAAAACAAACAAAAAATGCCCCCCAACACTTTCCATCAAGTCTCATGAACCATGTATATGGAAGCCCTGACTTTTATTAATTTATTTTTTAATTAAGAAATGTTTTTTAGGGAGGAAAGGAGGGAGACAGAGAGGACAAGAAACATTGATGTGAGAGAGAAACATCAATGGGTTGCCTTTGATATGTGCCTCATCTGGGGCTGAACCAGCAACCCAAGTGTGTGCCCTGACCAGGAATAATCGAACTGGCAACTTTTTGCTTTGTGAGATGATACCCAATCAACTGAACCACCTGGTCAGGGTAGGAACGCCTGACTTAAATCTTTTACTAGTCAGGTCATACATCTGTCATGGTGGCATTATTTAATTCTGCTTGCTACCAGTACTCTACTTATTCATCAACTACTTTGTATTAGAGTGTGGGAGACAGGTTTGTAAGGGTGCCAGAACTGTAACAGCAGAAACATTTAATGGCTGTGTGGAACAGTGGTATTTGAACTGTCACCAGGTGGCAGCACATGACTTGTTTCCAGAAGAATAATACAGAAAAGGCTTTGGGCCATGGGGACCAGGGTAGGGTGCTTGCTTTTCTCCCTTTAGAGAGTCTGTGAACTAACAATCTTCCTAAAACTATCCTGTTGAGGCTTTTGTGCTGCTAGGTATCTTTTTTTTTTTTTTAAGATTTAAAAAAAATATTTTATTTGTTCATTTTTAGAGAGAGGGAAAGGGAAGAAGAAAGAGTGGGAGAGAAACATTAATATGTGGTTGCCTCTCATGTGTTCCTTACTGGGGACCTGGCCTGCAACCCAGGTATGTGCCTTGACTGGGAATCGAACCAGCGACCCTTTGCTTCACAGGCCTGTGCTCAATCCACTGAGCTACACCAGCCAGGGCTAGGTATCTTTTGTATACAACATAAAAAAGAAAGGACGAATTTGGCATTGAAGCCCAAGTCACATTCTTTAGTTTAGATTTTATTTACTTTTAGAGAGAGGGGAAGGGAGGGAGGAAGAGAGGGAGTGAAATATCAGTGTGAGAGAGAAACTGCCATCAGTTGCCTCTTGTACACCCAGAAGTGGGGGCCTGGCCCACAGCCCAGGCATGTGTCCCGACTGGGAATTGGACCGGCGACCTTTCCGTTCACAGGCCACCTCTCAACTCACTGAATCACACTGGCCAGGGCTAATTCACATTCTTAAGTCCTACCACACATCCTTTGAAAACTTTATTGCTACCAGGAATGTATACCACCTATATTCTTATTCATGGGGAATATGTTCCCAGACCCCGAGTGGATGCCTGAAATTAGAGTACCAAACCCTATATATACTGTTTTTTACTATACATGAATACCTATAATAAAAAACTTTATAAACTAAGCACAGTAAGATTTTCAACTAAAAATAAAGTAGGATAATTATGACAATATGCAGTAATTAAAATTATGTGAATGTGGTCTTTCTCAAAATATTGTAATGTACTCATACTTTTTGTGAGATGATGAAATGCCTATGTGAAGAGATGAATGAGACATTAAGAGTTAGTTTACCTGAACGGAAGCAATGGCAACATGACAGTCGAAATAGCTACTAAGTGACAAACCAGCAGGTGGGTAGCATATGCAGCATGGATATGCTGGACAAAGGGTTGGTGATTCACATTCCAGGTGGGATGTAGTGGGATTACATGAGATTTCATCATGCTATACAGAATTGCTGCAATTTAAAATCATGAGTTGTTTCTGGAATTCAGACTACAATTGACCATGGGTAACTGAAAACTACAGAAAGTGAAACCGAGGATAAGGCTGGACTACTTATTCAAATCCCACTCACCTTGACAGTTGAGTCTAAATATGTAGGAAAGGTGATCTTTAACCCCAGGGAATGCTGGTGCAAGAAGGCCCATCTTCCACGGTTCCTTTGCCTGTTCTTGCCCTTCTATTTTTTTTAAGTTACTTATTTTTAGAGAGGGGAAGTGGGGAGAAAGGGGGGGAGAGAAACATCAATGTGTTGTTGCCTCTGGTGTGCCCCGCACTGTAGACCTGGCCTGCAACCCAGGCATGTACTCTGACCTGAAATCCAACCGGGGACCCTTTGGTTTGCAGGTGGCGTTCAATCCATTGAGCCACACCACCAGGGCACCTTCTAGAAGCCCTAGACCTGTTGCAATCTGCTCAGGCATAAGATTCAGTGCCTGAGGTCCAGGCGCATGAAGAAATATGTGCTTGTTGAATAGCTGAGTAGAATTTTACTCTCTGCCCAGCTCTTTCAGAATCCTGTTTTCAAGCCAGCTAAAGTGTTACTTCCTCCCAGAAGCCTTCACCAGAATTAATCTCCTAGCCTAGCTTAATTACTCCGTCAGCATTTGGTTTAACCCTACCCACTGCTGCTACTATCTCAAGTCGTTGATACAGTTACTGTTTATGTAACAGTTTTTCTCAGCCAGTATACTGAGATCCTGAAGGACACTGCATTCACAGGACTTTTCCGTAAACAGATAGTTTTACTTAACTATACCTTCACCAACCCAAAAGCCGCGCCAGTCTAATCCATTTTCTTCGGGGCTCGTCAATTACCACTAGTTTATATGTTTGGAATTTTGATTGGTCCATTTTGTGTTTACTGTCCCGCCTTTTGCGAGGCTCATGGACTTGGAGTTCTACCAGGTGTGATCCTTCAGTCCCGGTACCTTCTTTCCAACACACTGCCTCTTCAGTGTTTACCCTCACTTCCTTCCTATTGGTTTCCTTCATCCTCCAGGATTGGCGCCTAGGGCTCTTGATTGGCTTTTCTGGACGCCCATCGTGCCCACCCTCATACCACGTGGCATTCCTGACTCTAATTGGGCAATTCCACCAGTTGGTTGATTAATAATTGCCTAGTGGGAGGGCTCGAGAAGGGCGTGGCTCATCGAAGCCCCGCCCCGCCTCCCACCGGCTGGGCAGTAATTTCAGTTGCTGGCGGCAGGGGACTCCGGCGGATCTTCCATCTGCCCTCTCTGGCTCGCGGGCCAGATCGTCTTGGCCCCGCCAAACGGGCCGGGGGGAGCGGTCTGAGTGCCGGGCCATGGCAGTGCACTCCTCGTCCTCCGCTGCTGCTCGCCCCACGGAGTCGCTGGCTTCAGTGCGAAGGACCCCCACCACCTCCGCAGGCTAAGAGCCGCTGCCGCCTCGGAGCTGTGAGAGCTACTATGCTCCCTCTTTGCCGCCACTTCCCCCTCTCGCTCGCGCAGGCACCCCTCGGGCAGCTCAGTCCCGCCTCAGGTAACGCCGAGAGAGTGCGTGGGGCACAAATCCGGGGCACGGGCGCGCGGCTGCTACACCCCCTCGGCTCCGGAAAGCTCTCGTCTCTCGGCACCGACAGGACCTTTTCACTTGCCAGAGGTGCTCCTCTCGGCTGCTGGGGGACATCCCTGGACCCCTTCCCCTTCCCTTCTCACTTTCCTCAAGGTCCCGGCACAACCCCCACCCCAAACCCCTCATCTTCTCAGCCTCGGAGGCCTGCAACCCGTGAGAAGTTCCTTCAAGTCGTGGACCTGGCCCCTGACCCCTCTCAGGGACTTTCCTCACTTCAGAAACTCGGGAATCCTTCGTTTCCTCAGAGAACCGTTTCTGAGACCTCCAGCTCCACTCGGAGCTTCCTCCTCCCTCGGAGATTTGGTCTCCCGCACTTCGCTTCCCTCAAACTCACCCTTCCCTGGAACATCCACTTCTACCTGGAAGGAACGTTCCCTCGCCTCGGACACTCCTGCCTCCCTCGCCTCTCGTCCTCCCTGTGTCCTTCTTCTTCACTTCCCTCCTCTTCCCCCCTCTGCCTTTTATCCTTCGCTTTGGAGACTCTGGACTAAGCCAGTATTCAGGTTTAGCTAGAGGGAAACTCCGGTTTGTCTGATTTAAAAACCTTTCCATTTATACCGCTGGGAACACCTTGCTGAAGAATTTGGATTTTATTCTGTAGGTATGGGGAGCCATTCATTGCAGGTTTTGTAAGTAGGAGTTTGTTATGATTGATTATCTCTGATGAAAATGGGGAGGAAGAATCGAAAGTGAAGACCACGGTGTGGTGGCAGAAAGCCTAGGTAGGCAGGAAGCTAGGGTGCTGATCGGGATCAGAGGGAATGAGCTGGGGTAGTGGTAGAAAAATGAAGAGAGTGCCATGCTATTCTGTGAGGTTTCAACGTAGAGTTGACAGAATTAGGGGGAGGCTTCTGACTGGGCTGATGGGGTGGATTGGTAGTGTTAATTGAAGTGGGGGAACATAATCAATTTTGAGGGAAGACAGTTTGGTTTTAGACAAGTTCAGTTTGAGTTGTTTCCCACATATTACTGTGGGCCACTGGAAATTTTGGTCTGAAAATTGGGAGAAAGGTTAGAACTGAATATGTAAATTTGAGGGATCAGCAGAGAATACTGAAGCCTTAGTATGGATGGTAAGAGTGAAAGAGGAGAAGAAAAGGGCTGCAGACCAAAAGGAACATTATTGTTTGAAGGGTAATAGACACTGAGAAGGAGAGGTTAAAGGATTGGGAGGAGAACTAGAACAGAATGGCATTGTAATAGAAGC
The DNA here is from genome assembly GCF_014824575.4 of Sturnira hondurensis. Taxonomy (NCBI): domain Eukaryota; kingdom Metazoa; phylum Chordata; class Mammalia; order Chiroptera; family Phyllostomidae; genus Sturnira; species Sturnira hondurensis. Next base: position 1,139,775 of record NW_028098007.1, read on the forward strand.
CAGAGGAAGAGAGAATTTCAAGGGAGGGGGTTCCCATCAGTGTCAGGTGCTCCAGAGGTCAAGTAGAATGAGGAGTAGGAAGAAACCACTGAATCTAGCAATTAGGAGATCACTTGTTTCCTTTGAAAGACACTTTAGATAGCATGGCGATGGCAATGACAGCAGTAGTCAGATCATGATGGATTGAGGAGTAAATGGGAGGCAGTGAGTAAAATTGACAAGTGTGGTTGGTGGAGGAGAGTGGATGATAGTGAAACATCTTTATTGAGGATATTTTATATGTCAGGTACTATAAAGATGTTTCGTAGATCACAACAGCCTTGTGATTTAGCAATCAGTATCCCTCTTACAGTTGAGAAGACTATAGGCAAGAATTTTTATATATATAGGGTATGACACAAATAATGCCCCTTTTTGTTACAAACTCTTATTACAAAATCATAAGCATGTAATTCTGTGACATAATATCCTAGCATACCATGTGACATTTTAGGTGAAATGTTCAAATTAAAACTATAAATTATTACAACCATATTATTACCCTGCCAAGGACGCTCAAGCAGGCATTACTTCTGCTGGACCCTGTATCTTTTTGATTGATTGATTTGAGAAAGAGAGAGAGAGAAACAGAAATATTGACTTGTTCCATTTACTTTGACTTATGGGGGCAATGCTCTAACCAATTGAGCTATCCCACCAGGGCCTGCGCAAGAATTTGAATAAGGTCCGTCTAGCTCTGAAAGCTCTGTTCTTTCCACTATGGCACATGTGTTTTTTTTCTTTTTTGTATGGGTGAAACAGTTTCTTAAGTTGAGGGAAAATTTACCTAGGGAATATGTTGGGCATTTTATTCTTTGACACCAAAAGGATAGACGTCAAGGTGGATAATGAGGTGATGAAGGGAAAGAGAGAAAGTGAGGGAGTTTGACAGATGGCCTTATTTTTTTGATGTGATCATTTTTCTGTGAAGTCAGTTATCTCTGGAGATGGAATGTACTGTGGGGAGTTTCTGATTTGAGTATTATGATTATGACCATGGAAACCTTCAGTGGAAAATTAAAGAGGAATGAATGGATTAAGGAGTTAAAAATAAAGGATTGCTGACCACCTTGAGGGGCCAGTAAAAATTAGAAATAATACATTTGTAATAGGCTTGGATTTTACACTTTCTCCAGCAGCCTAACAATAAGAGGGCAAAAAAAGATGGTTAGGCTAATCCAGAAATGGAATTTACAAGAAAAAATGATAAACTGGAGAGTAACTGCACACTGGTAGTGGCAGTGTGAGAGATATGATGGGCCCTGAGGGTCCAAGCTGGGATTATAAGAAGTAAAACTTTCAGAGGAGCTGGTGTACTTAGAGAGTAAGGACACAAACAGAAATGTGGTTGAAGCTGAGGTTTTTCTATGGAATACAGAGTTTATTATTTCAAGGTAGAAACAAAGAACAGGGTGGGACTGCCTCAGTGCTGTTGAGAGGTGATAGTATAGTTTATTGAAGTAGTGGAAGGTTAAGGGGCTAAGTATGTTGAATGTCATCAGTATGAATGCCATGGTTACCCAGTATGCTAGCAGGAAATGGAACAGAGGAGATATTGGATCCTGTAGCTGGGGCTGCCTAGAACTGAGGGACTCAAAATTGAGTCGGAGGCTCTTGGCACTTGCTAGATAGTTGTACTAGGTAGTATGGATGTTGTGTGTGAATTAATGTTGAGATCCTCAGATACTTGGTGCCTTGGATATGTGTGTTATTCTCTCATACAAACGTATATATGGGATGGTTTCAAATACAAATCCTTTGTGATTTGGCAAAGATGGCCCTGTTTAGTTCTGTTTAAAAGTATATTTTGAGAGGCTAGGGACTCACCACCTAAGGTTCCTCAATACCGTTTTGTACTTATGTTAATTGTAAACAAAATTATGTATTTACATGTACTCATTTCCTATTTTACTTGTTTTAATGTTTTTCCCCCATGTGAAAGTGTTTATAGGTGTGTTCTTAGTGTTGTACACTTTATTGTTCTGCCAAATGAATGTTGTGTTGGAATTTGAAACCTATAAGGACTTTTATGAGAATCTCATCTCCTTTCAGTAAATGAAGCCCAGTCATTACATTGTATAGTGTGGGTGATAGTGAATGTTTTGGACCAACAGTGAGTATTTATACTATTTTCCAAGTCATCATATGGAGATGACTTCAGCATGGTCACATAAGTGTTGTTTTTGCTGAGCATTCAGAGGCAGTGGTTGTTTCAGAGAAAAGCCTACTTGTGGTAATTTTTAAGTCTTCTGTTACCGAAAACTTCTGAAAAGTAGTGTTATACAAGGAAAACGAATGCCTATAACGAACCCTTGTTAGCTATATGATTGTAGGCAAACTTCTTATCTTCTGTGAGCGTTAGTATTTTTTTAAAATTTTATTTATTTGTCTTTAGAAGGGAAGGGAAGGAGAGAGGGAGAGAAATATCAATGTATGGTTGCTTCTCATGTGTCCCCTGCTGGGAACTGGCCCCTGCTAGGAAGTTGCCTGCAACCCAGGCACGTGCCCTGACTGGGAATGGAACCAGCAACCCTTTGGTTCACAGGCTCGTGCTCAATCCACTGAGCTAACACCAGCCAGGGTGAGCTTTAGTATTTTTTAAAACTTAATCTTTGACTAAGAGATACATTCAAATAGTTAAATAAATAGTTGCCTATTTATGTTTTGTATAAGCAGTGAAAGTGTCACTCCTATACCTGTCCCTCATCCTTGTAGTTCCATGTCCACTCCCAACCACTTTTACTAGTTTTTTTCTTCTTTTTCTAATTTAAAAGACCATTGATTTTTAGAGAGAGAGAAAAACATCCATTTGTTGTTCCACTTATTTATGGATTGATTCTTGCATGTGCCCTGACCAGGGATTGAACCCTCAAACTTGTGCATCAGGATGCATCAGGATGGTGTATCAGGATGATGTTCTAACCAAATGAGCTGCCAGGCCAGGATACTGGTTTCTTTATATTCTTTTAGACTTTCTTTAGGCAAATGCTTATGTATTATCATATTTTTCCCATTTTTCATGCAAAAGTTAGCCCTTGGTTCCCCACTGTTCTGCACCTTCTCCCTCTCTCATCCCCATACTGCTTTTTTACTTACTATATCTTTAATATATCTTAGAAAACTTTCCTGATCAGTATACAGAGAGCTTCTGCTGAAAAAGCAAAACCAAACCAAACCCAAAAAACACCTAAATAATATTCCATTTAATAGATGTATCATAATTTAACTATTTTCTTCTTGTTGGACATTTGTGTTGCTTCTAGGGTTTGATATAAGCAATTTTATAATGAAAACCCTAGAGCCCTGGCTGGTATAGCTCAGTGGATTGAGCGCGGGCCTGCGAACCACACGATTGCAGTTCAATTCCCAGTCAGGGCACATCCCTGGGTTGCAGGCCAGTTCCCAGCAGGGGACTCACGAGAGGCAACCATACATTGATATTTCTCCTTCTCTTCTTCCCTTCCCCTCTATAGATAAATAAATAAAATCTTAAAAAAAGAAAAAGAAAACCCTTGAACAAATATCATTTTACACGTGTGTAAGGGCATTTGTGGGATATAATGTAGAAAGTAGGATTTCTAAGTCAAAGGATATATGTACATATATAACTATGAAATATATTGCAAAATTGCTTTTCTTAGTGATCATTCCAATATACATTGCCTGTTCATGCAACATTAGCTGTACCACAGCTAATACTTTCATGATACCTACTGTGTGCCAGACACTATTCTAAGTGCTTTATATATGTTACCTCATTTAATCTTAACATCCCTTTGAGATAGGTACTATTATTATCTCCATTTTTCAGATGAATAATTGAGGAATAGGGATTTGCCCAAATCACACAGCTAATGTGGCAGAAATACGAGTTAAGCTTTCTGGCTCCAGCATCACTGTTGTTAATATTGTGCTTTGCTGTTATCAAATGTGAAGTTTTGCCAATCTGATAGAGAAAGATGATACCTCAGTAGTTTTAAAAAAATTATGTTAAGGTCAACCATCTTTTTATGTTGGGTCAGTCATTTTTCTTTTCTGTAAACTATCTGTTTACCTGTTTTTCTGTTGGGTCATACATAGCTTTCTTTCCTATTAATTTTTAGGTCTCTCTTTAACTATGATACATATCATGTACATATAAGATCATTTTTTTGTCTGTGGTATTGCAAATATTGTTTCCATTTTGGTACTATCTTCTGACTTCTTTTATTTTATTCCTGTGTAGAACTTTTAGATTTTTATGGAGACAGACTTCTTGGTCTTTTCCTTTATACCTTTTAGACTTTGAGGCATAGTTAGAAAGGCCTTCTCCCTTTGAATCCTTAGTTTTGCAATCTGTCCAATAGGAGTGACAAAATGGAATTATTGGGAAGGTCAAAGTGCTTTATCAACTGTAAACTATAAATCATGTAACATGGTGTTATTTATGAATTTGTCTTCTGAACAAGTTGTATAGGGGCTGTCAGCTCTTCTACTGCATTGTGTATAGTGGAATGACATAATTTGCCTTCTGCAGTGTGGAAAACTAGGGTGTCATTGATCTTGTGGTCAGTGGTTTCCTTGGACAATTTGCATGGGGTCATTTTCAAAAGTAGGGACTGGAATCCTGAAGTATTTTTGCATACTTTAGTCGTGTCCTTTGTATGAGGTATAATTAGAATCTGACTAAAAGTTCTCAGAAATTATTTTGCTCTCACATGGTTCACTGATTTGCACATTATTTACTTTGAGTGTTGTATTTCTACTGATGGGTAGAAGTTTGTAATTTGGAAGGGCCTCTTACAGTTTTTGTGATTAGAAAATTAATGCATGTTGATTAAGAAAGAATTGGGAAACAGAGATGATTTTAAAGGAGAAGATGAAATTTTTCAAATCTTCCCAAGACTCAAAGAGTTAATAGTCATTGTTAACATTTTAGATCATATCCTCTCAGATTCTTCTCCTGAGTGTGTGTCTGTATTGTCATCACCAACTCCCTAGGGCACAGGTGGCAAACACAAGGCCCGAGGGCTGAACCTGACCCTCCACCTTGTTTTATCCGGCCCAGCACCTTGTTTCTACCCGGCAGCAGCGGGTAGAAAAATAATATTATGACTTTAGTATAATTCCTTTATCTTTTCTAGTTCATAATTTTATATAATTATAATCAGTAATTATTTATTTTTTATATAATTTGCCTCTTTCTCCATTAACATGTATCATAAATTTTATATTTTGTAGTCTAGGCTATTATAGAAAGGATAAAAGGATGGATTTTAGTTCTAACAATTAAAAAAATTTTAAATTTGTCTTTAGAGGGAAAGGGAAGGAGAGGGGGAGGGAAACATCAATGTATGGTTGCCTCTTGTGAGTCCCCTGCTGGGAACTGGCCTGCAACCCAGGCATGTGCCCTGACGGGGAATTGAACCACGATTGGATCGTGTGGTTCGCAGGCCTGTGCTCAATCCACTGAGCTACACCAGCCAGGGCTCACATCTTTATTTTTTAAACAAAATAATGTGTGATCATTGTTAAAAACAACTGTATAAAAATGTATTCCATAAAAAATGAGTGTTTCATATAATCCCTTCCTCCACCAAAATGGCAACTTAGTACTATATGTATTCCTCTGCATTATTTCTTAGGCATATGCTAGTGTTTACTATTATTATATTTAAAAAATTACACTATACATTCTATTTTTTTACAATTTGCTATTGTTACTTAATGGTGAAATTTGGACATCTTTCAGTTAGTATACATAGAATTTATCTCATTCCTTTAATAACTATATAATGTTAAATTATATGGGTGTGCAACTGATGAACATTTGGATTGCTTCCAGTTTTTTTCTGTTACTGACAACATGTGAGTTAATATTCTTGTGCATATATCTTTGTGTGTTTATTGTAATGGTCATTTTTAATAGCTATAAAATATTCTGTTTAGTGGAAATAATACATCTGAGAAAGAAGTTTGAATAAAAATATTTTTATATAAGTTCATGTTATTATTTTGTTTTCCCTTTTATCAGACTCCTTCTTTGACCTTTGTAATATGAACTCTAGAACAGCCTACCCTAATCCCAGGAACCTAACTTCCTCTTTCCTCTCGATTTCTTTTTTCCATACTCTCTGGTACAGCCTTCTAACTCAGTGTATCAGAAAAAGAGGTGAATTGCCTATCTGATCTTAGTGGCCATGATCTTAGTGGTTCAGGTCTTCTTGAAATCAAATAGGGAAGTTTATCCAAAGAAACATTATCCTGAAAATTTATACATCCCCGTAGTACTTTAGTATCTAAGCTTATTCAGAGAGGTCCAATATTCACAGGTGGCAAACACACGGCCTGCAGGCCGAATCCAGCCCTCCACCTTGTTTTATCCGGCCTGGCACCTTGTTTCTACCCAGTGGCAGTGCTGAGCTCTTGCTTAACTGTTTAAGGAGTGGTTACATTTATACAGTCCTAAAATTACATTCGGCCCTTTGAAGGCAACCACAAAGCTGATGTGGCCCCCAGTGAAAATGAGTTTGACACCCCTCTAGTGTTTAGTTTCATGTTTCAGCATACAAAGTTATAGATATATTTAGTGTATTTAGAAGGTCACAGTGTTTTTTATATCCAATAAGGGAAATAATGGTCCCACTCAATTTTGTCCTAGTTAGATCATATACATAATATTGTGTACATTTTCTGCTATTGTGTTTGAGAGAGGCTTTGACAACTTGGAGGGCAATTAAGGCTAAACTTTGATGAAGGTAACCAGGGAGATTTTGATGCCATGTTCCTTGGGAAACCTGAAAGATGTGTATATATTTGCACTGGAGAAGACAAAGTCACTGAAAAGCTATCATAAAGAAGAAAAAATCCAGCCTTAATTTGTTGTATACTTTCAGAAACCAGAACTAGGATTAAGGGTGAGAAAGGGGAGGGAGAGGAAGGGGAACTCATTAATTAAATGGTTACTGTGTGTCAGACACCCTGTCTGGTGCTTCTTTTTTAAAAATAAGTTTTATTGATCATGCTATTACAGGTGTCCCATTTTTTTCTCCCCTTTATTCCCCTCTGCCCTGTACCGCCCCTCCTACCAGCATTCCCCCACCTTAGTTCATGTTCATGGTGGGTTGTACCTAAAAGTTCTTAGGTTTCTCCATTTCCCTTACTATTCTTAACCCCCCACCCCCGACCCCAGCCACCCTGTGTATTTTGTACCTACCGTTTATGCTCCTTATTCCCTGGACCCCTCCTACTTCCCTCTGATCACCCTCCATGTGATCTCCATTTCTGTGATTCTGTTCCTGTTCTAGTTGTTTGCTTAGTTTTTTTTCCCCTTTTCTTTAAGGTTCTGTTGTTGATAGTTGTGAGTTGTCATTTTACTCTTCATATTTCTGATCTTCTTTTTCTTGGATAAGTCCTTTTAACATTTCATAGAATAAGGGTTTGATGATGATGAACTCCTTCAACTGGACCTTATCTGGGAAGCACTTTTTCTGCCCTTCCCTTCTAAATGATGGGTTTGCTGGGTAGAGTAATCTTGGATGTAGGTCCTTGCCTTTCAAGACTTTGAATACTTCTTTCCGCTTCTTGCCTGCAAGGTTTTTTTTGAGAAATCAGCTGATGGTCTTAGGGGCACTCCTTTGTAGGTAACTGTCTCCTTATCTCGCTGCTTTTAAGGTTCTCTCTTCTTTAATCTTAGGTAATGTAATTATGATGTGCCTTGGTATGTGCTTCCTTGAGTCCAACTTCTTTGGGACTGTCTGAATGTCCTGGACTTCCTGTAAGTCTATTTCCTTTTCCAGATTAGGGAAGTTCTCCATTATTTTTTCAAATAAGTTTTCATTTCTTGCTCTTCCTCTTCTCCTTCTGGCACCTTTATGATTCAGATGTTGGAGCATTGGAAGTTGTCCGAGAGGTTCCTAACTAAGCCTCTCCTCATTTTTGAATTCTCGTTTCTTCATTCTGTTTTGGTTGAGTGTTTATTTCTTCCTTCTCCAGATTATTGATCTGAGTCCCAGGTTCTCTCCTTTCACTGTTGGCTCCCTGTACATTTTCCTTTATTTCACTTTTTGTAGCCTTTACTTCTTCCTCTATTTCATGACCATACTCAACCATTTCTGTGAGCATCCTGATTACCAGTGTTTTGAACTCTGCAGCTGATAGGTTGGCTATCTCTTCATTGCTTGGTTCTATTTTTGAAGCTTTGATCTGTTCTTTCATTTTTTTGTGTAGGTGCACCTGCGATGTAGTAAAGGACGGAGCCATAGGTATTCACCAGGGTGGGGCAACCCGTGTCTCTGCATTGTGGTGCTGTGTGTGGGGGAGGCATCCCAGAGGGAACATGCCAGTTGATCAGCTCTCTGCCAGCTTTCAGTTATTTCTTCTGTTACCCACAAAGAAATTGGGCCTTTCTGGTGCTGATTCCTGGGTGGATGGTTTTGTGTATGTTCTAGGACCCTGTGGATCTCTCCAACAAATTCTCCTGTGAGGCTAGGAGTTTCTCCTGCTGCTGCAGCAACCCCTACAGGATTTTACAGTCAAAAGTTTTAAGGCCTTGTTTCCCTGCACTGGAACCCTGGGTTCTGTGGTCTGTCTCACTCCCCAGTTGTTCCTCCTAGTTTATCTGCACACAAATGTGTGGCTGCCTGGTCCTCCAGCCACTGCCTTGCTGCAAGTCCTCTGCCCTGGCTGACTATCTTCACCCTTCCTTCTAGTCTGGATGAATGATTCTTCTCTAAGTCCTTGGTTGTCAGACTTCCATACAATTTGATTTCCTGGCAGTTTCTGGTTATTTTTTGTTTTTAAATTCGTTGTTGTCCTTTTGCTTATGCAAGGAGGCAAAGTGTATCTACCTATGTGTCCATCTTGGTCGGAAGTCCTGATCTTCATATATGCCTTTTTATTCTTTAATTCCTTAGTATGTACTCATCTAATTCTTATAATAATACAGTGAGGCATAGTTAATATTTATCTCTATTTTATAGATGAGGGGAGAAGGTAAGTGACATGCTCAAAATTATTTAGGTATTAAGTTGGAAGCAGAATTTTTTTATAAGGTTTTATTTTATTTATTTTTAAAGAGAGTAGAAGTTGGGGGAAAGAGAGGGGAACAAAAACATCAGTGTGTGGCCCTGGCTGGTGTAGCTCAGAGGATTGAGCGCGGGCCTGCGAACCAGAGTATCGAGGTTCGATTCCCAGTCAGGGCACATGCCTGGGTTGCAGGGCAGTTCCCGGCAGGGGACACACCAGAGGCAACCATGCATTGATATTTCTCTCCCTCTCCCCTTCCCTTCCTCTCTAAAGATAAATAAATAAAATATTAAAAAAACAAAACAAAACAAAAAACATCAATGTGTGGTTGCCTCTCACGTGACTCCCACTGGGGATCTTACCTGTAACCCAGGCATGTGCCCTGACTGAAAATCGAACTGTCAACCCTTTGGTTTGCATCCTGCACTCAATCCACTGAGCTACTCCAGCTGGGGCTGGAATCAGGATTTTAAAAAAATCTGTCTTGTTTAATTTTAGCCATATACACATTTTAAATAATACAAAACAGTATATTATTTTAGAAAAATTGTTTTCCTCCACTGCCACTCTTTTTTTGTGAAATTTTATCCATATTTACAGTTTAATATCAGTATCTTTGTCATCACTATATCCTTTTTTAGCAGTTAGCGACGGTATGTTCCATCTGCTCTTCCATATAAGCTGTTTGAAATGCGGCATTTTTTTAATATGTATATACTGCCTTATTAGAAAGTTTCATTCCATGCAACAAGTACTCATACATACAACATGAGACCAGTTGGTTTTTCCATTTCTAGTGTTGGTGTTTGTGAACTCTGCTTTTTTTATCTGCTAGATATTTTTATTGACAAAAGTTATCATCTTTTTTTCCAAAGCCTGTTTTTGTTATTATTAGAAAAATGTAACAAACACCTGTATATAACAATTATTAACATTTTATAAAATTTGCTACATTTATTTTTTCTGATATATTTTAATGCATATACAGACATTATATTTCACCTCTATTTCTAGATGCATCTCCAAATAAGTCTTATACAATCTTAATATTATTATCATATTTAATAAAATTAATAATTACTATACTCTAATAGTAATTCTTGTTAAGATTTTTCCACTTGTCTTTTATAACTGTTTGTGTAAATCAGGATCCAATCAAATATCCTTATTTAGTTGTTGTAACTCTTAATTCTCCTTCAGAGTCAGAATTTGAACACGGTACTGTGCTTAAGCTTTGTAATATTCAAAACTTTCCAATAATAGAATGGTTGCTGGAATATTAGTGAGCTATTTGTTGTGTAGTAAGTGTAGTGCCATAGTAGGCTGAACTGATTCTGGCCTTTGTAATGCAATCCAGTGGATACTTTTCTTCACATTATTTGCTTATTTTGTGATAGTATACACTTTTGTTCACATTATTTGGCCACTTTGTGGCATTTGATATATTTGTTGTTCTCACATTTGGTTTGTGTGACATACTTTCTCCTCCTTTATTCCTATCTCTGTTGTTTCTTTTTCATCCTGTGTATGTTGATGCTCCCTTGGCCTTTTTTTTTTAACGTTTTATTTGTTAAAGATTTTTATTTATTTATCTTTAGAGGGGAAGGGAAGGAGAGAGGGATAGAAACATCAATGTATGGTTGCCTCTTGTGCATCCCCTGCTGGGAACTGGCCTGCAACCCAGGCATGTGCCCTGACTGGGAATCGAACCTCAGTTGTCTGGTTTGCAGGCCCGTGCTGTATCCACTGAGCTACACCAGCCAGGGCCTTTGGCCTTTAAAAAATTTTTTTTAAATTTCAATTTAGAGAGAGAGGAAAGGGAGGAGGGGTGGGGAGAGAGAGAATTGGACCTGAAACCCTGGTCTGTTGGGACAATGCTCCAATCAACTGAGCCGCTCAGCTTCTCATCTGATCTCACCTGAGGACACAGTGGAGGAGACTGGGCCTTGGCATATAGTAGCATCTCAGTAAATATTACCTATTACTCATATTCTCTACTTTGGGAAATTTTAGAATATGTGTAAATGCTAATGACTTTCAAGTCTGCACCTCCAATCTGGTTCTTTCTCCTGAGTTTCAGTGTGGTGTCTCCCAACTGCTTCCTACAAATTGTCAGACTTTTTCCTTTAGGCACTTCAAATTCAGAAGATCACCAAAGAATTTACATTCTTCCCCAATCTTCTCCTTTTTGGTAAATAGCTAGTCATTTCCCCAATCACTCAAACCAGAAACACGGGAAGGATTTGTGTTAAACTGAGAGTCATCCTGGGTACTTTTTATATCTACTATATCCACTTTCTCATCTTTTTGAAGTCTCCTATCTCCTCTCCTAGTTGTCTGTCCTTACTGTCAGTGCCTTCATGAAGCCCTCCTTACTTATAATCTGTCATTAGCAATTATTACCCTGAATTGTACTCATAGACATGAGTGTCTTCCCTGTGACATTAAGCCCCTGGAGGGTGAAATCATTTTTCATTTGGTTTTCTATGTCCTTCCACAGAGTCTATACTGTCTTAGTATAGTGATTAAGAGTACAGTGCCTGGCCCTGGCTGGTGTGGCTCAGTGGTTGAGCGCTAGCCTGCAAATCGAAGGGTTGCAGGTTCTATTCCCAGTGTAGGGCACATGCCTGGGTTGTGGGCCAGTTTCCTGGTGGGGGGCTTGCAAGATGCAACCACACACTGGTGTTTCTCTCTCTTTTCCTCCGTAAAAAAATAAAATAAAAATCTAAAGAAAAATAAAGTACAGTGCCTGGATCTGAATAATGACTCTACCACTTCTTGGCCGAGAGAACTTAGACAAGTTAACTAATTCCTTCATGCTTTTTCTCACATTTGTAAAACATATAATATTCTATTTTATAGGGCTTTTATGAATATTAAATATAAAGCACTGGAAAGTGTGTGGAGTATAGTAAATGCTTAGTAAACCTAGCACCCATCATAATGCCTTGTACCTAGTGGGAACCCAGTTAACATTTGAGTCCATTAATAGAGGGAGTTTCTGAATTGGCCAAGAGACTGGACTAGTTAACCTCCAAAAGCCTTTACAGCTTTTAGCCTAAGTTTGCTTTATGTCATGGTCTAGGGCCTGATGGATTGTAGTTATAATAGGAAATAGAAGATTCTTATCTAAAAGAGAGAATACAGTTCTAAGAACTAGCTTTTGATCTGTCTGTCACTAATATATGCCATTGTGTATATTCACGGCTAATTAAATAGGGATGCCAGTCTTTATGTTAGATTGCCTTTGGTTTGAATGGAAACTGCAACTCATTATTTCACAGCAGGAAGGCAGGTTCAGCAGTATCTCTTTTATTTTGTAATTAGGCAGTCATTCTAAAATGTGTCTGTATTTGCTATATTGGTTCATAGAAAGGATAGTAGCTGAACAAACCTGTTATGTAGATTTGCCATGTGGTTGGTCTTGATATACAGAGCTAATGTACCAGTCGATATTCTTTTTCTGGGCTATGTCTTATTCATAACAAATCCTTGTTTAATTTTGAATCACTTAGGGATTTTTTATGATTATAGAAAGAAAACAAAATATGATTAGACTATTATATTTGCATTCTTTTTCTACTCTTTATACCTAGGGTGTAAAAGTCCACTGAATTCTCAGAAATCCTTTTTACTCACTTTGTGGAACTTCCTTACCGACTTTGTGCACACATGATTCCATATTTGGGTGGGTACTGAAGATGTTTGTTTGCCAGCTGATGCTTTGCCATATCCTGCTACATGTTGGAGCATTGCAGAATTTTATTTGCATCTACACTACAGTGAAGTTTCATCTGCTTTGTTCCTGTGAAATGAAAAAGAAAGAAACACAAATACTGTACATTAGCATGGAAAAGAAGGAGTGACTGGGAGTTGGAATATCTGTTCTGTCAGCTTGGCATCCATTCTTTAGACAATCTGTTTAAAGCAATACTAATTTTTATGTCTGTGGAATGTTATTGGGTGACTGAAGGCTTTTTGCTCCAGGGGCTGGTGGAGCTCTTTAGTCTTGTGTATACTCTTTAGTCTCTGCTGTTAGGCAGGATGGGGAATAGTAGCATTCTAATTAGCTAATATGTAAATCTTTTTTTTTTTTTTCACAGAAATTTAACTATGTTTTTGGAGGAGACATCCATAGTGGGAAGGGTTTGGATTTAAAGCTACTGACTTTCGATCCTGAGTCTGTCATCAGTTGTTTGAATTTGGGCAAGTCTGTTCATCTCTCAGTGTCTTAATTTTTTCCTCTTTAAATTGGAGATGATGCTGTAGTTCAGTTTGTACAGCATCATCCCAATGGGCTAAGGTTGTGGGTTGGATTCCCCAGCTAGGGCACATACAAGAAGCAACCAATGAATGTATAAATAAGTGGAACAACACATGGATGTTTCTTCCTCCCACTTCCTCTCTCTCTAAAATCAATAAACATATACACAGATGGGGACAAAAAATATAAATTGAAGACAATAATATCTATCTTATAGGGTTGTCATGAAGATTAGAGAAAGCATACACAAAACACTTGGGAGAATGCATGGCTCATAGTATATGGTGACTGCAGTTATTATTTCAAGAACTATATAATACAGGAGTGTGGTCTAACTGGGAATCCTAAAAAAGTTTCCTTGATTTCCTGGAAAATGATTTGTGGAATTCCTAGTTTGGAAAGGTAAAATATAACATTACATATAGGATGAGTCACTGACTTTTTTATGGATAGCTTTCAAATTACTTTCCCCATTCAGAGCTTTAATTGTATCTTCTTTGTGAAATATAATAAATCAGTCCCAAGTGAGACTAGCCTTTGAAAAGACAAACATACCTGTGTAGAAAAGAAAAAATAGTTTTGAACTTCCAGGTTTATAAATATTGAAATTGAGAACATAATTACTAAAAAAAAAAATGGTTTGTGTCCTGGTAAGCAACATAATTTTTTTTTTATCCTCACCCGAGGATGTTTTTTCATTGCTTTTAGAGAGAGGAAGTGTGACAGAGAAACGTCGGTGCAAGAGACAAACATCAACCAGTCACCCGCTAGCACACACCCCGACCAGGGATTGAATTTACAACCTGGGCATGTGCCCTGGCTGGGGATAGACCCCATGATCCTTGGGTGCATGAGACAACACTCCCACCAACTGAGCCACACTGGATAGTGCAGTTTGGGCACTTTTGAAAGACTGCTAAAGGCTATTTCCTAGGTTAAGAACAAAACTGTTTAAACTTTTCTAACCAGTTTTCTCAACAGGGGCACTATTGGCATTTAGGGCAGGACAATTCTTTGTTGTATAGGACTCTTCTATGCATTGGAGGATATTTAGCTTTCCTGGCGCCTGTGCGCTAAAATGTGCCTACTCCACACTCCTGCCATTGTGCATAACTCCTTCCTGAAACTCTGCCCCATAAATTTTCACATGAGAACCCCTGGGACACTAACTGAAATATTTTTAGGGAAGCATATCACAGTATCATCAGTTTTCATTTAAGAATTACAGGTTTCTACAAGCTTAAAATGCATTATTCTTGGTCAACAAAGTGTAGTTTCTTGAATCAAGTAGTCTCTTCAGAGGGAAACCTGAATTTTTAAAAGTCATTACATCTTTCTAGTAAATGTGACAGCAATTGTAGTTGTCTATGTTTCCCCAAAAATGTATACTTAAGGGGCACTATACAGTAATAAATATTCAACAAATAAAACCAAGAAAGGTAGTCCAGAGGCTGAAAACATTATAAAATCTTATACTTTTTAATGAATATATTTTCTGATTTTATAAATACTGTATGCTAATCAATTGTGCCATTGGAACTCCTATTTTCTGATTTTAAAATTGATCATTTTCAGATTTAAAATGGGATTTGGTGTCCTGGCTGGGTAGCTCAGTTGGTCAGAAAATTGTCCTGATATGCCAAGGATGCAAGTTTGATCCTCTGTCAGAGCACGTACAAGAATCAACGAATGAGCCCTGGCTGGCATAGTTCAGTGGAGGGAGCTCAGGCTGCAAACCAAAGGGTTGCTGGTTCGATTCCCAGTCAGGGCACATGCCTGGTTTGCAGGCCAGGTCCCCAGTGGGAGCCATGTGAGAGGCAACCACACATCGATATTTCTTTCTCTCTCTTTTTCTTCCTCCCTTCCCCTCTCTAAAAATAAGTAAATACAATCTTTAAAAAAAAAATCAACTAATGAATGCATAAGTAAGTGAAATAACAAATCAATCTTTATCTCTCCCTCCTTCTCTCTCTAAAATTAATAAGTAAATAAAATAGGATGTGGTTTTTAGAGTGTTCCTACACACACTTTTCGCTGTCTTTTAATACTAATTAAAATTTGTCAGATTAGCCCTAGCTGGTGTGGCTCAGTTGGTTGGAGCATTGTCCTGTGGACTGAAGGGTTGCGGGTTGGATTCCTGGTCCGAGCACATACTTGGTGTGTGGTTCGATCCCCTATCAGGGTGCATACAGTCCCTGGACTGGGCGTATGTGGCAGATCAATACTTCTTTCACACATCAATGTGTCTCTTTCTCTCTTCTCCCACCCCCGCCTCTCTAAAAGCAATGAAAAGAGGTGCTTGAGTGAGGATAAAAAAAGAAAAAAATAGTGAATTTATCATTTTGTGTTGTTTTCTATAGTTTTTTTTTAGTAAAAGGAACCAAAATATTAGTGCTGTAGATGAAATCTCCTTTGTTTCCCTTTCTTATCTCATTTCTCTTTTTTCCCACCAAACCAACTACTACTTACGAATTTACTGTCCATTTTTCTGATTCACGTTTTTAGACATACAGTTGTTATGAGGATTAAATAAATTAATACATATAAAATGTTATAATATAGGTACTATTTTTATGTCCATTTTACAATGGGCAACTGGGGGTGTAGAGAGGTTTTAAAATAACTTGACCAGGCTCATATAGCTACATTATATAGAGAGAGCAAGGATTTGAACCTGGATTGCTGTAGGGGCTATACCTTGAATCAATATGCTGTCCCACCTCTCTATAATATATATTATTTTATATTTTTAAAAAATATTTTAATTTATTCATTTAAAAAGTATTTTCCAGAAATTTAAATATTTTATTGTTGTTCTATTACAGTTGTAACTTTTCCCCCTTTGCCCTCCTTCGCCCAGTCCAACCCACAATCCCATAGTCAGTCCCCACACTGTTGTCCATGTGCATGGGTCATTCATACGTGTTCTTTGACTAGCTCCTTGCTCTTCTTTCTGCCATTATCCCTCTCCCACCTACCCTCTGCTCGCTGTCAGAATGTTCCATGTTTCTGTTTCTGGTTCTGTTGTGCTCATTAGTTTATTTCATTAGATTCCTCTTATAGGTGAGAACATAAGGTATTTGTCTTTCATCGACTGGCTCATTTCATTTAGCATAATATTCTCCAGTTCCGTCCATGCTGCCATGAAAGGTAGGAGCTCCTTCTTTCTTTCTGTTGCGTAGTATTGCACTGTGTAAATGTACCACAGTTTTTTGATCTACTCATTTACTGATGGGCACTTAGGCTGTTTCCAGCATTTGGCTATTGTAAATAACAAGAGGGGAAGGGAGGGAGAAAGAGAAGGAGAGAAACATTGATGTGGAAGAGATACATCTATTAGTTGTCTCTTGCACGCCCCCAACTGGGGACCTGGCTGGTAGCCCAGGCATGTGCCCTTACTGGGAATGGAACAGGTGACCTTTTGGTTCACAGGCTAGTGCTCAATACTGAGCCACAGCAGCCAGGGCTATTTTATATGTTTTAAAAATACACTTTTTATTTTTGTTTTTTTATAGTTTTGTTTAGATTTTATTTATTTACATTCAGAGAGAGGGGAAGGAAGAGAGAAGTAGAGGGAGGGAAATATCAGTGTGTTAGAGATATATTGATCAGTTACTTCTCACACACCCCCACTGGGGACCTGGCCCACAACCCAGGCACGTGCCCTGACTGGGAATTGAACCAATGACCTCTTAGTTTGCAGGCCGGTGCTCAATCCACTGAGCCATACCTGCCAGGGTACTTTTTATTAAAATGATATACTATAGGGATGGTCTTGCAGGTTTTAAAAATTTTAATGATACCACTAAATGCAACTTGCTTCTTTTCCCTACTCAATAGGCTTAAAAAAATTTATATTTTATTGATTTTGCTATTACAGTTGTTCTGATGTTTCTTTCCCCCTTTGCTCCCTCCACCCGGCACTACTCATCCCTCAGGCAATCCCTCCATCTTTGTTCATGTCCATGGGTCATGCATGTAAATACTTTGGCTACTCCCTTTCCTATACTGTACTTTATATCCCCATGGCTATTCTGTGACCACCTATTTGTACTTCCCAATCCCCTCACCTCTCACTCATTCTCCCCCACCCCCCTCCCATCGCTTTATCTTTGGCATTTTAATTATGATGTGTCTGGAGGTGGACCTCTTTGCATCCATGTTGTTTGGGGCTCTCTGTGCTTCCTAGACTTGCATATCTATTTCCTTCACCAAATTAGGGAATTTGTCTTTCATTATTTTTTTCAAATAGATTTTCAGTTTCTTGCTTCTTCTCTTCTCCTTCTGGCACCCCTCTGAAGTGAATGCTGGATTGCTTAAAGTTGTCCCACAGGCTACTTATACTATCCTCATTTTTTTTGACTTCTCTTTTCTTCTTGTTGTTCTGCATGGTTGTTTTTTGCTTCCTTATGTTCCAAATCATTGATTTGATTCTCAGCTTCATCCACTCTACCATTATTTCTCTGTAAATTGTTCTTTATTTCAATTAGTGTTTCTGACGGGATGTTTTTTATGCTGTTAAGGTCCTAAGTTTCTTGAACATCCTTATAACCAATGTTTTGAATTGCATGTGATATATTGCTTATCTCCATTTTGTTTAGTTCTTTTTCTGGAATTTTGATCTGTTCTTTCATTTGGGCCAGGTTTTTTGTCTCCTCATTTTGTCAGCCTCCCTGTGTTTGTTTCTATGTATTAGGTACAGCTACTTTGGCTGCTTGTTTTGGTAGTGTGGCCTAATGTAGTAGATGTCCTGTAGGGTCCAGTGGCACAGCCTCCCCTATCACCTACCCAAGCTGGGTGCTCGAGGCGCACTCTTCATGTGGGCTGAGTATACTCTCCTCTTTGGTTGCTGTTGGCAGATCAATGGGAGGGATTTACCCAGGTCAGTCAGCTGCAAGGACTGGCTGTGACCGTTTATCTTCAACAACATCCACCCTCTGGGGAGGATCAGCTTTGCAGGGGCAGGGTGGCTGTGCTGTGACGAGGTCTCTATCTGTCCACTGGGTGCACTGGCCCTGGGGTTTCGTGGGTGGTGCTGGCCAAGATCCACCTCTACTTGTGTTTTACCTGGGACCACCCTGCCAGAGTGATAAAGCAATCTGAAATGGCTGCTACTTGTGCTTGGCTTGGAGATTTCAAGGAGAAGGCAAGTTGTGAACCTAGGCTGCTAGTTCTGGGCTTGTGGCTCACTGAGGCCAGCTGCTACTTGTTTAAAAGGATTTAGGAAGTTGTGAAGCAAAAGCAAAGACCAGCCATTCATAAGGAAAAGCAGCTTGGGTGTGCTGGTAAGTTGGGTGGGATGGAGTCTCTGGGAATCTGCAAGACAGGTCAAGCTGTCTTAGCCAGGTTGATGGAATCTTAGATATGACACCAGTCTTCTGCATTTGTAGGGGGAGGGCCCAGAAAAGGGACAGTGTCTTCTGCTCACCTTGATGCCAGACACCTCGGCCTCCCCTTAAGTTGCCACCTTGGTGCCAGAGCCCAGAGGGAGTGAGTCTGAGTAGGTGAATCCATGTGTGGGTTCTTTAAGGGGAGCCGCTTGGGTCTCCAGAAGTGTCTTCCACGGACTCAGTACCTGCTGGTGTTTGCAGCCAGAAGTTGTGGGGACTTATCTTCCTGGCACTGGAACCTGGGTTGGGGGGCCTGGGTTCAGGCTGGAACTCCTTGCTCCCTAGATATCCCTCTCAAATTTTTATCACCATACATAGATGTGTGACCAGCTTGTTCTGTATCTGTGCCTCTCTTAAAGTCTGGGTGGATGTGGTTTCTTTAATTCCATAGTTGTCAGACTTCCGTTCAACTCAGTATCTGTCAGTTTTGAGTGATGGTTGTCTTATATTTCAGTTGTAATTTTGTTGTGGTTGTGCAAAGAGGTGAGCTATGTCTGCTATGCCGCCATCTTGACTGGGAGTCCTTAGTAGACTTTTAAAATACACCCACATTGCTGGATATAGTTTATTCATTATAAATGCTCTTTATTTCATTGAAAAAATGTGCTACAATTTATGTATTGAGCCT
The DNA here is from genome assembly GCF_014824575.4 of Sturnira hondurensis. Classification (NCBI taxonomy): domain Eukaryota; kingdom Metazoa; phylum Chordata; class Mammalia; order Chiroptera; family Phyllostomidae; genus Sturnira; species Sturnira hondurensis. The sequence goes on from NW_028098007.1 coordinate 1,159,102, forward strand.
ACTGACTAACTTTTCCCTCTTATTACATACATTGTTAAAATTGAATGAGTAGCCTTGTTCAGGGCTCCTGTGCTTATATGCAAGAGTTTCTGGAAGCATATACCTTTTAAAAAATACTTTGCCCCTTTTGAAAAGTGCTGCTAACCAAGACACAAAGCTATTTATTTTAATCAAAATAAAAATACCTAAAATTTCAGGCTTTTGTGCTGTGGTGAAACTCATCACAGACTCCACCTAAATCAGCCCAGTTGGAATTAGCAGTTTCTTACCTCCTCTCACCTACCTGAGAAAGTAAAACCAATTTATTGGGCTGCAATGAACAATTCTGTCTTCCAGGCCTTAAAATGGACTATAGAGGATGGAATCTGTCAACCCCAGGGCAGATTCTATTCTTGAGGTCTCTGTGGAGGTTAACAATGTATTTCAATCAAAGTGAAATTTATCTAAAAAAATGAAAAATTCAATAGATGGCAAGCCTATCTAATTTAGTTAATTTAGCAATCACTTATGTTTTATATATTGTTTTAACTTCAATATCTTATATTTTGTTTTTTTAAAAGTTAAGCTTCTTTTCTCTTCTTTTCTATTTCTGTCCAAATTACAGTTAGCTTGGCCCTCCTCTGCACTCAAGTCCTAGTCCTCTCTACCTAGATGACTAGCTTATCTCTTTACAACTTTTATAGTGGAGAAACACTGAACTAAGTAATGATATGGGATTTGAGCTTTGGTGCTGAGTGGACCTTGGTTTCAGTTCTGGTTCTAGCAAATGTGTATCCTCGGGCAACTTACTTCCTCCTGAGACTATATTTCTTTTTCTGTAGAATGGGCATCACCTCTTGGTGGCATATTTTGAGGAATAAATGAGAAAATGCTTGTAAAATTCCTTTTAAAAAAAGCTATTACTATTTTCCCTCTCTGCTGTAGAGGATCTTCAAATCTTAGTATACATAAGAATCACTGGGGAGCTTGTTAAAATTTCCAAGTCTCCAAGAAATTCTGACTTAGGAGGCCAAGGTTGAGACCCAAACATCTTGATTTTAAATAAGATCTTTGGGTAATTTTAAAGCAGATGATCAGTAGAAATACTTTTGGAAATGTACTACCCTTGATTTTAAGTCTAGCTTTGTTAGTAAATAGTTTATAGTTACAGGCAAATTATTCTGAGTTTCTGGGCCTTGTGTTTACTCAAATATAAAACGAATGACTATAATTTTATGGTCTCTACTGGCTGTAAAACTAAAGCAATTTTATTTATTGATTTATAGAGGAGGGGAGAGAGAGAGAAAGAGAGAATATGAGAGAATGAATGACTTGTTGTTTCACTTATTTATGCATTCATTGGTTGATTCTTATATGTGCCCTGACCGGGGATTGAACCTGCAACGTTGGTGTAGTGAAACGATGCTTTAACCAACTGAACTACCCAGCCAGGGCTCATAATCCTAAATTTTTGATCTAGTGATCTGTTGCCACTTTTGGCAGAGGTTTAATAGTGGTACTTAATGGTTTCATTCTTCGGGAACGCAGATTATTCTTATTTCTGTTCAAGTTCTAATGAAACTAGCTTAAGCAAATATAATTTGTTTTTGAAGATACAGAGAGATCTTCATTTGAAAAATTATTTTATGCCAGGGTGCATTTGGGCCTTAGGAATTAGGGACTAGTGCACATTAGGAAAATCAAATTCTCTGCGTCTGTTGGGGTTTTTTTTTTTTTTTTGCATCTTGGCCTCAGTTTCTTGGCTTTTTCTGCCATCTAGTCTGCATGGTAGAAAGTGGCCACGGCAAATACTACTGAGTCAACATGGTTCTTCCTTTTTAGAAAGCAGTCAGACTGTGACTGGAATATGTTAATTTCAATTCCAATTGCAGGAAAGGAACTTCAATTGGTTCATATTGGGTAGAGTGGCACTGACTTCTGGTATTGCTTGGCAGTCAGGGTCACATAGTAAGGATGGCCCTGGGAGCCTTGCCATTATTCTCCCTGGTTGGAGGTGGTAAAGGTAGTCTGAGTTTTGTATTTGCCAAATTTATTAAAGCATTTTACCCACTGAAGAGTCACGTTGTATTTTGTGTAAGACCCTTAAAATCAATTCTCATGGGCAAAACATAGAAGTAGGGAGAAATAAGCTAAAAGAAAAAGTAGGTTTGTGTTTTTATTTTTACTTATGTACCAGATAGTGTGGAGCCTTCTACAGTCACTTCTGTTGGACTATTCTGTTTAATCAATACTGTATTTTAAAGTTGCTTTTGCATATAGTTTTTTTAAAAATATATTTTATTGATTATACCATTACAGTTGTTCTATTCCCCCCCTTCATTCCCCTCCCCCCACACACTCCCTCCTCCACCATTCTCCCCCCTTAGTTTATAACCACGTGTCTCAAGTTCTTTAGATTCTATATTTCCCCCACAATTTTTGCCCTCCCCCCTATCTATTTTCTACCTACTGTCTATGCTATTTTCTGTGCCTTCTCCCCCCTTCTCCTCCTCCCACTCCCCTGTTGCTAACCCTCCATGTGTTCTTCATTTCTATGGTTCCACTCCTGATCTAGCTGTCTTCTTGGTTTGCTTTTGTTTTAGGCGTGGTTGTTAATAACTGTGAGTTTGCTGTCCTTTCACTGTTAATATTTTTCATCTTCTTTTTCTTATATAAGTCCCTTTAGCATTTCATATAATAAGGGCTTGTTGATGATGAACTCCTTGAACTTGACCTTATCTGAGAAGCACTTTATCTGTCCTTCCATTCTAAATGAAAGCTTTGCTGGATAGAGCAATCTTGGCTGTAGGTCTTTGGATTTCATGGGTTGGAATACTTCTTCCCAGCCCCTTCTTGCCTGGAAGGTCTCTTTTGAGAAATCTGCTGACAGTCTGATGGGTACTTCTTTGTAGGTGACTGTCCCCTTATCCCTTGCTGCTTCTAGGATTCTCTCCTTCATTTTGGTCTTGGCTAATGTGATTATGATGTGCCTTGGTGTGTTCCTTCTTGGGTCCAACTTCTTTGGGACTCTCTGAGCTTCCTGGATTTCCTGGAAGTCTATTACCTTTTCCAGACTGGGGAAGTTCTCTTTTATTATTTGTTCAAATAAGTTTTCCACTCGTGGCTCTTTTTTTTCCCCTTCTGGTACCCCTATAATTCGGATGTTGGAACGTTTAAAGATGTCTTGGAGGTTCCTAAGCCTCTCCTCATTTTTTTGAATTCTCATTTCTTCCTTCCTTTCTGGTTGAATGTTTCGTTCTTCCTTCTGGTCCATTCCATTGATTTGAGTCCCAGTTTCCTTTCCATCGCTATTGGATTCCTGGCCATCTCCCTTCATTTCAATTAGTTTAGCCTTCATATGTTCCTCTAATTTGTGACTATAATCAACCAGTTCTGTGAGCATCCTGATAAACAGTGTCTTGAATTGTGCTTCTGAGAGGCTGGCAATTTCTCAGTCACTTAGAGTTATTGGCTCTGGGACTTTGAGTTCTTGCGCCATCCTTTGGGCTGTTTGTGCCTGTTCCGTAGCAGGATCGTAGCCCTAAAGTGTTCCCTAGAGCAGGGCAACCAAGTCGCTGGGTTGTGACGTTGTATGTGGGGGCAGGGTCAAAGAGGGACTATGGTGCCCCGTCTGTCGCCTGCCGCCGCGGCCCTCACCGGTGCTGCAGCTGCTGCCGTCACTGGGCCCGCAGGTTTCGTCCCACTGCATGTGAGTGTGCCACCGCCGTCAGCCCTCGCCCCCTGGGGCCTGTGTGGTCCGTCTCACTGTGCGCGAATGTGCGACCACAGTCAGTCTGCCCAGCACCCCAACTGGTTCCTGGCTGCCTGCGTGCCTAGGTCGGGGGACCTGTCCTGCCCGACCCTGCTTGCTGCTGGCTCCGCCCCTCTTACCATCCAGGTTGAATGGTTAGATGTAGTTGGACTTCCGTATAATTCAATTTTCTGTCCTTTGGCTGTGTCTTTGTTTCTCCAAACCTTTGTTGTATTCAAACTTGGTTGTGGGAGAAGGCACAGTATTTCCACCTATGCATCCATCTTGGCGGAAGTCCTCGCGTATAGTTTTTTTAAATTATATAATTTTATAGTATAAAATCTTTGTCATCTTTGTTTTACAGATTTGGATTTAATTTTTCAAATGAAGTGAAAATTATGTGAGGCTATGCAGGGTGTTAATTTTGAATTAGACTGTCTTGCATTTTAATGTTACCTTTATTTTTTGATGCCTGTATGATTACTTGACTGCTCCGTGAAATGAACGTCATAATCCTTAGATCATGGATTATTTGAGAGTCAAATAACATAACGTTTTTTGGCTTTTATATTATGTTTCCCAGGTAGTGGGTGCTTGTTGAATGAGATTATCACTATTACGTTGTTTTTTAGAATGTAATTGGTGATCATCATTTTATTCTACTCATGTTAAAGACTGACTACATCTTGAGCTTCAAATATATCAGTGTGTTTTGAAGGTAAAGACATAGAGTGTTTTTTAGATCTGAAAACTAGGAACTAGAATGTGAAAGAGGAAATATTTTTATATTGATAGTTCACTGGTTTGTACATATATATGTGTATATGTATGTATATACTAATGGTTTTAATGAAGTATCTTTTTGATCTGTTATTTAGCATCAAACCGGAAGAGAAGCAAAACTCAACAGAGATTTATCATGTGTAGAGTTCCTTCTTAAAAGAAGAAAAAAGTGATCATTGCAACTATGGATCGGAGCAAACGGAATTCAATTGCAGGATTTCCGCCACGTGTGGAGCGTCTTGAAGATTTTGATGGAGGTGGTGGAAGTGATGGTAGCATGACCCAGGTGGGAAGAGTTTGGCCATCTTCGTATCGAGCTCTTATAAGTGCTTTTTCCAGACTGACACGTTTAGATGACTTCACCTGTGAAAAAATAGGCTCTGGCTTCTTCTCTGAAGTGTTCAAGGTGAGTGATGCCTCCGCTTTTCTCATATTGTCTTGTTGATGGTCAGCATCACTGCAGGATTGATAGTTGTGTTTAATTAGAACATAGGCTTTGCATAGTCAGTGCTGTGGATCTCGAGCAGTGTTCTAATCGAAACCGTCCCCTCAAGCTATTTATTAACTTGTGAGAGATCTTATTTTTTTAAAGATTTTATTTATTTATTTTAGAGAGGGGAAGGGAGGGAGAAAGAGAGGGAGAGAAACATCAGTGTGCAGTTGCCTCTCATGTGCCCTTGTTGGGGACCTGGCCTGCAACCCAGGCACGTGCCCTGACTGGGAATTGAACTGGCGACCGTTTGGTTTGCAGGCTGTCACTCAATCCACTGAGCCATGCCAGCCAGGGCAGATATCTTATTATTTTAACTATAAAATAATATATGTTGATCAAAAATCTACAATATAGCAGTCTCTTCCCTTTCCCCCCCCACTCATATATACCTCTCTAAAATTAGTGCTATTAACAATTCTATGTATGACCCTTTTCTGTGCATATGTATACATTATAAACATATTTTATGTACATATATAAAAATTTATATGTACATATAAGAAGATATCCAGGATCTGGCACAAATAACACCCCCTTTTTATTACAAACTCTTTTATTACAAAATCATAAGCATGTAACATAACGATATCATACTCAAGCACACCACATGACATTTTAGGTGAAATGTTCAAATTAAAACTATAAATTATTACACCCATGTTATTACCCTGCCACCCACACTCAAGCAGGCCTTACTTCTGCTGAACCCATACACACATACATACATACTCTGATATACAGTTTTTGCTTGCTTACTTTTAATAAAATTCAGCCTTTAATTCTTCCAAGCAATTCATATTTCCCAAGTTCATTTACTCCCGCAGAGGATTATTTCATACCTTTTCTGCTCTCATCAAGTTCCCAAAACTTCTCTGGTCCTCAGTCTCAGTGATGAACTTGCTACCTAATAGGCTGAGAAAACTGAAGCGAGCTGAAGAGAAATTCCACAGCCTCCCATCATCACACGTGGCTACTAACCCACCTCTCTACCCACTTATTTGGCCTTTATACTTGTCCATATGGATGACAAGTCTGGACAAGTATAAAGTGCTCCAGTCTAAGCCATATTTCTGTATGTATAGTATGTCCTATTTTAATTTGATTAACAAAGTCATTATCCAAGAAATTCTCCCCTTTCCTACATCATGTTTCACCCTCTATTAAATTATCTCTACCAGCGTATAAACATTCTGTTACTTTTTTCACCTTGAAACCATTGTCTTTGAAGTGGAGAATATCATCCCTTGTTACTACACTCCCGGTTGTCTTGTTTTCTTTTGGACCAAAACACCCCCACAGAGTTATCTCCACCCACCATTTCCATTTCCTATTATTTTTCTTCTGTTTTCTCTCTCTTTTTGTTTTTGATTTATTTTTATTTTTTAAAAGACTTTATTTATTTTTAGACAGAGAGGAAGGGAGGGAGAAAGAGAAGGAGAGAAACATCAGGCCGTGGTTGCCTTTCACATACCTCCTGCACTGGGGGCCTGGCCTGCAACCCCGGTGTGTGCCCTGACTGGGAATCAAACCAGCGACCCTTTGGTTCGCAGGCTGGCGTGAGCTATACCAGCCAGGGCTCTCTTTCTTTTTAATACGGTAAAATGTATATGACATAAATTTACTATTTCAACCTTGTGTACAGTTCAGTGGCATTAACTACATTTATAATGCTGTGCGTTATCTGTTTTCAGAAACTTTTTATCGTCCCAAACAGAAATTTTGTACCCATTAAGCAGTAACTCCTTATGTCCCCCTACTCCCAGCCCCTGTTAACTCTATTCTACTTTCTGTCTCTATGAAGTTGCCTATTCTAGGTACTTCATATTAGTGAATTATTCAGCATTTGTCTTTTTGTGTCCAGCTTATGTCACTTAGCAGAATGTCCTCAAATTTCATCCATGTAGTGGCATGTATCAAAATTTCATTCCTTGTTCTGGCTGGTGTGGCTCAGTGGGTTGAGCGCCAGACTGTGAATCAAGGGGTCACCAGTTTGATTCCTGGTCAGGGCATGTGCCTGGGTTGTGGGCCAGATCTGGACCCAATAAGGGGTGCAAGAGAGGCAACCACACATCGATGTTTCTCTCTCTTTCCTTTTTCTTCTCTCTAAAAATAAATAAATAAAATATTAAAAAAATTTTCATTCGTTTTTATGGCTGAATGACATCCCGTTGTGTATATACCACATTTTGGTTTTCCATTCATCTTTTGATGTGTATTTGGGTTGTTTTCACCTTTTGATTATTGTGAATAATGTTGCTATGAACTTGGTGCACGAGTATCTGTTTGAATCCTTGCTTTCAATTCTTTTGGGTATTTACCTATAAGTGGAAATATTGGGTCATATAATAATTCTGTGTATAACTTTAAAAAACAGTGGTAAAGTACACACAAAGCAAACTCTCTTAGTTATTCTTAAGTGTATAGTTAAGTAGTGTTAACTATATTCACACTGTTGTGTAACCAATCCCTAGAACTTTTTCATCTTGCAGAACTGAAACTCTATACCCATTAAATAGCAAATTCCCCTCTTTTTTCCTCTAGATCCTGGCAACAACCATTCCACTGCCTGTTTCTATTAGTTTGACTACTCTAGATACCTTAAATAAATGAAATCAGCCCTGGCTGGGCTAGCTCAGTGGATTGAGCACGGGAATGCGAACCAGAGTATTGCGGTTCGATTCGCAATCAGGGCATATGCCTGGGTTGCAGGCCAGCTCCCAGCAGGGGACGCACAAGAGGCAACCCATACATTGATATTTCTCTCCCTCTCTCCTTCCCTTCCCCTCTAAAAATAAATAAATAAAATCTTTAAAAAAAATAAATGAAATCATGTAGTATTTGCTTTTGTGTGTGTGTATGTGACTACCTTATTTCACTTAATCTAATTTTTTAAAAAAGATTATTTATTTTTACAGAGGGGAAGGGAGGGAGAAAGAGAGGAGGAGAAACACCAATGTGTGGTTGCCTCTCATGTGCCTCCCACTGGGGACCTAGCCCACAACCCAGGCATGTTCAATTCCCACTGGGAATTGAACTTGCAAACCCCTTAGTTCGCAGGCCAGCGCTCAATCCACTGAGCCACACCAGCCACGGCTGATGCACACAAGTCTTTAACTTTGACTAAGTTCAGTGTATCTATATTTTTTTCCTTTGTAGCCTGTGCTGCTGTAGCTTTTGCTTCTGGTGTCATATCCAAGAAATCCTAGCCAAATTCAATATCATGAAGATTTTCCTTAATGTTTTATTCTCAAAGTCATATAGTTTTAGCTCTTACATTTAGGTCTTTGTAATTTATATAAGTTAATTTTTGTATGTGGTGTAAGGTAAGGGTCTAACTTTATTCTTTTGCACGTGGATATACAGTTTTCCCAGCACCAGTCGTTGAAAAGACTGATCTTTCCCCACTGAATGGTCTTGGCACCCTCTCAAACATTAACTGGCCATATGTGCCAGGGTTATTAACTCACTTTAATTTATATGCTTCAGTTATCAGTGTAGTGCTTTTTTGTTTTTGGTCATTTATATAATTTGCTTGTATTATTACTTGTATTTTTTTCTTAAGAAATCCTGGTAATAGTTCTTCATTACATGTGTTGCAGGTATTTTATCTCTGCCTGTCTTTCGTTTTTTGTTTTTTAAATTTATGTAGTTAGATCTATCAGTGTTTTAATTTGTGACTTGTGGATTTTATATTTTGTCTAAGAGATCCTTCCCACTGTAGGCTTTTGAAAATATTATGCTATATTTTTCCTAATGATTTTAAGTCACATTTTATTGAATTTAAGATACCATTGATTAGCCCTGGCTGGTGTAGCTCAGTGGATTGAGCGCAGGCCTGCAAACTAGAGGATCGAGGTTCGATTCCCAGTCAGGCCACATGCCTGGGTGGTAGGTCAGTTCCCAGCAGGGGACTCACGAGAGGCAACCATACATTGATATTTCTCTCCTTCTCTCCTTCCCTTCCTCTCTAAAGGTAAATAAATAAAATCTTAAAAAAAAAGATACCATTGCTTATAAAAATCACCTGCTGTCCATTAAACTGTAACAATTCTTATTACTTAGGTCTATTATTTTTACTTAAAGTGCTCTTATAGACTTGATTTGGTAGGCATAGCTTTTTATCATGTTATACTTTTGAAAAAAGGAAGATGTATAGAAAATAAATTGGTTAAAGCACTTTTAAATCCGTTTGCATTTGGAGTATAACTGTCTAGAATCTTTTTTCAGCCCAGAGGGTTTAATGTCATAGTGTTCCATACAACATTGCACTTTTATTATCAAGAGTGTGGTGATACATAATTTCTCAAAAAATGGCTGTCCTGTTGTATCTAGGTGTTTATTTAAGCACTATTGTACAAGTTTAATACACAGGCGCCTGGAAATAATTTTTAAATATTTCAATTTCAAGATATTGAAAGTCTTAGACATGATGAAATGTTGTAGACAGTTTTTATTTTAATTCATCTTGAGTTTTTTCAGTGTTTGAAATGAAATATAGGCTTTTAATTTTACTGTTAGAACAAGGTTAGCTACTTACCTAAATACAATTTTTAATGTCTTTTCCCCCCAAGTGGGTTGAAAGGTCACTTTTATTATCTAATTCCTGTTTGATCTGACACTCGAATAGAAAGACCAATGGAATAAAACAGAAAACCAGAAAAAGGCTGCAATACATGCAATATTCTAACATGTGGTAAAGGTATTATCTTAAATTAGATGAACTAGTCAATTGTTATTGTCATAACTTAGTAGCCATCTGAAAAACGAATAGATTTGGATCATATATTTTTTAAAATTTTATTTATTTATCTTTAGAGAGGAAGGGAAGGAGAGAAGGAGAGAAACATCAATGTATGGTTGCTTCTCGTGAGTTTCCTGCTGGGAACTGGCCTGCAACCCAGGCATGTGCCCTGATTGGGAATTGAACCACAATCGTGTGGTTCGCAGGCCCGCAGGCCCGCAGGCCCGTGCTCAATCCACTGAGTTACACCAGCTAGGGCCCTGGATCATATTTTTATATCTTATGCCAGGATAAATTCCAAGTGGATGAAAATTAAACTAATAAATGTTCTAGAGCAGAACATGAAGAAATAATTAAAGAATTGATACATAAAGTTCTCACTGTTATGTGTGTTAATTTATGAAAATAAAGAAGCGGAGAGAGAGGTAGAGACAGAGAAAGAGATATGAGGGAGAAACATCAATTGGTTGCTTCCTGTATATGCCCTAACTGGGAATTGTACCTGCAACCTAGGTATGTGCCTTTACTGGGAATCAGACTTACACACTTTCAATGTTTGGGACCATGCTCCAGTCAATTAAGACACACTGACCAGGGCTGTTTGTTTTTATTAAATGTGCTTCTCTTTTGTTTTCAAATACCCTTTAGTTGCTTTTTTTGTGCACTTATTTTTATTTAATTTTAATTGAATTTGTTTTAAAAATCACATGGCACAAACTCTAAAGGTATAAAAGCTATTCAGTTGAAAAATCATTTACATTCTTTTGATGCAGTTTTCCTCCCTGGGGGCAACCAGTATTTAACAGTTTCCTATGTATCCTTCTAGAGATTATTATGTGCATAGGTAAGCAACTATATGTATGTGTTTGTGCTAGTGTATGTGTGTATATTTACATATCAATTACCTGTTATTTACTTCAAGATAGAAGGCCACTTGAGTGTAAGTTCGATGAAGGCAGGGGTTTTTGTTTCTTTTTATCAGTTTGTGCACTGTTATGTCCTCACTGCCTAGTGTTCTACATGGTGCACAGTACACACTTTTCCATAATGTTATTTTTCTTGTATCTTAATGATTTATAGACTCTTTTATATCTGTGCTATGAATTATATTTTCCAAACTTGCATTTTTTTAAAAACTTGTGATAATTTTTGCAATGTAGAAGTAGTTCATTTTGTTGTTTACTGTTTTGATCTTTCAATTTCTGACTTCTGTTTCTTTTATTATTTTAGAAAGTCTCTCTGCACTTCTATATTACAAATAAAATTTTCATTTTAAATTACGTTTGATTTTACTCTTATGCTTAAATATTTAAACCATCTAGAATTCATTTTTTAGATGGCTACTCATTTGTGCTAGCAACATTTATTACATAGTTAATATTTTTCTCACTAACTGGAAATGTCACCTTTTTACTGAATTTTCTTAAGTATTTTAGCCTGTTTCTAGACTTTATTCTATTGCATTGACCTGCCTATTCATATACCAGTACACACTGATAAAATAATTTAATTATTGTGGCTTTATTTTAATACCTGGTTAGTCTAGTTCTCCATCATTATTCTTCCTTTTGTGTTTATGAAAGAGACAGAGAGAGAGAGAGAGTTTTTGCTGAGATTAACATTTGAATCAGTAGATTGAGTAAAACATATTGCCCTTCCTAATGTGTGTTGCCCTCATCCAATCGTTTGAAAACCTGAATAGAACAAAAAGGCTGACCCTCCTGTGATTAAAAGGGAACTTCTTCTGTCTGATTGCTTGAGATGGGACATTGGTATTCTCCTACCTTTTGATTGGAACTGAAATAGGGGCTCTTTGTGGGCCTTGAGCCTGCCACCTCTTGGACTGGAACTTACACCGTTGGCTCTCCTGGTTCTCAGGCCTTTGGACTCAGACTGGAGCAACACCTCTGGCTTCCTGGGTCTCCAGCTTGCTAACTGCAGATCTTGGGACTTCTCAGCAGCCACAGTCGTGTGAGCCAGTTTCTTATAGTAAATCTCTTTCTGTCTGTATATATCTTTTTGGTTTTGTTTTCTGGGGAACTATAACACATATAGTGATCAAAGCATTTTTCCCTTTTGATCTCTTAGTAAAGTGAACTGTAGTGGTAGGTACTCTAATAGTGAGTCATCCTTGCATTCTTGGTGTATTATTCTTTAATGTGCTGCTAACTTCTTTTTGCTGGGGTGTTTTTGCCTTGATATTTGTGAAAATCGTGTGTGGTTTTCACTTTCATGTTGTTAGGTTTTGGTAGCAATGCTATGCTTGCTACATAAAAATAATTTTGAAGATTTTTTTCCTTGCTGTGCTTTGGAAGGGTTGAAGTAATATTGGAATAATTTATTCTTTAAATATTTGATGGAATTCTCTTGTAAAATGCTTGACCAATTACTTTGAAAATGTTTCCTGTTCTTCTAGGGTAATTTTTAAATTTCTTCTAAGTCAATCTTGATAAATTATTTTTACTAGAAAATTGTTTCTTATAGGTTTTCTAATATACTTGCTTTTACCATTAAAAACTAGTTTGTTATTTTGTTTAAGTTTCTTTCAGATTAGTTGCAACTCTTGGAGTGTGGATTGTGCTATTATTTTGTCTGTTGGTTCTTTTTTATAGTTTTTCATTTCTTCTGTGATTTAGAATTTTTTTATTGAAAGCTTATCTCCTCTGGCTGGTGTGGTTCAGTTGGTTGGTCATTGACCTGCAAAATGAAGGGTCAGCTTGTTCAATTCTGGTCAAGGGCACAGGACTAGTTTGTAGGTTCCGTCCCCAGTTGGGGCATGTGCATGAGGCAAGTGATTGATGTTTCTCTCTCACCTAAATGTTTCTCTCCCTCTCTGTCTCTCTCCCTTCCCTTCTCTCTAAAAAATAAATAAAATCTTTTAAAAAAATGCCTATCATCAGGGGTAAATGTTTTTCCTTGGAATTCTTGTGTCCTAGATTGTGGTTGTGTCTGAAGACATTGGTCTCACATTTGCCTCTGCTGGAGTCATACAGGTTCTGGAGCTGAACGTAACAGCTTTTATTTTTATTTCTTGGCTCAGGCTTTCTGTACAATGTTTGTAGTATAAATATCAATCCTGAACCTGATTCTCATACTTGTTCCTCATTTAAAGCGGTGGAGTCTAGCATTATCCCACTGTGAATGCCCATTACAAAACAGGAGAAAGCTAGTTCATTGTATTCTTTGAAGTGATTAGTTAATATGATGGTGAGAATATTATCACTGGGAAAGAGAGGGACAGGTCTATTTATTTTTTCTCCCAGGTAATAGTCTCATGCAAGGATCAGTAAACTACAGCTCTTGTACCAAATCCAGCCTGATACTTGTTTTTATAAATAAAGTTTATTGGAATACATCTACACCCATTTGTTAATGTGTGTTCTGTGGTTGATTTTGTGTTACAGTGACATCGTTGAGTAGTTGCAACAGTGACCATGTTGGTCCTCAGAACCTAAGGTATTTAGTATCTAACCCTCTACAGGAAGAGTTAGCCAACCTCTGGTCCGATAACTATAGTGTACAAGTAGAGGATGATTAGTTTTTGTCTGTGATTACAAAGTACATATGATTACAGAGCTTTAAAAGTCAAATTCAAGAAAAAGTATACTTCATGGCAATAAAAGAAAATATTTGACTTCTGATGTGAGAGATCTGAATTATGCAGATAATTTAAGAACTTTTAGGTAGCAAAAGAAAGATTGGTTGGTGGATGACTTCAAATTGAGAAGTGTCAATTTATGCTGTTGCTTATTTGTATTCCTTAAAAAATTTCAGCTTAGAATTTAGGACCTTCTGGGCATTAGTTTTTAAAAAGTATTTTATTTATTTATTTTTTTAGAGGGATAGGAAGGGAACGAGAAAGAAAAACATTGATGGGCTGTCTCTCGCTTATGCCAGGACCAGGAATCAAATTGTTGACCTTTTGGTTCATAGGCCGGTGGTCAATGCCCTGAGCCACGCCAGCCAGGGCTGGTGATTAATTTTTACGTCTAGACCTTAGTTATGTTATCTGTTCAATATATACTATTCTTCACTTAGTATTGAAGCCCGGCTTTAGATAAGTAACAGACTATTAGCCTATACAGCAGGGGTGTCTACCCATTTGGCGCCTCTGGGCCACAGTGGAGTTGTTTTGGGCCACACATTAAATACACAAACACTAATGAGAACTGATGAGCAAAAAAACCTCTGTGTGTAATTTTCGTGGTATCCACCACCACAGATAAGCAAAAAAGTCCTCACATAATAACCCTAATTATTCAGTGGCCCTTTCGATAATCTTTTAAAATCATCAAATGGGTGTCAAGTTTGTGATCACTAATATAGAAAATGTATATATCTAAGTTATAAGACTTAGTATAAAACTTAGTAATAAAACTGAGTACCATTTTAAGTAAATTTACAATTTTGTGTTGGGTTGCATTCATAGCCATCCTGGGCTACAAGTGGCCTTCAGACTGAGGGTTAGACACCCCTGCTATACCGTATGAAGGATGAAAATAGTAAAGTCCACATGATCTTTTTATTTTTTAATCCTCACCTGAGGATATGTTTTATTGATTTTTTTGAGAGAGAGAGAAACGTTGATGTAAGAGAGAAGCATCGATTGGTTGCCTCCCATGTACACCTCTATTGCAAATCAAGCCCACAACCCAGGCCTGTGCCCTGACTGGGAGTCAAACCCGCAGCGTTTTGGTGCATGGGTTGACACTCCAACCAACAGCCACCTGGTGGGGGGCTCATGATCTCCGTTGTACACTGTGTGGGTCAGTAGTCCCATGAATTATAATTAGAATAATTTGTCGTTTTCTTTACCAAAAATTATTTTAAAAAGTTATCTCATCCTAAGTAATCTTATTTAGTTGTATAGCTGTAAAAATATCTGAGCCCTGGCCAGTGTGGCTCACTTGGTTGGAGTGTTGTCCCATAAACCAAAAGGTCACATGTTCGATCCCAATCAGGGCACATACCTGGGTTGTAGATTCTGCCCATGAATGGGGCATATGCCAGGGGTTGTTTGGCAATGTCTGGAGATACATTTGGTTGTCATAACTGGGTAGGGGGTGCTGCTGGCATTTAGTGGGTAGGGGTCAGGGGTGTTGCTAACCATCCTACAGGGCACAAGAGAGCTCTCCACAACAAAATATTTCTGGCCCAAAATGTCAATAGTGTTAAGGCTATAAATTCCTAGTCTACAAACATTAGAAAAGCTGCAAGTATTTTATAACCTCTATTACTGAATTTGGAAAAAATACACTTTTAAAAACCAAAAAAGTCAATTTACATTTAAAACCACTTGTGAGCTTCATGTATTTTCTTTTGTTAATTGTTTTTATTTTTAAAAATCATAATACAGAGATTAGGGTAATTTCATTGTTTCTAGGAGAATGACTTGGAATATTTTGGATGTTAGTGAAATTTATTTAGGGAAGAACTGAGTTGTGTATAAATGGAGGTGGCATGAGTGGTGTGTACATTTGTGGAGTAAGAGAGAAAAACTTAAAACCAAATGGCCCCAGCCTTTCACCCTCAGGTAAGTGGAAAATATACTCAGCACCAGATTAGCAGTGGCTAAAAACCTATTTACTGTTTCAAATTAAGACTGCTTCTGTTGGTATACAGTAGAAATAGTAGAAGGCTCTTCTTTTCTTTCTTTTTTTCTTGTAAATGAAAAGCTTTATTGAATAAAAATGTTTCAGACTATACAAGATTGTAAGAAAGTAGAATATTTTACAACTCTAAAAAATACTAGAGCTAAATCTCTAAAAATGTAGTACAAAGAAAAGCCTATAGCTTAAAACACCTCTCTTCCTGGCTCTTACTTTCTTTTTATACCAGTGCTTGTTTTATTTGGAAGTATGATTGGAAGGAAACTTTCTAGGAAGATCCTGGTTCAAATCTCTTGCAATAACTCAACTACTCTTTTTAAAAAAAATTTATTTATTTATTTATTTATTAAAAGATATTTATTTATTTATCTTTAGAGGGGAAGGGAAGGAGAGAAGGAGAGAAATATCAATGTACGGTTGCTTCTTGTGAGTCCCCTGCTGGGAACTGGCCTGCAACCCAGGCATGTGCCCTGACTGGGAATCGAACCGCAATCGTGTGGTTCTATTTATTTATTTTTAGGGAGCGAAGAAGGGAAGGAGAAAGAGAGAAAGAGAGAAATTTCTTTGCTTCTCAAATGCCCCAAACTGTGGGCTTGGCCTGCAATCTGGGCATGTTCCCTGATTGGGAATTGAACTGGGACCTTTTGGTTCACAGGCTGGTGCTCAGTCCACTGAGCCACACCAGCCAGGGCTCAACTACTCTCTATTACCCAATGAGATCTCTCTGTATTTTAGCCCTCTGGCTTCTTTGGCTTCTCCATTTCCTATACTACTCTTAATGTTCCTCTAGTTCCCGTGTCTATTTTATACCTACCAATTATGCTTCTTAATCTCTGCAGTTTATCCCTCATTCTCTCCCTTCCCCTTCTCAGCTGATAACCCTCCAAATAATCTCCATATCTGTGATTCTGTTCCTGTTCTGCTTGCTCGCTTAGTTTGTTTTTTTAGATGCAGGCTTTGATAGTTGTGAATTTGTTGCCATTTTAGTGTTCATAGTTTTGATCTTCTTTATCTTGTATAACTCTCTTTAGCATTTCATATAATAATGGCTTGATGATGATGAACTCCTTTAGTTTTACCTTGTCTGGAAAGCACTTTATCTGCCCTTCCATTTTAAATGATAGCTTTGCTGGTAGAGTAATCTAGGTCTAGGTCCTTGTTTTTCATCACTTTGAATACTTCTTGCCAGTCTCTTCTAGCCTGCAAAGCTTGTTTTGAGAAGTCAGCTGATTGCCTTATGGGAACTCCTTTGTAGGTAATTGTCTCCTTTTCTTTTGCTACTTTTAAGATTCTCTCTTTATTTTTAGCCTTTGGCATTTTATTTTATTTTTTAAATATATTTTATTGATTATACCATTACAGTTGTTGTTCTGTTCCCACCCCTTCATTCTCTGCCACCCTGCACACCCCCTCCCTCACCATTCCCCCCCTTTAGTTTATGACCACGTGTCTCAAGTTCATTAGATTCTATATTTCCCCTACTATTCTTGCCCTCCCCCCATCTATTTTCTACCTACTGTCTATGCTGTTTTCTGTGCCTTCTCCCCCCTTCTCCTCCTCCCACTCCCCTGTTGCTAACCCTCCATGTGTTCTTCATTTCTATGGTTCTGCTCCTGATCTAGCTATCCTCTTGGTTTGCTTTTGTTTTAGGTGTGGTTGTTGATAACTGAGTTTGCTGTCCTTTCACTGTTAATATTTTTTATCTTCTTTGTCTTAGATAAGTCCCTTTAGCATTTCATATAATAAAGGCTTGGTGATGATGAACTCCGTGAATTTGATCTTATCTGAGAAGCACTTTATCTGTCCTTCCATTTTAAATGAAAGCTTTACTGGATAAAGCAATCTTGGCTGTAGGTCTTTGGATTTCATGACTTGGAATACTTCTTTCCAGCCCCTTCTTGCCTGGAAGGTCTCTTTTGAGAAATCTGCTGACAGTCTGATGGGAATTTCTTTGTAGGTGACTGTCCCCTTATCTCTTGCTGCTTCTAGGATTCTTTCGTTCATTTTAGTCTTGGGTAATGTAATTATGATGTGCCTTGGTGTGTTCCTTCTTGGGTCCAACTTCTTTGGCACTCTCTGAGCTTCCTGGATTTCCTGGAAGTCTATTTCCTTTGCCAGACTGGGGAAGTTCTCCTTTATTATTTGTTCAAATAAGTTTTCCACTCGTGGCTGTTTCTTTCCCCTTCTGGTACCCCTATAATTTGGATGTTGGAATGTTTTAAGATGTCCCGGAGGTTCCTAAGCCTCTCCTCATTTTTTTGAATTCTTGTTTCTTTATTCTTTTCTGGTTGGATGTTTCATTCTTCCTTCTGGTCCACTGCCTTGATTTGAGTCCCAGTTTCCTTTCCATCACTGTTGGTTTCCTGTGCATTTCCCTTCATTTCAATTAGTTTAGCCTTCATTTGTTCCTCTAATTTATGACTAAAATCAACCAGTTCTGTGAGCATCCTGATCACCCGTATTTTGAACTGTGCATCCGAAAGGCTGGCTATTTCTTTTTTGCTTAGAGTTATCGGCTCTGGGGCTTTGAGTTCTTCTTGAGCCATATTTTGGACTGTTCGTGCCTGTTACCTATGAGGAGCAGAGCCCTAGGTGTTTACTAGGGCGGGGCAACTCAGTTGCTGAGTTGTGACGCTGTGTGTGTGGGCGAAGTCAGAGGAAATCAGTGGCGGTCCCCTCTGCCTCCTCCCGCCGCCAGGGCTGTGGTTTGTCTCACTGCTCACTCCTTTGCTGGTTTATCTGCGTGTGAATGTGTAACCGCGGTCAGCCTGCCCCACACCCTCACTGGGTCTGAGATGCTACCCGGGCTACCTGTGCGCCTGGGTCACCTGGGTCACCTGGGTCGGGGGATCCTTCCTGCTTGACCCTGCTCTGCTGCTGCCTCCACCCCTCTTACTGGTCCTGGTTGAACGGTTCGTTGTTGTCGGACTTCTGTATAGTTCAGTTTTCTGTTCTTTGGCTGCGTCTTTGTTTACTAAACCTTTATTGTATTCAAACTTGGTTGTGGGAGAAGGCACAGTGTTTCCACCTATGCCTCCATCTTGGCGGAAGTCCTAGCCTTTGGCATTTTAATTATGATGTGTCTTGGTGTGGTCCTCTTTGGGTCCAACTTGTTTGGGACTCTGTGCTTCCTGGACTTGTATGTCTATTTCCTTCCCTAAATTAGGGAAGTTTTCTTTCCTTATTTTTTTAAATAAGTTTTTAATTTCTTGTTCTTCCTCTTCTCCTTCTGGCACTTCTATGATTTGGATATTGGTATATTTTGAGATGTCCTGGAGGCTCCTTTAGTGTGTCCTAGTTTTTTTAAATTCTTTTTTTCTTCTTGCTATTCTGATTGAATACTATTTTCTTCCTTAAGTTCCAAATCATTGTTTATTGGATTTGGAATGTAAGTCCTGAGAGTTTTGCGGCCCTTGAAGAGCAGTCTCCTGAGAATCCTGCAGTTTCTCCTGCTGCCCAACCCCCACTGGTTTTTACAGCCAGAAATTGTGGGGACTTACCTCCCTGGCTCTGGAACTGTGGGCTGAGTGGTCTGGTTTGGAGCTAGAGTCCCTTGCTCCCAAGGTAACCCTCCTGGTTTTTATCCACCACACATGAATGTGGGATGGCCCATCCCACCACCTCTATGTGTTACTCCATGTCTCTGTGCCTGTTACATCTCTCCGCACCTCTCCATGCATCACCATGTCTCTGCTCCTTCTGCCCGTCTGGATGAATGTGGCTTCTTTAAAAATCCTTGGTTGCCCTGGCTGGTATAGTTCAGTGGATTGAGCGTGGGTCTGCGAACCACATGATCGCGGTCCGATTCCCAGTCAAGGGCACATGCCTGGGTTGCAGGCCAGTTCCCGGTTCCCAGCAGGGGACGCACGAGAGGCAACCATACATTGATATTTCTCTCCCTCTCTCCTTCCCTTCCCCTCTAAAGATAAATAAATAAAATCTTTACAAAAAATAAATAAATAAAAATCCTTGGTTGTCAGACTTTCATACAGCTTGATTTTCCCACAAGTCTGAGGGGTATTTGTTTTGAAGTGTACTTGTAATTTTTGCTGTAGATGTGTGAGGAAGTGAAGTGTATTTACCTATGCCTCTGTTTTGACTGGAAGTTGTAAATTATTCTTCATTTCAGTTAGTGTATCATTTCTGACTGGTTCTTTTTTTATGGCTTCCATGTCTTTCTTAATAATGTTGGAGTTCTCACTAAGTTCATTGAGCATTCTTACAACCATTGAACTCTGCGTCTCATAGATGAGAAATAATTAATTTGGATACTTATGGGACGTATAGAAAGAAATGATGGAGCTCAGAAGACAGTCAATTTAAGAGCCATTAACATAAAGTAACAAAAGCCATGGGTATGAGTGAGATTATATATGGACTGTATATAGACAGCATAAAAGAAGGCATGGGACTAAGCATTAAGGAACTCCAGTATTTAAGGGTTGAGCAGAGGAAGGAAGAGCTGACAAAGGAGCCTGAGTAGGAGTAGAAAGAAAGGTAAGAGAACCAGTATGTGTATGTGTATCTGTGTTAGTGAGTGAAAGAGAGAGGCTTGATGAAATTTTAACCTAAAATAAGCACAAAGTTTGTGTTCTTTTCACTGTACCCTGTATAACAATGTCTACCTTGTAGTGTTGGAAGGATCAAATGACATATATAGAGTACCTTGTACAATGCCTAGTCCATCAAGCAAATAGTAGCTTTTGTTATCTTTGATGTTATTTTCTGTATTTTAGTTTTATACAACATTTTGAAGTTGACCTCTTTTAGATGTGATTTCATTTTTTTTTCTTTTACTTGAGAGAGAGAGAGGAAGGGAGAGAGAGAACAAGTGAGAGACAGAGATTTGTTCACTTATTTATGCATTCACTGGTTGAGTCTTGAATGTGCTCTGACTGGAGCACATTCAAGAGCCCTCAACCTTGGCATAATGGGACAATGTTGTTCTAACCAACTAAGCTACCCTGCCAGGGCAGATCTGATTTCATCTTTATTCATTTAAAAATTTTATTTATTTTTAGAGGGGAAGGGCGGGGAAAAAAAGGGAGAGAAACATCCATATGTTGCTTCTCACACTCCCCTAATCAGGGACCGGCCCCTAACCCAGGCACATGCCCTGATTGGGAATTGAACCAGTGACCTTTTAGTTCACAGCTGTTGCTCAGTCCACTGAGCCATACCAGCCAGGGCTATTTTTATCTTTTTAAAATTTTATTTTAGAGAGAGAGAGAGAGAAACACTTATTTGTCATTGGTTGATTCCTGTTTGTGCTCTGACCAGGACCGAACTCACAACTGTGGCATGTCGGGATGATGCTCTTACCAACTGAGCTACCTGGCCAGGGCTGATTTCATTTTTGATGGTGATGTGAAATCAGATGCCTTCTTTTTTACCATTATCATATTTTTCTTATTGTGATTGTTCCCCCCTTTTACCTCCTGTATACCATGAATGGACTTTATCAGAAATATGATACATTTATGGCTTGTTTACATGTTTGTCTTTTTCTGTCAGATCAAAATGCTCTGTGTTTTTCATCTCTTGTCTTTAGTGCTAACACAAACTCTACCAGTAAAAGGGAATCTACTAAATATTTGTGGCATAAGGAAAAAAAATATAGCCCTGGGTATATTGGCTCAGTGGATTGAATGCCTGCCTGTGAACCAAAAGGTTGCTAGTTCGATTCCCAGTTAAGGCACATGCCTGGGGTTGCGAGTCAGGTCCCTGGTTGGGGGTGTTTGAGAGGCAACCACATATTGGTGTTTCTCTCCCTCTCTCCCTCCCTTCCACTTTCTCTAAAAATAAAGAAAAGAAAGAAAAAGAAAAAAAAGAAAAGAAAAACACAAATATATAAAAAATATATTGAGAGCCCTGGCTGGTGTAGCTCAGTGAATTGAGCACGGGCCTGTGAACCAAAAGATCGCAGTTCAATTCCCAGTCAGGGCACCTGCCTAGGTTGCAGGCTGGTTCCCAGCAGGGGTTAGTTCCCAGTAGGGTCCGCGTGAGAAGCAACCGTACATTGATATTTCTCTCCTTCTCTCCTTCCCTTCCCTTCTAAAGATAAATAAATAAAATCTAAAATAAATAAAAATGGTATTAATATATATATATAGAGAGAGAGAAAGACTCTGGAGCTAGAATCTTGGCTCTACCACTTACAGTACTTTCTGACTTAAGGAAGTTACTTGACTTTTGAGCCCTGGTTTCCTCATCTGCAAAATGTATGTAATAATACTATTGTTAACTGTAAAACAAAAGTTGACTAGGTACTCTGTCACCAAAAAGGATTTATTCAGGAAAAAGGGCTGCAGTTGGGTACACGCAGACGTGATTGATGAGCCACGTGCACAAACTGAACCAGACGGAGATGCGGGATGCGCTTTACAGCAGGGAGGAGGGAGTTGGGGGAGGAGCTGTTACAATCATAACGCTATGTTGTAAGCATAGAGGCCTCCTTCCAGAGGCCTCTTAGGGTGATGTAGAGTGTGAAAGGTCCTGTCACAGGCCCTACCTCCTCCCACAGGCCCCTCAGATTCCTGTCCATATTAAGTCTCTGTCATAAATTTAATAGTACCTATAGTATGGAGTTGTTGAGGACATGTAATGAGCTAGTATATGTAAAGTACTTAAAATAATGCCCAGCACAAAATATACCCAATGTGAGGGCTAGTTATTATTTCTATTATTTTGCAGTTAAGATATGTTGAGTTCTTTGTGCTACATACTGTGTGAACAACCTGTATATATTATCTTTTTATATTACCACAACAATTCTATGAGTAGTTACACTTCCATTATATATATGAGGAAACTGAGGTTCAAAATGTTTAGGCGTTGACTTGTGTGACTCTGTGGGTTGGGTGTCATCCAGCAAATCAAAAGGTCACTGGTTTGATTCGCAGTCAGGGCACATGGCTGGGTTGTGGGCCAGGCCCCCGGTTGGGAGGAGTATAAGTAGCAACTAATTGATGTTTCACACATCAGTGCTTCTCTCTCTTTCTCTCTTCCTTCCCCTCTCTCTAGAATAAAGAAAGAAAGAAAGAAAGAAAGAAAGAAAGAAAGAAAGAAAGAAAGAAAATCTAAAAAATATTTAGTATCTTGCCAAATATATCACAACAAGTAAATGGTACAGCTAAGATTTGAATTTCTATATATCTAATTGATAAATGGAATAATACATCTAAGTTTGATCCAATATACAAGAAAGAGATTATTTTATTACTTTTATTTATTTATTTTTAGTTAGGGGGAAGGGAGGGAGAAAGGGAGAGAAACATCAGTGTGTGGTTTACTCTTGTGTGATCCCTACTGGGGACCTGGCCTGCAACCAAGGCAAGTACTGTGACTGGGAATTGAACCGGTGACCCTTTGGTTTGCAGGCCAGTGCTCAATCCATTTAGCCACACCAGCCAAGGTTTTATGCTATGTTCTTGGAATGCATAATGCATATAGCATTCCGGAAATATATACACACACACACACACACACCCCTTACATATGTATACTATTTATATTCCAGAAATACATATGCGAAGTTCAACCTGATTCAGTTTGTGTGGCAAGTATGTAACTAGTTATATAAGATGGAGGCGTAAGTTCTTACTTTCTCCCCTGGCAACTTTTTCTAAATTAATAGTACTATGTCTGGAAATGCCAAGCTATAAAAAACAGTAAAGTTATAAACCAAAAGAGCCAGAGAGCTGCCATCTGCTTGGGCCTGAACAATTGATTTATTCATATTCATGGTTATACATTTATTATTTAGTGCCACGGAGTTTGTCACGCAAACCCTAAATGTACAGCAATATTAACAGTTGTGGTTTGAGGAAAGTAAGTGGAACATTTTGTTATTTTGTTCTGGGATGTTTTATTTTGTGTTTGGGCAGGTAAAGATTTTGTGTTCTCTGGTAGCCTTGTCTTCTTTGAGAAGTAAGATTCTGGATCCCAAAATTCTAGTGTTCCTGCAGTGATGTCAGTGTCCCAGCTGACTACAGTTTGTTAGCCTCTCAAACTATAACTTGTGAAATTTGCAAGAGAGTGAATCTCTTCTCTTTTAAATGTGATCATGTTGCAACTTGAATCTACAAATACTCATAAATTTCCCCCAAATTGTCTGTTTTTACTTCATGGCTGTTCTTTGTCTGTCGTGGTATACTTCTTTGAGACCTCACTATAAAAACTGTTTTCATTAATACCAGGTAGTCCCATGCTAACAACATGTAATTACTACATGCATGTTTTAATAACCAGAAAAGAGTTAAGCTCTATGTCTTGGAGGAAGCTTTTTTGTAAGATGACTTAGGAACTGGACAGTGAGGATGATGTGAGGACAATATATATTTTGTTTGAGGGTGAGGGTTAGGAGAAAGCCTGTTAGCATTTCTGACATACCAGTTTTCAGTTTTTGCTCTGACTGAGATGTCAGTTTATACCAAGGCCACGTGGGAAGCAAAATAGGGAGTTCTGAACCACATCAACTCCAAAACATCCATGAACAAGATGTGTGTGTGTGTGTGTGTGTGTGTGTGTGTGTGTCTGCTTCTCTGTCTCCTCATATCAAACCCACCATTTCAGAATTAAACTGCTCCAGGTATCAGAGAATTGAGGTAACCCTCAAA
Organism: Sturnira hondurensis; assembly: GCF_014824575.4. Lineage (NCBI taxonomy): Eukaryota > Metazoa > Chordata > Mammalia > Chiroptera > Phyllostomidae > Sturnira > Sturnira hondurensis. The sequence goes on from NW_028098007.1 coordinate 1,183,076, forward strand.
ATCAAGAATGGCATTGAGGAGGAATGATATAGAGAAAACCCTTAATAGTATGGAATTACTCTGGCAGAAAAGCTGTGTTATGTAGGAATTGAGCATATATTTTATAAGGATTTTATTTATTTATTTTTAGGCAAAGGAGGGAGGAAGAGGGAGAGAAACATCAATTAGTGGTTTGCCTCCTGCACACCCCACACTGGGGACGCAGCCCACGACCCAGGCATGTGCCCTGACTGGGAATTGAACCGGAGATCCTTTGGTTCACAGTCTGACGCTCAATCCACTGAGCCACACCAGCCAGGGCAGAATTGGGCATATTTTTAACCATTGGGAAAATGTTTTCAATGTCCAAAACAGTCAAGGAAGGAGTATGGACAGAGAAGACTAGAGCAGCAAGGGCTGAGCCTTGAGAAGCCTGTATTTGGGGAGAGTGGAGAAGAAGAAAAATAGAGACAGGCAGCAGTCAGATTAGATTCTTAAAGATCAGGAAGCTGTCATACCCACCAAACACAAATTCAGAGGGGCTGACACCCTGTTACAGAAGTTTATAAGACAAGGGAATAAAGAAGAAAAAAAATTTCTCCTCACCTCCCACCCCGACTTTTCAAGGAGTTTAGCATTGAAAAGCCTGGCAGGGAGAGGATGATAGCACTCCAGTGCTTCTTAGAACTCCTGCACCTTAACAAATGGGCTTTGTTGCATATCCTTACCGGCTGTCAAAATGGCTTCTTGCTAAATTTCCTATTGTTTTTCTTGTTGCATTTATCTGGTTTTGCAAACTCTTTGAGGTATGAGGGGTTTCAGAAAGGAAACTCTAATGGGGAGGATCGGTGTTTTGGGGTTTGTGAAACGTGTTTTAAAGGAGACTCTGCATTAGTGTTACATGTAACTTAAGGCTCACCACAACAGTGTGCGATGGTAGCTTTTGGCCATACTCAGTACATGTAATATTTTTTCTAGAGCTGATGTGGCAACTTAGGGCTGCTGATTAGTAAAGAATTTTGCAGTTGTCTCTGTGGGCTAGCTCAGGAGTAGGTGGCATCAAGGGATAATTTATCAGGTAGTAAATTTTACTATGTGTATATTGTTATGCATAAGTACCTCCCAAGACCCTTTACTTGAATTAATCCAGCTGGTAAAACAAAAACGAAGTGCATGAATTGTGTAGACAACTTGGATTCACTCAGTACATAGAAGTATTTCTGTAAATAGGATACATAGGAAGGCATGTGAAAGATCTTACAAAAAGCTGATTCTAGCTCTGGCTGGGGTGGCTCAGTTGGTTGGGGTGTTGTCCTGTAACCGAAGTGTTGCAGGTTCAATTCTGGATCCAGGTGCTTGTGGGAGGCAACCAATCCGTGTTTCTCTCACATCGATGTTTCTTTATCCCTTCCTCTCTCTCTAAAAAGCAATGAAAAAATGTCCTCAGGAGAGGATAAAAACAAAATTTTTAAAGCTGATTCTAGAGTGTATTATTTTGCAGGGAGGAGAGTGAGAGTGCTGGTTGCTTCCCCTTTGTGGTCTCATAGCACTCTGCTGATTTTTCTATTCCAGCATAAGCATTGGGATTATTTGCAATCTTAACCATTTATTTATTTACGCAGCTGATATTTAGTTAATTCTTGTGAGGTATAGGACTTTGAGCTAGATGCTAGGGATAGAAAAATAAATAAAATCCTGCTGGAAAAGCTCTTTGCTTAGGGTGGAAGACAGGAAATGTTATTTAAAACAGTATTTGCTAAAGATGAGCCTTTAGCAAGAGCCTGAAATTGCCCAATACACAGCTGCTAAATGTGTGAAAGTATGCATAAAGTGCTAAGGGATATAACACTGGGCACCAGGACAAACAAACCTTATTGAAGGGGTCTAAGAAGACCTCCCAGAGAAGTTCACCTTTGAGTTTTCTGGAAGGAGAAGAGAGCTCGTCTGGTGCAAGAGCAGGGAAAGTGCATTTCAACCAGGAGGAAAAGCATGTGTGGAGACCCAGGAATGTGAGCACGGAGTAGTGTAGGAATAGTGAGGATGTGGGTTTGTTTCAAGTCTGGTGTGTACATGTAGGGAATGGCAAGCCTGCGATGACTCTACAATGGTAGGCAGGGACTAGAAGATGAAAGATTTTTGTCTTGGTCCAGAGTCCCTGGAGCTTTGTTTCTTCATTTCATTAGTTTTTTTCTCCCCTAAATCAGCTTTTTGTTTGTTCAATCTCTCTATTGTTTCTCTGTTTTCTATTTTGTTAACTTTTGCTTTTGTCTTTATTTATTTTTTGTTTTGTTTTAAAGATTTTATTTATTTATTTTTAGCGAGAGGGGAAGGGAAAGAGAAAGAGAGGGAGAAAAATATCACTGTGTGGTTGCTTCTTGTGCTCCCTGAATGGGGACCTAGCCTGCAACCCAGGCATGCGCCCTGACTAGGATCCGAACCCAAGACCCTTTGGTTCATAGGCCCGCACTCAGCCCACTGAGTCACATCAGCCGGGGCTCTTTATCATGCTTTGTTTTCTAGCCTCTTTATTTGAACTCTAATTCATTTTTTAATCTTTTGCAAATCAAGATTGTCTTTGGCAATAAGTTACAGAAACCTGAACATAGTGCCTTATTCAAATAAGAGATTACTTTTTCTCAAGAAATCTTGAGAAATTCCTGTGCTGTGCATCTGCTGAAGAAAGTCATCAACAATCCAATCTTTTTCTAGCTTCCTGTGTCTGTAGTGTGTGGCTTTTGTCCTTATCTTTACAAGATAGCTACTTTTTTGATGCAAACACCACCCATCTTTGCTCTAGTCTATAAAAATGGGGAAGGATAAAGGACAATTTCACCAGGAAACCAGTAGCATTTTCAAAGTCCCCACCTAGAAATTCTCACTTAGTCTCTTCAGTAGAACTCAGTCACCTGCTCTACTCTAGCTGCAAGGAAAATCGCCAATTGCCATCTAAGATGTTGGGTAAAGAATTAGTATTGTCCACTATTCTTGTTTTTAATTATCTTCTTATTGTTGCTCATTTTATTTCATAGTGCTCTAGGAATGTGGTTCAAAAACCCTATCAATTCTTTGAAATTTTTGAGAATTTCCTTATGATGTAGTACCCATGCATTTTGGTAAATTTTTTCATATTTGAAAAGTACGATAAAATAAAATCTTTCTTCGTTGGGGTAGGATTAGGTCAAGCATTTCAATTTTATTAATAAGTACCATATCCATACTCATTTTTTTTTCTGCTTGAGCTTTCACTCTCTAAGAAGTAGGTTAAAATATCCCATGAAGACTGGCTGGTGGCTCAGTTGGTTGGGGCGTTGTCCCATACACCAGAAGACTGTGGGTTTGACCCCAGGTCAGGTCACATACCTAGGCTGCGGGTTTGATCCCTGGGCTGGGTGCTTATGGAAAGCAGCCAATTGATGTTTCTCTCTTTTTCTTTCTCTAAAATCAATAAATATATCCTCAGGTGAGGAAAAGGGAGGGAGAAAAGAAGGGAGAGAAACATTGATTGGTTGCCACTCACATGCTCTCAGTGAGGGACCTGGCCGACAACCCAGGCGTGTGCCCCAACCAGCAACCCAACTGGCGGCCTTTTGGTCAGAGGGATGACGCCCAATGCCCTGAGGCGTACTGGTCAGGGCTCTTAACATTATTTTAAAAGATATTTGAAGGTATCAATCTCTTGGGAAACCTCTTAGTAGTAGTAACAATGATCTCTGTTTGGGGGACAAACTTAAGCTGAACTAGACCTTTCCTTTACCCTGAGAATCTAAGCACCTTTGAGGGCTACTTAATTTTTGTGGTTTTGATAACTTGGAATGAAGATCCTCCTGCATCTAGGCAGGTTCTCCACATTTTGTGGACCCTATATTTGATGGTACTTTTTTTTCCCTTTATTCTCTAGTTTAGAATAGAGTATATTCTAAAGTACAGAATGTAGTCTGTTCTATACATAGAAAAAATCTATCCAAACCTATTAGTCCTTTGAGATTTCACTGGAGTTCCATGAGGTTTTCCCCTAAGTGCTCATCCCAGCAACATCTATATAAAATACCTCTTGTGCTATATTTTATTCTTTATTCTCTTTCTTATCTGACCAGCCATATAGCTTATTGTTTGTCTTTTTCTACACCATAAACTCCAGAACACCTCGACCAACTCTTATACTACTTTTCTGTTTCCATTCTCCTCCCATCCTCTGCCACCAAAAAAAGAAAAAGAAAAACACTCTTCCTCACCACTCACCCCCAAAAACGTCACCTGCATAAATAAATGATTCACTGGCTCTTAAAAATTATATTAGAAGTATCATGTAACTGTTGTTTTTACTGTGCCCTTATGTTCCAGGCCTTCTAGGCACTGTAAGACAAGAATGAATGTTAATATACAAGTGCTTCCTGGTCTCAAGATGCTTTATAGCCCAGTGAGAAGATATTTATATAGAGAACTATGCAATGAGTGGTATACTGGTGTAATGAATGTTGTTCTAAGGTGGTATAAAAAAGGAAACCACAAATAATTTCCAGAGAGAATCAAGGAAGGCTTCAGCAAGGATGGAGTATTTGAGTGTGACTTGAAAGATACAGTAAGTAGAATTTGAGAAGCTAGAAGAAAGGAGAAGAATATTTTATGCAGATGAAAGGCAAAATACAATGAGTTATGAATATGTTCATCATCTTGTGCACTTGCTTAAGGAAGTAAGGTTCTTTCTGATTAGTTTGAAATACACATTGTTTATCCCTGAATTTCACACATTGTTTTAATGTCAAACTGTCTTAAAGCAGACGTTTTGTTAAGAACTCAGAGTGATAATTTTCAGGTGGTTGGAAAAGAAAGAAGAATGACTTTCAGAACGCAGTGAGTTCTTATTAAAACACAGATGTCTTCTGTAAATAGAGTTGGAAAAATACTGTCAGTGTGTTCTTTGTATATAAATGTCTCTTTTAACTTATCCACGCAGGATCTGAAAAGGAAGGCCAGTTCTCTTTCATCAGTCACGAGGTACATGACAACAGAATCATTGATGCACTAGAAAGAGCTGGGTTCCAAATCTCACTAAGCGATCTAGAAGGGAGAGACAGCCGAAATGTTTTTTCGGTTGTCTGCCTCGGTTTTTCTGATCAGCATTTGTTTCTGTGACTCTGAGTGTTTTCCTTCCTCCTTCCCCTTCTTTTGTCAGGCTACTCTAAAACATTGTTTCTTTTCTGCCATAAGCTGTGATGTCTGCCCTGTAGTAATAGATATGCTAAACTTCCGGGCTATTGTCATTTCAAGGAATTTCTGGAGATTAAAGAGTTAAGTAGCTTGTCATGTTTTCTATTGGAATTTCCACTTGGTCAAGTGTAGCATACTGAAATACTACTCTTAAAGTCCATAGTTTGATGACATTTTTGCATAGTTAAGTCCCTGTTGCATAAGATCTGAAATAAAATTACTTTTAACCAGAGAGTAATGAGGTCCTTGGTACTTTATTTTTCTACTGCCTCATTCATAATTTCTTGGTTGGGAATGTACATCTCAGTGAATAATTGAGCTTCTTTTGGGTAAGATAAACTATTTTCTCTGATAGTCCCTTTTTGCTATTACTATGACCACTCTGACCACATTTAGAGGGTGAAAACATAGTTAATTTTCTTGTAATAAAGTGTTCTGGGTTTTGAAACCTGTGGAGTGTGGATTGAAATTATAAAAAATTTTTTCATGTAAAATAGATAGAATTCTGTAATGGATGAATGTTTTAGAAGTGAACTTTCCTCTATGTGTATGGGAAATAGTGTAGGTCGTGTGGTCCATGTATCTGACTTGAGTGTGTATAAATGATTACAAAGTACTTTGGGTTGAATACTTTAAGTGATTTAAAGTACTTTAAAGCTACAATATTAGCTTTAAAAGGTTTACCACTTCCTTCTATATATAACATGAAATGCTTTTTTTCTTATAGATATGTATTTTATCATGCTTGAGGGAGATTTTGAGGTTGTGTCTTTAGTGTCCTATAGAGACAGTGTTATTGTTCATTTAGAGTTATGTAAGGCTTGTGCATAGATCTTTTCTGTGGACACGATTTCCACCAAACGGACTCTTTCCTCTTAGTGTCCTAAGATTTGGCAGTGTTAACTGTGAGGCTAATAAGATAATAAGTTTCCTCCATTTCCTATAAGATACTAAAAAAAAACAACAACACATTCTTTCTTGAGGTGTTATTTAACAGTGTTTTTTGGCCAGCTTAGTTGGAATCGATTTTGGTCTTGGGTGGAGTAAATTCATCTTCATTAATGGAAGTGAGACCCTGATATAATCACAGAGTTGACAGAAAAACATTCCCTACCATGTCTGTTTTAGCCAATTGGCATTTTCTACATGTGGAGGCTTTGACATCATATATTCCTGCTGCCCTTGAGCCTTTTTTCTTGTTCTTTTTTATTTTCCAGGTGCGTCACCGAGCTTCTGGTCAGGTGATGGCTCTTAAGATGAACACGCTGAGTAGTAACCGGGCAAACATGCTGAAGGAAGTGCAGCTTATGAATAGACTCTCGCATCCCAACATCCTTAGGTAATGGCTTTTCTTTCCTTCTGGTGGTCACTGAGGAAGGTGAAACATTATTGGAAGCCTGTTGGAATAGCATTAACAGCTGAAATGAGAGATTTAGGATTTCTTGCTGAATCTGTCTTTTTGGGGGTTAGCTGTGCTGTAGATCTTTTCCTACCTGTTGAAACTTAATTTTCTGGTAATTAATTGCACTTAATACAACTCTGTTCTGTTTCTCAAATTGTTTTCCCCTAGTAGCAGCTTATTAAAACAGTCGTTTTCTACTGCTGAATTAGTAATTTATCAAAAAGATTTCATTTACGTATTTGTTTATTTATTTATTTTTAGAGAGAGAAGAGGAAGGGAGAGAAAGGGAGGGAGACAGAGAGGGAAAGAAACATTGGACTGTGGTTGGTTGCCTCTCACATACCCCCAGCTGGGGACCTGGCCTGCAATCCAGGCATGTGCTGTGATCAGGAATCGAACTGGTGACCTTTTGATTAGCAGGCCCTCAAAAAGATTTTAGACTTACTTAGTTACTTAATTTTCTTAATTCCTTTGTAAGGAATTGTAATTAAATCAGTGAATGAAAATAAAAATTAAGTTATGCCTCAGGCTATCTACCCTTAACTTTTAGCACTCATTTGAGAGTTCACCTTTATAAAGGAGAATATTTTTATATATAAGGTTATATAATCATTACTTGCTAGTAATCAGTGTCTGAATCTTCCTTACTCTAATTATCTCTCTTTTTTGGTGGGGGGGGGAGGTGAGGTGAGTATATTTCCAAATGTAACTATGAGGAGGAAGAAACTTCCCTTTACCTTCCCAGGTTCTTTTGGCTGGTTTAATAATTAAATCTACCTGAAACAGATTAACAAGAGAAAAGTAACTTAATTTAATTGCATGTGTATGCATGGGAACCCCACATATAAGAGAGAGTCAAAAACCCCCACATACCTGGGAGGCTTAGAGGCAGATAGGGAAAATGACATATATATGACATTTTGAGTTAAGGATGAGATAAGGCACGTTAGGGCTTCAGGTCATTGCAGGGACATAAGAAGAACAGATGTTCAGTAATTAGTAGTTTGCCCTGCCCTATAGATAGATCAGAGAAGTTATCTCTGATAATTTCTTATTATGGGCAAGGCCCCTAGTTCAAATTCTGTTATGTAATTAGGAGGGTTGGGTTGGAGGGCTGAAGTTTCTTTTGAGCCCATAGGGTCTAGGTTGCCTTTAGCTCAAAAAAATCTGCATACCACAGAGGCACCTCTTGGGGTGACTTGTTCTGAACCCCAACAAAACCAAATGAGACAATTTAGGTTAATATGTATTTAAGTAGGGCTTGTGTGTAAGACACTTTGAAAAGTTAAAAGGGCTCTTTGCCTAGGGTTATTTACTGCTGATATTTATATTTGACCAGAGAGAAATCAGATAACCTAAGTATGATTTACATGTTTGGTCAGTGGTAATAAATTATGAAGTTAGATTATAATGCTTACTTGAAACTTTCTATCTTTATATAGAATTATTGGCTCCCTAGTCCACTATAAAAATGTTCAGCCACTATTGTAATGATGACTTTCTTCCCAATCCAAAAATTAGATGAACACATTTTTCAAGCATCTAGTATATGCTTGATGATATGTCAGATATCAGAAAAGTATGAAGGTGTATATAAAATGGAATGTCTCATAGCAAGGAATTTGCATTCTAATTGGGGATCTAATACTTACGTACATGAAAAGAGAACTAATAAAATCAGTGAGGACTGGAGTGAACAAGGCACTAAATTTTTGTTTGATTTGATTTAAATTACCACAGAAATCTACTGTATTGGACAATATTGGGTTAGAGTCCACTTACATCTTTGCTCTTGTTTTACTAAATAGATATGTGTTGCAGCCTAGAAACATGGTGGTATGATGAGAGCAATATCAGTACTGTTCTGATGTTTCCCTGATCTACTTTCTTTTTTTATTTTACTTTATTTGTTTATTTTTAGAGTGGGAGAGAAACATCAGTGTGTGGTTGCCTCTCATGTGTCCTCTACTGGGGACATGGCCTGCAACCCAGACATGTGCTCTGACTGGGAATCGAACCGGTGACCCTTTGCTTTACAGGCCTGTGCTCAATCCACTGAGCTACACCAGCCAGGGCCTGATCTACTTTCTTAGCCTTCGTTTTTTGGTTCCATTGTTCAAGAATGACACAATCTCCCTTTTAACTTATAAGAAGTAACTTATAATATTCTTGTTCTTAGCTGAATTCTCTAATATATAATAATCATTGTTAATTCTATCTTGATCTCCGTAATAAGTCAACAGACAAGATAATGTATATAAAGCTTATGGATTTGTTATAATTCATAGTACTATGTAATACATGAAAATTATTATAATTCATTTTTAACCATGATGGGTTTGCATTCTTTTTGTGACTCCTTTTGTTCTGCATAAGTCACCTGTCTCAAATATACTGCAGTTAAAAGCCTGGGAATGGAAGCTTCTAATTGTTTATATCTCTTATGTTTTTGTGTCTTCACTTTCATTGCGTATTTTGAACACAATGAAAGGAAATTCTCCTACTAATGGCCTAGAGCAAGCAGAGTCCTCTTGGCTTTTGTTACCCACCCAGAGGAGTACTACAGCAGCGGAAACATTTATTAGGCTTCCCTAGGATGTCTTAAATGTCAATCTGAGCATGACTATGTTTCATTCTTAAAATTCTTAGAATTTTTGTTTTCTAAATGCCTTTCTAGTTGTCTTAAAAATTTACTAATACTTAATATTTTTTATAATTTAAAGGTCTTGTGACTATTAGTATGGCTCATAATCTGTTTTCAAGCTGTAAATACTGTAAGTTTTATAGGTGCAGGAACCGAGGAAGAAGTATGAACCAAAGTTTTCCCTCAAATTGAAATTATTAGATTTAAATTGGGAAGAATCCATCTCTTGGAACCCTAGGATTTCCGTAGACATCCCTGCTCGGGGGCGATGCCAGAAAGAGGTTGCTGAACAGATGAGACTTTCAGTTCCCTTCTCTTTTTCCGGCTAGAGCAGCTCTACTTTTTATGTTTTATATTGAACTTCTATATAGGAATTTTGAAGAAAGGTCTCCTGCTTAAAAAACAAACTAAAAATTGAAAATCTCTGCATTAGTGATTTGGAAAATCATGCTTGGGAAAGAAGGCTATCTCATGATCTGCATGACACTGGGCATCTAGTCCTCTGGGCATGCCTTGGTCCTTTGCTGGCACAGCTATTTTGTGCCCAGCAGGAGTGAGTGAGCTGAACTTGCACAGTTTTATTTTTCTCTTTTTCTTGACTCCCACCTCCTACTTCCTCTTTTCCTTTGATCTCTTTCCCTCCTAAGATTTCTAGTTGGAAGGAAAAGAGTGGCCTGATAAGTCTTAGAAGTAGTAGGTTTATATATTTTGTTTGCATATTTATATATATTTTAATACATGGGTACAGTTAAGATTGGTTGTTTTATCATCAGTTGCTCTAAGTTATCAGTCAGAAAAGGAACAATAAAGTACTTTGTTGAGTGCAGAGACTGATTGTTTTGTCCTCTTGTGAATAAGGTTGTTTATGCCAGAAACTCTTGTGCTCAAGATCTGTAACCCAATTGCATGCCCTGCTCACTTCCATTCCCCAATGGCCTTTCCGAGGACCAAGATTTGTTCTCATACCTCTTTGTTATTCTTCATGCCATAAGAAATTTAATATTTCTTTTAGGTTCCTCATTCACATTCTATTGCTTATTTTTTAAGGCCACATTCTGAATTTATTTTTCTATCCACTAATTTTTGTTCAGAATTGATCAACATCTATTGCAAATAGATCTCAAAATTTATTTGCAACAGTATGATTGTCATTTTGTTAAAATGGAGAGTATGTTTTCAAGTCTCCAAAATTTTTTTTTTTAATGCTATGTCTGGAGAAAGCTACATTTTTTAAAAAATATTTTATTGCCCTGGCTGGTGTAGCTCAGTGGATTGAGCGCAGGCCTGCGAACCAGATGATCGCGGTTCGATTCCCGGTCAGGGCACATCACTGGGTTGCAGGCCAGTTCCCGGCAGGGGCCAGTTCCCAGCAGGGGATGCAGGAGAAGCAACCATACATTGATATTTCTCTTCCTCTCTCCTTCCCTTCCCCTCTAAAGATAAATAAATAAAATATAAAAAAAATTTTTATTCATTTATCTTTTTAGAGGGGAAGGGAAGGAGAGAGGAAAGAAACATCAATGTATGGTTGCTTCTTGTGCATCACCTGCAGGGAACTGGCCCCTGCCGGGAACTGGCCTGCAACCNTATTTATTTATCTTTTTAGAGGGGAAGGGAAGGAGAGAGGAAAGAAACATCAATGTATGGTTGCTTCTCCTGCATCCCCTGCAGGGAACTGGCCCCTGCCGGGAACTGGCCTGCAACCCAGTGATGTGCCCTGACTTTGAATCGAACCATGATCCTCTGGTTCACAGGCCTGCGCTCAATCCACTGAGCTACACCAGCCAGGGCTCAAGTCTCCAAATATTGATTTGGAACTACCCATACTCAGTCTGCCCCTGTGCTAGGTAACAATATCTGGTAACAATACAAGAGAAGTAGAGAGGGCAGACAGTCTCCTTAGGAAGCAAACTGTACAGCTAGGAAACAAACTAGTGTTAGCTCATGCTATTAAAATATGGCAGGATATTTTCCTAATCTTAGTTAAGATTTCTATCTTTCCAGTTACCCATTCTGAAAATCCCCCCAGTCATCTTTAGTTACTTTTTGTTTGTTGTTTCTTTTTTAAAAAAATTTATTTTATTGATTATACCATTACAGTTGTTCTATTCCCCCCCTTCATTCCCCTCCATCCTGCACACCCCTCCCTCACCATTCCCCCCCTTTAGTTTATGGCCACGTGTCTCAAGTTCATTAGATTCTATATTTCCCCTACTATTCTTGCCCTCCCCGCTATCTATTTTCTACCTACTGTCTATGCTATTTTCTGTGCCTTCTCCCTCCTTCTCCTCCCACTCTCCTGTTGCTAACCCTCCATGTGATCTTCATTTCTACGATTCTGCTCTTGATCTAGCTGTCCTCTTGGTTTTCTTTTGTTTTAGGTGTGGTTGTTGATAACTGTGAGTTTGCTGTCCTTTCACTGTTCTTTTTTTTTTTTTTTTTAGATTTTATTTATTTATTTATCTTCAGAGGGGAAGGAGAGAGGGAGAGAAACATCAATGTATGGTTGCCTTTCGTGTGTCCCTTGCTGGGAGTTGGCCTGCAGGGAACCTGCCTGCAACCCAGGCATGTGCCCTGACTGGGAATCGAACCGCGATCCTCTGGTTCGAAGGCCCGCGCTCAATCCACTGAGCTACACCAGCCAGGGCTTCACTGTTCATATTTTTTATCTTCTTTTTCTTAGATAAGTCCCTTTAACATTTCATATAATAAGGGCTTGATGATGATGAACTCCTTGAATTTGATCTTATCTGAGAAGCACTTTATCTGTCCTTCCAGTCTAAATGAAAACTTTGCTGGATAGAGTAATCTTGGATGTAGGTCTTTGGATTTCATGACTTGGAATACTTCTTTCCAGCTCCTTCTTGCCTGTAAGGTCTCTTTTGAGAAATCTGCTGACAGTCTGATGGGAACTCCTTTGTAGGTGACTGTCCCCTTATCTCTTGCTGCTTCTAGGATTCTCTCCTTCATTTTAGTCTTGGCTAATGTAATTATGATGTGCCTTGGTGTGTTCCTTCTTGGGTCCAACTTCTTTGGCACTCTCTGAGCTTCTTGGATTTCCTGGAAGTCTATTTCCTTTGCCAGACTGGGGAAGTTCTCCTTTATTATTTGTTCAAATATGTTTTCCACTCGTGGCTGTTTCTTTTCCCCTCTGGTACCCCTATAATTTGGATGTTGGAACGTTTAAAGATGTCCTGGAGGTTCCTAAGCTTCTCCTCACTTTTTTGAATTCTCATTTCTTCATTTCTTTCTGGTCGAATGTTTCGTTCTTCCTTCTGGTCCACTCCCTTGATTTGAGTCCCAGTTTCTTTTCCATCGCTATTGGATTCCTGGCCATCTCCCTTCATTTCAATTAGTTTAGCCTTCATATGTTCCTCTAATTTGTGGCTAAAATCAACCAGTTCTTTGAGTATCCTGATCACCAGTGTTTCGAATTGTGCGTCTGAGAGGTTCGCTATTTCCTGGTTGCTTAGAGTTATTGTCTCTGGGGCTTTGAGTTCTTCTTGAGCCATGTTTTTGGACTGTTTGTGCCTGTTATGTATGAGGAGCAGAGTCTTAGGTGTTCACCAGGGCCGGGCCACTCAGTCGCTGGGTTGTGACGCTGTATATGGGGGTGGGGCCAAAGGAAAGCAATGGCGGCTGTCGGGGCCCTCAGGGTCCGTCCCACTGCGTGTGAATGTGCGTCTGTGGTCAGCCTGCTGCTGCTGAGTTTGCCACTGGGGCCCGCGTGGTCCGTCCCACTGCTCACTCTGCTGGTTTATCTGCACGCAAATGTGTGACCGTAGCCAGCCCATTGCCCCGTGCCCTCACTGGGTCCGCCCAGTGCGGGGCTGCCTGGGTGCCTGGGGTCGGGGGATCTTTCTTGCCTGTCCCCGCTTTACTGCTGGCTCTGCCCCTCTTACTGGTCTGGTTGAACGGTTGGTTGTTGTCAGACTTCCGTATAGTTCAATTTTCTGTTCTTTGGCTGCATCTTTGTTTTCCAAACCTTTGTTGTATTCAAACTTGGTTGTGGGAGAAGGCACAGTGTTTCCACCTACGCCTCCATCTTGGCGGAAGTCTGTTTATTGTTTCTAAATCTTCAAAGCCCTTGTACCTGTTCCTTCCCTTATAAATCTGTTAGTTCAGTCCTCTTCTCTGGAATAAATTATTTTCTCTATTTCTCACTCCCCACCACCATTTTCACTCTTTCTAATTCATAGCTGTAATTGTAAAACTTACTTCTTTTTTTAAATATTTTATTTTTATTTATCTATAGAGGGGAAGGGAGGGAGAGAGGGAGAGAAATATCAATGCATGGTTGCCTCTCCTGAGTCCCCTACTGGGAACTAGCCTGCAACCCAGGCATGTGCCCTGACCGGGAATCAAACCGTGACTGTGTGGTTTGCAGGCCCACACTCAATCCACTGAGCTACACCAGCCTGGGCAGATTCTCTGACTTTTCTTGATTTGGTTTAGGAAGATTGTAAATTTCTAGGAAATTATTCATTTTGTCCAGGTTGTCCAGTGTTGGCGTATTGTCATTCATAATATTTTCTTAAATTCCTTTGTAATTCTTTGGTTATTCAGTTATTTCTCCTTTTTCATTTCTGATTTTATTTATTTGTGTCCTCTTTCTTGATGAGTCTGGTTAAAAGTTTGTCAATCTTGTTTGTCTTTTTCTTAATTTAAATTATTTTATTGTTGTTCATTTACAGTTGTCTGTATTTTCTCTCCACCTCTTTCCTCTACTCCCTCCAAACCCATCTTCCTCCCTTGCTTCCATTCTCCTCCTTGGTTTTGTCCATGTGTTCTTTATAGTAGTTCCTGAAAACCCTCTCCCTGCTGTCCCCTTCCCCTCCCGGCTATTGTTAGATTGTTGTTGTTTTTTTAAGATTTTATTTTATTTACTTATCTTTTAGAGAGGAAGGGAAGGAGAGAAGGAGAGAAACATCAATGTATGGTTGCCTCTCATGAGTCCCCTGCTGGGAACTGGCCTGCAACCCAGGCATGTGCCCTGACTGGGAATTGACCCGCGATCGTGTGGTTCGCAGGCCCGTGCTCAATCCATACACCAGCCAGGGATGTTAGATTGTTTTTAATTTCAATGACTCTGGTTATATTTTGTTTGCTTTTTTTCTTTTGTTGATTATGTTCCAGATAAAGGTGAGATCATATGGTATTTGTCCCTGACCGCCTGGCTTATTTCACTTAGCACAATCCTCTCCAGTTCCATCCATGCTGTCTCAAAGGGTATAAGCTCCTTCTTTCTCTCTGCTCTGTAGAATTCCATTGTGTGAATGTACCATAGTTTTTTGATCCTCTCATTTGCTGATGGGCACTTAGGCAAGGGACATAAAGAAAAGAATAAACAAATGGGACCTTATCAAATTAAAAATCTTCTGCATGGCTAAAGAAAATAGCATTAAAATGAAAAGAGAGCCAACCATATAGGACAACATATTTTCCAATGATACCTCAGACAAGGGCTTGATCTCCAAAATATATAAAGAACACACACAACTCTACTCTAGGAAGACAAAAAACCCAATTTAAAAATGGGCAAAAGACTTGAACAGACACTTCTCCAAGGAAGACATACAGAGGGCCCAGAGACACATGAAAAGATGCTCAGCATCAATCTTGTTTATCTTTTCCAAGAACCAACTCTTGGATCCATTGACCTTTTGTGCCATGTTTTTTAGACTCTATTTTGTTATTTCTGCTCTGATCTTTATCATTTCCTTCCTTCTACTCATTTTGGGCTTTGTTGTTCTTTTTAAAGTTACTTTAATTGTAAAGTTATATTGTTTATTTGAGCTTTTTCTTGTTTTTTGAGATAGGCATGTAATGCTATGAATTTCCCTCTTAGGATTGCTTTCTCAGTGTCCCACAGATTTTGGATTGTTGTGTCCTCATTTCAAGGTATCTTTTGATTTCTTCCTTGATCTTATTGTTGATGGGAACAAGACAGGGGTGTCCCCTTGAACCCCTTTTATTCAATATAGTACTAGAAGTCCTAGTCACAACAATCAGACAAGAAGAAGAAATAAAAGGCATCCAGACTGGAAAGGAAGAAGTAAAACTGTTATTTGCAGATGACATAATACTGTACATAGAGAACTCCACAGATGCCACCAAGAAACTACTAGAGCTGATGAGCGAATTCAGCGAAGTAGCTGGATACAAAATTATTATCTAGAAATCAGTTGCATTTTTTAAAAGATTTTATTTATTTATCTTTAGAGGGGAAGGGAAGGAGAGAAGGAGAGAAATATCAATGTATGGTTGCTTCTCGTGGGTCCCCTGCTGGGAGCTGGCCTACAACCCAGGCATGTGCCCTGACTGGGAATCAAACCACGATTCATTGGTTCGCAGGCCCGTACTCAATCCGCTGAGCTATACCAGCTAGGGCATCAGTTGCATTTTTATATGCCACTAACAAACTAACAGAAAGGGAAATTGAGAACACAACATTTACAGTTGGTACAAAAAGAATAAAATACCATCTTTCTGTCTTCTCCGCCCTGGAAGCAGCTCTCCTGCCATGACCCCTCATCCCCCTAGAAATATACACTTGCACCAATTTTGTCTCCACCCCCGCCTTGGTCAGGATGACCACTCAATTGCTGAGCCAGGCACTATTTGCAATGGTGCTAAAATGAACAGAGACACTGACAGATGAAAGCCTCAGCAGCTTGGCAGCCCCACAACTCTGACCTCTCTTATTCCTGGCCACAGCTTCCAAATCAGGGCCATTTCAAGAGACACTGACACATCAACCAAGTTCACTGGGGCTGGGACTGCCACAGTAGGGGTGGCAGACTCTGGGGCTGAAATTGGTATTGTATTTAGGAGCCTCACCATTGGTTATGTCAGGAACCCTTCTCTGATGCAATAGCTCTTCTCTTCTCCTATACCATTCTGGGCTTTGCCCTCTCTGAGCCCATGGGGCTCTTTGCCTGATGGTGGCTTTTCTCATCCTCTTTGCCATGTGAAGGAGCTATCACCATCTCCCATAGATCTTTCTCCCATGTCTGGTCTGCTGTGTACATTTTTTTTCCTATACCTTCCTGGGAAGCCTGGGGAAAGTGGTTGGCTCAGGGTTTGACAGAGGAAAGACAAATACTGTATTAATAAAAAAAGAATAAGCCCTGGCTGGTGTAGCTCAGTGGATTGAGCGCGGACGCGGGCCTGCGAACCAAAGGATCGAGGTTCAATTCCCAGTCAGGGCATGTGCCTGGGTTGCAGGCCAGTTCCCAGCAGGGGACGCACGAGAGGCAACCTTACATTGATATTTCTCTCCCTCTCTCCTTCCCTTCCCCTCCAAAAAAAGAATAAAATACCTAGAAATAAACCATACGAGGATATAAAAGACCCGTACTCAGAAAATTGTAAGACCCTAAAGAAAGAAATTGAAGAAGATACAAATAAATGGAAGCACATACCATGTTCATGGATAGGAAGAATTAACATCATTAAGATATTCACGTTACCCAAAAGAGTTGATAGATTTAATGCAATTCCTATCAAGATTCCAACGACATATTTCACAGAACTAGAACAAATATTTGAAAATTTTGTATGGAACCACAAAAGGCCCCACATTGGCAACAGTGATCCTGAGAAAGAAGAACAAAGTTGGAGGGATCACATGAGAGGCAACCACACATTGATGTTTCTCTCTCTCTCTTTTTCCCTCCCTTCTCCTCTGTCTAAAAAATAAATAAATCTTTAAAAAATGAAAAAAATTATTATTATTATTATTATTATTATTATTATTATTTTAGTGTGCAACAGGGTTTATTAGTGACACTTTCTCATGGAAGAGGACGACTTGCTGAGATGAGAGTGAAAGACAAGTCGGGTGGCAAGAGCACCAGGTCCTTTGTCCTAAGGACTCATATAGTTGGTGGGGTGGGGGCCAAGAAGTTACATATTGATTGATGGGTAAAAGTGGCCTGCTTCCACAGGGTATGAGACTATTCAAATGTGTGGTATGTGTGGGGGTTGTTAGCCCAAATCCTTATCTTGCTTCAGACCCCAGTTGGTCATCTTGTAAAATAGATACATGAGACAGGAGACAGTTAAAGTTGAGGCAGTTACCCAAAGTTACCTATGGGCTCTTTCTGTAAGCACTAGGGACCCTCTCATAAAACAGATAGTGGCCAGAGGCAAGCAATTAGCCAAATTTGTTTTATGGGTCCTTTCCTTGAGTGCTACAGACCCCCTCCCATCTTCTTCTTTTTTAAAAAATTATTTATGTATCTTTAGAGGGGAGGGGAAACATCAATGTATGGTTGCCTTTCATGCGTCTCCTGCTGGGAGTTGGCCTGCAGGGAACCGGTCTGCAACCCAGGCATGTGCCCTGACTGGGAATCAAACCAAGATCCTCTGGTTTGCAGGCCTGCACTCAATTCACTGAGCTACAACCAGCCAGGGCTAAAAAAAATTATTTTTAACGAAATATAATTGGCCCTGGCCAGGTGGTTCTGTTGGTTAGAATGTTGTCCTGATACTCCATATTGCAGGTTTTATCACCAGTCAGGACACATACAAGAATCAACCAATGAATGCATAAATAAGTGGAACAACAAATCAGTGTTTCTCTCATCAATAAATAATTTTTAAAAATATGTATTTTTAAAAATTTACTCATTTATTTTTAAAGAGAGGGGAAGGGAGGGAGAAAGAGAGGGCAAGAAACATCAATGTATGGTTGCCTGTTGAGCACCCTACACTGGGGACCTGACCCGCAACCCAGGCATGTGCCCTAGACTGGGAATTGAATGGACGACCCTTTGGTTCTCAGGGCTAAAATATTTTTTAAAAGAAATATAATTGACATATAATAGAATATTATTTTTCTATAAGCAATGGCCACCATATATTGAGTACCTATTAGGGACCACTATTGATCATTTTTCTTTCTAGACCACTCCCATCTCAGCAAATGGAACCATCATTTATTTATTACTTAGACCAAAACCTAAGAGTTGTCCTTAATATCTTCTCTTCACACTCCATTTCAAACCATCATGTGGTTCAGTGTTATCTTTAAAATATGTACTGAGTCTGACTAGTTCTTGTCACTTCTACAGTCATGATCCTAGGCCCACGCTCCTAATTGATCTCCTAGATTCCCCTCTTGCCCCACAATAACTAGATTGAACTTTAAAAAGGTAAATCAGACCATATGAGACTGCCTGCTGAATTTCCTTGTATAACTTTTTCCCACCCTTCAAATAAAATATGAACAATGGGCTTTGGTGTACAAGGCCTTGAATGATTTGAGTTACCTGCCTCTTTGACCTTATTTCTGATCCTTTATAATACAGCATTCTAACCTTTCTTACTGGCCTTTTTGTTTCTCAGATACACTAACCTCCTTCCCACATTAGGGTCTCTTTACTTACTTTCCTCTTTTCACTTACTTTCCTCTTTTCTTATAATGTCTTTATCCCGGAATCACAGGACATGTGTCTGCTGAGATATCCCCTCTTAAAAGAGACTTTGTCGACTAGCCTGCCTAAAGCAGCATTCACATCACTATTTATCCCTTCCCTCTGGTTTGTCTTCATAGCTCATATTATTTATGAAACTATCTTGTTCATTGATTTGTTTATTAATTGTTTGTAGCCTTCAGGCCAGGGCAGACTTATCTTGTTCTCTATTATATTTCTATTGCTTATAAAACAGTATCTGTAGAAATGGATACCAATTAGAAGTAAGCCAATTTGCATTACAGAAACCTATCAAAGCTCAGGAACTAAAGGTGGGCATCAGGCTTAGGCTGAAAACAAGAGGAAGATTGTACGTCTTTTAAGGGAGAAACTAGGCCTTCAAGTCAACATCCCCATTCATTGCAACTAATAAGTTAACTGTAATTCCTCCTGACACAATGATTTTTGACTTTGGAGAAAAATTAAACCAGAAGTGCTTCATACTCTGTAAACATCTCATATGACAGAAGATAGGGAAGGAGTGCTATACTGAGAAGAGGGAAATAGTCTGCACAGTGAATAGTGAGGCTTATGATACTTCTAGTCCTCATCTATTGCTTATCTCTCAGGCAGGCAGGAATCATCCCCATTCTACCCTCACCCCCACCACCTGCCAGGGAATTGGTGGGTTTAGAGAAATTGAATAGTCCCAAGTAATAAGAAAACTTTAAACAGTAACCACCAAAACACCTTGTAAATATTTTCTTTTGGGAGATAAAGAGAAGATACTGCATTTATGAAGCAAGAATAGTATACTATAAAAAAGGAATAGAGAACCACAAAGATTCTCAAGGATTCCTGGAAATGAAAAAATAGAGTAAATAAAATCATTTGAATTAGAAAGTCAAGATGTAAATATTAGCCCTGAAAGAATACATTGGGCTGGAAAAAAATCTGAGACCCTTCGTGCACAATGTATTAAAAAGAGATTTATCAGGAAAAAAAGAAGTCAAGGAAATAAAATTGAAGAAATCATCCATTAATAGGAAAAAATCAAAGATGGAAAATAAGAGAGAAAAGATAAGAAAATTAGTTGGTCAATCCAAGAAGTCTACTTTTGACAAATACAAGAGCATTTTATGGAACTGAAGATCATGAACTTCTAGCTTGAAAGGGCCTATTAAGTGCCCAGCCTCATGAATGAAAAAAGACCCACCTCAGAGCATATTTTTAGGTAATTTTAGAGTATGGGTAATTAAAATAAGATTTTAAGTACTAACAGGGGGGAAAAAATCCAAAACAGATACCATACAAAGGATTTAAAATTAACTTCTGAACACCAGCTCTGGAAGCTAGACTAATGGAACAGTGCTTTCTGAGAGAAAATTATTTTCTACTTAGAATTCTATATCCAGCCAAACTATCCAGTCACACATGAGGATAGAGTAAATACATTTTCAGATATGCAAGATTTTGCTTCTCATGTGCCTTTAAAAAAAGATTTTATTTATTTTTTAAAGAGGGAAAGGGAGAGAGAAAGATAGGGAGAGAAACATCAATATGTGGTTGTCAGCTGGGGGTCTGGTCCACAACCCAGACATGTTCCCTAGACTGGGAATCAAACTGGAGACCCTTTGATTCACAGGCTGGCACTCAAACACTGAGCCACACCAGCCAGGGCTCATGTGCCTTTTTAAATGAAGCTACTGGAGGATATATTCCATCAAAACAAGGGGGAAACAAAATAAAAAGGATGGATCTAGAAAGAAGGGAGTAGGATGATGAAAGCAAGCCATAGGGTGACTGCTGGGCAGTAGTCTGGAGAATAAGCAGTCTGGATTGGAGCAGAAAGATCAGGAGCTCTAAGGGAGATGTTGGGAGAGCTGGTTTGAGGAAAGAATTTATAGATTCCCAGATGTGTTTGAGAGGGTCAAGATTCACATACAGCAGAACTTTACAATTCTCTTGGAGGCTTTGTAAAGAATTAGTGGTAGGCATATAATAACTAAGCAATGAAAAATTAGCAAAACAAAATTTGTGCAAGAAATAAAAACATAATCATAATTCACTACTTGGGCTAGCAGCGATTATAATCAGTCATAATAATGCAAATGCTGAGGCTTGATTTGTTTCTTCTCAACATTGATTTTACACAAAATTGTCTTATAACCATATTGGAAGGGAATTAATTTAAGAAGGCTAAATCCTTAGCTTCCACACTGGAAAGACAGTAGAAGCTCAGAAATGGTGTAATAAGGATAACATGATAAGAACTATGATGGTAAATAAAAGAACCAGCTGAAAATTGAATTGAAGTGGTTCCCTCTGGGGAATAGGCAGGCCAGGGGAACATTATTTTTCATTATTACCTATTTGAGGTCATGTAAAATGTATAACTGATGAAAATTAACTAAGGAAGCTATTGTAGTAATCTAGAGAGAGCCCATGCTGCTTAAACTGTATGGTAGCAGCAAAAGTGAAGAAGCTCTTGGGTTCTGGATATTTTTTAAAGTAGAGGCAGTGGGATTTCCTGCTGGATTGGGTGTGGGATATTAGCACAAAAGAAGGAGGAATCAGGGTGATTCTTGGGATTTTGATTTGAACAACTGGGAGAACTGAATTGTCGGCAACTACACTTGAGAAGACTTGGCGTGGGGGCGGGGGGCAGGTTTTGGGGATGGAAGATCCAAGAGATATCAAGTTGGCAGTTGGATGAACAAGTCTGAAATTCAGACAAGAGGTTCAAGATGGTTGTGTATCTTATTTAGTTGAGGCTTTAGGCAAATCATGTAACCTCTACAACTTCAGGTTTCTCATCTGTGTAGTGCAGATGAGAAATGCCATACCAGGTTGATGGGAGAATTATATAAGATAATGTACAGAAGGAATTTATTACAGTGCAAGGCATTAAATTCTAACTGTTGCTATTTTTATTCTTGATGTTATAATCATCTGAAACATCACGTACTGAGGCTGTATAGGCATAAGGCTTGAGGTAAGGGTCCTGTCTTGACTCTGCCATTTGTTAGTTGTGTAACCTTGGGCAAGCCACTTAATCTCTCTTCAATTTTTTTAGAAACATAAAATGGAGTTAATAATACTACCTACCACACAATATTTTCATAAGGGTTTAATGAAGTAACTCCATGTAAAGAGCTTAGAACAATGTCTGACACATTGTAAGAACACAATAAATGTTATCCATCATTATCATTATTTGTGGAGAGCACAAACCTTTTACATATTAATTTCTTGATACATGTTTGTTGGATTGATTGTTCTTTTTTCCTCTATACATTTCTCCCATTTTGGGAGAAGGGGGAGAAATAAATCATTGTGATAGTGTTGTTTCAGAAATGTGTTCACATAAAGTGAAGTGTGTTATATTTTGCTCTTTTGGTCTGACTTTATGAGTAGTCTTAGACTAAAGGATAAGTGGGAAGGAAGAGGAAGCTTTTTCAGTGCTTGGGGAGACAATCTAGATACTTGTATTTCTGGATATTAGTTTTCTTCTAAACTTTCTTGATACTTTTTTAAAACAACATTTTGGAAACATTTAAAGTCACTGCATGTAGATATTAGTAGTTCTGCCTTTGTCAGGAGACGTGGTATTTTGCTGTTTGCATGGCAGTTTTGAGCAATGAGGTTTACAATTTTCTGTGGAATAAAATACAGCACGAACTCAATCTCAGTTTACTTTCAGTTGTTATTCAAGCTACAGGATATTTTCCTCTCAGTAATCTAAGATGCTTTGTATTTATTAAACTGGTTTAATATTTATACGCAAGCAGGCCAATTTTAAATTTTTAGATTTTTGTATAATTTCATTTAAATTAAAAAAAGTAAAATTAGACCATGAACTTGACTGGCCCTTTTATTATATGTAGTGCTATTGACTTGGTCAGGTGATTGCTGAGCAAGGTCTGTTTTGCCTTTAGCTGTCTTAAAATTGGACCATAAAAACCAGGGACAGAAAAGAGAAAGCAAAACTGAACCAGCTCTGTTTAGTGTCACTTGATGTGAAGCTCTGGAGGTTAATGTCTGTTGAGCTGAGTTTTCCTTATGCATCCTCATGTCTGGGACCTAGCACGACCAGTTTTCAATGCTGTAATATCTCTAAAAACGTTTCAACTGCAGCAAACCTTACGCAAGGATATTATTGCTTTTATTTTACTGGCCTAGATTCATAGCTCTCTTGGGACTTGAGATCTGAACCATTCCCTTCTCTTCTTCTTTTTGGTTATTTTTTTCTAGTCCAAGAGAGTCATGGTATCTTTGCTTTATTTGGAAGTAAAATGCAAAGAAGTTCCTTTTAGTGCCATATGTTAAAGCTTAGTGGAGTCTGGTAGCGTATGTTACAAGGCCTTTCCTTTCAAAATTATGGGAGGAGATCGGATAAAAATATATTATAACTTCAGGAAATACTTTTTAAAGAAAAGTAAACCATTTTCAATAGGGCTCAGATTGGGTCTTTTAGAAAACATTAATATAAAACTTATGCCCATATTTTAATATTTTTTAGGTTTATTTCATGTCTCTTAACTGTTTTTACTGTAACTTTGGAGTCAGACATTTTTTTTCTGGAAAGACCAGTACAAGTCAAAATAACTCTCCTACAATATGTATGGTGCTTATTGCTAACGTTGGCAATAGAAAAGCTTGTAAAGCAAACCAGTTAGATTTTCATTGGTTTACAGATAGGCAGTTCTTTTTTGTGAATCAAAAATAAAGTTATTTATTGAACCACTGGTCTTTTTTCTTTCATACCCATTGTCACAGAACAAAACATGGGCTTTGGAGCCAAACGGATCCAGATGCTAGTACCCTCTCCAACCTTTGTCAAGTCGCTTAAGTGCTCTGAACAACCTCATTTTCTTAAATGATTAAAATGGGGTCAATGTCACTTCAGGTAATGTGTATAAAACACCCAGCACAGTTTCCAGGTATATCGTTGGTGAGCAATGAGTAGTAATTGTCTTGACAGTGTTGGTATAATGGTCACAGAACGCTTACTTGTTCCTATTATAAGAAATTGAGCAGGTTTAAGTCCAACAGTACTGTTGGTGGTTTTTTGTTTGTTTGTTTTTGTTTTTTAGGACTGCCTTGATGAAGTAACTGCTTGAGCTAAAGCCACCCCTGTTTTTTGTTTTTTGCAGAAGGAGAATGGCTAGATGTGTTTTAGACTGCTGTCATACCTCTCCCTCACTGTACTGTTTAGATTATAAACTTTTGAGGAGGAATAGCATTTAAACTTCAATGTTTAGCTCTGAGTTTTATGCAGAACTGTGACCTCAATAAATATTTGACTGAGTATAAATGCCACCAAGGAATATATTAGGTTTTTTATGTTTTAAAAAGTATCAAAGCCTAAAGTCTATCTATCCTAGTTTTGTAAACATTATGATATAGAATAGTGACTAATAAATATTCTGATTATGTATCTGTTATTAGTTTTCTATGGCTAACATATCAAATTACCACAAACCTATTGGCTTAAAACAATACAGAATTATTATTTCACAATTCCATTGGTCAGAAATCTGATGCGGGCCTTACTGGGCTAAAATCAAGCTTTGGGAGGGCTGTGTTCCTTTCTGCAGGTTCTAGGGGAGGATCTGTTTCCTTTTTCCGGCTCCTGGCAGCTGCTTGCATTCCTTGGCTTGTAGCCCTCTTCCATTTTCGAAGCAGGCATTGACTGATTCAGTCTATTTTGCATCCTATCCCCCTGACACTGTCTCTTCTGCCTCCCTGCTCTGCCTTTGAGGACTGTTTTGATTATACTGGATGCTCTTTGATAATCCAGGATAATCTCCCTCTTTTAAAGTCAGCTGATTAGCAGCAATAATGATCCCAATTAATTAAAATTAGCAATTTTAATTCTTTCCTCTTGCAATATAACTGAACATATTCATAGGTTCTGGGGATTAGGACATGAACATCTTTGGACGTTTTCTGCTACCCCAGTGTCCCATTAGGAAAACATTTTTTTGAGTACATGCCCAGGTGCTACTAAATATCAATTTATCTTTTTTACATAAAAAATAATATGAGGACCTGGCTGGTATAGCTCAGTGGCCTGAGCACGGGCCTGTGAACCAAACAACCGCAGTTCGATTTTTAGTCAGGGCACATGCCTGGATGGCAGACCAGTTCCCAGCAGGGGACGCACGAGAGGCAACCGCACATTGATATTTGTGGTTGCCTCTCTCCTTCCCTTCCCCTCTAAAGATAAATAAATAAAATCTTTTTAAAAAATAATATAAGTAAAGATTGTAATTTGCTTTTCATCCTTTAATGGGTAATCTTGCTCATTTCCCATTTTGGAGATGGCTGGCTGACAATAGGGTCTAGGAAAGGTCCTGCCATGGAATAGGAATTTTAAGTTTCAATTTAATTCAGTAAATATTTACTGAGCATGAACTATGAAAAAGGCAATGTTTTTAATATATACAGAGACACAAAACTATGTGGTATATTTAATCCAGGTGAGCTAACTACTATAGTAAGCAACTTAAAATCTTGCTGTCCTAAAAGCTTGTTTCTTATTCACATCCCAGTCCGATGCATGTTGGGTGGAGGTGGGTAGGGAGCTCTTCTTTCTTAGCAAGGACAGGGCCTCAGATGCCTCCACTGGTTCTTCTGCATCTGCTGGCCGATGAAAGACTAAGGTGTGGAGAACAGTGTTGAGGTTTTTATGGAAGAGGCCTAGGAATCACATACTCCTGTCCCAGAACTGCTGGCCAGAACTCAGTGTGTGGTCTTAACCAACCATTAAGAGACATGTAGTCTACTTCAGGAGGAAAAGGGAAGCAATTTATTTTTTTAAAAAGTACTCATTCTCTTTCACACATAACATCTCTTTAAATTCAGGAACCCTGTAAATTCAGTGGAAGAAATAGATACAGGTAAAATTTGATGTAGAAAACAGGTCTGATAAGTTTCAACAGAGTTTTATGGAATGATATGAGTGTAGAAGGAAGAGAAAGATTAATTTTTTCATTGGAAAGATTAGGGAAATATTTGAAATTATGTCTCTGAGATAGGAATTATCCTAACCATTATCAAAGGGCCATTTGCAGAATTAAATGACTTAGTGTGTGGCCGTGTCTGGCACACTACTTGGTTTATAAATGTTTGGTGCTGTTGTTATTCTTGTTATCAATATTTGGAGATATTTTTGAACTGAGTTTTTAAGGATTGATTGGTAGAGCTTTGAAAAATGAATTCCAAATGGACTCGTAGCCACAATACGGAATTCAGAACATATTTAGGAGTGGCAGTTTATATAACTAAACCATAGCGAATTCAGGTGGAATTCTTTATGTAACAGAAGATAAAGAAGAGAGGCTTGAGTCAGATCATTCAGACCCTTGAATAACATGTTAAGGAATTTGGACTTTGATCAGGAGATAGGAGCGGCCACAAAGAGATTTTGAGGAACCAATAGCTTCTTAAGGACAGGGATCGTGTCTTGTTTTTATATCCCTTTATATCTCATTTTTATATCCCTTTTATAACTATATGAAGAGGCAATGGAACAGTGATTAAGAGCACAGACACTGGAACTCACTGTTGAGGTTTGACTCCTCCCTCTGTCACTTACCAGCTGAATGACTTTGGGTGAGTTACTTAATTTCTCTGAGCCTCAGTTCTGTATCAACACGATTGGGATAATAAAAGTACTGCTTCACTGCTCTGTTGTGAGGATGAAATGAATATAATGTAAAGTGCTTAGAATATGTTTACATAGTAAGTGCTCTTTAAGAAATAGTCGTTACCACAATCACGGTTATTACCAATGCCTGGCACACGGTCAGCACTGAATAATTTTTGAATTGTCAGAGTTGATTTAAATTTACCCAGCAAGTGTTTATATACTGTTATATGCCCAGCAAAAGAATGCTGTTAAGAAGCTTATGTCTAGTAGGCATGTTATAAAACACAGTCCAAAGTAGGAAATGATGATGCTATGGAGGGTGGTGTAGATGGTTCAGAGGGAGCCATATTTGTTTTGTGGGAAAGGAAGTATTTGAGTTGGGGTTTGAAGATGGGTAGATTCTATGTGGAAATTGGGGTGGGGGGCATTCTAGCCAGTGGAAACACCCTAAGAAAAGGCAAAGGTGTGCAAGAGCATGGTAATAACACTTTATGGGAAATGGTAAATCACGCTACAGGAAAGACTGAGGCATATTAAGCCTCTGGTCAAAGTGGAGTTTACTAGTAGTATCAGAGTTGGGAGTTTTCTGTTACAGTCTTACTAACTTCAGAGATCAGCTGTCTTTCGTATAGATTGAGCCTTGCTACTCGATGGGTGGTTCCTGGACTAAACAACATCAGCATCCTGGGAGCTTATTAGGAATTCAGACTCTCAGACCCCACCCTCCAACCTATAGAATCAGAGTCTGCAATTTATGTGATTCTTAGGTGATTCATTTCTACATTAAAATTTATAAAGCACTGATCTAAAAAACAAAAGCAACTCTCCCTGCTTCTCAACAGGAATGCGTGTGTAATGTGAAACTAAAAATAACAAATTTGAATAATCACTCCCTCTCAAGCACATGCATTAAGAAAGTGCTCCCTTCTTGAACTAAGTAATTCTAGCTGACATGATTTGGAGTGGTGGTAGTGGGAAACAAGAATCATTCAGGCCCTGACCAGTATGGCTCAGTGGATTGAGTGTCAACTTGCAAACCAAAACATTGCCAGTTTAATTCCCAGTCAGGGCACATGTCTGGGTTGCAGGCCAGGTCCCCAGTTGGGAGTGTGTGAGAGGCAACCAATCAATGTATGTCTCACACACTGATGTTTCTTTCCCTCTCCTTCTCCCTCCCTTCCCCTCTCTCTAAAAGTAAATAAATAAAATCTCAAAAAAAAAAAGAATCATCCAGGATGTAATTTTTTAGGTCCTGTTTCATAACAAAAAAGATCTGAGGTTTTATTGACAAGTTGGAGTTTGATATAATTAGCAATACAAATTTTAGTGAAAACTTATTGTTAATATTAAATGCTTTTCTAGGCAGATATGACTTCTCTGTTAAGGATGAGTAATATTTCCCTTTTATAATATATTCTGTTTATAGCAACTGGAATGATTAATTCTGCTCAAGCTCCTCTTCTAATATAAAGCTAAGGCCTGTCTCAGCTTGCAAGCTCTGTGACACCTTTTTGGATGTGGTAGTGGTAGAAAGGAAATGAGGTTGAGAAGGTCAGGCAGAAAAGTTTCCCACAGAAGTAGAGTTGTGCAACACCGATGTGATGTGGCGATGTGAGTGGGGCGTGTGGAAGAAGGCATGCAGAAAACTGTTACAGGAAGCCAGTACCGCTTGAGTGTTCTGTCTCTGATACTTCTGTGGACGATGTGGTCCTAGTGACTGTGGGTCTGCGGGGGAGGGGAGAAGGAGGGCATCACACTGAAACCAGGTCTTTTCAGCTTCTAGGAGACCCATTTCTTTAGAATGTAGCCAATGTTTTGCTAGCAGAATCCTATTGCCTAGCTTGTGTAAATATTTTACTTAATAAAATAAATACCTCTTGTCTTTCCAGGCTTGTACCTGCCTCTAAGTGTTCTTTCTTATAACTTGAGTTTACATCGTGAAGCTAACTTGATGATTATTGTTTGTTTTATTCAAGAAATGCTTGTTAGAAGCCCTGGCTGGTATAGCTCAGTGGATTGAGCACGGGCCTGCGAACCAGGCGATCACGGTTCGATTCCCAGTCAGGGCACATGCCTGGGTTGCAGGCCAGTTCCCGACAAGGGCGAGTTCCCAGCAGGGGATGCATGAGAAGCAACCATACATTGATATTTCTCTTCCTCTCTCCTTCCCTTCCCCTCGAAAGATAAATAAATAAGACATTTAAAAAAAAAGAAGAAATGCTTGTTAGAATCTTATGTTCACAGCATTATGTTTCAGACACTGTATACAGAAAGAGATGAGATGAGCTCTGTACTCTTAAAAACCTTTCTTTCTTTTTTCATTAAGATTTTATTTATTTATTTTTAGAGAGGAAGGGAGGGAGAAAGAGAAAGAAAGAAACACCAGTGAGTGGTTGCCTCTTGCAAGCCCCTACTGGAGACCTGGCCTGCAACCCAGGCATGTGCCCTGACTGGGAATTAAACCAGTGACCTTTTGGTTCACAGTCTAGTACTCAATTCACTGAGCCACACCAGCCAGGGCAAAACCTTTCTTATATTACATTCTGGAGAAGGAATTGGAAATGTTAAAAGAGGAAGAAGAATAGCTAACATTTTCTAGTGTTTGTTATGTTCCAGGAGCCCAAGTTATCTCATTCATCTTCACAGTAGCCATATAGGCTAGGTAATATTAGTATTCCCATTTTGCATGTGAAGATACTGAAATACAGAGAGGTCATGAGTAAGTAAGAGAACCAGGATTCAAATCCAAGCAGTCTGACTCCAGACCCTGGGCCACTTCACTTATGCTAATGAAAAGTCAGTCTTTCAAAGGAGGATAAAAGTGCTAGCAGTACTGTGGGCGGTGGAGGGGGCTAAGAAGGTGAAGGAGAGGTAGAGAGAAGATTAATGTGGATGACATCCAGGAGATTGTTACAGAGAAGAAGAAATTTTAGCTGATTCTGGAAGGATGATCTTCAGTAAGTAAAATCTTCCACCTCAGGGAGGAGCATGAACTTAAGTTTCCAGGTCATATAGATCATTCATGCCATTCAACAAATCTTTACTGAGAGCTTGCTTACTGTGTGCCAGATGCTATACTAGATACTAGAAATGCAGAGAGAAATAAAATGGAATCTTCCGAGGTAAGGAAAGTGACAAAAGAGCGATGTGGGTTATTGTCCTATTTTATAGAGAGGGAAACTAATGCTTGCCAAAGTAAAGGGTGGAGGTGAGATTTGAACCTACACCCTCTACCCGCTCTAACTTCGGAGCCCTTTTTTTTTAAAAATATATTTTATTGATTATGCCATTACAGTTGTTCTATTCCCCCCCTTCATTCCCCTCCACCCGCACCCTCCCTCCCCCACCATTCTCCCCCACCTTAGTTTATAACCACGTGTCTCAAGTTCTTTGGATTCTATATTTCCCCCACTATTCTCGCCCTCCCCCCTATTTTCTACCTACCCTCTATGCTATTTTCTGTGCCTTCTCCCCCCTTCTCCCCCTCCCACCCCCCTATTTCTAACCCTCCATGTGTTCTTCATTTCTATGGTTCCACTCCTGATCTAGCTGTCCTCTTGGTTTGCTTTTGTTTTAGGTGTGGTTGTTAATAACTGTGTGTTTGCTGTCCTTTCACTGTTAATATTTTTCATCTTCTTTTTCTTATATAAGTCCCTTTAGCATTTCATATAATAAGGGCTTGGTGATGATGAACTCCTTGAACTTGACCTTATCTGAGAAGCACTTTATCTGTCCTTCCATTCTAAATGAAAGTTTTGCTGGATAAAGCAATCTTGGCTGTAGGTCTTTGGATTTCATGACTTGGAATACTTCTTTCCAGCCCCTTCTTGCCTGTAAGGTCTCTTTTGAGAAATCCGCTGACAGTCTGATGGGTACTCCTTTGTAGGTGACTGTCCCCTTATCCCTTGCTGCTTCTAGGATTCTCTCCTTCATTTTGGTCTTGGCTAATGTAATTATGATGTGCCTTGGTGTGTTCCTTCTTGGGTCCAACTTCTTTGGCACTCTCTGAGCTTCCTGGATTTCCTGGAAGTCTATTTCCTTTGCCAGACTGGGGAAGTTCTCCTTTATTATTTGTTCAAATACGTTTTCCACTCGTGGCTGTTTCTTTCCCCCTTCTGGTACCCCTATAATTCGGATGTTGGAACGTTTAAAGATGTCCTGGAGGTTCCTAAGCCTCTCCTCATTTTTTTGAATTCTCATTTCTTCATTCCTTTCTGGTGGGATGTTTTGTTCTTCCTTCTGGTCCATTCCATTGATTTGAGTCCCAGTTTCCTTTCCATCACTATTGGTTTCCTGTGCATCTCCCTTCATTTCAATTAGTTTAGCCTTCATATGTTCCTCTAATTTGTGACTATGTTCCTCTAATTTGTGACTATAATCTACCAGTTCTGTGAGCATCCTGATAAATAGTGTCTTGAATTGTGCTTCTGAGAGGCTGGCAATTTCTTGGTCGCTTAGAGTTATTGGCTCTGGGACTTTGAGTTCTTCTTGCGCCATCTTTTGGGCTGTTCGTGCCTGTTCCATAGCAGGATCAGAGCCCTAAAGTGTTCACTAGAACAGGGCAACTAAGTCGCTGGGTTGTGACGTTGTATGTGGGGGCGGGGTCAAAGAGGGACTATGGCGTCCTGTCCGCCGCCTGCCGCCACGGCCCTCACCGGTGCCGCAGTTGCTGCCGTCACCTGGCCCACGCGTTTCGTCCCACTGCTCGCGAGTGTGCCACCGCCGTCAGCCCTCGCCCCCTGGGGCCTGCGTGGTTTGTCTCACTGTGCGCGAATATGCGCCCGCGGTCTGCCCCGCACCCCAGCTGGTTCTCGTCCGCCTGCGCGCCTGGGTCGGGGGCCCTGTCCTGCCCGACCCCGCTCACTGCTGGCTCCGCCCCTCTTACCGTCCCCGTTGAACGGTTAGATGTAGTCGGACTTCCGTATAATTCAATTTTCTGTCCTTTGGTTGTGTCTTTGTTTCTCCAAACCTTTGTCGTATTCAAACTTGGTTGTGGGAGGAGGCACAGTGTTTCCACCTATGCCTCCATCTTGGCGGAAGTCCCCGGAGCCCTTTTAACCGCTCTACTATTTTTCTTTCCGTTTCTCCCCAAGCCAGAGGTGTGTTTCAGCTAGTTATTGGAGCCTGCATTCCTGTTTTCAGTACTACCTAGATCTTTCCTCAGATCTTTCCTTTCTCAGGTTCCCACCAAGTCTCTGGATGCACTTAGAAAAAGCTAGTGGACCAGAGACCACTTTTTGGAGAAATTCTGAAATTTCCACATTAGTAATTTTGCTTGAAGCAGCATGTCTTTAAAACTGTGCTGTTAAAACAGCTGACTAGGTGCTTTCCCTCACTCAATTCCTTTTCACTCAACAATTGTTTACTGAATGTGCACACTTTTGCTAGACACTGTCAGGTGCTGTGGTCACAGGGAAGAATGTGGTGTGGACACTGCCTTCATGGAACGTTATGGTCCTTTCCAGCACAGTCACCGCTGTGCCAACACTCTCACTTGTAGTCAGTCTCTTCCCTTTTCTTTGTTCCTCTGAACTAGAGCTTAGTTGAGAATTGTGAGCATTATTAGCGAGACTTCTGTCTTGGCAACCCAAACCCCATTTGTCGTATCGCACTTTATGATCCTTAGTCATAATCATTGATTTATGGTACTTACTTATTTACTTACTTATTTTTATAGGGTGGCATGGTATGGTTTTTATTTAAAAATTATTTTTATGTATAAATATAACCTGTTGGTTGAAATAAACTTAAAATATAATATATATATATACACACTAAAAATACCCATTTCCCCCTCAGTACCACTTATTAATGTTTCTAGACATTTTAAATTAATATACAAACTTTTTAAACAAATGGGATTTTTAGCTTGATGTTTTCTAACAGTATATTTTGGATATCTTCCCATATCAGTACGTAAAGATCGAATTTGTTCTTTTTTTTTAAAGATTTTATTTATTTATTTTTAGAGAGGGGGGATGGTAGTCAGAAAGAGAGGGAGAGAAACATCAATGTGTGGTGGCCTCTTGCATGTCCCCAAGTGGGGACCTGGCCTGCAACCCAGGCATGTGCCCTTTCTGGGAATTGAACCAGCAGCCATTTGGTTCACAGGCCAGCACTCAGTCCACTGAGCCACAACAACTAAGGCAACTTCATTCTTTTTAATGGCTGTATAGTTTTCCAGTCGAGGAATATGCCACAAGTATTTAACCAATCCTCATCGATAGTTGTTTAGATTCATAAATACTGGTGGAATAGGTGCTTTTTACATGAATTTTTGCTCCCCTAAATTGAGTATATTTGTAAGATAAATTCCTAGAAATGGAATTGTTAGAGCAATTAAAATATTTGCTAGGTATAATTAATGGCCATTTGAAAAAATTGTGCCAAGAACTCAACAGTGTTTTCTGTTCATGTTTTCTCACCTTCTTGGCATTATTAATTTTAATCTTTTTTCATTTGATAGATTTAAAAAGCAATATCTCAAAAAGCAATATTTCCTTGTTTTAATGTATATTTCTTTTATTATGAGTGAATTTGAGCACATTTTGATATTTTTATTAGTTATTTATACTTATTTTTCGTTGAATCATGCACATGCCATTTGCCTATTTTTCTGTTGGTTCTTTTTTATTACATATTTGGAAGAGTTATTTTTGTGTAAAGGAAGTTCTTTGTCATTTGGCAAATGTAGGCTACCCCCACTTTCACCCTCGGTTTGTTTGTGAATTACAGACCTTCATATTGGGTAGTCCAGTCTGCTAATTTTTTAGTTGAGGAAACTGAGTCCCAAATAGGTTTACGGTTAGTGACATTTTTTGGCCTCAAGTTGGGAATGGTGGTGGTGAGCATGTAGTCAGTGGCAGAGCTGAAGCCAGCATCAGGGTTTTTTACTTCAAGTTTGATATGTTTTTAAATATCATGCTATTTTACCCCCTCCTTCCATCATTGCTTTTTACTACTAGGTCTTGCCACAACCAGATGTTTCATGTAAACTTAGAAATTTACCAGTCTGGTCTCAAAGTTTGAGAGGCTATAAGGGTGTACAGGAGCCCAGAGACTTCACAGATATTAGATCATTTCTAATGCATAGGTAAATAAACTAGTGTCTCTGTATGGCAGTTATGTTTATGTCATTTTCATTTGTTTAAAAACAAAACTTTTGTTTTATAGGTTCATGGGTGTATGTGTACATCAAGGACAATTGCATGCACTTACAGAGGTAAGACTTCAATAAACATGTTGAAGGTGACTTCTTTGCCTTAGTTTCAGCAGTTTAAGTTTAAGGTTCTGTAGTAGTTGATACTTGCATATGTATCAATCAAAGGTGTACCTTTGTTTATACAAAAATGGCGGAGTTAACAATGCTTTCTTCTGTTGCCTGAGGGCAATGGCTGTATCTCTTAATACTCTTGGATTCCCTCGTAATACTTGGTACATACTCTTAAGAATGTGAGTGCTCAAATAAATTGTTTCTTGCTGCCTGGATGACAGCACTTGCCTGCAGACTCTGTTACAGCAAGAAATTCCCAGACTACCCAGAAACATTTGATGTCCTGATCTAGAATATCACCTTCACTACTATGGATTCCTGATGAGTCTCATTACTCCATGAAATCCATTTACATCTCCATTCTTATTTCACTCTCTGCCTCTTCTAGGCAGATGAATATGTGATAGTCATCTTGAACCCCTGAGGACCAGAGAATCCTCTTAGAACAAAAAAGTCCCCAAATTCAGGTACTGAGTTACCAGCTCCAGAATTTGCTTGGGTGCTTCTTAGAACATAGATTCCTAGAATCTTCGGGGTTTAGTAGAGTAGGTCTGCATAGGGTCCATATGTATTCTTAAAAGCTCTCCAGATTATTCTGATGAGCATCTCGATTTTAGAGTCTGTTGTAGAATGTTTTTGCATTTGTTCTTGAGAAGTTAAGTACCAAAACCTGAAGTGAAGAAATTTAAGAAGGAAAATTGTGTAACAGATTTTGCAAGAGTACTGGTTTTTCTGCAAGCTTTGTGCCTGGTATTAGTCCTTAGTATCTTGTGAAGGAGGATCCCATGTCCCTCTCTCTCTGTCTCTTTTCTCAGTCAGTTGAGGGCATCACAATGTGGAATGTGTGTAACTGCTGCCTCTTATATGGAAAACAAAGAAGGCAGAATAGAAAGGTGGTTAAGAGCATGGGCTCTGAAGTCTTGATTATCTGGGTTTGAATCTCTGTGCCTCATTGTTTTTATCTGTAAAATGGAAGTAATAATAATAGTACCTGTCCCAGGGAGTCTAGATAGAGAAGAGGACCAGTAGCTAAGCCCTACAGTGCCAGTCCCCAACCTTTTTGGCAGCTGAGACCAGTTTTTCCCCTGGGTTGGGGGTGGGGGAAGGAGGGACAGGAGGTGGAGCTCAGGAAAGCTTCCCTGGAGCCCTGGTTGTGACAGGCCACACAGTAACTGTCTGCCCCTGACCTAGAGTATTTCAATTTTAAAAGTCTTAGGGAAGGGCAGATTAAGGAGTGGCTAGTGAGGTAGGAAGAAAACCAGGAAGGAAAATCTGGGATGGAAAGGAAGAAGGAGTTTCAAGGAGAAGAGAATAATTAATTGTGGTAACTGCTGCTGCTGATGAAATGATGACAACCCCCCAGGGATGTTGTGAGGATGAAATGTAAAATGCTTATTTAGCACGGTGCCTGGTGTGTAGTAATTACTGAATACATTTTTAACTAGTGTAGCTTTTATTATTAGCAGTGACTAGTCCCTCTTGAACTCCTTGAAATGTCATTATTTTTCATTTGGTACTTAGTTCTATACTGTTGTTAGTATCATTAAATTTTTTAAAAACCTCTTATTAAAATAAAGCAAAACAAAAAACACACGTATGAAAAGTGTATAGCTCACTAAATGTATATAAATGAGCACACCCATAACCAGCTTCCCAGATCAAGAGATATTTTCTTTGTGTTTCTTTTCTCAGAAGTGAGTCTATAAATTCTTCAAAGACAACTCCTTCTTTTAAGCCTTGTATCTGCCAGAGCTCTGACACTAACAATGGTAAAAGTATTTGTCGTACTCCCTGCTTTTATCGTTGTTTTCTGAACTGTGAGGTCATTGGAAGGACTTGTATATTGTAAACATACTTTCATATTTGTGATCATGTCCTAAATTTAGAAATGGGATGTAATGGAAATGGCAGGAATGAATGATTTTTTAAAAAAATTTATTTATTTATTTTTAGAGGGGAAGGGAAAGAGAGAAGGAGAGAAATATCAATGTATGGTTGCCTCTTGTGGGTCCCCTGCCAGGAACTGGCCTGCAACCCTGGCATGTGCCCTGACTGGGAATCGAACCGCAATCGTGTGGTTTGCAGGCCCGCGCTCAATCCACTGAGCTCCACCAGCCAGGGCTGACAGGAATGAATGATCTTAATACAACATTCCCTTGGCCATGTTGCACTTAAATAATATTTTCTGTTGCTTTTTGGGTGTTCTGTGAGTGTGCATTTCTGGTATCATTAATGAGATGTTGACATAGCTTATGATATTAACACTTTTTATTATGATGCTAATAGGCTGGTGGTCACAAAGTCCAAATATCCAAATGGTCTTGGATATTTTCAGAAGAGGGTCAGCAAAGGCCATCATGGTATAGATCTCTGGGGACTCCTACACTTAACTGCCCTTTTATTTTGACTTGGCAGTACAACTATTAGTCTCACCAAGGATCATAAAAATAAATCACTGATAACTTCTAGCACAGCACTTAGAGCTTGAGTGACATGTAGTAAATATGTCTTGGTTGGTACTATGCCTGCTCTCCACAGTAGTGTGAGCATCGTTCCTTATTTCTCTTAAAATAGCTTGCCAGTAATTATAGTAGAGTAGTATAGCTTTTGTTAATGCCTGTAAAGTACTGATATTATTAGGAAGAATATTTCCCACATCAGAATGATCTGGTCTCTTCTGGACTTGAATCATTTCCACAAGTCTTCACTGGCACTGAAGATATTAGTTGAATTTGGAACAGACACTGCACACTCGGGCATCCTTGGGTCAGCAGTGGTCCGCTCTAGGTGGGGCTTTCTGGGGCAGTTTTGCTCTAGCTGTTTCTCGTCTTTCCTTCTTGGACCAGTGGGCTAGCCTGGGCATGTCCTTTTAAAGATGATACCAGAATAGCAAAAGTATGCCAATCCATTTGCACAAGTGCTTTTCGTGATTCTGCTTGTGTTCAACCTTGCTTGGCCAACATCCCATTAGACAAGGCAAGTCACATGCCTGAGTCCACACTGGGAGCAAAGTTACATGTCAAAGGGCATGGACTCAGTAAGGGGTGAAGGGTTGGAACCATTGTTTCAGTCTTCCGTACCCTGTAAATATCCCAATTATTAAATCATAATTATCTTTTCTACCCTACTTGAGGGTAAAGACGTTCTCTCGTTTTACAAATCATTACTTTCAGTTATTAAACACCCACTATGGCTCAGTGCTATACGTGGTGCTTTTGTGTATTAGCATAATTCTCACAATTCTGTAGCCCAATTTCTTCCATTTTATAGGCGAGAAAACTAAGGCTTAGAGAAATTAAGTGGCTTCCCCTGAGTAGGATTGGATCCAGGTCATCTGACTGCAAAGGCTATATTCTTTTCACTGTGACATGCTGCCCTTAGTTTATTTCTGTATTCCCCACGGGGCTAAGCACAGGTTCTTGTATGTGCAGCATGTGTATTTCACTGTGACTGACTTGATCTATATTTTGGGTTATTTGGAAAAGATATTTCCTGGCTATTGGATATATTAGAATGTGTTTGGGTACAAGTAATAGAAAATAGGTCAATGCCCTTAAGCAATCAGACTCGACTCATGTAACTGGAATTCTAGCAGTTTATTAGGTTAAGGGTTGGTTTGAATCAGCAGTTAAATAGATGTTATCCAGAGACCCCACTTCTTTCTATCTCTTTGCTCCATCTTTACATTTCAACTTTATCCTGAGGTTGGCTGTCACTCAAGTAGCTACCACCAACTTACATGCTATATGTTTTCTCTTCCATATACAAGGTGGAGGGTGCCAGTCAAAGAAAGAGAGAAGAGAGAGATAGTTGTGTATAGATTATGTATTATATCATAATGCTATTTGTTTTAAGCTTATTAAGAAAGGCACAAAGAGGGAAATACCTTTGTCATCAAACGGTTTGGGAAACCTCTTTGTGCAGAACCTCTCAATGCCTAGAAGACTGGGAATTTGGGGAATGGGTAGAGTATAATGTTGTGGGGTTGGGGTCTCAAGTAACCATACTCTCCAGTCCAAGGAGTCAGCGAAAGAATTGCCAGGTAGGTTTTGGGGGTCTCTCTTGCCTTTTCTGCCATGAAGAAACCATTTTCTTTTCCCACCCTGGCAGTAAGAACAACTCAGGTGTAAACACAGCAATTGCATGGCCTAGTGAGGTGATGTAACCTGCTTACAGCAGCATCTCCTCAGTCTGGCAGGTACTTGGTTCGGAAAGTAGCTCAAGAGGGAATGGATCAGCCCTGTAGGGTGACTGAAGAGAATTTTTTATTCACATAGCCTTCATCCTTTTATCACTCACCCTTTCCACCCCCCACTATACACCTTCCTTCTTTATTAAAGATTAGCATATTTAATTTAGGGAATTCTATATGTGGGTTGATATGTGTTGTTTCTGAGTTGCTTTTTGTCAGACCTATAAGAAGCCTTATATAATCAGAGAGCTTACAGTGAAAGGAAACCCCGTGGTTTCAGTGACTGCACTTATGCATTATTTATAAAACTGAACAGCCAGACCCCGATTCTAGTTTCTTGGTTTGCAGTAATATTGCCATTATTTGTGACTGCTTCTTTTCTTGTTTTTTTTGTGACCCTGTACCGAATTTTCTCCTGGCCTTGTTTACCTTAAGCCAGATGTGAAATCATTTGGTGTCTACATTGGGTTACATTGGTAGCATAGCCAGATCTATCTTTCAAGCATGGGATGGATTTGGGGAGGCTATTACTGCCACACAGTAATTAAGAGGACACACCAAAGGTGCTAACAATGTTTGCCTCCGTGACTCGTGCTTCCTAAAGGAACGGTGAGGGTAGGGAGGATGACAGAGATGTAAATGAGCATCTGTGAGGGAAGAAAGAGATTCACTTTATACACACCACTCTGAGTGAATCTGCTGTAAGCCAGGTGCTCTGCTAGGCTCTGGGCTTATCAGGATAAAATAGAAGGCTATTCCCCAGTGTACTGCTGCATAACAAACTACCCTAAAATGTAGTGGCTTGAAACTATTATTTTATTTTGCTTGTGATTTTGTAGGTCAGGAATTCAGAGGGCTTTCCTGAGTCTCTGATCCACATATGTCAGCTGGTGTGGCTGAGCTGGAGGACCTACTTCCAAGATGGCTACTTCATTCACATGTCTGGTGCCTTGGTGCTCCTGGGCTTCTCTCTTTCACCACATAGTGTCTCATTCTTTAGGTCATCTCCATATGGCTTGAACTTGGCCATGGCTTGGTGATATCAGGATACTGTTAGACTTTTTATGGTGACTGATGAGAGGTACAAGCCAACCAAGTGGAAGCCAGAAGAATTCTTATGACCTGGCTTTGGAAGTTCTATAATGTCACTTAAGCTGCATTTTATTGGTTAGCTTTGATTCAAGGGTAGGTGACTTGTTAAGACTCTACATCTCAAAGACCATTTTTATTTTACTGTAGTGTCTTTCATGAACTTGTGTTTGGTGACTGGGATAATGAGAAATTTCTTATTATGCTCTTCCTTAGAAACTATTTTTTAATATCTAGTTGTTACTTCATGCCGTTAACTCTCAGGTCTCCGTATATATTAATGATATTTATTCAATATAGTTTATATTCTTTTTTTCTGTCGTCTTCTGTTTTCTACTATTTCAATACAATTTACCTCATTAGCTTGGTTACCCTTTTCAATCTTACTATTTTCTACTGTTAGAATCCTTTTTCAGCCAAATAAAAAAATATGATGTTCGTTTTGACATTTTTCTTATCTCTGGAATTTAATCAGTTCCCAATCCTATCCTCATATTTTCTTTTTGGTGTCTTTCTGATTCTTTTTTTCTCTCCATTCCTGCCATAACCTTATTCCATGGCTGGATTTCTATGACTATTTTGTGGCTGGTTTTCCTGTCTCTAGTCTTTCTTTGCTTCAATTTAATATGCTTCTCCTCAAGTCTTCATTAGACATAATTTGCTAGTATGATACTTCTGTTTAGCCCTGGCTGAGTAGCTCAGTTGGGTATAGCATCATTTCAATATGACAAGGTTGTAGGTTTGAACCCTGATCAGGACACATACAAGAATCAACCAGTGAAGTTCCAGCCAAGATGGAGATGTAGGTAAAAACTCTTCACTTCCTTGCACAACCAAAAGAAGGATAACAAACAATTTAAAAACAGTAAACGACCATAAGTGCCAGAAAATCAAACTGCATGGAACTCTGACAACCAAGGAGTTAAAGAAACATTTATCCAGATCTGTAGGAGGGGTGGAGATAGGAGACAGGCAGCCAAGCAGAAAGGACATGGCAAGGTGGGGGCTGGCTGAACTGGAAACTAAAGACTCAGAACTTCTAGCTGTAAAATACTATGGGGGTTGCAATGGCAGGAGAAACTCCCAGTGTCACTGGAGAGTTCATTGGAAAGTGGGGCTAGAGCAGAGCGAGCAAGTGGCATTGTTTCCTCCCTAGCCCCTCCCCCACATACAGCGCCACAATGCAGCAAAGAGGGTTGCCCCACACTGACAAATACCTAAAACTCTGCCCCCTTACATGTTACCAGGTGGGCCAAGACAAAGAAATATAGCCCAAATGAAAGAACTCCAGAAAATTCCAGAAAAAGAGCTAAGCGACGAGGAGATAGCCAACATATCTCATGCGGAGTTCAAAACACTGGTAATCAGGATGCTCACAGAACTGATAGAACTCAGTTGCAAAATGAAGGAACAAATGAAGGCTATCCAAAGTGAAATAAACCAAAATATATAGAGAACAAATAGTGAAGGGAAGGAAACTGGGATTCAAATCAATGATTTGGTTTAAACATCCAAGAAGAAGAAATAAAACATTTCATCAGAACAGAATGAAGAAAAAAGAGGAAGAAATAAACATCCAACTGGAACAGAATGAAGAAAAAAGAATTCAAAAAAATGAGGAGTGTTCTTAGGAACCTATGGGACAACTTTAAGGACTCCAACATCTGAATCATAGGGGTGCCAGAAGGAGAAGAACAAGAATAAGAAATTGAAAACTTATTAGAACAAATAATAAAGGAGAACTTACCCAGTCTGGTGAAGGAAATAGACTTCCAGAAAGTTCAGGAAACCCAGAGAGTCCCAAAGAAATTGGACTTAAGGAGGAACACAGCAAGGCACATCATCAGATTAAAGATAAAGAATCTGAAAATCAGCAAGAGAAAAGGAGAGGGTTACCTACAAAGGAGTGTCCATAAGACTATCAGCTGATTTCTCAAAAGAGACTTTACAGGCAAGAAGGGGCTGGAAAGAAGTATTCCAAGTCATGAATGTCAAGGACCTACATCCAAGATTGCTCTATCCAGCAAAGCTTTCATTTAGAATGGAAGGGTAGATAAAGCACTTCTCAGATAAGGTCAAGCTCAAGGAGTTCATCATCACCAAGTCCTTATTATATGAAATGTTAAAGGGACTTATTTAAGAAATAGAAGAAGGTAAAAAATTATGAACAGTAAAATGACAATAAACCCATAACTATCAACAACTGAACCTAAAAAAAACAAAACAAAAAAACTAAGCAGACAGCTAGAACAGGAACAGAACCAGAGAAATGGAGATCATGTGGAGGGTTATCAGTGGTGAGGGGGAGGGAAAGAACAGGGGAGGGAAGGTACAGGGAATAAGAAGC
Source organism: Sturnira hondurensis (assembly GCF_014824575.4). Taxonomy (NCBI): domain Eukaryota; kingdom Metazoa; phylum Chordata; class Mammalia; order Chiroptera; family Phyllostomidae; genus Sturnira; species Sturnira hondurensis. The sequence continues at coordinate 1,224,286 of NW_028098007.1, forward strand.
ATAATTGGTAGGCATAAAATAGGCAGGGGGAGGTTAAGAATAGTATAAGAAACAGAGAAGTCAAAGAACTTGTATGTACAACCCATGGACATGAACTAAGGGGTAGAGGTAGTGCTGGAGGATGGGGGTGGTGAAGGGCAGAGGGGAGATAAAGGGGAGAAAAAAATTGGGAAAACTGAAATAGCATAATCAATAAAATATACTTAAAAAGAAAAATCAACCAATGAGTGTGTAAATAAATGGAACAACAAATCAATGTTTTTTTCTTTCTCTTCCTTCTTTTCTCTTTGTAAAATTAATAAATTAAAAACACTTTTTAAATAAAATAAAAATAAAAACTTCTGGTTGGTATTCTAGACTCTCTGTCATCAGATTTCAGAATACTTCCCTATAGTTAGGTGCATCTCTCGCTGTCTTCTATACATGCTGGCCTTAGGGTTGCCTTCCAGGACCTAGAATCCCATCACTTCTTTTCTCCCTCCCACTTTCCAAGTTATGTAGAATCCCAGGTTCTCTGATGGAGCTCAGTCTGCTGAATTCCTGACCTACAAAATCACATCGAGCCTATAATAATGCCCTCATGGCTCTGCCTATAGTACAGTTGACCCTGGAATACCATGGGTTTGAACTGAGAGTCTACTTATACACAGAACTTTTTCAATAAATACTGTAAATGTATTTTCTTTTTCTCTAGCTTATTTTATTATAAGAATAAAGTATAGAATATATATAACATACAATATATATAACATACAACTAACATATATGTTAGTTGACAAGTTATGTTATAGGTAAAGATTCCAGTCAACAGTAGGCTATTAGTAGTTAGGTTTTGTATGACAAAAGTCATATAGGGTCCAGCACAAATAATGCCCCTTTTTTATTACAAAATCTTTTATTACAAAAGCATAAGCATGTAATTCTGTAACATAATATCACATGCAAACATACCACATGAAATTTTAGGTGAAATGTTCAAAGTAAAATTTAAATTATTACACCCATGTTACTGCCCTGTCAATGACACTCAAGCAAGCCTCACTTCTGCTGGACCCTATATATGTATTTTCAACGGCACGGAAGGATCGACTCCCATAACTCCCTCATCGTTGACGGGTCAACTGTATTTTTAGGATGCATTTATAGTTGATTGTTTAGTGTAGATACAGCTCTAACAAAACTGAATCAGCCCCACTGGAAAGAACCAGGAGTCAAAACTAGTGTGAAATGTTACATCTCAAGTCTTTTTACCATTAGAAATTTGCCTATTTCTTTTATATTTGTAAAAATAGCTAAAACTTATTCCTTTAAATACATGCTGGCATCTTTACTTTTGAAAAAAGTAGCTTTTGTTTTTTGATTTGGTAGTTTGGTAATGAAAAATTTCTAAATAAATTATACATGCTTTTTGCTCTTATTTTTAGTAACTCCTTATGACATTTGAGAAACAAGAATTTGCAGTTGGCAGTCTAACCCACAAGTAATAAGAAGAGTTCATTTAGTTTCCTTTTTAAAAAAAATTTTTATTGTTGTTTAGATACAGTTTTCTGCCTTTCCCCCCGACCCCAGCCCAACCCCCAGCCCTCCCCACCTCCTTTCCATTTCCACCCCCACCCTGTTATTGTCCATGTGTCCTTTATAATTGTTCCTGCAAACCCTTTTCCCCTGAAATTCCTCACCCCCCGTCCCCCGTCACTGTCAGCCTGTTCTCTGTTCTCAGTTTCAGTGTCTTTGGTTATGTTTTGCTTGTTTCTTTGCTTTGTTGATTAGGTTCCTGTTAGTTTCCTTTATTTTTTTTTTAAGATTTTGTTTATGTTTAGAGGGGAAGGGAAGGAAAGAGGAGAGAAATATCAATGTATGGTTGCCTCTCGTGCGTCCCCTGCTGGGAACTGGCCTGCAACCCAGGCATGTGCCCTGACTGGGAATCGAACCATGATCCTTTGGTTCGAAAGCCCTCACTCAATCCACTGAGCTATACCAGCCAGGGCTGTAGTATCTTTTATTCTTAAAGCAGTTTTTTCCCTGACTCACTAGTTTTCTTATAGCTTATTTATTTATTCAAAAATATTTATTGGGTTCCTACTATGTGTCCAGCACTAATGAACAAATAATGTCTGCTCTCTTGGAATTTACATTGTAATTTAGCAGGATTTGGACAGAGGAATTAGACTAAAGAGAAAAAACAAATAGAACTATATATGGTGTGAAGTGCTGTGGAGTTTGCAGTTTCAAATATGTGGATGTGGGAGGTCTTATAGAAAAGGCAAAAATTAGGAAGATAAGGGAACTAGCTGTGTGACTATATGGCTGGGGAAAGAGTTTTCTTTTCTTTTTTTTTTTTTTTGTTTAAAGATTTTATTTATTTATTTATTTTTAGAGGGAAAGGAGAGAGGGAAAGAAACATCAATGTATGGTTGCCTTTTGTGCGTCCCCTGCTGGTAGTTAGCCTGCAAGGAACCGGCCTGCAACCCAGGCATGTGGCCTGACTAGGAATCGAACCGCGATTGTCTGGTTCGCAGGCCTGCGCTCAATCCACTGAGCTACGCCAGCCAGGGCGGAAAGAGTTTTCTAGGCAGTGGGAATAGCAAGTACAAAGACATGTGGCAGATAAGTGTTGGTGTGGTCAAGGAACTGCAAGGAGGGTGATGTGGCTGCAGAGGCGAGAGTAAAAAGAATCTGTGTGGGTGAGTGTCAGAGAGGAAACACAGGCCAGATTGTATAGTCTTACAGACCATTGTAAGAACTTCAGCTTTTACTCAGGATGAATTATGTTCTGGAGGTTTTTGAGTAGGGGTATGACATGGCCCTGACTAGTGTGGATTGGGTGTTGTCCTGCAAACCAAAGGGTTGCTGGTTTGATTCCCAGTCAGGGTACATGCCTGGGTTGCTGGCCAGATTCCTAGTAGAGGGCATACGAGAATGAACCAAGTGATGTTTCTCTTCCTCTCTTTGTCCCTCCCCTTCCCTCTCTCTAAAAATAAATAAAAAATTTAAAAAAAATTAAAGGAAAAGAAACAACCAATGAAGGCATAAATAAGTGGAACAGTAAATCTATGTTTCTCTCCCTTCCCCTTTCTCTCTAACATCAATAAATAAACAATTTTAAGAAGAAAAAGTTCTTTTTTTCTTAATGTTTTGTGCCAGGACCTGCTACACTCCCACCTCCAACCCCCAGTTTTCTTTTTTGCTTTTTTATAAAAAAAGATTTTATTTATCTTTAGAGGAGAAGGAAAGGAGAGAGGGAGAGAAATATCAATGTATGGTTGCCTCTCATGCGTCCCCTGCGGGGAACTGGCTTGCAACCCAGGCATGTGCCCTGACTGGGAATCGAACCATGATCCTTTGGTTCACAGGCCTGTGCTCAATCCACTGAGCTATACTAGTCAGGGCTTCCACCCACCTATTTTCAATTCTCACACAATTTCATGAAATTGATGATATTTTTTTCTATTTTACAGATGAGCAGTGTGAAGTCTCAGAAACAAATGATCTAAAGTCTCTTAGCTAAGTAGTGGATCTAGGATATGAATCAAGTTCTGGCTGACTATAATTGTGTTTCCTAGATTTTAATCTCTTTGGGCTTGACTATTTTATTATTGCTGAGTCTTCATAACTGGCACATAAAGGCATAAATACTAGGTGAATGGATAAATAGATGAATAAATGAATATTGCCTCCCAATATTTAAGCTTCCAGCAGTTAAACTGTTAGCTGCAAAGACAGCTCACTCTTTCAAAGATGTGTAAAAAATATCTGTATCTATATATATATTTATCTATATCTACATATATTCATATATCTATGGATATGGAAACAATGTAAAATGAAGGAGGAGCTACAGTTTGGAGCTGCCATCCCAGAGAGGTTACCTTGCCATCTTACGCCTCCAACCTTTGGAATGTTAAAACAGGGCAAAATAACCTTTGGACTGGGCCTAACGCAACCTTGTGTCCTGAAGAACTGTTTGCAAAGATAACGAGAAGCAGATATTATGACTACTGACTGATGACTAATGGACTGAAAATTAGCATTGTTTATAATTAGCGTCACTCTGCTAGCTTATGAGCACCAACAGAAATACTTTTTTTCTATGGTGTCATTGTTCCCCTTCCCTTTCTCATAAATACCCTTGCCTTTGTTTTCTAATAGAAGCATTATATGGGCTTCTGCCTAAGTGCTTCCCAAACACCTATATTTTTAAATTGTATTTTATTTTATTTTTAGGTTATCAGTTGTTTTGGCTGTCCATTTGATGAATCTTTTCACAATGTTGGTAGTGGTAAACAGCAGAAGGATTTAAAAAATGCTTTAGGGGATTTCTAGCTAATATTTCTCCTAATCTTCTCCATAATTGTAGAACTAGTGTGGCAGTTGAATTCATAGAACTCTTTTTGAGTTTAGGCTAATCCTGTTTCTCGTAGAAGTTTTGACAACTGTGTTTTTCCTAACTTGAAAAGTGGTATCAGTCACAGGAACTGGGTCCCTGTTGGCTCTTGAGAGCTGCTTCTGCTTAGGATTCCGTAGCAAATAGGACAATAGAAGGAGGATAACCTCTCAATATGCCTGTCACACATTTTTACTACTTTTGAGGCATTTCAGCATTCCTATAGCTGATAACATAATCACTACCTGTACTTTTTGTGTTTACTTGCTCATTTCTATCTATCATGGTCACCATTGCTTGCTTAGTAAATTCTTAGATCAGTGATTTCCAAAGTGAATTAGAAGCATTTCTTTTTTTTTTTTTTTAAGATTTCATTTATTTATTTTTAGAGAGGGAAGGGAAGCAGAAAGAGAGGGAGAGGAACACCAGTGTGTGGTTGCCTCTTGCGTGTTCCCCACTGGGGATCTGGCCCACAACCTAGGCATGTGCCCTGACTGGGAATTGAACCAGCGACCCTTTGGTTCACAGGCCAGCACTCAATCCACTGAGCCACACTAGCCAGGGCACAGGCATTTCTTAACATGCTCATTTAAGCACATTTCACCTTCCTATAATTGCTTGTGTCTGTTTTCTACTCAGCAAATCAACTAAGCAGACACTTTGTGTCAAGAGAGTAATTAATAACTTGCATAAGTATTAGTATAGTGCCTAACTTTTCTACAAATGATAGTTCACTTTTCCTTCATCTCTGACTCCTCCATGTGTTACATCTTTTTACCATGTCCTGTCCATTATACCTCCTTGCTGTATCTTGAACCTGTTTATCTTTTGCCATTTCCTTCTGCCATCATCATATTTTGCCACAAACTCTTAACTAGTCTCCCTATCATCTTGATCATTACCTTACATCCATATTGTCCATATTGCCAGCCAGAGTGGTCTTTTTAACATACAAGCCTAGCCCTGGCTGGTGTAGCTCAGTGGATTGAGCTCGGGCCTGTGAACCGAACAACCGCGGTTCGATTCCCCGTCAGGGCACACACCTGGGTTGCAGGCCAATTCCCAGCAGGGGACGCATGAGAGGCAACCACACATTGATATTTCTGCCCCCCTCTCTCCTTCTCTTCCCCCCTCTCTAAAAATGAATAAATAAAATCTTAAAAAACAAAACATACAAGCCTATATTTTAAACCATCTTAGCTATTTTAAGTGTACAGTTTACTAGTACTCCATGTGTTTGTGTTGTTGTGTAGCAGACCTCTACATCTCTTTAATCTTGCCTAATTGAAACTCTTTACCTATTGACTAGCTCCCCATTTCCCCCTCCCTCCAGCCCCTGGTGACTACTATTCTACTTTCTGTGATTTTGATGGCTGTAGATACCTCGGAGAACGGGAATCATAGCATTTGGGTTTTAGGTGGGCGGGGGGGGGGCGTGGACTGGCTTATTTCACTCATAATAATGTTTTAAAGTTTCATCCATGTGGTAACATGGGACAGGATTTTCTTCCTGGGTACTATTATACCTCATTTTACTTATCCAGTCACCAGTTGATGGTTTGGGTTGAACCTGGGTGTGCATGTTATCTCTTTGAGACCCTGCTTTCAATTCTTTTAGATATATACCCAGAAGTGGGATTGCTGGCTGATGTGGTAGTTCTATATTTAATTTTTTTGAGGAACCGCTGTACTGTTTTCTGTAGTAGGTATACCATTTTACCATCCCACCAACAGCACTATAGCACAAACAAGAATTCTAGTTTCTCCAAATCCTCATTAACATGTGTTACTTTCTGTGTGTTTTTTTTAAAATAGTAGTCATCCTAATGGGTATGAGGTGATATCTATCTCACTGTGGTTTGGATTTGCATTTCTCATTGATTACAGAGACTGTCCTTTCTCCACTGACACAAGAGGGTTTATTTCTGGGTTTTCTACTCCATTCCATTGGTCTATTTGTCTGTCTTGATGCCAACATCGCGGTGCTTAATAAAAATCTAATTTTGTTTCTCCCTGCATAAACCCTTTTATGACTCCTAATTGCCCTCAGGGTAGAGTCAAAACATCGGATCCTGCTACTGTTTATCTCTGTGGTCTCACTGCTCACTTCTTTGACCTCTTCTGCCCCTGTCTCAATTGAGTGCTATGACTGCACTGAACCTCTTCAAGTTCCGCAGATAGAACCCTTTCCACCTTTGGGCCTCTATGCCAGCTCTTCCCTCTGCCTAGAGCACAACCTGTCCGTCTCCCCGTAGGCTTAGCCAGGCCCTACTTAACCTTCAGGACCCAGCTTATTAGATACCACTTTCTCTGAGAACCCTTTTATGGTTTCCCAAGATTAGTTAGATAACTCTTCTATATGTTCCCACAATGCACTAGTCTTTGTCATAATATTTATCATTGATTTTAATTCACTGCTTGTGTGTGTTAGGCAGATTATGAATTCCTTAACTGTTTTGTTTGTATTGACATCCACAGGACTTGACAAATGATAGCTGCTTATCATTTGATTGATTGACTAATCAGTGGCATTTTCTGGCTCAAAACCTTCAGTGATTTCCTTGTCAATTACAGTATAGTTTTATAACCTTAGCTGCTACCAGGATTGTTTAGGAGCTTTTTAGAAGGTACAGATGCCAGAGCCTCACACAAGACCTATTGAATTAAAGTCTCGGGTGAGGTCCAGGCACCTGTAGTATTTAAAAATAAATTAACAAAGCTCCATAGGTTATTTTGATGTACAGCAGGGTTAAAACATGGAATCCAAGACAAACTCTTAGATTGGTGTCCTAGACCTCTATTTTCTATAGCATCATCCTGCCTTTTTTCCTCACAGTTTTCCTCTTCTTTAACTCTATAATTCAGGCAAACTGGTTTTTATGTGTTTACAAAACACAATCTGCTTTCTTATATTATTTCTTCAGCCTGAAATATACTCTTTTCCTTTATCTGATAGAAATTTCTTCCTTTACAACTTGACTTCAAGTCTGCTTGTTTCTCAATAAAACCTTTTCTTTTTCTTTTTTTAAATTACTTTATTGTTGTTCAGTTACAGTTGTCTGCATTCCACCCCACCCCACCACTCCCCCCACCCTAGCCAAACCCACCTCCCTCCCTTGCTTCCACCTTCTCCCTTGGTTTTGTCCATGTGTCCTTTATAGTCTTTCCTGAAAACCCTTCTTCCCACTGTCCCCTCCCCCCTCCCCTCTGGCTATTGTTAGATTGTTCTTATTTTCAATGTCTCTGGTTATATTTTGTTTGCTTTTTTCTCTTGTTGACCATGTTCCAGTTAAAGGTAAGATCATATGGTATTTTCTTCTCTGCCACTGCTATGTTTCCCGTCTTCCTTACTTGGTTATAATATTTCTGTCCATTGATTTTTTTTCTATATAGTTTTTGGTACCTCTCTTATCATGCATTCTGCCATGTAGTCAAGTCACTTTTGCTTTAGTTTTCCTATACAAGCCATAAGCTACTAAAGTAGAAGGAACCCAGGTTTCAGGGTCAAATGGCTTGGGGTAAATCCATGCTCCACCATTACTAGTAGAATAACTATTGTCCTGGCTAGTGTAGCTCAGTGGATTGAGCACGGGCCTGCAAACCAAAGGGTTACTGGTTCGATTCCCAGTCTAGGGCACATGCCTGGGTTATGGGCTTGGTCCCCAGTAGGGGGCCTCTGAGAGGCAACCATACATTGATGTTTCTCTCCCCCTGTCTTTCTCCTTCCCTTCCCCTCTCTCTAAAAGTAAATAAATAAAATCTTAAAAAAAAGAATAACTGTTAGCAAATTATTTAAATTCTCTGGGCCTGATTTCCTCATCTATTAAAAAAGATGATGAGCCCTGGCTGGTGTGACTCAGTTGATTGAGCACCACCCTGTGAACCTAAAGGTCACCAGTTCAATTCCCCATCAGGACACATGCCTGAGTCACAGTCCAATTCCCCACTTGGGGTGTGTGAGAGGCAACCAATTGATGTATCTCTTGCACATTGATGTTTCTCTCCCTGTCTTCTTCTCTCTAAAAAGAAATAAAATAAGATAAAAAAGGATGACAAGAATGTCTCAAGATACTACAAGGTTCAAATGAGGTTACTATGAAAGTGCTTTGTAAAACCAGTTAGTTGCTAGATGTTATATGTGACGGCAGGGATAGTATCTTACTCATTTGTGTAATTCTAATTTTCCAGTAATACCTTGTGTTTAGAAGACACTTTATGGATATTGGCTGGATGATCAAATGAAGGGACAGGAAGCAAACATTTTATACCATCTAAAAAGTGAAGTCGAGATAAATTTTCTAACCCACTTTAGCACCTGTGTGAATGGCTGGAACACTGCCTCATGAATGGAATAATTTCGAAATGGCCTTTTGCACTGTTCAAATGTAAGACCTCTGGTGTATTCATTCTTTGACTCTGTGACTAACTTGCTCAACAACTTTTTTTCTATCCAACTAGCCAGTCGAACACGTATTTCTAGTACTCCCAGAAGGAACAGAACTGAGCACTGGACTTTTGGAAATTCACATAAAACAATAGATGTGTTACTTACCTAATAAGTCTTTTTTTTAAATTTCTTAAATTTTAATTTTTTAAAAGATTTTATTTATTTATCTTTAGAGGGGAAGAGAAGGAGAGAGGGAGAGAAATATCAATGTATGGCTGCCTCTGCCAGGGACACACAATGTATCGTGTGTCCCCTGCCAGGAACTGGCCTATAACCCAAGCATGTGCCCTGACTGGGAATCGGACTGCGATCCTCTGGTTTACAGGCCCGCGCTCAATCCACTGAGCTACACCAGCCAGGCTAATAAGTCTTTAAGTCAACTAAGATGCTTGGGTGAAAAAATATTTCATATTTTTAAACCAATGATTTATTGTAGTTGGCAGTATTAGGGACACTCTCTTTAAGAATTTTTTTTATTTTGATTATCAAATCAAACACTTATTAAAGAAGTAGCTCATATTTCTAGAATGTTAAGTGCCATTTTCTTTTTTCATCCTTATGATAACCCTCTAAATATAGCCGTTATTATTGCTATTTTATGTAAGAAGACACTGAGACTTAGGGGGAGTAAATGATACTTGAAAAGCTGCTCTCCCACTTTTAACCTGCTTAAGTCCTCAATTTTCAAATCTTAGTTTAAATTTTCATTTCATTGTAGTGGCTTTCCCCAAATGACCTGCCCCCTGCACCCCCATCTAGATTGTGACTTTGCTTATTATTCTTTTAGATAGCTCCCTTTTCATTGTAGCACATCTCATAACATACAATTCTTCGTTTATGTGAATGTTTGCTTGTTATATCTCTCTCATGTATCAGTTTCCTGAGGACTGGGACCATTTTCTTTTTGTTTACTACTGGCACCAAATAGGTAGCAGGTCACTGAAGACATAGGAGTTGGAAGGGGGCAGTAGTCAAGGTGGGGCATCTAAAGACCAAGTCCTTGGATGTTGGAAGTCTGGAATGTTGGCTGGAGGGCACCATGGTGAAGGGTGCCCACAATCATTGAGTGTGGTTCTCATTCTATTCACTAACCTGTTTCTCCTGATAAAGCTAAAATACAAGTGGCTTTGCAGACGCAGCGTGTTACTGAAGGAAAATGTATGATATGGGGCTTAGAATGGCTTGCCTTTGAGGTCTATTCTGTCATATTATATTGTTATTCCATATCCTTGGGCATGAACATGTACTTTAAATTTTTTTTATTGATTGAGTTTAGAGGGAGAAGAAGAGACAGAGGGAGAGAAACATCAATCTGTTGTTCCACTTATTTATGCATACCTTGGTTGATTCCTGTATATGCCCTGACTAGAGATTGGATCTGCAACCTTGACATATCAGGACAACATTCTAACCAACTGAGCTCCCCAGCCAGGGCTGAACATTTATTTTTGAAAAAATTTATCCATGGCAAGTGAGATAAATAAGGGTAATATAATGTATGTTGATACAACTAACTTATCCTATACATAACATCATAGAATTTTTTTCTGAAAATACCTAAAAGGTAAGGAAACATTCATGAAGATCAGACAGAAGATTTAAATCATTTTTTAGATTTAAAAATTTTTAAAAGATTTTATTTATGTATTTTCAGATAGAGGGAAGGGAGACAGAAAAAGAGGGACAGAAACATCGATGTGAGAAAGGAGCATTGATTGGTTGCCTCTCCTACGCATCCCAAGCAGGGACAAACCCTCAACCCAGGTCCTGACTGGGAATCGAACTGGAGATCTTTTTTTTTTTTTTAAGATTTTATTTATTTATTTTTAGAGGGGAAGGGAAGGAGAGAAATATCAATGTGTGGTTGCCTCCCATGAGTCCCCCGCCGGGAACCGGCCCGCAACCCAGGCATGTGCCCTGACTGGGAATCGAACCACGATCGTGTGGTTCGCAGGCCCGCGCTCAATCCACTGAGCTACACCAGCCAGGGCCGAACTGGAGATCTTTTGCTTTGTCCATGACACCTAACTAACTGAGCCACAACAGTCAGGGCAAAAGATTAAAATTTTGAGAACTAGACAAAGACTAGATCATGCAGGGCCTTAATAGGCCATGGTAAGGATTTTGAATTTTATTTTAAATATATCAGGAAGCAATTGATTTTAAACAGGAGAGTAATGGGATACAATTTGCATTTTAAAAATAGCACTTTGGCTGATCTATGGAGAATAGATTATAGGGGGGCAGATGTGGGGGCCAGGAGACCAGTAGGGAGAAACTTATATTTGAGATTATATGAGAGGTTTGGGTTGAACTGGAGTGGGATCTGTAAAGACGTTTAAAGATCTGTTTTGGAAATAGAAGTACAAGGTCTTGGTAGTGATGCTGAGAAGGAGGAGAGTGAGGAATCAAATGATGCCCTGTGCTAGGTAAGTGGTGGTACCATTTACTGAGATGTGGGAAACTTGGAGAGCGCAGCTGGAATACTTTGCCTCCCTCGCCCTGGCAGTGTTTTTTTTAACATAACGCCGTAATTGGCGCACAGGTGCTTCTTGACTTACAATGGAGTTATGTCTCGATAAACCCATCGAGACATAGTTGAAAATATTAAGTTGAAAATACATTTAATGCACCTAACCTAATGAACACCATAGGTTAGCCTACCCTACCTAAACCTTGCTGAGAACACAACATTCAAAAAACACTGGCAACACATTACACTGTAGTTGTTTACCTTTGTGTTGGGTTCCAGGCTGGGAGCTGGGGCTCACTGCTGCTCCCCAGAATTGTGGGAGAGTATCGTACTGCATATTGCTAGCCCAGGAAAAGACCAAAACTCAAAACTGAAAGAACGATTTCTATTGAATGCATATTACTTTTGCACCATCATCAAATTGAAAAATTGTAAAGTTGAACCGTTATGAGTTGGGGACCATCGTAGTCTCTTTACTGTAGAAAACCAGACTCAGTCTTTTAGCATTTCAGGAGTAGCACACCATTAAATTTTAAAGGCCCTTCATTGGATAAGACCTTTAGCTCTGAAGACTGGGTTAGCTGATGAGAACTGATTCATGAAGGGTGAAGAAGGAATCCCTATATATAAGTTAGCGACATATAATGATTAGGGACACTTAATTCATTTAACAAGTATTATTGGGGCCTATTTTGCCAGGCACTGATCTAAGCATGGCTTTGTACCTGTTCTCTATGAACGCATGAAATGAAGTTAATGGTGTGTCGGGACATCCTGAATTTATTTGGGAAGGGGTTCAGAATTCAGTGCTATGGTTACTCTGCTTCTAGTCATTTAGAAATTTTTTTTTTACAATTTAAAATCCCCCAAACCCTTCTGAGTTCTATCATATGCAGATCTGCTGCTTTGCTTGAATCAAGAGTTGGCCTTAGACCAGCATCAGCTACCTCCTAGAGAGTCCCCGTGGCTTAAAGAGGAAAGATATTTTGAACCGTTGGTAAAATAAATCTAGACTGAACATCACTCAAGACTGGCCATCTGATTTTTCTCATTTACTCTCTCGTAAAAGAGGGTACATCATTCTGACACTTGAGATGGTCTGAAATTGAGGGAAAGGTTCTCCCTTTTTCCTTGGAGATGCAGGTACACCAGACCTCAAATTTGTTTTTTCTGCAATAGAAGCAGAACTGGCTGGTTCCTTTTTCTCCACCCCTTCCTTTGGTAACTCCAAGTAATCTTTGTGAATTTCTGGGTATTTGGTTGCCTATTTGATCCTTAGCCTTCAGAGAGGATTTCTGCCTGCACTTTTGTTACCTAATTGACCCTCAGCCTTCAGAAGAGATTTCTTCAACTCACTGTTGGGCTGGGAAGCTGTCTTCCACACAGCAAACTGGAAATCTCTGAAACCTTCCCTCCCTTGCTACTCTTCTGCCTACCATTTGCCACTAGAAGATAGCATTTGAGCTTGTAGTTTGCCTTCTTTAACTTTTGCTTGCCTTCTTCCTTATCCAGAGACCAAACAGTGTTCTAATATAGGCAGAAGAGGTGGAAGAAATGATTGGTTCACTTGAGGACACAGTTTCCTTTAATATAAAACACATTAATTAGAAACCTAACCTCTTTTGGTTTGTACTTTTATTTTGTACACTGTTAAGTCCCTGCCCTTCAGCTCTGGTGGGGAAGCAGGATGCTTTGTCTCCCTTAACAGATTGCTTTGAGCTCCATTCACTCTGAGCCCAGTCACCAGGTGAATGTCAGAGATTCCTGTCTAGATTCGGAGAGCCCGGGGTTGTGGTGAAACCAGAAAAGTCAGTGTTTGTGCTGCCTGTCACCACCAGAAATAATAAGCAGAGACGGGGATCGAATCTGTATGAGCACTTTATTCAGAAGGCTGGTGACCTGGCAAGATGGTGGGTTATGTGCCCTAAGAGACTGTCTTACATTTCATTTCAAACCAACCCTTTTTATATGGGGTTTGGAATGCAGAGAAAAGGTTAATCAGATAAAAGCTACAACATTCTTTCATCTGTTGACCTTATGTGTGTCCTGGGCAGTGGATATCTCTCCCTGGAGCACAATGGCTCAGATACCACCTTGACTGCTTGCAATCCTCCTGAGGCACAAAGGTGGAACTGCTCACGGTCTGTGGAGCCAGGGTGGGTCACACCTTCAGTTCCTGAAACGATTGCTTTTTACATGCATTGATTACTAAGCTTATTAACTATTACTTAAAATGAAAATTTTCCAACTCTTGGGTTCATTCCCCCATCAGCATTAGTAAGGTGGAAGTAGGAATGCTTTTAGACCATGCTCCCCATAGCCATGTTGTGTTGCTGGTAGACTTATTGTGAATTTTGGATGGGAAGGCAGGCTAGATGGAGTGATCAAGAGCCCTGGCCCGGCACTGGCTGGTGTACCTCAGTGGACCGAGCACGCGCCTATGAAGCAAAGGGTTGCCGGTTTGATTCCCAGTCAAGGCACATGCCTGGGTTGCAGGCCAGGTCCCCTGTAGGGGACACATGGGAGGCAAGCACACACTGATGTATCTCTCCCACTCTTTCTCCTTCCCTTCCCCTCTCTCTAAAAATAAATTTAAAAAATAAAAATAAAAAAGACCCCGGGCCTGATCTTAAATCATGTCTGAGACCATTGACAGCTAGTAGAGCTTCTTGGGGTAAAGGGAACAGTCTCCTTATCTTAGTTTATTTCTTTGAGAGGATCTATTCTACAGATTTATTTTTTTTAATGTTTACTATATTTAAACAAGTTTGATCTTGATTATGAGATGTTTGATGTAAGAGTTTGGAGTCCGTGAGTAAACTATTGTTTTAGTGTTTATAGTAGTTTACATGCATAGAAAACCACTTGTACTATTTCAGGTTTGTTACACAAATCTATGTTCTTCAAAGTGGTGATGGATTCCTAGTGTCCATCTGTGGGAAGTGTGAGGGAAGTGGGAAAGATATCTATGGCCTCTTTTACTTGGCTTTCAGCTGCTGACGAAAGAAGTGTCTTCTGTAATTTCCTAAAGAAGATCTTGGTTCTATTTTTTAAGTCCATGTAATTCTGACAACTTCAAGAAGTCTGTTGTAAGGGTGGTGAGAGAATTCTCAGTGATACACTCGTATCATTGAGTGGGCAAGCACTGTTTGTTTTTTTTTTTATATTAACTACAATCCACACTTTATTAGGATTTCCTTCGTTTCCCCCTCTTGTCCTTTTTCTGTTTCAGAATACCATCCAGGATACTATGTTCCATTTAGTTGTCATGTGGTAGTTTCTCAAACTTCCCTGTTGTTTTTTAAAATCAAGATGTAATTCACATACCAGAGAATTCTTTCTCTTAAAGTGTACAATTCAGTGATAGTCTATTGACAAAGTTTTCTAAGCACTGACACTGTCTAATTACCCCCAAAGAACCCCTGTACATGTTGACAGTCACTCCCCAATCCTCTTCCCCTCAGCCTCTGAGCCACCAACCTACATTTTCTTTGTGGGTTTCCCTATTCTGAACATTTCATATAATCGGAATCATAAAATACGCCCTTTTGTGTCTCACTTCTTTCATTTGGCAAGATGTTTTCAAGTTTCATGCACATTGAACATGAGTTAATACATCATTCCTTTTTTAAAATTTATTCATCTTTAGAGGGGAAGGGAAGGAGAGAAAGAGAGAAATATCAATGTATGGTTGCCTCTCATGAATCCTCTGCTGGAAACTGGCCCGCAACGCAGGCATGTGCCCTGACTGGGAATCGAACTGCGATTGTGTGGTTCGCAGGCCTGTGCTCAATCCACTGAGCTTCGCCAGCCAGGGCACATCATTCCTTTTTATGGCTCCATAATATCCTGTGGGTGGACAGTAAACAAACATTTTGTTTACCCATTCATCAATTGTTGGACATTTGGGTTGTTCTACTGTTGAGCTTTTATAACCAAACACTGTTTTGCATTACAATTTATAGCCAATGCTACCATGGTATCTGCCTTAGAGTAGGCATTATTAATATTTGTTTTGCATGGTATTTATCAGAAAATTTGTCTAAAAGCATATTTTACTTTTTGATCTTAAATTACATTAATGACTGAATCGGGAGGGTTTCCCATAAGAGAGAAGTTGAAACCTGCCTCTCTTTATTTAAATGTAGTTAATTTCATTTGTTCACTCAACAATTTATTGTTCCAGGCAACCGATTGATGTTTCTCCCTCCCTCCCACGCTCCCTCTCTAGAATCGATAAGCATGTACTCCAGTGAGGATTGAAAAAAAAAGAATTAGCAAATATATGAAGGGAAGGAGAGTATTCTGGGCAGTAGATGAACATATATGAAAGCAGAGAGATTGAAATATTTAAATATCCTGAAACACATTTTGGGTTCTCTTCTCTTCGAATCAGTTTATTACCACTGATCATTTCAGTCTGACAGGCCCTGGAGGACTTCCCGGAGTGGAGGCTGAACTGTCACAAACTTGGGTCTTGGCAGATGTACGGACATAGGCTTTCAGTGGCTGTGGAACCTCGAGCTGAGAATAGGAGGTGACTTGGGAGCACAAGCCTCCCACAGGGTGCTCTTGGGATGCCTGTCCTGGAATTACCCAGGGCAGTAACAAAGCTTTCTTTTCTTCTCTAAACCAAGCCAGCAGGATGGGGTGTCTGTTGGCCTTTGTGTTTGGAGCCGACCAACAAACAGACAGTGGCCAGCACAATGGCATTGTTGGGCTTCAGTGAAAAGTAGGTTGGGGCCCAGGCTCTCCTCCGTAGAGGGCCCGTCCAAAGGACCGAGATTCAACAAGCCTCTGATTTGGATGTTTGGCATTGATGCTGGTTTCTGACTTACTGACGGCACCTAAGATTACAGGATCTCTTCCCATAGCTTCTCTGAACACCTCAATTTGGAAGCTCTGAGTTGCCTTTGACTCTTTTTCCTCAGTTCTCGTATGTACCACTCAGTTGCTAAATTCTTTAGATTCTACCTCTGCATATTCTAACTCTAGCCCACATTTTCATGCCCAAATAGCACTCTAAGTCAGGCATTTGGTCATCTCTCATGTGGACTATTGCAGTAGCCTCCCTTCATCCCTTCATCACTACTTATATTTATGCAGAACAAAACCCCTACCAACCTCTGCACTTTATATTTGTGTTCCTTTTGCCTAGGATGTCTTTGTTACTCCCAACCTGCATATGAGCGTCTATGGAATGGAAATGAATCCTCAACAATGAGTGATTAGCCAGGCCTAGGTTGGGGAGAAGGGTAATCCCGACAAAGGGATCAGCAATGTGTACAAAAGTACAGGTGAACAGGGAATGAAACCTTTATAAGCAGGAGTGAAGTATTTTGTTTGCCATGTTGATGTGGGTTTTACCCTAAGTGTAATTGGGCATCAACTGAATAATTATAACAGGAGGGGGGCTTCAGGTTGGCATTTCAGAAGGGTTATCTTGTTTCTATTATATAAAATGGATTGGAATAAGGGCTAAGTATGTTCAAGACCTACAAAGGAGACCGGATACTAGTTAGAGAACTAATGGAGTAACCCAGGGGAAGAATGATGATGATAAAATATAGATCATGGGAAGCCCTGGCTGGTGTGGCTCAGTGGGTTGAGTGCTGGCTTGTGAACCAAAGGGTCGCTGGTTTGATTCCCAGTCAGGGCACACGCCTGGGTTGCGGGCCAGGTCCCCAGTAGGGGTGGCGCACGAGGCAACCACACATTGATGTTTCTCTCCCTCTCTTTCTTCCTCCTTTTCCCTCTCTCTAAAAATAAATAATAAAATCTTCCCCCCAAAAAGATATTGACAGTGGGGAGAATAAATTGTGTACTGTGACGTCAGCACTGTGCTGAACATATTTTGTATACTTTATCTCTTAATTGGAACCCACCTTTGATAAAACATCACATCCTATTGATTCTACCTCTCATGTCTCCAGATACTAACTTCCTCACTGCCATTGTGTTATTCAGGCCTCTATTTCTTCCCACCTGGATGATTCCAGAAGCCTCCTAACTATTCTCCAAGCCTCATTCCTGACCTTTCCATACAGCTTTTATATTACTGTTAGAATGATATTTCATGTAGCATATCGGATCATATTATTGTCCTGTGTAAAAAAATATTTGTTAGTTGATTATATAATATGTCCTGTCTACTAGGCTGCAAACTAAGGGCAGAAACTGGCCCCACTTATCTCTGCGTTTTCATATAGTAGGTTTTTATTGGTTGATGGATGACTCTTCCTCAGGACAGCCCTATAATTAGATGATAACAAGTGATTTCTGTTAGTTGCATGGCAGCACATTTATCTGCCTTAGGTAAGCATTCTAGCTCCAGGCCTGTCAGATAGATTTTTCAAAAGGGGGTATTACAGTTGATATTTTCTTTGAGCCTGTCTGAATATGGGTTTGAATCACTGTTCAGAAATAAGCTTTTTTGGTTGCAGATATCAGTATGTTGATCATTCTAAGTAAAAACAAAAAAAAGCAGCCGTTTGGTTGTATTCTTTCTGGTTTTGATCAGGTGAGGCTGCTGTAGTCGACAGGCGTCAGCAAGAATCAGGAATGGGAGCTCTGGGCGTAGACCCGGTGAGGCTGTCCTAGTTGACTAGAGTCAGCAAGAATCGGGAATGGGACCTCTGGGTATGGTGAGTGGTAGGTACTGCTTGGCCTTGCTCCAGAATATGCATTGTGTGGATGTGCTTATGTGCCTGTCTGCGCCTGAGCTGGTACCCTCAGAGCCTCTATGGGATACATGGAAAGAACCATTCTCTCAGCCTAGGCCACTGCTGTCTTTTAGGATCCAACTCACATGTTACTTCCTTTCTGAAACTTTCCAAACTCCTCAAGCAGAGTCAGTTTCTACTTTCATACCCCTAGTATTTACCTCTGGTAAAAAGGCCTGTTGGTATTATATACTTAATCTATGTGTCTTTCACTGGACTTTTATAAAGTCTTATCTGTGTGTTATTCATTTTTTTAAAACATTATTTATTTTTAGAGAGAGAGGGGAAGGGGGAGAGAAACATCAATGTGTGGTTGCCTCTGTGTGCTCCCTACTGGAGACCAGCCTGCAACCCAGACACGTTCCTTGACTGGGAATGGAACCAGCAACCCTTTGGTTCACAGCCCGTGCTCAACCCACTGAGCTACACCAGCCAGGGCGCATGTTATTCATGTTTATACACACTATGTTTAGCATGTACTAGGGACTCTTCTATTCATTGGGAGATATAATGTTCATGTAAACGAACTAGTTCTTACTGTCATATGGGTGCAGCAAGACGGGAAGGCATGCCCAATAAAAGTGTGTGGAAGCCCTGGCTGGTGTAGCTCAGTGGATTGAGCGCGGGCCTGCGAACCAGATGTTAGTGGTTCGATTCCCAGTCAGGGCACATCCCTGGGTTTCAGGCCAGTTCCCTGCAGGGACCATTTCCCAGCAGGGGATGCACGAGAAGCAACCATACATTGATGTTTCTCTTCCTCTCCTTCCCTTCCCCTCTAATAATAAATAAATAAATATTTGGAAAAAAAAAGTGTGTAGAAATAACCTGAAATGATATTCCTGAGTGGAGAGCTGAGTATCAACCCATCTGTCCCTTTGATGATTTTTTTAGGGTGTTGGCATATGACTTCTTGCATTTATAATACTGTTTAGTTACCAACATACATTTACCTATTGAGTGCCTTTTAGGAAAACAGTCTTTAATGAAATCATGTATCAAACACAAATGAAATGGCAGAAACTCTGTTACAATGTTTGATTAGATCACGAAGAAGACAGGCAGGTTGTGGGGCAGGAAAAAGTTGGAGACCTGTCACTGAGGGCTACTGAAGTACTGGTAACACATTTGATTGGCTGATATATTTTTCTGAGTTTGAAAGTTTAAAGGGACAACAGTAAGAAATGCAAAATGTAAAAACTTCTCTCTCTAGTAAGTTATGTTAATAAATTGCCAGTGCCCTAGGTTGCTTTGTAGGGCTGCCCAAGGGAGTGGTCTGGAAGAAAAAGAAAGCAAAGCAGCTGTTGTCCTCACCCCAGAAAGCTGAGTATGCTAGTGCAGTTTCTCTTGCCTCTGCTTCCTGCAGAGGATTATTTGTTCAGAGGACACGCCAGCTGAGTCTGCACTGGAAGTTGCTTATGGGGAAGTGAACGTCCCAACTAATGGGCACACAGAGTATATAGCAACTTAGAAATCTTCCTTGTTGGCGGATCTTAAACTTCCTTTCCTCATAGATGCAAAAGATCTTGAGACACTGAGACATTGTGGTTTCTGAAGGCCCAGAGACTTATTAGCCCTACGAGATTATTCACCAAAGGCTCTCCACCAAAGGCTGGCAAGAGAAATTGGTTGTAACAATAAACTTCATTCGGTTTCCCTCTCTGGTCTTGGTTTGTACTTTTTCCATCTTGCCTGGAAAAGTCAGAGCCTATTAACTGGTGTGATTCCTCACTGTGTCTTACCTTTCGTCTCTGCTTTTCACCTTCTGGCTTGGTCTGTGGGTTTCTCAGGTCTTCAGTGATATGGCTGAACAGAGTAAACATGTTTTCTGAACCAGAATCAAGAGTCCTGACTTAGTCCGGCCTACAGATAGTGCACATACAGCCTTGCCTCAGTCTTTTCTGCCCGGCCGCCCTCAGTTGGAAAACCTGAGTGGCTCCTGAAGTCAGGCCTTCCGTGTTCCATCGTCACCATGACAAAGGAGTGAACCACACCTCCGGTCTTTCTGGCTCTCAGAGCTAAAGAAATTTGTCTGCATCATTAGGTGTCAGCTTTATTGCTCCCATGTGGCTTGGAGTTTGCAGGTTCAGTTTCTTTTTAGCAAATGAGCACTTCAAATGTGAACTGTGGACAGATTCAACTGGAGTGAAGAAATGAAGGCACTGTGCTAATGCCATTATGCCTCATTCTGAGATGTCCAAAGATGGATTATCAAGCAGGATGAAGCAGATTGACAGGTTTCTCTTTTGAGAAATTAGGTGTATTTTTAGCCATTCTCTGTGCGATGCCAAACCTGATCCGCCTTGACCAAGGATCTGAAGAGCTGCACCGTGCTGCCCCCAACTGGCGCTTTTTGGCGTTTATGTTACCACATCAGAAAGTCTGGTTATATGGCACTTAAATTTTTTCTGAGCACTTTCATATATTTTTATTCAATTCTCATAATAATATTGTGAATTATATGGATCAGAGATGACCATACCTACTTAATAGGTGGGAAAACTGAAGGATATTCATATTAATTGATTTGCCCAAAGTTAAATGACTATTAAGGGGCAAAATTGGACTAAAATTCAGATCTCTTGCCTCCTAGCCCATTAGGTTTCCTAGTTTTTTGTAAATTCAATAATACCCCCCATAATAGGTATTAAGAGCTTAATTTTAGGCTTAGAGAAATTTGTCCCTTTTTCTTCCTTGGAAGGAGAAGGAACATAATGCTACATCATGTAAAGTTTGGATAAATCCATAACCTGATTGGAAGAAAACTCAGAGCTCCTGTATTGTGCGAGGCTGACTTGGATACTGCGGCCTCTAACTCTCTGGTATATACGGTGGTAAAGAGCACGGAGTCTGGAGCCAGACTGCCTGGGTTTAAACCCTGGCTCTGCTCCTTAATAACTGGGTCACTTTGAGCAAGATTCTTAACCTCTGAATGCTTTTCGTAAAGTGAGGATCCTAGTACACTTCATCTCATAGTGTTATATGCAGATTCAATGAGATAATTAATGTAAAGTTCTTAGAACAGTGCCTGGCACAAAGTAATCACTATGTAAATAAATATTAGCTGCTGTTATTATTATCATCTGTATATAATGTGTTTATTTGTTCTTTAAAAAAAGCAAAGCAGCCCTTTATGACTATGTAGGCATGATGAACGGCTGACTTTCTTGAAAGAGTACATCTTCACATAGTTTCTCTGTAGCTTTATCTCCTATTCATTCCTCAGTTCACTTTGGCTTTACTGTGGTCTTAACCATTTGACTGAAACTGCTCTGGCCATGGTTACCAGTGACTCCTAGTTACAAGTTTAGTAAACATTTTTAATGCTCATCATACTTGATCTGTAACACTCAATACTTTTGGTCTTTTCTTCTTTGGAGTATTTTCTTTCTTTGACTTCTGTGATGATATTCTTGTTTGGTTCTCCTTTTTTATGCCTGCTTCTTTATTTTATTTTATTTTAAGATTTTATTTATTTCTTTTTAGAGAAGAAGGGAAGGAGAGAAGGAGAGAAATATCAATGTATGGTTGCCTCTCATGAGTCCCCTGCTGGGAACTGGCCTGCAACCCAGGCATGTGCCCTGACTGGGAATCGAACCGATATTGTGTGGTTTCGCAGGCCCGCGCTCAATCACTGACCTACATCAGCCAGGGTTATGCCTGCTTCTTTATATGTTAGTTTGCCACCTTACATGTTAACCCCTGGGCAATTTCATTCATTCCTTGGCCTCCATGACCACTTCAGCTCAATGTTATTGCCTCATAAATGTTAGTCTCTAGCCCAGACTTTGTTCCTGAACTTTAAATAACTCTCTGTAGGACATCTCTACCTTGGTTGCCCCATAAGCCTTTAAACTCAACACATCTTGGCCAAACTTGTCTTTTAACATTGCCTCTTCTTCTGAAAACTTGTTTCTCTCTCTGTATTCTGTATATTTCATAATGGCATCCAGGGACCAATAACTTCGAAGCAACTTATGGCTTTCCATTGCCCTCATCCCCCCGTACAGGCAGTCATCAAGTTTTGTTTTTACTCTGCCATCTGAGTATATCTTGAATCTTACTCTGTCCCGTTGCCTCCACTCTTGCCTTAACTCAGGCACCCTACTTTCACCAGGATTATTGCAATAATCTCCTCACTTATTTTCCCTTCTCCATGTTCTCCACTCAAATCCATTTATGAATACCCTTGCTAAAATAATCTTTTCTTTAAAAAGCAAAGCAAATATCAATGTGTTATTCTTCTGCTTTTTGTTGTTGTTGTTGTTGTTTCCTGTAGACAAGGTAAAGCCCGTAGATCTTAGCAAAGTATATCAGCCTCATCTGCATCTCCGGGCCATCTTTTCTAGATGCACCGTGCACTAACCTATATTTTTGCCTTATGCCGCTCCCTTTGTGTGGACTGTCTCCTTTCCTGTTCCCCCAGGTTATCCTTTGACTCCTTTTGTGTTTTGACTCCTTATTTTCTTGTGCAGCTTTGTCTGACATGTTCAGATTGAGTTAGTAACTTTATTCTCTGCTCTGCATAGTGTTGTTGTACATGTACAAACTTATCCTTTACCAAATGTCTGTCTATGTCTTAATAGATTGTGATCTCCTTCATAGAAGGTATCTTTTTGTGTAACACTTATCAGATGCAGAATAGGGCCTCAGTCCCTTAAAAGAAACAAACAGAAGGCTCTATCTTCTGTTTACTCTCTAGTGGTTTTACCACCAGCCGAACATTCCTAACAAATGGTAGCTGGGCTTTCCTTCTGTTTTGCAGTATATCAACTCTGGAAACCTGGAACAGTTGCTAGACAGTAACCTGCATTTGCCCTGGACTGTGAGGGTGAAACTGGCCTATGACATAGCAGTGGGCCTCTGCTACCTTCACTTCAAAGGCATTTTCCATCGGGACCTCACATCTAAGGTACGAAAGCTTTTCTTGCACAACTCTGAGACACTGTCCTCCATGACCAAGAAAGCTGCATTAAGAAATTAGTCATAATAAACTTTGGAGAGATGGAGCTCTCCTCCACATTTAACAGATAATCACAGAGGACACAACTTAATACTCTGTTAAGCTGGCCCTTAGAAAGCCAATCTTGGCTCACAGCAGATGCCTTTCCATGTTGAGCCAGGCAACACATACATCTTGAGAACCTTCATGCTTTACTTTAATCTCCTGGAAATGTGGGTTGCAGGAGCAAAAGGCTTGAGGAGAGCTAAGAGGGTCTTGACCAATAGGACAACAGTAGTCAGGACAATGTGGGAACCTGTTTCTAACTGTTCTCTCTCATGGCCTCCAGGAAGTAGCTCTTAACTGAGAGCAGGAGTTCAGTGATTTTTAGTCACTTGAGTGCAGGTTTTGAGGTCTGTAATGTACTAACCCATTTTCTATCTCTATGATTGAGTTTCTGCCATTCTACCAGTTCCTATTTGGTGTCAGCTGGTCTCTGTAGTATTCTCTTGCTGTCCAAATTGCTGTGTGACCAGGTTAGAAAAGAGTTGCCTTTAGAGGGAGTTGGCCATACTACCCATAGGCATCTCAGGGCCAATTTACCCAGGATACCATTGGGACAAGGCTTATATAAATAATAACGTTTGATCATTGATGTGAGAAGCATAGTCATCTAATATTACTTCTGTCTAAGACCATTTTAAAGTCTTCTAGGGAGGTCTATGGGAGTTTTGTACTTGCCCAAGAAAAGCTGTCATTTCATTTCCCATCCTCAACAGATACATATGGACACACACATACATGCATACACACACTCCTACACCTCTTCTGTCATGGACCAGGGTAAGAGAGACTGTTATAAGAAAAAGTGTACTGAGGGAACAAAAGCAAGCTGTATTCTCAGAGCCAATAAGGCCTAGAGAAGTAAGTCTCTGGCCTCACATTGGAATGATTCTAGTGTTCCAGATAGAAGTACTGTCCCCGAGGGACCCTGGCCATTGTTTTATAAACTACATACTACACAGAAAATAGCTCTGGGGAAGGTGATTGAAGGGTCATTTGTAGTCAGCTGCACTGTTAACAAAGGAACACTAAGGCTGGCAGGTAGAATCTGGTGACCAGCTGAGGCCTACTTATGAGGAAGCCTTTGTCTTCATCAGTACCTGCAAGGACCGGACAGTTGGACATTTGGGACATGGAAGATGGTATTTTTTTCCCTTCATCAGCCTTCGTTATTTCCTAGATTGCTTTAGAAAGTCAAGACTAGGAAAGCTGCCCTTGTTCTAGGCAAATAGGTAGGGTCGTGTCAATTTAGACACTGCCTGAAGTTGATATCCTCATCTCCCCTCGGACATGCAGCCAAAATCAAATCTTTGCTTCCTATTCAGAGAGCATCTTTTCCTCCAAGGTAGAGTGAGATCTTGACAAGTTATCTTGTCATGACATGCAGACATTTCTCCCACACCTAGTGACTTCTCCTGTGCCTGGCACCATGGATGAAAGACTGTTAGAAAAGGACAATTTCTGACCTAAAGGTACCACAGTCTTGTTGGGAAATAATTAAAACACAGTCCACAATGTTTTACAATTGAGTGTTCAGCCATAGGATACAGGTTTTCAGAGAAAAAAAAAATCACTAGACTTTCTGGAGAAAAGCTCCCCTAAGAGCTTCTAAAAGCTCATCATTTTCTTCTCTCTGTTCCCAAAATACTTTGTCCCATTGTGATAATGTAGAAGTGTGGTTCTGTCTGGGCTTGTCATGTTGTAAAAATGACTGTAACTACTCTGGCTGGTGTGGTTCAGTTGGTTGAACGTCATCCAGTAACTGAAAGGTTTCAGGTTCAATTCCTGGTCCAGGAGCGTACGATGCCCCCAGGCTGCACATATGGAAGGGAATCAATCTACGCTTTTCTCTCACATCGGTGTTTCTCTCTCCCCCGTACTCTCTCTGTAAAAAAGAAAAGAAAAAGGTAGAAAGATGTCCTTGGGCAAGGATTTAAAAACATTTTTTAATGACTATAATCTTTTTGGAACTATAGGGTAAGACCACTGTCCTTTGGTTTTCCTAATAGGGAGTAGGTATTTCCGGTGCCTCCCAGTGGCCTGAGACAAGAAACTAGGAATTTAGGAGAAAGAAGTGTGCCTCTCAGGGCTGTGCTTTCTTGGGCCTGAACTTTGGGGGTATTGGGGGTACTTCCAGGTGATAAGAATAAATGACTTTGCAAACTGGAGACAGACTAGGAAGTGCATTTTAGGGAATCTCAAGTTGAAGAGAAACAGGAAAATTTTACAAGGCAGACCATCCAATTGGAGAGACTGTGTTCATTGCCGTTTCATCATCTCTGACCTTTTGTCTGAATCTCAGTCTCACTGTAACTGTGTGGCCAGGATTAGGGAGAAGGATGACTGTCCATACCTAGGCCAGAGCAGCCCCACCCAGAAGACCAGAAGAATAAGGAGCCTCAAGGGAGAAATAAGGCTAAGGGGATAGAGTAGGGCTTTGAGGTTTCCAAAATATCTCCTCATTGCCAACCTTGGGTCTGCGTTTGATTTCCTTAAGTACAATAGATGGTTTGCTTCATATTATTTGTTTGTTTTATTGTGTTGTATCTTGTACCTAGCATAGAGCCTGTCAGAGGAGGGCCTTCAGGGTTCTCTTTCAGAAAATGCATTTGGTGGCACAGAGGCCAAAACATCTGCTTGAGAGCTGAGATTTTGAGTCCCAGACCCAATTTTGTTCCCCCCCCCCCATATGAATTCAGTGCCCTTGGGGCCTCAGGGTTCCCAGTCTATAAAATAAATTCTGTCCTTGACCTTGCAGAAGCAATCAGTCTGGACATCTCAGAGCAGAACTTATAGGAGGGATTTAAAGTATTGAGAACATGTTCCAGGTGGGTAAACCATGAAAGAAAAGCAGATGATCCTTTTTTTCATATAATCCTGAGCCTGTGGCAAAAGCCAAGAACCTGTCAGAGTGCCTCCTGAAAGCAGCATCGCCTTTGCAGGGTTCACACGTGACTGCAGTGCTCTTTTCAAGAGTGGAAAGTCCATCAGGGTGGCTGTCAGAGGTAGCTGTTCAGTCTAATTTTGTAATTACTTCTGAGAAATAGCCTGACACAACTTTGTGAGGCAGTGGTGCTGATAGTTTACTTAGAAGGAGTGGGAGGTAATGTGGCTTTTCAAATATTGGGTTCGTGAGCTCCACCAGGAAGTGGCAATAACCACACACAGGCTTTTACCTGTAGCTCTAGGAGTAGCTGGTGCCACTGCGCACGAGGTTTGGCTCTTAGGGGCAGCTGAGAGAACAGTTTCTTTCTGCTTATACCATTGCTGCCCAGGATCAGGCAAGCACCATTATGTTTGGTTACCCTTAACAGTATAAATTATGAATTGTAACTCTATTCTTGGTTTTTGGTATATATATATGTATGTATATATTTTCATTGACTCCAAAGAAGCCACTCTGATGAATCCATCAGTATGAAAAGCCTATATCTTAACTATGGTCTTAGGCGGTACTGCACAACAGCTAGGAATAGAAAATGACACTTTTCAGAGACTTAAAAGAGCATGAATTAGGAACAAGTTGAATGCTGGAGGGATGTGGAGAGTGTTTATTAGGGCACTCTACAGTTGTGTTTTATAATGAGCTTTTGAGAATCATTTATGTTGTGCTATTAGAGGACATAGTGTCAGGGACATAGAAATGGCTGGAATCTAATCTGTACCATCCTTGGGCTTTTATTTTATTTTATTTTATTTTATTTTATTAAAGATTGTATTTATTTATATTTAGAGAGAGCAGAAGGGAGAAAGAAAGAGAGGTGAAAAACATCAGCAGGTTGTGCTATTCACAAGCCCCCAGCTGGGGACCTGGCCTGCAACCCAGGCATGTGTCCTGACTCAGGATCAAACTGGTGACCTTTTCTGGTTTGCAAACCCGTGCTCAATCCACTGAGCCACACCCACCAGGGCTATCTTGGGCTTTAGGCTAGTTGACCAGACAGATATGTGAGCAGATTAGTACATAAAAGCTATGGTAAAGATATGCAATCATATGGTGGAATGGAAGGCAAGGGATGGGACAGCAAACCGAATAACCTTCTAAGAGGTTTAAATTGTTTCTGGGGGCATTTAAGAGGGCAATTCAGTCTCTGATCTCTTTGTGCTGTGTTGGTTTTACTCAGTGCCACAATTGATGATGCAATTATTCTAGGAGACCTCAGAAAGTGCTCTCAGGTGTCTGCTCTGGCCCAGTACTGAAGGATTTGTGTTGGCTCTAGAAATGCTTTCATTGCCACCCCTCTGAGTCTGTTATTAGCTCAGTCCCCATTATCAAGAGTTGAATGTTTGGTCAGTGTATGCCTCTGACATATGCTTTTGAAAGAAGCCAAATTGCTTGAGGCATAGTTCAAACTTTCATATAAAAAACTTTTGCTCAGCTCTTTCTCTGTATCTGTGCTAGGTTGGACATACACAGATGAATGGGATCCTTCCCAGTCCCCAAAGAGGAAAATGTAATAGGTGTGAGGACAAAGCAATGCCTGGGCTCCTTTTTGAACCTGAAAAGGTCACCTCTCACCTCAGGGTAGTCTGATTGGGCCTCTCTTTTGTCTGCTGCTTACTCTACCAAGGATACTTTTAAATAAGGTATTTCTCTCTCGCCCCGCCCCCCCTTTTTTGATGGACCTTGCTTCTCACACAACCTGAAAAATTGATCTGACTTCTGCAAAACCTCAGAGTGGTCTGAGTTTTATATTTTGTAGTCTGTACTGGGGCCATGCCCAAGTTGGGTGAGAAATGTAATCATTATACTAGATGCCCTTGGAAGGGCAGCACGTTGGAAGTAGGGGCTTGTGTCCCCATTGAAGGGGTCTTATTGTATTGCCTGCACAAGAGTGCTGCCTTCTCCATGGGCCCCCATACTGCCACTCTCTTAAGACCACATTGTCCTTGCCGTGGCCTTGTGTCTCCAGTGGAAACTTTTTCAGACTGCTCCTCTGGAGAGTTCAAAAGCTTCAGGTAGGAACCCTTTGGAATCTGGAGACCTGGTTTTTTTTACTGCTTGTAGTTGAAACTTCACTTTTCTCATCTCAAATCTAAAAATCTCAGATATGCCCACCTGAAAGTATTGTTCTGAAGACGCATTTGCAATTGCTTTGTGTTTGTAAAAATGTTTTATAATTTCTAGGGTACCACACAAACAGAAGTAGGCGATCTTTCCCTTAGCCAGGGGACCAGGAAATATTTTTTTAGGCCACCTTCCTCTTAAGACACCCCTGCTTTCCTAAAGCTTATTATAGGAATAATAAGGAATAATATAGGAATAATAACAGTCTGTAGTTTACAGACTGTAGCCATGGGAAGGTACAGATACTTCTGTTGTGATGGCAAATATTAAGATTAGAGAGAAGAGAATGTATAGGATGTTTTGAAAAGGGATATATTTTACCTGACCTGAGGATATTGAGAAAGTTTCTTTCTTGGAAGACATGATGCCTGAGCTGAATCTTGAAAATTGAATTCTACTTAGTAAGTGTTGTGTGTGTTGGTAGGGAAGGGGGATGGCTAATATTCTAGACCAAGGGAAATTGCATGAACAAAGGCATGGAGGCATAAACAGTGTGCTGTGCAGACTGTGAGGTTGACGTGGTAGCGGATAAGACTTGAAAAGAGAGGAGTCTGATCATATTATATTCTCTGACTTGGAATTTATCTAATAGATAGAAAATGAAGAACTGTTATTGGCTTTTTTAAAATAACAGTTTTTTAAAGATATACTTTCACATAAAATAAAATTCATCCTCTGAGAGTTTACATTTCAGTGGTTTTTAGTATATTCAACCATCGCCACTATCTAATTTCAGAACTTTCATCACTCCAAGAAGAAAACCCCTTATCCTATTTCCCTCTCCCTTCAGCCCTCGGCAGACACTAATCTGTTTTTAGTTTCTGTGGATTTGCTTATTCAGGACATTTCATATAAATGGAATCACACAATATGTTACTGCTGGCTTTTAAATAGGGGAGTACCAGTTAGCTTTGCGCTTTACAAAGATCACGCTGACGGGAATGAGGAAGGTGGATTATGGAGATCAAGACTGGACCAAGCCACAGAGACTGGTTAGAAGAGTATTGCAATATTCAGGGGCAACAGAAGTAAGGATGAAGGAGGAGGGCCTGATTTAAAAGTCTTTAGATGCGAAAATTAGCTGGAGTAAGTGTAAAAAATCTAGGATACATCCCAGGTTTCTAGCTTAACAAACTGGATGGAAAATGGCAGTACCAGTTGACATAAAACTACAGCTAGAATTTTAGCTTCAGGGAGAGAAAGTTGAGTTTAGGTTTGCATGTATGAAGTTCAGTAAGAATAAACCAGGAGATGCCTATAAATAGGTAGGCTGTGCAAACCTGCAGCTTGAGGATCAAGGTTGGGGCTGAGGATATACCTTTGGGACTCATCCAGCACAAAGGTGGTAATTAGAAAAGAAATGTGAGCCCTGGCTGGTGTAGCTCAGTGGATTGAGCACAGGCCTGCGAACCAGAGGATTGCAGTTCGATTCCCACTCAGGGCACATGCCTAGGTTGCAGGCGGGTTCCCTGCAGGCCAACTCCCAGCAGGGGACGCACGAAAGGCAACCATACATTGATGTTTCTTTCCCTCTCTCCTTCCCCTCTAAAGATAAGTAAATAAATAAAATTTTAAAAAAAGAAAAGAAATGTGAAATAGCCTCCACAAAAGAGCATGAGAGCTGTAGGCCCAAGATAGAACCCTGAGAGCATCATCCTCATAGGATGGGAAGAAGAGCCTGCATTAGAGTCTGCAGAGTAGCCAAAGATCGAGAAGGAAATCCAGAATTGTAGTTGTCATAGAAGCCAGGAGAAAAGAATAAAAAAGAAACGGCAATAGCCTCTAACTAGCCTCTAAAAGCTAACCAGTTAGCTCCAAGACAACTGATTATTCTCTGTGAGCCTAGTACTAATACAGTTCCTGAAGGATACCTGCAAACACTGATGGAAGAAATCAATAAGCACTAGTTCCGGCTATTGAGCTTAACGTCATGGAACTCATTGGGATCCTCTGCGATAATACTTCCAACAGAAGCCAGTGAAGAGTGAATGGGAGATAAGGAAGTAGAAACAGCAAGTGTTGCCAGACAAACCTCACTAGCCTGGGCCCTATTAAAGGCGGGCTCAGGAGTTTGTCGGAAAACCTTACAGGGCTAATCGTGGTCAGGGTTCCTCCCCATTTTCCTTTTCACCTGAGATTCAGACTACTAAAGTTTGGCCCTTTTGGTTTTCAGTATCCCGTCTTTGTCTTTGTCTCTGTCTCTGATGCCCAGTTATTGGCTGTGGAGAAGCTTTAAGAGGAGCAGTGCAGATCAGAGGCAGGTGCCACCTTGCTGTATGTTGTGGGGCTCTGTTCATTCTGCCTTAGCCATTTCTCAGCCACTCAGAGAAGCTACTGTGAAGTCATCTACTTCTGAATGGGTGGTTTGCAATGAATAAACAGGTCTCTATGAATGTGAAAATGGAGCAGAAACTGAGCAGCTTTGACAAGGCAGTGCAGTGGCCATGTTCCTTACTTGCTGCTCCCAAGATGAATTGAACAAGGTTGTTTCTGAGGAATTGTAAAGCAAATAGTAAATAGGATTTTAGACTGTGCCTTGGAGACAGGAGCCTGGATTATTAATAAAATGGAAGAGGGGAGAGAAATAGGTGACAGATCTGAGCTGCCACTGACTCCTAGGCCAGTGCTCTATAGCCTGGAGCTCATAGTAAAGCTGGCCTGGGGCCCCACAGACATTCACAGTCAAGGAGCTGCAGGATGCTGAGTTGGCAGAACTGATGGGAGGGCTCACAGCAGGACAAGCACAAGGACTTTCCTGCCTGAGAGCCAGAGACAATGCTTGTCTACATGGGATCCAGGGTGGGAGAGGGCATGATGGAATCACAAGCTTATTCTAGTTCAGGGAAAGAGAGAACAGTGTGATCACATCCAGGTCAGAATAAGGGACTGATTTGTAGCTAATATGACCTAAGCAGGAGGTGACTTGGCAATGGCTGGTTTGGGTCAGGTAGGACCTTGCTGGCCCCAGAAATGTCCTTGTGAGCCAAGGATCCCTACTCTCTGCTGCCTCTGGAAGAGGAGTAAAGCAAGGTGCCTCCTGAGCCACAGTGGTGTAGGGCTGTTCCGAATGCAGCTGTTCGGGGAGAGTTTGTTGTTGCTTTGTATTTATTTACAAGCTGTTTGGGCTCATCCTTTCTCTGGAGACAGTAGCATTTGCTCAGTGAGCATGACCCGAGCCTCTCTTGAGTTGAATACTGTGGGGAACCAGAGCTTGCTCCTGAGGAGGTGATAGCTTGCTAGACTGTAAGAGGAAGTGGCATAGAGGAGGAGTTAAAGGAGTTGAGATGAACAGACATAAAGGTAAGAGCTGGAGAGGGCAGGGCTGTAAGGTAGCTTGCCTGAAAACACAAAATTTTCTGAGGTGAAAAGGAGAATCCGAAGAACATTCCAAATGGAAGGGAACAGGATAAGCAAAGACAAAGGTTTGAAGAGCCTGTTCATGCCTCACAAGGCAAGCATGTCTGTGACAAGTCTGGATGAAGATGTGTGCATAGGGGCACCAGGGGCAGAGGGGGCAGGTGCGGAGGTAGTAGGCTGGTAGGTGAGAGCCAGATCATAGGCTTTTAATACCAGAGAGGAGGTTATGTGTAATCCTGTGGGCAGTGAAAGTTAGTGTAGCCTGGGGTGCTTGTCCTATGCTTACATTTCTTGGGAAGGTCAGGCCTGGCCTTTGGTCTCCACATTCTGAGGAAGGGAGGCCAGGGGGCTGATAGTCTATCTTTCCTCCACTAGGTTGTTAGCTCCAAGAGGACAAGGGTCTTTGTTTATTGACATATCTCTAGCACTTAGAACCATGTCTAGCACATAGAAAGCAAAGATAAGTATTGGTGTTGGGAGCGTGATATGAACCCTAGGGCAGGCACCCAAGATCCAGGCCTAACTCATCTCACATGGCTGTCAGAACCCCCAAGTCAGATCACCAGAGTCAGCCTAAGAGTATACTTTCAAGGAGCAAGGTGCCCCGTGACAGGGAGGGGTGGTGGTGATTTTATGGCAGCCTAGTCCCCACTTCTGAGCCACACTGTCTTCTTCTTTGGGAACCGTAGAACTGCCTGATAAAGAGGGATGAAAATGGTTATTCTGCAGTGGTAGCTGACTTTGGCCTGGCTGAGAAGATTCCTGATGTCAGGTGGGTAGCCCTAACAGGTGATGGGGTTGCAGAAGGGACTAGGGCAAAAGGAAAGCTCCAGTTTCCTCCCCAGAGGCCAGGACATGGTCACAGCTCAACCTCAGCTCCCTAAAATTGGTCAGTCCTAGTCTGCACCCATCCTCGGGGGAGGACTCCCAATATTCAGATGTCCCGTTGCACCAGCCAATAAATAGCAAGCTCGTTTTCCCTATAATCTCCCCCACAGCAGGGGCAGTGAGAAGCTGGCTGTGGTGGGCTCACCCTTCTGGATGGCACCTGAAGTTCTCCGCGATGAGCCCTACAATGAGAAGGTGAGTCTAGGGAACCAAAGGCTCAGTTCTCAGAATGCACTCTTAGCAGTGTCCAGGATCACCCTTTATGATGTTCAGGGTGAGAATCTACAAACAGGATCAGGGCTGGCACCCAGCAGCTACCCAGTGAGTGAACTGAATAAAATATGGGTGGTTGGGCCCAGGCCTGTGCCAGTGGACATGAGGCGCAGAAACCCCACCTCTTGCCTCTCTGAGAGGGAAACTGAGGTCTTACTACCCACCAGGCGGACGTGTTCTCTTATGGTATCATCCTCTGTGAGATCATCGCCCGCATCCAGGCTGATCCGGACTACCTTCCCCGCACAGAGGTGAGCTGCAGGCATGGGTATTTGTGCCACTGGGGTGGGGCTGCTTTTGAGACAGTGGAACTGTTTTGTTCTGGGGGTAGAACTTAGTCTGTGTGGCTATTTCTCAGGGGCAATTCCCAGCCTCTCCTTCTGAGTGGGCCAGGGTGGATGGAGGGATTAATAACCCGTCTGCCCATGTCCTCTGTTCCCTCCCCACCATACCCATGCACAGAACTTCGGGCTGGACTATGATGCTTTCCAGCACATGGTGGGAGACTGTCCCCCAGACTTTTTGCAGCTTACCTTCAACTGCTGTAATGTGAGTGTCTCTACCTGCTTCTGGTTTTGGTCAGGGGCTGGGTTCACCTGGTTAGGAGTGTAAGGAGGGGCCCCTTAATTAGTTTCATGAAAGGCCTCATTTCCACCAATGAAAGGCAGTGCCCTTGCCCCTGCTTCTGGGCCTGCCAGACTCTCTAGAGTCCTGGACCAAGGAAAGGAAAATAGTTTTGTAATATCCAATCCTTAGCCTGCAGGGTAGACCCACCATACTTTGCCTTTCTTGTTAGCTTTAATTTCATACAGCTCTGGGGCAGGACCTACCTGTTATGACCAAGGAATAGCTGGGCTGTCTAGGTAGCTTCAAGAAACACATTAACCACAGAACTCAAGAAAGAACAGAACAGATGCTCTAGGAGTGTTCTGTGCCAAAACAAGGGGACAGGGGAGTAAGACACAGAAAGGGTGTTGAGATAGGGGAGGGTATTAGAAAATAGCGTCTCCCCTATCTTAGCTCTGGGAGTTATCCTCATGTTCTGTGGCCTTCAGAAAAGATCTCTGAGCTGCATGTGAGTCTTAAAAGATGCTAGAAACAGACTAAAATGTTATCCTTGGGGTGGAAGGTAGGAGGGCAGGGCTAATGGCTGCTGTGGACTACAGATGGACCCCAAACTGCGCCCATCCTTTGCGGAGATTGAGAAGACCCTGGAGGAAATTCTGAGCCGCCTGCAGGAGGAAGAGCTGGAGAGGGACAGGAAGCTGCAGCCTACAGCCAAGGGTAAGAGATTCACCCAGTGCCCAATCTGATCCCAAGGGAGGAAATTCAGCTGTGGGGTCTTCCCCTCTATGGCTGTGATTCCACATTCAAAAGAAAGGTGCAGGGGCAAGGGGACAATGGAAAAAGTACTGAACTCCCAAAGTTGTGACTTGGTATATTGCCTCCCTTCTTTGTGTCTGTTTTCTCATTGGTAAAATGAGGACAACAGTACCTACTTTGTTTTCTCAAGTAAAAAAACCCATTTTGTATACTGCTGCTGTGTCATGACTAGTGAAAGTAACCCTGACTTAATTTACTATTCTTCAGGACTCTTGGAAAAAGGACCTGGGGTGAAGCGACTGAGCTCACTAGACGACAAGATCCCCCCCAAGTCCCCACGCCCAAGACGTACTATCTGGCTGTCTCGAAGCCAATCAGACATCTTCTCCCACAAGCCCCCACGTACAGTGAATGTCTTGGACCCCTACTACCAGCCACGAGGTGGCGCTGCCCGCACACCCAAAATCAACCCTTTCAGTGCTCGCCAGGACCTCAAGGGTGGCAAGATCAAGTTTTTTGACCTGCCCAGCAAGTCTGTTATCTCCCTCGTATTTGACCTGGATGCACCAGGGCCTGGAACTTCACCTGTGGCTTATTGGCAGGAACCCCTGGCCCCACCTGCTCGCCGGTGGCGTTCTTTGCCTGGTTCACCCGAATTCTTGCATCAAGAGGCCTGTCCATTTGTAGGTCAAGAGGAATCACTGTCTGATGGGCCCCCACCACGTCTCAGTAGTCTCAAGTACAAAGTAAGAGATATACCACCATTCCGAGCACCTGCCCTACCAGCTGCTCCAGCCCATGAAGCCATGGACTGTTCCACTCCCCAGGAAGAAAATGGTTTTGGACCCAGGCCTCAGGGGGCCAGTCCATGCCTTGCAGGTACCTCTGAGGAGATGGAGGTAGAAGAAGAAAGGCCAAGAGGCTTGGCTCCAGTCCCCTTCTCTGTCTCAGGCATAGGCCTGAAAACCCAGGGAGAGCAGGATGGGTGAGATGGGTTAATTCCTGCTTTACCGTGAGGATGGACCTTCAGCTGAAGCCACAGCCCCCCACCCCCACTTGGTGCACAGCCTAGACTTCCCTGGGGCCCACAGAACAGACAGGCTAGGCCAAGCCAGGCTCAACTTGGGGGCTCCCAGTGCCCAATGGCTGTGTGAGAGGGGAGGCAGCAGTGAGAGGCCTTCCTAGTTAGGGCCATCAGCTGATACCAAGGCTCTGAAATCCAGCAAGGAGCTCTGGCTTCCACCTGACCCCCCCCAATGCACTTCTGCAGACAGGACCAGAAGACTCTTAGTTCTAGTTTGAGCTGGCAGGCAGCCATTACCCCAGGTTCTCCTTCCACCCCAGGTCTGTCTCTTGCCCTTTTCTGGGGCATATAAGCTACTGGATGGAACCTGGAGCTGACCAGGAGGCCGTAAAAGGCATGGCTATTTCTCGGACCTGAACACTGGGGTGCTTCTTGCCAGTATGTCTAAGACACTTGAATAATTGCTGTTTGCACTTACATGGTCAGACCACGTCACTACATTTCTATGCAAGGGGAGAATAAGGCAGCGAGGTGGTCATGGCTCTTAGCTAACCTATTCAAAGATCTTTTCCAGTTGATTAATCTATTTTCATATTTATGAAGGAGTCTTAATGTTCTGCCCTGTGACTTTCAACCTTGTGGTTGGGAGTGGGGCTGGTTTTGTAGGCCCTAGGGCCTGCTCTTTGTCTTTGTCAACATGTAATATACCCAATTGGTTAAACGGTTTATATGTGGACTGATTTTCCTCCCTTCCTGCTGTGGTTGGAGATATGGGAACAGTCTGTTCTTATAGAGCCGCAATACAAAATAACCAAAGATGAAGCTGGTCAAATATTTTCATAACTTGTTTCTGCTGATTTTTTTTGGTAAAACTATCCCGAGACACTTTCAGATTTAAAAATAAAGTTGGTGTTATTACAGGTGCTGGTCAGCCTTCTTACTTGTACCACTGTTCCTCAGCCTCTGGCATCAAGAAGGTCCAGGAGCAATGTAGCAGTATCTCTGTCGGGAACCCCCCACTCCGTGGTTGGGAGGAGGATATTCACAGGCTAGAGGGACCCAGACCCCTCTGTTCTACCCTCAGCTTTCTCTTCTTTGGCTCTGAGTGCGGTAGAAGTTAGGTCAGCTGCTGCCCCAAGCTAGCTTCATCTTCTGTTTGTGGGCTTTGGAGGAACGGGAGAACTGGCTCTTGGCCACTGTGAGGGGTACAGCTTTGCCACTCAGGTATATCTTGTTGTGGCACTCAGGTAGCCAGGGTCTAGAGCTATAGGGCTGAGGTCCTTGACTCATTGCCACATAGGCCATTATGTAACCCGTCATAAAGGCATCAAAACCAGCCCTATGCAAACCATCTGCAGGCACTGGGTTAGGACTGACTAGACTCCCTGGTGCTTCTAAGGTAGCCACATCAGCTGTTTCAGGCCTTGTTGCTTCAAGTTCCACCTCTAGGTCATTTTTGTGACCTTGCTGAGAGCCAGGCTGGTTGCTAGTCTCATCCTCAGCCACCTCCAGCTCAATTTTCTCAGCCTTGAGGCCTTCCCCACAGACTTGCTTCGTGGGAGGGCCATCCTCAGTTTCCCCAGAGGTCTGTTTCCCAGGTAGGCCCAACAAAGCCCTCCGCCGTTTTTCCTTACGTCGTCGCCGTCGCCGCTTGTCCTCCATGGCAGCTTCATCAGTATCAATGATAAGGTCAATATCGTGGGACTGAGGACACTGTGATCCCAGGGGGCACCAGCCATAGGCCTAGAGGTAGGAAGAAGGATCAGAGAGGGGTTCCAGGTATCAAAACCTCCCTCAGGAAATGGGTGGGTGCTCTCACCGAGAACTTATCACAGACGCTGGTGGAATGAGGACGGTGGATCGCAGGGGGCATACAACAGCGGTAGTCTATGTGGGCCCTCATGCTAGAGGGATAGTTGCAGAACTCCAGGACAAGGTGTGGGCTGCCAGCTGCCTGCTGTTTCCCATTGTCCCGCTCACTGTAACAGTGCAAGAAGGTATTGGCCCACTAGTATATAAATTCCATGAGAACAGGGGTTTCTGTTTTGCTCACTGCTGAATCCTCAGCACCTAAAACAGTGCCTGGCACATGGTAACCACCCAATAAATATCTTAAATGAATGAAACAGGTTTATACTGGCCCCATCCCTTTCCCTCAACAAGTCCCTCACCATTTCCTGAAGGCATATTCTAGGTAGGAGGCCACAAAGCGGGCATGAAACTCAGCAGCATATTTGGTGTCATAAATGCCAGCTGGGAACATTTCACACAGGTCAGCAGTGAAGGTACCCAAGCTCTCAGGTAGGTGTGCATAGAAGTTCTGATACAGGAACACCAAGTCTATGAGACCATTGTGCAGTATCAGGGGCCGGCGGGCCCGGATCAGCTCCAGAAACAGTGTCCTCACTGACTGGCTCTGGCTCTCATCACCCTGGATGGAAAAAAAAGGGTCGTGGGGAAGGACAGAGTTCCATACTTGATTCCGAACTCCCCTACTTGGAAAGCACTCCCTTCCTCCTAACTCAATGCTATTCACCCACATATTAGTCTTGTTTCTCCAGCCCTGTCACTAGTGATTCTCCATTTGCCATAAGAAGCAGATCCTCCCCGTGCATCTACCCTAGGGTAGGAAGAAAATGAAGTCATGGAAGGGGCAGTCTCCAGGCTGGAGGCCTACCTTGTCATTGCCCTTGTGGTACAGGATACCCTGGGCATACTGCCGATTGAAGTTGAAGCCATGCTGTACCAGGAACTGCACAGACTTTGGTTCTATGACATACTCTTCCATGCACAGCAGGGTCAGGTTGAACACCTGGGTCAGGTATGAGTGTTCGCCCTGGGTGAGAAGGAGGGTCTGCTACATCACAACCTCACACATGATGTTTCCCAGGATCTCAATCCTCCTCCTCCCCCCAGCCACAAACCTGGGAAGGCGGTGAAATCAACCCCGTACCTTGTCTGGCTGCTGCTTGAAGCAGGCAAGGCCCAGGGAGAGGATAGAACGGGTCCTGGCAGCGTGACACACGGCCTTGTAACGTTCCTCGATGCACCTTGGAGTTGGGTTTGGGGGTGGCTGTGGCTAGGAGTTAGTCTCATGAAGGACCCAAACCACCCAGGATGTGACCTCCATTCAAGGATTAAGGTCTATCCCCCCATTCCCCTAGTCAAGGCTGGAACCCAAGAAGTCATGGCTTATACTTACTGGTTCAGCAAACTCTTCCTGTCCCCCAGCCCACTCAGTTCCTATGGGTGGGTAAAGAGAGAGCTGAGTTAGGTCCCCAGCACCAGCATTTTCACAACCACCTGCCCTCCCCAATCCCAAACCCTCACCGTGTCCACAGCCACGAAGCTAGCTGTCTTTATGGCCAACAGAAGGGATGGCCACATCTCCTTAAAGTTGTCACTCTGCACATCCACCACGGGAACCTGAATTACTAGCTCATCTCCAGATTTTGAGCTTTTGCTGACACCACCTGGGGGTAAGGAGGACAGAACCATGAATATTAATGCTCAGGCAAGGGCCGCGGTAAAAGATACCAAGCTAGGCCATGGTTTGGGAATATTTTCCATGACGGCAAGAAATAGCAGCTCTCCCCTCAAGCCTTCATTAACAGGTATGCTCTACACACCAGCCTTGGATTGAATGGTGCCCTGAATTTGGGGTCAGAAAGCCTGCGTCTTCCCAGTGGTTTATGTGAGACTTTGGGGGAAATTTCCCTCAGTGTAACTACCTGTAGAAGACGAAGTTTAGACTAGATAATCCGTGAGCTTTGTTTTTCCCATGTCCTGCAGAGACCGTTAGTTACGGCTCAAAGAATTTAACTTCTCATCAGGCTCCACAGTACTGTTCCCATGGTGCCTAGCAGCCGCAAGTGGGAGTAGTTTGTATGCCCCAGAACCTGATAAATAATGCCCCACACCCGGGCTTCCAATACATCCCATTTCCTTTGGACCACAATTCCCAATCTGCCCCACTTAACAAAGCAATGAGCTCTAAACTACATCTCCCGACATGACCCCACCTACCCCGACGTGCTCCCAACACTCCCGGCTTTGGTAACCAGAGCCGCGGTGCACACCGGGACTTGAAGTCTCTATGTGTCTGGTTCAGAAGGAAGAAGAAGCTAGTTTTCTGAAACTTGAGGTCGGTTTCTAGAACTATAAGCCCGAGGCTTCCCCTCTCCCCGAGCGCAAAGACTTTTATGACGGCCTCTGAAGAGCCACTCACCATCAGAGACCGCTAGAGCTGAGGCTGCGCCACTGTTGGCGGCCATGACACCGCGCGTCCCTCTCCTGAATAATCTGTGGGTACGTGGGACTTCCGCTTTGTCTCGTGGCGCGACTTACTCGGTCGGAGGTGGGCGCAGACCCTGGCCTCCGGAAGTCACTGGAAGGTGGGAGTTCGGTTCAGACCTCCCGGGCCCGGCGCGGAGAAGTGGGTTCGCAGCATTCTGGGAGCCTATTGGCTATCGCGGTCCACCTCGTTCCGGGATTGGCCGGAGCCACGCCCCCTGCAACCGTTGCACAGGAGGTAATTTCGCATGCAGGCTGGAGACAACCAGGGCTTGAGATTTAGGCTCTCTTTAGGGACACAGCTCCCGGGCAGAGGTGAGTGTCCTGAAGGAAGTGGCGCTGCCGCAGCTAAACTTAAATCACGCGTAGCAATTAGGCAAAGACCGGGGAATATAGGGGAGAGATGAATATTCTAGGAGAGGGCAAATTCCCTGGAAGGATGGGGCTCACTGCGTTCCAGAAGTGGAAGAGGCGAGGAGATAGACAAGAGCCGAGGCTGCAGAGGGGTTAGAGCAATCCACTAGTAGGGAAGCTTTTGAAATAATCCAGGCAAGTGATGATAAAGACTTGAATTAAGGCTCCAGCAATGGAGACTATGGGGAGGGGTTAAATTGTAAGCAACTTGGAGGAAAGTTGACCTCGAGGGTGATTGGACATGACTCCTGCTACTGGGAGGGCGATGTCTCTACCAAAGACCAGCCCTTTCCCTAGAGCTCCAGTTCCTACCAAAGACTCTCAACCCCTTCTTCTTGGTTAATCACTGTTCCTAGTTATTGTTCGTCCTTTCTACTCAGTCCTTTTCATCATCATTCATAATTATATGGATTTCTCCCATTCTAAAAATAAGGAACGGCCCCCTGCCATCCCACTTATTTGACAAATATTTGTTGTATTCAATTGACCTGGCACTGTGCTTACTCAGGGGACACAATAGTCACAAAAGAGACCCAGTATTTGCTCTCTTGGAGTTTTACAGTCAAGTTGGGGAAGCAACATAGATCAGAGAATCACAAATAGGTGTCAAATTGCAGTTGGTGTTAAGAGCAACTGGAAGTGTACTCAAAAGGGCAGGACTCAGGGGACCTGATTGGGGCATTTAAGTCAAAACCTGAAGAGAAAAAAAGGCCTGAAGAATGAGTAGATGTTGGGTAAAGCATTGGAGAAGAGCTGTCCCAGCAGAGGACATGGACTGGGTGAGGCCTCAAGGTGGCCAGACACATGGCAGATTGAAGCATCTATTTCAGGCAAACATGGCTGGAGCATAGTGACCTAGGGGATGAGGCAAATGGGGCCTTAGAGCCTGCAAGGCTATATATATTAAGAGGATTGACTTCTGAGAGCAATGGGTGTGACATCCAAAGTCCTCCAGTGGCCTACAAGGAACTTTGTGATGCTGTGCCCCCCACCTGCTTTACATCATTTCTCTGATTTTATTTTCTAGTTCTCATCCCCTAATTCAATTCTAACCACACTGGCTTCCTTATTCTGCAAACACACCAGGCACCCTCCTTGGGGCCTTTACACTTGCTCCTTCTCAGTATGCCTTTCCCACAGGGGTCTGCATGGCTAACTTCTGTAACTGCTTCAAGTCATTGGTCAAATATCACTTTAATAAGGCCCACCATGACCACATTCTTTAAAATTGCAACCTTCTACCCCTACCCATTTCTTATCCCCTTCACCTGCTCTACTTTTTAGGCTAGTGTCTATCACCTAACATTCTGTAATTTACTTATGTATATTACTTACCTTCTGCCCCCGTTAGAATATACTTGTAAACACCATGAGGGCAGGAACCCTTGATGCTTGATTTAGCGAAGTGTTCAAGTATCTAATGCTGCTTGACACATAGGCACTGCATAAATATTTGTTGAATGAACTAATGGGAAGCTACTGAAAGTTTTAAGTAAGAAAGTGACATGATCATGTCTTAAAAGATCCCTTTACTCTATGGAGAATGGACTGTAGAATGAATTATGGAAGTGAGTTTGATGAAGGAAGTCTGGCAATGAAGGGGAGGAGAGGGCTTGTGGAGGGGGTTGGAGGAGCAGGGCCTTGAGCCCTTTAGGAGGGGGGACCATTTTTCACAGAAGGAGCGTGCAGATGGAGGTAAGCTTGTACATTCATTTTCTTTTCTCAGAAAAAACAAACTCTTTTGATGAAAATGAGGTAATAAAGTCAAAAGTTTGAGAGTTTGCAGAGGCTCAGCAGAGACTGCAGTATAGCAGAGTATAAGAGTGTAGGCTCTGGAAGCACATTTTTGGGGTTTGAATGGACAGGTTGCTTAATCTCTATAAGCCTCAATTTATTCCACCCCCTGCAGGGCCCCAAGACTCAGCCTCATTTTGACTGACTACTTGGGCTGGACCTTTGTGTTCTAGGCCATCATGAAGAAGCCGCGAGCAGCTGTGGGAAGTCATCGCAGGAAGCAGGCATCCAGTCAGGAGAGAAGGAAGAAACATGCCCTCAGCAGCAACCGGGCCAAGCCCTCTGTCCCTGATGGTGAGGAGCTCGGAGCTAGTAAAAAACTCGGGGCTGGTTTCATTGACCGTGAAAGGGGGCATATTCAGGCTAGGAAGGGAGTATGGTGTGTGTGTGTATAAATAAGGCATTAAGGGATCTGATTCTGACTTTGTTTTGTGACTTTGGGATGATTGCTCTGAATGGCTGCTTTCTCACCAGCGGCATGGAGCAGTAATCTGCATTTTCTTCCTCATGTGGCTTTCATGGGATCAAATGAGTTTATCAGCCTGAAAGTATTTTTTACATGGGCAAGCTCTGCACAGGTGTGTTAAGCTTGGCTGAAACTGTTAGACTTTCATTAAGACCCAGAGAGACAAAGGAGCCAGCAGTACCACTCTGGGAAAATTAAGGCTACAAACTTGGCTAAGGCAATACACAACTAGAGAATTGTGGTCTGACTCCAGGTACAAGGCTTAAGCAAGGGGTTGGGAGTAGGGGGGGTCCCTAATTGGGATCAGACTGCAGCCAGGCTGCAGTGCCCAGGTCCTGGGCACAGTCTGTGCAGGGACAACTCCTGAATTTCCTGGGGCCCTGGCAGGCCTGGCCAGGCAGCAGGAGGGGGTGGTATTGCAGGCCTCTGTCTGCCCGGGCCATCTATTCAGAGATCCAGCTGAGGTCACAG
The DNA here is from genome assembly GCF_014824575.4 of Sturnira hondurensis. Lineage (NCBI taxonomy): Eukaryota > Metazoa > Chordata > Mammalia > Chiroptera > Phyllostomidae > Sturnira > Sturnira hondurensis. The sequence continues at coordinate 1,266,685 of NW_028098007.1, forward strand.
TCTTCCGGGAGAACCTGCTGAGCTGGTACGACAGAGAGAAGCGGGACCTGCCCTGGAGAAGATGGGTAGGCAGACAGGGGACAGTGACAGTGACGGGGGGTGGGAGGCTAGTGCCAGGCCCCTTCCACAATAACTCCCCATCTGGGACTGCATTGGCAGGCAGAAGGTGAGGAGGACCTGGACAGGCGGGCATATGCTGGTGAGTACATCTCCTGAGAGCAGAGCTGCTTTGCCTGGATGCCCTCAGGTCTGGGGTCAGGAGCTATGGGCTAGGAGCAGGCAGGACAGCAGTGCCCTTATGCCAACCCCTCTCCCCCAGTGTGGGTCTCAGAGGTCATGCTGCAGCAGACCCAGGTTGCCACGGTGATCGACTATTATACCAGATGGATGCAGGTGACTTCAGGGAAGGAAGGGGAGGGTCATGGGCTACATCCCAGATGAGAGCCTGTCTTTTGGGGTAGGGGTAAAGAAGGCTTCTTCTGCCTCCCTCACCCTTGGCCTCATCTATTTTTGCCTACCTTGTGGCTACAGAAGTGGCCAACACTGCAGGATCTGGCCAGTGCTTCCCTGGAGGTGAGACCCACCCTAAGGTGGGGAGGTGGGAGGGGAATGGGGACAAAAGAGGACTGACTGCTGATCTCTCTGACCTTTGACGCCACCCACAGGAGGTGAACCGGCTCTGGGCTGGCCTGGGGTACTACTCTCGAGGCCGGAGGCTACAGGAGGGAGCCTGGAAGGTAAAGGGGTAATGAGGAGGCTGGGATCCCCAGGGACTCAGGTGTCTCCTAACCTTGAGCTGTCCTGCTCCAATCAGGTGGTAAAGGAGCTCGGGGGCCATGTGCCACGTACAGCAGAGACCTTGCAGCGGCTCCTGCCTGGTGTGGGGCGGTACACAGCCGGAGCCATTGCTTCCATTGCCTTTGGCCAGGTGAGCCCACGGCCCACTCCCATTTTGTGTGTGCCCACTTTCCTCCCAGACCAGGCTGACTCCTAGCCTCCTCTGCCAGGTGACCGGTGTGGTGGATGGGAATGTGGTGCGGGTGCTATGCCGTGTCCGAGTCATTGGTGCTGATCCCGGCAGCACCCTTGTCTCCCAGCAGCTCTGGTAGGATGTTGGGGTAATGTGGGATATTGGGAAGGATGCCACCAAAGGTTCTGGCTCACAGAAATGTTCCCTTCTACTAGGAACCTAGCCCAGCAACTGGTAGATCCAGCCCGGCCGGGAGACTTTAACCAAGCAGCCATGGAATTGGGGGCCACAGTGTGTACCCCACAGCGCCCGCTCTGCAGCCAGTGCCCTGTGCAGAGCCTGTGCAGGGCACACCAGAGGGTAAGCCATCAGGGGAAGGGGCAGTCTTGTCCTAGGAGTGACCTCTGCCCCACGACATCTTATTCTATGCCTCTCAGGTGGAGCGGGAACAGCTTTTAGCTTCACAGAGCCTGCCAGGCAGTCCTGACGTGGAGGAGTGTGGTAAGTGCCTGCCCCAGTCCTAGCCTGTCCGTGCACTGTCAAGGAGCTACCCATGGAAGCCTCATTTCAGTTTCTTCCTACACCCTGAGTAAGATTCTACAGAGCTGGGCCGAGGCCTGCTCTCACCTAAGCCCACCTGGCCTGAGTGGGGCTTGGGGCTTTGTCCCCAGCTCCCTGCACTGGACAGTGCCAGCTGTGCACACCTCCTGCCGAGCCCTGGGACCGGACCCTGGGAGTGGCCAACTTTCCCAGAAAGTCCAGCCGCAGGCCCCCCAGGGAGGAATACTCTGCCACCTGTGTTCTGGAGCAGCCTGGGGCCCCTGGGGGTGCCCGAGTTCTGCTGGTGCAGAGGCCCAATTCAGGTACCTGGGTCTCAGGAGTGGAGGGCAGTGGCGTGAGCAAAAGGGGATAAATGGAGGTATCAACAGCTAAGGCCTAAGCCACACCTGCTGACCTCTGTCTCAGGTCTGCTGGCAGGACTGTGGGAGTTCCCATCTGTAACTGTGGAGCCCTCGGGGCAGCATCAGCACAAGGCTCTGCTGCAAGAACTGCAGAGGTGGGTGGGGCCTCTCCCTGCCACCCGCCTGCGTCACCTTGGGCAGGTGAGTGGGCCGTGAGGGGCCAAGAACAATGACTTTTTCAGCCACATCCACAGGCCTGCTTCAGACCTATCTCCTCCCCCAGGTGGTCCACACCTTCTCTCACATCAAGCTGACCTATCAAGTATACGGTCTGGCCCTAGAAGGGCAGGCCCCTGTGACAGTCACACCACCTGGCGTTCGCTGGCTGACCCAGGAAGAGTTTCACACTGCTGCTGTCTCCACTGCCATGAAAAAGGCATTGTCTTTGTGGTCTTTTGCTGTGTTTCATACATGTTCTATGT